>NW_025111098.1:0-1482500 GCF_015476425.1 Leptopilina heterotoma | reverse complement strand
TCGATGATTTACGCTTCTGTCAACGAGATCGCACCCTAAAATTGCATTTACGTTTACGTTCACAATAACACATATTTTTTCTTGAAAATGTAGAAACAGCTTTATATCGTTAAATATGGTGAAAAGGGTGAAAACAAAAACAAATCAAAAGGTTATGGTTGTCATTTTCGAACTGGCTATTTGTTCATACAAGAGGCCCACGAAGTAGTATAAGGAGACTTAACGCCCATGTAAAGTTCAAAAAAACATGGCCCCAAAACAAGGCGAAGCCTATCTCAAGTTTTCCGGTGTTCGACTGTTCCGCGCGACCTCCTCGGGAAAATTTACAACTAAATAGTGACGTCTGCTTTTAAAGCACTGTGAAGTGTTTACATTTGAATGACATAAATAATAATTTAAATAATTACTTATTATTTAATTATGGGAGCAAAATAAGACTATTTGACAGTACGTATGAAAGCTTACTTTCTTTACAAATAATATTCAGCATTATTTTTTAAAGAGATCATGTTTTTTTGACTGTATTTACGTTTATTGTTTTAGGTTATATTTATGCGTAATTGATTTTCACAGACACGGAAATACATAAATAATTTTTGTTTTTAGATATTATTAATTATTAAAAAGAAAAACAAAGAATCATGGAATATTCGATGGAAAAACTTACATTTGAAGAGTGTAAGATCAAATTTAATAAATCACAATTACCTTCTGATAAGTGGTATCATATGACAAGAAACAAAGAATTTATTTCGTTTATAAAATTGGAATAAATAAAGTCAATCTTTGACATTTCTAACGGGCGCTCTTTAATTTGAAATTGGTAGCAGGCGAACCACATATACCACTTAGTTGTAAATTTTCCCGAGGAGGTCGCGCTGAACAGTCGGACACCGGAAAACTTGAGATAGGCTTCGCCTTGTTTTGGGGCCATCATGAAGGAGTATAAGGAGAAGTATGTATATGTATCCCTATTGACTGTACTTGACTGCGTAAAATCGCCATGCACGAAAATTGGCATACCGGAAATTTGTTCACTGATATTAGCGCCCCTACAGGAGAAAATATATACCCTCCATGCTGTCCATGATAAAAGTTTTGTTTACGTAGTTTTTTTAACAATAAAATAATAGTAATATGAATTGTTTTATAAAAAATTGCATGTCTAGTTATAAAGCAAATAAAAATGCTTCTGAAAAAAGTGTTTTTTCAAAGCACCGAGAATGATAAGTTTATTTAATATACTATTCTGTAAGGGTAAAAGTTTTTATACTTTTACCAACAGACATTTATGAATTTAATGCAAAGAATTTTTGGTTGTTTATTTGAAGTCCTTTCTATTTATATAACGTATAAAACAATTTAATTCTGTTCATCTATTTTACAATACAACACTCAGAGGATCCTCTAACTTTAAATATCAATCAGCTGTCAAAGATAAAAATACTTAAAATGTAAAATTGCACTTATTTCTCCCGTTTGGCGGCGCTGTTATCAGTGAACATGAGGCTATTACTTTTCGCGTACCTGTCGATTTTACTGCAGAGAAGTACAGTCAATATCAGGAAATTTTCCCATTGGAGATATGTCTCCTTATACTCCTTCATGGGGGCCATGTTTTTCAGCCCGTCAAGTCTCCTTATACTACTTCGTGAAGAGGCCATTAAAACAAAACAAACAAACAAACAATGGTTGTCATTTATGTTTTCCTCACGTTTTCCTGAATGAATAACATGTTTTATTTGAACTGAATTTTATATGTAGGTAAAATTTGATAATATTAATACTTATATTATAATTGTTAGCATTAATTTAGTTTTATATTATATTTAATATTTTTGAGTTATAATATTTCTTAAATCAATACAAACTTCGTACCTACTCGTTAATTAATTTTAAAGAAGTAGCTTTCCTGACTTTTCCCTAATTTTTTCATTAAAAATATTTACTTCTTTCTTATTCTGCTAATAAATTGCATTTCTGCAACGAATTTTATTTTTCATGAAAGAATTATATATAATATATATTATATTATAATATATAGGTAAATATTATATATTATATATTATTATGTAATATATTTTATAAAAATAGTTTAATTCTTGCAAAGAAATTTATAACAAATTTTAAATAATTGATTTCTTTCGACTAATTTTATGCAAATTCTAATTTAAAAAATTCAATTCCAAAGAAATTTTTATTGTTCATGAAAAGAATTGAATTCTTACGATAAGATTTAAAAAAAAAATGTTTTAAATAATTGAATTCTGTTTGGAAATTTTATGAAAATAGTAAATATTGAAAATCATTGAATTGCGAAAAGTTTTTAAAAATAATTAATTTTTACAAAGAATTCTATTAAAATTTTTGACAATAATTGAATGTTTGGCAGGTATTTTATTACATATTTTTGAAAATAATTGAATTCATAAAAAACATTTTATTATTTATTAAAATAATTGAATTCTTGACAACGATTTTATTAGAATTTTTAAAAATACTTTAATTTCCAAGAAGACATTTATCACTTTTAAAAATAATTGAATTCTTGTCATGAATTTTGTTATTTGTGAAAATAATTGATTTTTGCAATAAATTTTATTAAAATGACTCAAAATAATTGAATTTTCGGGAATATTTTTCTTATTTATCTTAAACAATTGAATTCTTTCGAAGAATTATTTATTGTAAATAATTTAATTCTTGGGAAGAATTTCAAAATCTAAAAGAATAATTGAATTATTTCAAAAAAAATTAATTAAAATTGTATTTGAAATAATTGATTTCTTTCGATCAATTTTATTAACATATTTGAAAATACTTGAATTCCTGTGAAAAATTATAATATTTTTGTAAATAATTGAATTCTTCCAAAGAATTTTAAAAACACATTTTTTAAATAATCGATTTTTTTGAGGAATTGAAATTAAATTTTTAAGAAAAATTACATTTTTCGAGCAATTCCTGTAAAATTATTGCATTAAAAATAATTGAAATCCTGCGATGAATTTTATTATTTATGAAAATAATTAAATACTTAGCTGCTAAAAATTTTATTAAATTATTTTGAAAATAATTGAATTCCTAAAAAGCATTTTATTATATATGAAAATAATTGAATTCTTGCGAACTATTTTATTCCAATTTTTTTAAAAATAATTGAATGTCCAAGAAGAAACTTATTACTTTTAAAAATAATTGAATTCTTTTGATTAATATTGTTATTTATGAAAATAATTGAATTTTGCAAATAATTTTATTAAAATAATTAAAATTAAAAAAATTCAATTAAAATAATTAAACTTTCGGGAATAATTTTGTTATTATCGATATAATTGAATTTTTTTTGAAGAATTATTTATGTAAATAATTGAATTCTTCGTAACAATTCTACTAAAATTTAAAAGAATAATTGAATTATTTCAAAAAAATTAATTAATATTGTATTTGAAATAATTGATTTCTTTTGAACAATTTTATTAAAATATTTGAAAAATAATTGAATTCCTGTAAAAAATTCTAATATTTTTGTAAATAATTGAATTCTTGCAAAGAATTGAAATTAAATTTTAAAGAATAATTACATTTTTCAAGCAATTCCTGTAAAATTGTATTAAAAATAATTGAAATCCTGCTATGAATTTTATTATTCATGAAAATAATTTAATAAATGCTAAGAATTTTATTAAAATTTTCTAAAAAATTTGAATTCTTGAGAAGAATTTTATTATTTATAAAAATAATTGAATTATTGCGAAAAATTTTATTATAATGTTTAAAAAGAATTGAATTTCAGAGAAAAATTTTGTTATTTTTGAAAATATTTTAATTTTTTATAAGAATTTTATAAACATTGATTTAAACAATTAATTTTTTCGAAGTATAATAAATATTATGAAAACTTCGATGAAAATAATTGAATTTTGGATTAATCTTATCAATTTTTTTTAAATAATTGAATTCTTTTGCGAAATTTCATGAAAATACTAGATATTGAAAATAATTAAATTTTGAATATTTTTTGAAAATACTTAGCGAATTTAAAGTAGTGGAAATTCTCAAAAAAAAAAGAAATAGTAGCTTTTAGTGGGTGAAATCTAAAAAGGGTATCCAAATAGTATATAGAATAACGTAAAAAAGTAGTAAATAGTAGTTTTTAGTAGATAAGTGCGAAGCCTAAACAATAGGACGAATTATTTCCAATCAATTTTATTTCTTTCGCAGTTTTACTTGTACAAAGAACAGTTTTATTATGGCTTGTTGTGTCCCAGGATGCAAAACATCTTATAAGGATCGAACGAAAAATAGATTTTCGTTATTTACTCCTATCGTAAGTAGAATATAATCTGTCAAAAATTCAATATTATTATCTGCATAATTGTAACGTAAACATTTTTATTATAGGAAACGCAAAAGGAAGAATGGAAAAGAATATTAATGGAAAAAACAACTCGAAAGGAATGGAAAGATAATTATAAACTTTGTGAACTGCATTTTTCTGAAAACGTTATTGAGAGAGAGCGGAATATTTTAAAAAAAAATGGAATTGTTTTGAAGGAAGTTAGGAAAAGGCCTATTTTATCCGCAAACGCAGTACCTTCAATTTTTCTGGATAAAGTTTTAAAAAGAAAATTAAATGATGAAACGGAAAATTGTACAATCGTTAAAGAAAGAAAAATTGTCAATTTGTTTGAAGAGGTATTCAAAAAGTTAAAAGAAAATTCCACCATTTTCAAAAGTTTCAGAAGCAATCTTTGGTTTACTAATTACACTGAAACAGAATTGATTTCATTTAATATGTGGAAAGAAGACTTTTCTGGAATATTGAAGAATATTGTTCTTCACAAGGATTCAAAAGTTCTTGTTTGTATTTAAGTACAATGTATACTTAATTTAAAAATTTGCTTGTAGTAATAAAACAAGAAAATAATGAAACATTTTTTATATTAGGTTCACATAAATGGAAAAACTATTCATTTGCCAGAAATGGAAAATCTTTCAGAATTGAGTAGTTTTCAAAAGTTATTAAAAAAAGTTGTCCAAATTGATCCATGTTTAGGTACTCAGGGGGAAATTGGGTAAGAACAAAATTTCTATTTTATAATACTGTTTATTATTAGCAATTAATCCCTTAAAAAGTATTTAAATTTTTAGTAGAGTTAACTGTCTTGGATACGTGGAAAGAAATAAAATTGATCGTCCAGAATTGCGGTGTGAGCCATGTTCAAAAGAGCACGCGTATGCTGTTCGCAGGCTAATTCGCAGGCTCCTCGGAAAATGGCCCAGGTAAATATAAAAACATAAAAAGTATTTAAAAAATATATAATATAAAATTCTAAATTGTCTAACAATATATTATAGTGTGGCACTTCGTTAGAGGACTATTGTTTGTTGAACAGGTAAATAATGGGATTCATTTAATTGAGGCTGCTTTGTCAACTGAATTGAATGAATCAATGTTTTTAGATAATTCGGAAAATCGGTTCGAGTATATACTGTCAGATGGATTTTTTGATGACTCTGGAGAACAGTTATCGTATGTTAGGGTTAATGCGATTGATAAAGTTGTTAAACAAGTTGATGAGATAGAGGGTTTAAATAAATTCGAAAAGAAACAATTGAAAATCGAAATAGCCCGCGAAAAAATCGAAAAAGCATGTAAGAAACGACGAGAGAAACAAAGTTCATTTAATGACACACCTATCCATGAAGGCGATCTATTATTATTAAAAGTTCCTCTCAGATCGGATAAAGAAAATCGAGTAATCTCAAAGTTTTTTCACATTTACCATGGTCCTTTTAAGGTGAAAAGGGTTATTAATCGAAATGCGTATGAACTGATTGAAAGGGACGATCCTTATGAGATTAAGGGAATATATAATCGAATTGATTTTAAAATATATAAGACGCAAAGTGATTAAACAAATTATGTTTGAGAAGAAATGTTAATTGGATTTAAAAAATAATGAAATACTAATCATTACGAGAGAGAGAACAATATATGAATTTGTATGTATTGTAATTGTTAATTGTATTAATGTAAAATGTAAATGACGATTGTATGTTACATTGTAATATACAAAAATTAATATATAAAATGAAATTAATGTTAAATGTAATTGATGATCGTATGTTGCGTAATAATATGTATAAAGTTCGATATAAAAATGAAATCAAATAAGTAAAATGACAAAGATGTATAAATACGGCTGTTAATATTGTTAACGACTCAAGAATGATTTGAATCATTGTATCACCGTTAAAAGGGGGGTGATGTAGTGGTTTGATAGCATGTGAATAGATTGAAAGTATCTGCGATTATGAGCAATCGGTTATTGTCGGGAAAAACGACGTTTGTCGATTAAAATAGCATGGGTGGGAGAGAATAATTTTGGAAGAGGGTCTTGAGAAAAGATTTTCCTTGTATTAATTAAAATTCTCAAAGTAATCATACTGTGAACATTATATAATTTGCAAAAGCAAAATTTATTAAAATATAAAATATAATTATTGTTTAAATTTATGAAGTGCCATATTCGGGTAGTTTTGTTTCAAGAAGATTAACGATCTTAATTAAATTTATCTCTGATGCCCAGGTAAATATAAAAACATAAAAAGTATTTAAAAAATATATAATATAAAATTCTAAATTGTCTAACAATATATTATAGTATGGCACTTCGTTAGAGGACTATTGTTTGTTGAACAGAGCAACAAAATAAATATCCTCTGGGTATTGAGGCCCATATTTTGATCCTGAATTCTCCTGAGTTCACCTAAATCCCAGGAAAATCTTTTCTCACAATCGTGCATCACCCCAAAAAGGAATTCGATAGTCTTGATGAGTGAGGAGTAATTCTTTAAGGAAAATCAACGAATTTAACAAAAGTATTGTGGTAATGTACAACTCAGCTGTGTCCTTTCTTTATAAAAAATCTTTGGAGTGAAACATTACTATTATATTTAATTTAATATTATTTAAAGAATAAATTACTCAAGTAAAAATGAAATATGTATAATTATTTAAATTTATAATATTTTTATACACAATTTAATTTATAAAAAAAAAATAATTTAATATTATTTGAATTATTATTAATTCTTTAGAATTCATTTTCGTATTTAATTTTAAAATATAAAATTTGAAAATTTTTTAAACTATTAAATTATTACAAGGCAGTAAATAAATACACTTTATTTTTAAATAAATAATGTGCTACTGTTTAAATCTGTTATGGACACTTTGTGACACCGATACTATCTTTCATTTTCTAAATTAATTCTGAGTCTTGTATTTGAATTTTTTTATTCAAAATTTCACCATAAAAAATATTTATTCAAAATCTTTTGTCAACGTCGAATAGTACATGTTTCTGAGTACTTGTTGAAATTTTTCATAAAAAAATATTAAATAATAAAAACAATATAGACGAATTCCAGGAACGTCTTCAGGGTTGCCACAAATATTTAATTTTATTTTTCCCTGACTTTTCCCTGATTTCCAGAAAAAATTTCACTTTTTCCCTGACCCTAAAAAGAATATTCTTATTCACTCTAAAAAATAATAGATACTAAAAAAAATGTTCTATTACATTTATTTACAAACTTCTTTAATTGTAAAATTATTTAAAAACATCAATAACTTCTTTCTTAAATAAATATTTAATCATTATTATTTTTCTGTAGGAATTAAAATTCTTTTTTAATTTTTGAACATAATTAAATTTCTGCGAAGAATTTTATTATTTTGAAAATTATTTAATTCTTCAAACGAATTTTATTCAAGTTTATAAAAGTAATTTAATTTCGGTGAAGAATTTTATTATTTATAAAAATAATTGAATTCATGAAAATATTTTATAAAAATCTTTTTATATAATTGATATTTTTCGAAAAATTTTATGAAATTTTGTATTTTAAATAATTGAATTCCTGTGAAAATTTTATTTCTTATGAAAATATTTGAATTATTTCAAAGAAATTTATTAAATATTGAATAATTGAATTCCTGTGGAATTTTGACAAGAATTTTATTAAAATTTTTTAAAATAAGTAATTGAATTTCGATGAAGAATTATATTATTTATAAAAGCACTTGAAAATTTTGATATGAATTTTTTTTTAATTTTTGAACATAATATTGAAATTTTGCGAAGAATTTTTGTAACTTTTGAAAATAATTGAATTTCTGTAATCATTGGTAACTTTTCCAAAATCCAATTTTTTTTTAGTATTTTTAACTGAAATTCTTCTATCAATCTAGTATTTATGAAAATTGTAAAAATTATTTGTAAAATAATTTGTAAGTCATAATTTTATGATAGTTTTTGAAAAATTAAGTTATTTAAAAAGAAATTATTGTCAGAAATTGAAAAAATTAAAGGTTTTACATTAAAATTCAAGGTAATTTCATAATTTACTAGGCAAACAGGAAAAAAATTCAGAGTTTTCTCATGAATTTTAAAAATTCAATTTTTTCCAGTACTTTTAGTAAAAATCCCTGACTTTTCCCTGACCAACTTTACTTTCCCTGACTTTTCCCTGATTTCCCTGACCTGTGGCAACCCTGAAAAATATCTTATTTATTTGAAAACACATGTGAACACTGAACCAAGAAGACTAGAGACAGGAGGGATAACTCGGGTAGTGGGGATGGCTTGGTAGATGAGGACAATGGGGGAAGTAGTAATATAGAAATGTAGTTGGTGCAGAAACGCAAAATAGGTTACTGCGCAAGTAGTGGAAAGAGATGAGAGAGAATAGCAGACGTCAAAACATAGAAATGTCATATATTATATTATGAAGAGGTTATTTTAACGATTATGATTCTTTGACTTTGAAATTCATCGTCATAATAAAGTAGTAAACTGAAAGAAATTTGATAAATTGCAATCCCAAACTAATGTCGAAAAAATATTAGAAATTATTAATAATTGTATTGATAAAAGTTGGACGTTTATTTCATAACTTTAAAAAATAACCTTGGAAAATTAGTTGTAATACGTAGTAGGTAATTAAAAACAACTTAAATTGTTTTCATAAAAACTTTGCGGTAAACACAATATCACACAATGACAATGTGCAGCACGTGGAAAAAGATTTCTCTTAGAGCGTGTTTGAATCTGAATCGTTTGAATGTTCAATATGCGCAGAAACCTAATTTTGGCCTATTGCACGAACTACATTTTCAAGTACCACCTCCATTGCCCTCACATTTTCTGCCACCGCACTCTACAGGAATATATCGAAGTTGCTCCTCCTGTTTCTAGTCGTCTTGCACTGAACAGACGACAACAGATGATGAAACCTAGGCAATAGACCTTTTCATCTCGAATAATTTTTTCTCAATAATAATAATAACTTCCGGTCGGTCATATTCAAATTCCCCATGTTAATACATGGTGAATTTTTGAATATGACCGACTATCATGGCGGACTGAGATTGCGCATTCTTCATTTCCTATTCGAGATGAAAAGGTCTATCAACACTTGTCTTGGAGAAAGTTGGGTTGATACATAGAAATATTATAAATAGAGTGGGGAAGGTATAGGCTGCAGCGTGTGGGGGAAGTGTCCTGCCATAAACAGAATGGGTTGGAGGGAGAAAGAAGATTTAACACCAGTATCCTTCAATGAGCTCCAGCGCAAGAGAGACACCTACTGGTGTTAAATCTTCTTTCTCTTTCTATCAAGCGGACGCATACATGCAAACCATCCCCACTCTATTTATACTATCTCTATGGGTTGATATGATTCCTGGAGTTTAGTAAGGCCCTTCCTTACTAGTTGGCGCTGTTTGTATTCCAGACTTTTAGGGTGCAGCCACACATGTGAGCAGAAAGCGTAAAATCGAAAGCAGAATTTCACGAGAGTGACAAGGATAGTGTTACTGACTATCTCTCTTTTACTCATAAAATTCTGCTTTCGTTCGATGATTTTTTTACGCTTCTGTCTACGAGATCGCACCCTAAAATTGCATTTACGTTTACGTTCACAATAACACATATTTTTTCTTGAAAATGTAGAAACAGCTTTATATCGTTAAATATGAGCAAGTGAAAGCAAAAACAAATCAAAAGGTTATGGTTGTCATTTCTGTTTTCCTGAATGAATAACATGTTTTATTTGAACTGAATTTTATATGTAGGTAAAATTTGATAATATTAATACTTATATTATAATTGTTAGCATTAATTTAGTTTTATATTATATTTAATATTTTTGAGTTATAATATTTCTTAAATCAATACAAACTTCGTACCTACTCGTTAATTAATTTTAAAGAAGTAGCTTTCCTGACTTTTCCCTAATTTTTTCATTAAAAATATTTACTTCTTTCTTATTCTGCTAATAAATTGCATTTCTGCAACGAATTTTATTTTTCATGAAAGAATTATATATAATATATATTATATTATAATATATAGGTAAATATTATATATTATATATTATTATGTAATATATTTTATAAAAATAGTTTAATTCTTGCAAAGAAATTTATAACAAATTTTAAATAATTGATTTCTTTCGACTAATTTTATGCAAATTCTAATTTAAAAAATTCAATTCCAAAGAAATTTTTATTGTTCATGAAAAGAATTGAATTCTTACGATAAGATTTAAAAAAAAAATGTTTTAAATAATTGAATTCTGTTTGGAAATTTTATGAAAATAGTAAATATTGAAAATCATTGAATTGCGAAAAGTTTTTAAAAATAATTAATTTTTACAAAGAATTCTATTAAAATTTTTGACAATAATTGAATGTTTGGCAGGTATTTTATTACATATTTTTGAAAATAATTGAATTCATAAAAAACATTTTATTATTTATTAAAATAATTGAATTCTTGACAACGATTTTATTAGAATTTTTAAAAATACTTTAATTTCCAAGAAGACATTTATCACTTTTAAAAATAATTGAATTCTTGTCATGAATTTTGTTATTTGTGAAAATAATTGATTTTTGCAATAAATTTTATTAAAATGACTCAAAATAATTGAATTTTCGGGAATATTTTTCTTATTTATCTTAAACAATTGAATTCTTTCGAAGAATTATTTATTGTAAATAATTTAATTCTTGGGAAGAATTTCAAAATCTAAAAGAATAATTGAATTATTTCAAAAAAAATTAATTAAAATTGTATTTGAAATAATTGATTTCTTTCGATCAATTTTATTAACATATTTGAAAATACTTGAATTCCTGTGAAAAATTATAATATTTTTGTAAATAATTGAATTCTTCCAAAGAATTTTAAAAACACATTTTTTAAATAATCGATTTTTTTGAGGAATTGAAATTAAATTTTTAAGAAAAATTACATTTTTCGAGCAATTCCTGTAAAATTATTGCATTAAAAATAATTGAAATCCTGCGATGAATTTTATTATTTATGAAAATAATTAAATACTTAGCTGCTAAAAATTTTATTAAATTATTTTGAAAATAATTGAATTCCTAAAAAGCATTTTATTATATATGAAAATAATTGAATTCTTGCGAACTATTTTATTCCAATTTTTTTAAAAATAATTGAATGTCCAAGAAGAAACTTATTACTTTTAAAAATAATTGAATTCTTTTGATTAATATTGTTATTTATGAAAATAATTGAATTTTGCAAATAATTTTATTAAAATAATTAAAATTAAAAAAATTCAATTAAAATAATTAAACTTTCGGGAATAATTTTGTTATTATCGATATAATTGAATTTTTTTTGAAGAATTATTTATGTAAATAATTGAATTCTTCGTAACAATTCTACTAAAATTTAAAAGAATAATTGAATTATTTCAAAAAAATTAATTAATATTGTATTTGAAATAATTGATTTCTTTTGAACAATTTTATTAAAATATTTGAAAAATAATTGAATTCCTGTAAAAAATTCTAATATTTTTGTAAATAATTGAATTCTTGCAAAGAATTGAAATTAAATTTTAAAGAATAATTACATTTTTCAAGCAATTCCTGTAAAATTGTATTAAAAATAATTGAAATCCTGCTATGAATTTTATTATTCATGAAAATAATTTAATAAATGCTAAGAATTTTATTAAAATTTTCTAAAAAATTTGAATTCTTGAGAAGAATTTTATTATTTATAAAAATAATTGAATTATTGCGAAAAATTTTATTATAATGTTTAAAAAGAATTGAATTTCAGAGAAAAATTTTGTTATTTTTGAAAATATTTTAATTTTTTATAAGAATTTTATAAACATTGATTTAAACAATTAATTTTTTCGAAGTATAATAAATATTATGAAAACTTCGATGAAAATAATTGAATTTTGGATTAATCTTATCAATTTTTTTTAAATAATTGAATTCTTTTGCGAAATTTCATGAAAATACTAGATATTGAAAATAATTAAATTTTGAATATTTTTTGAAAATACTTAGCGAATTTAAAGTAGTGGAAATTCTCAAAAAAAAAAGAAATAGTAGCTTTTAGTGGGTGAAATCTAAAAAGGGTATCCAAATAGTATATAGAATAACGTAAAAAAGTAGTAAATAGTAGTTTTTAGTAGATAAGTGCGAAGCCTAAACAATAGGACGAATTATTTCCAATCAATTTTATTTCTTTCGCAGTTTTACTTGTACAAAGAACAGTTTTATTATGGCTTGTTGTGTCCCAGGATGCAAAACATCTTATAAGGATCGAACGAAAAATAGATTTTCGTTATTTACTCCTATCGTAAGTAGAATATAATCTGTCAAAAATTCAATATTATTATCTGCATAATTGTAACGTAAACATTTTTTATTATAGGAAACGCAAAAGGAAGAATGGAAAAGAATATTAATGGAAAAAACAACTCGAAAGGAATGGAAAGATAATTATAAACTTTGTGAACTGCATTTTTCTGAAAACGTTATTGAGAGAGAGCGGAATATTTTAAAAAAAAATGGAATTGTTTTGAAGGAAGTTAGGAAAAGGCCTATTTTATCCGCAAACGCAGTACCTTCAATTTTTCTGGATAAAGTTTTAAAAAGAAAATTAAATGATGAAACGGAAAATTGTACAATCGTTAAAGAAAGAAAAATTGTCAATTTGTTTGAAGAGGTATTCAAAAAGTTAAAAGAAAATTCCACCATTTTCAAAAGTTTCAGAAGCAATCTTTGGTTTACTAATTACACTGAAACAGAATTGATTTCATTTAATATGTGGAAAGAAGACTTTTCTGGAATATTGAAGAATATTGTTCTTCACAAGGATTCAAAAGTTCTTGTTTGTATTTAAGTACAATGTATACTTAATTTAAAAATTTGCTTGTAGTAATAAAACAAGAAAATAATGAAACATTTTTTATATTAGGTTCACATAAATGGAAAAACTATTCATTTGCCAGAAATGGAAAATCTTTCAGAATTGAGTAGTTTTCAAAAGTTATTAAAAAAAGTTGTCCAAATTGATCCATGTTTAGGTACTCAGGGGGAAATTGGGTAAGAACAAAATTTCTATTTTATAATACTGTTTATTATTAGCAATTAATCCCTTAAAAAGTATTTAAATTTTTAGTAGAGTTAACTGTCTTGGATACGTGGAAAGAAATAAAATTGATCGTCCAGAATTGCGGTGTGAGCCATGTTCAAAAGAGCACGCGTATGCTGTTCGCAGGCTAATTCGCAGGCTCCTCGGAAAATGGCCCAGGTAAATATAAAAACATAAAAAGTATTTAAAAAATATATAATATAAAATTCTAAATTGTCTAACAATATATTATAGTGTGGCACTTCGTTAGAGGACTATTGTTTGTTGAACAGGTAAATAATGGGATTCATTTAATTGAGGCTGCTTTGTCAACTGAATTGAATGAATCAATGTTTTTAGATAATTCGGAAAATCGGTTCGAGTATATACT
This sequence comes from Leptopilina heterotoma, assembly GCF_015476425.1. Classification (NCBI taxonomy): domain Eukaryota; kingdom Metazoa; phylum Arthropoda; class Insecta; order Hymenoptera; family Figitidae; genus Leptopilina; species Leptopilina heterotoma. The sequence continues at coordinate 1,468,619 of NW_025111098.1, read as the reverse complement.
GTCAGATGGATTTTTTGATGACTCTGGAGAACAGTTATCGTATGTTAGGGTTAATGCGATTGATAAAGTTGTTAAACAAGTTGATGAGATAGAGGGTTTAAATAAATTCGAAAAGAAACAATTGAAAATCGAAATAGCCCGCGAAAAAATCGAAAAAGCATGTAAGAAACGACGAGAGAAACAAAGTTCATTTAATGACACACCTATCCATGAAGGCGATCTATTATTATTAAAAGTTCCTCTCAGATCGGATAAAGAAAATCGAGTAATCTCAAAGTTTTTTCACATTTACCATGGTCCTTTTAAGGTGAAAAGGGTTATTAATCGAAATGCGTATGAACTGATTGAAAGGGACGATCCTTATGAGATTAAGGGAATATATAATCGAATTGATTTTAAAATATATAAGACGCAAAGTGATTAAACAAATTATGTTTGAGAAGAAATGTTAATTGGATTTAAAAAATAATGAAATACTAATCATTACGAGAGAGAGAACAATATATGAATTTGTATGTATTGTAATTGTTAATTGTATTAATGTAAAATGTAAATGACGATTGTATGTTACATTGTAATATACAAAAATTAATATATAAAATGAAATTAATGTTAAATGTAATTGATGATCGTATGTTGCGTAATAATATGTATAAAGTTCGATATAAAAATGAAATCAAATAAGTAAAATGACAAAGATGTATAAATACGGCTGTTAATATTGTTAACGACTCAAGAATGATTTGAATCATTGTATCACCGTTAAAAGGGGGGTGATGTAGTGGTTTGATAGCATGTGAATAGATTGAAAGTATCTGCGATTATGAGCAATCGGTTATTGTCGGGAAAAACGACGTTTGTCGATTAAAATAGCATGGGTGGGAGAGAATAATTTTGGAAGAGGGTCTTGAGAAAAGATTTTCCTTGTATTAATTAAAATTCTCAAAGTAATCATACTGTGAACATTATATAATTTGCAAAAGCAAAATTTATTAAAATATAAAATATAATTATTGTTTAAATTTATGAAGTGCCATATTCGGGTAGTTTTGTTTCAAGAAGATTAACGATCTTAATTAAATTTATCTCTGATGCCCAGGTAAATATAAAAACATAAAAAGTATTTAAAAAATATATAATATAAAATTCTAAATTGTCTAACAATATATTATAGTATGGCACTTCGTTAGAGGACTATTGTTTGTTGAACAGAGCAACAAAATAAATATCCTCTGGGTATTGAGGCCCATATTTTGATCCTGAATTCTCCTGAGTTCACCTAAATCCCAGGAAAATCTTTTCTCACAATCGTGCATCACCCCAAAAAGGAATTCGATAGTCTTGATGAGTGAGGAGTAATTCTTTAAGGAAAATCAACGAATTTAACAAAAGTATTGTGGTAATGTACAACTCAGCTGTGTCCTTTCTTTATAAAAAATCTTTGGAGTGAAACATTACTATTATATTTAATTTAATATTATTTAAAGAATAAATTACTCAAGTAAAAATGAAATATGTATAATTATTTAAATTTATAATATTTTTATACACAATTTAATTTATAAAAAAAAAATAATTTAATATTATTTGAATTATTATTAATTCTTTAGAATTCATTTTCGTATTTAATTTTAAAATATAAAATTTGAAAATTTTTTTAAACTATTAAATTATTACAAGGCAGTAAATAAATACACTTTATTTTTAAATAAATAATGTGCTACTGTTTAAATCTGTTATGGACACTTTGTGACACCGATACTATCTTTCATTTTCTAAATTAATTCTGAGTCTTGTATTTGAATTTTTTTATTCAAAATTTCACCATAAAAAATATTTATTCAAAATCTTTTGTCAACGTCGAATAGTACATGTTTCTGAGTACTTGTTGAAATTTTTCATAAAAAAATATTAAATAATAAAAACAATATAGACGAATTCCAGGAACGTCTTCAGGGTTGCCACAAATATTTAATTTTATTTTTCCCTGACTTTTCCCTGATTTCCAGAAAAAATTTCACTTTTTCCCTGACCCTAAAAAGAATATTCTTATTCACTCTAAAAAATAATAGATACTAAAAAAAATGTTCTATTACATTTATTTACAAACTTCTTTAATTGTAAAATTATTTAAAAACATCAATAACTTCTTTCTTAAATAAATATTTAATCATTATTATTTTTCTGTAGGAATTAAAATTCTTTTTTAATTTTTGAACATAATTAAATTTCTGCGAAGAATTTTATTATTTTGAAAATTATTTAATTCTTCAAACGAATTTTATTCAAGTTTATAAAAGTAATTTAATTTCGGTGAAGAATTTTATTATTTATAAAAATAATTGAATTCATGAAAATATTTTATAAAAATCTTTTTATATAATTGATATTTTTCGAAAAATTTTATGAAATTTTGTATTTTAAATAATTGAATTCCTGTGAAAATTTTATTTCTTATGAAAATATTTGAATTATTTCAAAGAAATTTATTAAATATTGAATAATTGAATTCCTGTGGAATTTTGACAAGAATTTTATTAAAATTTTTTAAAATAAGTAATTGAATTTCGATGAAGAATTATATTATTTATAAAAGCACTTGAAAATTTTGATATGAATTTTTTTTTAATTTTTGAACATAATATTGAAATTTTGCGAAGAATTTTTGTAACTTTTGAAAATAATTGAATTTCTGTAATCATTGGTAACTTTTCCAAAATCCAATTTTTTTTTAGTATTTTTAACTGAAATTCTTCTATCAATCTAGTATTTATGAAAATTGTAAAAATTATTTGTAAAATAATTTGTAAGTCATAATTTTATGATAGTTTTTGAAAAATTAAGTTATTTAAAAAGAAATTATTGTCAGAAATTGAAAAAATTAAAGGTTTTACATTAAAATTCAAGGTAATTTCATAATTTACTAGGCAAACAGGAAAAAAATTCAGAGTTTTCTCATGAATTTTAAAAATTCAATTTTTTCCAGTACTTTTAGTAAAAATCCCTGACTTTTCCCTGACCAACTTTACTTTCCCTGACTTTTCCCTGATTTCCCTGACCTGTGGCAACCCTGAAAAATATCTTATTTATTTGAAAACACATGTGAACACTGAACCAAGAAGACTAGAGACAGGAGGGATAACTCGGGTAGTGGGGATGGCTTGGTAGATGAGGACAATGGGGGAAGTAGTAATATAGAAATGTAGTTGGTGCAGAAACGCAAAATAGGTTACTGCGCAAGTAGTGGAAAGAGATGAGAGAGAATAGCAGACGTCAAAACATAGAAATGTCATATATTATATTATGAAGAGGTTATTTTAACGATTATGATTCTTTGACTTTGAAATTCATCGTCATAATAAAGTAGTAAACTGAAAGAAATTTGATAAATTGCAATCCCAAACTAATGTCGAAAAAATATTAGAAATTATTAATAATTGTATTGATAAAAGTTGGACGTTTATTTCATAACTTTAAAAAATAACCTTGGAAAATTAGTTGTAATACGTAGTAGGTAATTAAAAACAACTTAAATTGTTTTCATAAAAACTTTGCGGTAAACACAATATCACACAATGACAATGTGCAGCACGTGGAAAAAGATTTCTCTTAGAGCGTGTTTGAATCTGAATCGTTTGAATGTTCAATATGCGCAGAAACCTAATTTTGGCCTATTGCACGAACTACATTTTCAAGTACCACCTCCATTGCCCTCACATTTTCTGCCACCGCACTCTACAGGAATATATCGAAGTTGCTCCTCCTGTTTCTAGTCGTCTTGCACTGAACAGACGACAACAGATGATGAAACCTAGGCAATAGACCTTTTCATCTCGAATAATTTTTTCTCAATAATAATAATAACTTCCGGTCGGTCATATTCAAATTCCCCATGTTAATACATGGTGAATTTTTGAATATGACCGACTATCATGGCGGACTGAGATTGCGCATTCTTCATTTCCTATTCGAGATGAAAAGGTCTATCAACACTTGTCTTGGAGAAAGTTGGGTTGATACATAGAAATATTATAAATAGAGTGGGGAAGGTATAGGCTGCAGCGTGTGGGGGAAGTGTCCTGCCATAAACAGAATGGGTTGGAGGGAGAAAGAAGATTTAACACCAGTATCCTTCAATGAGCTCCAGCGCAAGAGAGACACCTACTGGTGTTAAATCTTCTTTCTCTTTCTATCAAGCGGACGCATACATGCAAACCATCCCCACTCTATTTATACTATCTCTATGGGTTGATATGATTCCTGGAGTTTAGTAAGGCCCTTCCTTACTAGTTGGCGCTGTTTGTATTCCAGACTTTTAGGGTGCAGCCACACATGTGAGCAGAAAGCGTAAAATCGAAAGCAGAATTTCACGAGAGTGACAAGGATAGTGTTACTGACTATCTCTCTTTTACTCATAAAATTCTGCTTTCGTTCGATGATTTTTTTACGCTTCTGTCTACGAGATCGCACCCTAAAATTGCATTTACGTTTACGTTCACAATAACACATATTTTTTCTTGAAAATGTAGAAACAGCTTTATATCGTTAAATATGAGCAAGTGAAAGCAAAAACAAATCAAAAGGTTATGGTTGTCATTTCTGTTTTCCTGAATGAATAACATCTTTTATTTGACTTGAATTTTATATGTAGGTAAAATTTGATAATATTAATACTTATATTATAATTATTAGCAATAATTAAGTTTTATATTATACTTAATATTTTTTAGTTATAATATTTCTTAAATCAATGCAGTCTTCGCACTCGATAATTAATTTTAAAAAAGAAGCTCTCCTGACTTTTCCCTAATTTTCATTAAAAATATTTACTTCTTTCTCATTCTGTTAATAAATTGAATTCCTGCAACGAATTTTATTATTCATGAAAGAATTTAAATATTTATAGAAATAATTTAATTCTTGCAAAGAAATTTATAACAAATTTTAAATAATTGATTTCTTTCGACTAATTATAAGCAAATTCTAATCTAAATAATTCAATTCCTGAGAAATTTTTATTATTCATGAAAAGAATTGAATTCTTACGATAAGATCTTTACAAAAAATGTTTTAAATAATTGAATTCTGTTTGGAAATTCTATGAAATTAGTAAATATTGAAAATCATTGAATTGCGAAAAGTTTTTAAAAATATAATTAATTTTTACACAGAATTCTATTAAAATTTTTGACAATAATTGAATGCTTGGCAGGTATTTTATTACATTTTTTTTTAAATAATTGAATTCCTAAAAAGCATTTTATTATATTTACCAAAATAATTGAATTCTTGCCAACGATTTTATTAGAATTTTTAAAAATAATTGAATTTCCAAGAAGAAATTTATTACTTTTAAAAATAATTGAATTCTTGTCATGAATTTTGTTATTTGTGAAAATAATTGATTTTTGCAATAAATTTTATTAAAATGCCTCAAAATAATTAAATTTTCTGGAATAGTTTTGTTATTTTTCTACATACAATTGAATTCTTTCGAAGAATTATTTATGTAAATAATTGAATTCTTGGGAAGAATTTTATTAAAATCTAAAAGAATAATTGAATTATTTCACAAAAATTTAATTAAAATTGTATTTGAAATAATTGATTTTTTTGAAAAATTTTATTAACATATTTGAAAATACTTGAATTCCTGTGAAAAATTCTAATATTTTTGTAAATTCAATTATTTATAATTAAATTCTTCCAAAGAATTTTAAAAACACATTTTTTTAAATAATTGATTTTTTTGAGGAATTGGAATTTTTTAAAGAATAATTACATTTTTCGAGCAATTCCTGTAAAACTGTATTAAAAATAATTGAAATCCTATTATGAAAATAATTGAATAGTTGCTAAGAATTTTATTAAATTTTTTTTAAAATAATTGAATTCCTAAAAAGTATTTTATTATATGTAAAAATAATTGAATTCTTGCGAACCATTTATTACAATTTTTTTAAATAATTGAATGTCCAAGAAGAAAGTTATTACTTTTAAAAATAATTGAATTCTTTTGATGAATATTGTTATTTATGAAAATAATTGAATTTTGCAAATAATTTTATTAAAATATGCTGTATGATTGAGTATGATTAAGTTTTGTCTGCCTGCTCGACGATTGCGAAATTTTTATTTGTTTTATGTGAAGTATCATAGAACAAATTACGGAAGAAATTTTATTATAAATAGACTATGTCACGAATCTAACTTGTACTGTGATAGTTTGGACTTTTTTGGTGTTAGTTTGGCACAATTTATTCACAGATTGCGCACATGTCTTAATATAAATGTTAAATATTGATATAAAAAAAACTGTTAATGTATTAATTAGACTCATTTTTGTATTTAATTGTAGACAAAATTTTAGTCTGCATTATTTAGTTTTATTTGTAAAGTGCTTTTAAATAAATAAAAATAATTAAAATTAAAAAAATTCAATTAAAATAATTAAACTTTCGGGAATAATTTTGTTATTATCGACATAATTGAATTTTTAAGAATAATTTATGTAAATAATTGAATTTTTCGTAAGAATTTTATTAAAATCTAAAAGAATAATTGAATTATTTCAAAAAAATTAAGTAATATTGTATTTGAAATAATTGATTTCTTTCGAACAATTTTATTAAAATATTTGAAAAATAATTGAATTCCTGTAAAAAATTCTAATATTTTTGTAAATAATTGAATTCTTCCAAAGAATTTTAAAAAACCATTTTTTTAAATAATTTTTTTTACGAGAAATTGAAATTAAATTTTAAAGAATAATTACATTTTTCAAGCAATTCCTGTAAAATTGTATTAAAAATAATTGAAATCCTGCTATGAATTTTATTATTCATGAAAATAATTTAATAATTGCTAAGAATTTTATTAAAATTTTCTAAAATAATTGAATTCTTGAGAAGAATTTTATTATTTATAAAAATAATTGAATTATTGCGAAAAATTTTATTAAATTGTACAAAAAGAATTGAATTTTTGTGAAAGATTTTGTTAAATAATTTATTTTATCGAAATGTTTTTTGGAAATGTTATTCTAAATTAATTGAATTTATGTGAAAATTTTATTATTTATGAAAATAATTGAATAGTTGCTAAGAATTTCATTAAAATTTTCAAAAATAATTAAATTCCTGACAAGAATTTTATTATTTATGAAAATAATTGAATTTCAGGAAAAAATTTTGTTATACTTTTGAAAATATTTGAATTCTTCATAAGAATTATATAAACATTGATTTGAATAATTAATTTTTTCGAAGTATGAAAAAAAAGTGACAGTGGTGACTGAATTATTTTAAAATTAGAAAATATTGAAAATTGGTTAAATTTATTCTTAAAACAATTTTATTATTTATAAAATGTTATTAAAAATTATCCAAATTTAATATTTTAAATAAATGTTATTAAATATTTCATAAAACTTTGATATTTCACTGGATTGAATAAATTTTCTGTGTTTTTCATTTCATTTTGTGCAGAAACAGCATAAGTCCAAATGTTAATTTATTTTTTAATTTTTTATGTTAAGTAGATAATTAATTAATTATATTGGATTTTTTAACTTACAGGTTCTAATCTAATCTAATCTAATACCGAGATCGAGCTGGATTTTCCTCAAGAGGGGAAAGTAAGCACCTAGGTTATAGAACCCATTGTACCAGACTCCAGCTCGCTCGTTTATAGCAACCCCTTAGAGTCCTGTTCTTCTCCAGAAGTCCAGTATCTCTTCTATCGATAGGTTGCTCACCTGCTTAGGGTCAATAATTGCTTGACCCCAGCTAGATAGCCTGATCCTAGCTAACGCTGGGCATTCAGATAATATGTGAGTTGAAGTTTCGTTACTTTCCCCACACAGTCTGCACATAGGTGAAACTTGTCTGCCTATTTTATGCTGATGGTAGTTCAATAGTCCATGACCCGTAAGTAGACGAACTACGGTTCTAACTCTGATCTTATCGAGTTTTAGGAGATCGCTCGCTCGCCTCTTGTTGAGTGCTAACCCCAACAGAGTTTTCGCTTGCCTTCCCACCCCAACGTTCGCCCAATACTTCTCATGTTCCTTTTCACCCCATCTTTCTATGGCTCCCTTAACCAAGCATGGCATTATTGCTACTGCTGGTTCAGGACCTATAAATTTCGTCTCGGAACCGGTTTTCGCCAAGACGTCTACTCTTTCATTACCCTTGATTCCCGAGTGACCCGGTACCCAAATCAATGAAAGTTTATTTGTTGAACCCAACTCATCTAGTACGCTGCGGCATTCCCAGACGAGTTTTGATTCTATTGTGGGATTTTTCAGAGCCCCTAAGGCCGCTTGACTGTCCACACAAATACTAATCCTCTTGCCCTTTGTTCCATTTCGAATGGATATTTGGGCGCAAGTTAAAATCGCACAGACCTCTGCCTGCCAGACCGTGTCATGTTGTCCTAATGACTCAGCCACTTTAATGCAGCCAGTTTTCCGATAAATTCCGAAGCCTGCACCGCAGTCCATCTTGGAGCCGTCTGTATACCAGACTTCGTCCCCAAGTGGAAAACCTTTCTTCCAGTCCATTCTGGAAGGTGTAATGATCTTAAAGCGGGGTTTAAATTTCACCCTCTTGATCATTCTATCTTGCACCATACTTAATTCTGGTATTGATAGAATTGAGCGTGGAAGCTTGGTGTGTATACCACCAACCTTCCACCTTCCCTGCGCAGTTAACCTGCTCATAGTAAGAGCCGCCTTTTTCACCGCGGCAATATGCAGAGGTGCCTCGGCAAGCATGAATCCCAACGCAGCTGTTGGCGTGGTCCTCATTGCCCCCGTAATACCCCTGAAAATCATTGCTTGCAGTTGGCCCAGTTTCTCTTTAACCGTTATCAGTTGAGTCCTGGACCACCAGACAACCACCGCGTGAAGAAACCTTGGTTTTAAGATCATCTGATAGAGCCAGTTGACCATATTAGGCCTTAGTCCCCATGATGACCCTATCGCCCTTCTACACGCCCAAAACGCGGTACAAAACCTGCTATACTGATATTCGAAATGTTCCCTCCAAACCAGCTTTTTATCCAGGATTACTCCCAGATACTTAGCCGATTCAGAAAAGGAAATCTCTTTTCCATAAAATATCGGTTTCTTCAAACTCGGTACCTTATATTTTCTTGTGAAAACTACTATATTCGTTTTCTCTGGGTTTACAGAAAGTCCAGTCAGATTGCACCAATCCTTGACAATCTTAAGCGCACGTTCCGTAAGTTCTAAGAGGGTCTCAATTGAGTGCCCTCTTATAATTATAAGGAAATCATCCGCATAACTTTGCGTATAATATCCCTGGCTATTGAGGTTTCTAATTAACTCATCTGCCACTAAGCACCACAATAAAGGAGAGAGAACTCCTCCCTGTGGGCACCCTTTTGAGACAAGGCCGGTTACCTTGGCCTCACCATACTCTGCCTCCAGGGCCCTTTCGCGAAGCATGCTGTCGATCCACTTAACTAGCGGCTCGGGCACACCTCGCATTCTGGCTGCCCTGCAGATAGTTTTGCTAGAGGTGTTAGGGAAGGCACCTTCGATATCAAGAAAGGTACCAACCGCATAACCACCACTGCTAATTTGTCCCTCTATTCTACCTACTGCCGAATGGAGGGCTGTTTCTACTGAGAAGCCTGCTCTATATGCATGCTGTCCCTGATGTAGGGGAAAATCTCTAAGACATTCCTGTCTAATAAACTTATCCACCAGTTTCTCTAACGTCTTTAATATAAAGGAAGTTAGGCTGATTGGCCTGAAGTCCTTCGCCGCAGTATAGCCTGACCGACCGGCCTTCGGAATAAACACAACCCTCGTCTTTTTCCAAGACTCCGGTGTATAACCAAGAGCTATACATGCTCTCATAATTTTACACAGGGGTACTCTAATACAATCCAATCCCTTTTGCAAAAGAACCGGATATATACCGTCCCCCCCTGAAGCCTTAAATGGTTTGAAAGTGCTTATTGCCCAATCAATCCCTTCCGGAGTTACAACCCTGGCTGCTAGTTTCCAGTGTTCCCGATATCCTCGGTTCCTACCTGGTCCTATGCCCTGGCTGTTCTCCAAACCTTCTCTAAAGTCCGGGAAGTTTACTTCCATCAGGTGCTTTAGACACTCCCTTTTATCCTGGGCATACTGCCCATTAGGCAGCTTAATAGTAGTTAATTTTGCCATTGGGTCTCGAGCTAGTACTTTATGAAGTCTTGAAGCTTCTGGTACCCTCTCGATTCCCTCGCAAAAACTTCTCCAGCTGACACCCCTTGCCCTATCTACTTCTTTCTTATAAGAATCGCGAGCGGTATGATATTCATCCCATGCTCGCTGATGCCTACGTTTCTTGGCTTTATTAAAAAGCTTTCTTACAGTTTTCCTATGTTCCTCCAAACGGGGGGTCCACCATTTTCCGCCCCCATTGAAGCCCATTTTCTTAACTACACAGTTCCTTTCAAAGGAACAGATAATAGAATCTCGCAGATATTCCGCTGCAAGCTCTAACTCCTCCATCGTTCCATAGGAAGTGGGGAAGCATGCCATGGAGGCCTTGAGGTCTTCACTATATGAAGCCCAGTCGGTACTCCTAGGATTACGTCCCCACTCCTGTTCCCGATCCTTCGATTCCAATCTAAACGTAATAAGCCTGTGGTCCGAGAGGGAATCTTCATCAGACACCCTCCAGTCCCTCACGCCATCACAAAAAGACTTGGAACAGATCGTAATATCCAACACCTCTTTTCTGTTAACAGTAACGAAAGTCGGCTCATTACCCTGATTTAAAATATCTAAATCTGTATCTAACAGAAAATCTAAAAGTCTTCTGCCTCTATCGTTAATGTCAGTGCTGCCCCATACGACATGGTGCGCATTGGCATCACAACCTATTATTAATGGGAGACCTTGCCGTTGACAGTAATCTACCAACTTCTCCACCTCTGCAGGTGGTGCGGGGTCATCCCCCGATCCCGGAAAATATGCGGAAGCTACTACAACCTCCCTTTTATTTCCGTTCTTTTCTAGGTACTTAGCCTTAACAACAACTAAGTCCCTGGTAGTTAATTCCAATAGAGGGAAAGCATCTAGACCTTTATAGATCAGACAAGCCCTTGGAACTGGTTCCTGTGGTGAACTGACTAGCACCCCACCGCCACTTAGACCTCTGATCTTACCCTTGTAAACCCAAGGTTCTTGAACAAAGGCTATAGCTGCCTGCATCCTTGCAAAGTTCTTGGCTAAAATCGCCGAAGCGCCCTTACAATGATGCAAGTTAATCTGCATACAGTGGATCCCGGAAGCAGCCATATTTAAGACTGACTCACGGTCCCCTCTGTCGCGTCCACACCTTGATCGCCAGCATCGTGATCCCCCAAAAGGGCTCTTCGACGCTCACGTGTGTGGTTTTATTTTTATTAGTTTCTGTAGTATCCATTATGGTCCCACGAGAAAAGAGGAAAGAAAGGTCATTCCTTAAAGAGCCTCTATTTAAGGAAAAGGCTAAATTACATCTGAAAGTTCGCCTGGTATCTCAGAGTCTCGTTCAAGATACCTCCATTCAAGCCCCACCCCGGGGACGGGTCGTCCAGAAGACGGGCCCTTCCTGTAACACAACCGTTCCCGAGCTTTACGGTTTACGGTTAATAACTTACAGGTTAGTAGAATATAATGCAAAAAGCCGAATTAAAAAAAATCTTAACATTTACGAGAAAAACAGTTTTTATTGATTCCTGAACAATTTCAAATTATGGACTTATGCTGTTTCTGCACAAAACGCTTCAATTGAATTTCGAATATTTTTTGAAAATAATTGAATTTGGAATATTTTTTGAAAATAATTGAATCGTTTTAAAGAATTTGATTATAATTTTTGAGAATAGTTTTTTGATTTCTAGTATTAGCGAATTTAAAGTAGTGGAAATTCTTTAATAAATTAGTAATAGTAGATTTTAGTAAATAAGTGCGAAGCCTGTGTCAATAGGACGAATTATTTCCAATCAATTTTATTTCTTTCGCAGTTTCACTTGTATAAAGAACAGTTTTATTATGGCTTGTTGTGTCCCAGGATGCAAAACATCTTATAAGGATCGAACGTCAAATAAATTGTCGTTATTTACTCCTACTATCGTAAGTAGAATGTAATCTGTCAAAAATTCAATATTATTATCTGCATAATTGTAACGTGAACATTTTTTATTATAGGAAGCGCAAAAGAAAGAATGGGAAAGAATATTAGGGGAAAAAACCACTCGAAAAGAATGGAAAAATAGTTATAAAATTTGTGAACTGCATTTTTCTGAAAACCTTATTGAGAGAGAGCGTAATATTTTTAAAAGAAATGGAATTGTTTTGAAGGAAGTGAGGAAAAGGCCTATTTTATCCACAAACGCAGTACCTTCAATTTTTCCGGATACCATGATGCAAAAAGAGTCAAAAGTTCGGTTAAATGATTATTGCGTAAAAATGTCGCACGACGTTTTTCTTGAAAGTATAAAAAATAGTTCAACAGAAAGTGTATTTTGCGATAAAACGAACAATCAGTCATTGAATCATTCACATTCGAAGAAAAATGATAAAGTTTTAAAAAGAAAATTAAATGATGAAACGGAAAATTGTACAATCGTTAAAGAAAGAAAAATTGGCAATTTGTTTGAAGAGGTATTCAGAGAGTTAAAAGAAAATTCCACCATTTTCGAAAATTTCAGAAGCAATCTTTGGTTTACTAATTACATTGAAGCAGAATTGGTTTCATTTAATATGTGGAAAGAAGACTTTTCTGGGATATTGAAGAACATTGTTCTTCACAAGGATTCAAAAGTTCTTGTTTGTATTTAAGTACAATGTATACTTAATTTAAAAATTTGCTTGTAGTAATAAAACAAGAAAATAATGAAACATTTTTTATATTAGGTTCACATAAATGGAAAAACTATTCATTTGCCAGAAATGGAGAATCTTTCAGAAATGAGTAGTTTTCAAAAGTTATTAAAGAAAGTTGTCCAAATTAATCCATGTTCAGGTATTCAGGAGGAAATTGGGTAAGAACAAAATTTCTACTTTATATATTACTGCTTATTATTAGCAATTAATCCTTTAAAAACTATTAAAATTTTTTGTAGAGATAACTGTGTTGGATATGTGGAAAGAAATAAAATGGGTCGTCCAGCATTGCGGTGTGAGCCATGTTTAAAAGAGCACGCGAATGCTATTCGCAGGATTCCCGAAAAATGGAAAGCTATGAAATCAAAAAAATTATAATTATGAAAAATCGTTGCAACAATACGCATCGAAGCAATAATTTATTGCGACAAAAAGAGAACATATTGTTCTTTCCTTAAAAAAGAATCACTAATTATACTATTTTTTGTAACCAAGATTTTATATATTAATCTTAATTTATTTTGTTTTGTAGACAGTAAATAAATACACTTTATTTTAAAATAAATAATATGCTACTGTTTAAATCTGTTATGGACACTTTAATCTTTAATTTCTAAATTAATTCTGAGTCTTGTATTTGAATTTTTTTATTCAAAATTTCACCATAAAAAATATTTATTCAAAATCTTTTATCAACGTCGAATAGTACATGTGTCTGAGTACTTGTTAAAATTTTTTCATAAAAAAATATTAAGGGGTCTTGTAACTTTTTTAGGTATTAAAATCTGAAGTTTTTAAAAAATTTTTTGCTCATAAGATTTAAAATATAATTGATTAAAAGTTTTTACATATCATTGTGTATGTTAAGAAGTCTTAAAAAAATGATTTTACATTTGAAAAAACATAAGTATCTTCATTCTACAGAGGGCGCTTTGGCCACTGGTAAAAATTATTGGTTGTCATTGTAGCTCATAGCAGAATCGTCTAAAATCAAAAAATCAAATTTTATTTCAAAATGGACGACTTAATACAGGACCTAAACCTCTTATTTACTACTAATGTTCAAAATTACACTTTTTGTGTATCATTTATGTTTAAAAAAATTGTGTTTTTTCAGATTCTTAGATTCAAAAGCTTGCCATTTTCTTAATTTTTGATATTTTTAAGTATTTCGAGGTTTAGGTCCTGTATTAAGTCATCTATTTTGAAATTATGTTTGATTTTTTTATTTTAGATGATTCTGCTATGAGCTACAGTGACAACCGTAATTGAAAGTAATTTTTACCAGTAGAAGCGCCCTCTGTAGAAGGAAGGTATATATATTTTTTCCAATCTGAAATCCTTTTTTTAAAACTTCTTAACATACACAATGACATGTAAAAACTTTCGATCAATTACATTTGAAAACTTATGAGCAAAAAATTTTTTAAAATTGTCCGATTTTAGTGCTAAAAAAGTTACAAGACCCCTTAAATAATAAAAAAGGTATAGACAAATTCCAGGAACGTCTTTTTTCGACGTGACATTTAAAAAAGTATAACGAATTTTATTATACATGAAAGAATTTAAATATTTATGAAAATAATTTATTTCTTGCGAAGAATTTTATAAAAATCTTTAAATAATTGATTTCTATCGACTAATTTTATGGAAATTCTAATTTAAATAATTCAATTCCTGAGAAATTTTTATTATTCATATCATGAAAAGAATTGAATTCTTACGATAAGATTTTTACAAAATTTTTTTTAAATAATTGAATTCTGTTTAGAAATTTTATGAAAATAGTAGATATTGAATATTTTCAATATATATATATTGAATTGCGAAAAGTTTTTAAAAATAATTAAATTTTACAAAGAATTCTTTAAAAAAATTTGACAATAGTTGAATGTCTGTGTGGAATATTAATTAATTCTTTTTGAAAATAATTGAATTCCTAAAAAGCATTTTATTATTTATTAGGGTTGCCACCTCATCGCGGCTCTCGGCCCGGAGAATTTTTCTTGGCTACACGGAGAGACCCACATTCGTAAAAATTACTAAAAACGGTTGCAATGACCGGAAATAAGGGGACTTTTAGCATAATGTACTACAGAATTAGATAAATTTACAAAAGAAATAGATAAATTTGCTACATTGAAATAGCAAGTTTTAATATTTTGTGTAAGAGTTGTAAATGTAGCGAAAATTGATTATAGTTTTCTCTAATTTAATTAGACAAAATCTGACAAATGAAAACATTTTCCACTAAAATCTTCTATCCACTGTAGTAATTTTTGGTGAGCAAGTGTGGCTAGCGAGTGCAGTCATATGGCGCCTGTATTTCTATTGGTTGCTAACCTCGTCAATCTCCGTAAATGAGCCGATGCCTTCCGATCATTGACAGTGACTATGTTTCGCGTATGTAAAATAAATTTGGATATTATCTACAATAATTAAATATAAAGTGAAACGTAGGTCGTTCGGTATCTCAGAAATTGACCATTATAAATTAATAAATTTTGCATTTATTCCTGTCCCAAGAAGTATGTCTTATAATAAGTTGTTAAAAGTAAACTGCTTTCTCGTAAGTGCTGTAAATTTTCATCATTCAATATATAAGGAAACAAAGATGTATACTTTCAGTGAAATTCGTTGTCGTGCGTGCAGTTGTGTATTAGTGTATTAATTAACCGCGTCTATACATATAAGTGAAATAAACATGTGTGTGTCTTCAAATATTTATCCAACAACAAATATATAAGTGTGTGAGTGTGTGTGTCTGTGTATGTAAAAATCCTTCCAGTTTACCTCCACTAGTCAAGAATTGACGGGAAACCGGCGACAAAAATCCGTATTTTTTCCTTTCACTCTTTCTTTCTGCATTTACAACGACTATAGTAATTTTACGTACACAATGTTTCTGAGTTTTACTACAGTTGTTTGGAACTATTGGACGAAATAGTAAGAAACTTTGCTAATTTGGTGAACATTTGTCGGGATTAGTGACTTAGTGTAGAAAATAGTAAAAAATACAAAAAGTCCCCTTATTTCCGGTGGTTGCAATGTGAATATAGTAAATTCTAGTGTGATTTTATACAAAAATTAGTAATCTCGGTCTCTCCGTGTATAAGGTGTAAATGCTCCCTAAAGCTTCTACCATTCAATAAAGAATAGGGAGAAAAGTTACTAATTCAGTCATGATGTGTTATTGTTTCAATCGTTCCCGGTTATTTTTCCGAAAAAAATTTTCCGCAAGTCTAATTTTCCGAAAAGATAATTATCCGAAAAAAAATTTCCGAATCTAAATTTACGAAATAATTTTTCCGAAAATTAATAATTCCGAAAATTCAAATTACTTTGTTGTTTTTGTTAATCAAAAAGAGTGCTGAGAAACTGTGAACAAGTTGAAATTATTATTTCTTTTATACAAAAACCTACTATGCAGACCTTCAGAAAAAATATTGAATTGACATTAAAGAATATTATTATTATTGTATATATTTAAAACTTACAAAAATTGTTTATTTAGTCATTTTGCATATGATCAAAATTTTCTTTATATTAAAAGGTTAAACTTTTTCAAAACTGATTCGATTGGTATATATTGGTTAAGAAACCGATTTCAATCGTTTTTTTTCAATTTTTTTATTTAGCAAAATAATTTTCGGAAAATTTTTTTCGGAAAAATGACCGGGAATCTATTTCAATACTTAAAATTAAAAGTTTTTTTTGAAAATAACCGTAGACCGGAGGAATTTACTTGCGGCCCGGAGACCCGGAGATTTACTTCGCAGCCCGGAGTCTCCGGGCGAGGACCGAAGAGGTGGCAACTCTATTATTTATGTAAAATAATAGAATTTTTGCGAACGATTTTATTAGATTTTTTAAAAATAATTGAATTTTAAAGAAGAAATTTATTACTTTTAAAAATAATTGAAATAAATTTATTAAAATGCTTCAAAATAATTGAATTTTCGTGAATAATTTTGTTATTTATAAAGATATTGAATTCGAATTATTGGAATTTTTTTAAATAATTGAATTTCTAAAATGAAATTTATTACTTTTAAAAATAATTGAATTGTTATCATGAATTTTGTTCAGTGGCGGATCCAGGGGGAGGGTCATGGGGGTCATGACCCCCCCCTGGGACGACAAATTTACATAAAAAAAAAAAAAAGGTCAGCTAATTATGGTCGTTGCTCGCCGAATCTATAAATGACCCCCCCCTGGAGTAAATTCTGGATCCGCCACTGATTTTGTTATTCATGAAAGCAATTGAAATTTGCAAAGAATTTTATTAAAATACCTAAAAATAATTGAGTTTTCCGAAATAATTTTGTTATTTATCCGAAATAATTGAATTCTTCGAAGAATTACACAGGCCAACAAAATTTGATTCAATTTACTTTCCAAGAATCAGACAATACTTTTCCGAAGGATTTCGACGTGCTAAATCCGAATCTGGCCTCAAAATGGACCCATCACGTCAGGTTTTCGAGATATTTTAACCTAAAAGTGCAAAAAACCTGTTTTTAGTTATGAGATAATTTTCTATTTAAAAAGTCAATATTGCGTCTAAAAGTGCTACTCTTCCCCTTTAATATCCATTTTGAAAATTTAAAAAATCTTCATTTGTCTCTGAGTAATCGTTCATTGAATTTTTTGAGTTTGGCGAATTCGAATAATTGAATTCTTGGAAAGAATTTTATTGAAATCTAGAAGAATAATTGAATTATTTCAAAAAATATAATTAAAATTTTTTGAAAGTAATTGATTTCTTTCAAACAATTTTATTAAAATATTTGAAAATAATTGAATTCCTGTGAAAAATTCTAATATTTTTGTAAATAATTGAATTCTTCAAAAAAATTTAAGAAAAGCCTTTTTTACTTCCTGTAAAATTGTATTAAAAATAATTGAAATCCTGCGATGAATTTTATTATTCATGAAAAAATTGAATTTCTGAGAAGAATTTTATTAAGTATTTATGAAAATAATTTAATTATTGTGAAAAAGTTTATCAAAATGTTAAAAAAGAATTGAATTTTCAAGAAAAAATGTATTACTTTTAAAAATAATAATTGAATTCTTGTTATAAATATTGTTATTTATGAAAATAATTGAATTCTTCGGAAGAATTCTATTAATCTAAATACATAATTGAATTATTTATCAAAAGAATTAAATTAAAATTGAAGCGTTTTGTGCAGAAACAGCATAAGTCCATAATTCGAAATTGTTCAGGAATCAATAAAAACTGTTTTTCTTGGAAATTTTAAGATTTTTTTTATTCTGCTTTTTGCATTACATTCTACTAACCTATAAGTTAAAAAATCCAAAGTGATTAATTAATTATGTACTTAATATAAAAAATAAAAAAATAAATTAACATTTGGACTTATGCTGTTTCTGCACAAAATGAAATGAAAAACACAGAAAATTTATTGAATCGAGTAAAATATCAAAGTTTTATTAAATATTTAATAATATTTATTTAAAATATTAAATTTGGATAATTTTTAATAACATTTTATAAATAATAAAATTGTTTCAAGAATAAATTTAACCAATTTTCAATATTTTCTAATTTTTTAAAATTTCAGTCACCACTATCACTTTTTGCTTCCTTTGAGTGTTTTTTATTTATAATATAAACTATTTAATATAAATTATTAAAATACGTGAAGAATATCACAAATAAATAAAAAAATTATCATGGACTTGTACTGTTTCTGTACGAAATGATATTTTAATTTTTTTTTTAAGGGTTTATAGTTTAGTCACTTATGTAATATTTTACCAGATTGAAAAGCTTCATTTAAAGATAAATTTTCATTAAAAAAGTGATTTTCGAAAAAAAATGGACTTATGCTGTTTCTGCACAAAACGCTTCAATTGTATTTAAAATAATTGATTTCTGACGAACAATTTTATTAAAATATTTGAAAAATAATTGAATTCCTGTAAAAAAATCTAATATTTTTGTAAATAATTGAATTCTTGTAAAGAATTTAAAGAAAATATTTTTTTAAATAATTTTTTTTTTGAGAAATTGAAATTAAATTTTTAAGAATAATTACATTTATCAAGCAATTTCTGTAAAATGAATTAAAAATAATTGAAATCCTGTGATAAATTTTATTATTTATGAAAATAATTGAATAGTTGCTAAAATTTTTATTAAAATTTACAAAAAATAATTGAATTGCTGTGGAAAATGTTATTATTTATGAAAATAGTTGAATTATTGTGAAAAATTTTATTAAATTGTTTAAAAATATTTGAATTTCTGTGAAATTTTTTTTGTTATTCTTGAAAATAATTGAATTCTTCATAAGGATTTTTTAAACATTGTTTTAATTAATTCATTTTCTCGAAATATAATAAATAGTATGAAAATTTTATTTTTATTAATTGGATTCTTATGTGGAAAACTTTATTTTTGAAAATAATTGAATTTTTCAATTAATTAATTTAAAATACATAGTATTAAAAATATTTGAAGTTTTTCGATGAGTTTTATTATATTTATAAAAATAATTGAATTCGATCTTGCTTAAAATTTTATATCAACAATTTTTTTAAAAAATTGAATTAACATGAAAAATGTTTTTATTAATGAAAGTAAATGAATTATTGTGAAGAATTGTATAAAAATTTTGATAAATTATTGATTTTTTCGAAATTCTTTTGAAAATGCTATTCTAAATCAATTGAATTCCTGTGGAAATTTTATTATTTATGAAAATAATTGAATTTTGGATGAATTTTATCAATTTTTTTTCTGTTGATACTTATTGTTAATTGAATATTCTTTTGTGAAGAATATGCTGGCAGCCGAGCTGTGACCGTACCATAAAGGCGCACTCACAGCTAGTAGGCAGCAATACAAATTTGACTTTACTGTCTCTTTCACTCTAATTGACTTTCTCTCTTACTCCAATTACTGCCTGCGCAGGCAGGCAGAGTTGTGAGTGCTCCATAATAATTCTCAACTGCGATTCCGTTTGCGTTTTTGATTATGGCAGAGTTTACATTTAGTCATTGTCACACGTCAGCACGTTCCTGCTGCGATTTTATTGTAGAGTTAGCTTAAAACCGCCGTCGATATTCGATAGTTTTCGAGATTCTTCCACATGTCCTTCTCTTTAAAAAAGTAGAATCGAGACGCATGATTTTCCCCTAAACGCCAAGTGGTCGAATGTTCAAATGGTCGAATACCAAGTAGTCGAATCGTTAACTGGTCGAATGCTAGAAACATCGAATAGTCAAAACGTCGAATGTTCAAAACATCGACTCATCAATTGATCGAATGTTCAAAACGTCGAATCGTCATTTGGTCGAATGCTAAAAACGTCGAATCGTCAAATGGTCGAATGCTCAATACGTCGAATGCTCAAATGGTCGAATGCTCAAAAGGTCGAATGCTCAAATGGTCGAATGCTAAAAACATCGAATTCTCAAATAGTCGAATGTTCAAAACGTCGAATCGTCAAATGGTCGAATGCTAAAAACATCGAATTCTCAAATGGTCGAATGTTCAAAACGTCGAATCGTCATTTGGTCGAATGCTAAAAACGTCGAATCTTCAAATAGTCGAATGTTCAAAACATCGAATCGTCAAATGGTCGAATGCTCAAAAGGTCGAATGCTCAAATGGTCGAATGCTAAAAACGTCGAATCGTCAAATGGTCGAATACTCAAAAGGTCGAATCGTCAAATAGTCGAATGCTAAAAGCGTCGAATTCTCAAATAGTCGAATGTTCAAAACATCGAATCGTCAAATGGTCGAATGCTCAAAAGGTCGAATGCTCAAATGGTCGAATGCTAAAAACGTCGAATCGTCAAATGGTCGAATGCTCAAAACGTCGAATCGTCAAAAATTCGAAAAATTTGCTTGGTTTAAGTTAATGTTGACTTAAACCAAGCAAATTTTTCGAATTTTTGATGATTCGACGTTTTGAGCATTCGACCATTTGAGAATTCGACGTTTTGAGCATTCGACCATTTGAGGATTCGACGTTTTGAGCATTCGACCATTTGAGAATTCGACGTTTTGAACATTCGACCATTTGAGAATTCGACGCTTTTAGCATTCGACTATTTGACGATTCGACCTTTTGAGTATTCGACCATTTGACGATTCGACCTTTTGAACATTCGACTATTTGACGATTCGACGTTTTTAGCATTCGACTAAATGACGATTCGACGTTTTGAACATTCGACCATTTGAGAATTCGATGTTTTTAGCATTCGACCATTTGACGATTCGACCTTTTGAGCATTCGACCATTTGACGATTCGATGTTTTTAGCATTCGACCATTTGAGAATTCGACGTTTTGATCATTCGACAAATTGACGATTCGATATTTTGAACATTCGACGTTTTTAGCATTCGATGTTTTTAGCATTCGACCAGTTAACGATTCGACTACTTGGTATTCGACCATTTGAACATTCGACCATTTGTCGTTTAGGGGAAAATCATGCGTCTCGTAGAATCAGTAGAATGTTTATCAACATATGGGCAATTCCACGTGAGATTTCAGTCGACCTCTTAAAATCGGCCAAAAATATTTTTTTTCTATTCTGTATTGAAAAAAAACAGATACGTATTTTTTTATTATTTTTTTGGAGGCCAAATTTTTGAGTTATGAATTTTCAAAATTTTCGCTTTTTAAATGTAGGTATATTTTTAATGTCAGATAACTAAAAAAATATTGCTTCTTTTCATTTTTTGACAAGAGAAAAAAAGTTTTGTTTTTCTCTCTACTTTTGAATAATCATAACAAAAAAATTTTTTTTTCATTTTTTATTAAAAAAATAAAAAAATTTTATAAACAAATTAATTTTTTTTAACTTTGGGTATAATAAATTTTTAA
Source organism: Leptopilina heterotoma (assembly GCF_015476425.1). NCBI lineage: Eukaryota > Metazoa > Arthropoda > Insecta > Hymenoptera > Figitidae > Leptopilina > Leptopilina heterotoma. The sequence continues at coordinate 1,446,849 of NW_025111098.1, read as the reverse complement.
TTTTCTTTTTTTAAAACATACCTGGAAATGATTAGAAGGTTTTGCAAAAAGTTTCAGAGTGGGCCTGACAAGTTTGATGGGTCCAAAAAAATAATTAAGCTGTCCGTGCAGGTCGCACGCACGTGGCACAATGGGATTTTTTTACAATTTATTATTAAAAATTGTTTAGAGCCTAAAAATTCAATAATAATCAAAATCCGATAAAATTTGTAGGCTCTAGACAATTTTTAATAATAAATTGTAAAAAAATCCCATTGTGCCACGTGCGTGCGACCTGCACGGACAGCTTAATTTTTTTTTTGGACCCATCAAACTTGTCAGGCCCACTCTGAAACTTTTTGCAAAACCTTCTAATCATTTCCAGGTATGTTTTAAAAAAAAAAAATTAAAAATTTATCATACCCAAAGTTAAAAAAAATTAATTTGTTTATAAAATTTTTTTATTTTTTTAATAAAAAATGAAAAAAAAATTTTTTTGTTATGATTATTCAAAAGTAGAGAGAAAAACAAAACTTTTTTTCTCTTGTCAAAAAATGAAAAGAAGCAATATTTTTTTAGTTATCTGACATTAAAAATATACCTACATTTAAAAAGCGAAAATTTTGAAAATTCATAACTCAAAAATTTGGCCTCCAAAAAAATAATAAAAAAATACGCATCTGTTTTTTTTCAATACAGAATAGAAAAAAAATATTTTTGGCCGATTTTAAGAGGTCGACTGAAATCTCACGTGGAATTGCCCATATATAACCTGTAAAATCCTTTCAATTACTTTTTACAAAAACTGTATAAAAAATAGAACTAATGGGTTTTGTACGACTATTATTTCACAGTAAGAAAAATGTCATATGCAATTTAATACGCAAGAAAACGAATCATGCTTTTAGTGAGAAAATTAATAATTTAGAGGTTAAAAGTGTTAAAAATAAAGTTACAATTAGTAAAAAGACTATTGCAGCTTTGGAAAGAGTTTCTCTCGTTGATTTTGACAACGAAGGAGGCATTGAAGCCTTGGAGGCAGCAATTGATTTTGTAGAACCTTTGAAGCAATTGAAAATAGATTCATCCGTTGAGCCATTGTACAGTGTTCTTGAAAATGAAAGTCTCTATTTAAGAGAAGACATAAATTCCAATACTAATACTCGTGAGAAAATTCTAGCCCACGCTCAGCTTTTGGACGAAGAGTACTTTGTAGCGCCACCAGGTAATGTACCACGAAAAACATGAAACTTGAAACTGTACTGCAAAAATTAAGCACGTGTTTTTTAAAACTCGAATCCGGTTTTGAGTATGGTTCTCAAGGAAGATTACTGCTTCGCAACATTGAAAATCTCTGGTTTCATCAGTGCGTTACAACTTCACGGTATAATGTCTTTTTAACTGGGAGCGATAAATTTTCAAAAACAATTCAAGACTTGAAAGATGCGAATATTGATACTTTACCTTTTGGACTGGCTGCCGTTGAGAATTCCAAACTGTCCTGGAACGAGTCGCTAGTAAATTCGAAGAATAAAGCAATTGTACATAAAGTAGCAAAAGTTGTTACATTCTGCGATGGAACGAATGCTAAGGATTTATTTCACAAGAAGCAAAGGGAACGTAAAGCGTGGTGGAGGAAAATTGTTCAACAACCGTCGAGATTTTTCTTAACTGAAGCGAAGAAAGGAAAAAACAATGAATCAATAGACATAAGAGCAGAATTTCCCTTTGGAAATATAACAGTTGAAACTATAAATTATCAGCGAGATGTTCGAAAAATTTTTCTACAGGTAAATTTTTTTTAATTACTTTACCGAGTGAAAAATTGAAAATTAAACGCTGCCAAGTTACACGTTACTGATAATTTTACCCGATTTATTTTCAAAAATTACGACTTTTTCGACTTTTCTCCCAAATATTGCATTCAGTGTTCTATAAAAATTTTTGAAAATCAACTTTTGAAGAATATTAATTGCAAATTTTGAAACTAATTGATTTCTCAAAAATTTTAATGAAAAATCTTCAAGTGTAATTTTAAAAATATTTTTAAAAAAAATAATTCTTTGAATTTTTGCATTCTAATTTTTTAAAATTCAAATATTTTCAATATTTTCAAATACAAATTTCCAAAAATTCTAATAACTACAAAAAATAATAACATTACAATTTTTTACAATTATTTTTAACATTTTAACAACATAACAATCATGTTCAAAATTTTTAATCAAAATTCTTCAAAAAATTAGTTTTTTTTAAATTATACAAAAATTTTTTTAAAAGAAATTCAGTTCTTTTCGAAAAATTACATAACAATATTTTTAAAAAAACTTTTTCTTGTAATTTTTTTATCTTAATTTTGCAAGATTCAATTAACTTCAAACAAAGTAAATTAAAATTTTTGAAAATTTACTTTTTTAGATTTATGGAGATTTTGGAGAAATCATGTTTATATTAATAATTAAAATTCTTCAAAAATTCAATTTTTTTTAATAGAGTTTACCAAATTTCAATTGTTTGGAAATTTTTCAATTGCATATAATTGAAAAACTATGACCTTTCATAAATTATTTTTAAAATATTTAATATTTAAAAAGAATTAATTTTAAGAATTTCTTTATTATAATTTTTTGAAAATTAATAAATAACTTAAAAAATTATTATATAAAACAATTATTATAAAAAACTGAATTTTTGTATTTAAATAATTGAATTCGAGAAGAAGTTTGATTAAAAATTGTAGAAAATAATTGAATTTTAAGAGAAATTATAGTCGTAAATTTTAGATGTTATTAAATTTCAGAAGGTTTTAAATAGAAATTAAAAAAAAAATTTCCCGTATAAAAACAATCAAGAAATATTAAAATATTTATTTAACGAAATTATTCAAGTTTTGAATAATTGAATTTATAAATCAGTGAAAGATCAGAAAAATACAAAATAAAATTTTTGTGACCTGAAAAGTTTCTTTTACCATTTTCATAAATAATTAAATTTCTAAAAGGTTCAATTTCAAACTTTAGAATATTTATAAATTTCGAATGAATTTAATTAAAAATTTTGTTGAACTTTGTTTATTGAAAAATTTTAATTCAAATTCTTTTGAAATTAGTAGGATGTTTTACTGTATATTTAATTATTAAAAATAATTGATTTAAAGCAATTAAAAAAATTCCAGAAAATAAAATTGAAGTTTGAAAAGGTTTCATATTAAAATCTTTGAAAATCTGAATTTTTAATACTTTTAATTAACAATTCTGTAAAAACTATTTTTTTTTAAATCTAAATTCCAATTATTTTGAAATTAATTGAAGTTTTAATTTTCTAATACATATAAGTTATAATACTTATAAGTTATTGAATTTCAAAGGGTTCGAATTTGAAATTTTTGAAAATCTTAATTCCTATGGAAAAATAATAATTTCGAAATATCTTAGGTTCAGGGAAAAAATCAAAATTTTTCAACATAATACTTCGGCTACGATAAAAAGATTATTTTTTTAAAATGCATTTCTAGTTTATGTAAATTTCTTTATTTCTTAAAGTTACCCAAAAATATATTAATTTCAGGATAAAAATTGCAATGATAATGATAACGATATAAGTGCAGTTGAGCACGTCGCATCATTAGATTGGGGCTGCTTGGTTCTCCTTTGTGATTCATTCAAGGAAACAACTTCTTGTTCTGAACTACAGCTACAACCAAAAATTGCTCCTTACAAAGCAATTTGTAAGGTTAATTTAGAAGGCAATGAAAGTGAATCAATTGTTGAAGATTTAAATCAACTTGTGCTTTATATCAACAATTTATTAAGGAGCAGTGGATTAGGAACTGTTTTAATAAATGACAATTTATTTGAAAATATATCAAAGCATCTTCATGTACCATTTATCATAGGAGTAGACAAAGTTAGCTTGAAAAGTGGAATTGTTTCAGTTACTAGTCATGTCACTACTTTAGCTGAATCAGTTCATGTGTCACAATTGATTGATCACATAGCTTCAAATTGCAAATAGGTAAAATAAAGATAGTTCAAGAAGTAACAAATCAGTTTCCTTTTTTATTATGTAAAATCATTATAAAATTATCCTAATCAAAATTGTGTTTAAAAAATTATTACGAGTAGCAATTACATTGGAATTGGAATGTTTATGTTCTTTGATACGAACACCTACCATCCTCTTTGATTCTCCAACATAACATGCTGAGCAATCCTTACAATTAATTTTATAAATTGTATTGGTATTTTCAGATTTTACACTTTTATCCTTGTCCTTTTTAACAAAATTATGGTTCATGTTATTATTTTTGCAAGGAATGGATAAAATGCTATAATTTTTAAGAATTGAGGAGGTTTTCTCAAAACAGGTTCGGAACATATGGTAAGAAAACTTTTGTTGTCCTCGTGTAAAGTATGACATTTTTATCAATAGAGCGTTGAGAATTTGATTCTACAGAAGAAATACGTTTCATTATATACTTGTTTATAAATTCCAAAGGACAATTATTTTTTAATAAAATTCATTTAGTTAATTTTGCTTTACACTTGTTTTACAGCACAACGCATTTACAAGATTGGTGCATATTAAATTAATGTTTAATACTGCATTTGCAGCAACCTTAAATTCTTTCTGTGATAATTACATTTGATTAGTTTTGGTTATTTATTTGCCAATGAGAAAATTTTGAAGAATACTTGAAATTAGTGGACTAAATAATAGTAGGAATTTTGCGGAGTCTGTATTAATAAAGAAGACTATTAAATGCAAACTTTAATAGAATTGATTGTATTTTATTTTTTTATAAACATGAAGAGAGAAATGTGCGCACAAACACTTGTGTACATAATTCATGATTTGAGTTACATAACGTCTAGATCTTATAAATCACTCGCATACATTTTGTAATCACTGCATTTATGCAAGCTAAAATATAGCTGAGAATTTGTATTAACTTAAGGGGTTACATACCTTTTTAACCGCAAAAAGGAGTGATTTTCGTAATTTTTTTCGACTTTTCTGTAAAACTTTATTAAAATAATGTTCATTGCATTAGATTGTATAATTATGGTTTTATGAACTTTTAGCAACTTTGAAACTTAAAAAATATTAATATTTGTGCAAACTGCAGCTGTTACCCGAAAAAAATTCTTTTTAAAGCGGTTTGCGGTGTGCACGATAAAACGGGAACAACTAAACTGAAATCAAGTTTGTTTGTTTACTATATGTCACCTTGTTCGTCAACGAAGGGTTTTGAGAAAAAATTCTTTTTTTATAAATAGCACTGCTTTCCCCCAAAAATCGAATTTTTAGGTTTTTCAAAAACTTGTTTTCTAAACGAAACAAATATAAATTTTGGTAAAAATTAAAATTCCTTCGTTCACGAACGAGGTGACATAGTAAAATAACAAACTTTTCTTTTTTACTTTTTATGCAGTCAAAAAGGTATGTAACCTCTAAGACTCAGGCATATTTTGATATCTATACATACAGGAAATCTATTTAAATTTTTCGACGGGATGTCTCATGCAATATCAACTCTTTTTCACTACTAGAGTCGAATTTAACTTTCTAGGATAAATTTGAATATTTATAGAGTTTACACACAGTAATACAAATTTCTTTATGAAACTGAGTAAGTTTTGCGTTGAGCAATGAGTGTAACAATAAGATTAATTTTTGTTTTTTTAACGTGACAATCTATTGTCACAGTTTAGCTAACCTTATTGTCAATTAAGTGAATTTCAATTCAATAATATTTTATTAAGTTAAGTAATAAAAAATAATTCGTTCAAAATAAAGTAATCCCCATGAGTCAAGGTCATACATGAATTAAAACAAAACTTCTTACAAAATTGATATTTTTTACCACTAATCGAAAATAAATTCGACTAAAAATAAAATTGAGTATTTAAATGAGAAAAGTTTTATTTGACAAAATATTTGACTATAAAGGATTTGGATGAGTAATCGCCGCCTTCTTAGAAACTGAAATAACTGAATGAAAGTAATTGAGCTTTGCAGTCAAATGCTCGAGAGTGCCTGCATCAATGAAATTGTCGAATGCTCATAGTCATTATATTAATTATATTTATTACATTAGCATATGTTAGTTTCATTCTAAGACATAACAATCTAAATTTTTGGTTCATCGCCCGCTGTGAACAATAAGAGAGACAGAAATCTCCAGAGGTTCATCTTTCCAAAATTTTCAAAAAATAGAAAAAGACATGTCTACCAAATAACCAACAAGTATCCCTTCGTGATGCACTCGAACTAGTGCCAATTTTTGATGGATCAAATATTCCATTAACAGTTTTTATCGATGATTGTAATGAAGCGAGACAAATGTTATCCACATCACCTCAATTAGAGGAAAATCTAGTAAAATTCATTTTAAAGAATCCCGATAAATATCTACGCTTAATTGACTCACTTACATTCAGCCAACTAGGCTGTAAAATAGATATGACTTTAATGAAAACAAGGAATCAATTGATACATCTGAAATTCAGAAATCGTTCAAATCAATTGTACTAAAGGAAATGTTATACCATCTATTTTTATTCAAAATTCTCCAAATAACGCAACATGCTATATTATGAAAGATAACGATTATATCGAAATCAATATAGAAAGGTTTGAGAATAACAAAGATACAAAAAGAAAATTAGCTAAAGTAATGCTAACTAGGCCGAAAAATAGATATGAATTTAATGAAAACAAGGAATCAATTGATATTTTTTAGTGAAAAAATTCAATTAATTAGGTGGAGTGATTCCTGCGAAAGATGTTTTATGAGATACCACACAGCAGAAAACTGCTACGGGTTTAAAAGAAATAAAAATTATAAAGATTAAGTATTGTCAAAATCGAACTAGCGTCCCCTTCAGCGACGTTAAACTTATGTATTTTCCCCCATAGGGAAGAGGGATAATGGTATGAGCATTCAGTCCAATGTGAACAATAAGAGAAACAGATGTATCTAGAGGTTCAATTAATGTCTTTTATATTAAATATTCATGTCTAAAAGACCATACAATATAGTTGTGAATCTGCCCACTTCAATCCAGGAATGTCGACACCTGAAAGGAAAGAACGCTCCAATTCGAAGTCGTTCGTGATTTAATAAAACTGCATTTAGATAACGCCCAAACTATATAAAGACATCTTTATAATTTAAGGTACCGTCCTTACGCGTATAAGGTCGGTGATTAGGTAGTGCAGTATGAAACTCTGTCTTCAGCACAAAAAGGGATAATCACGTCTTTTATGTCGCAATTGCTTATGTCACGGTATTCCAGGCCCTCATGGACATTTATTGTCGAATTGAGAAAAAGACATTAACATTTTATTTCAAGTGCGGAAGATTAGGAGTTAAAAAACCACTTGTCCAACTCCAGAATGCCAATCCAAAAACAGTCAGGGAAAAAGGATAGAGGCCGCCGTACAGTGGAACAGAGTGGTTAGAGATGAAGAACTCACCCGACACTGGAGTAATGTATACCATGCTGGGAACGTTTCAGTTTGGAAATTATAAAAAGTGGTGATGAACGTCGGTCTGGTTGTCCATACTTGCCGCTCCTGAGGGTATGTGACCAACTCTTATTGTGGATAGAAGACCATATTCAGTTAAATGGACAATTATATCGTCGAGGGTATTGGGCGCCGGTAAGGATTAAAATACCAATATGTATGTTCACACATACATATATATACATTTTTTTAATATTATTTTAGCGCAATTTCTTCAATCCTGGATTGTGGGTAGGGGTACGAGAACCAAAATTAATGATTCCTGGAGATGAGTCAAGTCTTACGACTATACCTCATTTAAAAGATTCGGATTTAGGTTGCCTTCAGTGGGAGCCTATAGATAAATGTTTGATACTGGTGAATGTAGTGGAGTATTTCCGATTAAATGATAGTCCAATATGGTATCGTAAACGTGGAGTTTTAGAAGTTGTAAGAGAAATAAATTAATATTATTCAAAATTCTTATGCAATTATAAACATGTGGACTTATATTTTTATTTTATATTTTCAGCGAACTCGGGTTGATTTCACAAGATATTGGGCTCCTCCTGGATTAGTTTTGCCCAGGAATAATTATTTTGTGTATAAGAAAAATTTAATGAAGTATAATAAGGAGACATAATGTGTAGTGTTTGTTAAAAAAAAATATATATTTCCTCTTTTGTGGTGTATGTTTAAATTCTTAATTACACAAAAGAGGAAATATTTTTTTTTAATATCTCTTTTTCAAATTTATTTTACATTTACCTCTTTAAACGTGTAATTGATTTACAAGTGTTTAAGTGTGAGAAGAATGATTTTAACCTCGAGTGTGTATATCAAATTTAAGTTGTGACTTCTGTATATTTGGATCAGTTCGAATTTTGTACTTGTTTCGTTTAGATCGGTCGAGAAGATTTTTGACGAAATGTCGGGTAGGAATGAAATTGTCGACATTTATAGTGAGACAGAGGGTTCACAGGTTCTTCGGGTTCAAGTGAGATTTGGGAAGATTTCCCATTAAGTGCTCATGAGTTGCAGTCGAGTGAGATTCGGGAAGATTTCCCATTAAGTGCTCATGAGTTGCAGTCGAGTGAGATTCGGGAAGATTTCCCATTAAGTGCTCATGAGTTGCAGTCGAGTGAGATTCGGGAAGATTTCCCATTAAGTGCTCATGAGTTGCAGTCGAGTGAGATTCGGGAAGATTTCCCATTAAGTGCTCATGAGTTGCAGTCGAGTGAGATTCGGGAAGATTTCCCATTAAGTGCTCATGAGTTGCAGTCGAGTGAGATTCGGGAAGATTTCCCATTAAGTGCTCATGAGTTTCAGTCCAGTAGAACCCAACAGGAACGTGTGTCACATGATGGTGGTCCAGTTTTTCCAGATTTTCGCTACCGGAATCACTATGTAGCTCCACCGATCCCAAGTCAACAATCGTTACAGCAGAGGAACGATGAAAGGTGGGCGGAGATGTCCGCGCTAATTAATAATTTAGCAGACAGGGTGACCCAGTTCGAAGACTCACATAACGTGTTTATCTTGTGTTTGTGGGGTTTGCCGATGGTGGATCCGAGTGCGGAAGTGGGATGGATTATGTCCCAATTATTGAGGATTCGTTCCGAAGAGAGGATGACTATACTCTCTCATTTGCCGGAACCAAGAAAGGGTGTCCGAATTCAATTCGGTTCTCGAGAGGCGAGAGATTATGTCGTCCGATGTCGCGAGTTGCTTCTAGGACATAACATTCAAATTGCCAAGTTATAAGTTATAAGCAACGCGTTTAGTTATATAGACAAAGCGGTTTCAGCTCTGTTTAAAGAGAATTTGTATTATTGAGTGATGATGATTCAACAAGCATCATTCTCTGAATTAACAGCCTTCTGTGTAACGGGAAGGGCTATAAGATTATGTCCTACATTCGATTGGGATGCGATTAGTCATTTACTTGAAACAGAAGTTCGTGATTTTACTGCAGCGGTAGCCGCAGTAGGAGGAAATCAGTACTATGGATTTAATAAAGACTTAGGTGTAGCTAAATCAACGAATTATAAGTCTCTCACATGGGTAGCAAAGGAACTGTTGATCAGATTAAATGGAGAAGGAACTCTTATGAATTATCAAGGATGGATACCTCAGCCTAAGTTCCAAGAAAGAATAAGAACTCTTGTTTACAATTTTGTCAACACCTACAACAACCAACAAGAAGGTCGCGTAAATGTTGAAGTTAGAAATGCTCTTGTTGAAGCTGTTGGTCAGGCTAGTAATGCCGACATATTTGCTTAATAAAGTGTAAAGAGGACAAAGTCCTTTTCTATAGTTTCTCGTTTATATCCTCTTATAATTATAAGTCACATTTCTATGTTTTTTTTAAAAAAAAAGCTTTATTCTGATTCAAGGCTATTTTCTCCCTCAGGTCATTCAATATGGACATTCGAATTGTCCACTCAAAAATGAGATGTAGTAAACACCCACATTAGTCTCAATATGCATATATAGTATTAGAAGCTGTCTATAAAAAATACTGAACCACTCCTAATTTATAAATAACAGCTAATCAAGTTAGATAGTGTCTCATCAGGCAGATGCTGACTTTGACCTATCATTGTTTCCTAACTCATTCCTGTAATATAACTTTATATTAAATGAGATTTATGTCACGTGAAAGGTATTTTAAGTATATTTTGTCTTCTGCAAATTATTTCAAATGGAAATTATAACTAGTAGGTGATATAAAACAGTTTTTAAAAAGGAAAAATACAGTATTCATTGTATCATAAACAACTCGTTTAGTTATATAGACAAAGCGGTTTCAGCTCCGTTTGAAGAGAATTTGTATTATTGGGTGCAAACTCTTACAATGTTCAAAATTCTAGAAAGTAAAAATTCATCTGCAACATTCACTCACTTAACGTGAATAGAAAAAAAATTGTTATTGTTGAATGCGACATCTAAGGCCATATTTTTGGATTTTGAAATTTTTAAGATTTGTATACATTAAGACTCGATATGTCTTTTCAAATGTCTTTTTAAGCTAAAAGCTTGAGAAAACATTTGATTACATTTATCACATCTGTACGTTTTAGATCCATTATGAGAATTTAAATGCCTTTTCAAATGACTGGCTAATTTGAATTTCTTGCCACAAAGTTGACAATGATGTTGTCTTACCGAATCATGAGAAGCTTTGTGACTCTTTAAATGACTAGATTGAGAAAATCTTTTATTACACAAGTTACATTCAAAAGGTTTCACTTTCGTGTGAATTCTAGTATGTTCAACAAGATTACTTTTTTGAGTAAATGATTTATCACAGTATTTACATTTATGTAACTTTTTATCATCGTGAGATTGTAAATGAATTTTTAAATTGTATTTTTTACTAAATTTTTTATCACAAATATTACATTCTAATAATCCTTTTCCAGTATGCAATCTGAAATGAGCATTTAAATTTTTTGCGAAACGAAATTTCTTTTTGCAAATATTACATTCAAAGGCATAAACTTTTTGTCTATTTTGCATTTCGTGTTGATTATTTGTTGTATGGGAATTCATATGTTCTTCTAAATACGAAGGGTAAGTGAATATTTTGTTGCAAAGCTTACATTGATAAACGTTCGATCTTGTATGTAATCTTATGTGGGCGTTTAATTTACTTTTAGAGGCATAAGATTTATCACATGTAAAACATTTAAAGGGGCGAAAATTTGAGTGTAATAAACAGTGAGTTTCTAGCTTTGACTTTTGGAAAAATTCTTGAGAACATTTTTCACATTTGTAAATTTTATTACTAGACTCTTCGAATTTACTCACCTGGCATTTTTCTTTGTACTTTAAAGATCGAGTTTCGTTAAAGCACTGCTCAATAATTTTAGAATTATTTTGGGAGTGATGCATCATGTCTGACTGCAATCTAGTGTTATTCAGTTGAGCAGCATCAGTATTAATAATACTTTCAGGAACAATAGAATTTTGAATATCATTATTATCATTAATAAACGAATTAAATGGATAATGAAAATTTGATAATGACTTTTCCATTGCGGAATTAATTAAGCCATTAGTGATAGGTACGTTAAATTTGGGATTTTCCCTATTCTCAATGTTTTCTTCATTGGAAACTAAATTGAGATTATTTGTGTCATGGGTTAGGTTGTGATGAATAAGTTGTGTTCTGTTTGTAAAAGTGTGATTACATAGAGAACAATGAAGAGCGCATGCAGCTCGGTTGTTAATTGAATTATCTTCTGTTGTTAAATATGGAATGTTTAACTTTGTAGGTTCAGCGACATTATCCATGTCAATATTAGTTGAGCTCGCAACTATGTGATTTAGATTTAGAGAGGAATTTTCAGACTCGGCGATACGCATGTGCTGGGACGGTACATTATTTTCGTGCAGAAGAGGAACATGTAACCTATTATGGAGACAAAGTTCCTGATAATTCATAAAGACTGCCCCACATTCTACACATTTTAAGGTTTTTTGTGCATTTTGTAATGGTACGAAGCCTTGATTTTGTTGATAAATTTTACATCCACTTACAGTCGTATAAGATGTCATTCCTTTAACCTGAAATAATACAAATTTTGACTATAATTGTAAAAAATATTACATCTCTATAAACTCAAATATCTTAAGTTCGTTTTAAAGAACAATACTCTTTATTTTGCATTATTGGGTTAAAATTAAAAATTACCTTCAATAATGCTTGTCTTAAGGCTCTGTCGGCAACTCGACATTGTTCACGATATAACAAAGCAGATTCAGCGCGAGTAACGCATTTATCACACATTTTTTCTGGTAGACCATCTCCTTGACATACCTGTATTATTACACGGAAAGACATTTTATTTCAAAATTTAATAAAAATGAGAAAATATTTTTTACAATTTGAATTTTTGAAATTTTAACATGAAGACTTACTAGTAAAAGAATATAAAGTTTAATATTGTGACTTAGAAATATTAAAGTTTGGCTTTATTAAATTTGAGACAAGTAATTTGTAACAGTCTCTCTATTAAATAAATAGGTACAAACAAATTTTATTTAAGAATATTAAAAATCACATTGCCTGATATGATCGTTTGTAAATGGGGCATTCCATTTCAAAACTACCCTCCTTATAAACAATTGATATTGTAAGGCAATTTTTAAATAATTATTACTCCTATTTATTGAAGTTTCAAAAGAAAAATTTCTCAAATTTATGAAAGTTTGAGAAATTAATTAAATTTTATAAGAATTTTCAAGGTTATAATGTATGTACCGAGCAGGATTTGTTTTTTTTCAAATTTTTACACAGTTTAACCTCTGACATCTTTGTAAAATTTAATTAATTTCTTAAATTCCCCTGAATTGACCATTATAATGTTTACAGGCGATAAAAATTAGAATTTTTAAGCTTTACTTTGATATAAATTTCATCAAATTTAATTTTTTTCCACAAATTATATTATTTTAAAAAAAATTCTTTTTACCATCATAAAAATTGTATTACAATGTCAATTGTTTATAAGGAGGGTCGTTTTTAAATGGAATGCTCCAAATACTAATAAATAGTAAATGAGCAATTCCACGTGAACTAATACAATAAAAAAATGAGATATTTTAAGGGACATTGCATTGTTTTATTCAAATTGACATAAGCAATTCTAATCTTTATATAGTTATTTTTAATAATTTTTGTGCACTTTTCAATTCCAAAAATCTTTTTCCAAAAAAAATTATTTTACCCTTTTTCTAAAATGAACCTTATTTTTCAATTTTTACAGAAACTATCTCTTTTTTATTGGAAATTTTTTCCAGTAAATTATGCAAAGCTAAAAAATGAACATCAATGGATTTTAAATAAAATAAACAAAAAGTGTTTAAAAAGTTGGTTGTTTTTTATTTTTTTGAAAACCCACTGTTGCCACACTTTTAAAATTTACATAATTTATTGGCAAAAATCTTAGCTTTATAATGCAAATATTTAAGTTTCTCTCTGGTTTCAATGTTTATTTTGATTTTTTTTTACACAGAATAAATGATCCAAAAAAATTAATTCTGAAAAAAATGAGAAAAATAAAAGAAAATGAATAGAAATTGGAAAGTTTATGAGTGTTAAATTTAAATAAAATGTATCTGGAAATTGCAAGGTAAACTTTATACATTATAATTTTATATTTTTACAATTCAGTTTAATTAAAATCTATTTTTAAAATAAAAACAATTTTAATTTATTAGTAATTTAAACAAAAAATAAAAGAAAAGTAATGGTAATGACTATAGTAATAATATAATAAATATAAAAGTAATATATAATATACGTATATATAAAATATATAAAAAATAAAATATTTAAGTAATTTATAAAATATATATAAATAGTAAGGGAGACTGGGGCGAAAAGTTAAATTTTGCATAAATGATTTTTTTTTGGCAATATAAGCCGCTTAGATGCAAATATTTGTATATCAATATTGTAGGGCAACTTGTCCTCTACAACTTTCAATAAAAAAGTTCCTGATATTTTCGCAAAAAATACATGTTTTCTCCTTTTTTGAAAATTTTGTTTTTTTTAACTTTTCGCCCCACCCTGGGGCGAAAAGTTAAATTCTATTTTTAGCCTACTAAAACTATTTTCTGATAGGTGATAAATAGTAGATAAGTTAAAGTATACGTAAACAAGTAATTTAGTAAATAAAAGATCTTTGTTTATTTGACAAAAGCTTTAGAATAGTTGTAAAGTTAAAAAATTGAAATTTCAAAAAAAAAAAAAAAATTTTTTGGTTTCTTTCACGTGAACCGGCTTATTTTTTGACAGAGTACTTGCCAAATGTCAAATAAATAATGTTTAAACAAATAAACCCAAAAAAACGAAAAATAAAAAAAAATTTTTTAACAACATGTAAAAATACATTTAACTTTTCGCCCCACCCATTATTTAACTTTCCGCCCCAGGGTGCGTTTTTGGCTTTAACAACAAATATAAAAAATCTGACTAAAGATATTTAGAAAATACATGTAGGTATCTCTTCAGGGGACCCAAATAATGAAGTAAAAAAATCGCGGTGAGAATAAATGCAAAAAATATACTTAAAAGTTGATATTTTCTTTTTCGAACAAATTTTCAAAAGTAGGTTGAAAAAAACTTTCAATATCGACACCACAAAAATAAACAGAATTGCACACAACTCCGGACATTTATTTAGGGTGATAACACCCTTCTATAATTAAAATTGCAATGCTCTAACTATTTTCGTTCGAAAGATAATGAATTTTAACGGTTTTGGCAGTTTAACTTTTCGCCCCAGTCTCCCCTAATAATATAATTATTATTATAAATTATAACCCCTTAGTTATTTACTGTCAACTGTTTTCGATTCTAAAAAAACACCTGTTAAATATTTTTTTGTTGCACGTTAAAAATAATTCGCAATTTTAAATCGTTTATAACTTTTTGAAGACGAATCATTTTATCTGTCTACTTGCATAATTGAAAGCTTATTTCTTAAAGTTTATGTAGACAGAGTTTCAATACTGTGCTCAAAAAAAAAATTAACAAATTTTTTCTCATTGAAAATTTAAAAGTTCTAGAGAGGTTCTGCCCTTATACATATAATAAATTAATTTTTTCGATTTTTGGAAGACATATATAAAAGGTAAAAGAAAAACACTCTTTTACTTTTTTATAAAATAGATGACGTTTCGTTGGTCTAGTTCGCCACCATCATCAGGTCACTTTTATAAAAAAATTGTTTTTCCAATGACACAATTTAAAAAAAAAAATTAAAATTAAACAAATAATAAAAAACAATTTTTACGTAGTTAAAATCAATAAAATAAACATCACGTCAATAAATTAAAAACTATAAATAAACGCAATACAAAAAAAAATAATTAAATTTACAAATCACAAACATTTAAAACAAGTGATTAGTCAAACTGACTGAGCCGGTGACAATTTTCGCTTTATAATTATACAGACCCATCGTCAATGACCCGCAATCGAAATATTATAAATTATTACCGTTATTTCAATTTATTAAGCAAAGAAAAATAAAAATGACTAAGAAACTGTACATCTTCCTTCTTGTTAATAGTAAAATTATTGCATTTAATGTAAATCATCTCAGAAATTAATCGTTTATAACGAATTCTTGAAAATGTAGTTTGTCACCAAGCCATCAGAAAGGTATAAACTAAAATTTTGTCTAACCTCTAGACAAGACAAAGACCGCAACTTGGCCGCAAGTGATGATCCAGATGGACCAACAAATAAGCACACCATTTTATCATTATCTTCTCTCAAGCAAGTGCGACACAATTTACTTATGTTTTCACTGTCTATTTTTTTAGTTACTATAAACATTGTAAAAATTTTCTACATTTCCTTCACTTTTTTATTTTTCTTTTGTTTAAATGGCCTCCAGTCCGGTCCCTTTGGGTTCTTGGGTGGGACAAATGGCCAATAGTCCTTTCTTTGCCTTTCAGAAAACTTAAGTAGAGTACACAATGGAGGGAGTGAAACGCTCTCAGGTTGAGTCCACAATAAAATAAATCGTCTCGATTTCGATGCGCAGTAAACAAAAATGTATGTACGCGCAAGAGAAGGATAAACAACATATCTATCCTTCTCTAACTCATTCTTCCGTTTACGATTGCGGTTATGATTCCGGTTACGTTTCCATTCTACTTTGGCCTATGTGATAAGGCATAAGTTTGTCTCACTCTACATGGAATGGAAAAACCATTCTTGTCTTTCTCTCTCCTATGACAGAGACAAGTTTTCTCACGCTGCATTTTCTTACTTTTTCCAAAAGCGGAAAATTTAGAGTGAGACAAACTTATGCCTTTCTTATAGGAGAGAGAAACCTTGGCACAATTGGCAACAGTTTTGAAATCATGATTTTAGAGAAAATACGGACGACACCTTTAGGTTGAGTCCACAATAGCACTCTTAGACTCAACCTTAAGGTGCCGTTCAATGTAGGCGTAAAAGCGTTAAAACATAAAGGCGGAAAACGTTAAACCAATTAAAGCCTTCTGTTAAATAGAACAGTTAAATATAAATATATAATAATTTTACTGATTTAAAGTAAACCTATATGCACAATGAGCAATTACTTTGAATTAGAAAAAAACAAATGCATTGGCATGCTACTGTAGAAACACCTTTAATAAAATCTTTTTTCTACTGACAGAGGTACAAACGCACCCTTAGATGTACAGTTCAATTTTCCTATGTGAAGTTTGAATCTGTATGTGTGTACGTCATTTATTTCTATAGCTTTACCTGCCTGTACTCTATGCTTTGATCGGAGCCACGTCATATTTGTTGGTTGTGCACTTGTATTTGCAGGGCTTTTTTCTCGCCTTTTCAATTTCAAATCGGTACTGTGAAAAACTTGAAGCTATGAATATATTCCGCCTTTTGGGTGATTTATCTCACCTTCTTGCGATTATAGTTCTTCTCCTTAAAATATGGAAAACCAGGAGTTGTGCCGGTAGGTGTTATATTTTATAAAAAAGCGGCCGTCATCATAAAAATGATAATTCCTTTTGTGTTCTTAGACATTTAAATATTTATTATTCTTACAGATAAAGTAAAGTATATTTTTCTTATAATTCAAATGACTAATTGTTAAAAATTTTCAGGCATAAGTGGTAAATCGCAAATTCTATTTGCGATTGTGTACACAACGCGGTACTTAGATCTGGTAACAACATACATTTCGGCTTACAATACTTTTATGAAAGTAATATTTATTGCTGCTTCTGGTGCTACTGTTTTTCTAATTTATTTAAAATTCAAAGCAACATACGATCATAACCACGACACCTTCAGGTAAAGCACAATTTTTCATAATTTACGTTTTTATATTTATTTATTTATATACTAAGATAATTGATTAATTTTGTTGGTAAAACGTTTCAAAAATCTGCTAACATATTTTTCTTTATTTATCTGTATTCTGTCGTTACATTAATAATTATTTGTTAAAACTTTCCTGGTTGATAATGAATTGCTTAATTCTGTTTTAATTTTATTTTTTTCTTATCTTGTGCTATAAAATAATTGGAAAAAAAATATTCTTTTTGATTCGTTGAAAATTTTTTTTTAAATTTATTTTTAAATAAATATTGAATACGTCATTTAAACTAAAACATATGGACGCTACTGTAAAGCTAAAGATCTTTTTTTACATCAATAAAGCTAATTCATATCTTTAAATTCATAAATTTAAATTTATAAATCTTTAAATGAAATTTCATTTTTGAGGGATTTTTTATATCAATATTGATGTTTGAAATTTTTATAATAATTGTATTCGTATATATTAAAGAGTATTATTTTAAAATGCAACGTTAACGTAGCCACCTTAACTTCAAAGACAAGAAAGATGGTAAAATTTTTTAAAACAAAATTCCAGTCATCTTTTTTTAACTTTGGAGTCAACGAGAAGCGAATTTTCAAAAATAACTCTTATTTTCAAGTCGACAATTTTTTCTAACAGTATCACTTTATATATTTGTTCCGACAGTTGAAAAAAAACTAAAAAAAAAATAATTTAGTTTGAGGGTTAGATATTTTAAAACAATGATTAGAAAAATTAAAAACAAAACACGAAAGCTTATGTACCAAATATAAGTAAAAAAATTTTAGACCTTGGGCCAATCAATGCATTTTTAAATGATCTATAGGATGTTTATAATATTTTAATAGTTAAAGAAACGTTTACAATTTTTGATTTTTAAAATAATAATTTTGTAATTTTTGATCGGATTAGGTTAAAATAAATCGAAGCGTTTTTTAATGCTCTACAAGTTGGTTATGCGACTTTTAAAATTAGTTCTACATTTTTTAACAAAATTTTCAAAAAAGTATTATTTTTCGAAATTTAAGATTTTTAAAAAGTTAATATCTCAGGCTAGCATGGACGAAAAATGGTCAATAAGGGGTCAAAAGAAGCGTTTAAAAATACTATTAAGTAAAAGAAAAACATTTATAGTTGTCCTAACATTTTTAAAAAGTTATGATCAAAAAACGGGTTTTTCTAATTTTTAAAACGTAAAAAAATATAATTCTGTTTTAATCCGGCAATATTTTTGGCTTAACTCTACAAATATTTGTATTTTGATTACATATGTTTAAAAAGTTTCATAATAATATGTTATTAACTAGAAAGCGAGGCTTCGGATATAATAATTTAAATTATTTTTTTATTTAAAACAAATAAACGTAAGATTCTGAACTTTAATTCGATATATATGATACGAATATGTATAATTTTTCTTAACTATACGTTAAAATATAATTATAAAATAAGTATGACTTTTAACCAAAACTAGAAGAGAAAATTAAAAATTTTTCAACTAAGAAAAGCTTTTAATATTAACATTCGAAGATTATGTAAAGATAGATAAATCTACGAAAATAGAAATATGTTTTTCAAAAAATTCAAACTCGAAGAAATATTAAGACACATATTGCAACAAAATACAACTTTTTTAGTATAAAATTCTACTTATTTCTATCTTCATAGTATAAAAAATCACTATAGTGAAATCTATTCCTGAAAATGAGTCTTACATTTTTCCTAAACCTTTTAGGACATAAAACCAATTTCGGGTATTAAATTATTATTTGTTTTATTTTAATGCGTAAAAAACGGCTTTGAGTCAGATACTAAACAATTATTTGTTTTTTATTAATACCTAAAAGCGGCTTTGAATTTGAAACCTAGAAAAAATTTATTTTTTCATAATAAATTATTACTTAAATGTATATTTTTTTAAATTATTAAACTTGGGAATAAATTTAGTTAAAAATTCTAGAAAATATTAATTGAATTTTAGAAGAATTACAATTGTAATTTTTAAAAATATATTAAAATTTTTATTAGTGAAATGAATTTTGTTTTAAAAAACTGTATTTCAATTTATAAAAGTATCGTGTTGTTTATAAAGAAAAATGTTAAAGAATATTGAAAAATTATTTGAAAACAATTAAATTTTATAAAAACTTAAAATTTAATTTACTTTTGGGATAAGGAAAAAAATTAAAATTTTTTATGGAAATCAGGGAAAAGTCAGATAAACATAAAGTAATATTTTTATAAAAACTCTGAACATAATAAACAACCTTTTCGACATTTTTTGTATTTTGAATCGACTAAAACGACTTTTTTCGCACCTTAAAGTCGATCCGACGCCTGAAATCTAACAAGATTTACATAAATGTAAAGTTCATAAAGTTAAAATTGAAATTTTTTACTAATAAATATGGTGTTTTATCAGAAAAAAGTAAATAAACAAAACTACTATAAAAGAGATTTCAGACTACTGTTTTAAAAGCTTAAGATTGTGTTCTTTTCTTGCAGTCAAATCATAAAGAAATTAATTTTTTATATGTTGATAAAAAAATTACTAGTAACCGCCATTTATTTATACAATTTTAATAATTATTAAGTCAAAAAAATGACAAAAAGTAACTTTTAACTCTTTTATCTGATGATTTTTTTTATCAGACTACAGACTACACTGTGAAAAAGGCTTATACGTATGCGTTTTTTTGTTTGTTTATTTTTAAACCTAATTAAAATATATAATGTGGAAGGTGTTGAAAATTTTATCAAGAAATTTTCAGAATCAGATATAAAATAATACGTGTAGTTTTTAAATTGATTAAGAAACCGAATTCGTAAAATAAATAATTTTCCTTAAACATTTGATTTTTTATTTATTTTCTAGGATAGTTAAAAAATTATTTATGAATTTTTATTTATTATACATTTTAAAGAAAATTATATAGTGTACTACTTGTAATTTCGGTCAGATTACGATTCAATTATTTTCAAAAAATATTCGAAATTCAATTATTTTAAACATCTAGTATTTTTATAAAATTTCGCAAAAAAATTCAATTATTTAACAAAAGATTGATAAAATTCATCCAAAATTCAATTATTTTCATAAATAATAAAATTTTTACAGGAATTCAATTAATTTAGAATAACATTTTCAAAAAAATTTCTAAAAAATTAATTATTTATCAAAATTTTTATACAATTCTTCACAATAATTTTATTATTTTCATTAATTATCACCGAAGAATTTTAATTATTTTTGATACTATTTTAAATCATTTAATCGAAAAATTCAATTATTTTCACAAATAAAGTTCTGCACAAGAATTCAATTATTTAAAACAATGTTTATAAAATTCTTATGAAGAATTCAATTATTTTCAAAAATAACAAAACTTGTACCAGAAATTCAATTTTTTTTAAACATTTGAATTACATTTTTCATATTAATTCAATTATTTTCATGAATAATAAAATTCTTCTCAGGAATTCAATTATTTTTGAAAATTTTAATAAAATTCTTAGCAACTATTCAATTATTTTCATAAATAATAAAATTCATCGTAGGATTTCAATTATTTTTAATATAATTTTACAGGAATTGCTCAAGAAATGTAATTCTTCAAAAGAATTCAATTATGTCGATAAATAACAAAATTATTCCCGAAATTTCAATTATTTTGAGGCATTTTAATAAAATTCTTTGCAAAATTCAATTGTTTTCATAAATAACAATATTCATCACAAGAATTCAATTATTTTTTAAAGTATGTAATACATTTTTTCTTGGAAATTCTATTATTTTAAAAAATTCTAATAAAATTGTTCGCAAGAATTAAATTATTTTCATAAATAATAAAATGCTTTTTAGGAATTCAATTATTTTCAAAAAAAATTTAATAAAATACCACACAGACATTCAATTATTGTCATAAATTTTAATAGATTTCTTTGTAAAATTTAATTATTTTTTAAAACTTTTCGCAATTTAATGATTTTTGGTATTTATTATTGTCATAAAATTTCCAAACATAATTCAATTATTTAAAACCTTTTTTTGTAAAAATCTTCATAATAATGCAATTATTTTCATGAATAATAAACATTTCTCAGGAATTCAATTATATTTAAAATTTTTTCTAAAATTCTTCACAAGAATTCAATTATTTTTATAAATATTTAAATTCTTTGATGAATAATAGAATTCTTTGCAGAAATTTGAATTTATTAGCAGGATAAGAAAGAAGTCAATATTTTTGATGAAAATTAGGAAAAAGTCAGTCGTGTGCTAAGTCTGTGAGTGTAATAATTTGAAAGATTTAAAAAAATGCCTTATTTTTGTAACAGAATTGAATTCCTGGTGCTGCCAGCTCTAGTCCTTGCTTTGGCAATAAATCACAGTTTCTCCTTTGTGGAAGTTCTCTGGACCTTCAGTATTTACTTGGAGTCTGTGGCAATTCTACCCCAATTGTTCCTTGTATCGAAGACAGGAGAAGCTGAAAGCATTACTAGCCATTATCTTTTCGCACTAGGATCTTACCGAGGGCTTTATCTTTTAAATTGGGTTTATCGTTACTATGCAGAGGATTATTACGATTTGATTGCAATTGTTGCCGGTCTCGTACAAACAGTTTTGTATTGCGACTTTTTCTATTTGTACATTACCAAAGTTCTTAAGGGCAAGAAATTACAGTTGCCTGCCTAGCCAACCAAAAGTATTTATATGTAATACTATTTTCGACTGCAACTGGCTCTCGATCGAGCCGAAAATTGCAAAATATGTGGGGCTCAACAGAGGAAAACGAACGTTCATAAAAATTGTGTGTTGTTCGAATTAAAGCCCAATATTTCTTGGACATGAATTTCTCATCGCGTTTCTCATTATTTCTGCATCGCGCTGCACAAATGTCATACTGAGTAAACGTCTAAGTTAATCTAGTGCTTAAAGTAATAGAATGTACATTGAAATTGTATAATAATTAATCATCTTGAATAATAGTGAAATTGGTATTGTACGCTAGAAGCGAAAGGATCAGATAGATAAACAAATAATGTCTGCCTATAATATTTAAGTTGTTATAATTACGATTTTTATTAATTAAATGACTATAATTATTGAACCATTCCGAATTTCTTGTCCTTTATCAGCCCGTTGTGAAAATATTTAAGACCTGTAAAATATTTAAGGGTTTTTAGGGAAAAAGTACAAAAACTTTAGAGAATCAGGCACTTTTTCCAAGAAATTCTATATATGAACTGTTTCTTCAATTGTCATTGAAATAAATGTGATTTTAAAAAATTTGCCAGAAAAGTTCGCTGGGAATTTTTCATGAATGTTAATAAAATTGGCAGCTTCAAACAATCTTAAGGTACGTAAAGTTGGAAAAATAAACTAATTTATGTCCACCATGTCAAATAAAGGTCTTAATTTCTTAATGCTATGTTAAATTTTTATTATAATTTGAGCTAAAAATTATGAAACCACAGAAAAAAATATGGAAACCATGTGTTGGAAGTAGAAGTTTACTGAACATTACTTTTCATATTTATGGAATTTTAAACTTTCACGCAATGTTTATAGTCAACTTTCGCCTCAATAATTTAATGAAAAAATAAAATTTTTTTTAATTAATTAGTCTATATTATTTTTTATTTAATAAATTAATTGACATTAATTTGAATAATTTATTGCATATTTAGAATTTTCAAAAAATTATTTGCACAAACTTTTATTATAAAGAGAAAATTTAAATATCTTGTGAACAATCCTTTTTAAAATTAGCTCGCCATTAGTGACTCCAACCAATGAAATCACTTATACTTTAAGAGGACCAGAAACATCCTTCTCTACCCATGGTTAGGTTGTTTCTTTCTGCGTTGCAAACCCGGGTTTTATCCCCAGTCCCTCCAAATTTACTTTCAAAATTTTCTTCGAAAATATTGATATTGAGGAATAAATAAACATCAGTTCGAATAATAAATAAATTAAACAGAGAGAAATATTTTTTATTTTTTTTAATTTAGAAATACTATCTTTACGGCTATAAACTGAAATATTAAATAAGTTTATAAGTGAACATAAAATAAATAATAATTAAATAACTATATAACTACCTTCTAATGCTTAAAGATACTTACCAGAGATTGTTTTAAAGAAGATAACCAAGCAAAATTATCTAAAACTAACAATTTAATATTTCACTAACTTTTCTCTACTTGTTTTCAGAAAAGTTTCTTAGATTAACAGGGTTCCTAAAAAATCTGGAAATCATGAAAATCATGGAAATGGTATGGAATTTTTAGAAGGCTTCTGGAAATCATGGAAAAGAACTGGAATTTTTAAAAGTTTCTAAATTTTTCCTGTTTTCCATTTTTTTCTTGAATAAAAATTCAAATAATAAAAAAGCTAAATGGCATAAAAAAGAGGAAAAAATGTTGAATTTTAAGAAATTCGAATTTTTGAATTTTTGATAATTTTCGATAATTTTAGATTTTTTACCAAAGAGTCGAGACTATTAAATAAGTAAAGTATTTTTCAAGAGCCCAAAAATAATAAAGCTAAATTCCATAAAAGGGAGGAAAAAATGTTGAATTTAAAAAAAACAGTTTTTCGAATTTTTGATAAATTTTGATAATTTTAGAATTTTTACCAAAGGGTGGAGACTATTAAATAAGTAAAGTGTTTTTAAAGAGCCCAAAAATAGTGAAATTAGATTTAAAATTCCACTGGAATTTCATAAAAATTTGACCTGGAAATCATGGAAAAGGTATATGGAATTTTAAATTCGGATTTCTGTAGGAATCCTGTAGATAACTTTCTGCAAGTTAACACGGAAAAGTTAAAAGCGTAGGACATTTATATCAGAAATTATAATACGTATTTAGTATCTGTATCAATTTATTTTATTTCATAGATTTCCAGTGAAAAACAATTAGGATTCATTAAACTTTTTTAAATTCATAATTATTTACTTTTATATTATTCTCTTTGATCACTTATCTATAATTTTATCAGATTTCTTTAAATATAAAACTATATTTTTAAAATTCTACTACTTTAAATTAAGACAGAAGTGAGAACATGTACTTTAGAAAGAAAACTTTTTTCTAATGATTAAAAATGATCAGTAAAGTTAAAAACTGTCTCTTTTCTTTTTTGATACTCGACGGCCAATTAGGAGAGTGATAATACCAGATTTAATATTTTTAAACTCTGCGATGGCTTCAGCGTGTGTCATTCCATACAATGGCTTTGAATTTAAAGATAAAATTTCATCTCCTGAAATAAAATTATAAAAAATTAGTTGATAATAACCGAGAACCTTGATGGAAGAAACAGACATAGTTCATTGTATTTCAATTCGTTGCTTGAATCTAGATCGTCAATACTACCTTCTTTAACAGTTCCCATGTCTGCTGCTTGTCCATTAGAAAAAATAGTTTTAACATAAATTCCAATGCTTCCACGTGGACTGTCGGTGCCACCAACAATGCTAAATCCTAACCCTTTATTCCCAGGGCCTTTCAAGAATTTGACTGTCATAATTGTATAATATGCTCCTCCTTTACGTGGCCTTGGAAGAGTGCAAAAAGTTGATTCCTCAGCATCTGAGCACTCATAAACGTCAGTTTCTTCATTGTTTATTCTGTCATCTTCATTCTGAATTTAATAATAGATTTCAATATTGTACTATAGTTTAATTTAGAAAACATATTTCAAAGTGATTCATTATAAAACAGTCTCTTAGTTTTTAAAAAGTATAACTATTAATCAGGGTAAATCAGGTATAATTCTAACTAACCTGGCTTCTTTTATATTTACTATCAGAAGATACAGTTAAATTCGTAACACTTCGACTGTTTAATGTACGCGTCGGCCTTTTCATGCTTTTATCACTTGTCAAACTCGAAGAATTACATTCTATGTTATATAGAATGTTTTTTGAGTTGGCAGTATCTGTTCTGAAGGGACGATTGGTCATTTGATCGTCTATTCTGTAATGCGTTTTTCTTTTGTTAGAAGTAATCCGTGGTAGGTAAATTTTTTTAAATTTTTCATTATACATTCCAAACGTATTCAAACAGCAACTGTTTTGATCACCATGGCTAATTGGAAGCAAGAGACTATCCTGTCGTTTGCATTGGCATTCAGAATTAAATTTTAATATGCAACTGTTTTTCTCTTCGCTTTTTGAAGTAAAATCAGTTCTGGAATTCATAAGAAAGTTTGTAGACTAAAAAACAATTTTTCAATTTGTATAATTATAACTTGAACGCAATGTCCATTAGATTGATTCTAGAATATCAAGAATATGAGAAGCAAGAGACCTATATAGTAAGGTATGATAATTATGGATAATTTGGTGTTTTGTTTTATCGCCCGTGTGGATAACTAAAAATTATGATGTAATAAGTATAGTTCACTCAGGACTCATTATAAAAAAAAGCGCGGTTGACAGGTTGAACGTTTTTTCATTACGTTTAAATTTAACCCGTTGGTCAAATGTTAGCCTACCTCATATAGTCAATTAATTATTTAATTATTATTTTCATTCAAAAGATTAAAAATATTTTCTTACCTTTCATTATTAAATAAATAAAAATTATCATGGTAGTTCTTAACTTTACTTTCCTCTTGACTTTTTACATTATGTTGAGTTAAAATTGATTCATTAGTTGAAAATGGAGAATAATAATGCGTATCATTTTTTGGTAATTCAAAATATTTAGGTAATTTTCTAGAACTTATTGTACTCGTCACCTAGAATAGAATATTTTCTATAAAGTCAAGTTTTTAATAACAAGTAGTTTACTTTACCGCAGTTATTATTTACCTTATCCTTTAAAGTATCTTTGTTGGTATAAGAATTTCGAGGTGGTAATATAATTTCGCTTTTCGGTGTTCTTATATCATCGTTTTCATTATCAGGTTCAACATTTTCAAGAATTGTAAATGACTGTAATGGATTTGTTGTTAAAGGTTTTACGTTTTTAGTAATAAGATTATCAGTTGTTGATGTTGAACTTGGATATGGAACATAAAAACTGGAAGCATTCTCTTTGCACACAAAGATATTGGACGAATCTAATGATTTCCGGTTTCGTATCTCAGCGTTTAACTTGTTAAACTTACTGCGAAGTGCATGATGAATATCTGCTATACCCTTCGTTGTACCTTATAATAAAGTGTTTTATTTCATAAGTGCATGACAGAAGATTTTAAGTTTTTGATTTCAACATTTTAAATGTTACCTGGTAATCTTAAAGATCGACTTTGTATAGATTTCTTTGGAATAAATTCATTTTTCAAGGACTTGGGTACAGGAGATGCTTCACGACTAACAGGAGTCGATCTCGTAGTGTAAACGTTTTCAAAAGAGCTCCAAATTGGAAAAATAGATGATTCCTTCTTCTCTGACGGGTCTTGCACTGAATTACGTCTTCCTAGTTTTTTCCACTTACTACTGACACTTTTATTCCAGTAGTTAATGTCTGAAATGAATGCAGTGATTTAGATTTTAAAAATAAGAGAGTATTTTAATTATTATACTTTTAACTCTCTCTGTCATGTAAATAATTTGTCTCTAAAGTGTTAAAGTTCTTGTAATTATATTTAATCGATTCAGCTAAAAAATATAAAATTATAAATACTTTTGACCTCGAAAAACCGATGTGTCCATTTTCTTATCTGTAAAGCTTAAAGAGGATTTATTGCAGCAGGTTTGTGCATGCAAATAAAATTTTTTATTTGGACCACTAGCCGTATAAACGAAAGTTCCAAAATTTTTGTAAAAAAAGTAAAAGATTCTATTTCAATTTTAAAGTATTTTGATATTGCGTATCGGAGTATAAATGACGTTCTCACTTCAGGCCTATAATTTTACTGATATAAACACATACATATTCTTTAATGTTTAATACAATCATTTTTATTTCATTTTCCTTTTATTATCAATTATATTTACCTTTATATATTGTAATCGATATTGTTATCTGCAATTATTCGTTAGGTTATTTTTCTACGACCTCTGTCTGTATTGTTTAAAAAAATTTTGAAGTGTTTTCCTTCAGTGTAATAACTTAATAAAACTTCCATTATAATTAAAATATTACTTAATTCATAACTGTTATTTCAAAATTGTAATAATTAAAACATAATTGAATCATGTTCAAATGAGAATATATTTGTGTAAGTAATGAATAATTGTTGTTAAACAATTGTAGAAATTTTAATAATATAAATATATAAAATTTTTAAAAGACGTCAGTCTTGATTAGAGACAAAATTTTGAAAATTTATAATCTTCTAAATTTAAAGCCATTTGTATTTCGAATCTAAAAATTTGTAAATAAAAGTAGATAAAACCAACAAATAAGGCCACCATGTTAAATATGAGTAAAATTCAATACGAAATATATTGAAGCTTTTTTTCCAATTGGTAGATAGAAAGATAATGAATTGAAAAGTTTTAAACACTACACTGTACGTGTTCTTGACAATGACTTGCCGAAGACTAAACGTCAAATTTACAAATTTAATTTGTAGATGAATATATATAACTTTCAGAATGCATGACTAACATTCATATCATTAAACTTGCACTTGAAAAGAGTGAAGAAAGAAAACTGCTCTAATACGTCAAAAGAAAGCAAGCCTATTATCGACAATCAGCATTAAATAATTAAAAAAAATTTTTTTGATAAAAGAAATAATACAGCAAAACGTTTTAATAAAATTATAAAAAGTATATTTGAAAGTTTTTTTTTTTTTTGAAAGTTTTTTGTTCTTAAAAATATTAAATGTTTATAAACGAGTATTAAAATAATTATATAATTAGTAACTCACCCTTTTTTTCTTGTTTGTTGCTAGAACACAATCCAATATTCCTCGATGGTAATTCTTGAACAACTCCCCGCCAGTTCTGTTCCAATTTCTTTTTATCTGATTTTATGTTATTTATTTGTTGCTCAGATTCTTCTATTAAGCTTTTTAGAATATTCGATTCAGTTTGATCATAACTTCTATATCGTTTTTCCTCATCTTCAGTTGTCCTTAAAAATGTATCGTCCACTGATTTCTTTTGACTATTCTTATTTTCAATATTTACAGATACATTTTTATTTATTGATGGAATTTTTGACTCTTTAATCGTATAAACACTTTCCTTGTCTGATTTATAGTTTAAAGATCTTTTTTTTCTCAATGGTAGTTGAGGACGATTGGCATCAATATTTTCACGAGTCTTCAGGATTTCGTCATTACAATCTACATCATTTTTTGGGAAATCTTTGGAAGTATTAGGTTTAAGTTTCGAATATATTTTTCCATTCATGAGGTCATTTACTACAAGATTCTTAGAATTGTTTAAAGTTTTTTGAGGCACTAAAGGATTGTCTATAAATTTTTTTACATAATTTGTTTTTTTATTATCCAATGGTACTTCTTTCTTTGATATAACAGACTTTTTCGGTTTATTCACTGTTTCTTGACTTCTTTTTGCAGCTTGAAAAATCTGTTGAATTTTCGAAACTTCTGATCGAATTTTTGAAGAAGTAGATGTTAAAACTGTACTTTTTGGTAACATGTTTCCTTGAAGACTTGATTGTTTCTCGGTAATTTGTTTATTTTTCAACATCTTTGTGCTGGGTCCAGAAGTTTCCTTACTTAATTCCTGTAAATCCTTTAGATTTGCTAACATTGAGTTGGTTGTTTTCTTTTTCATTCTGCTACTTTTATCAAACAACGTGATACTACTCATGGATTTAATTTGAAATTTATTTAACCTCTTGTTTATTCTGTTGGAACGTAATTTTCAAAAGGGATTTTTTCTTAGATTTTGTAGTATTTTAAAAAATTGTTATTTTTCAATAAATAATTCGGTAGATATTTTTCTGTGGTTTACTGTTGACATTATATAGTTAATCTGCAAAAGGAAAAAAAGCAGGTTATTTATTTAAGTAAATTATAATTTAAAATTTTTAATATAATTGTTTGATAGAATATCATAAAATGTGATAAAATTAATACACTTGCTTTGTCAGTTGAGAAGGAGAACTTTTTAGTTTGTTATGGATTTTATTTAATTCTTATTTTTTTGTTTCTATATGTTGTGAATCTTTGTATGTCGAAATTATGATGAAAATTGTATTTTGTTGTATATTTCTATTTAATATTGTGTTTAGAGCTCTTTCATTCTTTACCAGATTCTTGTTTGTATCGCTCAAGTTACTTTATGAATACTAATTGTATGATACACACTTCCAATAATTAAATGTTGGTATTTTCTTTATTTTAAATATTTTAACTTTTTTGATGCATTAGAACTGTATTGCCACTTTAAAAGTACAGTACTATATAAGTAAAAAGCCATTAGGAAATTATTTCCATAATGAACGCTCCTCTAACCGGAAACCCTTCCCAGCTCCAAGTATGATAAATAAATAAATATCTTTGCAGCTAGCCTTAATTACTTTCAAGATGATCATTTTCACACAAGCGTAAATAAAACTGTAATTTATAAAATGTTTGTGGAATATTACATTTTAAAATTTTCTCAATCGCAATGTTATCAAATTAATACCAAATTAAAGAAATTTCTAAATTTCATAATTAAAACTTTAAAAATTAAGTATAGTATCATTACAATTATTGCAGAACCCACTCTAAATTAAAATTTGAATTACAAAGATAGTGAAGGTCAATGATCTTATTAAAAGACAAAGGAATTAAATGTAAACAATAATGATCGATAAAAAATATAATTTTTGGGTGTAAACAGTTTGCAATGAAATAATTAAAAAAAAATCCTAGTTCATTCATTTGATAGGACAATGGTTTAGTCTGAATGACAAAAATAAATTTTTTCTTAATGGAAGTTTTTGAAGAATATTGTTTGTTATAATATTTATAATATTGAAATTATATTTTTAAGGATCTTATAATTA
Organism: Leptopilina heterotoma; assembly: GCF_015476425.1. Classification (NCBI taxonomy): domain Eukaryota; kingdom Metazoa; phylum Arthropoda; class Insecta; order Hymenoptera; family Figitidae; genus Leptopilina; species Leptopilina heterotoma. The sequence continues at coordinate 1,416,559 of NW_025111098.1, read as the reverse complement.
GAATATTTTCTTCTAATGAATTAAATCCTAAATGTTATTACAACTTTTATTATGAATTATAAAAATTTATATAATATGAATAAATTAATACATTAACGATCGAACAAAGAATATTAAATACTTTGATAAAATTTTTTTTAATTGTAAAACAAAATGATTAATCTAAACAACACGTAATAAATTAATAAACACGTAATCTATTAATATAAAACGTAGTTTCTAAATAAATTTTTCTGTTTCTATAAAGAAATACAATTATTCACTTTATAAAAATAAAAATTTTGATAAAATTAAAGACAATATTATACTTTTCAATTTATTGTCACATTAAATTAAACATTTCTAAGATATAAGACTTTTATACAATTTTCAGTGAATGAATAAATTAAAGTTGTTATTTGAAAATTCGCTAATTCAAAAATTCTTTCTTTTTTGTGTACCTGATCATTTTCATCACAGAAAAAGAAGACACTGCAGCGTTAAATGACGTTCATATACAAAAATTTCGTAAGTATAAATAAATATTATTAATGACCATAAACAGAACAGATTTTTTTTTAGATAATTATAAAATTGTAAATGGCGTTAATGTAATCATGAAGCACTACATTGTACTGAGTGCTGAAGGAAGGACAGGTCGCTACAAGTAAAATGTAATCGCATATACAAGCCTACGTTATACACCTCTTCTTTTCCTTTCTATTCTCTGTACAGTATGCTTTATGAATGCATAGCACTATCGAGCATTGCGGATGCCTTATATGTCTTCTAACTCTTGGCGGTTCACACACGTAGCTATATAGCTGCGATATGTCAAAATAAAACATTTTATATTCAATTAAATTTATCTGAATTCAATGTAATTTAAGCTGTTAAATTAATTAATTATTAAAATGTATTTAAAACACTTAACTCAGGTTTTCATCTCATTCACTCTAGAAATTAAAACGTTTTTATTATTAATAATATTATTTATAAATAATTACTGTTCTTTAAACAGTATATTCTTTAGGATTGTGTAGGGCTTACTCTCTACTAGAACTCAGGTAATGTTCAGATCATTAGAATTCTTAAATATGGAAGAAATAAATTTTTAATGACTTTTTACCAAATTTTGATTGTCCGATAGCGTTCGGGTGAGGGTGCTACTACTGAAAAATTGAAATAATATTCTGTATTCTTCAGGATTGTGTAGGGCTCAGTCTCTACTATAGAACTCAGGTGATTTTCAGATTGTCGTCATTGAAACCAACCAACTTTCCGATCTGTATAGGTTGCCGTGAGCATTTGGTTTGCACTTGTTTCGGATGGCTATTGATGCAGGTACTTTTGTCACCGTGACCAAAAATGTTGACAGAAATCATAGCGATTTCCCGGTAAGAAGAGGTTGATTAAAATAGATTAAAATGTTTACACAAAATTTCAAAAATGACATTGGTTTGGAATTAAGAACATTGTGAATTTTGACCATATGTGACTGTCCACGAGAAAACAGGGCTTATAGCTTTCACAGGGCGACTGATTGAAGTAGAAGCAGAACGAAAGAATGCATACAATATAACATCTTTAAAACGTTGTATTGTCAAAAGTAATTGACAATTTACAACTTTTGATTTTTGCATTTGAAAAAGCAATATAATATCTATAGATTAGCATAAAAACTCAAAATTGATTTTTTAGAGCTAAGCCCTGTTTTCTCGTGGACAGTCACATATAATGTTATTACTTTTTCATTTGAAATGAATTAATAAGTGTCAGCAATATTTAAGTCATAAATGGAATTCTAATGATTACAAATTTTATGATATTGAACAGAATTGAATTGTTTTCAATTCTAATTTCCCAATAAGAAGTAAAATGCATACCGAATTAAACATAATATAAATATGTGTGCAGATGAATTATCTTTAAAGGAATTAAAATATGGAACTTCAAAAATGGCTTAAGTTTGGCATTGAAATGATTCAGAATTTAGCGATATTTGTATACATTTTAATCTATTTTAATCAACCTCTTCTTACCGGGAATGATTGCTCGTACTCTGCCCTCTTTACAGTTATCCAAAATTAAAAAATATAATCCAAATTTTACTTTTCTCTTAATTTTATTCATTCTTTTGGTTATAACTTTTGTATTGTTAAATTTAATCGAATCTTTTTAAAATCGATTTTGCTGCCAAAGTGACCATAATTTTTTCCGGCAATATTCATATATTTCAATCAGTTATCAAATCTTGGTGCGCTAATTTTACACACTTAATTCCAGAGAGCTCAATTCCTTCTAGCGCCTGCATAAAAGCAACTTTCTGTTCTTTGGCGCACAATATACCATTTTCGCCCGGACACTAAGCATATGATCTAAGTAAGTAATATGAATTAAAATTTCAATAAGTAATATAATTATTATTAAAATGATGTTAAAGCGTTTTGTGCCTTAAAAATTTTTTTTTATCTTTTCTACTAGTTCCAAAAAAGGCCAATATTTATACTTAAAGGGTGATTTAAATTTAAGTTAAAGTAAGAAAGCTTTATGCGGACTTCTAAAAAATAAGTACCTCTTATTTTTCCATGCTTTAAAATAGAAGACATAAAAAATCTATCTATTTAAAAGATAAAATTAAAAAAGTATCTTGTAGAAAAGAATTTCTAAATTATATAATATTATTCTTTATCGTTTTCATTCCATTGTTCATGCAATATAACAAACACAAAGTGCTTTTAAATATGCGATTACATTCTGTTTCCATTGTCATGTTAAAGTTAAAATTTAAAAATAATAAAAAATTAAATTTTCAAATAAAAGAAAAATTTGAATAAATAAATGAATTGACTTTAAACAAAAAATAACAATGGTATTTTGTAAAAAACGCTAGTTTTAAGTTTTTGAAAATTTTGATTGTTTTACAAAAATATTAGTTAAAATGAATATATACAATGGTTATGTACGTAATAATATGAAACATGTTCTGGCACAAAAATATAACATATTAGTAAATGTTTACGAGAAATGTCAGCCGAGGATATTTTTGGACGTGTTTAAGGCATTCTCAGGGCACGCTCATAATATTTTTAGGACAATCTTGGAAATTTAAGAACATTCTTAAAATGTCTTTTTTGTTAATATTGCAGAAACCTTTCACGAAAAGCTTGGACATTTTCCTATCTTAGAAACTTTGTATGCAAAACCGTTTTAAGTTAAATGTAATAAGAAGTTATCCTAAGTGAGGCATTTACGTCGCATGTTATTCGATTATTTAATTAATTGTAAGTAATGAACGGAATTATAAATCATTCTTACAGATAATAATACTGTACGAATTATTCTAACGGTTTTGCTAACGGGTTAATAGTGTCAATGTCCTTACATACAGTATGCTATTAAAATGCTAGTGCAAATTTAAATACCAAAGAGCTTCTTCTAATTTAGTTTAATATTTGATATGATTATGCATTAAACATTATTTATATTTTTATTGAAACTATCTTATTTTGTAAATTCTATTATTGAAACATTCATATTAATTCTTCTTTACAAGTGATTTACAACCATTGAAAAATGTTTTTTGTGTCCATTTGCAACATACTACTATTTTAAATAATAATATTTCTTTATTCAAAGTTGAAAATTGAATATTGACAAAGAAGATAGAATGGGTGAAAGAAACTACTCAAAAAATCACGCCTGCCAATGAATTCGTCTTGTATTTAATGGCAATGATACCTGAAATTTGCGTATTTTGCAGTACGCTTAAAATCAGTCGTGCGTCAACCGTTCCCTGTGGAAGACATTCTAGTAAAAAGAATATTTAGTAAAAAAAGAACATTTTTATTTTTTTGCAAATAAAAAAAACATGGCAAAACATGTTATTTTTACATTTTTATTAATAGTCGTAGTCGATTTAACATTTTCATTATTTGCATCATCATCATCATCAAATGGTGAGTTTTTAATTTTAATATTTAATATTTAATATTTTTGATAATAATTTTAGTTTACCATATATTTCGGAAAAAATACTAATTTAGAATATGGTAAAAGATATGTTTCTCCGGACAAAAAATATTCCATTAGAAGAAAATTATAAAATTAATTTTCCAGTAAATATGAATTTAATTTTACTCAATAGATTATTTATTTTATAATTAACTTAAATCTCCGAAAATAACAGATTTTGAAACTCAAACTAACGCTTCGTCGACCGCTTCGTGGTCGACTTCGTTGCTTCAAAGTTTTTATTTAACATGTCCATTTATAACAAATTTTTATTGTTTTATATAATTTGTTTAAAATTTTCACTTAGTTTCAATGATATTATAATTATAATTCACTTTTTACATTGTCAATGTTCATTTCCTGTTTCGATATATTCGACCTTTTCTCGCAAAGTCTTTTTAGGAAAGGATAAGAATCATTTAACACAGCCAGTAAATGTAATAAAACTGTAATGTCTTAAAATGATCACATATCAAAAAAACTTTTTCTTACAATCCAAATTTTGATGAAATCTTATTAACTCTAGTCAGTACAACTCAGCTGACTCATACGTACCCGAGTCAAAATTTAGACCCTCTTTTAGTTCTCCAAAAACCTCTTTTTAACCTCTTTTAAGCCTCTTTAACACTTCTAAATCCTCTTTTGAACCTGCAAACTGCACGGAGAAACTTTTTCTTCTAATATTGAATATATTTGGTTATCTTTATTCTAAAAGTACGTTAGAATGTGAGGATTTTTCGTGCGTTGTGCTAATAATTTCAACATTAATACGAAAATATGATAAGTTCGTTATATATTAAGCAACCTTCGGTGTACAAAAATTGCTATCTGCATTAGAAATAGTCTTATTTTTCTTTAGAAAAGAATAAAATGCTAGTTTTTGTTTGTGAAATAATACGGTAATTCTAACCTTTTTTCCACATATAGATAGAATATATAACAGACATTCTAACGTAACATACCAATTTTGGAAGGACTGCGGGCGGACTTAACCGATTTCGCCCGAGCATCACCGAGTCCATCACCTGACGTCGCGAACTAACCCTAATGTTTTCGAAGTTGAAATTCACACGTGTATGAAAGAAAAAAACCTTTTATTAATAAACGTGAATGTCTCCTCATGCCAAATTAAATTCAAGAACTGTTCCTCAATATAACATAATTTTTTTCACGACTTTTACTTATTTACATAATTTGATTAGTAAGTTATTTTAAAAAATGCTCTCTCTCGAAGGCACATATTTTTCCACTCGTTTAATATATAAGGACGATTCAGCTGTGTACTTCTAACGAATCGTGCGATCTTTCGGTTTCCGTGACCAATCGTCGTGTCTTTACTTGCGTGTGCGTGTGTGCGTTAATAATATAGGTTAGGTTCTTACGTCGTGTTAAATATATTTACCTACAGTTACAGTGACATACACTAATGCCATCTACCATCAGATCCAAGTATCACTATCGTCTCTATGAGTATCTATAGACAATTAATTTGTTGTGTTTCTTTTTAATTCATGGCTTTCCCAACTTTGCAAAAATTATTATTTTCTTTCTAAAACAACATACTAATTTTCGTTAGTTTCCTTATGAAGAACTGTAAAATATATACTGAATGAGTGTTTTTGATAGTCTCAATAGCAATTTCTATAACCTATGTCGTTTTTCCCTTGAATCTAACCTAACATACTAAAATGTCTCACCAGTTTTAAGAATTAGTGGTATTAAAAGTTTCTCCGTGTGCTGACATGGATTTTTCCGCACTATTAGAGGTTCAAAAGAGGTTGAAAAGAGAAGTTAGAAGGCTTAAAAGAGGTCCGAAAGAAGATTTTTAAAAATATTACGAAAACTAAAATTGGAATTTTTTTCACAGAGTTATATTTTAATTGCCCTATAGAAGATGCAAATAATAGTTTTTGAATGATTTCAATAAATGTGACGCGACCCGAAGAAAGGTACCTAAGAAGCAAACGAATTATAGGTTGGGTTCGAGTTAGATTTATCTTGATTAAAAGTTCATTTTCAATTATTTGAATTTGAAACCAATTTTCATTAAGGGGACACCTAAGTGAAAAAATGACAAAAAAATCGATTTTTTTAAATTTGATTTTCTAAAAGTAGACTCAATTAGGAATAGAACAAGACTTTTTAAAACCTTTTCTAAAGAGTAGAAAAAATCTGATTACATGATTCTGAATACCATGAGTTTTTAGTATTTTTTCTTTTTTCGTGTCTCCTGTAAAAATTGTTTTTTTCCAATTCCAAAATTTCGGTACACTTTTCTCCGAATCTACTAAACCGATTTGTAATTTTTTTTTTTACTTTGTTCAGTAAGGTTCCAAGAATACGAATAAGAAGTTTAACATCATTTTGAGTTGTACAAACGGAGATATGAGTCAATGAATCAGAGAAAATGGGATTTTTATTTTGCTTTGGGTATAAATATTCATAAAAAAGTTTCTATTGAAGATAACGTCGTATTACTTCTTATTCATATACTTGATTATATTTGTAATCGAATAAAAAAGGGCGAACGCAATTGGAATAATAGTTTTCGAGAAAAGTGTACCGAAAGTTGACTCTTTTTGCATTGTTTTTAGGTGACTTGGGTGTCCCCTTAAATATTTTGAATATAACGAAGACTTGAAGACCAACAATTTTTAATTAATAATTGATTCTCTATCTGTATTTTTACTCAAAAAATTTAAAACATAAGTGCGATTCCATGGGAGATTTTAGTTTTTTCGGAGTAAGTAAACCAATTGCAATGAAATTTTGGAATTTAAATCTACACATAAAAAGACATATTTCCACCAAATATTACGTCAAAATATTCAGTAGTTTTTGAGATGTCAAAATTTTGGAAAAATTTTGAAATCGTTATATCTTCTTTCCATCTTAACCAAATCACTTAATTTTTTTTCGAGAAAATTCAGCATAAAAAAACGAAAAAGTTTTTTAAATTATGTTTATAAAAAATTTTTATAAACAAAAAAGTTATTAAATAATAATTGAATAACTTTTGAATAGCTTCACGGAATTGAATTAAATAAACACTAAAATAATCTTACCTTTGATTTCTTTAAGATTCCAAAAAAAATACCTGGCAACGAGATTGTCTTCATATAATATTTTTAATATTTTTATTCACTTATGAGCGTAAACATTAGAAGTTTCTGCTACTTTACGTGCAAATTTAGGTGCGCGCGCAGACCTCCCTTTCTAATCATCTCCGAATTTCCGGTTTCAGAGAGAGAGGTCTGCGCGCGCACCTAAATTTGCACGTAAAGTAGCAGAAACTTCTAATGTTTACGCTCATAAGTGAATAAAAATATTAAAAATATTATATGAAGACAATCTCGTTGCCAGGTATTTTTTTTGGAATCTTAAAGAAATCAAAGGTAAGTTTATATTAGTGTTTATTTCATTCAATTCCGTGAAGCTATTCAAAAGTTATTCAATTATTATTTAATAACTTTTTTGTTTATAAAAATTTTTTATAAACATAATATAAAAAACTTTTTCGTTTTTTTATGCTGAATTTTCTCCAAAAAAAATTAAGTGATTTGGTTAAGATGGAAAGAAGATATAACGATTTCAAAATTTTTCCAAAATTTTGACATCTCAAAAACTACTGAATATTTTGACGTAATATTTGGTGGAAATATGTCTTTTTATGTGTAGATTTAAATTCCAAAATTTCATTGCAATTGGTTTACTTACTCCGAAAAAACTAAAATCTCCCATGGAATCGCACATAACCTCAAATTTTTTCCTTCTTAGGTACCTTTCTTGGGAACGCGTTAATCTATTAGCATAGATAGAAATTTAAAAAATTTAAATTTCACAAAAATTTAAAATCCTCTTTTCAGCCTCTAAACATCGGAATATGGATTTTGCCGCATCGTTTTTAGGTTCAAAAGAGGTTTAAAAAAGAGGGTCAAAAGAGGGTCTAAATTTTGACTCGGGTATAGAAGTACAACTGATGAAGAAAATTACCAAACAATTTTTCTTTCTAGAATATTGAAAAAAACTTTACTACAGATAATTTTCTTCGTCTTTTAATAAAGGTGAAGATAGGATCTTTTGTTTTTTGATGGGATCAAAAATATGACCAACAAGTTACAAAAGTCAAAAAGTAAAACACGTAACCTTTTTAAATATACCTACACGGAAAGAAAAAGTCCGTCAATCATTAATAGACTAGTATATTACTTTGAGACGGGACACAAAATCATTGAATGCATAACATACTTTGAGTCACAATCAGTGACGAGTTGCTTGCTAAAATTTAGAAAACTGTCATCAATATATAAAACTCGTTCACTAAAATTTAGAAAACTGTCTATTAAATTTTCTATGACTATCAAAAGCATTCAAAAAATTCAACTTCTTTCAGAATTATCCCTAATTTTAGACACTATTTGGTACAGAATGAACACATTTTTTTCGTTGCACAGTTCCGATATTTTATTTACACTCTTAGACGCTTTAGACCAACACATTTTCGCACTTATAATAACTACACGTAGAAACGCACACTTATAACATTTTAAGTTTAGAAGCGAACTGTTCTTATATACCAAATAACAAAATTTTTCACAACTTGTGAGAAATGATTTTGCACTAATAACTACTTTCTAATTAGCGAGAAATATAAAAGAAAATATATTTTCATCGAGGTCAATTTCTAGACGCAATTCAACTGCAAATTATTAGTTAAGTTAAATATTCACATTACACATAATAGTATATAGGGATATGTATAGCAGACAGCAAAAACACATGGACTATAGAGAAACCGGAAGAAATGCGCATCGGTACACTGCGCAACAATGCGCTAGTGAAGAGCGCCGATTTAGAATACGAGTCAACTAACGTTTCACAAACTTTCACTAATGATTCGTAAACATTCAAACAGCCATTGATAACAATTCAGCATTAAATCTAAAACAATTGGTCACATACTGGCATTCTAATCAATCCATGACTCGTTTTCAATCGTTAAGTAAAGTTAAGTAACCATCAACGGAAAAAGAGTCCCGTCTCAAAGTAATATACTAATCCATTAATGGTTGACGGACTTTTTCTTTCCGTGTATGTTCTTCGTTTTAAATTAATTTCAGGAATAAACCTAATTTGGAATGAGGATAAGTCAATAAGCCTACTAAATGTTTTGAGAGAATAATTTATTGAAAAATCAACAAGAAAGAAAAGAATTGACAAAAATACAATGAGTATAATTAAAATTAAAAATCTTACTTTAAGAATAACGATTATTGGTGGTGTATGAACTGGTGATGGTACTCTGATTCTCCAATCTCGAATGGTGTTGAGGGCTTGACGCAATGGGTCCTCCTAAAGTTGTCCTTAATGCCTGGATATTAGTCCTCTTGTTTACACTAATGAGATAGTATAGTGCTTTGTATTTTTAATATATCAAATTTTCTTCACTGTTGGTCGCCTCTTGAACAAATTTCGAAATTTTGAATTTCTTGTTTCAATATAAGATTTTCCTTAAAACTTGGATTTATTTTCAATTTAATATTTTTGGAAAATTATTAAATTGTATTTTTAAAATCGGTGTATTTTATAAGATGTTGAATAGAAGTTGTTACAAAATTAATACTTAGAGATATAATATAATTCACTTGTTAATGAAGTACTTTTAGACGATGTGTTCAGGTTGACTTCTAAAAAATTACTCTCTCTACTTAAACAATGTGCGTAGGTAGGTTGGTTTCCAAATTATTACTCTCGTAATAATTTCGTTCCTATGTTCCTTGATTTGTAAGAAGAAGAAATTATAAAAAGAAATAATCTCTTACCTCAAAAATATTTACTTTTTACATACTTAGCAATGCGCTATTTTTATCATTTTTTATATTAACGATAGTTTATTTTTTAATTAACTAAAATACAATTTTTTTTTCTGTTTTAGACCTTGCAACAATGAATAAACTATTCAAGAATCCAAAAACCGGAAAGTTTATTACTGGAAAGATAGAACAAATTGACAAGTCGGTAAATTCAACTGCTAAATTTTTGCAGCAATATTCATTCCAGGGTGCATCGTGCAACTGTGTAGATTTAGTTTGCAGCTGCTGCATTAACTTAAACCTTGGTTTACTATTGAAAGATAGTAATATGTGCACTAACATTACTTTATTGCCAGCTGAATTTTCCGTTCAAATAGGGGTTTCATTTAATGGAAAATCATTCGTTGTAAAAATCCCCGGTAAGTAATAATATTATGTCTTCCTTATAGATATATAAATATTTTGTCAATACTGTAGCGTAATATTTCTTTAAGACAAACGTAACTAATATTTCTTAATATTACACCTAATAAAATTATTATTTTAGCCAACAATCCTCCAGCAACATGCATACCTGTTCCATCCATACCAATTTTAAATGTTTGTCTTCGTGTAAAAGATCTTCAGTTTCAAAATTCCACGTTCCATGGATGCCTTGACTTGGAAGCAAAGTTGACTCAGCTTTCACTATTAGTGTTACATTTTGATTGTATTAATATAAATGCTAATGGAGTAGAAACATCAAAACCAAAAACCAATAGCACAGAAAAGAAACAATTATTGCCATCATTGATACAACTTGATGTGCCTTCAAATTTCTCTCTTAAACTGAATGAATGATTGTAATTTTTAAAAAAGAAAGGAAGCATTAAATCAAGAATGCAAATCAACTTTACATATTAATCGAAGTAAATAAATGAAGTATATTAAATTATTAACTAAGTACTTTTAAATATTCGACACGAAAAATGATTGGTAGAAGAAAATTAAGAAAGTTGAATAAAATATGAATTACAAAGTGTTATTTTCATCTTCTGTAAAAGACTTTTCATTATTCAAAATAAATATGTTTTTTGAAACAAGCATATTAGACTATCTTTTTATAAGCATTGTATCTTGAGAGTATATAATTAAAGAGTATCCAAGGTTAAGATGGGTAAAATGCCCTAATGTCTCGATTTTTTAATTGACCAGGAAAAAAATGTTTTGTTCGATTCCAAAAAAAGTTTTTAAATTCCCTGGAAAAGTGTAAAACAATAATCAAAATATAATATGCTTTATTATGAACAAACAATTTTGGTAATTTGATTTAATTCAAAATAATGTAATTATTATAAAAGTACATACATATATTACAGAATGTAAATAAATAAATAAATAAAGATAAAATATACAAGAGTTTAAAACTTTCAATGGAATATAAACTGCAAAAATTCTTGACTACGTTTCGGTACAACCAGTATAATAATCAGAAATCAAAAGATATCATCTTCATCATCATCATCATCATCATCGTCACCATCATCATCGCCATCATCATCGTCATCATCATAATCTTCGTCACTATAGTCGTCTCCTCCACTAATTCCATCGGGTAGAAGAACAACTTGACCAAGTCCACCACCATCTTCGGGTTTTACGAAAGCTAGACCTTTTGTGCCGAATCTCATGCAATCTAATTCCACCTACAAATAATTATTTTTTTAATTATGATGAATTCTCCACAAATTTTGAATACTTTATGCAGACCAATCGATTGGTCTTGAACTATATTTTATTTATAGTAACCTAATTCTGTATAAAGAAGCTTAACTGGGTCGGCAAACCATGAATGACAAAACGTTGCATTGTAACGAAAAACTCTTGAAAAAATATAATTTGCTTTTTACCTTAAATAACGTTGTATCACGAAATTTGCCCTCCATGTTCATACAAGCATGGACATTTCTTCCTTGAAAATAAATGTTATAAAATCGTAGGCATGCCCTCACTGTTGGAAATCTAGGAACAGGAACACAAACTGGTCTTGGATTTTTTCCTGGAAGCATAACAATTTCAATGAATGTCTCTTATTTTTAATTACAGGTTTTTTAAAAGAATGTAAAAGGATCTAAATTGAATATTTTTTATTATTTATTACCCCCTGGAGAGGGGTCGTCCCCTTAATTTCATAAAAATTATATTAATTTTACATATAATTATATCGTCCACCATATTAGATCCACCACTTTAAATTTTCAAAATCTGCCTTCTGATTTGTAAAAAAAACACCCAAAAAAACCTCAAGTAACAAATTTCTTAAAAATTGCACTAATTTTATTAAACATATTGTCCAACATGTTCGCCACATAAAAATAAAGTTTGTAACAACCCACATAGCACAATAGTATGAGGTAAGGTTATGTTGAATACTTATCGTAAGGCACATAAGGTTACACGATATTGCTGTGGTAGACCTAAGGTGAACTAAAAACTTCCGCCATGGAGGTGAGGTTACATGTTAGGGTGTGGTGACTATATATGATAAGGCCATGGTAACCTTACACGTTAAGGTTGAGGTAACGTTACATGTTAAGGTTGAGGTAAGGTTACATGTTAAGGTTGAGGTAACGTTACATGTTAAGGTTGAGGTAACGTTACATGTTAAGGTTGAGGTAAGGTTACATGTCAAGGCTGAGGTAAGGTAATTATTAAGTTGTAAGGTTGAGGTAAGGTTGTGATAAGTTTACCAGTTATAGAAAATATTGAAAAAATAATTAATAAATAAATATTCAATTAAAATGTTAAGTTTGTTGCTCTTCTCTATTTTGGAAACCTGACATGAAGCAGAAAATTTTGAAAACAAATTTGGGGGGACTGGGATTTGAACCCGAGATCGACGCGCATAAACCTATCATTCTAACTAACTGAGCTAAGTAGAGAACTGGCAGAAGAAAAATTAATGTTGCCTTTAAGGTGAACCAAGAAGATGATTAACTCCTTAAAGGCAACATTAATTTTCCTTCTGCCAGTTCTCTACTTAGCTCAGTTAGTTAGAATGATAGGTTTATGCGCGCCGATCCCGGGTTCGAATCCCAGTCCCCCCAAATTTGTTTTCAAAATTTTCTGCTTCATGTCAGGTTTCCAAAATAGAGAAGAGCAACAAACTTAACATTTTAATTGAATATTTATTTATTAATTATTTTTTCAATATTTTCTATAACTGGTAAACTTATCACAACCTTACCTCAACCTTACAACTTAATAATTACCTTACCTCAGCCTTGACATGTAACCTTACCTCAACCTTAACATGTAACGTTACCTCAACCTTAACATGTAACCTTACCTCAACCTTAACATGTAACGTTACCTCAACCTTAACGTGTAAGGTTACCATGGCCTTATCATATATAGTCACCACACCCTAACATGTAACCTTACCTCCATGGCGGAAGTTTTTAGTTCACCTCAGGTCTACCACAGCAATATCGTGTAACCTTATGAGCCTTACGATTAGTACTCAACATAACCTTACCTCATACTATTGTGCTATGTGGGAAATATTTTAATCTTTAATTATAAATCAGAAACCATAAATATTAAAATGATATAATAAATTAAAGTAACATTGTACCAAATTAACGTTTTCAAGAATTGAGAAATATTTAAAATTCAATATTTTTTAAACTTTGAATTTTCTATAACTTATTTTAAAACTGTGTTCAAATGTAACACAATTATTAAATAAATTAATACGTATAGGTATACTGGGGGTCGATTACATAACTTGTTCCGTATTCCACATTCCATATTTTAATTCCATAATTCATATTCCACATTCCGTATTACACAATCTAGATTTCACATTCCGTATTTTACATTTCATTTTATTTTAAATTCCATATTTCGAATTTCAATGTCTAGATTCTACATTCCGTATTCCAGATTTAAAATTCCTTATTCAACATTTCAAATTCCACGAGTCAGATTCCTATTCAGAATTTCATGTTCCACATTCTGAATGTAAATATCCAGATTCTACTTTCTGTATTCCACAATTCGAATTCCGGATTTCACATTCCGAATTTCTCATTTCAAATTCCACACAGCGGATTGCATCTTCAAGATTCCAAATTCCGGATTCCACATTTCGTATTACACAATCTAGATTGTACATTCTGCATTCCACAATCAGAATTTTACATTTCAAATTCCACATCTCAGATTCCAATTCCAGATTTTACATTACATATTCAACATTCCTGATTACACATTTTATATTTAACATTCCGGATTCCACATTTCATATTCCATATTTAACAATCTGGATTACACTTTTCATACACTGAGAAAACTGGATAGTCAAACAATTAGAGGGTTTGGTTTTGAGTGTTAAGCCTGATTCTCTGGATAGTTAACTTTTCCTTCCGAGTTAGTCAAATTCATAATCGGAGTGTCTATTTATCCCTCAGAGATGGTTACGAAAAACTTAACCTCAAATATAGTCTGTTTGTCCCTCCAGATAGTTAGTTGAATATTCTATTTTTCTCCGTGTATTTAACATTTTGGATATCACATTTCATACTCCATATTCCAGATTCCACATTTCATATTCCACATTCCGGATTTTGAAATGTAGAATCCGGAATGTGAAATGCGGAATATGATTTGTGGAATCTGGAATGTAAAACGTGGAATATAAAATTTGGAATTCTGATTGTGAAATATGAAATGTGGATTGCGTAATTTGAAATGTGAAATCCGGGATGTGACATTTGGAATTTGGAATATGAAGGATGCAACATGAAATATAGAATGTAGAATGTGAAATTTAAAATGTGGAATCCGGAATGTGAAATGCAGAATATGAAATATGGAATCCGGAATTGGAATCTGACATGTGGAATTGGAAATGTTGAATCTGGAATGTAAAATTTAGATTGCGAAATACGGAATTTGAAATATGGAATTGGATTATAAAATGTAGAATATGATATATGGAATCCGGAATAAATTATGTAATCGACCCTCTGCACAGTAACAATTTATAAAAAAAATTATTTCAAAATTTTTTTATTTTTAACTTTTTTAAATTAGTGCCAAGTCTTCTATTCTAATAAATATGTTTTTGTATAGTAAATTTATGACTCTAAAACAAAACATTTTTATTGTTGACCTAGAAAACACCCTTATTAAATATATAGATACTTTTTTAAAAAAAGAGAGAACGAAATTTGATTTAAACTGTATTTAGAAATGTTATCATAAACTCTCTAAATCTGAAATAGCGATAAGTATATACAACTGATTCCAATTAGTGTTTATACACTGTAAAAAAAGGGAGTTAAATTTTAACTCCGCAAGGGATTCTATAAAAGTCGTACCCATTTGGGAGTTATGAAGCGAAGGGAGTTAAAAGAACGACGCTGAAAAATGGTCAAAATTTGCCCCCGAAGGGGATTGTAAAAGAAGTATATGTTTTTATAGATTTTGACCTGCTGAATCCGAAAATCACCCTTAGAAAGTTCTAAACCTTGGGGAAAAGGATGAAAAACCACCATTAACTCAGAGACACCGTTTTCAATAAAAAACAGTAAAATATGATAAAATTATATAAATAAGAAATGTTTACACTGTAATTTAATAAATGAAGGTAATAATAATAACAACCGCATAATTTAAATCACGATTACGACCCTTGCAGTTTAAAAAACTACCCCCTCATACACCAACACTTATGCCAAAATCCCAAAAAGTTATAAAACGTCAATATATTGATACATAACAAAGCAATAATTAATCCTTTAAAAATAAACAACGTTTACCACTACTGTAGAAATATCGGCCAATAACCCAATAACAAATAAGCAACTATTGTTACATCTACCATTAACTCAACAACCCTTAATCATGATCAGAGACTACCCCTATATCATCCCTCAAAAATTACCTCCGAAGTTACAAATTAAAAAAAAAAATTTCACTGATCAATTAGCGTATATATACGCTTTTTGGAATAAGTTGTATACTTATCGCTGAGAATTAGTGAAACTTCGCTAATTTAGACTTAGAGAGAACAGAATCTCCAATAGCAAAATTGCAGTACTGGCTCGGTACTGATTTGCCATTGCTGAGAAAAATAATTGCATAATATTTTCTTTATTGTACTTTTGGAACCTTTATTAAAAAATATGAAATAATTTAGGATAATGATGTGACACAAAGTAATTTTTAAAGATATAAAATCTGTATCTTTCGAAAAAATTTACTCTTTTAAAATAATTACCAGATACGGTCCTCGTGTATAAAAGTATGTCATTCATCAACACTTTCGCTGTGAAACTAAACTCATCAGGATCGTAACTAACTCTTACACAGGCCGTTTGTTTCCATACATTGAATAAGAGTCGGGAACAACATCCACATACACCGCCACCACAATTACAAGGTCCTTGCTTAGTTGCTGATATTTGACTTGTAGATACAACAGAAGAATTTGATACTACCGGCTTATTTGCATTAATTTGTTTCACGTAATCTTTCTTCTTAATAACTTTTGCATAGTGACAACTACTTAATTTTCTTTTTGAATTATGTTTAAGTTTTCCATAAGTATATTGTTCACTGAAACAAACAATTACTATGAAAATAATAATAAAAATTTGTTTCATAGCTAACTTCATTTAAATTTTGTCACACAACTATATCCAATGGCACATGTTCTCAACTGATGATGCGCACTAACGAACGATTGACATTCAACTGTCCAGTTAACGGATTCCTCATGTGTGACCTATTTTAACGGTGAAATGTACCTTTGGTTTACTTTTTTTTATGTATATAATTAATCATGAAATGTACTGTGAACTAATGACTTAGAATAATGCTAGAACATATCCTGCTGCAAGTTTCAAATCTGACGAGAATATGAATTGTTTCAAGTATCAAATTAGAACTAGACTGCTTTATTAATTTTAAAAATGTCACACTGATAAACCCATCTGGGAGAAAATAAAAATTTTTCCTCAATTAAAGAACTGGCTCTGGTTTAATGAATTTCAGTTATGGCCCACGTTCAATGGCCCCGACTGAGCTGTAGGTCAGATGGGATTGACACAAACAAAATAATATAAAAAAATTTAATTTGAACCCCTTTGCGATCATATAAGGGTTGTAGAAGTCCCTGATTTTGATTTCATCTGAATTTTTCGCCAGTATTTGAAAATTTAGAAGGGCACATCAAATACAGAGACAACAAATCTTATGAAGCATTAGGAGAAGTTTTTATAACTTTAGGTCGCTACAAATTTTGATCCCTACTCTCTAAATCTGAATTATAGCGAAATTTACAAAAACTCCAATATCTCGAGACCTATAGTAGTCTCCTAAAATTTTTTTAAAATTAAAGGTAAACTCATAAGGAATCCAAATATTGTAATGAAATGTCAGTCAGAGAGAAATAATGAAAATAAAAATTGATTGAATTTTTTTTTAATTTTTCTATATGAAAATTTTTTTTTTTATGAATTCTATTTTCATTTTGAAGAATTTATTTTTACCTAAAACATGTGTTAGTTTTATTAAAATCCATAAATAATGTTCCAAAATACTAAAACTTTTATAATATTAACATTAAAATTCAAAGTAGCGTATCTTCTGTAATTGTGAATTTTTTTAATGTAAGTTGGGGGAAAGAAGTATATAGAATTATGATTCTACGAAGTTTAACAAAAATCAGTCTAACCTTTGCAAATAGAGATATTTTTGACGTGAAAAGGCCCAAAAAAATGCCAATTTTGAAATCTCGAGAAAATGTTAGCTTAATTAAAGATTCTCGACAATTTCATGGAAAGTTTGTGACAAACTTTTACGAATTTGAAAGTTTGAATTAAATTCTGGCGCGAGGGAATAAATTATCTGATTTTCCCGATCCGCTGCAGTGATAAATTTAAAAAGTCAAACATTCCTTCATTTATTTTCTTGGAAACAAAATAATGTTGTTCAAAATTTTGAACGCTGCGCTTATAGAACGTATAGATATATGGCTTCGTATACGCACTGTAAAAAATAAGTTTTGTTTTACGCCTGATTTTGACAAAATATTAACTAAATTTTTTATTAGAAAATTGATTTTAAAACCGGTAATTGTCTTATTTTTATTTGAAGACTTATTTTCTATTATTTTATAACAAATGAGTCAGTCCAGCTCAACTGTGTCAAAAAAAATTTCATTTATTTTCTAAAATGTTAAAACTTTTATGAATATCTATAGTTCACAACAATAAAACAAAAAAACAATTTTTTGAAATTTAAAATTTTTGTTACCTTTTTTGCATTAACAAAATATTACAAAATTTTTTAAAAAATGAATAACTCCAAAGCCGCGTTTACAATAAATTAATAAAATTTACACTGATTACACAAAATTGTTTACTCTTTTCAAAGAAAATAATTGCATGATTGTAAATTTAAAAATTCCATATTTTTAATAATAATTTTATAAACAATTTGAATTAATTATGTGTTCTACCCGTCCAATTGCAATTAAACTCATAAGAAGTGTCCTCGGTAGTCTTTTCTTGAAGTCCCCAAAAAAAATTTTGTTATTTTCAATTTGGAATGTACATAACGAATTTTTTATTGTAACGCGCGCCAACGATCACCGCCAAAAATACGGGCGGTTTATAAAAATTGTTATTCGAAATATGGAGTTTTTAAATTTTTCATAAATTCCATTTATTTTCATTAAAAAGAGTGAACAATTTTGTGTAATCATAGTGTAAATTTTATTAATTTATTGTAAACGCGGTTTTGGAGTTATTAATTTTTTTTTTAAATGTTGTAATATTTTGTTAATGCAAAAAAACTGACAAAAATTTAAAATTTTAAAAAACGTTTAAATTAAAAGTGTTTTTTTGTTTTGTTGTGAACTACAGATTTTCATAAAAGTTTTATCATTTTAGAAAATCAATGAAATTTTTTTTGACACAGTTGAACTGGACTGACCCAATAAAAACAATTTTGGCTATAAAATGACATATTTAACCCTAGAAGGAGTTCAAGGTAATATTCAAGGTTCCTCTGGCTTAACCAATAATTTTTTTACGATCAAAACCCGTTGATAATTTAGTTTGAACCTCTATCTTTTGACACAATATAAGTAAATTCAAATTTTTTTTAAAATTCGTTTTCAATCAGTTAAAATCATCTGATAAAGTATAAATTAATAGGTTAGGCATGAAAAAGTTGTATTTTATAAAAGAGAAACATTTTTATACAAAAATTCTATTTTTATGAAAAATAGACATTCTGTATTTGTAACAACTTATGAAATTTGAGTTAAGATTCATTAAAAATTTCTATGCTCTCCCTACAGTCAGAGATTAAATTCTAATACAAAAAATGTGGTAAATGACAGTCAAATTTAAATTATAAATTCTATATTGTTAATAATATTTCAACATATATTAGAGGTATTTAAAATTGTTAATTAAAACTTTGATTGAATATTAATTTACAGAATCACTTCATAAGTTATAAATTTTAATGTTAATATATTCAGATATATTATAAGTTTGTAAAATTTTAAATTTATAACACCATTTCTAGTAAATATTAATTGTTTAAGTCCATTTTATAGTTCATTTTTATGATTTCCACTATTCGACAATTTTGTCTTAAATTTCTTTCACTTCAGATGTTCAAATAATTATGTTTTTTGGAAGTAATACAAAAACTAATTTTTTTCCCTAAACGTGTATCTAGTTAACTTTAAAAACCTAAAATAGTTTTTAAATTAGTCAAATTTTTAAGAAACTACAGCGTTTTTTGTGAAAAAAGTCAATTTTTGGTGTTTTTTTTGGGTTTTACGGTTTTTTTTTAAATTTTTTTAATTTATCAAAATATGAATAATATTATTGTATTCCTTACTAAAAAATCAATCAAATTCACTAATATACATAATTTTTTTTACGTCAAATAGAAACCTTATAAAACAAGTTTAAGGGTTCATAATATCACCACAAATATTAATGCTATAAACTTTGAACTTTTTCCATTTCTGACAATAAAATTGATTTTATTTTAAATAACATTCTGTTGGATCTAACCAATCACTATTAACCCATAGAGAATTTGGAGCGAGTGACGAAAACAAATGATTGTTGTTTCCAACTCTTGTTTGTTTACAAATTCATAACCATAAAATAGTGTTATTTTGAAAAGTGACATTGTGACATTTAATCAACAAGTTTAATTTGAAAATATATAATTGTTAATTAATTTGGTTAAATCATTAAATAATTATTATTTTAACTATAGTTTTAATAAAATAAATTATTTAATATTTAAACTTCTTGATACAGTTAGAAAAAAACAACATTGAATTTGTTTTGGTGATACATTCAAGTAAGCGTTTAACCTTTAATAATACTTGCCCTCGTTTTCCAGGTAAAAATAGTTATTTTCGTAACAAGGGCGCAAAATAGGTGATTGCGACGATGGCGAAATGAAGGGACCGAGGGGACACAATTTCGCGCCCGAGGCGAAGCCGAGGGAGCGAAAGTGTCCCCGAGGTCCCGAAATTTCGCCAAAGTCGTAATCACCTTTGCGCCCATGATGCGAACATAATTTTTTGTCCTAACTGCATGGAAAGTATGGCATTGAGGGCACGCACGATTAAACACTCATATTAGTTAAAAATTAAGCTCTATATAAACATTATATCGAATGAAGTCTTATAATGATAGAAGTTTTAAAATAGAAATAAAAAAATAATGTATTCTGGAAACATAGTATTTATTTAGAACGTAGTAATTAATAATTAAACAAAACTGAAACAAGAACTTTTAAAATTGACATTTTTGATAAACGAAATGGGAACAAAACCAAATGTCTCATAAGTTTTTTTAGAGAAAATAAAAAAAACTTGCAAATTTTTAAAGGTAAAATAAAACAAGTTCAAAATATTTGCAGTTCTATAGTCAACTTAAAAAGAAAGTCGAAAATGTCGCATTTTAATGAAGAAAATCGAATAATTAACAAGCGGGCGCAAAATACTTTTCCGCCCGCTCGGTGGTAGGGGAAGCGGGCGGAAAATACTTTACCGCCCGCTGACGTCATACAAGCGGGCGCAAAATACTTTTCCGCCCGCTTCCCCCACTCCCGGGCGTAATGTGTTACTTTGCGCCCGCCTTAAGTGCCCGAAATGACATACTTTCCGTGCAGGTAGGACAAAAAATTATTTTTTCATTAGTATTTAAAAATAGGGTAAAGTTCGTTAACGGTAAAATGTAATAGAATAGTAATTACTAAATTGACTTGATAATATATATTATGAAATTAATTTACTATTTTATCTTATGCATAAGATTCGATCGTTTTTCGTAGAAAAAGGATCTTCACGACATGTCTTTATGTAGACAGGTTGCCTACATAAAGGGATAACACTATGATAAAGTAGGAAAGTAGATAAGCATGAGAAGTAATAGAAATATTTTTTGTTATAATATCTGATAATATTATAATGAAAATATGAAAAAAATCATGAATAGAAGAATTTTATTTTATAAAAATTTCTGAAATAAAATAAATTTTTATAAAATATAAAAAATGTTGAATTATTCTGCAGACAATTTTAAAAAAATTTATTGGTTGAAAAATGACAATTTTTTTAATTCTTATAAATAACTACATTAATTGTTATTTTTCAATCAGTAATTAGATAATTATTCAAGATAATAAGTACCATAATTATCTTTAGATAAAATTTAATTTATTTCAAAATTTTTAAAATTATAATTAATATTATGCATAAAAAAAGAACTAATTATAAATTTTTGTTTTTAATTATTATGGAAAAATTATTTAAAAAAATATTTAAAACTTTTAAAATGATCAAATAATTTTCAAGAAATCTGTTTGTAGTTTGACAAAATTAATTTGTTATACATTTTTTAATACAGGGTGGCGAGTGTAAACGGTTTTTGAAATTCCCTGTCTTTTCCCTGACTTTTCCCTGTCCAAAAACAAAATTCCCTGTCTTATAAACCTATACGGGGCATTCTCCGTGAAATTTTCACTCAAAATTTTTTTTAATTAAAACAATTTTTTTCGAATTCTACACCGAAAAAAATGCCTAGGACCCATATACCAGGAATTGACTAGGTTTCCTAGTTACGAGAGCAGCCAACTATAGAATCCTAGTGAAAGTAATAAAATTCAAGCATAGTTAAAGTGACCAGGAAAATTAGTCGATCTAATCAGGAAAAAATAGTCAATTTGATTAGGAGAATAATATTAAATTTACACTGTGTATTATAATTATTTGAAATTGCTAATCAAATTCTTATTATCAAATAAAAGAGAAAAACTAATTAAAAGAAAAAAGAAAAAAATTAATTATTGTATTTAAACATATTTATATTTGACTTTGTATTTATATTCCTTGGAATTAATTTAAACTTATGAAATAAATATTTGACGCAGGGGGGACGCGAACACCTGAACCTAACGAATACGCACTTTGAAACCCGGAACGATAACCACTACACTAAACACGACTTGGTATTTAAATTTTTTAACTCTTTGCCGTTCATATGTTACGAAATGTCGTCTAGAGTCCTTTTTGGGGGAACAGCCAATGAGAAGAGGCGTTTATGCTTGTGTTGATAAGTTAGTTATGTGTGAGAATGTAAGTGTCTAAACTTGCAGTATCGTACCTTCTCAAAATTGGAACCCATTTATATTTTACAATAAATTATATTTAATTATACTAATTGATCACTAAAAATACGATTTTTTGTGTAAAGTGTAAATGTATATTTGCAATTTATTACAATTTAAAAATGGTAAATTTGATTGTTAAAGACTTTTATCAAACATAAATATCCTATGTAAACATAACCTCAAAATCAAACTAACATTCGGCCCTGTTATTTTCCACGTGATTCAACTGTCAAACTGCTTGTTTCTGAGGTGGGGAAAACTAATGTACGGCAAAGAGTTAATAGACACTAGATTTTCGAGTCAAAATACAAAACTTAATCAGATGATGTTTTATACATTTCGAGTACACAATTTTATACACTTGTCAAAACAAGTACTTTATGTTTTTGGGGTCGCTGAATCCGAATCCGAGGTCCATTTAACCCCATCAGTTCAGGGTTTTGATATAACCCCAGAAAACCAATATGGCGGACACCTTTTGAAAAAATTCATCGGATTCGCTTGAAAATCGTTACTCAGGGGTTTTGGGAGTCGCCGATTATGAATTTAATGTCAGTTTTCAAAAATTCAAAATGGCGGATCCAATATGTCGGACACTTTTTGTAAAATTCGTCGGATTCGCTTGAAAGTCGTTACTCAGGGGTTTTAGGGGTTGCTGAATCCCAATTTGATGTCAGTTTTCAAAAATTCAAAAGAAGGGACAACAATACTTTAACGGTTTGGATCAAACCCACGCCTGATGGAGGTATGCTTTACTCTATCCCATGTAGAAGTTCCCATATTCTGACTAAAATATGTCAATTTCTACAGGGATATTAACGGAAAATATCGATATTAAATTTTATTTCAACATAAAAACTCTGAAAGAATTTGAAGCTTAATTTCCATGCAGAGTAATTGGATCTTGCGTGTGTCTGCATCCAGGGCACCTCCACGTGGTGACGGTGGGCAACGGAGATTGTCCGCTATCCGGCTAAGTCCCTGGATAACGGCTTTGATGCCGTCATGGCAGACCCACGTAAGAAACGTGTTACGATGCAAGGACTCGGAACCCCAGTATCGGCGGTTGAGGGTGAGAAAGCAGGCTCTCAGGCGTCGTCATCCAACAACTGCAGTTCTTCATTGGTGGGAAACTTGGCTAATGTAGAGTATACTGCGACAAAACAAAGTAACAATCTATGTCACGACTGCGATAGTAAGCGCAATGTGTTTTTTTATATCTGCTGCAAGTACGAAATCAGTTCATTGCGAAAACAAATTAATGATGACGTCAAAGTCACATACAAGGGGATTTTTGATTCAGAAATTGATAAGAATGCATGGGCTCCCAATATAATTTGCAATTGCGATGTGTTTTTTTATATCTGCTGCAAGTACGAAATCAGTTCATTGCGAAAACAAATTAATGATGACGTCAAAGTCACATACAAGGGGATTTTTGATTCAGAAATTGATAAGAATGCATGGGCTCCCAATATAATTTGCAATTGTTGTAAATTAATGCTTAACCGTTGGAAGAAAGACAAAAAAGCAATCAAATTTTCCAGTTCAGCAGAATGGAAGAAACCTCTTTGTAAAGAAGATTGCTTTTTTTGCTCAAATAAAGTTAGTCAGAATTACACTTCTAAAAGGAAACACAACATCGTTTATAAAACAGTAACATCAGTAAAGGCTCCAATTTTACCCAACAACAAAGAAGAAAAAACTGATTTCGAGAGCATTAACGCAGTGAGAAATGATGAATTCATGAATGTTGATGAATACGAGCCTGAAAGCGACCATGACGATAGCGACTCTGACTATTCTGCAGACACTAAAAAATCAGTCCCAAAGCTAGTTTCACAGCCTGTATTAAATGATCTCATACGCGACTTAGGTTTGCCAAAAGATAGTGCGGAGTTTTTGGCTTCATTTATGAAGCAGCATGATTTCCTAGAACCAAAGACAAGGGTTTCCATATATCGAAATCGAGAATCAGACTTTCGAAAATACTTTTATAAAGATGATGATCTTGTATTTTGTACTGATATCAATGGACTGATGAATGAAATGAAAAAAAATTGCTACAAAGCAACAGATTGGCGACTTTTCATCGATTCTTCAAAAAGAAGTATTAAGGCAGTATTACTCCATAATACCAATGTTTATGCTCTTATACCTATAGCTCATTCGACTGTAATGAAGGAAAAATATGGAAATATGGAAATACTTCTGAATAAAATTGGTTACGAGCAACACAGGTGGCAGATTTGTGGAGATTTCAAAATCATAACTATTTTACTTGGGCAACAGTCTGGATTTACAAAATATCCCTGCTACTTATGTTTATGGGATAGTAGAGCTAGAAAACAGCATTACAAGATAAGAGATTGGCATATGAGAAAGTCCCTCACACCTGGATCGCACAATGTCATTAATGAATCGCTCGTAGATCCATCAAAGGTCCTGCCTCCTCCTCTGCACATTAAGTTAGGTCTTATGAAACAGTATGTCAAAGCTCTTGATAAGACAGGTAAATGTTTTGAGTATTTACAGGCGATATTTCCTACAATTTCTGAGGCCAAAATTAAAGAAGGTATCTTTGACGGTCCTCAAATTCGAAAATTGCTTAAGGATAATGTCTTTATTAGTCACATGAATAGTGTGGAGAAAGCAGCTTGGTTGAGTTTTCGAGAGGTTGTAGAAAATTCCTTGGGAAATCGAAAAAGTCCACAATATAAAGAAATAGTGGCCAAGATGATAAATAACTATGAGAAGTTAGGATGCTTGATGAGTTTGAAACTGCATTTCCTACACTCTCATCTTGACAAATTTCCGGAAAACGTAGGACACTTCAGCGAAGAACAGGATGAACGATTCCACCAAGACATTAAAATTGTTGAAACTCGCTATCAGGGAACGTGGGATGTCAATATGTTGGCAGACTTTTGCTGGATGCTCAAAAGAGAATCACTTGAACAGAACAACAAGCGTAAAAGAAATCCTCTCCACAGATCGTGTAACAAATACTTAGTTATTTATTTAAATCTGGTCCGAAATATAAAAAATTATTACACAAAATCAAAAATGAATTTAGGCTTTAGTTTATTTTTCTCGAGAATTATAACAAATTTGGATCCAATTATAAGAAAAAAAATCATAACAAAATATTATTGCAATAAATTTACCATTCGAACCACTCTCACATAGATATGTACACACTACCCACACTAAGAATGTTTTTACAATAAAAATTTACGTTGATTCGAAGTCAAGATCTTGTTAAATTAAAAAAAAAAAAGATATCTTGAAATAAATAATTAAAATAAAATGTGGTCAGAGACAAATATAAATTAAAATGAAGGACTCACCGTAATGGTTTAAATAATTATACATAAATTTGTTTGTCTACCGACAATGTCAAATAGTTCTCGTGATCCGAGTAACATAAAATTCGTGTACTGTTGCTCTCGAAAAAAGGCTGGAGATACGATCGTTGTCCCTCCTCTCGTGGACAGCGATTAAAATAATAATCCAAATCAGGAAATATACAACAATTCTATTGAGCAGGCAGTCTAATTTTGTTCTCCTTTCGTTACCAGGCAATTCCCACAAATGGAGATCCTCTCAAAATGTATACTACTCCAGACAGATAAGAATTTCTCGAGAGTGTTTAATCGGAGACAGAATTCGCGCGTCGATTCACACGTGGTGATCAACAATTGCACACCAACCGCTACAATTATAAATTTAACAATTAACAAAAATCACAAACTATTCCTTTTCTTTATATCCTTTTTTCAAATCCATACCTCTATCGAGCGTCGTGTTATATATAAAATCTCTGCGCGTCACACGCAATTTAACAAAATTGAGGTCCCTCTTCGCAGCTATCGCGAAGGTTCCCTGACCACTGATCACATTTTTCAAATTTACAGCAGAATAAGACTTTACATTTTCTCTCCCCACTATCACTCTGCTCTATACCTTTTCGTCTTATTAATATGAGTCACTCACATTCGCACCGTCGAAGAGAATTCGTTTGAAGAGAAAAGAACACGATATAGTTAAAAAAAAAAGAAAACCATTAAAATATAATCCGTTTTTGGAGCAGCATTCTTATTATCAATCAGCCCTTTTAAGGGCTATACATGACGAACAAAATCCGATCGAGCAACCTTCCCGCGGTGTACATCGGGTAATGCAAATGCCGACGGTACAAGGATTTAGAAAATTGGTCTTAATTAAATGAATGTAATAATAAAGTCATTTTTTGAGGTTAGAAAAAATTTCTGAATTCAATGGAGTTAAATAGACCTCGAATTCGGGTTCAGCGAACCCTAAAACCCCTGAATAACGATTATCAAGCGAATCCGACGAATTTTACAAAAAGTGTCCGACATATTAAATCCGCCATTTTGAATTTTTGAAAACTGACATTAAATTCATAATCGGCGACTCCCAAAACCCCTGAGTAACGATTTTCAAGCGAATCCGATGAATTTTACAAAAAAAGTGTCCGCCATATTGGATCCGCCATTTTGAATTATTTGAAAACTGACATCAAATTCGTAATCGGCGACCCTTAAAACCCCCGAGTAACGAGTTTCAAGCGAATCCGATGAATTTTTTCAAAAGGTGTCCGCCATATTGGTTTTCTGGGATTATATCAAAACCCTGAACTGATGGGGTTAAATGGACCTCGGATTCGGATTCAGCGACCCCAAAAACATAGAGTACACATAGTGAGACCTTTGGGTCAGAACACAAATTTTTTTTTGTGTGGCTGTGCTATCTATATTTTCATAGGTTCCGAGAAACCAGCAATTTTGATGTATGTATGAACTCCATTTAATGTACAAAAAATAGACGCGAGTAATGATAAAAAATCGTTTTACGAAATCACGATAAATGACGCGAAAGATATAGAGGTAAACACTGTCAGAACAGAAGCAGACGCGTGCGCATTATGGAAATAGGAAAAATTACTAAAATCCTAGTCAATTTGACTACGATTTGCAGGGTTGTTTTTGCCAGGCTTGAATTTGTTGAATCAACCTAGCGATCCTAACCATAATGATTAAGAATCTTTATTACTTTTACTTGATTAAAATTAACTGTAGGGTCATAGTTAATAATACCATCGAGATTTTTTTCGGTGTAGGGGAGTATAGTCGAGGTTGGACCACTGTCTAGGTAGGCCATTCGCGTTTTTTTGTCAAGTTCACTAGCGCCACCTTACTCGCATGCTTGTCGAAGCTTGTCTTAGTAAAACATAACTTTTTGTTCAATTACATTTTCGGACAATCGAAAATTGTGTTTTCTATGACGTCGGTACAAAAAAAGCTCAAAAAAAAGTTTTGTGCATAATGTGAAAAACCATTAATAAAAGATAAAAAACAAATTGAATCGTCAAGGCAAGTATGCGGAAAATTTGTGGGACTCATGGTTGAAAGAAAAACAAAGTAAAAAATCGAATCCCAAAACGTATTTCTTTATGGTTACAACAATTCGGTAATGTTACTTACTGTCAAGGTCGGCCACTATGTGTTTAAAATGCCCAAAGATGAGGACGAGCTACTTCATTTGCAAAAACTGCAATTCTGTATAACTGATAATATAATTGATCATCTTATTAATATTTTTATTTAATTTTATTAATATTTTAGTGCAAAATTTTTTTTTATTTATATTTATTTTTTTATATTGTTTATTTTTATTATTTTGTTATTTCATTAAGTTACAAACTGTAAACAATAAAGAATCAATTTTCCGTAACTCCAAACATGTTATTTTATTTTTTAACGATTAATGCCCTTTGAATTTTAAACATGGCCGACCTTGACTGTAAGGACCAACCTCGACTACAAATTTTTTTTTTTTAAATCTTTATAACTTTTTCGTTTTAAAACCAATCAATTTACTTTGTACAGAAATGATGTTCCTATTAAACAGGACTTTCCAACCATATACTTCAATTGTCTAAATTCATTTTTTAAAAAAAGTTATAAACAAAAGTCAAAAAAATGGCCGACCTCGACTATGTCGACCTGTCTATTCCCGGTTTTCCAGGTCGCTCGCCACCCTGTAATAACAAAATTTCTTTTATTTCTGTTTTTTCTTTATTATCATTATGAAATTGTAATAAAAGAATAATTTTTGTATTATTTTCCAAAATAAAGTTATTCCCTACTTTATCATAGTGTTATGCCTGTATATAGGCAACCTGTCGAGGCGCTTCCACTTTCTCTTACAAGCCTTCCCAAGTTGTCAATTTTCAGTGGGGGAATAATATCGCGGGTCGTAGAACCGTAGAAGTGATAAAAAACATAAACAAAAAATAAGTTTTGTCCTGACCTTCACAGTTGTCTGAAAATATAAAAATTTTATTATATGTATCAGTTTCACATTCTTTTTTAATTTCTTCAACAGAATTGATAAAAAAACAATCCACACGGAAATCCGAACGATATTCTGGCTGTAAAATTAATGGGGATTTTTTTTAATTCCAATAGGAACACGGTGGTAATTCCATACGTAAAAATTGCAGAATATTTTTTAAAAATACTTTCCGCTAATTCGTTGAATTTTTGTAAAATTTATTCGCCATATTGATTTAGCCGTTTCGTATTTTTAAAATTTCACACCGGATTCATAATTAGCGACCCCAAAAAATCCCCGAGTAACAAATTAAAAAAAATACCAAATGACGAGAAACTGACAAAACAAAGTTGTTTAACTTTAAAAGCGGTTTTCTCCAAAACAAAATTTTCGCTTGTAAGCCCACTTCTCCTAGATCTGCGGTATATTAATGTATACCTATACTTCAACATATTCCACTGCCAAAAAAACTATTTTTTGTAGCTTTTTCTCAGAGAATGACTCATATAATAAAATAACTTAAAATAATCTTTTCCTACAGGACACATGACGGTGTATATTATTAACATATACTTATATAATAAATTTTTATCAGAAATTTTATTGTAAATTTCACTCATGAAAACTGACACAAATCTACTGTGCTTTTAAAACAGTTTTTCGTCTACTATATATTTTTCTAAATGTTTTATTGGTTTTGAAGAACAAATTGAGTTAATTCAAAAATACGAAATAATTTTTTGCAATTTCGACATTTCGAATTTTTTTTAATAGTCTGAAATGGGAGATTGCATATTTCTCTATAAAAACTGTATGTTATAAAAAAGAGAAGAAACCATTTAACGAAGATACAATGCAAAATGACGTATTTCACTTACTGCATACTCTCTATCCTTGTTAATTGTTTTCTCTCCATTTTAGTTACATACCGCTTTTATAGAGAAAAATTTAATCTTTCTCTTCAGACTACTAAATAAACAAAAATGTTGAAATTTCAAAAATCTAAAGAATTGTGTTACAATTTTCTTTTAATGTTACTATTTAATATAATTTTTTATAACTAGGGGAGAGTGAATACGGTTGGGCCACCTCGGATTTCTTAGTTGTAACAAACTGGCACCATTTACCATTGCATGTAAATACTTGTTAGTGATAGTAGAAAACTTTTCAAGTCACTTTCATTAAGTTCCAATAAAGTACGCAAGCAGTACAAACGTGAAACGTAAATGTGTTATGAATTGTGAAACAAAAGTTTTTCTTAGTGTCGAGAAAAATTAATTAAACGAAAAGAAAGATGCAAACAATAAAGTAAGTTGATGAAATTTATTCATTAGGGAGTGCTTTAATACTTTGGTATGTTATTTGGTTTTTATATCGTGCGTTTATGTCTGTGTGCTAAAAAAAGCAAAACGACGCGATTTTTCTTGAATTTTTAGACCAACTTCGAGAAGAAAAAGGAAAGCTATAACCCCGTGGAAATCTTGATTTTCCTACGTAATACAAGTCATTGGGGATGTAATATGTGATCATGATTCAATTCAATCAGCGGGCGCATACCAAGGACTTCATTTACTAATAGTCCAATATTAATTTTTTTATACGATTAATAAAATAAACAATTGATAAAAAGTAATTTTTATATGAATTTTATATTTCCTTTTCCCATTTTCAAGTGCATTTCAGCATTCTTCTGTAATTTACGGGCCATTTTTAGTAATATTCCTTCATATCACATTGATTTTCTACGGTGGCCAGACCGTAACGACATTTTTCTAAAATGTTTTTTTGTTTGATGGAACATAAATATTTTAAAAAACTTATGAAATATTTAAGGTAGCATGCCACCTTAAATATTAATTAATTAATTAACTTGAGTTAAATAAACGTATATTTGTCTCAGAACCAACTAGAATTTTTATTTGTTTTAAATATTTCGGTGAAGAAATATATATCCATCCAGCAGGAAAGATTTAAACAACGTCTTTTAATTACCGACACACCATTCGGAAGACGCAGTTCAAATCTATGCCGCAAGATGGCTATACGATATTTCTCACGTAATCAATGCGAGGCAGGGAGAGTATAAGAAGTCTGTGCGTGCTTTATCATTGATGACAATAACTTTATCTGATTTATATTTTATTCCTATTTTGCAAATAATATTAATATTGAGAATGATAATTTTAACTCTTGAAATATATTAAGATGTAAAAAATTATCAATTCAAGTCAGGTTAGATTGATAATTTCCTTGCATTTTAAATTTAATTAAATAATTTTTAAATATAATATTGCTGTAATTTGTAATTTTACGTTTCCAGGAAATTTCATTATAATAAAATGAAACGTTTGTTTCAATATTTCCTCACAGGCAGTAATATCCCTAAATGACTAAAGTTTAAGGATTTTACATTGAAATACTTCAATCTTTTATTAAAATACTTAGGAAATATTACGCGCTGTGTGGGAGACATAATATCTAATAGGTAGCTAATAATAATATAACTATTATGCATTGCTAATAATAATATATATTTCTGTTCATAAATGATGAAGTAGATCACCTTTTTCGCAAAAAATACTTACATTTATTTATTTTTATTTGAAATATTATTGACATAAATGTTTAAGTCAAAATTTATTTTAATTTGTAGTTATAATTAGTGTGCATTTCATTTTTCTTCTTTTATGAATGACAGGTTAAAGATTTCCATGCTATTTTAATTAGGAACTGAATTAATTACTTTCAATTCAGTAATGCCTATTATCACAATAGACCATTATTATAGGATTCATCTCGAAGACCTCATTAAAAGCCGCTTAACTCTTATTGGCCACTTGGCAAAAAGCTGACGGTCTTGAGTTTCTCGAAGACAGGTTCAAGTACATATTTCCTCTTTAACGTGAAAAGTTGCCCTTCTTCAAACATAATTATTGACTTTCCTGGTTCAAGTGCGAGTTTTAAAAAAATACTATTAAGACCATTACTATTATACTATTAAAAAATACTGTCAAATAATCTTAATGTCGAATCTTAATGTCCCATTACTATTTCAAGATACAAGATGTCTAAAGTTTTTCTAAAAGTCTTGATGTTCCTAAACATTGTTTGCAAATAAACTTTTACCATGTCGATAAATGTCGAATGATCGAAATAAATTGACTTATGATATTAAAGTTAAAAGTTACTATAAATTCTTTCCAGAACTAATAGTAAATTTAATTTTTTTTATAAGAAAGGATAATAACATATTGAAGGGAATAAGAATTTCCACTAATTTCATATCTAAAAATGTATAACGTGTTTTCACAATGGCAGTTACACACCATACAAACGTGCTATACTATAGAAGGGTATACTTTATACACGCCTTGACAGCTCTTGCACAACCCCCTTACGGAAACCCGATGTCTCCATGGTTACAACATTGAAACTCTCCGAAGGGATGACAAAATGGAGAGGCGAGATGCTTTCCCTGACAAAAGGAAAGTAAAATTGAATAGAGTCACGAGCTACTGTATATATACATACATTTTAAAAAAGGGAAAATCTATTTAATCCTCTTTATGATTACAACATGAAAATCATTGGATTGGGGAATTAGAATTTATTTGAATTTTATAGGTTTTGTTCACCAAGTTCAACAAACTATTATAGGTACTTACTTATATCAATGAAACAAAAAGCAATTTTATAAACAATAGAATAGATGTCTAATTGAGATTGTAAGCTAAAAATTATTTGATTAAAATATAAAAGAATTTTCTAATCTAGCAAAGTAAGGTTTTTTAACCAATATCCCAAAATGTCAGTTATGAGTTAGATTTTATATTTATTGAAGAAATTGTTTATAATATTGTTATTTCAAGAAGTTAACACAATAGCAATTAAAATATTAATTCATATTTCGCGCAAACCCTTTACTGCTTTTGTAATCCCTATTTCTATTTATGTAATCTTGCTCAAAATATCAAGAATCATTGAGTGGTCGTCTAACTTAACACTTGATTATTGAATTATTTTGATGAACTCAAGAAGAAATTGGACTCTTTATTAAAATAATATAATAGGCCCAAAACCCCTATATTTAGGTTCGTACAACATTATAATGCAAATATATGAAATTAAAACGGACTGTGAAAGAATCTTCTTAGAGAATGATAAGCTAACATTGTTTCTATGTTAGAAACATTCTAATATGCGACCATGTGAGTAATGGATTGTGTGGATTCCAGAGGTAATCTGTACTGATCTTTAAATTGTTAAAAATCTTTAGGTCATATAATTTAAAAAAATACAATAGAAATGACAACAACAATTAAGGTTACAAAGTATTAAAATTAATAAAAAAGTACATTTACAACTTTACACATATTTATAGATTTTTATAAGGAAGAGAAAACGAATTTTGATTGAAGCTTGTAGTGAAGGTTTTGATACTGATAAGTAAGAAATTAGCGAAAGAGAGGAAGAAGAAGTGGAATATGGTGGAAATTAGTGACTGAGCTGTGTGGCATGGCGGAGACATATCTCTCGGATTACGTACTAATAAGCTCTACGACGTTCATTTGTCTTATTCGCTGTTGCCAATACGACAGCTACAGCTAAAATGATTAATTCACAGAGAAGATGTTCCATGCGAGTAAATGCTTTCTACTATATCCGCCTTTGAAACGATTCCGCTGCTTGTAATTAAATACACTTAGTAGTGTACACATAATTCAGTATTTTTTATATTTAAAGTTAAATTTTAATTATTGTATATTGAGTAGAGAGGGGTAAAAAGACATTTTCTTCACTTTTTACACATTTTTTAATTTTTTGTACCCTATGAAATGACTAAGTTGTAAAAATTTTATAAAACCACTGCAAGTGGGTTTATTTGCACCACCTAGTGAGGCTAAAAAGACTCATTGTGATTTATGCGAAAATACGTCTTGCTCTTTATTTTATATTTTTACTTTATATATATATATATATATATATATATATATATATATATATATATTATAAATAATTTTATTTAAAAATACTCTTATACGTATTATAGAGTTTTTAGCGTACTAAATTGTATTGTATTTAAAGTTTACCTTTACATTTTGAACTATATTTTGAGAGATATGAAGCGAGAGGTTTAACGACGAGATATAATGATGTGCACTGTCAATTATTATCCTGTGCACACCATTAGAGCTCCGCTGACGATAAAACCAGTTGTACGAAAGGGGTCGATTACGTAATTTCATTTTTAGTTTTACTTTGATAAATTTTTATTTTTGCTTTCACTTTGACAGCATTTTTTTTCACTTTGATGTAAATTTTTTTAATTTCTTTTTCACTTTTATTTTAAATTTACAATATTAGTTTCACTTAAACAAAATTTTATTTTTACATTTTCTTTTGATAGATTTTTTTTTACTTTTTATTGATTTTAAAAAAATATTAATATTAACAGGTTTATTTGATTCCTTGAGAGGAAAAGTATATTTAAATAAGTTGTTATAAAATCTTTACCATAGATCTGTTTTAGATACATATTTTAATATATACATTATACATTGTTATGGTAGCAGCAAACGAATGGTTATTATAGGCATGGTACTCATTTATGTATCATTTCCTCGAAAATTCGTAAAAACAAAGGATGAAACGAAGGTTCGAAACAAAAATCTATTCTGGCAGCTGAACGGATGATGACTTGCTGATTGGTAGCCGTTGTTTACAGGAAAGAGTAAAATGCTAGAATTACCTGTTCGGGAAAAAGCATTCTAATCTCATTTTCGTGTTGTTTCCGCGAAAATGGAGCTCGGAACTTTACATTTACTTCTTCACTTTTTAATGGGTTGTTGATAACCAAGGTTCATGTTCGTGCATCTGAAAACAGTTTTTAATCTATTGAACATAGCGTGTTTTTTTTAAATCATTCGAAAATTTAAAATAAAGACAGCCATACAAAAATATTTTTCAGCTCGAGTAATTTTTATTCAGTACTTTGTCAGACTTTCATTTAAGGCATAATTGAAGCAAGTTAACAATATTATTTTGCTTCCTTCTTACGATCAGTAAAAAAGCAATAACATTAATTCATTCTTTAGAAATTTTTTTTTACAAATCTATACAGTAGTTAGTACCTAAGTTTAAGAAAAATTTATAAATATATGTGAGTTTCTTTAATTAAGTACTTGTTTTTTAAAATAATTTTTACTAATGGTCTATTTTGTTACCATGTAAAACCCATATAATAAGTCAGTCCTTTCATGTTCCTGATTTTTTTCTATTTTCATTGAACCTTTGTGAACAATGTTATTTAAACAATTTACCATTATTATAATAATAAACTTCTATAAATACATAGGAACAAAATATATATTAAATATGAATAACACCAAATATTTAATTTCATTTTGTTGCACGCGTTGATCATGCTTTGATAAAATATTAAAAATTCGATCTTCTATTGTAGAAATATAATTTGTAGTCAAAATCCTTATTTTTTGACTTAATTGAAGTTGTCTTTGCATACACTTAGTATCACCTTGTTCCTGTTGCAATTCGTTTAAAAAAGCATAGAAACTTGCAGGGTATATCGTCCAAGAAGAATTTGGAATCGATTATGCTATATC
The DNA here is from genome assembly GCF_015476425.1 of Leptopilina heterotoma. Classification (NCBI taxonomy): domain Eukaryota; kingdom Metazoa; phylum Arthropoda; class Insecta; order Hymenoptera; family Figitidae; genus Leptopilina; species Leptopilina heterotoma. Next base: position 1,381,062 of record NW_025111098.1, on the reverse strand, counting down.
TCTCAGACGCGTTATTCGTTCTCGCAATTCCTCCAAGAACGGCATCATATTAGTTCCATATTTTCGGGTCATATCTTATAGGCACAGCTTTCCTTCTATCTCTATCAGTCTTGCCACAAATATACGTAACCTAAGAAGAAACAATTTATAATTATAATATATGATTAAATATATTATAATATTAAAATACTAATGAAATTGTAACTTCAAAGTATTCTGCTAAATGGACAAATTTCTCTGGTACTTGGTCGAAGAACATATCAAAAACCTTAGGCACATCTGTGGCAGGTACAAATGCAAGAGCGCACATTGTTTGCGTTGTTTCTCGAAAACTTACATTATATCCTTGCTGTTGTACATTGCCTGCAATCCTTCAGCTTGTACTCTTCGATAAACACCCTGACATAAATGAAATAAACATAAATGGACGATGTTTCCAATGTCAACATATAAAATTCATTCATTTCTTTATATGAAAACTAATTTAATATAAAATACTTAATTGTTCTCCTTTCGTTTATATACACGTATTTTTCTATTGCTGCTGAATTCGGATCATCGCAGCAATCCAGTGGTGTATTTTCGTTTAAAAGTATATCATTTATCGGAACATCAGTTACTAATTTAGATAATTTTCGCTTTTCTTTCATTTTTCTGATTTTCTTTGTTGTCATTAATGTTATGTCATTTACAAAGAAGAATCATGCGCATAGTTGAATAAAAAGAAAGGATATTTTTTGTTAACGTATCTTTATGTTTTTTGCACCCAACGAACGGTAAAGGAGAAACGTCATTTAATTTCTCAGTCACTTGGAAAAGTGTATCTGGTTGAATTCCATTTTCTCCCACGACATTTATCAAAACAATTTCCAGTAGAAAAATTAAATCGTACAACTTTGTTGAATGATGTCTTAAAAATCCTTTTGTTTTTAATAGAATATAAGTTTATGGCGCTGAGGTTTTTTTGTCGGCTTTTAATGTTAATCTGAAAAAGCAATCATTACAAATTTCGTTTCTTATTGTTGATGTTATATTTTTTTCTTATAAACGTTTAAATAACAACCTTTAAATTAAAAAATATTTACTTTCGTTAGATTAAAATTTGTCACTGCAAATATAATTATTGATAAAAGTTTCTATTAACAAGAAGAGTTCATATGTATAGGTATTAAGCGTAAGTGTTTTGAGTACGTGTCAATGTAATAGTCTATTGTGTTTCAAAGTCGATTCTGTCTCCATTATGTAGAAGCAGAAAAGTCAGGAGAGAGTAAAGGAGAGTTGGAAAATGAGGGTTGAAAGCTGTTGGTGTAGTGAGATGAAAAAAGTAGTTGGGGGGGATTTGGAAAGTGCGGGAAAGGTAGCTATAGGTAGTATACAAGTGTATATATAGAGAAAAGAGAAGAAGGGAGACAGAGACCCTTCAAGTACTAGCGTCCAATTGATTTCACCATATTGAGATTGGTTCTATGGGCTCTCGAACCTATAGGATTATCGGATCTGAGACACGTTATACTGTTATATGAAAGGTCCGTTTGAACCTCCTTCGAGGATAACGTCGTTAAGAGGTTTCTACGTGATCAAAATCCAGTTTAAACTGCAGGATCTTCTAGTGTATTTCCTCTTTTTGTTTTAAATATATGTGTCGTTAAAAATACTCGGTATATATTAATTTTAAGTTACACAACTTTGTCTCAAAGACGAAATGATTATGATTTCCTCGTAAAGTTTATTTAATATTTTGGGTTTTTTTACAGATTTATTTTTATAATTTGTTTTAAAAACCATACATCTAAAGCTTTTAAAAAACGACATATATAAGGTAAAATTTTCTTTCCTGAATTACTCGTATTGAAATATTTTTACGAGGGGAGAGGATAAGTGTATGAAACCAACCCTTCATGAGTATAATTGCAGTTTATTGAAAATTGTGTTCTAATTGTCTATAATGGACAATAATTGATAGTCCACGTTATTGTATTCCAACGAAATAGTTTCTTAAGTATAGTATATAGATCCATATTGACTCATCTTGCCGATTTAAAACTTTTCCTGATTATAAGACTGTATTAATTTATATATTATATTTAATTGTTTAGGAATTACATGTATCCATACAAAGAAATTCGACCTATTCAATTATGTGAATTGCTTTGATTTTGATTTGACTTCTTAAACATCCATTTAATTTTTCAAGTGAAAAGTTTTCTTTTCTTCTTTATAAAAAATGATTTATTAAAAGTACTGGGGGGTATTTGAATAATAAACTAATAATTCATTTATTGCTTTTATTATTCATTAATTCATACATTGGGGTTACTTCTATTTATTTACAGTACTAACTATAACTGAAAAACATTTCTAGGAAACCGAGAAATATCCTGAATATCTATGTTATGACAGATCCTCTTTTTCTATTATTTTAGCATTACTTATAGCTTATAAGCTAATACTTGGCTAATGATAAAAAATTGTAAATCAACTGCACGTGACATTGTCATGAGGGGTGCGTAATAATACTGTGATTGGCATTGGGATTTGTGTTGACATTTCCTAACAATAAGCTGATATAATAATCTCATACATGTATATATAGAGGTAGGTTTAGCATGCGGTAACAAGTTGTCATTTATCGATATCATTAAAGTTTTAAGTATTCTTCTTTTTATATAGAGTGGTCGATTAATTTTATGATTTATAAGGATATACAACTACTATTTATTATAATTGCTTCATGGTTATATTATCTGTCCTCTGCAAATAATTTTGATAGACATTTCAAGCTCCTACAACTAATCTAAATGATCAAAAACCGAGTCAAAACCAATGTTCTAAAGACGTTTTTAGAACATAAAACGTTGCAATTGTTTAAATTTAAATAAAGTCCTTTGCTCTCATCTGAATTGCCAACAAATCCTGTTCATAGTGCTCTAGACTATCTAGACAAGTAATTATGCTTTTATGCATCTTCTAAACCAGCATGTGCTCGTAAATCATGAGAAGTTTTGCGGCTTTGATTTTTTAGAGACATATTTGTAGATGGTAAACACTTTGTTCTAAATTATAATTTTTAAAAGTATCCGTCATTAAAAATATTTGCCGAAGTCATAATTATATCCGGAAATTAGAATATCACTATGATGTCAATGTACGAAGACTGAGCCTAATGTTATTTTGGAGATAGGTCCCTTCTACAGCGGAGTGTTACATATATAATCATCTGAAAGCTTATCCCATTCGTATAGTGCACCATTGTCTCTCAGCATCCATGCGACTATTTCCTTTCTATAGTTTTCGTGCGAAACCTGAACACTTTCCATGGTATGGTGTATGCAAAATTAAGAGATTTATCTACAATGTTGTTTTCAGTATCAAGTTATATCTTTCATGCTACAATTTTTATTTGTGTAGTTAAAGGTTTGTAGATTACTGTTTTCAGTTTCATTAAATACAACTATTTCTTGGAGTGGCGGTTTCCATACTTTTCGCAAAGTGGATTTAAACGAAATTAAACCTTGGTCCAAAGGCTGTAAAATTGAAGTGATGTCGGCAGGTAAGTAAATTTCTTCATAATCTTTATGAAAATTATTTAAACGATTCAATAAAAATTTCACTATACTCATCTAAGTCGTTGATTGTGATTTATAAATCATTAAAATGGAAATATTTCCTATTAAGTATTTAAGACAACTTTTCTTTCACTTAGCTTTTGAAATATTTCATAATATGGTACTGCACTGAAAAAAATTTGGTGTCGCTGCCTTCTCTAATAGTATAGCTGATGCTAGCACTAGCACTATAAAAACAAGGGAGTGCAGAATTACGACCACCATGATGGCAGCAATGCCAAATTTTTTGCAGTGTGGTAATAAATGCATTATTTTTGGAAATTTTTTCGAAAATTAACGAATACACTAGTTCCTCTAATGCTTGCATCTCTATATCCTTTGCGGTTGTTTACTGAAGATTGGTGATCAACGGTAAGGGGAGTCAGGGGAAGACGCCACCATTTTAATGAAAAAGCAGTAGTGTAATAAGTTTCGTGTTCTTTTTACGTCCCGTTTCTTATTACAATTATGCTTTCAAGAGGAAGTAATTATTCTATTCTTTCAAATAAACATAATTTTCGTTAGTCGCATTATGAAGAACCGTAAAAATTATTCTCAATGCGTGGGATAGTTTCTATTTTAATATATCAATTTCCATAATATGTCATTTCTTCGTAGAATTTGAATTGGAATTTTTCAGGTCAAAAAATTCAGAAACGTATAAAAACTAAAAAGATTTAGTTTCAGTAGAAGACAGAAGCTTAATGGACAAAGAAATTTAAAATTTCTATGATTTGCTCAAAATTTGTTACTCGGCATTTTTCTGGATTCTTAGTTTTTCAATAAACTCGTATATATCTACTAAAATTTTGAATAATGCATTTCAAAAATTTGTTAATTTTTTTATACTTTGAAGATTTCCTCTCTCTGTGAACAAATTGTAATTGAAAATACATATATTTATAAATTTTATTTATATTTATTAATATTTCTAATAACGCTATGCTTTTTGGCAGTAAAATGGTTCAACTGTTGTACCACGTATAAAAGGTACGTGAAATCGCGAGTTTGAAATTCTCGGCAGTGATGGAGTCTCGAGGTGTTTAATTGCGAGGAATAGCCTCTTTGAATTGTTCGAGCAAAGCTAGAACGTGCTTGGGATCACAACGACGAGTTCGTGTATTCATTGTACTATCGTTTAGGTGGTGTTACGAAATACATGTGTGCATCCGTAAAGCACACAAGTGGGACGTTGTTCGCTGTCTCGTTGTTAATAATAGGAAAATGGCGAAACAGGCGGACGTCACGTAGAGGTAATTCGGCACGCATTCGCTCGTCTATCAAATTGATTTTCACACCCTACTACGATGTATCCTTATACGAGATACACGCCCCCGCGCGGCTCGGCTCTCTCGTCGACTTTGCCCTTCTATCAAGTTGGCTCCGAACGAGCTAAACGAGCAATTCCAATTTGTATCTGAAAAACATCTTTCTCTTCTTCCAGCCTGCGAATAAAAACTTTTTCTCAACATTTTTTTCTGCATTTTCACATTTCCAATAAATACAATATAAAATTTATTTTATGATCGTACATTTTTTACATGTATAATACTGTATAATTCTTTAAAAATTATATTACTTTACTTCGGTCACACATTAACAATAGTTTGTAACTTAAAAACAAATTAAACAATGTTAGTATGGACGATAGTTATACTTTTATATCACTTGACGTAAGTTCTATGTTTACAAATGTGTCTATTGTGAATTGGTCATTCAGAGTTTAGATCGACGTATTAACCTTATAAACCAGGAATGTAAAATTCTTTTTTATGATATTATTGATTTTAATGTATTTAACAACATTTATTTTTCGTTTGATGGAAAATTCTGCAGACAAATTTACGGTACACCGATGGGTTCTCCAATCTCAGCTTTAGTCTCAGATATTGTTATGGATGTTCTGGAAACTGAATGTTTAAAAGAATTAAAATAAAAATAAAAAATAGTTTTTGTATTTTTTGCTGATTATCGGCTGTGGTTAATTTTTATGAATTGTGAATTAAATTAATTTTGATGAATTAATTAATTGATGAATTAATTTTGATTAATTAATTAATTGATTGATGAATTAATTTTGATTGATTTTTATGAATTGTGAATTAAATTAATTTCAATGATCCAGATATAGATTAGAATTATTTTAGCAATAGTATGGGACCAGTTAAAAAATTGTTTGTCTAACAATTGCTGGTAAACATAAGATAAAGTTCGCTCAAAAAATAATTTTTCATTTTCTGCTGATTATCGGCAATGGTTACTTTTTAGGAATTGTGAATTAAATTAATTTTGATGACTCAGATAATTATTGGAATTGTTCTTGCCATAATTTAGGAACAGTAAATAATTTTTTTTAAATTCGAAAAATTTATGGAATTTTAGCTCATTTGCAACACTTTGACATACTTTATTAAATTCAGTGCCATATTTCAACATCCTTTACCCATAGTTTACCATTTTTTACCAATACTTTCATTTCCAACCCGGATTTTGGAAATCTCGCGTCTGTCAGTAAAACCACTCGGAATAGTGCCGCGTAAATTGTTAATTTCCGTTTGGGTAATTTAATATTTATATACACTAAAAATCCTATCTATAGGGTCTCTTTGTGGTTGCTGAGAGAATTTTTACATTAGTTGGTGATACGAAAATACAAACAAATAGGAAGAAATCTGATTCAGCTAAAGTTCAGCTTCTAGTCTATACTAAATGTGAAAATTGTAATGTATCGAAGTCATTAACAGAATTAATTTTTTCAGAAGTGTCAATTTACTTTTATGACACAGCAGTTTTTATGTCTGTTCTCGCTTTGGATGATAGTGCACGTATATTATTGCAGGAAATCGAGCGCCGAGTTTGCCCCAACATGTCGTCTGATTCAACTCCAATGTGTTAGCGAATAATACGTATTGTAAATATGAAAGCAACTTCATTAAAATTCCGCATGATTGAAAAGAATTTGTCGATGAATTTTTCGCACTCAATATAATCCTTAACGGAATATGTCACTAATCTTGACGTAAATCCATCGAGCAGGGTCTCTAGAGGTATCTGACGGATGGGAGGGATTACACCTCGTACCAAATTAACCTTTGTCTGTGACAATCTATACTGTCGTCCTGCCCCATGTTCTAACTCATGGCGTTTACATGGAAATTCACTCGGAACTAATGCAAACCTATAACATTACTACGATCTTCAATCCTGCCTTTACTGTTCTACAACAGGTGTGTCTTTTTAAGATATATTTTGGATCTCGATACCAATCGACAAATCTTAAAATTACACTATCCTGCTGACAGAGAATCATTCATTTCAGGATTATATATATGTTCCCCCTTTTTTGAAGCTGTTTTAGAAAGAGAATCATTTCAAGATTATTTTGAGAATTGTGAAGAAATTCAGTAATTACTCTTTACTTTTTTATTCACTTTTGTAAATCAATGAAAGGTTTTAGCCATTAACCTATTAATACCTGTGGGCATACTAATAATAACTAGACAAACCAACTATTAGAATTAGGACATTAGGTCGAAATGTGAAAACACATTTAAAATATTCTTTTAAATTTTTTTTCTCGAAGTTCATTAAACAGAACTGTTATTGGTTTTAATCAATTAAGGGTCTAGAATAAAAAAACCAAAATTATTATCACTTTCTACCCCCTAAAACTACCCTTATTTCAAAAAACAACTCCTAGGAGTATAAAGAGCAGTACTTATTGGAGAAAATTTTTTATTTCACTTTAACGTATAGAAAAAAAATCTTGCACATAATATTAATAATGAAAATGATTAACCCCTTATAAACCATCCTTAAATTTTGTTCAAAAGGGTTAAAAAATATTTAAAGATTCTGCTAACTCCAAAGTGAATAAATGATTTATAAATATTATTTTATTGCTGTGAATAATATGAATAATAATCTATTTATAACCCCCTCAAAACAACCTCTAAATTACAAAAATACCCCTAAATATTTACTTTATTTATTTACATGAAAAATTTATAACATTCTAGACACTTGAAAATTGTACAAAAATAATTATTTAACATTTCAAAAAACAACCTCTAATTCATGCAACTACCCTTAAACACTAATATTTGTTATAAAAAATTAACATACCAGATTCATAATATGCCACGTCAAAAACCCTCCAATAAAAATATTTTTCAGCAAACTTGTTGACTTTTTCAGAAATCGGCCGCCATATTGGATTTATTTAAAATTTTGAAAAATTAACACCAGGTCCGTAATTAGCCACCTGGAGAATCCTCTAATAACAAATTTTAATCAAATTTGTTAAGTTTTTTCCAAAAATACTACGCCATTTTGGATCCGCCACTTTGAATTTAGAAAAATTGAAAACGAATTCGTAATCAACATTCTCGAAAATCCCCGAGTGACAAGTTTCAAGCGAATCAGACAAGTATTTTAAAAGTTGGCAGCCATATTGGATCCTCCATTTTGAATTATGAAGTTCAGACTTATAATACGTAAATATTCGTTTTACTTATTTTTTTTTCATTATGAATGAAAAATAATCTCGCTCGACTAGTCAAATATAAGTGTTGACTCCTTCACTTCAAGATTTACTTATTTTATTTATTTTATTTTTGGTACATAAATTATTGATTCTATTTAGTAAACTTTTTTGCCAGTTATTTCTTTTAATTGGTATATAAATGAAGCTGTACACAATCTTTATTAATTAAGTAAGCAATAAAATAAGAAAACTTGAAGAAAATTAAAATTCTAAAAAATTATACTTAAGAGGAAAACATCTTTTTTTATTGGTTATTGTAAAGAATATTTTTGTATAATTGTTATTTTTCAATATCTATTTGTAAAAAGTGGTTATACGTGAACTTGCATTTACAATTCTTAATGATTATCTAAGGATTTTCTGCCTTTTATTCATTTTTGCAATCATTTCAGTATGATTTCAGCAAAGAAAATTTAAGCAGCTTTACAAAAGTTTTTGTGAAATACAAATAAAAAATTCTAGTTTATTAATATTAAAATTAACACATTTCTTAAAGAGTTTATCCATTTTAAGAAAAATCGAGATGTCTATTATAATTTATTTTCTTTTCTTTTTCCAATTTTTAACATTCATAGGTAAATTGATTTTTCAATTTTTTAATATATTAACGCATAAGAGGAATAATATAAAAAATGTCTAGTTTAATAGAGAAAAAAATTCTTTTCGTTTTTACTTCGCGTAGGAATTTTAAATTCACAAACATGTACAAGTCTAGAGAATAGAGTAAATGAAAAGTGTCAACCATCGTTTTTATCATATTTTTGAGAATTTATGATTTTCTAAATGAAATGGTCAATCAAAAATCTGTAAAATACGTATTAAAACATACTCTACAGATTTTTGATTGACCATTTCATGAGTATTACATGAGTATGGATGTGCAAAATAAATATATATTTTTTAAATTTTATTAAAAAATGGTGGCTGTGCAGCATTTTATTGGAAAGCGTCTCGTTTCAGGATTCCATGGCCAGACAACTAACGTTCTTAATTTTTGATCTGGAAAAAACGAAAATGTTGTTATTTTCTATACATCAACAGCTATCGACACACGTAGGATTTTTTTTATGTTACTTACTTTTATTTTTATCAACAATTAAATGTATTATTTAAATACATTTTGAAATATGTATAACTTTTTAAATCAATTTTCTGTGAAGTTAATAGATTTTTTTATTACTTTTTGCTACTAAAACCATTTTGAATCGGCTAAAGAAATTTAATGGCGTAAAAAATTTGGTTTCACATTTAGTTGAATTAATTTTTAAACATTTTCGGGCTAAGAAAATAAGTTTCTTTAAAAGGATTAACAAAAATACTTTTTTTTAAATAGACCAAATGAATTACACCATGTACAGAAGTAACAGAAGAAGAGCCTTATCTATATCATGCTGCTTATAATTTTCTATACCTAAATATTTTACTTATGTCTTTTTTCCAGCCAAATGTTGATAATTGCATTTCTAAATCCCAATATCTTAGAAATGTAGCAGCTAACACTTGTATTTTACTGAAAAATTGTCCTGTAACCAGTATGCTAATTTTTTTTAAATTAAATTAGTTCCTTTAAATATTATTCCTCTTCTTTTTATTTACATATTACTAAGTAAAAGTAATTTTAGATTTGTAATTATTTCTTTTTTAACAGCAACAGATACAACAGTCTCAACTGATTCAACTACTTCAACAGTTTCAACTGAGTCAACGACAACAACGACAACAACGACAACAACAACGACGACAACAACTCAGGTTCCACCATTTTCATCAGCAATCTGCACAGGAACTAATGAAATGTACTCTCCTAATGCTTTATACGTAACATGTCAAGGTTCTTGTGCCTATCCCTCTGGAGAGCTAAATTGCCCTCAGGTAAATATATCATTTTTAGAACAATCTCAAAAACATTTTAAAAATTTTTTTATGTTATCGTGTTTTGGATGTATAAACAATAAGACACCTCGGCTTGGTGCAATATGTCGGACGATGAAATGGAAAATCAATCAAATCTGCTTGAATTTATGACTCTGGGGTTTTTGTAATCGCTATAGTTACGAATACGACGTATTTTTAAACTTTTATTAATTTTTAATTTTATTGTCATTCATACAAAATTTGAGCCGGATTTTCAAAACTCAAAATGTCGGATTCAATATGGCTGTGATTTATAATACCTACATTTTTTATTTTAGTTCCTCAAATATACTTTTTTGTAGGGCTACTATCCTGGTTGTGTTTGTATCTCAGGATATACCAGGAACGCAAATTATGCATGCATTCTTATTACAAACTGTCCTGCAAGTAATTATCAAATTTCTTATAATTTTCGTTTAGTTTTTTATTTCATTTTTGATAAGAGAGGTAAATTTCAATTTATTTAACAGCAACTACAACTGCCGCTTCAACTACATGTACAGCCAATCAAACATACGATGCCAGAGCAGCATCTCTTGAGTGTAGACCAACCTGCCAAAATCTTTCAGGAACTGTATATTGTAGAATGGTATTTTTTAAATTTATATTATTTTATTGGATAATGTTCTTTAAAACTGATTACAAGTTTTGAATCTTAATTTTTTTTTACTTTTTAATTGTAACTTCTTGATCAAAAGTGTGTCTAAATGGTTAAAATAATTGTATTGGAATTGTTGTTCTTTAACAAAAATTTTATCTTCTGAAATTCATTTTTTATTTTAGTAAAAATCTAGAATTGAAAAATATTCACGAATTATTAAGTTGAAATGGTTTAATACACCTAATTGCTAATTAAATTTTTACAACGAAAATAATTTATTTGAAAAATTTAACTATTGTTGGGTAGTAAAGTGAAAAGCAGTTAAAGTAATTACTTTTCAGTAACAATAATTTTTTTTTTTTTTTTTTTTTTTAACAATAATTTAATTATTTCTTATTAAGTTAAAAATTTGGAATTCAATTAATTAAAAAATTAGTTAAATTATAAAAACAACTGCAAAATCTGTTTGCACCAACTACATTCTTAGTTCTTTTAAGTACTTTTTGATGTTAAATACACATTTTTTAAATTTGATTGAGCATTTACGAAAATTTAATAGTTACAAGACTTTACTGTAACATGAAGGAAATATTATGTTTATATTTTAAAATATTTTTTAGGATCTTTACCCAGGATGTGTTTGTCAAAAAAATTACGTTCTTACTAACAGCACTAGCAACAATTGTATCTCCATGCTTGACTGTTGATTGTTTAAAATAACATTGCTTATTTATACAATTACAAAAGCTATCATGAGTGCATTATTGGGATTTTATAAATATTGTAATTTTTATTGGAAATTCAGTAAAAAGTAATACAACATTCTTTGTTATATAAAAAACCTTCCTTCAACATTTAAATTGTTGCACATGACAATAAATAATTCTAACTTTAGCTTTTTAAATTTAAACATTTTTTAATGTCATATATATGGAAGAAAAAATGGTTTAACAAAATACTTCTCATTTTAGAAAAAAAGAATATTTTGGATTGGAATTTTTCGAAAGTAATAGAGAAAGATACACTGACTTGGGATATTCTCGGTATTTTACATAATCTTCACAAATAATTACTGAAAAAATTGTTTAAACATGACAAAAGAGTGGTTTTGGAAATTACTTGTCATTTTCAAAATACAAAATATTTCGGGTTCACATTTGAAAGAATGATAGAGAAGAGTACAATTAATAGTCATCGAAGCGAACTTTTTTGTTTTTTAATATAAGAAAATAAATTTATCTTTTTTACTAATATTATATTAAAAAAAACATTTTATTATTCATACATTTACTTTATTTTATTATTACTATTGTTGTTTAACATTAAATGGTAAATTTAAAACTTTTATCAGGTACGTGAGATTAAACAATTGTTTTTGAAAAAAGCAATGTAAGATAAGAATTTCTTTCTTCTATTTTATCAACATTGATTTATGAATAGTAATATCAGAAGAACAAAATGTCATTTTTTGTCAATATTTTTTCACTATTCTCAAATACTCTTTGGAAATAAAATGTTTTATAAAATTTGGATTCTATTCTTCTCATTTTTCGTCTTATTAATTGGTAAATAATTTTTTAATTATTATTTCTATTTTATATATTAGTGAAAAAAATGTAAAAAGAAATCTTTAATTCTGCTTTTTATTTTCTTTGTAAGAAACATCGTATCAAGAAACTTGTAAAACTGGAGAAGTTTCTCTCCCAAACTCAGTGAATGTAAATTGTCAACCTTCGTGTACAAATAAAAACGGAATATCACCTTGTCAGGAAGTAAGGAAAAGTTTCTTTAGTTAATAAAAAAGTGTCTAACAAATTTTACACAATAAAATTAATCTTTCTCATAAGTGAAATTTCTCTGAAATATATATTTTTAGTCATCTACTTCTGACTGTGTTTGCAAAAGTGGGTATTTGAGAACTACTAATGGACAGTGTATTATTGCTGGCAATTGTCCTCCAGAAGGTAATACTTTATAATAAATTAATTAAGTGCAAGTGGGAGAAACAGTGGTTTCGTGGTTGGACTTCTCATTCAAAAAGAAAAGAATATTTTGGGTTGTGATTTTTTGAAACATTTTAGATTTTTTTAGAGACACGCGCTCTTCTCAAAATTTTCAAAAATTTTTGATAAATAATTATTGAAAAAATTGTTTAAATATTTGGAAGAAGGGGTTTTACTTTTACTTCTCATCTTGTAAGGATAAAATATTTCGGTTTCATATTGCGCGCTCTTCTCCATATTTACAATAATTTTGTGAGGAAATGATTTTATTAAAGATTGAAAGTGGGCTAATTTGATGTTAGTTCAGCGGCGGCCACTAGCTCGAATTGCCGCCACCTTCTGACACATAGATTTAATGTCTGTGCTCGCTTGGGGACAATATCCCCACTTCCATCAAAAATCTAATTTTTTTAACTACTTTACAATACTTATTTCAAAAATAATTTTTAAATATGGAGGAGATTCTTAATCAGTGCACTCACATCTAAATTATTTTGACAAATTCGAACTCGATATTTCAACTTATTTAGGAGTGTGATGAGAAGCGGAAAATCACTTCTTCGAAGGGCATTTTCCCACATGCCCATAAGTGTACTCTTTTTTTTATTTTTTGTTGAATTTACTTTAAGTACATGTGAATTAATTTAAAAACAGTGATGATTTTATTTATTCTATTGAAAAAGCTTTGTTATTATTTGTAACGAAAAACTTTTTTTTCGAAAGGATCACTTTGTCCAACAGTAAAAGAATTATATTCCTCCAATGCAATAAATCCAGCATGTCAACCTACATGTTCGAACCTTTATGGGATTTCACCATGTCCTCAAGTATGTTGAACAATTTCTTTTACTTTCTCTTTTGCATAAATATTTATTTACATTGAAAATCCTTTACATTTTAAATCTTATTTTATATTTTTAGCCAATTGTTTCTGGTTGCACTTGTAAACCAAAATTTGTCAGAAATGAAGAAAATAACGTATGCATTCTTCCAACAAACTGCCCTACAATAGGTACCTAATTTTTAAATTAATTTTATGTTGCAATTCTATTTCAAATCATTTAAAAGTATTAAAAAAATAAAAGCAATTCTTACTGATACAATGTGTAAGATCAGATATTTGTTTATATCTCTGCAATAAAATTTTCAGTATTTGAAATTACAATGGTATTTAGAATATTAACTATGGATTTGTACTTTTAATACAAATTTAATTCATTTACCATTACTGTAAGAGACTAGTAGAAACACCAACAAGGTAACATTCAAATTTAAGTATTGAACGAACACCAGAAACATCATCAAAACTAGTGTCGGCAAAAATTTCAAAATCAGCCTTACTTTCAAACATCAATGGAATCAACTACAGCAGAAACAGTAACAAAGTCAGCATGAGAAACATCAGTAACAGTACCACAATTAATAGCGCAAGTAGACACAAAGCTGGCATTAAACAAAAGTTTCGTAATAACATCAGAAACATATTTTAACCCAAATAATGAACAAAAATTATTTAATTTTTGTTTCATTATCAATATTCTAATAAAAGTAAGTGTCATATTAACAACAAAAGCTGTGTTAAAAGAATACGCAACAATTTTGCATTCATTATGACTCCACTTTCTATGTGAATTAGAATTGTTTGAGACAATACACAACATTTCTGAATCGACTGAGTCAACAACTACAAGCTCTACACTAACAACTACTGAGTCGACAACTCAATCGTCATCAGCAGCAACATCTGAACTATCTACCAAGTCAACAACACAAACATCCACAGAGTCTACTACTCCAATTTCTACAGAGTCAACAACACAAACATCCACAGAGTCTACTACTCCAATTTCTACAGAGTCGACAACACAACCATCAACAGAGTCTGCTACTCTAATTTCTACTGAGTCGACAACACAACTATCAACAGAGTCTACTACCGGAACTTCTACTCAGTCGACAACACAATCATCATCAGAATCTACTACCGGAACTTCTATTCAGTCGACAACACAATCATCAACAGAGTCAACTACACCAGTTTCTACTCAGTCGACAACACAACCATCAACAGAGTCTACTACCGGAACTTCTACTCAGTCGACAACACAATCATCACCAGAGACTACTACAGGAACTTCTACTCAGTCGACAACGCAATTATCACCGGAGTCTACTACTCCAATTTCTACTCAGTCCACAACACAACCATCAACAGAGTCTACTACCGGAACTTCTACTCAGTCGACAACACAATCATCACCAGAGACTACTACAGGAACTTCTACTCAGTCGACAACGCAATTATCACCGGAGTCTACTACTCCAATTTCTACTCAGTCGACAACACAACCATCAACAGAGTCTACTACCGAAACTTCTACTCAGTCGACAACACAACCATCAACAGAGTCTACTACCGGAACTTCTACTCAGTCGACAACACAACCATCAACAGAGTCTACTACCGGAACTTCTACTCAGTCGACAACACAATCATCACCGGAGTCTACTACCGGAACTTCTACTCAGTCGACAACACAATCATCATCAGAATCTACTACCGGAACTTCTATTCAGTCGACAACACAATCATCAACAGAATCTACTACTGGAACTACTGAGTCAACAACTCTGGCCTCTACGCAGTCAATTACCGGAACTTCTACTGAGTCAACAAGCCATTCATCATCTATTTCAACTTCTATACCTTCTATCCAAACTACAACAATATCATCTACGCAGTTAACATCAATACCCTCTACTGAAATAACAACTCAGTCCTCTACCGTAATTATTACTGTACCTTTAACTGCTTCAACAACTCAATCACCATCAGCACCAACTTCAGTACCCTCTACTGAAGTAACAACTCAATCTTCATCAGTTTCCACTTCTGCACCATCTACATTGTCAACAAGTCAATCCTCTACAACACAGTCATTACGTGAGATATTTTGCATGCACATTTCCTAACTTGCAGGAAATTTTCAGTAAAAGCTTGCAGCAAGTAGAAAAATGTTCTCATAATTCTACAGTAAGTGAGCTTGCCTATTTCGTAAGTTAACAATGGTAGCTTGCATTCTATAAAGTTATGAAGACATTTTTCTATCAGCATCAAGCTTGTACTGCAAGTTTTGAAAACTTGCCGCAAGCTTGTTGATAACTTACAGGTTACTTTGGTACCTAATAACTCTAATTTATTAATTCATTTATGTCTAAAGATAGTAAATGTTTTGTAATTATTTACGGTACATTACAATTTTATTGTATTTAATTTCCAGTGCTCAAAATTTTATTAATGAGCAAAATTCAAAATTTAGAACATTAATTATGATTTTTTTATAGTAAATATTTGTTTATAACAATATTTGTAGAAAACATAATTTTTATAGGAACTACAATATCAACTCAACCTACAAGTGCATCAACCACAGTATTAACGACAGCATCAACAACAGATCAAACATCTGCATTCAGTACAACATCTATACCATTAACTGACTTAACAACTCAGTCATCATCAGTTTTAACATCCATATCTTCTACAGAGTCAACAACTCAATCCTCTATCGAGTCAAATACTACGCCATCAACTGAATCGACAACTTTATCCTCATCAGTTTTAGTTTCTGAACCCTCTACAGAATTAACAACCCAATCTTCTACGGATTCAACTTCTGATCCCTCGACAGAGTCAACGACTCAATCAACGTTAGCAGTAACTTCTTCATCTTCTACTGAATCAACAACACAATCATCATCATCAGTAGAAACTTCTGTATCTTCTACTGATTCAACAACTCAATCATCATCAGTTTCTAGTTCAGAACCTTCTACACAATCAACAACTCAATCTTCCTCAGTTTCTAGTTCTGAACCTTCTACACAATCAACAACGCAGTCATCATCACTTTCAACTTCTGAATCTTCTACTGAGTCGACAACCTCTACAACTATTTCCACGACATATTCAACAACTATCTCGTCATCTACATTATCGACTCAAGCGATGACACTTGCAACAGCTCCATCAAAAGTGTGCTCAGAGAGACAAATATATAACGCCAATGCCTTGCACATAAAATGTCAAACCTCCTGTGCTTATCCTTACGGTCAACCTGATTGTCCTAAAGTATTATGAAAAATTAATAATTAAAACACTGCGTCTTTCGGGAAAAATTAAGTACTATATTTTCTTTTTCCTTTTTAGGGATTTTATCCAGGTTGTGTATGCAGACCAGCACAACCTGTCAGAAACGCAAACAATGTATGCATCATTCGCGAGAACTGCCCATCAAGAAGTAATTATATAGTACCTTTGGGTCGCCTAAATGATGGATTTCATTCTATGAAAAGCCTCCTACTATTTAGGATCTTCTATAATCCCCATTTTATACCTATGATAACGCAAATCTCCATGACCAGTTGACAGCCCTGTTATTATTTTTGCCTCTAAACATTTATCAGAAACACCAATCGGAGGCTCAAGCAGAATAAATTGTTCCTCACTTTTTTCTTAACTAGATCATCCACTATCTCACTACCCCTGAATACATTGTAACCTGGGACTCAAAGAAGAGTGAAGCAGTTGTTCGAGAACCTTTTCTTACTTGCATGATCTCTTTATTTTCAAAATACATCAGTGTGGTATCACATGATGATGCTCTGAAGAAGCAACTAAACTTGCAAACAACATTTCCTCAATATTGTAAAATTTGCATTACTGTTTTTCTTGTTGGAACAGATGCTGCGTGAGCCTGTTACGTGAATAATTTGTTAAATTTTAATTCTGTTATACGTTTTTCAGTTAAATGACAGTTAGGTTATTTATCAGTTGCGGAAATTTTATGCATCCCAATTTTTTTTGAATATTTGAGGTAGTGAAAAATTTAAGCAATCTGACAATTAGACGACCCAACTATATTTTTAAATTTGTTATAAATATTTGCAGCTTTTTGCAAATTTAGTGCTTGCCTTCTATCTAAATTTTAATTAGTGAAATTTCACTGATGAAATAGTTGGAATTATAGTGCCTGAATCACTTCAGTAAAATTTTCACTGAAATTCAGTCGTATGTCATAATGAAAACTAGTAAAATATTTACTGATCTGTCTGTTTGCTAGTTGTGCAATATGTCTAAAATCTATTTGTTTAACAGCTACTACGGCATCGTCAAAGATTTGTGGTACAAATGAAACATATGATGCAAGAGCAGCACAACCTTCATGCCGACCAACTTGTGAAAATCCTCAAGGTCTAAGAATATGTAGTTCAGTAAGTTTTCAATCTTTTTTAAAATACTGTGTTAGATTACATGTATAACTTTATTATTATTCCAGACCTTATATCCTGGTTGTGTTTGTCTTCCATTGTATGTCAGAAATACAATCACTAATCAATGCATTCTTCGATTAGAATGTCCTGGAACAAATATCGGTAATTTAGGCAATAAAGTCACTATTTTACAGAAAGTTTTCACTGCAGAGTTCTTTTCAACTGGAAACAAATTTGTAGAACAGAAAGACATTTTATTACAAAATGTAACAAACAGATATATAAAACTCAGAGCTATTCGAAATTTTTACGAAATACTAATCCATTGTGGTCATGAGTGGGTCACAATTTTGCTGCTAAGTATCTGAAAACTCTCCCCTAGTAGCACGTAATGTTGGGAACGTTCCAGCAGTATATTCCAGTAACATCGACAACATTGAGGCAATATTGTAATGTTAAGGAGTGTTCTCAATATTTCTGTAATACAACGTGCTACTGGGGTCTAGAATAAACATACTTTTTTCAAAATTCGTTTGGAAACATTTCTTGTAAGCATACTATATTATGAGTAAAAATATGAAATATCAAAAAAACCAAGTTTAATAATCTGCTTATTAAATTTTTAAATAAAATGTCTTTCCGTGTATGTGAAAAAATTATATCACTTAGACAAGTGATGTAATAGACATTGATATTAATTTATTAATTTCAATTTATTAATGCATAATTTAATAAATTAAATATTGCACGTTTAAGCTTCAAGACGAAAGCGCCAAACTTCACTTTGTGGAACGAATCAATTGTATGATGCAAGAGCACCACATCCAGACTGCAGACCTTCTTGTGAGAACCGACAGGGGCCAACAATTTGCAATAAAGCACGTAGATGATTTTATTTTCATTTACTTTTGATGAATTATTAATTTATTGTTTAATTGCTTCCTCATAGAGAAAGTATTGTAATATCAAAATTTTTCGAGTTCGATTTTTTAACATATCTTTATATTATTTGACCTTAGGAGTTAAAACTCACATTTTTTAAAAATGTCATTCCGTATGTGCGCGTGTGTGTGTGTAAATATTAAATTTTCATAAATAATCTCGAGATCATGAAGAGATATAGAGAAGAATTTTGTTTAAATTGTAGGTCTCACGTGCGGACACAATATAAGAGTATTTTCAGCCCGATTCATAAAGTTTAACTATATTTTTTTTGGTTTTTTAATTCTTCAAAAAATAGTTTTTTGCCCATAACTTAAGAAAAATGTTAGGATACCTATAAATGTTTTTCTCTAATTTTGTAGAGTTTTTTCAGACGCATCTTTTGAGTCCTTATTGAACATTTTTTGTCCATATTAACCGGAGATTTTAAACTTTTAAAAATCTAAAAGTTTGGAAAATAAGACTTTTTTAAAAATTTTGTTGAAAAATGTAGAAATAACTTTAAAAGTATCATTATCAACTTGTAGAGAATTGAAAAACGCTACAATTGGTCTATTTTTGAACTTAATTTGATCATAGATTTCGAAATTATTGGTATTTTAAAAAACAAAAATTGTGGAAAATGACATTTTCTCAACTTTTTTGTTTGAAAACTTTCCTTTAACTATTAAACTATGATAACTATGTATCTTCTAGGGTATATAAAAATGCATTGAATGACCCAAGATTCAATCACTTTTACCATATTTATAAAAAGTTTTTCATATATTTCTATTATTATTATTATTATCTCTATGAGGAAGCAAAGTGTTCATGAAATGAGCTCCAAAATTATAACAAAAATATACAACTTGGCAGCGATTTTTACTTTTTGATTAAATTTAACAAATTTTTTTATGTTAAACATTGTGAACTTCAACTTGGTATCAAAGTAACAAAAAAATTGTTCTTTACTTGAACGTTCGAAAATTTAGAGACATAATAAGTTGCTTGAATGGCAAAATTACCAAAATGCCTTAATTTTAACAACATTTATGATTTAGAAGAAAAAATATTTCTCGATGACAATTTTAATAGACTTTAATATAAAAATATTTTCATAAGCAAAAGTTGGAAGTTCCACAAGTTCCGAACTTTCAAATAAATGAATTTTTTTATAAAGGTTTTAAAAAATTACTGCCTGATATAAAAAGAAAAAACAATATTAAACATGTAGAATCATTACAATTTAATTTGAATACGTGGTATAATATTATTACAAGAGTAGGTAATTTGAATTTGAAGAAGAAATAAATAAATTTTGATCATTTGAACGTTCAGAAATCAGAACATGTAAGGATACATTATGTCTCAAGTAATAAACGCTTATCATTGACATCATAACTGTTACTATCATAACTACTACAATAATAATATTACTTTCTTCAACTTTTTTTGTATTTACACTTTTTGTATTTTTTAGATTGGCCTTTATCCTGGATGTGTCTGCAAGACACCCTACATCAGGTATAGAGTTACCAATCAATGCATCCTTGCAACCGATTGTCCAGCTGTATACATTGTAATGGACAGTGGTGGTTATGCTGATTACTTTAATAATTATTACAATAACAGATATTTTTATTAGAACAATAGTACACTAGAAAATTATTATATTCTAAAACTACTATCTATTAACTACGTAAGGATGATTTTTTCTAATTTTGACCTCCTCTCCTCCCCATGTAAAGATATATAAGATTTCTCACACTGAACCTCAGCAGCACAGTTACTAGCTACGAACGACGCATAAAAATCAAAGTCTTGTTATATTAATTTCCGTGCTGGACCACGAAACTCTTAAAATTCATAAAACACTATTAAATTTTATAAGAAATTACTTACGATCATATCGACGACGATATTTCACGATTTGTCAAGAATAATAGTGGTGTCCACAACCGAATTAATTTGAGTGCTCACAACTAAACTTTACCATCATTTTAAAACGTCATGAAAAAAATTTTGCTTGTGAACATTGTTGTGATACTTGGTATTGGATCACAAAATGTAACATATTTACTGTGTAAATACGCATTGAACTTATCATTTTAATTAATTCACTTCGATTTGTTGAACATTTAATAATATTTAAAAATAGATTTTTGTTATCTTCAACGTGTCGAAAAATTAATTTATATAGTATAAAGCACAGGTGGCCAATAACGACTTTTGTATTCGCATAAAAAACTATGTTCGGTCATAACACACACATGATATTTGTCAGATTTGAGAAATCTCATTTCTGTCAAAAGTTCTGCGGGGGTGTCCATAACCGAACCTCTTCCTCTATTGTAAAAATTAAAATTTCGCAAAACTGTTCAACTTGTATTTTTGTTTTATCGTATAGAGTAGAAAAAAGTTAAAATCATAGAAAATTCTCACCTATTCAAAAATGATGGCTCACTTCACAAATTATGACACATTGAATAAGAAAAAAATTTCACTCAGTCATTTCTCAGAAAATTAAAGTGGTTCACTGTAGACACTGGTTCAATGTAGCCCACTCTCACCTATTTCTTTCAGTCTAAATTGCAAAATTCAATATGGCCGATTTTACATGGCTGCCGCATTGTCAATAAATGAAAATTCGCTTAAAACTTAGTAGTCGGTGAGTTTTCTAGGTGGCTCATTACGAATCTGGTATTGGTTTTTCAAAATTCAAAATGTCAGCTCAAATATGGTGGAAAATTTTAAAAAAACTTAATGAATTCCGAGATCAATTCATTTGAAACTTATTAATTTCTGGTGTTAAGTTCTTAAAATTCGAAATAGCGGATCCAATATGGCTGCCAACGTTTTTAAAACGTGAAGGATTTGCTTGAAGCTTGTCACTCGGAGGTTTTTGAGAATGCTGATTACGAATTCTGTTTCAATTTTTCAAAATTCAAAATGGAGAATCCAATATGGCGGCCGATTTCTTAAAAAATTTAACGGATTTGCTTGGAATTTATGGTTTATGGCCATTAATGGGTTAAATAAAAATTTGGTTTCAAAAATAAGTAGAAAATAAAAAATTAAAGAAGCAAATTATGTTTAATTGATCAACATTTTTTTTTAATGTTTCGAAATGTTTTCTTTGGCACGACGCCATTCTTATATGAAAAAGTCAAAAACTCTATAATCTATAGGGTGCATGTGAAACGGGGCTCATTGAACAAAATGGCGTTTCACCCTTGAAGGGTGGTGCAAATATATGAGTATTCCAACCCTCGTTCCATGTTCCAACCTCTGGGCTATAGGCTGCCATGTAAGGATACGTAATGTAACAGTATACATAGCTGAGATCTTGAGGGTAACATAGGTGTATAGACCATAGGGGATCGCAGGCATTGTCAGTTGTCCATGTGTCGCTAATGCGACTCCCATAGGGGGTCATTTCTATTCTATTTCCCTTTTATGGGGTGTTCAACTGCCCTTCCCTTATCGTTTATGGTAAACGCATCATGGACACCCCACAAGGGTGCTGCAGATTGACGTGAAATCAATGAACAAAGTCAATGGGCTTGCCTGCTACCGAGAAAACTACCTCCAACTCCTCGCATGGCAAAGCCATACATACATTCAAATTCAAATACACTTATTTCCACTTACAATTTTCATTAACCACTTTGACAATTTACTTTGTCCTCTCAGTTTGTTCTTCGTCATGATCTTTTTAATATTTTTATAATAATACATTGTTAACAAATTATCATTATTATTCTTAAAAAATATTTCTTGAAATTTTAAATTCTAGTTTACGTTGCTTAAAAGTATACAATTTCTATGCATTTATGGCTGAGAATTGAATTTTATTCACACACATTTTAAGATTAAAGAAAATCATCAAACTTGTAAAAATGAAAAATTCTTGTGTTTTTTAAAATTAATACTTTTGGTATAAAATATGATCCGTTTTATTCGCATAAAAGCATATAGGTTGAAATTGATCAAAGAATTTTCTTGTTTTGGGCATTAATGGGTTAATATTTCTTTTCTCTTTATAATTAAATATATTCATGTTACATATTTTTATCCATGAGCAGAAAAGAGAAGCTAGAGAGAAGCTAGCTTATAAAAACGAGGAGATTGCGTTTGTCTTTTTCTTCCCATTTCCGTTCAAGTATTTATTGTGCTTTGATGGACGTGTCTACACAGAGCTGACAAAGGCAGACATTAATACCTTAAACCTTACGTTCTTACTGTTTAACTTAGACATGTAGTCTCTTTTACAGCTTATTTGTTGGTATTTATACATTTCATATTTGGGCCAAATGAACAACTATATGGATACTCCAACAAGTAACTATATTTATAAAAAGGGATTGATTCTTCGTAAATTAATTAGGTAGTTAGTAAAAACTATAATTATAAAAGTAACATGTTTGTTTTATTAATTATTAAGTTACAAAATATATCATAAGTTACTTCTTTGTAAAGGATTAAAATATATAGTTTATTATTGAAAATAGATATTTATTCCGAGATTTATCCTCAAAAAGTAATAAATTTATGTATACAATTACCAATAATCAAATTTAGATATTCTATTATTATTGTAATATTACTAAATGAAGAATACAGTAATTTTACTGTAATATTACGTGCTACATGAGAAAAATAAAATATTTTGCATTTAAGATGAATATCACTTCTAAATTATATCAAGATAAATACTCCATCAAGTTATTTGTCGCTATAACAACGAACTGAAAGCAGGATAAAACCACAATAGTTAGTCTGCGATATGTATCAAATTATCCTTATAATAGAAAATGGTGGCAACGTTACACCTACCAGGTGTTGCTTTGATGAAGAAAGAGAGAAAGTAAAAGAGTGTTTGTTGAAGAATACAATGCTGTGAATTATAATACATTCTCACCACACAAAATGGATTTACAATACTTTCATAGAACATAAAAGGTGTTACTTTAATAGGAGTCCTTTTACATTACGTATAGTGTATTAGAAACATTATCCCAATTTTTTCTTTAGCATATATAGCATACATAGAACATATTTTTATTAGAATATATTTTTACCGATCTTCACTAATGAATTTCGATTATATTTATTTAAACATGTTTTATAAGAATTTTTCTGAATATAAATGTGAAATTAGTTGCGTTATTTGGAAAATCAACATTTTTTTTATTTTATAATTTTAAAGTTTTATTCAATTTCGGTGAATTTGTTCAAAATGTAGAGGTCAAAGTAGTTTTAAGACCAAAGGGTAAAGTTTAAAAAACGAGTAAAGTATTTTTAAAGAGCCCAAAAATAATAAAGCAATTTGCCTTAAATAAAGAGAAAAATATTGAATTTTAGGAATTTTCGATTTTTGGTGCTAGTTGTCAAAGTAGTTTTTTAACCAAAGGATGGAATTTAAAAGACGAGTGAAGTATTTTTTAAGAGCCCAAAAATAATAAATCAATTTGCCTTAAATAAAAAGAAAAAAAATTAAATTTTAAGAATTTTCGATTTTTGGTGCTAGTGGTCAAAGTAGTTAGTAGACCAAAGGGTAAAGTTTAAAAAACGAGTAAAGTGTTTTTTAAGAGTTCAAAAATATTCAAGCAATTTGCCCTCAAGTAAAAGAAAAATGTTGAATTTTAAGAATTTTAAATTTTTGGTGCTAGTGGTCAGGGTAGTTTTTTGACCAATGAGTGAAGTTTAAGAAAGGAGTAAAGTATTTTTGAAGAACTCAGTTTACAATTTTTGTGAACTCTCTTGTTTTTGGGATCGCTGATTACGAAGCTGAAGTCAGATTTCCAGAATTTTAAAAATTCAAAATGTCGGATCCAATATGGCGGACATTTTTTCAGAAATGCTCAAATTTACATAAAACTATTGTTACTCGGGGGTTTCTGGGGTTGCAAATTACGAAAATTTGCGATTAAAAATCAGATTTAAAAAATTCAAAATGATGACCCCAAAAATTTGAGTAGATGTAAAAAAATTTTACACTATTTTTAATTTTGAAAATTTTGAAAATCTAACTTTAAATTCTTAATCACCTTTCTCATGAAGACGTATTGTAATACCAAAATTTTTCAAATATGATTTTTTGACATATATCTTTATTATAATGTTATATGACCTCAAGAATTCATAAATGATATTTAAAAAAAAAATGTAATTCCGTAGGTGCGTGTGTATAAACATCACATTGTCAGAAATATGTCGAGATAATAAAGAACTTTAACAATGAATTTTTCTTAAATTGTAGGTCTCACATGTGGACATAGAAGTAGAATGCTTTGAGATAGATTAATAAAGTTTAACTATGATTTTTGGATTTTTAATTTTGCCGAAAAATAGTTTTTTTGACCATAATTTAAAAAAAAGTTAAGACACCTATAAATGTTTTCTCCAGTTTTGTAGAGTTTTTTAGACTCATCTTTTGAGCCTTTATTGAACATTTTTTGTCGATATTAGCCAAAGATATTAAACTTTCAAAAATTTTAAATTTTGGAAAATAAGTCTTTTTTTTAAATTTTGGTTAGAAATGTTGGAGTAACTTTAAAAGTCGCATAACCAACTCTTGTAAAACTTTAAAAATCGCTTTGATTTACATATTTTTGAACCCAATTCGATCAGAAATACGAAACTGTTTATATTTAAAAAAAAATAATTGAAAAAATCATCTTCAAAATTTGTTGTAAAAATATATGTACTAAAGGCACGAAAGAGTTAAAGGATAGATTAGCAATCGGATTTAGCACATCAAAAACCATTGGAAAAGTATTGTCCGGTTCTTGATTCTGAAATGTTGGTCAAAATTTTGTCAGTTTGTATTACATATAGTTCAATATTAAGAGTATTTTATGTTTCCATATGGGAACCTACATGGGGTTTAGCTGTAATGAAAAGATAAAGTCCCATAGAGCACAGCGTCTATCATTGTCCTTTATTCTCCATTTCTTAATTAAAGTTTTTCTCTCCTCTAGAAAGAATAAACAATACACTCATAGAAAATTTATTTAATAGAATTTATTTACTGACTATCTGCAAGTTGTAGATTTATATAATTTAATTGTTATTAACTTATTTGAATATTTTGAAAATACGATATGAAATAATTGTTTAACATTTTTATTAATTATATTTGCAATTCTATTAAAAAGGAACTTTTATTTTTATTATTACATTAATAATATTTTACTTTAATTAAATAAAGAAAATAATTGAACAATTTTTATCAATTTCAATAACATTATGCATGTGTGAACTCTATAACCAAAATGGTCTAGTTTTATACATAAACAATTTACTTGATAAATGACAAGAATTTGTTACCTTATTCATTCATTATTTTGATATCATATAGTAAGAACACTGTAATATAACGAAAATCCAATGTAATATTTCAAGTGATATCGAAGTAACATTACGTGCTGCTTGGGATGTTGTACAACCCTAATATAATTTGAAAATTATGGTAAAGAAAGGACTCGTAAAATTTGAGCGTCCTAATTCAATTCATTCGATACTCGAACGTGTGCTTTAAAACTAGTCAAGTAGCAGTAAGAGATTCTGCGGGCTGCTCACTGTTATACTTGACTGGTATGAGAGCGTTCTTTAGATTTTTTGAATAGTGTAGTTTAGTTGTAGTGTAATATATAGTGAGTTCAAAGTAAATTTAAAATTTCCTCCTTAAGATTTCCTCCTTCCACTCTAAATTTGAATTAGAAAGAATGTTTAAAGAATCAAAGAAAATTTTTTTTTTAAATTTAAAAAATAAAAAAACCGAAAAAAGGAAAAAAAATTGTTAAATCTAAAAAAATAAAAAATGGGGTCTTTACCTATAACCTCCTCGTGATAGATCCTGGAAACTACAGAAAGTTTTATTTTTGTAGGCTATAATAACAGGTAAATTTTCTTTTATTTTTTGAATTTTATAGACATTAATAAGTTTTGTAGAAACCTCACAAAACTCCCAAGCAACAAACTTTAGGCGAATCTGATCCATTCTAAAAAAATTCTATACTGATATTTGATAGGACGCCATTTTGAAATTTTAAAATCTTACGTCAGATTCGTAATCACCGAGTTAATAAGTTTTGTTCTGAGAGAGCTTTTAGAAAACTTGTATAATATTTCATGTAAACTATTTTAAGTACAATTTTAAATAATAAGTAATTGCTACAATGCGAACAAAAATTGGATCAGAAATTGGCAGAGTTTATACAATTTTTATAAAATATATATTTCAATTTAGACAATAATTATTATTTTTACTTTAAACATGATTATTAACATATAAGAAAAATTTATGTAACCACTTTGCTTTTATATTGTTAGCCGATAGATATACCTATACACAT
The DNA here is from genome assembly GCF_015476425.1 of Leptopilina heterotoma. Classification (NCBI taxonomy): domain Eukaryota; kingdom Metazoa; phylum Arthropoda; class Insecta; order Hymenoptera; family Figitidae; genus Leptopilina; species Leptopilina heterotoma. The sequence continues at coordinate 1,353,835 of NW_025111098.1, read as the reverse complement.
ATAGAGTGCATAAATAGGATGGAGACGATTATTATCATATGCTACGGTCTTTTACCTGCAGAATTAGTCTAAACAAGCAAAACGGTAAAAAGACTTTGAAGAGGAAGTGACACGACATATTTACAGTTCTGAAATGTAAATTGAAAGACTGTAAACTGTTTCCTTGTTATATTTGTTAAAACCTATATATAATGTATATACTGGAGGCCTAAACATGGGCTGTTGATCAGAGCCGACCGTTGATATAGGTATAATTGAGCAGTCATCCAATGCCACTTAAATTACAGGTCTGCGAGTTAAAAGAAGCAATTACATACTTATACTCAACAAAAGACCATAAACAAACAGAAGCCTCTTTTCTTGGTCTTATTTTGAAATTTATACTTTCTAACAAAAAAGCAACTCACCTCAATAGTATAGAATTATAGACTGATGTTGTCGTCATTAATTAACTGATCAAAGCGCAAGCCATTAAATATAGTGAAAGTAACTAATACGTTGTAGGAAAGATAGAAAATGAAATTGCAAAAATTATAATAATTAATCCAATATTACACTAATACTAAACAGAAGTTAATTAGTGTAAACAGTTGATTTTTTAGATTCATTTTAAGATTTAAAATTTTAACATATTATATTGTTGACATGTTGTCAAAATGATAAGTACTCCAGATCATTATTCGTATTTAATAAATTTCAGAAAATTTTTCTAAATATATTTTATTAAAAATTCGTCTAACACGAATGTTTACATTTACCCGCAGAGAATTTGAAAACTCGGGGTAAATGTAAACAGAACTTTAACTGCATTTTAAAAAAATATACTTACTGTATAACATTAATCAGAAAAAAATAAAATTTTATTTTGAATTCACGGCTACAAAATCACACTTGTCCAATATATACATATCGGTTTTATATAGACATCAAAATACACTTATAGTAGCTCGTTTTCAGTATGCCGGGAAAATGTGAGGTGTGCAAGCGCCTTTATTACAACTTTGATAGACACGTGATAAAAGTTGTTTCTATGACGTCATCCTATATATAGCACATAAGTTATAGTCACAATTGCATAATCAATATTGATCATGTTTCTTGGTAATATTGATATATTTATTATATGTATGCCTTGAGGCCGAATTTTCTAAGGACAACTATTTTTTATAAGTATTTATAAATAGAGCGTGCTTTCCATGATAGTAGGTTGTTGTTTGTTCTATAAACAATTAATTGTGAGAAGAATCTCAAAGTATATATAAACAACGGCCAGACTCAATTTTTCCGAAATATTTTACTTTTCTATTCAATTTTATTAATTTTTCAAAATATGGGAAGAGTGTATGGCATAAAGTATATATATGCGGGCAACGTCTAGAATCAATTTTTGAGAATTGTTTGAACATTTTTATCAAATTTTATACATTTACCGAACTAGTGGAAAAGACTTGCTAAGCAAAGACAAAGGCTAGCATCAATTTATTGAGAATTTTCTTACTTTCCTATTGAATTATGAAACTTAATAGGTAAGTATAAGAAATTTCTCAATGATGATAATAACGAACCAAGTCATCGAAACGTAGCTTTTTTACTTTTGACAATAAATTTTAAAGAATGAGAAAAAAATATTTTTCATGTTATTTATTATACCTTCCAAGGGTCGAATTTTTATATAAACTAATTTATTAATTAGATAAAAAATAAGCGACAGTTAAGGCTCATATAACCGGTTATATTAATTTTACTACAAATAAAATAAAGTTATATTTTTAACTGTGCAAATCTTTGGATGAATATTTTGTACTATAGCTATATACTATATAATTGTTCATTTTTTTAATCTTATATTTAATTGCAAAATTCAATAAACGAATTATTAAGGGGACATTCCAGTTCAAAACATGCAAAAAGGCTTTTTTAGTATATATTATTAAAATAACTATGACATTTATTTAAAAAATTTCTTTTACATGTAATAAATAATTTATTTAAGAATTTGTAAAAAAAAAATTTTTTTGATTTTTATTTCAAAATGGCGGCGATATACGCCATTTTCGAAAATGCCCATTTTCGGTGGTAAGATCGATTCCAAACTTTCTAAAACAGATAAAACCAAAAACGAAGTGACATTCTCTTCATTAGATATTTCTTTAGGTGTAAAACCTCAAAAAGTGGAATTTTCTTCGCCCCCTTTTTTTAGAGTACTTTTTCCCCAAAATATGCAAAAAAAAGGTGTTTTTATTCAGAATTTCTCTTATAAAAAAAGAGGGAGTTGGAAATTTTCCAGTTTTTAAGGTTCCACTTATAGGCATGATGACGCTGAATCAAAAGCCGTTTGATTTTTTAAAATCGCTTCAGAAGAACTCGGGATATCACTCTTACCAGATCAAAAAAAAACATTTTGAGAAAAACGCATTTTAAGTTTTTGTTCGTAAGTTTCGAAATTTTTGAAAAAAATCATTGGATTTGCTTGAAAATCGTTACTCGGGGGTTTTTGAGGTCGCTAATTACGAATATGTAATCAGATTTTTAAAATTCAAAATGGCGGATCCAATATGTCGGACATTTTTTTTCAAAATCATTGGATTTGCTTGAAAATCGTTACGGGGGGGGGGGGTTTGGGGTCGCTGATTACGAATATGACATCATTTTTTAAAAATTAAAAATGGCGGATGCAATATGGTAGAAAAAAAAATTAAACGAAAAAAATTTTTTTTTTTAAATTTTCTTTTCCGCCATATTGGATCCGCCATTTTGAATTTTGAAAATTTGATATCTAATTTGTGATTATCAACACCAAATACATTTTTGTTTGTCTTTTTTAAAAAAATGCAAATGAGAAAACATTTAAATCATTCGATTGTTTATCCGCATACAAAAACATCTTTGACATGGCGAAGAATAAGGATGTATAACTTTTGTTTTACTTCGAATTTTGCAATAATATTTTAGGAGAGTTAGTATTCTTGACACTATAAGAAATCCGAAATTAAAAACAAAAAAAAATCGATTTTTTTGACATTTTGAACTGGAATGTCCCCTTAAACCTATGGCTATCAAAATATAAATAAGTATCACTAGCAAATTGTCATAATAATATTTAAATATTTTTAATTTTTTATTGCTCCTATTTTTTTATATCGGTATCCTCATAAAACGTCGGTTGCTAGAACATGTGTCAAGAAAAAGTTGGTTTTTATAGAGAGATTAGAATGTAAATCAGCAAGCAATATTTTCATTGGCCATGGGACTTTTGATAAATACCACTTTTAAATTTTTCTTCACTCTTCTTGAAAAAAACTGCGCGTCGGAAAGCATTCTCTCGTGGAACAACAGTATATTTTATATTATATGAGGTGGATTCCACGTCAGTTCAACACACTTATTTTCATGACTTGTTGGGATTTGGCTGTACTTTTGTAAATTTATTACTTTTATAGTGATAAACAACTCCACCAAATATTTTTTCAAAATTTTGAAAATTACCAAAAATATGGCATTTTCAAAATTTTTGTCTTTTTTTTGAAAGTGCTATAACTTTGGTTCTAATTAACCGATTTTGGATATTAAAAAAGGATTTATTTGGTTTTAAGTATATTTAAAGTTACTATTAATATAAAAAAGAAAAATTCAAAAAAATTTTTTTTTGGAAATTTAAAAAAATTAAAAATCCGTTTTTGAAAAAACATCATATTTGATTTTTTCAAAATTTTACTAAATGTTAGGGCAAATGTGCTTTACATGTCCAGTAAGTTTCATTTTAGGATCTCAAAGCACAGAAAATAAAAAGTGTTATTTTAACACCGAATTTGGTGTTAAAATAACAAGCAACAAATTTAACCGTTATAGGTGGCGCCACATTCTATGTCGTTTAACATTGGTTAATTTAACACGCAACAAAAATCACACCAACTTTTTTCTAGTGAGGGATTCGGAGTAAAAAAATAAAACGTAACCACAAATTACGAACATATGGGGCAAAATTCCTCAACTGCCCAGGTAAATTTTTTTTTCTGTTTTGCATGTAATTTTCTCTAAAATAAATGTTCTCGTGTTAAAATCTGTATGGGATCCCAGGGACAGCCTAGGATATTTTAAGTATACTTTAACTTTTTTAATTAACAATAATTTTGTTTCACTATTTGCAATTGAATTTTGCTTGAAGTGAATGATATACTTCATACTAAAAACACGATCACAAAAAAGGTATTTTAAAATATAATGAGGGTTTTTAAATATATTTGTGTATATATTAGAAGCGGGAGTTCAGTGTGAACATATTCAAATGTTATCTAATCGCAATCATCGATCTGGCATTGCCGCATGTCAAGCTTGTCGAGAACTAATTCATCGAAGGAGAGACTAGATAACAAAAAAAACGGCGATAATAATGAATGGCTTACGATTTGAGAGCCAAGAATAGTAACAATAATAATAGTCATGATAATAAAACACACGTAAAGGGCTCTCTTTGCGAATGTAGCGGTTTGAATCCCGAGTGTGGTATTTCAAAAGTCTACTTAGCATTCGGTGTCACGTAGAACCCACGGATTAATACATCAAAAACTCTGCCATCCCGCCCTCTTTCAACCCTCCTGCCATCCCCTAGAAAGGCTCTACATCCTGGTTTCGTCCACGACACTAAGAGACCCAAGGGGGCATTCTAGGACAATCATTTGTTCACGATGCAACCCTCACGAGCTTGGTGCGTGTCTTTTGTTCTGTTGATGCGAATTCTGATTGGATCTTTCGTCAGATTACGCCAGCCATGACAGTCTTTTTCCGGACCAGGGATATCGGGCCAATAGCCATGTTGTGGGCGTTCCTGGGCGGAGTATACTCTGCGTTGTTTCTCCTGCTAGTTACGATCAAATCCGTTACTACCGTTGTGCTTATACCGGAGGTGCTGATGTCGATATTGGGTATTATTATTATTATGGCTGCTGCTATTCTTCTTCATTATCTACTGTATCTCGGTTACCTTCGGTCGGTAAGGTAGATACAAACTGCACAATGAATACTTCCATGTCAGACGTTTCCCTCATCTTTTAGAAGATGGCGCCACCATTCTATATTCCAACTTTTGTATGCACTAGTGATTCCCTCAAACACTATGCTGTCCATTTCGTTGCTTTGTTGCTTTCCCATATTCGAAATTCTATTTTCAAAATTTTGATTCAATTAGAATTATTCTTATTTTTTGACAATTTTTATATTTATATTTATTCAAAGTAAAATTCTCTATTATTCCCATAAGTGATGATATCACATTGTCATCACGTAGTAAAACAATAAAGCTAAAGATGACTCCTACCCTAACACTGGATATTCAGGATATCTGGAAATTATGATATCTGTAAGATGACCCAGGAATGTCCTAAGATATCCTAAGGACATCATGAGGGTAGATTACGTAACTTTCTCCGATTCCACTTTCAGTATTCAGATTTCACATTCCGATTCCATTATCAATAATACCGATTCCACATTCCGATTCCACTTTCAATATTCCGATTCCACATTTAATATTTCTATTTCACATTTTCCGCTTCTGCAAGCAATATTAAATATATAGAATCAGAATGTTCATTTAACTTTAAAATTTAATTTCCAAAATTGAGTGGGTGCTAGTTTCAGCTTCATATACAACTTGAACTAGGAAATAGTTCTTTAATATTGAAATAACAATTTAATCATCACAGATTAGTTATAAAATTTGACTATTAAAGTCTTTGTACTTTTTGTTGAACAAAGAAGTGGTGAATTGTTGAACAAGTTCAACAATTTTAACTTCATTGTTACATAAAAATTTAATTTTATTCTAAATAAATTTTTTTAAATTCAAAGAAGTATTAAATCAAAAAAAAATTTCGCTTTCATGAATTAAATGAACAACATTGAGTTTCGTGACAATTTAATTTTACTTATAGCTTTGCATATGAAACTCTATTTGCAAACGTTTCTTGTGACCTTGTCGTTAATAGCATTAGGAAATGCCTCTATGACATACCTATCTGTTGTTTACAAACAAACTTACGGCACCCCTATAGGCTTGTCCATTTCTGGACAATTTGCGGATGTTGTGATGAATGACCTTGAAAAGACATGTCTGAATAATCTATCCTTTATATCAACTTTCTTTTTTCGTTAAGTCGATTCACAAAAATAGCCATAAAAGTTTCTGTTCACATCGAACAAAAGAACCTTAAAATTGTGATGAATTCAATAAATAAACAAATATTTTGGTCTGACAATGGGATCCCCAATATCCTTTAGTTGAGCAGTGCAGTTCAATAACTTTTGCCCACCCAACTGCAAATAAAGGCGTTAAAAAATTTCACATATATGTAAAATTCTGTGTAAAATAAATAATAAAACAATTTTATTTTTACTACAACAAACAAAAACGTTTAACATTGTTTTTCTGGAATTGTTTTAAATAATTTTAATTTTGAAACCATTCAACCAACTTGTAATGGTTAACATGTTTATTATTAATATTGAAAGATTATTAATAATTATTAATATTAGAAAAATTAAAAAAAATGTTGTCATTGAAAGCATATTTAATTTAATAATTAAAAAAAATTAATACAATAGCTTGTTCAGAATAATATACAACAAATTAATTTACAATATTTTTTCAAAGTTATAAATAGTATTCTGCAAAAATAGTTAAAATTTAACTCTTAACGAGGTTCTATAAAGGTTGAATGTTTTACAAGTTGTAAGAAAAAAGTGAAAAATTGGGAGTTAAAATTTAACTCTACTGAGACTTAATTTAATCAGTAAAATATGTCAGCGAGGTCATATTAGAATTCTGTAATTCGAGAGATGGTAAATTAACTTTATTTTGGAGTCGATTTTAAGTTCTGAAATTATTACTCTCTACTCTAGTTGTTATTTACCCTAACAGCAGTGGGTATTACAGGATATCCTATAATATATTTAAGTTTGTTTCATTGTTGGTGTTTAATGTTTAAAGCAGATATTTGACTTACAAAGAGTATAAATTCTTTCCAGGAATTTATTCAAGGCAAGAGATTTGTATTCGATTTTTAATACAAGATGCACAAGTCATGAAAATTAGACCGAAAATAAAACAGGCCGATATGATTTTTAAGTAAATCACCTCTAAGGAACTTACTTATTTATTCGACGAACGTCAATTTGACATAATTACTTCGAATTATCGCTGTCAAGTGGATGCACAGGCCAGGATATTAAAACCTATGACCTTTACCACGAAGAATGGGAAAAAATTCATTTGGAGCATCAATGAATTATTTGCTGAAACCCAATGCTAAAATTAATTTATAAAATCTGTTTTGCAATGGAACTATAAATAACAGAAATGGATTTTAAAAAATAGGTGAAATAGCTACTTCACGACGAAAAATGAATTATTAAAATTGTCTTGTGGATTGTAAAAGTTACATGTATATTAGGGTGGTCCTTATTTTTGAAATTTTAAAAAAAGGTAACGATAACTTAAAAAGTATTGTTTTTTATTATTATATTTATTTTTGAAAGCAGCTCAGAGTAAGAGTTATGAAAAATAATAATAATTATAATATATAATATATATATTATATTTAATATTAATAATTTTTACACGAAAATGAATTCGTAGATTGCGAATTGTTTTAATGGGCGTATATTATACGTTTCATAAAGAAACCTATAATATTTTAATATCTATCATTTCATTGTTTGTTTGATTTACTTCTGATTGTCAGATGATAGGGTAATTGATTGTTTAATGATAATTAATCACAATTAGAAAATTATTTACTATGGAAATTAAAATAAACTTAAAATCACTTTTTTAATACATTTTATTGGTAATTATATATGCCGATACATTTCATTTATCTCTTTAGATAAATACAGTAGAATATACATGTAAATTAGAATTTTTTTTACTTTACCCGAAGGCAATTAAAATTTGAGCATAAATTCATATTTGGATTATATGTTGGCTCCCAAAAATCGCATATTTTAGTAGGATTCATAAGTGTGTTTTCTGGGCAAGCAAAGGACTCTCCAAATTCCTTCATATTTAGTAGACTTCCAATAACTCTCATATCATTTGGTGAATGAGTTGTAACAGGCATTGGTAATTCACGAGTTTCACAAAATTTCTGAAAAAGTATTTTTTTAAATCATTATAAATTATAAATAATTATAAAACGTGGAGAAAACAGTTTGATTAAATAACTTCAAATCAGCTTGCCGTACATTAAAATCTTTAATAAATAATAAATATTCTAATACACAAATTGTATAAGTTAATTTCCCTTCGGTTTTTTTAATAACACTAGGTTAGTTTATAATAAACTGTTTTCTGTAAGTATGTAAGTACAAATGCAAAAATAAAAATATTCACATTTGCAAAGGATACAAAAAATATTTTATTATTATCAAAGTGTTCGAAATGTTGAAAGCCATTCCTCCTAACTGCTTCTGGATGATCTCTAAAGTAGCGCTGCATTGCTTTGTATGCTAATTTTATTCCTTGTATATCAGCCATATTTTCAACGAGGGTACTCGTTGGTACCTATAAGAATTATATTTATAGAATGATATAATATTCAATAAAAGATGCTTTCTGAACAACCACTCATGACATATTTAGAGCACGCAAAAACCTTGATTAACAAAAATATTTGAAATAGACAAAGCGAAGTGCATTAAGCATTTATTGAAGTTACACTTCTCTGGCTTTAGAGAAGCAGGGAGAAGAAAAATTGTTATTGTATGGAGTTGGTACACTAAAAGAATTAGATTTTTGTATGATATATTTATAATTACCATTAGACTGATATACTGATCAGATACACATTTTAATTTCTCTTGAAATGTAGAATTCAGATATGGATTAGATTGAAAAGTATCTGTAAAGACAAAAAATTTTATAACTTACAAGTAAATGTTATTGCTTAGAAATTTTCAGTTAAGTTCTTTTCTTTTGATAATCTTATTAACAATTCGTTATTAATAATTAAAGTCTTAGGTTAGACAGTACTATTAATCAACATTTTTCAAATTATTTGAAACGTTCAAATTAATTAACAACCAATATTTTAATTTCTATAAGTATGTAAATGTATACTTGCACCCAAATTTTGGATCTAAACGATGGTAATCAAATGCGTGAGAAATTTCATGTCCTATTGTAACTCCCAGTCTTCCAAAATTATAGGCTCTATTTAAAGTTGAAATAAATTACAATTTATTTTTACAATTTTGCAAATAATAATTAAAAGTTATAACAACTTACATTGGTGCATTTAAGGAAAACAATGGTGGAAACAACATTACCGGAGAAATCACTAAAATTACAAAATGATTTTAAACAGACAATTTTATATTATCTATCTATATATCAAAAACTTTCTCATACATAAAACTTACGTATTCGATGTTTATTTGGTTCATAAAATGCATTCATTATCAAATGCCTCTTTCTTCTTCTAAAACAGCAATAAATCTTTGTGTAAAAATACATTTTAAATTTTAATAAAATTTTATTTATTATTATTCGGAGATTGTTATGTTCACAGATCACGAATCATCGAATTTTAATACCTTTTTGTTTGTGAATGAATTAGAGATAATTCAAATTTGTATACCATTTGAGCCTTTTTAAAATTGATCCAATTTAGCAAAGAAACGGTAGTAACGTCAAACTAGAAAAACATTTAGAATAAGGTATTACATAAAACTATAAATTCTACATTTACAAAATTTTATATTTATGTAAAAAAAAATCTTACACCGTATGAAGTTGTTGATATTTCCTTTCTTAGTGTTGGAAAATTCAGTTTGCTAATATGAAGTGATAAATCTGTTACCACTTTTAATGCTTTTCGTTTTGAAAGAACATCCATCCAACTATTTCTGATTTCTAATTTTAACTCGTATTTTATTCTTTCAACCAGGTCATTTAACTAATTCAATTATAGAATCATAAATAATAATCAATGTTAGTGTAAATATTATACATTATTAAGATGTAATTTTAAAAAGACAACTAAAAGCCGTTCTATGTCTAATCCAAAAGACGTCCGAAAGACTTCTGAAAGACATAAGAAAGGACGTCAAAAGTACATTTTCTAAGTTGAAACACAGTAATATTATATTAAATTTATTATAAGTTTTATTTTGTCTAAAATGTGGAGAAATAATGAAAAAATTCCTACGAAGCTGGGATCGAATTTGGATACCTTGGGCTTGAAGCACTGCGCCTTAAGCACATCAGCCGTTCAAGACAGATATGAACCTCTGCAAAGTTTACCATCTCACTTTTCAATGAAATGAATTTAACTTAGAAAAATTCCAATCACTTTTACATTCATTAGTTTCTAAGTCCAAGTTGAACTTAGAAAATAATATTTTCTATTTATAAAAATTTTTCTATTTTCATAAGTTGAATGAAAAAGACGTCTTTTAGACATCTTAAAGATATCTAAAGGCCAAGACATAGAACATTTATAGGACGTCTTTTGAACAAGTTTGCCTACTGGGATGACACTACGAAAAATAGCACAATTGGAAAATCAATAATCAACTTAAATTGTTAATTAATATCCCCAAACAAATGTTGATACATCCGAATTCGTATTAAAGAAAATATTAAACTTATCTTACAAATTCTTCTCTTTCATAGAATTCGTCACTATCCGCTAATATTTCATAAAATCCAGTAGTTATTGGAATCATGGTGATACATTTTACAGACCTATTGTTAAAAGCATTTTTGTAAAACTATATTTTCGAAAATATAGTAAGTAAAAAAGTTATTTTAAAACTTAATTTTTTTAATTAGTATAGCATAGAACATAAAAAAATTAGTCTTTTAATTTTTTACTACTATATAGTTTTGTTCAGAAATGTTTTCATATACCTCTCCAATGGGGTCATTTCTTCTCCAGTTGCGCTGTTAAAAATATTTAAATGAAACAACGTCTCATAAGACATTTGGAAGTTAAATTGTAAATATCGTACTGAAACATAAATTATTCATTAAAATATTATTTAAAAATTAAGTAATGTTCCATAAACGCAATTACCGATTACATCATCTTGTGTATCACTTAATAATGCACATAATCCTTTTACATATTCAAAATCAATCAGTAATTGAAAGGAAGGTTCTAAATTAATATCAGGTTCAGAAAGTTTTTGAAGAAGTCTATGCCATTCAATCTAGAAATTATAAATATATTTATAATTTTTAGAAACAGATGCATAAAATTTAAATTTAAATATAATCCGTAGCAAATAAACAACTGAGTAAATATGTTTGCAATAATAGAAGTAATCTTAACGTGCTATGTTAACTTTATTGCTTCAGCAAATATTATCTGAAAGAGAAAACGATAAAATTACCTTTGATACAGATGAACCTAATGAAGAACAATTGTTATCATACATTTCTTGTAACTCTTGAATACTAACTGTTATTAACAGTGACTTGGGATTTGTAAGGAGCTGTAAATTTAATTTTCTACATTAATAGGGAGTTTTCATCAAAAAATTTTTTTATTTAAATCGATAGATTAGGTCTGATTTATATAACAAATTTTTTTCTAATAATTTTTTAATGAAAAATAAGCGTATAAATAAATAAAAACAGTTTGCATAATTTGAAAATAACGAAAACGGTCCGGAAATAACCGAGTTCTATCGAAGGGACTGTGACGTCAGAGGTGCTTATAGTTGTCTATGTTGCCATGAATTCTTCATGTAAAACATTAATTTTTTCTCAATATTTTTATACTATGAAGAAAAACAAAAGATATAAGACGTGTTTTATGCCAGAATTTATCAGCCAACAATCAAGACACCAGAAAAATTATTTTGTTCTGTACTACAAAAAAATATCAAGAGACCATGCTTCTATTGCCAAATGAAATGACAATGTGCTGTCGTTGTAAACCAAATTTTTCTGCTGTAAAGATCATTTTAATTTATATAATTACATTGCAAGAATTTTAAATTACACTAGTTATAAATTATATTTTGAGATATGCAAGAGTAAATAAAAATTTCTAATATTATTGTATATAATGTAAAATTGAGTAGTCAACATAACCTAAAAATAAAATAATAAATCGATATTTTAGGCAAATTCGATGGATCTGCTTTTTCAAATCCCGGGTCTAATATACAAGGGATTTTTTGATAAAAAAATAAATCGATACCTCAGTGTGATACAGTCCTATCTTCTGGTAGTACTTAAAACTGTCTCATCTCGAGGTGACGTTTTCTACCGTGCTATCTCAAAATTTGACAGATTGTGGTGTCAATAAAAAAAATAAATTACGGTACTAAAAATAATTATTACATTCAAAACAATTATTTTTTCATATTTTAAGAGAGACTTTTTATTATAATATATAAAAATTTAGTGTGAATTAATAAAATTTAACCACTTAAATGCATTTATAGAAAACAGCTAATACATTAACCCTACTTTTTGACAGCACGATACAAAGCATCACCTGAAGGTAGGATTGTTCTAAATATTACCAGAAGATAGGACTGTATCATCCCGTGTAGAAAATGACCTATTTAAATCCTGTTTGTCATGTGGCCCCGATGAGGACTGCCTCACTATAGCCTGATCTGGGAGTTTTCGGGGCCTGATAGGGACCTATATTGCAGATGTCATTTTTAAAATGCGGAACATTTATTATTTCTTTTATTTCGAACTGCATTTAATTATTATTAACAGATGTCAGTCCGTTTTCACGCTTTGAAAATGAGAAAACATAACAGTTCAAAACGTGTGAGGAAATATCGTTTTATAAAACAGCTCAAAAAATTAAACATTAACGCCAATGAAAGTAAGTAAAATGTACAATTTTTTTTATAGAATTTCAGATCTAGTTTGTCTCAAAAAACACTAAAAATACATTTTCGATTTAAGTTTATATTGTCAAAATTTATATACTGTGATTTCATGTTATGTTTATATTATAATAAATATATTTATTCGTTTATATTTTTTTAAATTTAATTTATTAATTTTTTTAATTATTTACCTTTATTTATTTGATTTTATTTATTTTTATTTGTTTCAATTTATTTATTTGTTGTTTAATTTTTTATTTATTTATATATTTACATATATTTATTTGCTTTTATTTACATTTTTCTTCATAACTAATTTATTAAAATTCATATTAAATAAAATAAAAAATAATTTCTATTACATATATAGGCTAATCAGTTGCAAGTACATATTTTATTCATAATAAAAAAGTGATAGAAGAATTAATATTTAAAGCATCTAAAAATAATTTTAAAAAATTTTGAATTTTCAATAAAAAAATAATTAAAATGGTAATTTTATTTTCAAAGGAAACTAATCGTTATCTTCAAATAATTAACCTTTGTTATGCTGAGAAAAGAGAATATTTTGTATTTCTTCTTTCATTGGTATCACAATTTTACCACAATTAGTTCTATTATTAGATAGTGTTTAAATTAAAGCTCAGCACTTTTTATTTTGAATTTTATCACTATTATTATTATTCTTGTATTTATTAAATCAAAAAATGTTATTTAAAATAAATTATTACTGAATAAACTAAGAATGTCATTGATGACAGCGAAAAAGACCGTCAAATTTACAATTAATTAAGATAAGTGTGGCCCCTTTCACAACCCGAATAGGCCCGTATTTAAAAATTTCTCGGCAGGTCCCTATCGGATAAAGCGTTTCATTTCATGATTTCCCTCATTTGGGCCCTATTTTACCCGATTTGGCCCTGATTACAGCCAAACTAAAATTTCTACACGGGATACTGAAGTACAGAAATCATTTATTTTCACTTTAAATAAAATAAAATAATTTTAAAACAATCGTAAACAAAGATCATGCATGGATCATGCAGCAGAAGACGTGAGAATAAGCACCCGTGACGTCACGTTTCAGTAACCAATAAAAATTGTTTTCTTTCAGCATGGATATTTTCAAAAATTTTACAATTTCAATTTAATTTTTTAATGTGTAAACTTAAAAAAAATTAAAAACTTTCAACGCTAATATATTTTAAAATATCTATATTTACTATTTCTTAAAAAAAAACTTGAAATTTTTTTTGATGCAAACTCCCTATTTTAATGGCTTAAAACAAAATGTGGAGTTTCACTATAATTACACTTTGAAATGTTATTATAATTTTACCTCCTTTAAATCAGATAAAAAATTGTAAAATTCTTCTTCAAAATTCCAATCGGATTCTGGATGTCGATGATATATTAGATTCTGTTTGTTATTGTTTAAATAGTCAACCAATAAACTTCTGCCTAGTTTTCCGCTTAATAATTTGTTTACTTCCGTATTAACTGGTTTAGTAATCTAAAGATATGTGAATTCTTTTAATTTGTTATTTTTCAAGAAAAGAATAATAACGTTAAACATAATTGTTCTTATAGAACTGTATAATTTATTATAATTAACGAAATGTAATTTTTAAACAAAATGTAGCAAAACAATGTTAAGTTTTAAATAAAAATTTCTTTACTTTAAATATAATCTTTATGGCACCTGCATTTGCATTATTGACAAAATTAAGTTAGAATTCTAAAGTTCTTAGAATATTAATGTAAAAATAATAATAATATTTCTAGTTCAGGAGTTGATAAAATATTTTTTGAGCTATGGAGTTTCAAAATTTTGACTTTTTTGAAAACATCTTTTTTCAATTTAATATATTGATAAGTAAAATTAATCAAATTAAAAGTATAAATAGTAATTTTTAAAGGGTTTTTCACGAGCTATAAGCTGGTGATGAAAATCTGTTATCAGCTGAAAAGCGAGGCAACTTTTAGGGGAAAAAAAGAAAAATGTACATTTTTAAATGAAAAAAATGTTTGTATATCTGGTTCCGTGCGGTAGAAATTCTTAAAATTGAGCAAACTCTAAAAAAAATATATATAGAAAAGCGTTTAGGGGATGTGATACCTTAAATAATTAAAATAAAATATTATTATCTTACCACTAATTGGTTTTCAGAATTTAGTGTAATATGAAATAGTGAAACTTCACCAATTTTACTAGCATAATATTCAGCAACATTTTGCCAATGTGGCCTTGCTTGTTCACTTTCTGATTTTATTTGTGAATACAATCTTCTCCCTTCCGTTACCGATATATCTGCAATAATTTTATGTAGTGGAAGGCCGGGGTAAAGTTAGTCATAAGGTGAATTCGGTCACTAGCGATTTGACGCTATGAACTCAACTTTAGATGAAGATATCGATAGTGCTTAGCATTCTACTTATGTTAACGAACTTTCGTTAAGTTTCATGAATTCAAAATATGGAAGCAGAGGCGGTCAAGTATTTTTAGAGGTGTCAAAAAAAATGTTCTTCGGTTTTTCAATTTTTTCGATCATTATTTTTGAGTCTTAATTTATTTAGGTACTTTTTGTTTATGCAATTTGATGTCCATTTTCAAAGTACATATATATAGTTACGTACTATTTCAAAAATATTTAATTTAATTTATTCTGAAATGTGAGGAAAATATTCAGTGTAAAGTCGGTCACGTGAAGTTGGGGTAAAGCAACTCACTTAGTTTTAAATTTAAAATTTAGAATAAAATAATTTCACGTATTATATTTTAACAACAATAAAATTTATAACTTGTTAAATGCAAAATTGTATAGAAAATAAAACTGTCGGTGTTACCCTAAATTCTTGAAAAAATCAAGTGATCGTATTTACCCTGGAAAATTGTGATTTTGAAATGAAATTTTATTTTTAATTGAATTTTTCAAGGTCAAATTTTTTTTTAAATTTGTTTACACCATTAGAAAGTGCTGAAAAACAACAAAAAAAAACACAAAATAGAAAACATCTTTTCGTCTTGTTTTAAAGAAATTACAGATTTTTCAAATATTTCATGTAAGACTAAAAATTTAAACTTTGACCCCCTCTAGTTTTTACATTTGTTTAAATAAATTAATAATTTTTGGCATTTTTAATTGTATCTAATAGGACTACTGGTTGTGCAAAATTTTAACCTGACCCAAACATTTCAAATTTGGACCCGGATCACTTGAGGTGGAATGCCAATATGTAAATTAAAAATTATCTATAAGTAAACCATAAAAGATAAATCAAAAACTCTTTTTTATTTTTGTAGTAGAAATGATAAGCTTTCGATTGATATAATTTAACTTGGATTTAGAGAATATTTGCTAGATTTTTACCTATCTGGCCAAAAGTGACCGTATTTACCCCGGTCTCCTCTGATATATGATTTTTAAGAATTAAGACACTTTACTTATTAAAAAATTAAAAAATGAATAGTGTAATATACGTATTGCTCTTACCTGTATCCATGCACGAATCATAAAACTGTTTTTCCTTATACACATGAAAATAGTTGTGGTCAACATTTGGACTTTCTAAGACTTCTATAAATGAAAAGATTAAAATATAGTAAAATATTTATGTTAATAAGAAGTCCTGTAATGAATACATTGAGCAGCTAGTTTTCAAAATGAGTGATTTAATGTGTGTAAATTTTCATTTCAAAATATTTTACCATGAATTGTCTATATAGCATTTTTACATCTCAGGAGGACTATAATTATACATATACTAGTAAATGTAGGACAGAAATATTTTGTTCAAAGTTTACCTCTAATTTTATCAATTAAGTAGTCCATAGTTAATTCCTCTGGAGACCAGACTGGATAATAATTAGGTCTAGGGAAATTCCTTGTCCAATTATCACAAACATACTTATAAAAATCATTACAAGGATGTGCAACATCGCTCATTGCAACAACCATCATTTCAGCTATGAATGAAAAAATTATTAGTACTTTAAATATCAAGCGAATATCTTAATTTTGGAAGCAGGATTCCTTTTAATTGTTCAGGTCATATAAAAATATACCTACATAAAAGATTTGGAAACCGATTGAAACTAGTAACCACTGTCAATGCAGATCTAGAAACGAATGAATTTCATATTTTCGTTTTAATTACAGAAACGTATTGTAATATTAAATTTTAAAAATTATTTTAAAAGATCTTATTGTTTTTGAAAATTGGACACGCGTTTATTATAAAATGGTATTTGAAAAATCGATGCTATAAAGTTAACTTAATCAAACAAATAGTAAGATACTTACAGCATTTGCAGCAAACAGTAAACATTTCTCCAAATCATTTTTTAAAAAAACTTTATTTTCAAAAGTTTTAAATACAAATCAGGCACAATAAAAACATGATTTTCTTTTAAAACGCAACTTGTATTTATACCTTCTAAGCACTGTCCTTGACGTTAAAGATATTTATGACATAAAATTGAAGTATGCGTTAAAAAACGTGGCTTCTGATTTCAATTTGATAATGTTCTTTAATATTATACAGCTAAGAAGTGAAAAACATATTTTTACGATTTTAAAATATTCGGAATTATTCTATTTTCTTTACATTTTTTTTATATTAAATTAAAAAAACTTTAAATTACTTCTTTCTTTTTCTAGAAAAGTGATATAAAAATGTATTACTTCCTCATAGAGGAAGTATTGTAATACCAAAATTTTTCGAGTTCGATTTTTTGACATATCTTTATGTTATTTGACCTCAGGAGTTCAAAAATGACATTTTTAAAGAATGTCATTCCGTATGTGTGTGTGTGTAAACATCACATTTTCATAAATATCTCGAAATCATCAAGAGCTTTTGAATTGAATTTTTTTTAAATTGTAGATCTCACCTACGGACATAAAATGAGAGTACTTTCTGATATATTAATAAAGTTTAACTAAATGTTTTTTTCATTTTGAATTTTGAAAAAAACGTTTTTTGCCCATAACTTTAAAAAAATGTTAGGACATCTATAAATGTTTTTCCATAATTTTGTAGAGTTTCTTTATACGCATCTTTTGAGCCCTAATTGAACATTTTTCGTCCATATATTAACCGGAGTTATTAAACTTTTAAACATAAAAAATTTTGGAAAATAAGACTTTTTTGGAAATTTTATTGAAAAACGTAGAAGTAACATTAAAATTATCATTATCAACTTGTAGAGCATTAAAAAACGCTTCGATTGACCTATTTTTTAACCTAATTCGATAATAAATTTCGAAATTATTGGTATTTTAAAAACCAAAAATTGTGAAAAATGACATTTTCTCAACTTTTTTGCTTGAAAATTTTTGTTTAACTTTTTAAATTATTGTAACTATCTTGTAGGGTATTTAAAAATAAATTGATTGACCCAAAATTAAATCACTTTTACCATATTTATAAAAAGTTATTCATATGCCTATTTCTATTATTTTTATTTCTATGAGGAAGTAAAGTGTGCATGAAATGAGCACCAAAATTATACAAAAAAATATACAACTTGGCAGCGGTTTTTGTTTAACTTTAAAGCTAATTTGGTAAACTAAATTTTGAATAGCTTTAAGAAATTTCAAAACTGAATTTCATTTAATAAACAATTTTGAATCCTAAAAATCTAGATACCCTTTAAGGACATTAAATTTGATACAATTGAGTGACTTTTTCAGGGGTTCATTATATTCTCACATAGTATAGGTTCCTTAACCCTTATGACATTATTTGTATATAGATCACATGATTTATGTGCAGGCTTATATAATAATAATGTATGCACTAATGCTCCAGTACATGCGACCGTGCAACTGAAGTTTTTGTTGTGTATGCGTGATAAAAGCTATTGCAATAAAGTTGTTGGCGAATTTAATACTTATGTGCATACTTTGCAAGTGAATATCTCTATCAACATATCTGTCCATTTAAGAAATGTCATATATGATTTGTAATATGTACATATATAGATTATATAGATTCTAAAATCATTTAAATTCAATTGTTTTTATATGTCTATACTTATAGTTATTAATACTAACTACAGAATTTATAAATAAAAGTTATAAAATTCTAATTAAGGCAAATTAAACTTCTAATTAATTTTGAAATACATATCTTCTTATTTTTTTGAAAAGTATTTTAAATGTTGTAACACATTCTTTTGATAAGAAAGGGAATTTTAGAAAAAAATAAGTTTTGCTGTGGATAATTATTAATAAGTTTTCAATATCATTTAATTATTTAGTTATTAGTTAAATTTGTACAATAATTCTATTTTTACGAATAAAATAAAATCATACATTGCAGATGAAGTTTTCATTCTCATTGTTTGAATTTCAACCTATAGTTTGAGGCCTTTACAAATGACATTCATTTGTATTCAGATAGCTATCATGGTCATCTTGTAAAAAGCTAAAGCTTAATGACCAAGATGCCTCTAAATGATACCCAGTATCAGAGATCCGTTAATGATATCAAGTATAGTTCGTACATAGCAGCAAAAATTAAAAGCATATTAAATGTATATCATGCAAGATATACATCACTGAAAATCTTGTTTTAATATTGTCACATATACTTCTTAAATTTACAAAAATAATATTTAATTACTATCTGTGGAGTTTTGCTTTATACTGCATATTCTTTATTATCTCCGTTTTTAAATAAAAAATAATTAAATAAACATGTTTTTTATATAGGTGTTCCTTTATGGTGATTATTTGTTACATGGAGGGATCAAGCAATTAAATGTCATTTTCGAAAAACAATTTTTGTTGCAGAATTCCATACACAAATATATTTAGTTACCAACTTTATTGTGTTTAATCATCTTTTGCAGCTTTTAATATAGCACAAAGTATCATTTTTATATTGCTTTCAATTTTTTTTTATTTTCCTTTCTACCAGCATGCTTCTTGCCACCTCTCACACCGCGATAATTATATCTCTAATAGTATTAATAATGCTATCAATATTTTTATTTTATTTTATTTGAAACAATATGAAAAAAATGTTTCTGTTATCCTTTTTGTACTAGTGTGAGACACTACAATCTGTTAAACTAATGATATTTGAACTTTGAATACTTAAAAATTTTCGCAATTGGTTCTACAAGTTTCTTTTGATACCAATGTAAGGCGCATTCTGGTAATATGTATTTTAGAAGTAGTATCACTAAGAGTTTATTAAATAAAGTTTTATATGCATATATTTATACTAAACTTTATAATGAATTAATCCTTCCGTGACGCCACTGATTGATCGTATAGCCTTCTATGTATCTTAATTGTTTGCTTGTTGAAAATCCTTCTTGATAGAATAGTGTGATTCATCGCTTATACTCCAATCAAGAAAGGACAGTTTACCAGTGCACGCAGAGAAAAGTAGATTATACAATGACTCTTTTATGATATCATTTAAAAATATAGTTTTTTGTGAATTATGTCCCACATGTGCGGTACGTTGCGAAAGTTATAGGTACAGAATTTCCGTAAAGCAGTTTTTCCGTAAAATCGTTTCTATTTTTAATTTTCTAAAAAATTCTCATCACTCTAATGTATTGGAAAATTTAGTTTTGCCATTAACAAATACAAGTTTATAATATAAAATTAAGTTAAAAATTCGATTTAATACAAGTACTGATATGGTGGCATATTCTAATTTTATTTACATGACATATATATATTTAGTGTGAAACATATAATATATCTACCTTATACACAAATGATCATTCAAATTTAAAAATAAAACAAGAAAGTAAAGAATTGTCGTTTCACGGTAAAACGTTGGCAGCACCGATGTCAAATAAATATGCCAGAAAGAACACTTTAAAGTGTTAGAAGTTCCCATACGTAGAAGCTTCAATTGTCAAGTTGGATGAGGTACGATGATGATGTTTGACCACAAGACGACACCGACACGCATACGAGACGTTGCAATTGTGTATCCGACCGCAAAGCAAATGGGTATAGAAAATTTATTTAAATCCTTTTAACAGGAACGCATTTTTGTTTTTTAATACAAATAAAAAATAAACATTTTTTAAGTAACATTTATTTTATTTGATCTTAATTATAAATAATTAGGTTATTTTCGTTTATAATTGTGTTGATAAAGTGTTTTAGGTTGAGAATGTTACCATTCTTATAGACTTACCCCTCCTTGCTTAAAAAGAATTTGCTTTCTATTGAAGTTTTCAAATGTTTTGTAATTTTTAATCATTTATTTTAAGCTTTATATTTCCAAATTTATATTTAATTCGAAAATAATATGAACTTCGCTAAACACACATTCAGGTAATAAGTATCGTTTATCACGCAATACATTTTTTTAAATAAAATTTTGTAGCATGACTATGGTGGTGTGAGATTAGAAATTTATACTGCCGTTTGATATAAAAACTTAGTCAACCGACATATATATGTCGAAACGAGAAAATAAGGAAAAACTGTAAGAACAAAGTCGAAAATATCTTATTCGATTGTTTCCTCTGTTATATCAGCAAAATGCCATACGGAGACTGTTACTAACATTATGAATGACAGTTCTTCAATGGATCCAACTGCACATAATGAGGATGAACTTGAAGATAGCTCGGATGAAACTGATGACGAGGAATATTTGGCAAAACAAACAAAAGAAAAACCTGTCAAGTTATTTGATCAAATAAGTTTGAATAATTTCATCAGGAACATAGGTCTTCCTAAAGATATGCCCGAATATATGGCTGCGGAGCTAAAGAGTCAAGGAATGGTAGAACATCAGGGAACAAATTTAACTTTCTACAGAAATCGGGAGGAAAAATTCAGTAAATATTTTGACAAAGATGAAAAGGGTTTATTTAGTGTAACACAGACGTCCGTTGTTTGATAACAAGATCATTTGAAATGAAGAATTGTGTTCAAAATTAAGAGTTATTATTTCTCTAAAGAAAGTATTCTTATCCGCAGAAAACACAAATATATTTTCCAGATGTCCGTGACAATTTATTGAAAAATCACTGTGCAAAATTTTTATTAAACTTTCTTTGCAAAACTTACTTAGTAAATTTTCTCCTTACATGGTTTTGCAGAGGATTCCTTACGGATTCATACGGTAGTATAAGCCTCTATACTACTATATTACCATAGTATAAGACAGATATCCGTTTCAAATATTCACGCCCTTTTCGCACTGCAACCTGACACTGATGCATTTAAAAACCCCTTTGCTAGGAGGCGGACAGTTACTACAGCATAAATATCGTCGAAAGTCCTGATGACCACATGCTATGCACAGATATAACACTTAAGTCATATACTTGTGTGAGGTATAATTGCATATCTTTGACTTTCTTTATCTATCCAAAATATTATAGTCCTATAATATTTACAGGTGAGTATAAAATATATCAATACAAAAGTTATGTACAATTTAAATATTGCGAGATAAATACTTCTGTAACATAACACCCTGCTAATATTAAAGACACTATATTCTATCCTATCTTTGTAGTGTCCTCAATATCAGCGATATTGACATCATACATACCCTTTCATACAAGACAGTTCTCATAGATATAATTTTCAAATTTTTAAAACATACTTTGTATTATAATACTCCACCATTTAATATATATTTTTATCTTTATTTTAATTTTGAACTTAATTCAGGCAGTGGCCCACAATTCCACAAAATTTTTAAATATAATAAAAACTAAGAACTTTGGAACAGAAATTTTTGTGGAAGATATTGAACTTTGAAAAAGTGTGGTCCACAATACCCCAATGTCCTCTAATTAAATTTACATTTTTTATGGTTCGTATATTATGTCTGAATGCAACAATATTTATAAATAACAGTAAACAATGATGCTACCTACAAGGACTACACTTAATAAAGATAATAATTGGCTAGTTATAATAATAATAATAATATTAATAATAATAATAAATTGTATATTTATAGTGTTTGCATGGTATACAGAATGAAATTGTTCAAAATATAAGAATTATTTTTATTGTACATGTGTGCATAAGATGTTATGAAGGTTGGTACGAAGGTTAAAACCTCAAAGGAGAATATTTTGTTAGACAATTTGGCTTGTTTTTATTTATAGTCAATTTGACAATTTCTCTACCGACTGATTTGTTCGCAGTTCGGTATAATGGTACATGTATTTGGATCACGTTCGACGATATGTCAATATAAAGGAGTTTTGGAAGACTCTGCATACCAATTGAAGGGCGGAACGGCTTGTTATCCTAAATATACGAAATCCTTTGGAGATGCTGATTCTGGTACCTCCCTTTTAGACTAAAACGTAAGTTGGATAATACTAGATAAATTGCCAATTCATTCGAATCCTAAAGGATGTAACACACCGATTACATTATATTGAAAAATAATCAATTTTCACTTTTTAGACTTAGTAAGAACTATGCTTTTTATAATTTTATTCCATATAATAATTAAACTACTTATAATTTTAAAAAAATTTCAATTCCCACTTTTTGAAATATTAACAGTTTTTACTTAAGATAATTCTAAATGATTCAAAAAATTGTATGCCTAGTACGGAAATAAATAAACTAAGTTGCATGAAAATAAAAAAATTTTAACAGGAATCATTTCATGTTTTTGTAAAAATAAGTCTATTAGGAAAAGAAATTTTATTTCCTATAAGGTATCGATTCAGCAAGAAAAAATCAATTTCTCTTCCGGTTAGGGGTGCTACTCCCCCTTAAATTAAAAAAATAATATTCTCGTTGCTCATCTGCATCCAGGGGGTCGATTACGTAACTTATTCCGTATTCCACATTTCATATTCCGTATTTCACATTCTAGATTCTAAATTCCATGTTCCACAATCCAGATTCCATATTTCATATTCCGTATTACATAAACTAGATTCTACAATCCGAATTCAACATTTCAAATTTCACATGTCAGATCCTCATTCCGGATTCAATATTTAATATTACACATTACGGTTTTCACATTTCAGATTCCACATTCCGGATTCCGCATTTCATATTCTACATTCAAAATTATACATTTCGGATTCCACTTTTCATATTCTACATTCAAAAATTTACATTACGGATTACACATTTAAAATTCCACATTTCAGATTCCACGATCCGAATTCCACATTAAAAATTATACATTTTGGATTCCACATTTCAGATTTCACATTTCAAATTTTACAATTTATATTCCGGATTCCACATTTCATATTCTATATTCTGGATTTCACATTTCAAATTCCACATTCAAAATTCCACATTCTAGATTCAACTTTTATGGATTTTACATTATAATTCCACATTCCGGATTCCATATTTCATTCATGAAAAGTGGGATCCGGAATGTGGAATATGAAATGAAGAATTCGGAATGTGGAATATTGAATCAGGAATGTGAAATGTGAAATTCGATATGCAGAATCTGTAATGAGGAATATGAAATGTGTCATTTGAAATGTGAAAACCGGAATGTGGAATTTGAAATGTAGAATCCGGAATATGAAATATGGAATTTGAAAAGTGAAAACCGAAATGTGGAATCCAGAATATGGAATATGAAATCTGGAATGTGGAATATGAAATGTGGAATCCGGAATATAAAATATGGAATTTGAAATGTGAAATCCAGAATGTATGGAATATGAAATGTGGAATCTGGAATTTGAAATGTGGAATATGAATTGTGGTATCCGGAATTTGAAATGTGGAATCCGGAATATGTTACGTAATCGGATCCCAAGAGGTGAAAATTGAAGACATGAGTATATAGTAACTGGTGGCTAAAGAGGCTCAAAGACAATTAAAAAGATTCGAATTCTTTTGTTGTTGAAACGGCACGGGTTTCACTGAATACATTTTTTGTTTTAAAACGTTTTTCTTAATAAATATTTATTTCTATTTTAAAAAGGAATTAAGTAAATAAAATATATGTGATAAAGTATACTTATTATGATTTAGATTTAAAGAAAACCAGCTTTATACAAATTTACCTCACTTAAAATACTTTTTCTACTTTTCCAATATATCAAGAAAATTAGATCTCACATTAAAAGAATTTTTAGAGTGCTGGGTGTCATGACATGAATAACACGATCAGAATTAAAATAATTATACTAACTTTCACACAAAATCTTCCGATAAAATCTAAAGCCGATCAAAAACTTGCTTACATATCAAATTTCAAGGCTCGAGAAACAAGTTGGGTCACGCTAAGTTTCAGATTTAAATCACTTAATCATAAAGTTTTTATTGTTATAGAACGCCGATATGAAAAATGTAAAAATAAAGTGATTTCAGTAAGAAGTCATATATTTGTTATTTATTTCGAAAATACGAGTTGGAGAACTGAATTTGTTTCATTTAAAAACATTAAGAAAAAAGGCTGAAGCCGTCCTGGCGATCACTATCAAAATAAAAGTCGATACTTGTTACCTCGTGGCTACTTTCACACCAGAAGCGTCCACAGTATCCGGACACAAATCACAAAGCAGTGCTGCCAGTTGCATAGCCAGTGGAAGGTCTAGGCTCTCGGCAATTACTGAACTTGTGTAATAACTGAGTAGGGAGCATGTAATATATCCAACTACCCTCAAGTGTATTGTGCAACTTGGTATCTACCTTCCAAAGAAAACCTCACTCCATGCTCTTATATCATTGGTTTCAAGTTAAAGCCGCTCGCGCACCGATAGGATCGTGCCTCGTGAAGTTATTTACGATCAATAATTAGCGGTATCTAACGCTGCCGGCGCCAACTTCACTTCATAACCTACCCAGACGGACAATGATATACCCTACATTCGGGTCCTTTCACTTCTGTCATCTGTTTTTTCATCTTTTTATTTTTTTTCATTTTTATAACTTTAAGCTATGCACTGCTAAAGAATCAAAGGGGGATTTAATATACTTACATATTAAAAATTAAACTATTTTCAATTATTGTATATCGTTGAAGCAATTAATTTTCATAAATATTTCGGGTACAAAAGTCGTATTTGATCATTTTTACTCCTAATTATGGCAACACCAATAGAACTAAAGTTAAATAAAGAAATAAGTATTAAAGAAACATATAAGCAAGTTTATAAGAAAAGTAATCAATAAAATTGATGTCTCTAAAAACAAAATATCAATAGAGTTCTGAGGAAATGTTCTAGATATAAAACAAACGAATTGAAAATTAAATCGTCGAGGCAGTGAAAAGGGATTCCAAGACTTGGGGTTGAAGACGGCGGAAAAAGAGATTGAAGACGGGGAAAACGAATCTCACGCTTTATTTTCATCCTTTTTGCATCATCGACCAAAGCTATCTTGCTCTCTTTTCCTCACCCCTTTTCTTCATCTTTTTCTCTCTTTTACATACCAGTTTCTTTCTTTTTTTCACTACCTTCGGCACCTCCTATAGTTTCTTTCGTCTGGTCTCGTTACACCAAGTCGTCATGGGTTCTGCAGCGACTATAAAATATTTGCTTTGGTAATGAGGCCACGGTTGTAGGTAGAGAAGGGAGGTTTGAAGCGAAAAATTTGAAGAGCAAATAAGGAAAGAAGCTCTGAAAAAAGGGGAGTGCAAATTATCACTACACCTTGAGAAAAGGTTCTTTGCAACGAATGGAGATTACAGCGATCTGATAAGATGAATGATATAGTCTCGATCACCTTGTATTGTCTTACTCCTGTAATGTCAATTACAAAAAAGAATTATTTACAACTATAATAATCTTGTAATCTATTTTTAAATTGTTGTAAAAATATCTTTAGGTAAATAAGAAAACATTATTTACCAGGAAAAATGAACTTACAAAATAGTTGCGCATAATACTACAACATATAACTTTTTTCTAATTGTTAGCTTTAATTGGATTGGGCCTCAATTTTTTATCTTATCAAATTTAATCTTTTTCCCTGTTACAAGCGAAAAGAAACAATGAGGATCTTGTGGCAATGCGTTAACACAAATACTTTAACAAGCTAATCATGATATCAAATTCTTTACCTGTCAGCGAGATATTCTAAGACGAAGATTTCCTGCCGATGGACCGGTAGGGGGTCCAGTCTAGTGGAAAAAGTTGGATGACCGATTATGATTAAGCGATTCTCTCTTATTTGTTTCTTCAAGCTACAACAATGAAACAGACTCAATCTCGTACTGTTCCGACCATCCTCCCACCTTAAATAATTGAAACACGCGATCTTATGCTTCAATTTATAAAAAGAGCACGCGAAGCAAATTTTCTTGATATTTGCAACTCTATACTCTATTCATTAAATCATTGTGCAATTAATGATTGAAGTAATGACATTTGAAATATTTAAATCTTAGTATTTGATGTCGTCTTTGTATTCTTTATACTTATTGAAAAACCCTTCCCCTAAAAACTTTTATCTTCATTTTAGCGGATTCCTCTTAATTTAATGAATATTTCCCTCGTACATATATGATGGCATCAAAATTAATAGTCTTTAGTTGAGAGAATAAATATTTATAATTAATTGACACAACTTACAAAATTATTCCCTTTGAAAACTTAATTCTCACTAACCCAGTTTCATTATCCCTCTTATTAGTATTTTTCTCCAAATAGTAATAGAGGAAAAGACGACTAATAATCATCACGTTTGCAACAGAGATTGTAAGAGGATACATACAATGTGTTATAATCTGAAATGTAGTTGGTGGACGCAACATAATAAAAAGAGGAATAAAAGATAATAAGAAACAAACTTTACTGCTAGTGAACAGTTTCACAGCAGGATATACCTTCCAGGATGATCGATCTGACACGAGAAAACTTGACTCATCATACATGACAGACATTATAAGATTTAATAAAGTAAGAAAAGCCTATGTGAGAGAACATTCCTTTTATTGGAGTCTTCTGGTATCGAATTAAAAAATATGTTTTTAGCAGGTACCGCTTGCATGGCGCCAAGAAAATTTTCATGTGTATAGTTTAGAAAGAAGAGCAAAAGCATGTCACAACAACGTATCAAAATATAGTCTCCAAAATGTTAACACTTTCAGTTATAGGTATAATGGACACAAATAAGATTTCCAAAATTGAAATTAGAGTCTACAAAATGGACGCTTAATGAAGAAAAAAGTTGGACCTAAGTTTCGGACAATTCCTTATCAATACAATGTTAAAAATTAAAATGTCGAAACTAATCTAATACATGTGTTATGTCTCAGAAGGAAACTAAACATACCCTAAATTATATATATTCAAATTGTTCGGCATCGGTGATTCAAACCTGATTTATTCTCAAAATAAATGATTTTAAGGGACAGGTTTAAGAAAGAGGAACTGTTAAAATTAAATTATTAAAGTTTTATTTGAATCCTTTACAATTAGAATGAAAATTACAATTTGAAAGAGTAGATCCAGATGTCTTCAGGCACACTGAAACAAAATTAGAACTTTTTGGAATCAAAGAGAATTTAAATGGGGACAAGATTAAAAATATTAGTTATTTGTCTTCTAAAATTATTGTTAGAGTCGTAGATCCAGCAAGTGATACCTCCTTCAGTGTGAGGTCGAGGAAATGACCTTGACTAGTGGGAACAGAGAAAGCAGTATAGGAGATTTCCCTCAAATTGCTTTCCGGACAACCAAAAGTGAAAGGCCCGGAATCCAAGTGTCGATGCAGATTAGATTGAACACCCCTCAGACTTGGAGTAACCGAATTATTTATTCGTTGTTGATGCCGTGGTGATGCAGTCCTTAGAAAAATAGAAATGTGCCACGTAGTAGAAATTATCTCTTTGAATGAACTTGACTAAGACGAGACTCGAAGAAGGCACTTGATACTTGAAGAGGTTTTCTGGACTGGAGTCGAAGAAGACACTTGATGACAGTACACAACTAGTTAACTTGGTCGCGATTGATGGACTGACTCGAAGAAGACAGGCAGTTGATTCGGTGGTGATTTTTGGACTAGTTCACTTGAAGGCGTTTCCTGGACTGACGAATTCGTCAAGGGTGGCACCTTTTTTAGATTCCTTTTTCAAGGGGATGGTACGTCATACCACCCACTTTTATTGTTTTCGGGGTCAGTTTATTATTACTGATTTAATTTAGGCGCGTGTGGTTAGTTTATTATTTTATTAGGTAGGTGAGTGATCCTATAGGAGGGTGACAAAACGTTGATGATCATATTTGGTATCTGTTCTCCAGGTGTAAGACTATTGGATTAATGTAGCATTTACTGTACGAATCACCACTAGTAAATCAAACGTGTGAGTTTCATTAGTTGACAGTTTATGTGCAGTATATCCTAATATTTTATCAATTGACTCTTCTTGTTAAACACTTTCTTTAATACTAGTTGTTATTTCTCAACCTGAAGTATTATTTGGAAAAACCGCCCAAATACGAACCATCCTCCTATCTACTAATCTATAACAACTCGTTCTACTAATCTAACAACATTTTAAAATAAAAGATGTGATACTAATAGGACGGAAATCCTTCAGTGAGGTATATCCATTTTTGATCTTCTAGGATAGGACTCTTAATCTTGCTGTTAATCTTGAAGTATAGTAGAAAGCACTACTGACTAACTGTCCCTTTTCTTGTGTAGCTTTACTTACATTAGTGTATCGCACTTTAATATTTGTATGTCATTTATATTACTTATCACCTACACGCGTTACAACATACTTATAAATTTATAATTTTCTTTAACAAACATATTAAGTAAAATGAATTATTCTGTATGGAAATATACAGTAGTAGCTTTAGATAGTTGATTTCCCTTCAGTTATCAATATTAGACTCCTATACGTGAACAAGATTACAGGGTTCGACCCCTTATTTCAAAGATTCAAAGTCTGTAAGATTTAAATTCAGGCTCTCTTCCCCATCTAAAAATTTTAGTTACTGTACATTCTATCAGTTAGAAATTACTCCAGTTCTACTCTATGGCTTTTGTTTCTTTTACAGAGTTATACGTGATCGCAATATATTTAGAAGTCTTAAATATTATACAATTCACACTGTCTTTTGTTATTCTATACAGAGGATCCTAATTAATAAACGGGAACTGCTATTTATTAAGTCAGTACACGGAAAACAGTTTTATAATTATTGTAATATTCTAATAAATACTTTATCAGGGTGTCTACTGAAAATATGACTTAAAATTCCAGGACATTTTCAGGGCATTCCAGGACAGATTTCTTATTTTTCCAGGACATTTATATGTGTTGCCAAAGTTGCCACAAGTCAGGGAAGTCAAGGAATTCAGGGAAAAGTCAGGGATTTTTACTAAAAGTACTGGAAAAAATTTAATTTTTAGAATTTATAGGAAAGTTCTGAATTTTTGTGCCTTTTTTGTTTGCCTTATAAACTATGAACTTGCCAAGAATTCTAATACAAACCCTTCAATTTTTTCTATTTTTGCCAATAATTTCTTTTTAAATAACTTTTAAATAACTTCGCATAAATTCAATTCTGTTCAAAATTTTTTAAAAATTCTTGTCAAATATCAATTATTTTTATAAATAATAAGACTCTTCTCCAAAATTTAATTATTTTCAAAAAATTTAATAAAATTCTTGGCAAAATTTAAATTATTTTAAAAAAATTTTCTCATTTCAATTATTTTTGATATCTACTATTTTAATAAAATTTTCCAAAAGAATTCTATTATATAAACAAAATTTTAATAAAAATTTAACAGGAATTCAATTACTTACCAATTTCTTTTATAAATTTCTTCACATCAATTTAATTATTTTTAATTTTTTAATAAAGTTTCTCGAAAGAATTCAAATATATAAAGAAAATAAAAAAAATAG
This sequence comes from Leptopilina heterotoma, assembly GCF_015476425.1. Classification (NCBI taxonomy): domain Eukaryota; kingdom Metazoa; phylum Arthropoda; class Insecta; order Hymenoptera; family Figitidae; genus Leptopilina; species Leptopilina heterotoma. Next base: position 1,323,151 of record NW_025111098.1, on the reverse strand, counting down.
TCTGAGAAATTCAATTATTTCGAAAAATTTAAATGAAATTCTTTTAATAATTGTGTTTTTTAAAAAAATGTTGACAAAATTCTTTGCAAGATTTAGTTCATTTAATTGCAATTTTAATAAAATTTTCCTATACAATTCAATTGTTTTCAATACATTTCTTCTTAAGAATTCATTATTTTCACAAATAATACATTTTTTATGGGAATTCAATTATTTAAAAGAATTTGAATAAAGTTCTTCGCTAGAAATTAATTATTTTCTTTCTTGAGAATTCAATTATTTTTAAAACATTTGATAAAATGTTTTATAAATTTGAAAAATTATAATAAAATCGGTCATAGAATACAATTATATTCGTAAAATACAACATTTTTTCTAGAAATACAATTATTGTCAAAAATGTTTGAAACAATTCAATTATTTTCGTAAAAAATAAAATTCTTCTAATCAATTCAATTATTTAAGAAATTTTAATAAAATTCTTCCCAAGAATTCAATTTTTGAAAAATAAACATTTTCACAGGCATTCAATTATTAAAAAAAAAATTTTTTCAATTCTTTGTCAAATTTCAATTATTTTTAATTTTTTTATTAAAATTTCTAAATGGAATTTAATTATTTTTAAAAAGTTTTTAAAAATTCTGCAAAAATTCAATTATTTAAAAAAATTCGAATAAAATTCTTCACAAGAAAGTAATTATTTTCATAAATAATAATATTTTTTTCTGGAATTCAATTATTTTTATAGGGGAGAGGGCCCCAAGGTGGTCAGGGCCCTAAGGTGGTCACCCTAAGAAAATTTTTGTATATTAGTTAGTATCTTCAAATGTTTTTTGTTATTGTTATTATTTGAGAAGACAAAGATTTTAGTAAAGTTTTGAGGTAAATAGTCGTATGAGTCTCTTTGTAACGTGAACGTCGTAAAATTTCTGTTTTTAAATGATCGAGAAATTTTTTTCTCAGGGTGTTAAAATCATCGAAATTAACCATTTTAAATTAGTAAAAATCGTTATAATTATCTTTATATATCGTACAATAATATTCCAAATGAATATAATTAATATTGTGCTTTAAACAATTTTTTCATTAACGTTTAAAAAATTGTGTCTTGGCCCTAAGGTGGACACTTTTTTGGCCACAAGGTGGTCACTTCTGATTTTTTATGAAAATGTGTTTATACGCCATATTTATCAACATTTATCACTGTGAATGTGAATTTTATCAATTTTTAAGTTTTATGATGAACTAGCTGTCGTACCCGTCTTCGACGGGTTGTAGTTTCTGATAATGCACTTAACAGTGTATCTACCAACCTAGAAAACCGGAAAATAGCCGAGAATTTGATTTGACAGGGAAAAAATAATAATTAGTTACTATTGTCTATTTCATTAGGAAAATAATACCATTTGAAACAGTGACCGACTTTTTATTATCAAATTAGTTATTTTTAACTAATTCAAATGCAGAAAACAATATTTCTCAATTTGTAGTACTTCAATCAATATAATGTATTAAAATAAATCTAAAATTTCCTCCAGTTTTTATAGTTATAGTACAGTCTAATTCGAACTAATTGTATAGCAAGTAGATCCAGTTTTTCTCGGTTACATTAAATTCCCTGATATTTTACGTCTTTTCTGGTTGGTAAACACCCTGTTAAATGTATTATTAAAAAAAACCCGTCCAGTAAACCAGGAAAAATTTGGACAAAGCCGGAAATTGTTTTAAACCAAAATAAACACCGTGTTTAACTTTTGTCTTTACATTGATCAAGATATCTCTAAAAGTTAAATCAGAGAGCCCACAAATACTATTGAATTAAGCTTCATAGCAATTGGTATCAATTATAATTTTTCAATTTTTTGATATTCAAAACATTTTTATACTTACATCTTCGTTATAAGAAAGTATTTTTGAAAAATTATGCTAAAATGTGACTAAATAACATGTAATACTCAACTATAGAAAGTTTAGAAGCAATCCATGAAAAAATATAAAATTTAGAAATGATTTGTGTTAAATAAATTTATTTATTAGAGTCAAGTATTTATTTAATTAATCCAATTAAGATTTATTTGATTCAACTAAATAAAATTATTTAAACGAAATAAATTCTTATTAGATCGAAATAAAAACTTTTTAAATAAGATATTATTTTTCAAATAATTATAATTACTTGAATCATATAACTTTTTTTAATGTAGCTATAGTAAACTAAAAGTTATTAATGTGAACGAACATTATCTATATTAATAAAATCAGATTACTATCTGTACATTGCTCCAAACTTGAAAATTTTTATATATTTTTTTGTTTTGAGACATTAGAATTCTAAAAATGTAAAAAAAATTTCTGTCTGTCTGTCTCTGTCTGTATGCAAAACTTTGTTCGCGCATCAATTGAAAACGGTTCAACCAATTAAAGTGAAATTTGGCAGTCTATTAGGTATTAAAGTAACTTACAATCATAGCCTTATCCGATTAAAAAATATTAACTTGAACAAAAGTTATGACATTTTTCCAAAAAATTCAAAAAAACAAAAAAATGCAAATTTTTTATCTTTTGTAAAATGAATGAAAAAACTATCCTTAGCTAACTTTTTCAGATAAATACAACCCATTTCTACGATAAAATTTTTAAAAAAGATGTATTTTGAAATTTTTTTTCGTTTTTTTAGATCAACTTTTTTCTAAGAAAATAGTGATTTTTAATCTTTAAGCAAGCTTTTCAGGAAAAGTTATTAAAGTTTTTTATTTAAAGATCAGTATGTAAAGTAAGAAATTTGCTACATTAAACAAAAATAATTAGCTAAATGCCATAAAAAAGAAGGAAAAATGTTGAATTTTAAGAAATTCGGTTTTTTGAATTTTTGCTAATTTTCCATAATTTTAGATTTTTTACCGAAGGGTGGAGACTATTGAATAAGTAAAGTATTTTTTAAGAGCACAAAAATAATAAAGCTAAATGCCATAAAAAGAAGGAAAAATGTTGAATTTTAAGAAATTCGGTTTTTTGAATTTTTGCTAATTTTCCATAATTTTAGATTTTTTACCGAAGGGTGGAGATAACAAATTAGGTAAAGTATTTTTTAAGAGCACAAAAATAATAAAGCTAAATGCTATAAAAAAGAAGGAAAAATGTTGAATTTTAAGAAATTCGGTTTTTTGAATTTTTGATAATTTTCCATAATTTTAGATTTTTTACCGAAGGGTGGAGACTATTGAATAAGTAAAGTATTTTTTAAGAGCACAAAAATAATAAAGCTAAATGCCATAAAAAGAAGGAAAAATGTTTAATTTTAAGAAATTCATTTTTTTGCATTTTTGCTATTTTTCCATAATTTTAGATTTTTTACCAAAGGGTGGAGATAACAAATTAGGTAAAGTATTTTTGAAGAGCCCAAAAATAATGAAGCCAAAAGCCATAAAAGAGAAGAAAAAATGTTGAATTTTAATAAATTCGGTTTTATGAATTTTTGCTAATTTTCCATAATTTTAGATTTTTTACCAAAGGGTGGAGACTATTAAATATAAGTAAAGTATTTTTGAAGAGTACAAAAATAATGAAGATTAATGATATAAAAGAGAAGAAAAAAATGTTAAATTTTAAGAAATTCGGTTTCTCGAATTTTTGATAATTTTTGATTTTTTGCTAAAGGGTGGAGACTATTCAAATAGTATAATTATACTACCGAAATAGCTAATGGTAACTAATTATTAATTAATTAATTATTAACTAATTATTAATTATTATTAATTAACTAATTATTAATTATTAATTATTAATTATTAATTAATTTATCCCGGGTATTTTTGATTTTCCAGATTGGTAGAAACATTGTTAAATGTATTGGTAGAAACTAAAACCCGTCGAAGACGGGTACGACATGACAGCTAGTGCTATATATTTTCAAAATTTTTAAAATTCAAAATTTATCTTTTGAAATAATTATTGTCATTAATTTTACTTAAATTTTATACAGGGTTAATTTTAGTATTTTTTATTACAATTTAGTCATCAGAATGAAATTTGAGTTTTTCATTTTTTGATCATTAATTAATAAAATATAATAGCAATTTTGAATTCTGTGCAACATACTGACAAAAGTCTCATATTAATTATATGGATATTGTTAATATTCTGACCTAATAGAATTCTTTTAAGAAAGTAAACTTATGATTTCAACAACAAATTTTTATTGTTGACCTAAGAAATACAACCGTATAAAAATTAATTACAAAAAAATTTCAATTTTTAAACTTTTTAATTTTTCAATATTTAAATCTAACACTTTTTATTTGTTATTCAAAATTTTATTATTCTGACGATTAAATCTTCATAAAAAACACTAAAATTAACCCTGTACCAAGTTTAAGTACAATTCACTAAAGTATATGAAAAAACTAAAAATTTCGAATTTTCGAATTTTTGAAAAAATGGCATAACTTTCGTCCATATTAATATTTTTTAATCTACTATCGCTAGGATTTTAAGTTAGGCTAATGCCTAAAAGACTGCCAAGTTTCACTTCAAACGATCGAACCGTTTTTCCGTGATACGCGGTCGAAAATTTGCGGACATACATACACACATACACACATACACACATACACACATATACACATACACACATAATTTTCTTAATAGTATTTTCGCATTCCTTAGAGTGTAAAAAGAAGGAATATAATAGAAATTTTGAATTCTATGCAATGTACAGACAAAAGTCTGATTTTATTAATAAGGATAATAATGAAATAGAATTATTTTCAAAATTTTATCTGTCTAATACATACACAAAAAGTATCATTTTTGACGAAAGGACAAAGTGCAAAAAAAATATGTAATATGTTTCTGTGATCCTGAAAAACAATTAATATTAAATAAACAACTTAGTAATACGTTTTTTACATTTTTTAAAAACTTTTTTAGTGAATTTTTGTATGGTGACCACCTTGGGGCCACTTTTTTAAAAGTCGAATTTTCAACTTTTTTTAAAAAGTGCCATAACTTTTTTTTTATTAATGAAATAAAAAAAACTTTATGATAGGAAGTTAGGTAATAAGATAAAGTTTCAAACGCCGTATTATTGACCTTTATATATAATTCCATTTAAAATCTACAGTCGTTCAAAAGATGGGTGACCACCTTAGGGCCCTCTCCCCTAAATAAAATTTTTCACAGGAATTCAATTCTTTAAAAAGATTTTTAATAAAATTCGTTGCAAGAATTCAATTATTTTTAATAAATAACAAAACTTATCGCAGAATTTCAATTATTTTTATAAAATTTTAAATAAAATGATAGAAAATTGCATTTATTCTTACAATTTTTTTTTTAAATTCGTCGAAAGAATTCAATTGTTATTAAAAATTTTGATAAAATTCTTCATAAAAATTCAATTTTAAAAAAACATGCAATTACTGAATAAATTATTTATTTTTGTATTTAAATAATTGAATTCTCGGAAAATTTTCTAATAAAAATTGATTAAAAAATGAATTTCACTTAAAATTTTAAATTATAATTGAATATTAAAAACATTATAGCGTGAATTTTTAGAAATAATTGAATTTTGAAAAGGGTTAAAATTAAAATCTTTGAAAATTTGAATTTTTAGTTACAATATTCTTATGAAATAAAATAATGATTTTATTACTTTGTCATCTTAAATTTTTTCATGTTTTATTATAGTATTCTCATAAGTAATTGAATTTGAGAATTTTAATTTCTATAGAAAAATAATAATGATTAAATATTTATTTAAAAAAGAAGTTATTAATGTTCTTCACGTTCAGGGAAAAAGTGAAAATTTTGTCTGGAAATCAGGGAAAAGTCAGGGAAAAACAAAAATAAAATTTTATGGCAACCCTGTGTAATATTATTTCATATTACGATTAACATAATTTAAATTAACCTACTTGAACAAAAATATTTATTTTATTATAAAAAGAGTTAAAAATCAATATTTTAGATACCAGTTTCTTTAATCAAATGACAAATTAAAATTATTTTTTGATGGATCAAAAAATTATTTTTTTAAATTTGAGTAAAATTTTTAAATTATTGAATATTGAAAAGCAAAATATGGAAAATTCAAGGACAAAAGTTCAAAATCCAGGACATTTAAGGACATTTCAGGACATTTTTTCAAATTCCAGGACATTTCCAGGAATTCAAGAACTTCAAGGACCAGTAGTCACCCTGATAGTCAAAAAAGTTTATTAATTTATTAACACACGAATTTTCAGTCGCCACAAATGTTAACCCACAATAAGGTCTTTGCTGTTTGGTGAAGTGTGTGTAAGTGAGTTCACTGTATTTTAAAACTGAAACTATCAGAGTATACGTAATCCACAGGGCATTAAGCGTCAATCAAGTAAAGAACTAATCTCTTTCAATTAGAGCCAACGACATCAGGTTACATAGATGATACTAATACTTTAATCTGTATCATGACTTGAGCAGCGATTGAAGATTCTAAATTATTCTCTTCGATTAGACAGAAATTAAATAGAGAATATTAATACTTTGATCTTTGTCATCGACAGAAAAGCGAAATATTTTTATATTAAATATGCTAATTAGTCAAAATTTAAACAATTCTTGTACTTTCGAAATTAAAATTCAGTTAGATAGGAACCCAGATCTAGCTGAAGGCGTCAAGGGAAGGTTCGGGAGGCCCCCCAACATCAAAGGGACCGGTTAAGGATTCCGGTTAAGGAGGGTATCCGACACATGCTTAAAGTTTATAATTAAACCCACCTTCAATAAATAATTGTCATTTTTCTTCAAAATTTTATTGTTTAAGAATTAAAGTATAATTATAAATCTGTCAAAATGAAAGTATTATTTACATATTGTTGATTCTTATTTTTTGAACTAATAGTTTAGTTGTATAATAAAATATAATTACATTATGATATAAATAGAAATTGTAACTTTTTATAATGAATGAGATTTTGATAACAAGTAATAACAAATAATAACAAATTGTAATTATCAATTAATCTGGTGGTATCTCGTTTCCTCAGAATCAGGTTTTCAAATTGTTGATATCTGAGTAAAAATAAATTTTGTTGTTGTTTGTTATAAGGGTTTATAATATATTTTAAATATTTATAAGCTATGCTGATAAATCCATAACAAAATAAGAATTTAAGATTTCGATGTAAAAATGGTTCTAATATCAACTGTCAGCATCTAGACCTTATGGTACGTTAACGCCAGTAACAACCAGTGTATTAGTGTTTCTGGTGTCAATATGGGTGTAGTCGGGAGGTAAAGGGGATTATGGGATGGGTTGGGATACAGTGAGCAGAGGAACGAACCACCATGCTCTGTGATTACACTCCAAAGTGGAGGCACAGCCTCTCATTAGGACTCGCGTGGCGCGCGTAAAATAAGGGTATATCGCCATCCAGTAAAATTGTAAGTGTCGCAAGATCAAAGGGTAAGGCAGTAACGCAATATCACTTGTGCTTATTCAATGGTTAGTGGAGCCACCCTTGCGACTATGACTGTTGTGAGTTCCTTCAACGTTTCGCTTAACCTCCATTGGTTTCTCCTCTACCAACTTCCATCTTCCTAAGGAAATATCTGCAAGTTGTCAACACCAGACTCTTGCCTTCTTCCGCATCTGAGGTGTTGTACGAAACCTTTATCGCTTTATATCATGTGCCAAGGAACACCGAAGGCTTTGAGATTGCTAAACGAAGTCGAATCTATGCTATTGACAAAGCCTCTTGCTACGATATTTTCATTATTGTAATTACATAAATAATTAGCTCGTCAAGGACAGAAATCAATTTCATAAACCATTGACGTAGTTGTTTGCAGAAACAGTTCATTTTCCAAATAGTTTTATTTTCTGCTGCTTAATTTTCTAAACTGGTCAAAAAATTTTAAAATCATTTATTACATTACAAAATTTCTATTTTTACAAATATTGAAACTGAATACCTTTGTTATATTATTAACACTATTTCATATAAAGTATACAAGATTTAATGTGGAATTTGATACCGAATGTCACATGGGAATTCACATAGGGACATAGGAACCTAATGTGAATTCTCACATTAGAGAACCAATGTGGGAAATTTAAACGGATTGAAGTTATTTAATTAAAAATTAAACAATTATAATTAAAATAAGTTAAGAATTTTTAATTTCTACATATATAGTTTTATGAATACAATGAAAACAGATTGTTGGCATTTTTGCTGTGTGGTGAATGCGGCCCTGTGTATATCAGAAGCAAGGTGCTAAGCAATTCGTCAGATTTTCTGAAATCGCCAGAGGCACACTTTAGTCGACAGCCCACAGTGTTTACCATCACCTAAAGGATTGTTGAATCACGGCCAACCCTAGAAGAGAGAGGAACAAATAAAGGGTTATTGTATTTGACCAAGGTTTCGACGTCAGTCATACGCGGAACTTTTTTTCTCCTAAAATTCATTCAATAAGGGAATGAGAAATTATCGCCAATATATATAGAAAGATCACGTGCGTATAAGCTCTTGTGTGTTAATCAAAGAACCTTAAAGAGAATTCTTTGATTTGAAGATTCTACGCTAGATATCTGAGGCAATTCTTGTTTAATGTCCTGAAGCTAAAAATTTATTTTATCGAATTAAACTGAAACCTAAATAAATTATAGTTATATTTGGTAGTAAGGCAGCAAAAGAAAATTTTCCAATTTTCTAAAAGGATCCTGCACAAAATACATTGAAAAAAGTTTCGGTTAAATTTGTTTAAACTTTGCAGTTTTGTAGCTCATAATCTCCTGAACAAAAAATGTTAATGTTAATGTAAATGTTAATGAAAAGACACCTCTTTTTGCAGTGTTTTGCCATTAACCCCTAAAAATCAATAGTTATTTAGCTTCATCATGTTGAGCCTTAAAAAATGGGTGATAAATATTACCAATATGGTAATAATCTTTTTAGTAGTGAATCATAAGTTCAGGGCTCGAAGCAGTGAATAAGTATTTAAAAATACGGACTTTACGGACAAAAATTAAAAACTACGGACCAACTGACAAAAATAGAATCAGGCCAAATCAAATAAGAGAACATTTTACTTAAAACTAGAAATTCAATTTTCCATAGTTCTATAAAACATGAAGAAATCGATAACTCCGAGTCTTCGACTCGAAGTCATCGATTTCTTCAAGTTTTATAATAATTAATAATAATTATTAATAAAAATAATTTATAATAATTAAAACCATTATCAATTCAATTATTATTTTTAAAATTTTTTTTCTAAAATTCTTCTTATTATCGATTATTTTTAATAATTTTCGAAAAAGTTCTTTGACAAATTTCAAATTCATTTCTTTACAATATTCAATTTTCCAAAATTTCAATTATTCGTAAATTCTTTAATTAAATAAATATTAGAAAATAGAAACTAAAAATAATATTAAAAAAACGCAATTAAACTTTTTCAAAAAAATTAATTACAAAATTCAATTGTTTTTTAAAATTCACGCTATATTGCACTTAATATTCAATTATTATCTAAAATTATAAATAAAATTGATTTTTATAAAATGAAAATCAATTCTTATTAGAAAATTCTACTAGAATTCAATTATTTAAATACAAATTTAAATGCAAAAATGCAAATAAATAATTTATTAAATAATTGAACGTTGCTTAAAATTCAATTCCCATAAAGAATTTTTATCAACAAATTTTCAAATAATTGAATTCTATCAACGAATTTTAATAAAATTTTTAAGAATAATTACATTTTTCGAGAAATTCGAATTAAAAATAATTGAAATTCTGCATTGAATTTTAGTATTTATGAAAATAATTGAATTCTTGCGAAGAATTTTATTAAAATTTTCAAAAACAATAGTAAATTCTTGTAAAAAATTAACAGGAATTCAATTATTTTTAAAAGTTAAATAAAAAATAAATAATTGAATGTTTTTTGGAATTTAATTCCTATTAAAAATTTTATCAACAAATTTTTAAATAATTAAATTCTTTGGACGAATTTTAATAAAATTTTTAAGAATTTTTTCGGGGAATTCGATTAAAATTCTATTGAAAATAATTGAATTCCTAATATAAGAATTTTATTATTTACGAAAATAATTGAATCCCCGTAAAAATTTTATTATTTATGAAAATAGTTGAATGATTGCGAAGAAATTTATAAAAAAATTTGTTATTAATGAAATTCTTGTGAAATTTTTATTATTTTTTGAAAATAATTAAAAGTTTTTGTAGAATTTTATTAAATTTTTTTTTAAATAATTAAATTCTTTTGGTAAATTTGATGAAATTAGTAGATATTGAACAATATTTAATTTTTGCGAAGAATATTATTACCCAACGGGAAGTTGCCAATGTTAACGATTAGTTCAATAATGGGCCATGCTTGGTACCCAATGGTTTTTTCTTGGCAAAACAATTGGCAACCATCATTGGACCACCAATGGTTTAAACTTGGGATGATCACGCTACTGCCAATGATCGGTAGCCAAGCATCGGGCCAATATTAGTTGCCAAGGAATTGCCAAGGAAACAAAATCGATTTTCAAAAGCTTGATTTTTTATTGGCAGCCAACAAAAAACCAAGGTTTTGAAAATTGATTTTTTTAAATTATTAATTAAAATATATTTTTCAAAAATTTATTTAAAAAAAAAAATATTTTTCAAAAATATATATTTTTTTTTAAATTGATAGAACATATTAATTTAATTTGTCACCTCTGGTAAAACAAAGATGAAAGACTGATAAATTCCCTCACTTTATATTTTACAGTGGAGGGATAACTGTGAATGTCTTTGCGAGAGAGAGCAGGTACTTATATAGAGCCAGTGAAACAGGTCACAAGATTTTGAACATAATTGAATTTTTGCAAAGAATTTTATTATACTTTTAAAAATAATTGAATTTCTGCAATCATTTGTAATTTCTCTAAAATTCTCAAAATTTTTATATCGTATACAATTTACGAACTTTTCATCCTTTTTTGAATGTAATTAATGACTTTACGGACCTTTTTTTTTAAAAAACGGACTTTTACGGACTTGAAGCAAAGTTACGGACTTTTTCAGGATTTACGGACCTACTTCGAGCCCTGTAAGTTACTCAAAAATGTACCTATTAAAGTATATCTACGTAGTGTGGTAAATGAATATATGGAAGATTGCGCAAAAGTTCGTTGTAATTTACAGTTAATGTTTAAATAGCTATTATACTTCAAATTCGATTGACTTAAATTGACATTGAAATGTATGTATTACATCCTTCTTAAATAAAAGTTTGAAGTAGACGCCTTAGTGTTTCTGAGCCAGTTGGTTAGCGTTCGTTCTTGTTTCTTTTTCTCACACCTTGCAATTGAAGTATTTTAAATTTTAACTGCGGTTACATATGTTGTTTCATGTATTCGTTAAAAATACAATCGCAGCTAAGCACGTTCCATATTTAAACTATAAAAAAAGCAAAATTTCAGCTCTTTTACCAAAGTCGCCAAAATTTTATTTTCCTTAGTAAAATAAAATTTTTTTTTTGCTAAAAAGTTAGCTAAGGAGATACAGTTTCAGGGCATATAAGAAATTTAAATTTACTATAAAAGACTTACTATAATTATGAAAAAGTTAATTTCAGTTAAAAATGCATTAAATGATACTAACAGGAAATAAATTCTTTTGAGAATTTGCTAATGTTAAGAATAACCAAAATTATTCGAAGCCATCATCAACGAAATATTTATGTGTGCTGAGAAAAGTGTATGGCAAAGAATCGGCTGCATAAAAGCGAGAATTGAATTAAAAACTGAACCGTCATGCCTTTGGATAAATCCGATTTAATTAAGCTGTTTCAAGCGTGCATTTGTATATCATGCTTGCTTTTTTCACTTGGTATCTTCTCTTTTTTCTTCCATTTGTAGGTTTCAAGGTAAGGTAACTTAAAAGCAGGAGGAGCCTTTCGGTAGCTGATGGGCTAATTGACGATCCGAGCCGTCTCTCTTCTATAAAAGAGGCTTTCAAGAATGGAAAGGCTGGAACATGATCTTCAAATAATATTCAATGATGTGTGGATCCCGAGATAAAAATTTTTTTAGGTATTTTTAATCACTATGATTTTATATTACACAATCACATATCTCATTCATAGTATGTATATACACACTACATCTTTAAATATTTGAGTAAGTTGTATATAAAAAATTTAGTCTTTTCTCTATATGCGCAAAATATTATATTTTTAATCAAAATTAATTTTTTTTTAAGTTACTGTCACTTGGTGTTATAATATTTTAAAAATAAAATTTTGTAATGATATTTTTTTTAGATATTTTGGGAATCTTTTGATGTTTGGGAAATACAGAGTTATTAAATTTATTAGTATTACATACAATGTTATTTTAAATTACACTGATAGTTATTAAGCGTAGTTCAGTCCTCGGATATTATGACTCTTTCGGCTTATATTAAAAAATTGTGACTTTTTCAATTTCTTTTACAAATTTTGCGACAAAATACCACATTTTTAGGAAAACTAAAACTTATTTCGATTTTTATTAACATGAAAAGTATAAAAGAAAATTTTTTGAAAAGTTATTGTTGAATAATTTTTTTAATTTTATCGAAATATTCAATTAAAAAGCTTTTGAATAATTGAAATTTTGTACAATTTAATTAAAAATAATTGATTTTTTTCAAGTATTTTATTATAAATTTTGAAAATCAACTTTTGAAGAATTTCAGCACGCAAAATTTTGAAAACAATTTAATTCTCAAAAATTTTAATGACAAATCTTCAAGTGTAAATTAAATAAAAATTACAATTGGCTTCTAAAAATTATAATAAAATATTTTTGAAAAAAGTAATTCATAGAATTTTATCATTCTAATTATTAAAATTCAATTATTTTCAATATTTTCGATTCCTACATATTTCAAAAAATTCAAATACATAGAAAAAATAATACCTAACATTAAAATTTTTTAGAAACATTTTTAACATTTTGAAGAAAATAATCATATTAAAAATTTTCAATTAAAGTTCTTCAAAAAATTAATTAGTTTTTTTTTCAAATTATACAAAACTTTTTTTTTATAAATTTAATTATTTTCGAAAAAATTACATTAAAATATTTATAAAAAACTTATCCTTAAAATTGTTTTATCATGATTTTATAAAATTCAATTATTTTCGAACACCTTTTTCTTTTTTTTACTTTTTTAAACTAATTAAAATTTCGGAAAAATCATTTATAATTAAATATCTACAAAAATTAACTTTTTTGAATATTTCAATTATTTTTAAAAGGTTTAATCAAATTTCAATTATTTTAAAAAATTTTATTAAATTTCAATTAATTTTCAAAAATTTTATCAAATTTCAATTATTTTTAAAAGGTTTTATCAAATTTCAATTATTTTTTAAAGATTCACCAAATTTTCAATTATTTTTAAAAGATTTTACCAAATTTCAATTATTTTTCAATGATTTACCAAATTTCAATTATTTTAAAAAAATGTTATCAAATTTAAATTTTTTTTAAAGATTGACCAAATTTTTATTGTTTCTAAAACAATTTATCAAATTTCAATTATTTTCAAAGATTTTACCAAATTTCAATTATTTTTCAAGATTTTATCAAATTTCAATTATTTTTAAATGGTTTTATCCAATTCTTTTTAAAAGATTTTACCAAATTTCAATTATTTTTAGAAAATTTACCAAATCTCAATTACTTTTTAAAGATTTTATCAAATTTCAATTATTTTTTAAAGATTCACCAAATTTTCAATTTTTTTTTAAAAGATTTGACCAAATTTCAATTATTTTTCAATGATTTACCAAATTTTCAATTGAAAAAAAAAATTATTTATTAATTTATTAATTATTTATTTATTAATTATTTAATTATTTATTTTTTTTTTTCAATTATTTTTCAAAGATTTAAACAAATTTCAATTATTTTTCAAGATTTTATCAAATTTCAATTATTTTTTTAAAGATTTTACCAAATTTCAATAATTTTTAAAAGATTTTATTAAATTTCAATTATGTGTTAAAAATTTTATCAAATTTCAATTATTTTTAAAAGGTTTTATCAAATTTCAATTATTTTTAAAAGATTTTAGCAAATTTCAATTATTTTCAGAAAATTTACCAAATCTCAATTACTTTTCAAAGATTTTATTAAATTTCAATTATTTTTTAAAGATTGTATCAAATTTCAATTATTTTTCAAGATTTTACCACATTTAACTTATTTTTCAAAAATGTTAGCAAGCTTCGATTATTTTTCAATGATTTACCAAATTTCAATTATTTTTTAAAATTTTATCAAATTATAATTTTTTGGACATTTTTTATTGTATGTATATGATTGTATTGATATTGTCTTTCAAAAATTTAAAATATTTTTTAAAATTATTAAGAATTTCTTTATTAAAATTTTTAAAAACATTCTACCTTAATATCCACTTTAAAAAGGAAAATGGTATCAGTTTCAATTTATATAAAAAATTAAATTTTGTATTTAAATAATTGAATTCTCTAGGAGCTTTCGAAAAAATTATGAAAAATCAATATAGATAATTATTACATAAGAGATGAAGTTTAGTAGAAAGTTGTAAAAAATAATTAAAGTTTGGAAAGGTTACAGGTACTTTTTAAAAATTATTAAACTTCAGAAGTTGAAATCTTTTGAATTTTATTTCCGTGATTAATTTTAATTATTTATTTATTCCCGTGATTTAAATAAGAAGTATTTAAATATTTATTTATTAAAATAATTCAAGTTTTAATTAACTGAATTTAGAAATCAGTGAAGAATCAGGAAAAACAAAATAAATTTTTTGTAACAAACACTAAATTAAATTTAAATAAACTACTTTTTTCTATTTTTTAATTGACTAAAGTGACTTTTTTACTTGTTAAAGTTGATCCGAGGCCTGGTAGTTACTAATATAAAACATAATTCTGTTTCATTATTTTGCATCCTTATGGTTCTTTCTTAATAATGTCTGTTCATTACAAAAGAATCGTATTTTAGTCCAGCAGCACCCCAAAATCCCAATAAAGAACTGTAATAACATCATGAATATTTCATTCGTTCGATTTTCTAAAGCTTAAAAAATAGTCTCTTGTCCTCTAAAGTCTTCTCGTCGTAACGCATCGCTAACCCTTTAATTCTCAAAATCCGGATGGTCACCTTCGAAGGCAATATTATTTCCGCAGCTTGCCAGCATCCGAAAATCCTGTCAGTAATGAGACAAGAGCTTCACACTCTGAATAAAAAGAATATTGTACTGGTTGAATGTTTTTATTTCCTTTTTTTAAAAGTGGACGGAGCAGCATCGTTCGATGGGCCGTTTCACGATCAGTGGCCAGGCGAGTTAAGTAACTGGTTCGTTAGAATGTTTATTTATTTAAAAGCCTTTTGTTAGGCCTCCACGAGTATTATGATGACCTGTTACTGTTCGGGATCCTCTCCACTTACGCATTTCAACAGGAATCGTTTCGGCTTTCAATTTTGCGGTCTCAATATGTCATGCCCATAATAATGTTCTATATAAACGTTTCCCTAGTCATTTATATTTTTAAAAAAATATTCTTTTATTCCTGATCATCTCGTCAAAATAACTGCTATTTAATAAAAAGTATAATACAGGGTTGCCACAAAAATTTTATTTTTTTCCCCTGACGTTTCCCTGATTTCCAGACTTTTTCCTGACTAATTTTGACTTTTTTCCTAACCCTAAAGAATATTCTGATTCACTCTCAAAATGATTAGATAATAAAAAAATGTTCTATCGCTTTTATTTACGAATTTCTTAAATTGTAAAATTATTCAAAAATATCAATAACTTAACTCCTCTTTTAATGATTATTATTTTTTCATAGAAAAAAGATTTCAAAAATGTCAAATTCAAACCTTATAAAATTCAATATGAAAGAATATTTTTATAAAACATGAAGAAATGGATAACTCCGAGTCGAAGACTCGGAGTGATCGCTTTTTTCATGCTTTTTTAAAAATTACAGGTGACCGAGTGATGAAATCATTATTTTATTATTATAAGAATATTGTTATTGTAACTTCTTAAAAAATATTCTCATCGTTTTAATTCAATTATTATTTTCTAAAATTTTTAAATATAATTATTATTTAAATCAATTGTTTTTAATATGATAAAGTTCTTCTTTGAGAATTTTTAAATCCATTCGTCTACAATTCAATTTTACCAAAAATTTCAATTATTCGAAAATTCTTCAATTAAATAATTACAAAATAAAATTTTAAATAATTTTAAAAAATTTCAATTAAACTTTTTGAAGAAAATTAGTTCCATTGAATTTTTAATTAAAAGTATGAAAAATTCAGATCTTCAAAGATTTTAATTTGAAACTTTTACAAAATTCAATTATTTTTAAAAATTGCAATTATTGGTAACTTCTCTAAAATTCAATTATTATCTAAAACTTTAACTGAAATTCATTTATAAATCGATTTTTATTAGAAAATTCTACGAGAATTCAAGTATCTAAAAACAAACAGAGATAATTTATTGAATTCTTTTCACGAATTTTAATAACATTTATAAGAATAATTACATTTTTCAAGGGATTCGATTCAAATTATATTAAAAGTACCTAATTAAAATTCTGCATTGAGTTTTATTATTTATGAAAATAATTGAATTATTGCGAAGAATTTTATAAAAAAACTTTCAAATAATTGCCTTTTTTCGAACAAATTCATGCAAATCTTTTTATTAATAATTGAATTCCTGTGAAATTTTTATTATTTTAAAAAATAATTGAATATTTGTGTAGAACTTGTCAAAATTATTTTTAATAATTAAATTCTTTTGGGAAAAAATTTTATTAAAATAATAGATATATATACAAATTATTGAATTGAGAAGAATTTTTTAAATATTTGCAATTTTGACATTTAAATTTTATAAAAAATGTTGAAAATAATTTAATTTTATTACTTTTAAAAATATGATTGAAATATTGTGACGAATACTATTATTTATGAAAATAATTGAATAGAATTTTACCAAATTTTAATTATTTTTTTTAGATTCAACAAATTTCAATTATTTTTCAAAGATTGACCATATTTTAATTATTTTTAAAAGTTTTTATCAAATTTTAATTATTTTTCAAGAATTTACCAAATTTCAATTATTTTAAAAAGATTTTATCAAATTTCAATTATTTTTTAAAGATTTGCCAAATTTCAATTATTTTAAAAATATTTTACTAAACTTCAATTATTTTTCAAAGATTTTA
Source organism: Leptopilina heterotoma (assembly GCF_015476425.1). Lineage (NCBI taxonomy): Eukaryota > Metazoa > Arthropoda > Insecta > Hymenoptera > Figitidae > Leptopilina > Leptopilina heterotoma. Next base: position 1,305,859 of record NW_025111098.1, on the reverse strand, counting down.
TCCAATCATATTTTAAAAAGATTTTACCAAATTTTAATTTTTTTGACATTTTTGTAAAGCTTTTATATATATTTTTTATTTGTTTTTTATTTTTATTTATATATATTTTATATTGTAAAGCTATTATCTTACAAAAATTAGAAATACATATTTTTAAAAAATTAATATTAAGAATTTCTTTATTAAAATTTTTAAGAATTTTGAAAATATTGGAAATTTTGACATGAATTTTATTAAAATTTTTGAAAATAATTGAATTTTATTACATTTAAAAATATAATTGAATTCTTGTGACTACTATTATTTATGAAAATAATTGAATTTTGCAAATAATTTATAAAGATAACTGAAATGTTGACGACAATTCGTTTTTTGGATTCTTTGAAAGTAATTGAATTTCAGTGAAGAATCTTATTAATTTTTAAAATAATTGAATTTTATAAAAATTCCTGAATATAATTGAATTTCGGCGAAGAATTTTGCTATTTATAAAGAAAAAAAAAGATTTTGAATACAATTGAGTATCTGGAAAAAACTTTAATATTTATTAAGATAGTTGAATTCTTTGAAATAATTGCGTTAACATTTTTAAAATTGAAACTAATTTCAACAGAGTTGAAATTAAAGTTTTTAAAAAAATACTTTATTTAATGATTTATGTAAAATTACTTTATGGCAGTTCTTCAATAAAATTAAGTTATTTAAAATAAATTATTGTTAGAAATAGAAAAAATGTAAGGTTTTTTAGAATTCGTGGTAATTTTATATAGTTTATAAGGCAAACAAAAAGACACAAAAATTTAGAATTTTATTATAAATACAACATTTGAAATCAATTTTTAAAAAATTTATTTGCAGTATACCCGTATATATAGCAAACCGTTATATACTAAATAAAAGTACCTATAATAGTGGCTTAATACTACCAACAATGTACTTTTGTTCAATCAATTTTGAAGACATTGAAACAGTATTTTAAAGATGAAACATTTAAATAAAAGAAATTTTTGAAAGCTGACAGTATTAAAAACACGTATATACATACCTGTCGTCAGAGAAGAAAAATATGAGTTAACGATACCAGTCATATCTTGAACGTATAACCAACGTGTAGTCGGCTTTGTGTTTTTAATCCCCTTTGCTTGATTCTCGAGCATATATACGCATATATATATAGGGTTCAGAAATAATATAAAATGCAGAGTCATGGCGATGGCAGCGGTAGCCAGGTATCGCTTTTGGTTCTTATTTATATAAATGACCAGCGAATAACTCATTTTTAAGTGTCCAAACTAACGACTATGTAACACACCTATTTTTACCTTATTAATAACGTGACATATTATCATTAGCTAGGATATTCACATTTTATTAAAGTGTGTCCTGATTTACCCATAACCATATCCTCGACCATATCCAAGAGAAAATTATACATATTTAAAAAAAAACTTAATTTATGTTTCTATCATATATGAATAAGGACATTTGAAAATGTATAATATTCAGGTGTGACTCTGCAAAACATTTAAATTGTTTAAGTATGTTTTAAGTATTTCGTGCTCCAGTGGATACATTGACTATCAGGAGGAAATTCTTTGGAATTTTCATCTTAAAGTTTTAATGGATTTTTGTTAACATTTTGTAGGAAATATGTTCTAAAAAAGTTTTTAAAACTTTAAAAGTTTAGTTACTTTAGATTTTAAAAGTTTTTTTCTACATTTGAAAATATAGAAAAAATTAAAACATATAATTGAATCAGGGTGGCCACGCTTTTGCTCATTTGAAATTCCTTAACTTTTCCAGATTTTTCAGGTTAAAAAACGGAATTTTTCAAGGTTTTCAAAACTACATTTATAATTTACAAAATTTTTAATTCTAACCTTTTTGAAATTAAACAACTTATAAAAAATTGTTATAAAACATAAAGAAATCGATCACTCCGAGTCTTCGACTCGGAGCAATCAATTTCTTCATGTTTTATATATAATAATTAAAAATAACCGACTGATAAAATCATTATTTTATATTATAAGAATATTGTTACTGTAACTTAGGTATTCAATATTTTCATTATTTTAATTCAATTATTGTTTTCCAGAATTTTTAACTAAAACATTTCTTTGAACATTTTTAAATCCTTTTGTTTACAATTCAATTTTACGAAATTTCACCGCGATTATTCAGAAATTGTTTCGTAAAGGTCCGTAAAGTCAGTAATTTCATTCAAAAAAGGATGAAAAGTTCGTAAATTGTATACGATATAATTTTTAGAATTTTAGAGAAATTACAAATGATTGCAGAAATTCAATTATTTTTAAAAGTATAATAAAATTCTTCGCAAAAATTCAATTATGTTCAAAATTTTTTTTAAATTCTCGTCAAAATTTCAATTATCTTTAGAAATATTAAAATTCTTCTCCGAAATTCAATTACTTTCAAAAAATGTAAAAAACATTGTCAACATTTCAATTTTATTTATAAATAAATAACAAAATTCTTCGACAAAATTCAATTATTTTCAAAAAATTTTATTAAGATTCATTACAAAATTTCAATTATTTTCATAATTAACAATATTTATCACATGATTTTAATCATTTTCTAAAGTAATAAAATTGAATTATTTTCAGAAATTTTAATAAAATCCATTGCAAAATTTCAATTATTTTCAAAAGTAATAATATATTAAGCAAAAATTAAATATTGTTCAATATCTACTAATTTCATCAAATTTACCAAAAGAATTTAATTATTTAAAAAAAAATTTAATAAAATTCTACAAAAACTTTTAATTATTTTAAAAAAAAATAAAAATTTCACAAGAATTTCATTAATAACAAATTTTTTTATAAATTTCTTCGCAATCATTCAACTATTTTCATAAATAATAAAATTTTTACGGGGATTCAATTATTTTCGTAAATAATAAAATTCTTATATTAGGAATTCAATTATTTTCAATAGAATTTTAATGGAATTTCTCAAAAAAATTCTTAAAAATTTTATTAAAATTCGTCCAAAGAATTTAATTATTTAAAAATTTGTTGATAAAATTTTTAAAAAATAATTTTTAAAATAATTCAATTTTATCGAGACATTTTTTTAAAATTGTCTTAAAAATAATCGAATTTCTACCAAAAAATGTTTTATTAAAACTTTTTAAAATGTTTGAATTTCTGCTAAAATTCTGATATTTTTGAAAATAATTGAAATTTTGTCAAGAATTTTATTAAATTTTTTGAAAATAATTGAAATATTGCCAAGAATATTATTAAAATTTTTGAAAATAATTGAATTTTGGAGAAAATTTTTAATATTTATAAAGATAATTGAAATTTTGACGATAATTTTTTTAAACTTTTGACCTATTGGATTTTTGCGAAGAATTTTTATTACATTTTGAAAATAATTGAATTCTTGAGACGAATTTTTTAATATTTCTTTTTAAATACCTAATTAGTTTTAATCCAAAAATAAATATGTAATTAATTGAATAATAGAATGTTTCTCAAAATTGAATTCTCATAAAGAATTTTATTAACAAATTTTTAAATAATTGAATTTTTTTGACGATTTTTAATAAAATTTTAAGAATAATTACATTTTTTCGAGGAATTCGATTAAAATTGTATCAAAAATAATTGAAATTCTGCAATGAGTTTTATTATTTATGAAAATAATAATAGAATACCTGTAAAACAATAATTTTTTAAAACTTTGAAATGTTCTTTTTTCTTTTTAAATATACCTAATTGAATTCTTTAGTGAAATTTTATTGAAATAGTAGATATTAAAAATAATTGAATTTTGAGAAATTATAGAAATTAATGAAATTTCTGCGAAAAATGTTATTAAAATTATTTTGGAAAAAAATTGAATTGTTAAAAAGAAATTCATTAAAATTTTTGAAAATAACGTAACTTTTTCAAGAAATTTAATTAAAAATGCATTGACAATAATACTTAAATTCTAATAAATAAATTATAGGAAGGCTTTTTCAAGTAATTGAATTTCTTTTATGAATTTTAATAAAATTTTTAAGAATAATTATATTTTTCGAGAAATTCCATTAAAATTATATTTAAAAAAACCTATAAACACAATAACTTTAGAAAACAATAATTTCCCAGGATTCCGATCAAAATTCTCTAACTTTTCAATGTTTTTTCAAGGTTTATAAAATTCCCTGACATTTCCAGATTTTCAGGTTGCGTGGCAACCCTGATTAAAGTTTAGAAACTGGCTTAAAATATTTTCAAAAACTCAACGGAAAATAAATTGACTATTATTGCCCTAGAGTAATAAAGTGTACGTTATTGTCCGCTCGATGGTCAATAAAGTACCCATTATTACCCTAGGTCAATAAAGTGTACTTTATTTACTGCTGCTCACAGGTAAATAAAATACTCATTATTTCCCTAGGGCAATAATAGACACTTTAGTGACCAGCTGTGTTATATGTACCCTAATTCTAATTGTCGAAATAATTTTCTGTCATTGCTGTTGTCCACATAACCTAAAGTTTCTTTTAATAAATTGATGTGTAACATATTTATTTTTTCTAAAACTCACATAACCTACTCGGTAAAGAAGGTTTGAATAGAAAGGTATTAGAAATTATTTTATCATCAACAGGAAGACGAAAATTTTAAATACTTTCGAATTCCTTTTTTTGCGCTGGAATTGAATACTTCTATTAAGGCAAATTAGTCTGTAAAGCGAATCCTTTTCAATGCTTAAAATTTACAATATTAGAGTATTATAGAGGTACCGTTGAGTTGTGCACGCGTTTGGATAAAGTTAATGTTTTTGGCATAATTTTAAGTAATTAATAAAGGGTGGTTAGTGCGGTGTTTTAGAAAGTATGGTCTTTTAAGTATTTTTTTATGTTTACAAAGTATAGAATGATCCCAACAGCGGATGATGTTAATATGAAAAAGATATTCTCTTTACAGTGATTGACTTCTGCTTGAAACTACGATCTTATGATTTGGCAGCAAATCGAATGTAAGCAGAGCGCAAGCATAGAAAATTATCCAAGGATCTCTGTATATTCGTGACCGCGAACCGATGAATATTAACCAGCAAACAGAGACTGACTGTATGAACTGTGAGCAGTAGTGGACCAGTCAGTATGCTGAGATAGGGAGTGATGAGGTGATGGCTAGATGCGAGAGGGGCAGGGGCGGCTGCCAGAGTAGGAGGGTACATATTCATGACGTTAACGAGTCTCCGTCGAACGTTTAATTCCGCCAACCGCCTGAGTTAGGTTAGGGTAACTCGCTCGGCAAACACGAACCCTAACTAACCGTGCATCCCTGTACTCTCTGTCCCATCATGTCCCTGTTTGCCTTTCTACACTCCGAAGAATAACTCCTGTAACGATCGTTCTCCGTGGACTGTGCGGACGCAATGCTAAATACTCGCTCATACAATACTGTATCTCTGAACGGACACGACAAATTTTAACAGCTTTTAAATTATAATTTTTTAAAATTCGTAAATGAATGCATAAAGTGGGTGATAAATATTCGAAGCACCACTTCTGTCTTTATTAATTAGTATTGATAATTGAACACAACCGAACTGATGGCATTCCGTCAAACCTGGAATAAATTCTCAATCCTCACGAACTGTGTTACGTATGACTTCATAACATTTTATATTGTTGTTACATCCCGGTAACAAAAATCTTTTCCTAATATATAAAATTAATCAAATAAATATTTTTTTACAATAAAATTTTAAAACTTTAATACATTGTTATGACATTTAGGAAATTGTCACAACAAATGCTTTGAGTACGATTATTGGAAGAAGAACTGTGTAATACATGACATAAATGTATTCATATTAGATTCTTACAGAGTCCTTCTTTTAATTGGCAAACATCACGTACGATTTTATGACCTTCATGGTATCGAGTATAGTTATAGATCAATACTTAGATAATAAATAATAAATTATGATAATAATAATTATGATAATAATAAATTATGAAAATATTTGTAACATTTGAAATTATAAAAATCTAACTTTTCGACAAGAAAGGAAGAAATCAGAAATCTTTACTCGAACCCAAAAATAGTAAGCCCCTTAAAAAGCCTTGGCTTTTAAATATTACTTTGGTATCTACTCCGGGATGTATAGCTATAACCATGATCTTTATAGATACATTCGATTATATTCTTGTTCATTTTGACGGGCATGGGTTTGTTTCATTTGGGAGATGATGACTAGGTTTATCTTCGGAACATCCACCCACCTCCAACGCAACAGAAAGGCTTCAAGAAATGTATAACACAAGCTCAAAGGCATTCGAAGATAGTATTAGTGGCGCCCAAGATAATCCTTGTGATAATTTTCCCTCTACTTTCTCAAACGTCAATCAGGATTGGGATCAATATATATATATATATATATACAACACCACTATGTCAGTTACAACCCATGAGTTTGAGAGAGAGGCAGAATTATGCGAAACGTATATGGTTCCCAACGTGACTGACATGATTGTTTTCTTACTGTGTGTACTTGAACTCTATAACATCAAGACGAAACAAGCTCTATCATCTCAATATAGTTGGTAGATCACTTAAATATTTTGACGAGAAAAGGAGATAATAAAAAAATTACTTTTATTTTATATGTAGGGTATTAGTATCTTTCTGCAAAAAATGAATTACTAATAATATGTTAAATTGTAGTGGCATTTAGTTTGAACTACAATTGACAAACATTTTAATTTTTAAATTTAATGATCCGTAAATGTGAATGTAATTTTTATGAGATCAGTAAAGTGGAAAGCTTCCAAAAGCCATATGAAAATTAATAAACTGTGCAGTTTTTAAAATTCAAGTGTTTGTGGAATTTTTGATGTTGTAAAATAAAGTTTTCAGAATTATAATGATAATAATCCGTGGTATATATATATATATGCATTATAAAAGCTTGTCTTACTTTTCTGCGGAAAACAGAAACACATTCAGGAATGATCTAATCCTCTGCATCTGGGATTCATGAAACCCTCAGTGTAGCGCTGTTACATCTCCGCAACCCTCTTTACTCAAGCATCCCCTCCCTTTCCACCCATCATCTACCAATAGACCGTCAGCTTCCCACTCTTCCTCTTTACGGATGCTACTTCTATATTTACATGACGGTATAGTCGCAAAAGCAAAGTTGGAGCAGCTAAGCTGATTTAAGCATTCGTTATTATAATTCTTGGAAAGCAAGCACTTCCTGTCTCCAATATGTACCATCAGCTTCCTAGTCCTCGCACTGAAAGCAAAGTCTTTTTCAAAGATGTAGAGCCTGAGAACTCCAAAGTGTCGCAAATTTTTAATACACTTATTTTTCTGTCCACTATATTAAAAAAAAGTTGTATCAAATATGCGAGCATGTTCATAAAAACAAGTTCCTCAAAGTACTTTTCCTTTATAAATTGTTTTACCTTATTCCTGTAAAAATAGAAGTATACAATATGGGTACAAGATGAAAAACTGTGGGAAACTATGGGTAAAGGATGGCGAAATATGGCATTAAAGACAAAATATGGCAAAGTATTGTTAATGATCGAATCCAGAATGGAAAGAAAATTAAGGACGACAACAATAAAATTGAATTCTTAAGAAGAATTGTATTGAAAATAATTGAATAATATATAGAAAACTTTTATTAAAATTGCAATTTTATTAACTAAAACTTGTAAAGAATTTTGTCAACATTTTTTTAAAAAATAGAATTTTTAAAAGAAGTTTATTTAAATTTTTCGAAATAATTGAATTTCTCAGAACTATTTTTTTTTTAATTTTCTAAATACATTTGAATGCCTCCCAGGTAAAAATGATTCGTATGAAATTCGTACGATTTTCGTATGAATTTCGTTCTAAAATCCGGCCAAATTCGTACAGAATTCTTATCGAATTCGTATGAAATTACTAGTGAAATTCGTGTCGCGTTTTGAAACGTTTTTTCGCACGAATATTCGTGCGAATAGTACCCGCGGATTCGTATGAAATTCGAGCGAATTACCACCGGATTTCTTTTGGTAAATTTTTAGAAAATTCTGCTCGGAAATTTGTACGGAATTTCGCACGAAATGTCAGTAAAAAATTTATTCAAAAATTTTCGTCGAAATTTCCATACGTAATTCATATGAAATTCGAGCGAATTACGAACGGATTTATTTTAAAAAATTTTTATAAAATCTGCTCGGAAATTCGTATGGAATTCCGCACGGAATGTCAACTAAAAATTTCTTAAAAAATTTTCGGCGAAATTTCCATACGAAACTCGTATGAAATTCGAACAAATTACAAATGGATTTCTTTTGGAAAATTTTTATAAAATTTCTGCTTGGAAATTCGTATGGAATTCCGCACGAAATGTAAACTAAAAATTTCTTTCTGCCCAGGTAAAAATGATTCGTACGAAATTCGTAAGCATTTCGTTCCGAAATTCGGCCAGATTCGTTCACAATTCTTTTTGAATTCGTATGAAATTACTAGCGAAATTCGCAAAAATGGCTTTTCGCAAAAATGACATTTCACAAAGATGTCTTTTCGTAAAAATGACAATTCGCAAAAATGAGTTTTCGAAAAATTGACAAATCGCAAAAGTGACAATTCGCAAAAATGACATTTCTCAAAAATGACAATTCGCAAAAATGTCAATTCGCAAAAATGACTTTTCGCAAAAATGGCTAATCGTAAAAATGACATTTCAGAAAAATCTCTTTTCTCAAAAATGACATTTCACAAAAATGTCTTTTCGTAAAAATGACAATTCGCAAAAATGACTTTTCGGAAAATTGACAAATCGTAAAAATAGCGATTCGCAAAAATAACTTTTTGGAAAATTGACAATTCGTAAAAATTGCGATTCGCAAAAATGACAATTCGCAAAAATAGCTTTTCGAAAAAATGACAATTCGCAAAATTGGATTTTCGCAAAATTGACTATTCGCAAAAGTGCAGTTCGGTAAAATGACATTTGAGGAATAATCATGCGCCCCCAAACGAATGTATTTTGGAAATTTTTTATAAAATTCTGCTCGGAAATTCGTATGGAATTCCACACGAAATGTCAGCCAAAAATTTCTTCAAAAATTTTCGGTCAAATTTCCATACTAAATTCGTACGAAATTTGAGCGAATTACAAACGAATGTATTTTGAAAATTTTTTATAAAATTCTGCTTGGAAATTCGTATGGAATTCCACACGAAATGTCAGCCAAAAATTTCTTCAAAAATTTCCGGCCACATTTCCAAAATAAATTCGTTCGTAATTCGCTCCAATTTTGTACGAATTTCGTATGGAAATTCCGTCGAAAATTTTTGTGGAAATTTTTAGGTGACATTTCGTGCGGAATTCCATACGAATTTCCGAGCAGAATTTTATAAAAAAAATTTTCAAAATAAATTCGTTCGTAATTCGCTAGAATATCGTACGAATTTCGTATGGAAATTTCATCGAAAATTTTTGAGGAAATGTTTGGCTGACATTTCGTGCGGAATTCCATACGAATTTCCGAGCAGAATTTTTTAAAAAATTTTTCAAAATTCATTCGTTTGTAATTCGCTCGAATTTTGTACGAATTTTTTAATGGAAATTTGACCGAAAATTTTTGAAGAAATTGTCAAAAGAATTTCCTTGCGAATTTCCATACGGATGTCCGAACGAAATTTTTTTTTGAAAATCCATTTTAAAAAATCCGGGTACTACTCGCACGAATATTCGTGCGAAAAAACGTTTCAAAACGCCACACGAATTTCACTATAGTAATTTCATACGAATTCGATAGGAATTCTGTACGAATCTGGCCGGATTTTGGAACAAAATTCGTACGAATCATTTTTACCTGGTCTTCGAGAAACTTTATTTAAAAATGGAAAATAATTGAATTTGTGCGAAGAAATTTATAAAAAAAATTGGTAAGTAATTGAATTTCTGTGAAATTTTTATTAATATTTTGTTAAAATAATTGAATTCTTTTGGAAAATTTTATTAAAATAGTAGATATTATAAATAATTAAAATGAGGAAAATTTTTGAAAATAATTTGAAATTTTGGTCAGAAATTTTATTAAATTTTTTGAAAATAATTGAATTTTGGAGAAGAATTTTTTTTATTTATAAAGATAATTTAAATTTTAAGGAGAATTTTTCAAAATTTTTGAACATAATTGAATTTATGCGAAGAAGTTCATCACTTTTGAAAATAATTGAATTTCTGTAATCAGTTGTTCTTAAAATTTCTATTTAAATCCGTTAAAAATTGATATTTTCTAACTTATTGAAACCTTTTGAAGTTCATCTGCGTTTATGAAGATTGTAGACGCAACTCTTTTGAAATCTTATTAATTTTCAATTTTTGAAGTTAAATTATTCATTAAATAATTTCTGAGTATTAATTTTATGATAGTTCTTCAAGAATTAAGTTATTTAAAAAGAAATCATTATCGGAAATAGAAAAAATTGAAGGGTTTGTATTAGAATTGTTTGCAATTTCATATAATATAATAGTTTATGAGGCAAACAAAAAAGACATCAAAATCCAGAATTTTCTTTGAGAGAAGGATAGGAATAAAGGAAGAAGGAAAGGTATGGAAAAGATGTAAAAATTAGAAAGTGTTTATCAAAATTATGTAATTAATTTCTTTTTGTACAAAGAGAAATATAAAATTTGAAACATGTTTAAAAATTCGAATCGACCTGAAAGGAAAAACATTCGTATTAACTTTCACAGCTCGCAGCGGCTGCAGGGAAAAGTCATTTGTTTTCTTTTTTTTGGATTTCATGGTGCAAGTTGCATTTGTCTCGTTCAGCGTTCCTCATTTGATGACGGGTGTCAGGTAAAACTTAATATGACGAACTTGAGGTGTAGAACGAATACCAAAGTACATATATGGCTTCATTAAGGGTGTATGCTACACTGTTGGTGGCGCTAGTGATGTATACCAGCGATATCTCATGCAGGGACTCGCGCGTGAAAAAACCTCTCATCGAATGAAAAAAAATTCGTAATGACGCTGTATAGCGTCAGGGCAGCTGCCACAGTTATTAATTAAGAGCACGGACGGACTTAGTCATGCCGGTCGTCGGCTCGAATTCGCCTAAGGGACTAGGGATATTAATCTTGGTCAATGGACTTTAAGGTTAGACGATGCTCACAGAGCTGGGAACATATATCACGACATGAACAGTTTTATTTTACTTCGTCTTTAACTAATCCTAATTATTATACTATCAAACTGTATTATACATGGAAAAAATAAATCGAATCTGACTCTAATATTGTTTCGAAAGTATTCTGTAATTATCCAAGTGGAAATGGAAGTTTGGGTAAAAAGATGGTAAACTATAGGAAACAATGGTTAAAAGATGGCGAAAAATGGCACTAAGTTTGACAAAGTCTAAAGTATTGCTGATGACCGAATCTTATGGTTAAAGAATGGCGACAATAAAAATTAAGTTTTCAAAATCAACTGAAGTAAACATAAAACCTTTCATTTTTTTATTTTTTTAACCATGGGCACAGTATGGCAAACCAGAGTTACTATTTTTTACATTTTCAAATTATGGGCAAATCATGGGAAAAAGGAGTAATAATTTTTTACATTTTCAAAATGTCGGCAATCCATGGTTGGACGCAAAACTATTTTTTTTCATATTTTTAAACTAAGGGCAAAGCATGGCGAAGCATGGTGAAAAAAAAGTTTTTTTTCTAACATACATGTACCGAAAGTACGTGTATTAGTGAAGGGGGTGAAAAGTATGAAAGTTAATTTCCCTCCCGGTGATGTTATATTATTAAATGCAAAATATCCCAAGTGCGAAATGCCAAGACTGCAAAAACGGCCCATCATTGGTGCAGTAATGTCTGCCGAGAATTGGCAGTAGTTACTGGGCCATTATTGGTGTCCAAAACGTCCCATTACTGGACCAATGATGGCGCCGATGGTCACAATTTCAAATTTTTTAAGACTGGGCCAGCTCTCGGTCCAATAATGGCACATTCATGGCAAAGTTTATTAATGTTTAATGGCAAAAGACAATTGCCAGTGATGTGCCGACCATCGGCCCAGTAATGGCTCATTATTGGCACTTTAATGGCAAAAAATTTGTATCGTTCATGGCAAATTATAATTACCAGTATTGGGGAGTAGCTTGGCTCAATAACGGCACAATATGGGCAAAGTTGATCAATCTTTAATGGCAAAATTCAATTGCCAGTGATGTGACGAAGATCGGTCGATTAATGGCTCATTAGTGGCACTTTAATGGCAAAAATTTTGTATCTTTGATGGCAAAATATAATTGCCAGAATTGGGGTGTAGCTTGGCCCAGGAATGGCACATTAATGTCTATCATTTTGTATCTATGATGGCAAATTATAATTGCCAATATTGGGACGTAGCTCGGCCCAATAATGGCACAGTATCGGCCAGTGTAGTGTAGCTTATAAGAACCCTTTTGCTTCCTCGACTTCAAGTCAGAGTAGCAGAGTGGTCAGAGTGTTAGGCTGTGGTGCGTCAGGTTCAGGTATCGATCCCCGCGAGAGGTAAGAATTTTTCAAATATTTGTAAGTTTGCGTTTAATTTAGGGAAATAAGCCGTATAAATGTTATAAATTAATTAGTTAATTGAATAAAAAAAAATTTATTTTTATTTTTTTCTAATTTTGTCAACACTGGGGGAGTAATGGCAGCCAATATTGGGCCATTAATGTCTGCTGAGATCTGGCTGCCAATAATGGGCCATTAATGTCTGCCGAGATCTGGCTGCCAATATTGGGCCATTAATGTCTGCCGAGATCTGGCTGCCGACGTCCAACCGCGGTTAACACCACAAGAGTCGGCGCAAAGTCGGGCCAATATTGTCTGCCAAGTCTCGATGCCAGCTTTGCCAATACTGGGCCTGTGTTGGGCCGCGTTGGTTTTCGCACTTGGGATTAATCTCAAACGTCTGGCACACCACTAAAAGTTACTATTTCTGTATTTTTATGAGAATTTCCACTACTTTAAATTCGCTAATATTAGAAATCAAAAAACTGTTCTCAAAAAATATAATCAAATTCTTTAAAACGATTCAATCATTTTCAAAAAATATTCGAAATTCAATTATTTTTAATGTCTAGTAGTATTTTTATTATTTCGCAAAATAATTCAAATATTTAAAAAAAATTTGATAAAATTCATTCAAAATTCAATTATTTTCATAAATAATAAAATTTCGACAGGAATTCAATTAATTTAGAATAGCATATTCAAAAAACTTTTCCAAAAAAATAAAATTATTTAATAATTATTGAAGGTGACCGAGTGATAATAGAATCATATTTTTACATTATATAATATAAGAATATTGTTACTGAAACTTCTTTAAAATTATTCTCATCGATTTCAATTCAATTATTATCTAAAACATTAATTGAAATTCATTTATAGATAGATTTTTATTAGAAAATTCTACGAGAATTGAATTATTTAAAAACAAAGAGAGATAATTTATTGAATATAATTGAATTCTTTTCACGAATTTTGTTGGAGATTTATTATCTCATCAAAATAAAACTATACATTTATCGAGTTTGAATGTAGTATGATGTATGTATTTTTCTATATTACGAATTGAGTAGATTTGTATTAGTTTCTTTTATTTCGGCTTCTTATATTTTCTCGCATTATTCTGAAATAAGTCAGTAGGCAGAGAGCGCCTAGAATGTAAACACCTCTGAAGTTCATGTCTAATAAAGTCTTATAATTTTGTTAAGCTGAATAACTGTTTCATAATTTATTTAAAATACAACAGGTTATGGGCCCAGGTCCTAACAAAAAATAGTGGTTGTGCGAGAGTTTAATAAACACTTTTTTTTGAGTTTGTGAAGTACAAGTTTTGTGTGAAAAAAAAAAAAGAAACCAGTTTTTTTTACAATGGACTCATCACAGTTAAAAGTGGAAAAACTTCGTGACAAGGATAACTGGCATCAGTGGCGTTTTGTGGTTCGTACGTTGCTAGAAGATGATGAAGATCTATTAGACGTGTGTGAGGGTAGACTCCGTCCGCCAGCACAACGTGAGGAGGGGTATGATCAGAAGCTGAAAAAGTTTAAAAAGGCTGATAAATCAGCAAGAAAAATTATAGTTACAACAAATTTTAATAACATTTTTAAGAATAATTACATTTCTCAAGGAATTCGATTGAAGTTATATTAAAAATATCTAATTAAAATTCTGCAATAAGTTTTATTATTTATGAAAATAATTGAATTATTCCAAGGATTTTATAAAAAAGTTTTAAACAATTGATTTTTTTCGAACAAATTCATGCAAATCGTATTTTTAATAATTAATTGTGAAATTTTATTAAAATAATAGACATATGCAAATTATTGAATTGAGAACAATTTTTGAAAATAATTTAAATTTTGCAATAAATTTCCTTCCTCCGAATGATTTTATTATTTATAAAAGTAATTAAATCCCTGAAAATAATTTAAAAAATTTATAAAAATAATTTAATTACTGCGAAGAATTTAATGCCAAATTTAACATCATTTGATTTTTTCGAAAAAACTTATGCAAATTTTATTTTAAATAATTGAATCCGTGTGAAATTTTTATTTATTTGGAAAATAATTGAATGTTCGTGTAAAATATTGTCAAAATTTTTGTTTAATAATTCAATTCTTTTGGAAAATTTTATTAAAATATATTTTAATAAAATTTTCCAAAAGAATTCAGTAGAATATTGAAAATCATTAAATTATTAAAAATTTTTGAAAAAATTTAAAATTTTGACATGAATTCTATTAAAATTTTTGAAAATAATTGACTTTTATTACTTTTAAAAATAATTGAATTCTTGTGACGAATACTATTTTTTATGAAAATAATTGAATTTTGCAATTAATTTTATTAAAATTGCCGAAAATAATTGAATTTTGCAATTACTTTACAAAGATAATTGAAATGTTGATAACATTTTTTTTTAATTCTTTGAAAATAATTGAATTTCTGAGAAAAATTTTATTAATTTTGAAAGTAATTCAATTCTTGTGATGAATATTGTTATTTATGAAAATAATTGAATTTACAATGAATTTTGCTATTTAAAAAAATAATTGAAATGTTGACAATTTTTTTTTTTTTTTTTTGATTCTTTGAAAATAATTCAATTTCTGCGAAGAATTTTATTAATTTAGGAAAATAATTGAATTCTTGTAACGAATACTATTATTTATGAAAATAATTAAATTTCGCAATGCATTTTATTCAAATTCCTGAAAATAATTGAATTTTGCAATTAATTTATAAAGATAATTGAAATGTTGATGACAATTTTTTTTTTTTTTGATTCCTTGAAAATAATTGAATTTCTGCGAAGAATTTTATTAATTTTGAAAATAATTGAATTCTTGTAATGAATATTGTTATTTATGAAAATAATTGAATTTTCAATGAACCTTATAAAAATTCCTGAATATAATTGAATTTTGGCAAATAATTTTGCTATTTAGAAAAAATAATTGAAATGTTGACGATAATTTGTAAAAAAATTTTTAAAAATAATTGAATTTCTGGAAAGAATTTTAATATTTATTAAGATAGTTGAATTCTTTTAAATAATTGTGTTAAAATTTTAAAAATTGAAACTAATTTCAAATAGAATTGAAATTAAAGTTTTTCAAAAAAATACTTCATTAAATGGTTTATAAAAAATTACTTTATGTCAGTTCTTTAATAAAATTAAGTTATTTAAAATAAATTATTGTTAGAATCAGAAAAAATTTAAGGTTTTTTTTAGAATTTATGGTAATTTCATAGTTTATGAGGCAAACAAAAAAGACACAAAAATTCAGAATTTTATTATAAATACTAAACATTTAATTTTTTCCATTACTTTTTAATAAAAATCCCTGACTTTTCCCTGACCAATTCTAGTTTCCTTGACTTTTCCTTGACTTCGATTTCGCTGACCTCTGACAATCCTGATTCTTCCTTTATTCTTAAATGCTTTTCTCATAGTTTCTCAAATTTTGTTACTATATATACATATAACAAATAAAGATAAAGAAGAGGAAGAATTCAATAAAGAGCAAAAAGGGAAACAAATTTCTGCGTACATTCTGAACACTTTTGTGAAGTTATAAATAAAATTTCCAAAAACCAAAAATATTATTTTTTTAACCACAGTACGTAAGTCATTACATAAGAACGAGTTTATGCGCACAATAATATATTGGACTTCTCCTTAAGATGTAAATATTTGCAGCCTCTCTTTTTTCGAGTATAAATAAGAAGAAGTTGTCCCTCTCGTCCGGACTACTAATGCAATTGCTGCGCGGATGAACCTCAGATGAGTGTTTCACTCCAACACAATGCAGCATATATGTATACGCTATAAAAAATTACGGACGATGAGATCCGATAAATTATAGTCGGTCATTACAGTAAATGTCTTACTAGGACCCCGAACAACGAAATGAACCACTGGGATAATGATATTATTATGGCTGTCTTGATTCTCGAGACGCTATCATCATACGTTATCCAACTCGTCTTCGTCGCGGTCGATCCGCTATGTTTGCAAGTTATACTCTGCCTTCTGCTTCTTCACGCGAACCATTGCTTTTTGCAAACCGGTTGCAAAGTATGATGGTGCCGTCAAGTTGGCTTAATGAAATCATCAAAGCCTCCGATCATCAGAACTCCCTCTAATATCGGATGTCAGACAGCGGAACGAAGGCAGCAACTTAGCAAGAATTGCCCGTTCCCCCTTCACTTCCATCCGAGCAATCTCCGCCAGGAGCTTTTCAACGAACCTCAAGAGTTTCTCTTTAGTATTGATCGCTCAGGTGATGTTACTCTAAAGACTACTTGTTATGAGTTAGTTTCAGTTTAATTTGCCAGATTGAGTCAACTAAACTCAAACATTTTATTGCTCTACAACTACAAATTTCTATAAATCTAGATTTATATTTACACTTTTCCTGTGTTATAGATAATATTTTATAATTCATTAAAAAGAGCTTTTTTGTTGTCACATGCCTCTTTTCATAAATGTAATAGGTACTGAAAAAGTGGTTCAAATTTTACTTAAGAATGATTATTCATTGAATTTTATCAAAAAACATAGAATAGTTTACATTTATTGTCGTCTGCATCACTGAGAAAAATAGAGTTTGAAAAACTGGGAGTCAATATTGAAAAAACTGGACTCAGTCCAGTAAAAGTACATTAATTCATTTCCATCAAGCATCTTAGGGTGTTGCGTATAGTGTATAGAGGGCCTTAGTTCCAAATGTCACTGTAATGAGCATTGAAACACAGGCGAAGATTATAAGGCGCGCTGCAGTGTGCATAGTAGAGAAACTGGACTCAGTCCCCTACTTCGAAATTTTCACAATGAGGGAACGCAGGCGCGGAACCTGTCAAAATAAATGGCCGACGCGACGCGAAACGAGTGTTTCCTTTTATTCACTTCGTCAATTTTATATAAAAAAAACAATAACCAATCATTAAAAAAAAGAAAAATATGTTAAATGCACTCTTTATATATTCATATTCATTAATTCACAAGTTTTATTCTATTTATTCTTCCCACATCTTCATACTTACAATTAACAACTAAATGCATCGGAAAATCTTACAATCATACGGGATTGAACACCTACCTAACCATACAACTAAATATACGCATAATTATAAATCGCACGCTTTTACATTAAGCCTCTCGGCTACGCAATCGATGGGGGAAATTTCCTATTTAAGAAACATCCCTTACCAATGAAATAAATTAGAATATGCGTCGATTTTACTTTGTAATTAATGTAAGTATGGATGTCAACAATATTCATAATATTGAATAAATAATATTGTCAACTAGTTTAAATTTGATACGGTTATTAGAATTTAATAATAAATAAATAAGAAACATTAATTTTTTCTTAATAACCTTGAAACCTTTTTTAAGTTTGACAGTCCTCATGGTAAATTTGATTATTCTTTTTTTTCGTGTACAAAATAGTGAATTGACCTTGAATGAAATGTATAATTAATTATTCTCACAGCAATATTTAATAATTTAATGAACTTAACTGCACTGCATAATAGTTGAGAGTAGTAATAGTAAGTGAAACGGTAAGATAAGTGAACGACCATTAGTGTGTGAGAGAGAGAATAACTTGTGGTTTTCGAGTAGGTATCTACTTTACGTGCACGGCGTTCATTTTTCGAAAGAACTGGACTGAGTACTATTTGTTCAATATTCGCTTCTATTATTGACTTGTGTTTTGTACACTGCCGCGTTCTTTTAACAATTACATGAGAAAGTAATTTCTCATTCCAATTTTTTATACTCTTATTCCCTCTTAGACTATATAAACAGTCTTGTTTAAGCTGATGAATGGAATAACTTGTGTTGAGTCCCAAAGTGTTCAGCTATGAAACTTCTAATACTATAGTGTGTACCTGTCACATATTACTCTATAAAGGAGTACTACACTGACTGCATAAATCATTTTTCCATTTTTCTCCGTGATAATGTAATAAATGTTTATTTTTTGTTGAATTGGATGGCCTGAAAAGTAATATAATCACTATCGGTTTTTGGAACCAATTAGTAATGAGTTTGTTATTATTTTTAATTAACGTCATGTCGGAAAAATTAATCTGATTATTAACTTCTAACTCGTAAGTAAATTTTAAATTTTTATAAGAATTAAAAACATTTAATATTACATTGATATGATCTGTCAATTAGAAACTGAAAATGTTTATTAAAATGAGAAATGTAATTATTAAGAGTTTTCTTTTGTAAGTTTTGTAAGAGTTTTCTTTTGTAAGTTAATATAAATCATTTTAGAAATCAATCTCTTTTGCCATACAGGTTCATTGTCAAGAATTTGAGATTTATCATAGTCAAAATCATGTTTAAAAACATTCTTATGTTGGAAAATCACATTTGTTTTTGATTTCATCCCAGGCAAAAATGATTCGTACGAAATTCGTACGCATTTCGTTCCGAAATCCGGCCAGATTCGTACAGAATTCCTATCGAATTTGTATGAAATTACTAGAGAAATTCGTGTGGCGTTTTGAAACGTTTTTTCGCACGAATATTCGTGCGAATAATACCCAGATTTTTTTAAATGGATTTTCAAGAAATATTTCGTTCGGAAATCCGTATAGAAATTCGCACAGAATAATTTTTGACAATTTCTTCAAAAATTTTCGGTCAAATTTCCATACGAAATTCGAGCGAATTACGAACGAATTTATTTTGAAAAATGTTTATAAAATTCTGCTCGAAAATTCGTATGGAATTCCTCACGAAATGTCAGCCAAAAATTTCCTCAAAAATTTTCGGCCAAATTTTCATACGAAATTCGATCGAATTACGAACAAATTTATTTTAGAAATTTTTTATAAAATTCTGCTTGGAAATTCGTATAGAATTCCACACGAAATGTCGAGCCAAAAATTTCTTCAAAAATTTTCGGCCACATTTCCAAAATAAATTCGTTCGTAATTCGCTCGAATTTTGTACGAATTTCGTATGGAAATTTCGTCGAAAATTTTTGACGAAATTTTTGGCTGACACTTCGTGCGAAATTCCATACGAATTTCCAAGCAGAATTTTATAAAAATTTTCCAAAATAAATTCGTTCGTAATTCGCTCGAATTTTATACGAATTTCGTATGGAAATTCCGGCGAAAATTTTTGAGGAAATTTTTAGGTGACATTTCGTGCGGAATTCCATACGAATTTCCGAGCAGAATTTTAAAAAAATTTCCAAAATAAATTCGTTCGTGATTCGCTCGAATTTTGTACAAATTTCATATGGAAATTTCGTCGAAAATTTTTGAGGACATTTTTAGGTGACATTTTGTGCGGAATTCCATACGAATTCGGTGCAGAATTTTATAAAAAATTTTCAAAATACATTCGTTCGTAATTCGCTCGAATTTTGTATGGAAATTTCGTCGAAAATTTTTGGCTGACATTTCGTGCGGAATTCCATACGAATTTTCGAGCAGAATTTTATAAACATTTTTCAAAATACATTCGTTTGTAATTTGGTCGAATTTCGTACGAATTTCGTATGAAAAATTGACCGAAAATTTTTGAAGAAATTGTCAAAAATTATTCCGTGCGAATTTCCATACGGATTTGCGAACGAAAATATTTTTTGAAAATCCATTTAAAAAAATCCGGGTATTATTCGCACGAATATTCGTGCGAAAAAACGTTTTAAAACGCCACACGAATTTCGCTAGTAATTTCATACGAATTCGAAAGGATGAATTCTATACGAATCTGGCCGGATTTTGGAACGAAATGCGTACGAATCATTTTTACCTGGGATGTGTTTAGTCATTCTTTTTTTAATTATTCTTTTTGACTCGACGATATAACAAACCGAACAGTTATTGCAATTTAATTTCTTAGTTAGAATTGATAAAGTGTACACGTTTTTTTTATATGTGTGTTAATAAAGATTATGGGATAACTATTTTGGAAAAGTAGTTCTTTTACAATAATATTTAAATTCTTCTAATGAAAAATACGTAGTTAGAAAGTTTTATGACTATCAGTCAGATTATAAACAATTGCAATTTTTTGTGATATCGGATGTTGAAAAAAAAGTTTAAGAATCTACCCGAAAAAGTAGGTTTCATAAACCAGTCAGTAATTAAGGTATACATATTAGATATATAATCAGATTTTTTAATACAAACAGAAACGTTGCCTTTATCAGAATTTGTGAAAAAATGTTCAGGATCTACTAAATTATTGGTAGATTTTCATTTTGAAGCAAAAATTTTATCTTTATTAGTGACATAATGTTTTTTATTTAAATTGTTAATAACACTGTTCGTAACTCTATTTCTGATTTCATTTTTGATTCGGGATTTATTTCTAGATTTTAAATTCAATGTTCAAGATGTTTAATAACTGTAATTAAATATTTTGTTTAGATATCTGTTGAGAAAAACTAAAATTAGAACCCAAAGGATACCCACATCAGTATAACCTCTTGAGGAATTTCAGTATTTGTTAAATTAATCAACCAAATGTTCTTATCTGAAACTTATTGGAAGTGCAACGATGTTTTCAGAAATAGTATTAGTAGAAATTTGTAAAGAATTGATAACAAACTTTTGGGTACAAAAAACTTAGGTATGAAAAGTAATAAATAATGGGTCTAATTGTAAGGTACGTTAGTCTTTGCTTGACTACAGACGCGAATGGTTATAAATACTCTCTATGAATGTACTCATGTTTTTTCATTTCAAGGAATATATAATAATAAATATTATATTGTGTTTAATTAACTGTCTACTTTATTCAACTTCTTGAATATACATTACCTGTGATAGGGACCTTTCAACTTGTCGGATGTATGTTATTTAATCCAATTTTAAAAATTCAAATTTAATAATTTGCAAAATAGTGTTCTATGAAGCATTGATATTGTTATTTGAATTTCGTCAGATGAAAATACTTTTTAATTCTTGGGAACGTATCCTCTTGATTTACGTTATAAGAACGCCGATATTTCTGTAAATTTATCAATATTGATTCTCTCCTTCATGTTTATCATGCATTCTAACTTTGCAAATTGGGACCATAAAGTGGTGGGTTTATATTGCTCTGACTGTTCTTTAAAATCTAATAGAACTTTTTCATAGGTTTCTGTAACCCTTTTTTATTTTCTCCAATCATTTGTAGGAATTGTAATCCTATTCGTAATTAACTTTGGACGTTCCGGGTAATTTTCATTGGCTAATGCAGCATCAGCGGCTTCATCAATTTCTCGAAGTACATCAATTAGACGAAATTAATTTTCCCTAAGAAAGAAAAAGAGAAGAAGAACAAGAAGGAAAAAGATTTGACTAACGTTCATCTTAAATTTTTAAAATGAAAACTTTCGACAAGTGATCGAAAATGATATTTTAAATCTAACCCAACGTGCTTTAAGGACAATTTTCATTTATTATAATTATATTCCATAGAATTTGCTGCAGGAGGATGAGAAAAGATAAATGAATCGTTTAAGAGTCCCTAACTTGATGCACGTTCTCACATACAAATTACAACTTACAAACATCGATGAGCCCAGAATTAGCAGGTTATCGATACTCATTAAGTAAGGCGTGCGCGTGACGTCACCTCATTACTATCGTTAATGACGAAAGGAGACCGCTTTTTAGCACCGAGACAAAAGAAACGGCAAATTAACTAGCTAAGGTTGTCGAGGCTACGACTTGACCCTATTGGGATCGTGGACTCGGAATAAGAATGTGTCGAAGAAGAAGAAGCAGAAGAAGAAGAACCAAAGTGGCAGACGGACGTGGATGAGCATATCGGGTTACTTGCTTGGCATCCTCCACTTCGATGAATTACTCTTTATTGGACGTTTGACCAGTAGTTCTCAACTATCGGTTATTACTCACCCTTTCTAATTACTTTGATTAGTTTCAGCGGCTGATGAAAGTCAATCACGACGATGCGGAGCGTCCCAATGGCAACCTCTATATGCCTCCTCTTGATCGGTATCACCGGAGATGTCAGTCATCCTTTTGTTCTCGGATACTGCCTTTTCTGCGGAGCAACTGCTCGTATACGGTCATATTATAGCGCCGGACTCTATTTCGATGTATTCAGAACATATATTCACAGACACAATAGAATTCGAAACGCGGAGTTTAGTAGTTGTCCCCGGAGAGGAACTTACCGATTAACTCATCTAGTAAGAGCATTGTTGCACTCAATGAGAGGACACTGGCCATTTTATTACAGATATCGCGTTATAACGTATATTGACAGAATTTTTATTTCGTGAGACACATTTTCCTGTATGGTGTTACCATTGGAGGGAAAAACAGTTGCTTACAGTTTAAACCCCCTGAGGGCAATAAACGGAGAACTAAGAATTACTCAAAGACTATATTGTGATCCGAAAGCAAAAAAATTGATTGATAATGTTGTAAAGATCAGTGGTAGTACTCTTATAGTTAACATATAATTCAAAGCTCGAGCCAGTGAAATAATTAAAAATACGGATTTTACGGACCAAAAATTAAAAATTAGGGACCATCGACGGATCAAATACTGACAAAAATATAACCAGTCCGGTTCAAATAAAATAAGAACCTTTCACTTAAAAATATAAATTAAATTTTTTCATAACTATAAAACATGAAGATATCGCTTTCACATCACCAAAACATTCCTAAAAATTTATTAAAGATTTACTTGCAAACTTCGAAGTATTTACTTGAAAAGTTTAGTAAAAATATCGTAAAGATTTAAATGTCCCACTTCAATAAGTGTTTAGCGTGAAACTTTCCTAAAAATATTTTTTAAATTTCCAGGAAAGTTTTGCGCTACATTTTCCCTTATATAAGAGAGAAGTAAAAAATTTAATTTAAATGTTCAGGAAAGTTTTAAGCTAAATTTTTAGGAAAATTTGACGATAAACAATATTTATTGAAATGGGACATTAAAATCATTACACAATTTTCACTAAACTTTGCAAGTGAATTTTCCGAAGTTTGTAAGTAAATCTTTAATAAATTTTTAGGAAAGTTTTGGTGCTGTTTGGCTTATAAGAATATATAATTTCTTCAAAAATTCTTCTGTAACTTCTTCAAAATTATTTTCATTTTTTCAAATTCAATTATTATTTTCAAGAATTTTCAACTATAATTCTTCTTTAAATTAATTATTTTTAATAATTTTATAAAAAGTTTTTTGACAATTTTCAAATCCATTTGTTTGCAATATTCAATTTAATAAAATTTGAATTATTCGTAAATTCTTCAATTAAATATATACATACATATATATTAAAAAATAAAAACTTCAAATATTTTCAAAAAGAAATTCAATTAAACTTTTTCAAAAAAATGATTCTATAGAATTTCAAAGATATTAATTTAACACCTTTTTAAAATTCAATTATTTATAAAAATTTACGCTAAATAGCTTTTAATATTCAATTATTATCTATAAAATTTTAACTGTAATTCGCATTCTTAATTCAATTTTTTTATTAGAAAATTCTACTAGAATTCAATAACTTAACAAAAATAAATATTTTATAGAATAATTGAATGTTTCTTATAATTCAATTCTTATAACGAATTTTCGTTAATGAATTAAATAATTTAAATTCTTTCGACGAATTTTAATAAAATTTTTAAGAACAATGACATTTTTCGAGAAATTCGATTAAAATTGTATTAAAAATAATTGAAATTCTACATTAAGTTTCATTACCTATACTTGTAAAAATAATTGAATCCTTAAGAATAATAAAATAATAATTTGTAATTTCTCCAAAATTACATTTTTTTAATGTTTTTAACTAAAACTTTTCTACAAATCCATTATTTTTAATAATAATTTTTTAAATCAGTTTTTTGAGAATTTTTAAATTCATTTGTTGACATTTCAATTTTACAAAATTTCAATTAATATTCTGAAATTCTTCAATTAAATAAATATTATTAGGAAATAAAAACTTCAAAAAAATAATTTCAAGTAAAATTGAAAAAGAAAATTTTTTTTAATTTAATTCTTCTACAGAATTATAAGCTAAAAATATGAAAAATTAAAATTTTCAAAGATTTTAATATAAAACCTTTTCAAATTTCAATTATTTCTAAAATGTTGATTAAAATTTATTTTTAAATCAATTTTTATTATTGGTTTGTTATTTATTTCTGTGAAATTTTTATTATTTTATAAAAATAATGAAATGTTAGCGTAGAATTTTATTAAAATTTTTGAAAATAATTGATTTTCGAACAGCAATTTTATTATTGCTAAAAATAATTGAAATTTTGACAAGAATTTAAAAAAAAATTTAAATATAATTGAATTACTGCGAAGAATTTTATTACTTTTGAAAATAATTGAATTTCCCTGTAACAAATGTTATTATATTTATTAAATTAATTGAATTATTGCAAAGAATTTTATTACTTCTAAAAATAATTGAATTTTCAAAAATTCATTAATTTCTCAAAATTGCGATGGCCTTTAAAATTCAATTATTATTTAAAATTTTAACTCAGATTCGTTTTTCAATCAATTTTTATTAGAAAATTCTAAGAGAATTCAATTATTTAAAAAGAAAAATAAATTAATTGATTGAATAATTGAATGTTTCTCAAAATTAAATTCTCATAAAGAATTTTATTAACAAATTTTTAAAGAATTGAATTATTTCGATGAATTTTAATAAAAATTTTAAGTTACATTTTTCGAGAAACTCGGTTAAAATTGTATTAGAAATATTTGAAATTCTATAATGAGTTTTATTATTTAAGAAAAAAATTCAATCCCTGTAAAAATTCTATTATTTATGAAAATGATTGAATGATTGGGAAGAAATTTATTAAAAAATTTGTAAATATTGGAATTCCTGTGAAATTTTTATTATTTTATAAAAATAATTAAAGGTTTGTGTAGAATTTAATTAATTTTTTTTTTTTTTAAATAATTGAAACCTTTTGGAAAATTTTATTAAAATAGTAGATATTGAAAATCATTGAATTGAGAAAAATTTTTTAAAATATTTAAAATTTTGACAAGAATTTTTAAAAATTTTTTTGAAAATTATTGAATTTCAGAGAAAAATTTAATTATTTCTAAAGGTAATTGAAAATTATAAGAGAATTTTTAAAAGTGTTTTGGAACATAATTGAATTTTTGCATACCCAATGGGAAATTTACAACTGGCGTAGTACTGCGCCAGCACTGGCAGCACTGGCGGCAAGGCTGAGAGCCAGCACTGGCATGGCACTGGGATGATAACGCCGTCTGGCGCTGCCGAAGTACTGTCTGTCAGTGCTGCCAGACAGCGCTGGCGCAGCACTGGACCAGTGCTGGCTGAGAATATTGCCGCAATAAATGCCGTATTGTTATTAATTAGTCGTAAATTCATAATTATAAATAATTTAACAACAAAATGGTAAATAATATTAATAAATAGTTATTATTCATAAAATATTTCTCTTCTTAAAGAAATTGTATTAAAGATGGAGACTAACAGTGGATGTAGTAAATGAAGTAGAAAAAAATTGTTTATAACATTTAAAAATTAAATAATAAACAATTACAGTAAGTGTGCATTAGATTTTCATATTTTAGTACCTAACGATTGGAATCTAGAAATATCGCAAACCTATGAAAATAAACAAAATTGCTGACGAGGGGAATCGAACCTACGACCTACGGACTAACAGACTAACGCTCTAACCACTATGCTAACGACACATGTGTACAGTAAAGTATTAATATCTCAGTATCATTCAGACATACAATTATTATTGAGTCAAAGATGAGAAAAAATAGGGATACGTTAGAAATAATAAATTGAAATAAAATAAATTAAACTACATTTTTAATTTGCATTTAACATTTTACGTAATTCTTAAATTACGTGGTAATTTTTTAATAATTTTTTATTCATAGTAAGAAGTATAATAGTATTTTAATAGGAACCAAATTATTATTGAGATTAAAGTTTAAATTTTGTTTATAATTTTAATTTGTTTAAATAATTTATTATTTACAAAATTAGACAATTGTGTTAAATTGTTATTATTAAATTTAATAAGAATAAAAAATGAACAACTGAAAAGTAAAATATTAATTTTTTTCAATAAATTTATATTTATAAACATTTATAAACTTTTTTTATAATATTTTTCAAGTTTATGTCAAAAAAGCAATGTTGGTAAAGAGCGTCGTGAACAATTTTTCTATACTCAGCCAGCACTTGCCGCCGTGGCTTGTCCAAGCTTTGGCGAAACAAAAATTCTGTACTGCGCCAGCACTAATTGTCGAGGCTCGGCTAGACTACGCCGAACAATCGTCTGAGTACTAAGCCAGTGGTGAACATCGGCACTACACTGGCATTTCCCATTGGGTAGAATCAGATTTTAAAGGGGAAATTCTCCAAGAAATCAGAAGAAAAATTTTCCAAGGTTGCAAAGGGAAAATTTCACAAGATTTTAAAGGCAAACTTCTTCGAGTTTTTTGGGGAAAATTCACCAAGATTTCAAAGGTAAAATTCCCGAGGTTTTAAAATCAATCTAGACAATTTTCTTCAACTTAATTTTTTTTTCATTGACGGCAACGTTATAATCAAATATTTAACACTATTTCTTGGTAGATTTAAAAAAAAACTGTATAAATAAGTAAATAATAAAATTTTCAGCGCAGAGATTAACGAATCTTGAGGTTTTTTCTATTTTTTGTCCGCGATATCAAAAGAGGTGAAAAGAGAACGAATTTTTTCTTATATATTTCAAATTCGAAGAAACATGAAAAGAAGTAATCTTTCTAAAAGCATTTTATCCTTTGCAGACTTGTGCCAAAGAGAGAAGGAAAAGAGTAAAACAAGTTTCATCAAATATTTAGCATCTTAAATCTGCAGCGTTGCCACAAATCTTGTTGGAGATTTTAAGACGAGCAACCCAACTGGTTGACACTCTTTGGTGAACGCAAAGCAAAAGAAGAGACATACTTGTGCTTGATAAGTATCAAGTATACAGTAGCTAGACATAGGCGGCCAGTATCGACCGAGAGAGCCAAGTTCGCAGCCAATCCTCGACTGCGCGTTAAAACCACGCCCTTTATTTCGCGCTTGCATTGCCAAGATCTTGCGAAAAGAGAAGAATAACTGACGAGGGAACTAAAAATTTAAGGAACTCTCTCGCCGAGGCACATTATTTTATATTATTTAACTGTGTGCCTTATTAAGTTTAGATAAGTCAAAATTTATGCGCACAGCACCCAAGTTTTGTGAGAATAGTAAATTGTATTTTTAATGCGGAATAATAAATGTTTTAGTTTTTATATTCGCGTATACGATTTTAGTTTCTCTCGCACTAAAACTTGTATTTTATTTTATAATCAGACAAAATAAGATATTTTATCTTTCCTTTAATTTAAAAGTTTCCAATTTAACCCTCTGGAGAACACATGGGGTCATTCTGACCCCAAATTTTTTTACTAAAAGCTTTTTATCTATTGTTTAATATTTTTTATAAGGATTTTAAAGTATAAAGACTTATTTTACAGCGCAGGGTTTAAACTATATTTAAAAAATCCTTAGTTTTATTAGATGAACAGTTCAAAATTGATTGAGCGCATTGAAAAATGATCTAAAAAAGAGTTGTGTTCTCCGAAGGTTAATAACACTAAGGTACTTTTGTTGATAATTAATTCACGTTTCTTTCATTATTTAAAAATTAAACACAAAAAATTAATTTTCTTTTTCCCTGATTTCCAGGAAGAATTTTGATTTTTTCCCTGACCCTAAAGAATATTCTACTGATTCACTCTCAAAATGATATACTGCGAAAAATGTTATAATACATTTATTTGCGAATTTTTTTAATTGTAAAATTATATTCGAAAATATCAATAACTTAACTATTCTTTTTTAAACAATATTATTTTTTCATATTAGGAAAAATGATTTCAAACATTTCGAATTCAAACCTTTTAAAATTTAATAACTTGAAAGAATATTTTTAAAAAACATGAAGAAATGGATCGCTTTTTTCATGTTTTTTTTAATAATTAAAGGTGACCGAGTGATGACAAAATCATTTTTTTATATTATAATATAAGAATATTGTTAGTGTAACTTATCGTTAAAATTATTCTCATCGTTTCAATTCAATTATTATTTTATAAAATTTTTAAATAAAATTCTTCTGAAAATCAATTATAATTTAATAATTTATGAAAAAATTCTACTTGAGAGTTTTCAAATCTATTTCTTTTCAATTCAATTTTACGTGAAATTTCGATTATTCGGAACTTTTTGAAGAAAAATTCCATAGAATTTTTAATTAAAAGTATGAAAAATTCAGATTTTCAAAGATTTTAATTTGAAACTTTTAACAAAATTCAATTATTTCTGAAAATTGAAATGATTAGTAACTTCTCCAAAATTCAATTATTTTCCACAACTTTAAATGAAATTCATTTATATAAATCGATTTTTATTATTATTGAGAAGAATTTTATAAAAAAACTTTCAAATAATTGATTTTTTTTTAACAAATTTAATTATTTCTAGAAATTCATTCTATAATGCTTTTAATATTAAATTATTATCTAAAATTGGAACCGAAATTCATGTTTAAATAAATTTTTATTAGAAAATTTTACGAGAATTCAATTATTTATATACAAAATTAAATCATTTATTCTCTAATTGAATGTTTCTTAAAATCTAATTTTTAAGAAGAATTTTATTAACAACTTTTGAAAATAATTAATTTCTTTTAAAGAATTTAATTAAAATTTTATTGAAATTTATTTTATTAAATATTATTTTATTAAATATTAAATAATTTATAAAAATAACTGAATTCATGGGAAGAATTTAATTAAATTTTGTTTAAATAATTGAAATTTTGCCAAGAATGTTATTAAAATTTTTGACAATAATTTAATTCTTGAGAAGAATTTCGCTATCTATATATAGTTATAAAGATAATTTAGTTCTTGACGAGAATTTTTAAAAAATTTGTAAATAATTTTATTTCTGCAAAGCATTTTATTACTCTTCAAAAGAATTAAATTCTTCTGGTGAATTTTGATATTTATGAAAATAAAATTGAAATTTGGAAAGAATTTTATTAAAAACTCCTTAAAATAATTAACTTTATGGACAGAATTTTGTTGTTTATCAAGATAGTAATTGTATTCTTTTCCAGAATTACTTTAGGAAAATTTAGGAAAATAATTGAATTATTGCAAAGAATTTTATTATTTTATTGAATAATTTATTGTTTCTTAAAATTTAATTCTTTCGTCAAGTTTTAACACAATTTTTAAGAATAATTATTGCTTTTTTCGAGGAATTTATTGAAAATTGTATTAAAATTATTTGAAATTCTATATATGCGATGAAAATAATTGAATTTCTAAATGAAAATTTATTATTTATGAAACTAATTGAATGGTTTCATAGAATTGTATCAACATTTTTTTTTTTTTGATAAATTTTATGAAAATAGTAAATAATGAAAATCATTGAATTGCGAAAAACTTTTGAAAATAATTGAAATTTTCTAAAGAATTTTATTAAAATTTTTGAAAATAATTGAATTTTTGGCGAAAATTTTTACTATTTATAAAGGTAATTATACTGTTGACGAGATAGGGTAAGTGCGGGTATAGTCGGACAGTACTAGTAGTCGGACACTTTCGTGTTTTTTGGCAAATAAATAATAATGCATTGTGATAATTACTTTAAAAAGTATACAAAACGAATGTGTGAAGTTTATATTTTATTAAAATAGTGTTATTTTCGAAAATAATTAAACAAGAAATATTTTATTTAATGTTTTAAAAATCATGGTGTCCGACTATAGATACAGCCATTTTCGAGTAGCGCGATGAGTTGCACAAAGTTTTGTTGATAATTAATCATAAATACTAAAACTTATAGGGTTTAAATATTATATTAATAACTTCTAATTTGCTTTAATTCCATTTTCCAGCAGATAGCAATTTAAAAATGATCTTTTTCTTTTTATAAATTCAAAATATCTGACAGATGTCCGACTATAGAAACAAGGGGAAAAAGTGTCCGACTACTAAAGCATTCGTAATTTTTTATTAAAATGTTTATATTTTATTAAATACTCAACTATTTGTAACAAATTTATATGATTTTTAATCCTGAAGAACTCCTTTAATTAATAATGTGCTTATAAACACAGTAGATATTTGCTTTTTCAAGAAAAAAAACATAATTTAAGACTGTATCCTTAAGTGTCCGACTACTAGTGCATTTACCCTATTCGTTAAAATTTTTAAAAATAATTTAATTTCTTCGAAGAATTTTATTACTTTTAAAAATATTTAAATTCTTGTGATGATTATTGTTATTTATGAAAATAGTTGAATTTTGCAAAGAAGTTTATTAAAATTCCTGAAAATAATTGAATTTTGCAATTAATTTATAAAGATAATTAAAATGTTGATGAGAGTTTAAAAAAAATTTTTTAAAGTATAATTGAATTTCTGAAAAGAATTTTAATATTTATTAAGATAGTTGAATTCTTTCAAATAATTGCGTCAAAATTTTTAAAATTAATACTAATTTCAACAGAATTGAAATTAAAGTTATTCAAAATACACTTCATTAAATGATTTATAAGAAATTACTTTATGGCAATAAAGCAAGTTCTTCAATAAAATTAAGTTATTTAAAATAAATTATTGTTAGAAATAGAAAAAAATGTAATGTATTTTTTTTAGAATTTGTGGTAATTTCATAGTTTATGAGGCAAACAAGAAAGACACTAAAAATTCAGAATTTTCTTATGAATTCTAAAAATTAAATTTTTTACAGTACTTTTAATAAAAATCCCTGCGACTTTTTCCTGATTTCACTGACCAATTCTACTTTCCCTGACTTTCCCCTGAATTCCCTGATTTCTCTGACCTGTGTCAACCCTGAAAATTTCCAAAATTGAATCAAAATTTCCGTTTGCTGACCTTCATTTTCTTTTTAAAGTAATTAATGAATCATATATATATTGGGAGCGGTTTCAAGAGCCCTAAAATCTTCAAGATTTGTAATAAGATCTGCATCAGTTTTTCATAACAGAAATTCTGAAATTTAATTCGAATTCAGAACATCAACAATCTACGAAAAAGTATTATGCAATAAAAAAATTACTATTTATGTTCTGTAAGTTTTTGAAACGTTTATCAACAAGGTGTACAAAAAAATATGATTACTTTTATAATACAGAGTGTAATGCTTTTCTCTTTCATAAACAGTAAATTTATTTGAAGAAACAATATTTTCTAAATAATTTGGAGCTATTGAGTGTCATCTGCCTATATGTTCATTGCAGTGTCAAAGTACGACGGAGTTTTGGACGAGGATGCTACTCTAATAGTACTATGACGGCAATTTCTCTGGGGGATGGTTACTTGCAGTGTTGGCTTTAACAACATACTTAACCGAGCTACTTAGTACTCTTGAAGCAAAGGTACCCCTTGCTATAAAAACATTTCACCCCCTTAATCCAGAACAACCGTTAATGCTCAAAGCCACTATCGACACAAAAAGTATATAGAGTTCTCAATTTGAGAGCGTATAACTAACTCATAGGTAAAAATTTATTAATATTGTATTCAGGCAATCTTGAATCAGTATGTAAAGTTACACCAATAATAAAATTTTTGTATAATTTCTTAATTTTCTAAAGTGAAAAATAAATTATTCTTTGCATTGTCTTGACAGGAGTCTGCAATAATTGTATATATTATATATATAGTCTTCATTACTTGGGGTATTTTGGGGTCGCTGATTACGAATCCGGTGTCAGGTTTTAAAAATTCAAAATGTCAGATCCAATATGGCGGACGAAATTTAAAATTCATCGGACTCACTTGAAATTTTTTCCTTAGTTTTGAATTTTGAAAGTCTGACATCGGATTTGTAATCAGTGACTCCAAAAATTCCCGAGAAATGAATTTCATGAGTCCATTGAACTTTAAAAACAATATTTCCGTCATATTGGATCCGCGATTTAAATTTTTCAAAATCTAACACCGGTTTCGTAATCAGCAACCTCAAAAACCCCCAAATAATAAGTTTCAAGTGAATCCGATGAATTTTAAATTTCGTCCGCCATATTGGATCCGCCATTTTGAATTTTTAAAATCTGACACCAGATTCGTAATCAGCGGCTCCAAAAACCCATGAGTAACAAATCATAACAAATATTACATTAAATAGGTTATGATTTATGAACCTATAGGTTCATAGTTTAAAATCAGATTTAAAAAATTCAAAATGGCGACTACAAAAATTAAAAAATTTACCAGTTTCGCTTAAACCTCGTTACTCGGGGGTTTTCGGGGTCGCTGATTACGAATTCGATGACAGATTTTCAAAATTCAAAATGGCGGATCCAATATGGCGGATAATTTCAAGATTGATGCAATTCGATCAAAATTCATTTCTCAGGGGTTTCTGGGGTCGCATGAATTCTAATTTGATGTCCGTTTTTAAAAATTCAAAATGGCGGATCAAATATGGCCACCAATTTCTTTCAATATTGCCGGATGTGTCTAAAATGTTTACTCGGGGATTTTTATGGAGTCACTTAATTAAAATTTGATATTAAAATGAAAAAATTAAAAATTGACGTCGGCAAAATGACGATTAAAATTAAAAAATTGAAATGAAATCTCATGTCAGACTTGAAAAATGCAAAATAGTTTTGTAAAATATATATAATTAATTATAAGTGTAGCGTACGATTCAGTAATTAAAAAAAATAAAAAAGAAATTTCCCAATTTATACAATTTCACATTAAATTCGAATTTCATAATATTGAAAATTCCCATGTAAATATTTTTAGATAAATCGGTCAACTTTTAAAAAATTTGGTCGACATATTGGATCCGCCAATTTGAATTTTTAAAATCTGACACCAGATTCGTATAATCAACGACCCTGGAAACCCCTGAGAAATGAATTTTGGTCAAAACGCATCAATTTTAAAATTATCCGCCATATTGGATCCTCCATTTTGAATTTTGAAAAAATGACCTCAAATTCGAATTTAGCGACCCCAAAAACATTGTATATGATAAAATTGCATTTTTTTGGAAACTTTTTTTTCGGAGCATTATTTTAGGCCCATAAGCGATTTTTAACTATGGAGTGCGAAGGGGTGAAACAATAATTTAAAATAACAATGTCTTTAAACAAAAATATTGAGAAAATGATACTTTTCAAAATTGGTTTTTAAAATAACAATAATATTGTATTTCTGATCAAAATATGTTAAAAAATAAATTAATTAAAGTAATTTTTAAAGTTCTGCAAGTTATTTAAAGTTCATCAATGAGCGCTCAAAAGATGCGTCTAAAAAAACTAAAAAATTAGTGAAAAACATTTATAGGTGTCCTCACATTTTTTAATCTTATGGGCAAAAAACGTTTTTTTGAAAAATTAAAAATCTAAGAAAAATACATATATAGTTAAACGTTATTAATCTATCTCAAAGTACTCAAAATTCATCCCTAAAGCTGTTCATGATCTCGAGATATTTATGAAAATGTGTTGTTTACACATACACACATACGGAATGACATTTTTGAAAAATATGATTTTTTAATTCCTGAGGTCAAATAACACAAAGATATATGTGCCAAAAAATCAAATTTGTAAAATTTTGGTATTACAATACTTCCTCTATTGAGGAAATAATAATTAAAACATTCTTTTTGTTCAATGATCCTAATATACCTTTAAAATCATTTCTGCAAAATATTATAATTTTTTAAAATTAGTCGGCAACGACTTTAGTCAAAATACAATGGAATGACTCTAATATAACCGTGCAGAAAATGACCCACTTATTTACCCTATTTAAAATAGCGCTTTGGTCGGGGCCTCTACAGTTTTCCCTAATTGAAAAAAAATTTAAATGAACTAAGTTTTCAAAATCCCTTTTTATAAAAAAGCTATTAACAATGAAAAGCGATCATTATTCTAGTAATTTAATGATTTTTTGCGAGCGGTCAATAAATTAGACTTTATTGAACTAGGGCAATAAAGTACACTTTATTGACCTGGGAAAATAATGGGCACTTTATTGACCGCTGGTTTATAATTGTCAAATTCTTGAGAATCATTTATGATTAAAATATTAAAATACTGAAAAATATTTTACATCAATAAGTTAATAAATAATTTTCTATGTTTTATTTATTAAGTTATTAAGTAAAACAGTAAGTCTTGTAAAATCTATTAGATAACTACACCGCGTATTATATATGTATATAGTAGATGGTAGTTTGGTAACTGAAAGATAGTTTCAAACTTTACCCGCAATGTGGATCCAATATAATCTGATCATCACTATATATATACCACGGAGAAAGGTATTATATATACATAAATGCAGGCATGAAATTTTAATTCAGTTTTAATAACACTGCAATATCACATTGAACATGGAGGTTATATTTATATGGAGGAGGAGATAAAAAGTAATGCACATTGGGCGGGGAATATGATCCTGTATACATACAAGCTGAGCCAAGTTAGAAGACACCCCATCGCATCGGCACAACATAAACCCCATAGTGCTAAGCTAAGCGGCTTAGTACCTCGTAAGGGCAGTGACGCTTGACATACCCAGGACAGCTAGCTGTTAGAGCACGTATACTTGTCAGAGTATGAACCCTATTTTCCCGCATTTATATGTGGCCCGAGTTTTTTTCAAATTTTCCCGAAAAACAACCATTTCCCTGAAAATATATAAATATCATTTTTCACGAAAATTTTTTAATTAATTCGATAATTCTTCAGAACATCCTTTTAAAAGATTCATCAAAAATAATTAACTCGCAAAATGATTTAATGAGAAATTAATTTATCGCAATTAAAACAAAACTGAAATTACAAAAACTGGTGAAACATAAATTATTATTAGTCATTATCATTGTATACTTATTTATGTGGAAAATGATAAAAGCTGATTTTGTGAAAGCGCATACATATTCACGCAGTCAGATATGAAATGATTTTTAATCTAGTTGCGTGTAATACAGAGAACAAAAGAGATGTTTACAAGCTGAAATGCACCGTGTCGAGTTTCATGTAGCTGTTAGTAAAACATTTTGTTTTCCCATGAGTGAGTTACCCCAATGCATGTCTGACCCAGGGTGCGGGCCACACCCCCATTCATGCTCAGTATACACTTAAATTAAATGGACTCCGTTGTCGCATTATGGTGCCGAATACCATGTTATATCTAACCTCTCATTAATCCCGTGTGAACGTTGGCATGGTCCCTCTGAAAGACGAGACTATGATTTCTAAATTCAAAATTACATGGTTTATTATATGGTTAAAGAGTCGAGAGTTGAGATGTGAATCACGTTTCGATTACAGTGAATATGACGACTATACTTTTTAGCTATGTGGAACTGCTTTATATATCCGTTCGGATGCATATAGAATACTAAGTTATATGGCGGATTTACGGGTATTGTCAGCGCCCGTTGCCAGCATCAATATACTTTGATGAGCGCCGATCGTCAGTCTCTATTTATATTTTATTTCTCAAAAACAAATACTTTCCGTCTATCCCAAGCTGCACGGTTTTTAAAAATTAAAAATAGCCGTTCGAATATGGAGGATTTATTTTAAAATTTATTGGATTCACGGGAAGCTTGTTATTTTACGGTTTTTCAGATTTTTAGCATTATCAGGGTTGCCACAGGTCAGGGAAAAATCAGGAAAAATAGAATTGGTCAGAGAAATCAGGGGATAGTCATGAAAAGTAGAATTAGTCAGGGAAATCAGGGAAAAATCATGAAAAGTATAGAATTAGTCAGGGAAATCAGGGAAAAGTCGAGGATTTTTAATAAAATTACTAGGAAAAATTAAATATTTAGTATTTATAATAAAATTCAGAATTTTTGAGTCTTTTTGCTTGCCTCATAAACTATGAAATTACCACGAATTCTAAAAAAAACCTTAAATTTTTTCTGATTCTAACAATAATTTATTTTAAATAACTTAATTTTATTGAAGAACTTGCTTTATTGCCATAAAGTAATTTCTTATAAATCATTTAATGAAGTATTTTTTTGAAAAACTTTAATTTCAATTCTGTTGAAATTAGTTTTAATTTAAAAAATTTTAACGCAATTATTTAAAAGAATTCAACTATCTTAATAAATATTAAAATTCTTTAAAAAAATTCAATTATTGTCAAAATTTTAATTATTAATTAATTTCTCGCTGAAATTCAATTATATTCAGGAATTATTATAAAATTCAGTGTAAAATTCAATTACTTTCATTAATAACAATATTCATCACAAGGATTCAATTATTTTTAAAATTAATAAAATTATTCTTTGCAGAAATTCAATTATTTTCAAAGAATCCAAAAAAGAATTGTTGTCAACATTTCAATTATCTTTATAAATTAATTGCAAACTACAATTATTTTCAGGAATTTGAATAAAATTAATTGCAAAATTCAATTATTTTTAGGAATTTTAATAAAATTTATTGCAATAGTCAATTATTTTCAAAAATTTTATTTAAAAATTCTAGTCAACATTTCAATTATCTTTATAAAAATAGAAAAATTCTTTGCATTCAATTATATTCAGAAACTTTATAAAATTCATTGTAAAATTCAATTATTTTCATAAATAACAATATTCATCACAAGAATTCAATTATTTTCAAAATTTTTTTTTAATTCTCGTCAACATTTTAATTATCTTTATAAATAACAAAATTCTTCGTTAAAATTCAATTATATTCAGAAATTTTATAAAATTCATTGTAAAATTCAACTGTTTTCATAAATAACAATATTCATCACAAGAATTCAATTATTTTCAAAATTAATAAAATTCTTTGCAGAAATTCAATTATTTTCAAAAAATCAAATAAGAAATTGTCGTCAAAATTTTAATTATCTTTATAAATTAATTGCAAAATTCAATTAGTTTCAGAAATTTTAGTAAAATTCATCGCAAAATTCAATTATTTTCAAAATTTTTTTTAATTCTCGTCAACATTTTAATTATCTTTATAAAAAACAAAATTCTTCGTCAAAATTCAATTATATTCAGGAATTTTTATAAAATTCAATTATTTTCATAAATAACAATATTCATCACAAGAATTCAATTATTTTCTAATTTAATAAAACTCTTCGCAGAAATTCAATTATTTTCAAAGAATCCAAAAATGAATTCTTGTCAACATTTCAATTATCTCTATAAATTAATTGCAAAATTCAATTATTTTCATGAATAATATAGTATTCGTTACAAGAATTCAATTATTTTTAAAAGTAATAAAATTCAATTATTTAAAAAAATTTTAATAAAATTCATGTCAAAATTTCAAATATTTTCAAAAAATTTTATTAATTTAATAATTTTCAATATTCTACTATTTTAATAAAATTTCTCAAAAGAATTCAATTATTAAACAAAAATTTTGACAATATTTTACACGAATATTCAATTTTATTGTTTCCCAACCAAATAAAAATTTCACAGGAATTCAATTATTTAAAATAAAATTTACATACATTTTAAAAAAAAAATCAAATCATGTACAATTTGTACAATTTTTTTTACAATTTTTTTTTTTTTACAATTCTTCGCCGTAATTAAATAATTTTTATAAATTTTTTAAATTCTTTTCAGGGATTTAATTACTTTTATAAATAATAAAATCATTCGCAGGAAGTCAATTATTTTCATAATAATAACGCAATAATGGATGCAAATTCTTTGCAAAATTTAAATTATTTACAAAAATTGTTCTCAATTCAATAATTTGCATATATCTATTATTTTAATAAAATTTTCTAAAATAGTGAAAAATTTACAGCAATTGAATTCTTAAAAATAGGATTTGCATGAATTTGTTAACAAAAAATCAATTATTTGAAAGTTTTTTTATAAAATTCTTCGCAATAATTCAATTATTTTCATAAATAATAAAACTCAATGCAGAATTTTAATTAGGTATTTTTAATATAATTTGAATCGAATCCCTTGAAAAATGTAATTATTCTTATAAATGTTATATTTAAAATTCGTGAAAAGAATTAAATTATTCAATAAATTCTCTCTGTTTGTTTTTAAATAATTGAATTCTCGTAGAATTTTCTAATAAAAATCGATTTATAAATGAATTTTGTTTAAAATTGTGGAAAATAATTGAATTTTGGAAAGTTACTAATCATTTTAATTTTCAGAAATAATTGAATTTTGTAAAAGTTTTAAAGTAAAATCTTTGAAAATCTGAATTTTTCATACTTTTAATTAAAAATTCTATGGAATTTTTCTTCAAAAAGTTCCGAATAATCGAAATTTCACGTAAAATTGAATTGAATAGAAATAGATTTGAAAACTCTCAAGTAGAATTTTTTCATAAATTATTAAATTATAATTGATTTTCAGAAGAATTTTATTTAAAAATTTTAGAAAATAATAATTGAATTGAATCGATGAGAATAATTTTAACGAAGTTACACTAACAATATTCTTATATTGTAATATAAAAAAATGATTTTTTCATCACTCGGTCACCTTTAATTATTAAAAAACATGAAAAAAGCGATCCATTTCTTCATGTTTTTTTAAAATATTCTTTCAAGTTATTAAATTCTAAAAGGTTTGAATTCGAAATGTTTGAAATCATTTTTCCTAATATAAAAAAATAATATTGTTTAAAAAAGAAGTTAAGAGTTATTGATATTTTCGAATATAATTTTACAATTAAAGAAATTGGCAAATAAATGCGATAAAGAAAATCTTTTTTTGAGTATTATCTAATCATTTTGAGAGTGAATATCAAAATATTCTTTAGGGTCAGGGAAAAAGTCAAAATCAGTGAGGAAAAATTCTGGAAATCAGGAAAACGTCGGGGAAAAACAAAATTAAATTTTTGTTGTAACCCGGATTATGTTCATAAATCCGGTATTTAACATTTTTTTTAAACATTATAAATTCTAATATTTTTAGAGACTATAACTACTTTTGCTATGTCAACTAAAAAATATATATAAAAAAAATTTAAAAAAAAAAAAAAATTTCTATTAGCGACTTTAGTATCAATGGTCGAAAGAAATGCTATAACAAAATATCTAGATTTTGCCATAGCAACTTCTGTACACATGAAAATGGTAGTTATATTGTTTGACTTGGGATAGTAAAAATGTTTTCAACAGTTTGACATGTTTGCCCCCGTCTACCTATCCATGTATTCCACTAATATATCTGTTTCGTCTGAAGGCGCTATTCACGACGTGGCCCTCGTTTAAATTCGCCTCGCTCCCTTAAGTACCCAAGAGCCCATGATCCAATAGCACTATACCGGAAGAAGGCGAAGGTGATCCATGAGGTAAAGAAGGCGTTCGAAAAAAAAGGGGAAGAAGACGAGGAAAAAAGCCTGAAAATACAAAACTTCTTACCGCAACAATGGCGTGAACCGATTTGAAAAAGATCCTTAGGAGATTTGCCATCAGTTTCACACCTCTCCCATAGGTTTCCTACACTGATGAACCGTGATCTACAATAAATTCCTGTGGCCACAATAATCTTACTAAGGCGTGCCACACACTGGGGTCCTGCTATATACCCCATTATAGTTTTTCATGTATTGTCAAGGTGTCGAATCTGTCTACAAATAACCACTAGAGAAATAGTTACTCTCGCGCTACTCGTTTTGCGTCTCCTTTTGCTTTCATTTCACACATATTTTTTTGAAGAGACCTTTCTGTCACGTGTGCCACATCAGAATAATGCTCATCCATAAATTCCTATTTTCATTCGTTACATTCATTTTTTGAAATTATTGAATGATCTGAAAAACAAGGTACATTAATAATTATGGCACCCCAAAATGTATATGCCTAGAATAATTGTGGTATGGTAGGAACTTTACCAAATCTTTTAAAATTTGATAGAGTTCATACCATACAAGATACATTAAAAATTATGGCACCCCAAAACGTATATGCCTAGAATAATTATGGTATGGTATGAACTTTATCAAATCCTTTAAGATTTGATAAAGTTCATACCATATCATAATTATTCTAGGCATAAATGGTATCCCATAATTTTTAATGTATCTTGTTTTGCAGATCATTCTTTTTCCTCAACTCTGAATGTAACCTCTGAACTTATACTAATCCTCTCTCTCTCCCCTCTCTCTCTCTCTCTCTTTCACACAATCTGGTCTCAGTTCGGGTCTATTCAGAGTGGACTACATTATTTTGTTGTCAGGCTCCGGCCACACCGCATTATCCTAAACATCTAAATCCGAACAGCTGGAGTATCTACGAAAGGTTCTCAATTCCTTGTTCCCTCGACTTTCGCGCCCCTCGTGAAAAAGTTCGCTATACTCATTATGAACTTTCTCTCTTCCTATATTGCACCAATAAGCTGCAAATTAAAGGGTATTACATGCGAGGTTACAGAAAGAATGTACATTTTTTTTTTTATAAAAATCGTTTACAAAGAAATGTTGGATTTAAACATGATCAGCATAAGCAATTCAATTTGATACAATGAAAATAATATACAATAATACAATGAAAGTAATTTTTATCCAAAAACTCAAATTTAGTCAAAGTACTTTGACTAAATTTGAGTTTTTGGATAAAAATAACTTTCATTAAAATTTTTTGTTGGTCCATAAACATCCCATAGTTCTTTATCTGCATTATTACTGAGTCAAAATTTCTGAACTGGGCCACCTAAAACAAATTTTTTAAATTTGCATTATGTCTATACATAATTTGTTACAGGTGATACAAAAACATTCCCAGAATGCGTTTTCAAAAATTTTAATTTTTCACTATAGTAAAATCTTTAACGTTTAACGTCTGAGTGGTTTCAATAATAAGACGCAGAAAAACGAAGACATTCAGACAAAGATTCGTTAAAAATAAAAATATAAAACAAAAATCAATTAACAGTTAATAAAAAAATAAAAAATTAATAAAAACAAATAAACAATAAAGATATAAAACGAAAATTAATTAAAAGTTAAAAATTAAAAATTAATACATAAATAATTATAAATAAAAATTCAAACTTACCAAAAAATAATTAATAATCTATTTAGTAAAAATAATAAATAATTATTAAATGAATTAATAATTATGAAATAATAATAATAATAATTAAGCATTTTTTTAATAACAATTAAAAAAATCATAAAATCGTAAGAAATATTTTTTTAGCTTCATTAATTAAGAAAATTAATCAAAAAACCCTATTAAAATAATGTTTGAGTGTTTCTGATGCATGAAAAAGTATAACAATTTATTAATTGTTTAAACAATTAATTAATGTTATTTTTTCCATAAATTGTATAAAGGGTTCGAAATTTCAAATTTTTTCCCAATTGGGAAATTTGTCATGAGTAAAACATCTACTAGTGATAAAAAATTAATTAATTAAACATTGTTTAAACAGTTCATTGTTGTTATTTTTTTATAAATTGTACTCAGAGCTAGAAATTACTATAGTTTCTTCTCAATTGTGCAACTTTCATAAATAAAATATCTGCTGATAATAATAAATAAAAAACAATTTATTTAAAAATTGTTTTAACAATTAATTGTTATTATTTTTGCCATAAACTGTAGTATTTACGTCTAGAAATTCATAGTTTTTTTCCGAATTGTGCACTTTTTTGTAACTAAAACATTTTAGTATAAAAGAAAAACTAAAAATCAATTATTTAAACAATTTATTTTGTTAATTTTTCAATTATACTGTACACGGAAAAAAATATAAAGTAACTTTTACTACTTTTATAGTAAAAAATTTCCGGTAAAGCATTTCTGCGGTAATTTTTACTACTTTTGGAGTAAATTTTGCTACTTTCGAAGTAAATTTTACTAATTTTTACAAATATTTACTTCGAACGTAGCAAAATTTACTCCAAAAGTAGTAAAAATTACCGCAGAAATGTTTTACCGAAAATTTTTTACTATAAAAGTAGTAAAAGTTATACTTTATATTTTTTTCCGTGTACATAAAACTAGAATTTTAGTTTTTTTCAAATATGCAATTTTTTATAACTTAAACACGTAAGTATAATAGAAAAACTAAACATTTATTATTTAACCATTGTTTAAACAATTTATAGTTTTTAATTTTTCAATTGATTGTATATTTAGAAAAATCCAGAAATTTCTAGCCCTAAGTGCAGTTTATGAAAAAATGACAACATAATACATTGTTTAAACAGTTTTAAAATAAATAATTTTTTCTATTTTATCATTAATGGATGTTTTACTCATTAAAAAATAAAAATTGCACAATTGTAAAAAAAACTAGAAATTTCTAACCCTAAGTACAAATTTTATGAAAAAAATAACAATTAAATGTTTTAACAATTTAATAAATAAATTATTTTTTATTTTTTATCATTAGTAGATGTACTTTTAAAGAATTGCAAAATTGAAAAAAAAACAAGAAATTCCCAGTCCTAAGTACAGTTTATAAAAAACCAATAGCAATTAATTGTTTAAACAATGTTTAATTAATTAATTTTTTTATTTTTTATCATAAGAAGATGTTTTATTCACGACAAATTGAGAAAAAACAGAAAT
This sequence comes from Leptopilina heterotoma, assembly GCF_015476425.1. NCBI lineage: Eukaryota > Metazoa > Arthropoda > Insecta > Hymenoptera > Figitidae > Leptopilina > Leptopilina heterotoma. The sequence goes on along the minus strand of NW_025111098.1, from coordinate 1,262,652 downwards.
TTCTAATCCTAAGTACAGTTGATGAAAAAAATAACAATTAATTGTTTAAACAAATTAATAAATTCTTATACTTTTTTCCATATATCAGAAACACTCAAACATTATTTTAATAGGATTTTTTTAGATTAATTTTCTTAATTAATAAAGTTAAAAAATATATTTTTTATGATTTTTTTTTAAACTTATTGTTATTAAAAAAAATGTTTAATTGCAAAAATTCAAAAGTCGGTCTGGAAAGATCGACAGAAAATTTAATTACAAACATTTAGAAAAAAATAAAAATTGTTTCAATCGTAAATTTTTAAAGGTAAGTGCTAAAATTTTATTTTTTAGAAATTAAGGTGTATAGAAAACATATAGATTTTTGTAGTTTTTGAATTTATTTTCGTAACTATTCCAGAAGTCACGTAAAACTTTAATTTTTTAATTAATTAACAACTTATTTTGCATAAATAATCATGAGTTTTTAAAATTCTTGTTGTTATTGAGGCATTATTTTTGTATATATATATATATCTGTAGCAAATATTATTAAGTTTTATCAAAAAACAACGAAGCAATAGTGAATTTTCTAAAAAGGTATACTTTAAAGTTCAATTGCTTATAACTAATTAAAAAATTAAAATTTTTGATAACGCATTCCGGGAATGTTTTTCTACTACTCGGCTGTAACAAATTATCTATAGACATAATATGCAAATTTGAAAAGTTTGTTTCAGGAGGCCTAGTTCAGAAATTTCGACTCTACTATTAATATTATTAGGTACATTTATTTTCCAAATAAAAATTATATTCGAGAATTTATTTTTTACAAATTTTTAAAAAATGACGACATACTGTTTTCTATTTCAAAGAATCAATAATACACTGCGATAAATAATAACATATAACTGAAGAAAAACAGTTTGTGACAATTGACGTGTATATGTGAAAAAGAGATCAAGATTATGTTTGGTTCCCTTTTTTTAAGATGAGAATCTGTTTTTAATGAATGTAGCAGAGGTGTCAGAGCAGCAACTGTCAAAACACAGTAGAGCTGAACGAAGAGGATATGGCGTCAAACAAAAAGGACATTGGAACAGTCGAATAGAAAGAGAGATACAAGAGTTCTTTTCACGCTATATTGGTTATACTGAGAATGGTTCAGCAATGATGTTTATCGATAATCGCGATATCCATCCTTCCATCCCTCAGCATGGAATATCCATTCTGATCATACCTGTATATATATAGGAATGGTTATATATTTCTATACAGGTATAACTTGCGAAACGGTTTTCTCCCTCTTCTATGTCTTAAATATAGATTTATATCTCTTGAGAGAGAGAATGCCTTATTGTAATTGATAAAATTTTTTACAAAATTTATTGCATTATAACAGTGACAAAAATATATATGTTACATTATTTTGTTGAATAGATTATAATAAGAGTTTTCTCCGAAGTCTGACCTACGCGATTTCCCATAATGTCAATTCATACCAAAACTCTTGTACAACAATAATTTACTGGGAAATGTATATTATAAGTTCAGATCTGGTCTAGAAAATGTGCTCTCAATTTCACGTAAGTTTCTTTTGAATTTTAGTATTTTTTAATTTTAAAATTCACTTTCTACCATTTTTTATCCCACATTGTAAAATACTTTTATAAAATTTTATATTTTTTTTCATGTGAAGGCTAGAAGCTACTGAAGTGCGATTCTGTAACTTCATTTCACTCTCACTTCACTTTCACTTTACTTGCACTTCACTCTCACTTTAACTACACCCTTACTTCATTAATGAGAATAAAGTGAAAGTGAATTAAAAATTATGTAAAGTGAAAATGAAGTGAGATACCACTTTGTCAATTCTGTAACATCACTTTAACTTTCACTTTCACTTTCACGTCACTCTAACTTCAATTTCACTGTCTCTTCATGTTTATTGAATTTAAATTATATTAAAATTTTTAAGAAAATTTGGCATGTATAAATTCAATTGAAATCAACAATAATAATGTGACAATGAAAGTAAAGTGTGAGTGAAGTGAAAGTGATGTAAAAGTCAAGTGACAATGAAGTGAAAAAGAAGTGCAAGTAAAGTGAGAGTAAATGGAAGTTACAGAATAGACTCCCAGGGTGCGTTCGCGTAATGACACTCTCACTCGTGACAATGAGTATTAAGTGACTCACTCTCACTTTCACCCACACTTTCACTTTTTCCAAAACTTAAATTAATTTTCACTTACACTCTCACTTTCACCCACACTTCCACTTTTTCCAAAACTAAATATAATTTTCACTTATATTTTCACTTTCTTCGAAACTAAAACTAATTTTCATTTACACTCTCACTTTCACTTTCACTTTCTTCAAAACTAAATATAATTTTCACTTTTTCCACAACTAAATCTAATTTTCATTTATATTCCCATTTTCACATATAGATTCTCAATTTTACTGAAAATAAATTTAATTTTCACTTACACTCCCACTTGCAGTTTCACGTTTACCAAAACTAAATTCATTTTTAGGTACCTACACTTTAACTTTTTCCGAAACTAAATTTAATTTTCATTTACACTTTCGCCGAAACTAAATTTATTCTTCATTTCCACTTTCACTTTTACCGAATTAAAAATTTTTTATTTACACTTTTGCAAAATTAAATTTAATTTTCATTTACACTCATACACTTTCACTTTCACCAATACGAAAATTTAATTTTAACTTTCACTCTCACTTCACTTTTACTAAATCTAAAATTATTTTACACTAACAATGTCACTTTCACTTTTACCAAAACTTTATTGATTTCACTTATATTCTCAATTTTTTCACACCAAAACTAAAATGTATAAATTTTAATAAAAGCACAGAGCGAAGAGTGATTTATTGGTATGAATGAAAGTGTGAGTGTAAGTGAAAACATTTAAGTTTTGACAAAAATAAAAATGACATTGTAAATGAAAAGTAATTTTAGTTTTAGGAAAGGTGAAGTGAGAGTGTAAGTGAAAATTAAATTTGTTTTTGAAAAAAGTAAAAGTGATAAAATTTTAATTTGCTAAAAGTGAAAGTGAGTTTCAATGAAAATTAAATTTAGTTTTGGTGAAAGTGTAAATGAAACTTAAAATAAGTTTTGGAAAAAGTGAAAGTGGAAATTTAAATTTATTTTCAGAAACAATTTAAGTGTAAGTGAAAGTGAAAGTGTGAGTGAAAATTATATTTAGTTTGGGAAAAAGTGAAAGTGTAAGTGAAAGTGGGGGGTCTCAGTCAAAATTAAATTTTGGTTTGGAGAAAGTTTAAGTAAAAATTAGAGTGTAAGTGAATATTGGATTTAGTTTTGGAAAAAGTAAAAGTCGGGGTGTAAATGAAAATTAAATTTAATTTTGGGGAAACTGTAAGTGAAAATGAGAGCTTAAGTGAAAATTGGATTTAGTTTTAGAAAAAGTGAAAGCGTAAGTGAAAATTAAATTTAGTCTCAGAAAAAGTGAAAGTGAGAGTGTAAGTGAAAAATAAATTTAGTTTTGGAAAAAGTGAAAGTGTAAGTGAAAATTAAATTTTGTTCCGGGTAAAGTGATAGTGTAAGTGAGTAACTAAATATTCACTCTCAAGAGTAAGAGTAATAGTGAAATTACACGAACTCAAGTAATTATGATAAGATTAAAATTGGAAGATATATAGCTATAAAAACTCCTTTTTACCTTATTTCTTCTTTAAATTTATTTGCCGCTAAGGGAATATTTGAAGGGATGATTGAGATGCAGACCGCGAAATGAACTGGAGTGCAGGGCATTGAAGCCTTTCTTTAATTGATCGATCAAGGAATGGTTATTCCAATAAAATGAAGACGTCCTTGATATCGGAAATTGTCAACTCTCCAAGAGGCAGGGAGTTTAAAAGTTATGGGATGATGATGAGAATACGAACTATCTGAGAGAAGTGCATTTAATTTTACTACGCGGTTGCTTTTGACTAAAGCCTTTTTTCCCAAGTGGGAAAGTCAGACGAGTTCCGGAACTTTTACAATAACCGACTAGGTACTCACGATATATAGTTGAATTGGTCAATTAATGCCATTTACTGGCATTTTTACTGATTTGAATATATACCAAATTACAAGTGTCATGGTACAAAATAAATTTTTCAATATTTATTTTTTATTAAGACTGAAATTTTATTTCAATCCAAAACCAAGTCAACGATTACTAACAACTAACTACACTGAGAAAACTGGAGTATTGGACTAAACATCTGGAGGGACAAATCGTTGATATTTGAGAGTTAGCTATTGGATAACAATCTAAATGTTCAAATACACCATTGACAGATATTCGTGCCATTTCTCTAACAGAGGGACAAATTAACCATCTTGAGAAATCCCTTCCTTATCCGGCGCGAAATGAATAAATATGGCAACCTAACCCCTAAATTAAATACATAAAATGTCAGAAAAATAATTTCGCGCGCATCAGATCGTACACATTTTCTGCGCAACTTTTAACCCTCAGATATAATGGGAGAGAATATACAAGTAGATTTCCATTATCAATTCAAAATTTATTTTAGAAGGACTATTTAACTCTCTTCATAAGCAAAGGAAACATACACTTTTTGAACCTCTGAATTTGACTCTCCAGTTTTCTCAGTGTAACAAACTAAAAATTAATTTATAAATTTAATTATTAAATAACTTACTAACTAACTTAGTTTCGAACTAACTAAGTAACTTAGTTACTAACTAACTAACTTACTAACTAACTAGCTAACTAATTTACAAACCTTATTACTAATTAACTCACTAAGTATAACTTACTAACTAACTTTCTAACTAACTTACTTACTTAACTTAGTTACTATTTAACTTTACAACTTACAAACTTAATTAATAATTAACTTACTAACTTACTTTCTTAACTTAGTTACTAACTAACTTACTAACTTACTAACTAACTAAGGGGTCGTTCAAAAAATACGTAACGCTATTTTTCGGAAATTTGGACCCCCCTCCCCCAAAAAGCGTTACGTATTTTTTGAACGGCCCCTAACTTACTAACTAACTTTCTAACTAACTTACAAACTTAATTAATAATTAACTTACTAACTAGCTAACTTACTGAACTTAGTTACTAACTAACTTATTATCTTACTTACTTAACTTAGTTAGTTGCTAAATAACTAACTAGTTAACTTAGTTACAAACTAACTAACTTAGTTACTTACTACCTTACTAAGTTAGTTAGTAACTAAGTTAGTAATTTAATAAATTAGTTAGTTAGTTAGTCAGTTAGTAAGGTAATTAGTAAGTTAATTAGTAACTAAGTTAGTTAGTGAGATGGCAAGGTAGTTAGTTAGTTAGTAAGTTAGTTAGTTTATTTAGTTAAGTTCGTTAGTAAGTTAGTTAGTAACTAACTATTGTCCCTAGTGAAGCTAAATTCGTCGTATTTTGACAAATCTTTTTTACTTCTACAAAAGCTAAAAATATTCTGAAACTTATAATATTTCTTTTTAATTAAGTTACAATTTTTTGAAACGCATCTTTGACTCCATGTTGAACATTTTTCGTCTATACATTAACTAAAAATTATTACCATTTTAAAAAATTAAAATTTTGATGAAGTTACTATTTGAAGCATTTTTTGGTATTAAATTGACATTCAATTTAAAATATTTTATGTCCTTTGTAAGGGATGCTTCAAAAAGACAACAAATAAACAATTTTTGAATTTTACACGGCCTAGAATTTCAAATTTACTTATACATTTTTAAAATTACAATTTAAAGAAAAGTCACTTTTTTACCTTTTTGCTATTAAATTGCAATAAATAATAAATTTGAATTATAACACAGGACCACAAATTTTTTTAAACAAAGTATTGACCGGACTATGTTTTTTATATGTTTTTTGGGTCGCTGAATTCGAATCCGAACTCAGTAGTATTCCGCCATCACGTCAAGTTTCTTCACAAATTAATAAAATTCGAAAAAAACTGACTGTAAACAAGATTTAAATAAAAATAAGCAGAAGATTCTATTAAAAAACAACTTTAAAACACTGAAAAAATATTATATAATGTTAAACAATCAAAGAAACTCGTAAATATTCAAAATTTAAGATGGCCGATCCAATATGGCGTCGATTTTTTTAAAATTCACCCAATTCGCCTGAAACTTGTTACTCGGGGGTTTTTGGGGTTGCTAAATACGAATTTCATCTCAGTTTTCAAAAATTCAAAATGGCGTATCCAATATGGCTGACCAATTTTTAAAAAAATTATTGGATTTACCTGAAACGTTATACTCGGGGGGTTTTCGAGGTCGCTGAGTACAAATTTCACCTTAGTTTTCAAAAATTCAAAATCTGAAAAAATTTTTAATAATTCGTTAGCCATATTGAATCCGCCATTTTGAATTTTTTAAAACTAAGGTGAACTTCGTATTCAGCGACCCCAAGAACCCCCGAGTAACAAGTTTCAAGTAAATCTGTTACGTATTTAAAAAATTCGACAGCCATATTGGATCCGCCATTTTGAAGAAACTTGACGTGATGGCGCAAAACTGAGTTCGGATTCGAATTAAGCGACCCAAAAAACATATAAAAAACATGGTCCGGTCATTATAATAATAAAATTTTCCAGATAGCACTTAAGCTTGTAATAAGCTATAAGTAGCGAACCATTGTCAATGGCCGAAATAGTTTAAAACTAAAAAAATTTTTATATTTTAACCATTTTCAAAATCCAACAAACCATATGGCCAAAGGCAAAAATAGTTTAGTACCAAAGAATATGGATATAGTCAAAACATATCGATTTTTAGGTTTTAAACTTTTTTTTATCGTTGGCCATGGATTCCTAGATTTTGATCATGGTCAAAAAATAAAAATTTTAATTTTTTTCATTGGCCATATATATATGGTTCGCTAGTTTTTGACCATGGTCAAAATATAGAAATTTTATGGGTTTGAAATAAAGATATTTTAACCATATTTAAAATATATAAATTTTCAGATTTTTAAATATTTTTGTTGTTCGTCATGGTTTCCAAAATTGTCCCCATAGCCAAAATATCGAAATTTTCAGATTTATAAACTAATTTTCCTGTTTACCATGATTGCGGCTAAATTTTCGAACGTGGTCAAAATATAAATATTTTGAAGGGTTTAAAATATTTTTTTCGTTGTAAATGTTTCACTATATTTTAACCATATAGTCAAAATATAATAATTTTAAGGTTTTAAATTATTTTAGCCTATGACATTTTTTCTTATCAGAACAATCAAATTAAAAAAATTTGACAGTTCGGTTGTCAAAATTTTAAATAACTATGATAATCTCGAGTCTTTTTCTTCGATCGATCCCTTGAATGAATCACTCTAAGAAGGAGATTCCTTTGCTCGATATGCAACTTGAACCAAATTTAAAAGGTTGTTTTCTTTATTTTAAAAAATAAACAAAATTTCTAAGGAAGGTATAAGCTGAAACAGCAGATCTCCATAAGTATTCGAATTTCGATGTGTGTCTTTAGTGAGCTTCCAGACAGTCTATAAGGAAGAAATTAGAAAACATCATTACGGATGAGATTAAAATCTCACATTGCAATATTTTTATAAAATAAAAGTCTTACATTAATTTTAAACATATGGTACAAAAATTATTATTATTATTAATATAAAAATACGTTAAATTTAACTGATGGATTAATAAATTTTCATAAGTACTGGCTACTTGCTTTAGGCAAAAAGCTATTTAATCAACAAAAAAAATTTAACTGATCCTTCATATGCCGATACAACATTTAACAAAACATTAATAAAAAAAATTAAAAAAAAAAAAAAATTAATAATATTTATGGAAAAGAATGAAAAACACTTTTATTGTGATTATTGAATAAAAAGGAAGGGAATAAAATATACAATATTCTATGATATAATAATCTGTTTATATATTTCCGCGTTATGTATTTACAGGCGCAAATAATAATTATAATATAATAATGCTTCCTTTTTTTATATATTTATATATGTATAATTTCATTTTTAGTCAATTTTGCATAACTATGTATAATATTTATATATGTTCATATTTATAAAGGAGATTATACAAGAATTTTTCTAATTGTCTATCTACAATTGAAGAGGATGACGCAAATCGTTTAGATTTATTTATAATATGTATATAATTTTAACATCACGTTTTAACGATTGCAACTTTGATGCGCGAATAAATGTTTTACTCGCATTATATTCACAGAGATTTATTTGTGTGTATAAAGTATTCAAAACTGCAAGAAGTCGAATTAGTCCAAGTGTTAAATCTAATTATATCCTAATATGAGGAGCACAATTGATTCGATTTATTTATGCATATCGCAATAGTGCACACTGCGTGAAAAACACAATCTCAACTACACGAAGTATAAATTTACTTTTGAAACCCCTTTCATAACTCCTTCATAATTATTTACGTAAACCCTTTAAGCCTTATGTGCGTTTTTTTGCGTTTTTGCCTTTTTTGCGCGTTTTTCGTCATGCATACAATTTTCACTTTTTCGTAAAATGGAACAAATAGTTTTCTTTCTATTATTTATTTTTAACAGAACGTATCCTTTTTATTATTCATTTTTTCGTTTTTATACACGTTTGACGGACCGTTGAAACATATTATAATAATTGTAGTGGAAAATAATAATTTTCTTAAAATTTTTATTGAGTAATCAATCAACACCTCCTTGGCCTAAATAAAATTTGACGAAAGCACCCTACTATTATATGTAGAAACGTATATTTTTTCGTAATGTAATTATTTAGGGGAATATCAAATTTTTTGTCTAAATATACATACTAGAAAATATTTGTTTTGTTTTCCCTTTTTGTCTGGTCATACTATAAACAAGGCGCTTGATATTATTATTTAATAAGTAGTGTCGTTTGTGGTTTAATTTTTTTAATCTTTTTCAATATAATTTTTGAAACGTATTTTTGTAATTTTTTTTAAATTAATTTTTTAATACTAGTGATTGCAATACATTTCACCACTCAACAATGAATTAATAAATCAGAAATATATTCCAGACTTCGCACTCGATAATTAATTTTATAAAAGTAGCTTTCAAACTAAAAAAAAAGTTGTAAAACAGTAGCTATCGAAACATTAAACTTGACGACCAAACAAACTCAAAAATATTTTCTTCTTTCTTCACCTGCTAATAAATTTAATTCCTGCAACGAAATTTTATTATTCATGAAAGAATTTAAATATTTATAGAAATAATATAATTATTGCCAAGAATTTTATAAAAATTTTTAAATAATTCATTTCTTTCGACGAATTTTATACAAATTCTAATTTAAATAATTGAATTTCTCAGAAATTTTTATTATTTATGAAAATAATTGAATTCTTACAAAGATTATTACAAAACAATTTTTAAATAATTGAATTCTGCTTGGAACTTTTATAAAGATAGTAGATATTGAAAATCATTAAATTGCAAAAAGTTTTCAAAAGTAATTAAATTTTACAAAGAATTATATTAACATTTTTGACAATAATTGAATTCCTAAAAAGCATTTTATTATTTATGAATATAATTGAATTCTTGCCAACGATTTTATTAGAAATTTTTTAAAATAATTGAATTTCAAAGAAGAAATTTATTACATTTAAAAATAATTGAGATTCTGCAAAAAATTCTAATATTTTTGTAAATTAATTAATTATATTAAAAATAAACAAACCTACGATGAATTTTATTATTTATAAAAATAATTGAATAGTTACTAAGAATTTTATTAAAATTTTCAAAAATAATTGAATTCCTATGAAGAATTTTATTATTTAAGAAAATAATTGAATAATTCCGAAACATTTTATTTAAATGTTTAAAAAGAATTGAGTTTCTGTGAAAAATTTTGTTATCTTTGAAAATAATTGAATTTTTGAGAAGAAATTCATTACTTTTAAAAATAATTGAATTATTGTGATAAATAGTGTTATTTATGAAAATAATTGAATTTTGCAAAAAATTTTATTAAAATGCTTCTCTAAATAATTGAATTTTCGGGAATAATTTCATTATTTATCTTTAATAATTGAATTCTTTCGAAGAATTATTTATGTAAATAATTGAATTCTTGGGAAGAATTTTATTAAAATCTAAAAGAATAATTGAATTATTTCAAAAAAATTTAATTAAAATTAAATTAATTAAAATTTAATTAAAACAATTGATTTCTTTCGAACAATTTTTTAAAAATATTTCAATATAATTGAATTCTTTTAAAAAATTCTAATATTGTTGTAAATAATTGAATTCTTTTAAAGTATTTTAAAAATATTTTTTTAAATAATTGTTTTTTCGAGGAATTGAAATCCAATTTTTAATATTATTTTCATTTTTAGAGCAATTCCTTTAAAATTGTATTCAAAATAATTGAAAACCTACGATGAATTTTATTATTTATAAAAATAATTGAATAGTTGCTAAGAATTTTATTAAAATTTTCAAAAATAATTGAATTTTTTTATTAATTAATTTAAAAATGTATTAAAAAATAATTGAAATTCTTCGACGAGTTTTATTATTTATGAAAATAATTGAATTTTCGCTTAGAATTTTATCAAAAATTTTTTTAAAAAATTCAATTTCCATGAAAAATGTTATTATTAGTGAAAGTAATTGAATTATTGTCAAGAATATTGTATAAAAATTTGGTTAAATAATTGATTTTTTTAATTTATTCTAAATTAATTGAATTCCTGTGGAAATTTTATTATTTATGAAAATAATTGAATTTTGAATGAATTTTATGATTTTTTTTAAATAATTGAATTTTTTTGACAAATTTCATGAAAATTCTTGATATTTATTTATTTAGTTTTAGTATATAGACGATATTGAAAATAATTGTATTTCGTTTATTTTTTGAAGATAATTGAATTTCGAATATTTTTTGAAAATAATTGAATCGTTTTAAAGAATTTGATTGTAGTTTTTGAGAATAGTTTTTTGATTTCTAGTAGTGGAAATTCTCAAAAAACAGAAATAGTAGCTTTTGGTGGCTGAAATCTAAAAAAAAGTATCCAAATAGTAACATAATGTAAAAAAGTAGTAAATAGTATGTTTTAGTAGATGAGTGTGAAGTCTGTATATTCTAATAATTTTTGTATCAAAATTTTCCGTCTTCTTCAATGTCCACACTTTTCGGAAAGTTCGAATCAATTTATTTCTCAAATGTCCGTTGTATTGCATTTATCCTCTGTAGGATGTTTATTAAAAATTGCCTAATATAGAATATCAATTTTTAAACTTTGTTATGTATTTCTTTTGATTTATACCTTTTTTCAAACTTTCTGAAAATGTTATGCTAATCTAGGTAATAACCTACTGGATAGCATAACATTTTAGCCTTATGCAATTTTCGTGCTTAATATGAAGAACATTGAGATATTAAATAAAACAAAAAGAAACTCTAAAAGAAAATAGATTTTTAACATTTGTATTTAATACACTCGTCTTTAACAATCGTTCAATTTAGAGATTAGAAAAAAATTTCCGTTAAATTTTTAAGTATAACCTTTTTAAAAGATTTCAAGATATTTCCGCAGTATTAGTCTAAGACTCTAAGGACTAATTATTCGCAAAAGATTCACAAAAATGACAAAAATAAAATCAAACTTCGGCATTAGTCATCAGTCATATTTTTAAAGATTACGTTTGTCATGTATTACAATTTATCAAAAAACGTAACATTATTTCCTAAAAGAAATAATTCCTTTGACACGTTGATATCAACATGATCGATTGACGATTTACATCCTCTCTAAGTTCTCTATTTATTCTATGTACATAACGCGACATTAATGTCCAAGTTAACGGGGTTTAATGCTCTGTTTGAACCGCGAAAACAAGACAAACAACGCCGCTTTAAATATTATGCTATCTTGGGTAATGCGATTTATTTTGTTCACTATGTACAGCCGCACAGTCCCCAATATTGCAAGTTCACAGCACTTCGAAGCATTTCTTGAAATTGAAACCTTCGTCCTCAACAGAGTCAATCTCACTTCTCGCGTCAGCGATCTGGTTGGATCTTTCGTATCACGCTGGCGAGAACGGCCTGTGAATTTGAGGAGGTTTCGGATTGATCGGTGGAGTCGCAACCCTGATCAGTCCCTGACCCTTGGGCGTGTGCTGATTCGAAGGTGGACTACCACGCGAGGACGGTGTATGAGGACTTGGAACTGCAACCTTTAGCGGTCCCGTTACCGATAAATTCGTTGCTACTAGAGGAGGACTGTGTGCTTCCGACAAACTATCAGATAGCCGCGAAATTCCACCGTCCGATAAACGTGAAGTTTCCGATAACCTCGATACACTTTCTGGTAGTTGATGGTGGGGATGATGAAGCAAAGTGTCGTGATGGTGTAATCTCGGTGGAGGTAGACCGAGGGTATCTGGTAATCTGAAATTTTAGACGTTAGGTTATTGTTACTATGGGGAATTTAAGAAACTGGGAGAAACTGGAAAAATATAATAATACATTCTGACTGACTGTACATTTCCTATTCTACAAAGTAAAATTCGCCAATAATAATTATTACCTATAGACGGATTATACAAAAAGTAACTGATTACAAGTTATTCAACTCTAAAGAAATTGAATATTCAACTGACCGACACTTCATGGACCGACTCTGCAAACACCGACTTTATAACAATATAATTTTTCAAAAAATTGAATCTTCATGGACCGACTCTACAAAGACCGACTATACAACAATATAATTTTTTAATATTTTGAATCTTAATGGACCAACTCTTCACCAATATAATTATTCAAAAAATTAAATCTTCATGGACCGACTCTACAAAGACCGACTCTACATTTTGAATATTTAAATTTTACCATCATATTTGGAATCGGCGACCTCAAAAACGTAAAAGTACCAAGTCTTATTGAAAACGAAGCATTTTTAAAAAATTTTGTCCGCCATATTGGGTCAGCCATTTTAAATTTTTAAATTTTACCATCATATTTGGATTCAGTGACCTCGAAAACATTAAAATATCACAATTTGGAAAAATTATAAGTTTTTTTTTAATTTTGAAAATTTCATCCGCCATTTTGAATTCGCCATTTTCAATTTTAAAACAGCCACTTTATTTTTGTATTCAGTGATCCTAAATGATTACAAAAATTTTTTATTAAGTTTTATCATGATTTACAGGTTTTTATACTCTAATTCGTCATTTTTTCATAAAAAATGCTATTTTCCCTCAACTCCCAGGAGCTCAAAAAATTAAATCAAGGATTTTCTATAATTTTCCTCTATTCTACATTTATTTAGCTTTATTTTGGTCCAAGGTTCATTCATTTTGGTCAATTCCTTCAAGAGAAATTAGGTTATGAACGCGAAAATGCAAAAATAACACAATGTAAGTCAGTCTTTGAAGAGTCGGTCCATGAAGATTTACAATATTAAAAAATTATATTGTTGTATATAGTCGGTCATTGTACAGACGGTCCATGAAGATTCAATTTTTTGAAAAATTATATTGTTGTAGAGTCTGTCTTTGTAGAGTCGGTCCATGAAGATTTAAAATTTTGAATTATTATATTGTTGTATAGTCGGTCTTTGTAGAGTCGGTCCATAAAGATTTAAAATTTTGAAAAATTATATTGTTGTAGAGTCGGTCTTTGTAGAGTCGGTCCATGAAGATTTACAATATTAAAAAATTATATTGTTGTATATAGTCGGTCATTGTACAGACGGTCCATGAAGATTCAATTTTTTGAAAAATTATATTGTTGTAGAGTCTGTCTTTGTAGAGTCGGTCCATGAAGATTTAAAATTTTGAATTATTATATTGTTGTATAGTCGGTCTTTGTAGAGTCGGTCCATAAAGATTTAAAATTTTGAAAAATTATATTGTTGTAGAGTCGGTCCATGAAGATTTACAATATTAAAAAATTATATTGTTGTATATAGTCGGTCATTGTACAGACGGTCCATGAAGATTCAATTTTTTGAAAAATTATATTGTTGTAGAGTCTGTCTTTGTAGAGTCGGTCCATGAAGATTTAAAATTTTGAATTATTATATTGTTGTATAGTCGGTCTTTGTAGAGTCGGTCCATAAAGATTTAAAATTTTGAAAAATTATATTGTTGTAGAGTCGGTCTTTGTAGAGTCGGTCCATGAAGATTTACAATATTAAAAAATTATATTGTTGTATATAGTCGGTCATTGTACAGACGGTCCATGAAGATTCAATTTTTTGAAAAATTATATTGTTGTAGAGTCGGTCTTTGTAGAGTCAGTCCATGAAGATTTAAAATTTTGAATTATTATATTGTTGTATAGTCGGTCTTTGTAGAGTCGGTCCATAAAGATTTAAAATTTTGAAAAATTATATTGTTGTAGAGTCGGTCTTTGTAGAGTCGGTCCATGAAGATTTACAATATTAAAAAATTATATTGTTGTATATAGTCGGTCATTGTACAGACGGTCCATGAAGATTCAATTTTTTGAAAAATTATATTGTTGTAGAGTCTGTCTTTGTAGAGTCGGTCCATGAAGATTTAAAATTTTGAATTATTATATTGTTGTATAGTCGGTCTTTGTAGAGTCGGTCCATAAAGATTTAAAATTTTGAAAAATTATATTGTTGTAGAGTCGGTCTTTGTAGAGTCGGTCCATGAAGATTTACAATATTAAAAAATTATATTGTTGTATATAGTCGGTCATTGTACAGACGGTCCATGAAGATTCAATTTTTTGAAAAATTATATTGTTGTAGAGTCGGTCTTTGTAGAGTCAGTCCATGAAGATTTAAAATTTTGAATTATTATATTGTTGTATAGTCGGTCTTTGTAGAGTCGGTCCATGAAGATTTAAAATTTTGAATTATTTTATTGTTGTATAGTCGGTCTTTGTAGAGTCGGTCCATGAAGATTTAAAATTTTGAAAAATTATATTGTTGTAGAGTCGGTCTTTGTAGAGTCGGTCCATGAAGATTTAAAATTTTGTAAAATTATATTGTTGTAGAGTCGGTCTTTGTAGAGTCAGTCCATGAAGATTTAAAATTTTGAATTATTATATTGTTGTATAGTCGGTTTTTGTAGAGTCGGTCCATGAAGATTTAAAATTTTGAATTATTTTATTGTTGTATAGTCGGTCTTTGTAGAGTCGGTCCATGAAGATTTAAAATTTTGAAAAATTATATTGTTGTAGAGTCGGTCTTTGTAGAGTCGGTCCATGAAGATTTAAAATTTTGTAAAATTATATTGTTGTAGAGTCGGTCTTTGTAGAGTCGGTCCATGAAGATTTAAAATTTTGTAAAATTATATTGTTGTATAGTCGGTCTTTGTAGAGTCGGTCCATGAAGATTTAAAATTTTGAAAAATTATATTGTTGTAGAGTCGGTCTTTGTAGAGTCGGTCCATAAAGATTTAAAATTTTGAAAAATTATATTGTTGTAGAGTCGGTCTTTGTAGAGTCGGTCCATGAAGATTTAAAATTTTGTAAAATTATATTGTTGTAGAGTCGGTCTTTGTAGAGTCGGTCCATGAAGATTTCAAATTTTGAATTATTATATTGTTGTATAGTCGGTCTTTGTAGAGTCGGTCCATGAAGATTTAAAATTTTGAATTATTATATTGTTGTAGAGTCGGTCCATGAAGATTTAAAATTTTGTAAAATTATATTGTTGTAGAGTCGGTCTTTGTAGAGTCGGTCCATAAAGATTTAAAATTTTGAAAAATTATATTGTTGTAGAGTCGGTCTTTGTAGAGTCGGTCCATGAAGATTTAAAATTTTGTAAAATTATATTGTTGTAGAGTCGGTCTTTGTAGAGTCGGTCCATAAAGATTTAAAATTTTGAATTATTTTATTGTTGTAGAGTCGGTCTTTGTAGAGTCGGTTTATGAAGATTCGAAATATTAAAAAAAAATATTATGGTGTAGAATCGGTCTTTGTAGATTCGGTCCATGAAGATTTAAAATTTGGAATAATTATATTGGTGTAGAGTCGGTCCATGAAGTGTCGGTCAGTTGAATATTTAATTTCTTTAGATTTAAATAACTTGTAATCAGTTACTTTTTGTATAATCGCGGTCTGTAGGTAATAATTATTATTGGCGAATTTTACTTTGTAGAATAGGAAATGTACAGTCAGTCTTTGTTTAATTAGAAAAGGTGGAATTGAAGTCCTGCCTTTCCATTCATACTGATTGCAATAAAAATAATGTATTTATGTCCTAAAAGATGCAATGCACAGTGGACAATTTTCAAAACCTGACCAAAATTAAAATTTTTGTTTTTTTGAAAAATGCATACTTTTCTAATATTATAAAGGTGGATCCAGTGTGTAATGTTACGTTAAAAAATAGTTTTTTATCATTATTTTAGTGTACGAGTAAGTCAAAGTGTATTTTCTGTCAATCGTTTCGTAACCTCGATTTTGCTTCACTATTAAAACAGTGGTAATATGTGTGACGTATCTATAATGTTGTCAGTTCATGACGTATAAACGAACTTACATGTCACTAACTAACATAACATTTTTACAGATATGTCACGACTTTTTAAAAATGCCGTAAAAACCGGAAGAACATTATTAAAGCATCAGGGTGTATCTTTGGAACCTTTAAAAGCATTGCACATTTTATTATGCTTCATCGTAGGTGTAAGTATCTCAAAATTCTTTAATCCTTTTATTAGAAAAGGATTTTTTTTACAGAAAAAACTTGGTGTTATATTTGTTGCGGGTGAAATTTGCCAATGACGACGTAGAACGCGGCGCCACCTACGAGGGTTTTGTTGCGTGTTATTTTCTGTATTCCTGGTCTCCACCCTTTGTAAAAAAAACACATCTAGTGTTATAAGGGCGCATGCGATTAATTTATCACAGAGCTCATTCGAAAGGGCTTGTTTCAGCCTTTAATTTTTTATATTAGTCAGAGATTGTAGCATATCATGGTTCAGCTCTACAATTTTTCAAAAATGGCTAAAAAACGTCGATTTAGAGGTTATCGTACACGGAAAAAAAAAGTCCGTCAACCATTAATGGATTAGTATATTACTTTGAGACGGGACTCTTTTTCCGTTGATGGTTACTTAACTTTACTTAACGATTGAAAACGAGTCATGGATTGATTAGAATGCCAGTATGTGACCAATTGTTTTAGATTTAATGCTGAATTGTTATCAATGGCTGTTTGAATGTTTACGAATCATTAGTGAAAGTTTGTGAAACGTTAGTTGACTCGTATTCTAAATCGGCGCTCTTCACTAGCGCATTGTTGCGCAGTGTACCGATGCGCATTTCTTCCGGTTTCTCTATAGTCCATGTGTTTTTGCTGTCTGCTATACATATCCCTATATACTATTATGTGTAATGTGAATATTTAACTTAACTAACAATTTGCAGTTGAATTGCGTCTAGAAATTGACCTCGATAAAAATATATTTTCTTTTATATTTCTCGCTAATTAAAAAGTAGTTATTAGTGCAAAATCATTTCTCACAAGTTGTGAAAAATTTTGTTATTTGGTATATAAGAACAGTTTGCTTCTAAACTTAAAGTGTTATAAGTGTGCGTTTCTACGTGTAGTTATTATAAGTGCGAAAATGTGTTGGAAAATGTGTTGGTCTAAAGCGTCTAAGAGTGTAAATAAAATATCGGAACTGTGCAACGAAAAAAATGTGTTCATTCTGAACCAAATAGTGTCTAAAATTAGGGATAATTCTGAAAGAAGTTGAATTTTTTGAATGCTTTTGACAGTCATAGAAAATTTAATAGACAGTTTTCTAAATTTTAGTGAACGAGTTTTATATATTGATGACAGTTTTCTAAATTTTAGCAAGCAACTCGTCACTGATTGTGACTCAAAGTATGTTATCCATTGAATGATTTTGTGTCCCGTCTCAAAGTAATATACTAGTCTATTAATGATTGACGGACTTTTTCTTTCCGTGTATATCCAAATTGTTATAACTGAATTAGATTATGTCATAGGGGCTAATAGCACTCTAACTATTAAAACATGGTTTCTAATTTGAAGAATAATTGCGGATATTCTTAATATAAGAGTTCCTAGTTTCAAAAAGTAAACTTTTAGCCACCTTTATAGAAGTTGTAAACAAAATATTAATCTATCCAAACCGCATCTTGCTTCGGAAGTTCAGCATGCGTAAAAGGCAGTACCCTAATCTAAACAGACATGTTTAAATATGGTTGAAAGTTTTACCTGGATCCAAGGTCTCCTCTGGGGCCAACAGCTTGGAAGGGACTAGTTTCAGTTAGCCTGAAGATTCCGCCACCAGCAATGCTCGGGTGATTGTGTTGCGGACTGTGCGGTCCATATCGGAAACCAGACGGTGGAAACTTAAAAGCCGTCGCGTGTCCCAACCGGAAAGATGTTGTTGGATCAAAGCGAAAACTTAGCGTTGGTTGTGGAATTGGACCTATGTGACTCATTTGATGCACTGGCGAGGTCTGATGGTTAATTTGTGGAGAGGAACTCGGTGATGGCGGTGACGTTCCTCCCAGTGAAATATCCGAATCCTCTGTATCCGATCCTCCACCTGGACTTAAAGGTCTACGTGAATTTCCATTTCCTGGGCCGGATTGTTGTTGCATTCTGAAATCAAAAAAGAAACGAAATTCTTATAGTTAAACGTTTAGGTCATATATTATCAATTATCTTTTTTAAATAAATCCAATCTGGACCATCGAATTGGATTTTTTTTATCCATTTCCAAGCGGTAGGTTTATACTTACAAAGAAATTAATATAATTCCACTGAACTCCTGTCAGCATAATTAATAAATATAAATTCAATAAAAAATAATATAAATACTAATTTAAATAATTGGCAAAAAGTTTGTTGCATAATAGTAACGGCGTGTAAGTATGATTAATGTAATATGTAAGATTTATGCTGCCTAACAATAAGTAAAACGAGGATTCACGGAAGAGTAACGATTACTTATGGCAATGACTTCTAAAAGTGGGATTCACGTCATTACGCCTGAGATCTTTTAGATATAGAGAAATAAGAAACCTCATATGTTCGTACCTTCTTATAAAGAAAATTACGGAAGTGACGACGAGTAGTCAAGAAACTAACAGCGTGAATCACTTTAGCTTTATAACCATGATAATTTAGTCTGACAAACTTACACGACTCTTGTTCGCAAGTAAATTAATAAACTCTGCTTAATACATCAGAATTATCTCACAATAAGAGAAAACATTAATTTTCTTTTTGCCATTAGTATAATCTTCTGATACTATCAGTAGAATACCATTAATAAATTAATTCAATATTTTTGGAAGCCATACAATTATATTAAAAAAAACATGTTTGGCCATTAGGCCAAACAGAAGAATCAAAACATCTTTAAATAAATTAACTTGGAAATTGGGGAAATTGGTGTTGTTTGTGTATCACGATCTGTATTCTTTTGGGTAAATCCGCAATCATTTGGTCGAAATAAAGAAGCAAAGAAGAAAAATTATTAGTTCGACAGATGGACAAATTTGCGGTTAGATTACAAAACATTTAATGGTGGATTTATTTTTGCTATTGATTTACAATTTCGAAGTGCTGTGTGATGTAATTTGATTGAGGTCATCGAAAAACCAAAAAACCGTTAATTGTTGAAATAAAAATGCCGAAAAGGAAAAGATTGACGCTACCGTATTACGTTCACAAGCGGGTTTAAATGTGCGGGATGTGAGCAGAACACTGTCACAAGAGATGAGGAACGAGAATGAAATTCGGGTATAGCTCGTGCGGGTCCTCGCATGAAAGGACGAGACAAAGCGAGACAGTGGTATAATTAAAACGTGTCGAGTGTCCTGTGAAAGCAATGGCAAGGTAGGGTTCGATTACCGTATAAAAAGCGTTCTAAATAAGAGCTGCCCAGGAATGCCCATTCCATTCACCTCGAATTATGCATTTCTCCGTTGAAGCTGGCTTTCATCAAGACCTTTTTCGTACGAAAATAGATTGACAGCTGCCAGCTTCCACATTACCATCATCGCGATTATTAGAAAGCAGAGAGAGAGAGAGAGAGAGAGTGAATCGAGGTGTTACCCTGGAAACAACGGACTCGAGACTCAATTAGCAACGAAAATACAAGAATCTCTTTAAGACATTTGAAATGCGGAGAGCCGTTGTCTCTCGAACTCAGCGAATTGATCTGCCGGAGGCTTTTAAGAGGACTGCAATAACGTCTCGAATCCGTATTGTCTCCAATGTGGTAAGCGCTTCAGTCGCTTCGCTAAAACAAGGGAATCGATCTGACAAATGGTTTCTATCTCAATACTGGGATGGGTTCTTTTCATCCTCATCCATTATACAGAGGAAGTCTCTTAAAATTTCGAAATCATGTTGTAGCTTGCAGATTTCACTACAGTCTTCTGATATTATTTTTAGAATGTCTTTTAGTCGTCATTATTGCACTATTTTAATGATTTTGTTAAATATATATATAAATATAACGACGACGTTCGCCATCATCATCATCATCGGGTCACTTTTATAAAATCTAAACAAATTCAAATACATATGGAATAAACTCTATAATAGAAACATTGTAAAAAGGAAGGTATACTAATTTAGTACCAATTTTAGTACTAAATCGTAATTTGGTTCTATTTTAGTACCAAAAATCAGCTCTAATTTAGAACCTTTTCTATACAGTAAAATTTCTAAAAGCGTGGAAATGAAAGAATGGCAAATTCTAGCTAACTATGACTAATGATCTGTATAGCCAAAGTAAACAATCTCTGACCCACACTCTAAATCTGAATCAGTGAAAATTTCACTGATTTAAATTCAGTGTCCCAGTTTTCTTTAATTAATCAGTGAAATTTCAGTTTTTATAATTTAGAATCAGTAAAAACCACTAATTGTCAGTTAAAATGGTCATTGTTATGACCATTTTCCATACTACAAATTAATATACATGTATCACTACTTAAATATATTCATGAAAAGAATTGAATTCTTACGAAAATTTTTACAAAATTTTTTTTAAATAATTGAATTCTATTTGGAAATTTTATGAAAATAGTAGAGAATAAAAATCATTGAATTGCAAACAGTTTTTAAAAATATAATTAAATTTTACAAAGAATTCTATTAAAATTTTTGACAATAATTGAATGTCTATGTTATGTATTATTATTTATTATTATTTATTTATTATTTATTGACATAATTAAAATATTTAAAAATAATTGAATTCCTGTGAAAAATTCTAATATTTTTGTAAATATTGAATTTTTCACAGGAATTTTAAAAGAACATTTTTTAAAGAATTGATTTTTTTGAGGAATTGAAATCAAATTTTTAAGAATAATTACATTTTTTGAGCAATTCCTGTAAAATTGAATTAAAAATATAATTGAAATCCTGGAGATGAATTTTATTAAAATTTTCAAAAATAATTGAATTCTTGAGAAGAATTTTATTTATTTATTTATTTATTTTTCATACATTTGCCGTAGGCCATTTATTATTTATTAAAATGATTGAATTATTGCGAAAAATTGTATTGAAATGTTTTAAAAAATTGAATTTCTGTGAAAAGTTTTGTTAAATTTGAAAATATTTGAATGTCTGTTTGGTATTTTATTAAATTTTTTTTTGGAAGTAATTAAACGTCCTAAAAAGCATTTTATTATTTATGAATATAATTGAATTCTTGCGAATGATATTATTAGAATATTTTAAAATATTATTGAATTCCCAATAAAAATTTTTTACTTTTAAAAATAATTGAAATCTTGTGATGAATATTGTTATTTATGACAATAATTGAATCTTGCAAAGAATTTTATTAAAATGACTCAAAATAATAATTCAATTTTCGGGAATAAGTTTCTTATTTATTGACATACATAATTGAATTCTTTCGAAAAATGATTTATGTAAATAATTGAATTTTTGGGACGAATTGTATTAAAAACTAAAAGAATAATTGAATTATTTAAAAAAAATTGAATTAAAATTGTATTTAAAATAATTGATTTCTTTTGAACAATATTATTAAAATTAATAATAATATTCGAAAATATCTGAATTTCTTTGAAAATTCTAATATTTTTGTAAATAATTGAATTCTTTCAAAAAATTAAAAAAAAAGATTTATTTAAAAAATTAATTTTTTAGAGGAGTTGAAATCAAATTTTCAAGAATATTTACATTTTTTGAGCAATTCCTGTAAAATTGTATTAAAAGTAATTGAAATCATGCAATGCATTTTATTATTTATGAAAATAATTGAATTATTGCGAAAAATTTTATTATATTTGATAATAATTGAATTTATTTTTTATAAGAATTTTATAAACATTGTTTTTAATAATTAATTTTTTCGAAATATAATAAATATTATGAAAATTTTATTTTAAATAATTGAATTCTTGTGAAAATAATTGAATTTTTCGACTAATTAATTGAAAATAGTATTAAAAATAATTGAAATTCTTCGATGAATTTTATTATTTATGAAAATAATTGAATTCTTGATTGGAATTTTATCAAAATTTTTTTCTAAAAATTGAATTTCCATGAAAAATGTTATTATTAGTGAAAGTAATTGAATTACATATTGTGAAGAATCGTATAAGAATTTTTTGTCAAATAATTGAGTTTTTAGAAATTTTTTTGAAAATGATATTCAAAATTAATTGAATTTTAGATGAATTTTATTAATTTTGTTTTAAATAATTGAATTCTTGTGGGAAACGTTATTTGTGAAAATAATTGAATTTTTCGATTAATTGATTTAAAATAATATTAAACATAATTGAAATTCTTTCGAGTTTTATTATTTATGAAAATAATTGAATTCTTGCTTAGAATTTTAAAAAAAAATTTTGTTTAAATTGAGTTTCCATGAATAATGTTATTATTATAGTGAAAATAATTGAATTATTGTGAAAAATTGTATAAAAATTTTGTTAAATAATGGATTTTTTCGAAATTTTTTTAAAAATTATTGTAAAGTAATTGAATTTCTGAGAAAATTTTTTTACTTATGAAAATAATGGAATTGATAAATTTTATCAATTTTGTTTTAAGTTTTAAGTAATTGAATTCTTTTGCGAAATTTTATAAAAATACTATAAATATTGTAAATAGAATTTCGAATATTTTTTAAAAATAATTGAATCGTTTTAAAAAACTCGATTATAATTTTTGAGAATAGTTTTTTGATTTCTAGTATTAGCGAACTTATAGAGTAGTGGAAATTCTCAAAAAAAGGAACAATGTCAATGTTTCAGAGTATGGCTGAAAGCTTGTTTTCTTCAGCTAAAGTCTTTGACCATAAGCTAGAATTTTACATTTTTTCGTACAGTATTCAAATTTTTTAATTTAATGAATTTGAAGTAATGTCAAAGAATTGAAGGCACTGTATAGAATTTATCAAGATTGGTAACCCTCGTTGCATAAAACGAGATCATATAATATTTTAATTACAACCCTGGCTCTATAAGGATATTAGCGTACAGTTTATTAAACCGGCACTATTCAGAGTTTTAATCACACGATAAAGAAATTCGCGTAGTGCTGAACGAATTGGAGCCAAAAATACTTTAGCATCCAAAGCAGCGTGTACAGGTGCTGGCTTTGTTGAAGTAATTAAAAAAAATTCATCAGAGTCAGGAAAGTATCAGGTGCAAAGAAGACTCTGACGAGAATATGTATTCGACCGTCACGTCGGTTTTTACACCCGATGACGAGTCACTTTTTAAATCTTTTATTAAAGTATTCACCTCATGCAAGGAATGAAACTTCTGCTCCAAAGTAGCAGTTGTTGCAATTACAGAGCTCCTGCTGTATACGCCAGTGAATTGATGCAGGCTTTATGTGTGCTTCCGGTGGTGAAAAAGGCAACTATCAAAATATTGTGATACCTCGCTTGCAAAATGACAGAATGTCATTTCTCTTATAAATCCACAACACTATTATATTCCAAATAGAATATAAGACTTTTAATATTCTTCGCAAACAGGAAACGCATTTATTTTTGACAAAATTTAGTCAATGAAGAATTTTTTCAACATTTCAATGTTGAAAAAAAATTCTTCATTGACTAAATTTTGTGAAAAATAAATATTCTTAATTTTGTTTTAGGGTTTTTTTCAATATCGAAGCAAATGGAAGAGCAGTTTGGTTTATAAAAGTGTAGCAACATTTTCTTGATTCTCATAGGAAATATCAATTGCATCAAAGATCTTTGGAAAAGATCTGTCGCTGAGTCTCTCGGTTTTGACGAAGGATATCATTTTAACAAAATCTGGTCTTGTCACGGGACACCAAAGGTTGGTATGGCATTCGCTCCATAGATTCCGTGCATATATACACCTCCCTTGAAACTACCCCGTGCCATGCTTTAGCATGGCAATCTGATCCTTGGAAGAACTCACAAAAGGTAACTGGATACCAGGGCGAGAAGCAGCATGTGAATAGGGCGCATTTCGAAGCAGACCCCTCTCTTTTTTTTTTTTTTTTTTTTTTTTTTTGATGCTAGCTCGTTTTTAATAGCCGCTAATAGAGACGTTAAAACGATACGGCCCCTCTCGCGACTAACCTCGATGCTCAGTTCTTTCTCCCTTTCCCTTTTTTTTATAAATCTTTCAATTCAGCTTCTTTGCTCTATAAAGTCCTGTGCGAGCAATATATCTCTACTCGTGAAATATTAGTTTTTAAACAACTAACAGAGGTAATAAGATAATATTTACATTCTTTTAAAAAAATTCAACGAACTATACTTTTTCTTACGTGTGTGACATTAAATTTATATAGTTTAAATAATGTAGTGAACCATATACGTATACGCAAAGACAAAAACAGTTTATAACCTAAAAATTTATACATTTTAATTTTGAACAAAATCTAGTGAATTGTGATCAATGACAAAAATATTTTAATCCCACGAAATTTCTATATTTTAACTATGATCAAAAACTAGCCAAGCTTCGCACTCATCTACTAAAACCTAATATTTACTATACTTTTTTAACGTTATGTTACTATTTGTGTACTTTTCTTAAATTTCAGCCACTAAAAGCGACTATTTCTGTTTATTTTAGAATTTCCATTATTTTAAATTCTTTCATACTAGAAATCAAAAAACTATTCTTAAAAATTATAATCAAATTCTTTAAAAAGATTCAATTATTTTCAATGTATAGTACTTTCATGAAATGTATAGCAAAAAAATTTAAATATTTTTAAAAAATTGATAAAATATATATAAAAAATTCAATTATTTTCATAAATAATAAAATTTCCACATGATATCAATTAATTAAAAAAAAATCAATTCTTTAACAAAATCGTTGTACAATTCTTCACAATAATTCAATTAGTTTTACTAATAACATTATTTTTCATGGAAATTCAATTTTTTATAAAAATTTGCTATAAAATTCCAAGCAAGAATTAAATTATTTTCATAAATAATAAAACTCATCAAACAATTTCAATTATTTTTAATACTATTTTAAATTAATTAATCGAAAAAATTCAATTTTCACAAAAATTCAATTGAGGGCGTAGAACGGATAAATGGTCGAAAGGGACTATACCAGTCAGACAGGGCTAGAAGCCTCTCACTGATGTCTGACTGGTATAGTCCCTTTTGACCATGCGTTGCAAGCAGTTATCCGTTCCACGCCCTCAATTATTTAAAATAAAATTTTCATAATATTTATTATATATTTCAAAAAAATTAATTATTAAAAACAATGTTTATAAAATTTTTATAAAGAATAAATTCAATTATTTTCAAAAATAACCAATTTTTTCACAAAAATTCTATTCTTTTTAAACATTTTAATAAAATTTTTCACAAGAACTCAATTATTTTCTCATAAATAATAAAATTCTTCTCTTGAATTTAATTATTTTTGAAAATTTTAATAAAATTCTTTGCAAATATTCAATTATTTTCATAAATAATAAAAATTTTTACAGAAATTCAATTCTTTTTAATAAAATAAATTTTACAGGAATTGCTCAAAAAATGTAATTATTTTTAAAAATTTAATTTCAATTCCTTGAGAAAATTAATTATTTAAAAAAAAAATGTTTTTTTTTAAATTCTTTGGATGAATTCAGTTATTTACAAAAATAATAGAATTTTTCACGCAGGAATTCAATTATTTTCAAATATTTCAATAAAATTGTTCGAAAGAAATCAATTATTTTAAATACAATTTTAATTAAATTTGTTTTAATTAATTCAATTATTCTTTTAAAATGTAATAAAATTCTTCTCAATAATTCAATTATTTAAATAATAATTCTTCGAAAGAATTAAATTCTGTCGATAAATAACAAAATTATTCCCGAAAATTCAATTATTTTAAGGCATTTTAATGAAATTCTTTTCAAGATTCAATTATTTTCACAAATAACAATATTCATCAAAAGAATTTAATTATTTTTTAAAGTAATAAATTTCTTCTTGGAAATTCAATTATTTAAAAAAAATTCTAATAAAATCGTTCTCAAGAATTCAATTATTTTCATAAAAAATGATAAAATGCTTTTTAGGAATTCAATTATTTTCAAAAAAATTTCCGTAAGAATTCAATTATTTTCATGAATAATAAAAATTCCTCATGAATCCAATTATTTAAAATTAAAATTTGCATAAAATTAGTGGAAAGAAATCAATTATTTAAAATTTTTTATAAATTTTTTGTCAAGAATTAAATTATTTTTATAAATTATATAAATTTTTTGATTTAAATTTGTTGCAGGAATTTAATTTATTAGCAGGATAATGAAAAAAGTAAATATTTTTGATGAAAATTAGGAAAATTATTATTTTGGTCGTCAAGTTTAATTTTTCGATAGCTACTTTGTTACTACATTTTTTTATTTTGAAAACAACTTTTGGCTACTTTTAAAACCTAAAAATTTATATATTTTGACTATAGACACATTTTTTGGTCCTAAACCATTTTTGCCTTTAGTCATGATTTGCTAGATTTTTGAACATAGTCAAAATATAAAAATTTTAAGGTTTTAATCTATTTTTGCCTTTAGTACCCATCTTTAAATTCAACATCTCTTAAAACGTAGGTACTTGAAAATAATTCAATACCTCATTCACTATTTATATTAATTTTAGAACTGAAATTTCTTTCTTTCCTTTTAGAATCCAAAAATTGAGATTCAATCATTAGATGACAGAATTACGATTCTAAATTTATACAGAAATAATACCAAAATAGTCCGCACTTGATGGTTATGAGAAGATGTTTAAACTCTTGTTCTTGCTGACCCACTAAACAGCATCTTTTTCAAAGCAATACTTGATATGGTAAGAAGTGAGATCTTTGGATCTTACATACTTCGTAAGTCAATGTCTTATATCTAACGATCATCATGAATAAGAATTGCGAATAGCAATACTACTGTCAATATTTGCTATTTAGTAAATGCAAATTAGAAAATTGTTATGAAATTAAATCTCTGTATATTTTGGCACCTTACATTGAATAATAGATAAAGCATTAATTTGCAAGATATAGAAAGTAAATTTTATTTAACTAAACAATTAAAGCAGTAGGAGCAATTTATCAAAAAATCTATGTGTATATGTTTGTTCGTCTGTAAGTTTAAGTCAAATTAATGTAGGAAAGTACTTTATCTATATTCAACAATAATTAATAGATAAATTTAATTTCTTCAGTTTTCTTAATTTATAATTGCTGAATAGCAAAAACTACAACTTAGTATAGCATAGACTAGAATGAGGATGGCTTAAATATATGTATGCCATCCTCATTTTTGTCTATTTCTTCATAACTCTAATAGAAGTCTTTTTAGTTTCTTCGAAAGCTTATTTAGAGATCATATCAGGTGACAATAAACTACCTGGGTATTACACAAGGTTTTTCAGAAATTCGACTTAAAACTTTTAGATTTTGAATTGGACTTTTAGAGTGCCTAATCTGAATAAAAAATAACTGAATAAAACTAACAAAATTTGATAAAAATTCAGGAAATTATTTTTTAAATTTAATGTCTTCAGATTGCTACTGTTATTCCCTAGGTTCTCTCCTTTCTTTGCCGTCGCTTAGACTTGCACTACGTTCACTAAACACGAGGACATATGTACATTAGACATAAAACGCACTTTAATCCCTTAATATACATTACCAGTTATTATACTTTGAAAGTCTATTATTGATTTAAGGTACATACTCTGTCGATTAATATACAAAAAGTATCACTGCTAAAATCCATCAATCCATAGCCGAAGACAAAAATACTTTTAATTATTCAAAGTTTACTGTTTTCAAGTTTGACCAAAATCTTGAAAATCATCTGAAAACACAAGAATGTTTTAAACTTAAAATTTTTTTTTAATATTTTAGCTAAATCCAAAACAGCGAACCATGAGCAAAGATAAAAATAGTTTAAAACCTTAAAATTGATATATTAAGAGTTTATACTATGGTAAAAATGTAGTGTTTAAAAATATTTTTCTTTTTTCTCAGTTTTCTAGATTTTGGCCATAGTTAAACTTAAAAATGGTAAATTTTGAATACTTAAGAGTATTTTGGTCATGATTTGCTAAAAAAAATTTCGGAACGTTTCGCGAACAAAGAAAATACGTGAACCGTACGAGGTTTTCCATTAATGCTTAACGAATACGCATATACATGAAGCGTTATATTTTTCTGACACACCTCCACCCCTTGAAATATAATACGCTTTGTGGATAACCGCACTATTAAATGATCAACTTCAAAATCTAAAACCTTTGCGAACTCTTACTTCGGACCTTAAATAGAACAAGAGTCGGAAGAAGAATACAAAACTCAAACAATAGACTTAATTAAACGCTAGTAAAAAAAGGGTTCGCGCTCTCAATGTCCTATATCTAATAAAGACTAATCTGACATCGAAACGTTTTCATATAATGCAAATATAATCCAAAGTGAGTGAAAATTTTTTCAAGATAAGTTCAAATAATTTACAATCTCAACAAAAAAGTTGCTGATGACGCAAAAAGAAGAGAGTGAAAAAATTTAAAGAGAATTTAAAGCATTATAAGAAAAATTAAAAGGTAAAAATAAATCGGCATCAGAAGCGAATTCTTTCTGCAGAGTTGTTCCTTCTGTGGTATAATTTATTATCGCCTGCGGTATCGTAGATGCATTAGAAGTTTAACGCTTAAAACAAAGAAAGCAGCAGACTCGGCTGCACTCTGTCTAAGAGGACGCGGACGGTGCATTAAACGAAACGACGACCATCATCCAACACTGCGATCGACAGGTAGTCCATGATTTGCAACATTTTATCCAGCTTCACATCGCTAAGTTTTTGAAGCCTGTGCAATATGGCATATACATATAGCGTACAAAACTAGCGGCATGGCAGAACGGAGGCCACTTGCTTGTGGTTCGTTCGTTAAACCTAAAGCCGGATCTTCCATATGCCTACATTCAAACCTACCATATATGAAATGTTTACTCAGGAACAAAAGAATATCGGCCTCAAGTCTACCCATTTATTTAGCGGATTTGTTATAAATTTTGATATCTTTCAATAATTTAGAAAGCTATATGCTATAACTTATGCTATAACTTGAATTCAAGTTTCGGAATTACTGAAAGCTGATACATTCTTTTTAATTGGTTTTTAAATAAATTTATTCTATATTCGACGCCTTTTATTCACGATAATGCTTATTAAAACAAAAGAGCAAAATAATTCCTATTGCAATTCCACGAATTAATTATTATTGGTTATAAAATTATAAAATGACTTACTTCAGTTCGTTCATTTGTTCTTCAAAATGCACGTCAACAATTTCAAATTTTGGAATTATTTCGAAAAAAAATTCTCCTGGCTGCCAGGATAGTTTAGCCATTTCGTTAATTTTAAAGTTTTTTGCAAATTTCTAGACCACCGAATGCAACACCCAAGAAAATAATTTGATTACACTCTTTAGAAAAAAATTACAAGCGAAACAATTTTCTTTCACTGTTTTTTTTCAAGTTTTACCAATCAAACTTCAAAAATGTATTAACTTCGTTAACCCTTTGAGGGGCACATTATTCTAATGGACGGATTTTCTTTACAACTCATGTCTTAATATTTTTGGGGACGCTGATTACGAATTTGAAGTTAGTTCTTAAAAATTTAAAATGGCGGATCCAATATGGCGGACATTTTTTTTTAATTAATCGTATTCACTTGAAAATGTTTACTCGGGGGTTTTTGGGGTCGCTGATTACGAATCTGATGTTAGTTTTTAAAAATTCAAAATGGCGAATCTAACTTGGCGGTCAATTTTGTTTTAAATTAATTGGATTTACTTAAAAATTGTTATTTGGGAATAAAAACTAACATCAGATTCGTCATCAGCGATCCCAAAAACCCCCGAGTGACAAGTTTCAGGTAAAACTAGACAATTTTTAAAAAATCTTCCGCCATATTGGATCCGTCATTTTGAATTTTTAAAAACTAACATCAGATTCGTAATCAGCGACCCCAAAAACCCCCGAGTAACAATTTTTAGTCGATTTTAAAATGTTTAAAAAATTCGTGATTTTTAACAATAATTTATGGATTTTTTTAAACAATAGGAATTTTTTTAACATGATCTAGAGGTTACATATTTTTAAAGCCCTATTCTTCCTGAAGAGAACGCACTAAATTTGACTCAAAAATATTAATTTTCGTCAAAGATATTGAGGTTTTTAAAGGTGGGACGTATATGTCCCACCCTCAAAGGGTTAAGAACATTTTTTTATAAAAAATAAAAAATACATACGTTTCTTTTTTTTATATAGAATATGAGTGGCGATAAGTACACTAATGTTTTTGGGGTCGCTGAACTCAAATTTGAAGTCAGATTTAAAAAATTCAAAATGGCGACTAAAAAAATTTTTTAATTTATCAGATTCGCTTGAAACACATTGAAATTCGGAGATTTTTGGAGTCGCTGATTACGAATATGATGCCAGATTTTCATAATTCAAAATGACGGATCCAATAAGGCGGATAATTTTTAAATTAATGCAATTCGATCCAATTTCATTTCTCGGGAGTTTATGGAGATCGTAGAATTGGAATTTAATGTTCGTCTTTCAAAATTCAAAATGGCGGATCTAAGATGGCGACCAAATTTTTTTTAATGCGGAGTGATTTTTCTAAAATGTTTACTTTGTAATTTTAAAAACTCCCGAGTTAATAATTAATATTTTTTGACAAATCCGGCAACGTTAAAAAAATTTGATCGCTATATTAAATCCGCCATTTTCAATTTTGAAAAACAGGCATCAAATTCGCATTCAGCGACCACAAAACGCCCGAAAGACGAATTTCGATCGAAACGCATTAATATTCAAATTATCCGCCATATTGGGTCCGCCATTTTGAATTTTGAAAACCTGACAAAAATAAATAATTAATATAATAAATAAACAAATAAATGAACAATAAAATAAAAAAAATTACTAAATGTCTCTTATGGAGAAATAATAGGAATTAAAAAAAATTTTGCTTAAAACTTTTGTTACTCAGGGGTTTTTGGGGCAGCAGAATTCGAGTTTGTAGTCGAAATTTGAAAATTCAAAAAGGCGGATCCACTATGGCGAACAAAAAATTAGAAATTAGTCGGACAGACTTCAGATTCGTAATCAGGAACCCTAAAGACCCTTAGAACTTAAATGTGTAAAAGTAATTCAGGTTTTAAAGGATTAAGGTTATTAAAAGTGAAAATTTGAAAAAACAAATTTCGAATTCTATCGAAACAACTTTGAATTCAAAAATCCATAACTTTGTGG
Organism: Leptopilina heterotoma; assembly: GCF_015476425.1. Classification (NCBI taxonomy): domain Eukaryota; kingdom Metazoa; phylum Arthropoda; class Insecta; order Hymenoptera; family Figitidae; genus Leptopilina; species Leptopilina heterotoma. The sequence continues at coordinate 1,230,824 of NW_025111098.1, read as the reverse complement.
AAAATTCAAATATTTTTGTTTCCTAAATTGGAGTGACCTGCAAATTTATTCAACTTTGTGGAAAAAGTTTATAGAACACTAAATTAATAACAATTCATTTTATAACAATATATTATAATATAATTTTGTAAAATTTGCAAAAACATAGTAAAATATAAAGAGAAAATTAGTATAATTTAGCAAACATGACGAATGGGATGTTTGTAGGGTATCTGATGACGAATCATATATATGTCAGTTTTTCAAAATTTTCAAAATTAAAAATGGCGGATCTAATATGGCGGACGAAATTTTAAAAAGTTGAGCTAAGCTCTTGAAAATCACTACTGGGGGTTTTTTTTGGGTCTCTTATTACGAATCTGATGTCACATTTTCAAATTTTTTAAAATTCAATATGGCGAACGCTTCTTCAAAAAATTTATTGGATTTGCTGGAAATTCGTTTCTTGGTGGTTTTCGGGATCGCTTATTATACAAAAATTAAGTGTGTATCTCAAAATTATGAAGTTATGAATTTTTTTATAGCGGAAGGAATTTGTATTATCCCTTTCGTGCCTCCGGGACATAATTATGTGTTCCACTTAGATAAATTAATGTTATTCTTATAAAATTCAATCAATTAATTTGCGATAAATTTCTTTCTATTCCGAATGGCCGCTGTTACACAATTTAAAAAAAAAAATTTAAAACACACAATTACGTAGTACGATTACAATTATTATAAACAATAGGTAAAATATTTATAAAAAGATAGAAAAATCTAATTTTTCAAAATTTCCTCAAATTTGCTAAAAATTCTTAATCAGGGGTTTTCAGGGTCGCTGATGACGAATCTAGTCAGATTTTCAAAATTTTTAAAATTCAAATTGTGGACATTTTTTTCAAATCTGCTCAAATTCGCTTGAAACTTTTGTTATTCAGGGGTTTTCGGGGTCACCATTTCGAATTTTTTAAATCTGACTTCAGATTCGTAATCAGCGACCCTGAAAAACCCGCAAGTAACAAGTTTTATGTAAATTTGAGTAATTTTGAAAAAATGTCCGCCATATTGGATCTGACATTTTGAATTTAAAAATTTTTTTTTATCTGACTTCAGATTTGTAATCAGCGACCCCAAAAACCCCCGAGTAACAAGTTTTAACGAAATCCAATCGCTGGGTTTTCGTGGTTGCTGATTGTAAAAAAATGGCATTAGTGTTCTGTAACTTCATTGAATTGAATAAAAGAATAATTGTTTGAAAAATGCCTTTGCCTTGCACTGAAATTTTGGTAGAACTCACATTACAAGAAAATTAAGTTAAGAATTATTTTGCTCTGTTGTTGCAATTAGAATCATATAAATATGAACAGAAGCCGTCGATATGTTATAATTAACAATAACTTTTGTTAAACCTAAAATATTCCAACACTTCTGGCGAATGACAATCATCTAAAATACTAAACAATGAGAATGCTTCTCTTGATACTTGAAATTGAAATATATATTCTCTCTTTTCGATATAAAACTAAAGACAATTTGTTAAAACTATCTTTTACCGCATTGAAACCGGAAATCTCCGATAAAGACAAAAAAGTTGATGGTCTTTGAAGAAATAACAGGTTAAAACAGAATGTCGGGTCCTTCAGGCCCAATGGGCAGAAGCAAACATTATTGAACAGGGGCATAGACATTTCGAGTGTTTACTCTAGACTCTGGAGCGAGCTCTGGAGTCTAGACCCAAAATGAGGTAGTCATTCAAGTCGCCATTGAAAAGTTTGTGTTAGGATAACTCGTGGGAAGAATGTTGAAAATTAAATCCTTCCTTGGCACACTAGGAAACAGAGAAGAATGTTAGCGGAAGCTAATCCCGTTGTCCATACCATGCGACCCGGAAAATTACTTCTCCTGCTTTCTGCGCACTATGTATCTCCCAGTGTAGCCAGTGTAGCCAGTGTAGTGTAATATAAAACGTACCTTTCTGGTGTATCGGATCCAGTATTTTCACTGTAACAAACCGAAATAAATTATAGATAATTATATGTTTAAATGTACGTGTTACGTGTTTGGTTCGATGAATTTACAAGTTTCGAACTTTCAGTTTTTAAAATGCATCTTTTCAACAAAGCTATATATGTTACATTAAATTTAATGAAATGAGAAGAATTGTTATGATGTATCCTCTTTGTTTGGTCATTTTTGGTCTGTCAGAATCATTTTAAAAGATTTTTTTATACTTCCTACATTCGAATAAGTGAACATATTGAATAAATATACTTGTCATGAATGGAAAACTTATTCTATTTTTACGTAGGGGTTCATATACCGCGTGGACAATTCTTTATCACTTTTTGACCCCTCCCTTCATCGTGGACAATCGTGAACTTTTGCTACCCCCCCCCCTTTCATAACTTGAATTATTTTATTAAATAAATATTTAAATACTTTTCATTTGTTTTTCCATGAAAGGAATTGAAATTTAAAACCTTTTGAAATTTTAAAAAATTACAACATATATACCCATTCTAAAATTCAATTATTTTCTATAAAATTTTTAACTAACTATGTTGTACTGTCTAGTGTTAAATACAAAAATTTAATTATTTATAATAATTGTAATTCAAAGTGTCCATGTTTATTAAAAGTTTTTTTTAATTTTTATTCAATAAATACATTTTTATCTATTTAATTTTTTTATTCAAAAAATTATAATAAAGAAATTCTTAAAATTCATCTTTTAAAAATATTTTTAAATAATTTTTGAAAGATAGTAGTTTTTCAATTTATAGAATAATAAAAAATTTCCAAACAATTATAATTAGGGAAAATCATTTAAAAATGATTGAATTTTTGAAAAACATAAAAAAATAATCAATTTTTTGAAGCATTTTAATTAAAAATTTTTATTAAGTCATTTTTATTCAAAAAAATAAAAAATTTTAATTTATTTTTTTAAAATATATGATTGTTTCCTCCAAAATGTTAAAAACGATTCTAAAAAATTTTAGTGTTATTATTTATTGCATGTTTATGAATTTTCAAAAATATGCAATATTGGAAATATTAAAAGTATTAATTGAATTTTAAAAAATAAGAATGAATTCAAGTATTTTCAAAATTTACAAATAAAAATTTTTCAAAAGTTGATTTTCAAAAACTGTGATAAAATTCTTTAAAAATATAAATTATTTTCAATTTAATTTTGATAAAATTCAGGGATCACATTGATTTTTTCATATATAATATAGAGATTTAGGTTTAGATAAAAAAGGGAATTTTGAATAAAAATTTTTATTACAAAGCTATTTTTGTTTTAAAATATACATAAATTTTTACTACATTCGAAGTAAATTTCAAAAAACTTGTTAGTAAAATAATTTGGAACTTGGAAAAATTTTCTTCAGAAATAGTATAAAATTTAATAATAAAAATTCTTATTTTCAGAATAACTTTTACTATTTTGAAAGACAATTTTTTTATAAAAATTAAAAAAAATTAGGTACTACAAAAATAACAAAAATTTACTCCGAAAATAAAAATTTTTAATATTGTAATGTTCGAGGAAAATTTGAATATTTTTACTATTAAAAATCGTTATTTCCAGAAATAAATTTTGTAATATTCGTATATATATAGTCAATTTCATTGATAATATTAGTAAAATATACTGTAAATTTAGTAAAATTTATTCTAAAAATAATACAATTTGTCAAAAATTCCGAAAAATTTGTATTTTTCTTAGAGTTAAAAGTTACTTTATATATATTTGTTACGTTTTATGAAAAAATTCTAAGTTTAAAGACTCTGAGAAGTAATATAAAATGATTTTTATAAGTTTTAAAAAACTAATAACATTTTTCCAAAGTTTGCGAACAGTTAATTTTTTTTTCAAATATATATTTTAACGTTTTTCTACTTTACAAAAAAATGACAATTTTTATAAGTTTCTCATAAAAATAAGGGGAGAAGGGGAGAAAATTTATGATTTTTTTCAAATATAATTAAAAATTTTTCTACTTTACAAAAAATGATAATTTATATAATTTAGAAGATACATATTTTTGGCCAAATAATCCAAATGAATAGTTTTTTTTAAATTATTATTTGAAAATTTATGATTTTATGTGTTTTAGGTGCGATTTTATTAATTTAAGAGGGTAAAGAGGAGGAATAGGGGGAAAAATGTGATCCCTGAAAATTTCAATTATTCTAACCCAAGTAGAAATGTCCGGAGTTAGGACGGGAGTTAAACACCGACATGGTACTGACTCAGTACTGACCGTCGGTACTGACTTTCGGAACCCGATCAGTACTGGGAGTATACTGACTCCAAAACCGAATCAGTACTATGTCGGAGTTAGAAAAGTTCTAAAATCAGTACTGGCAGAAAACTGGCTTAACACTAAATCAGTACTGCGAAGGAGTTAAAAAAACAATCAAAATTTGTTATAATGTAATTAAACATTAAACATCGTTTGATTTATTAACAATTAAAATATTTGCAAAGATTTGTAAAAACATTATTCATCAACAATAATATCAAACATTTTATTAATTTATTATTAACTAATAGATATATTTTAATAATATAATAATAAATTATTATTAATTAATTATTTTTAGAATTATTACGTATTATTAATAATAAAAAAATTTTATTTTTTAAAGCTGTATATATATTTTTATTTATTTATTTAACAAAAATTTTTCTTAAATAAATTTTTTTTTATTATTATTTTAATAAATAATTAGATTATAAATAATAAATAAATAATTATATTAATAATTTTTACCATATTATTATGATGTATCTATTAATTACTACATAATGACTTGATAAAATGTATATAAAGATATATGTACTTATATATCGGTCCCACAATTCAAAAGGAAGTTTATGCGAGATAACTCCCGAGCTTGCGTGGCTATGCGGTATGTGTATTCGACTTGCGTCCTCGAGGTCTAGGGTTCGGTCCCCCGTGCGTGCGATATTTTTCCGTCTTAGTTTTAAGTGTTTTGTGTATAATTCTTAACAGTGTTACATAAAGTATAAGTTTAAATAATTAATAACCAGTAATAATAATAATTTAGTCATTAATTTAAATAAATAAGATTTAAATAAATAATGAAAAAATAAGAAAAATATTTTTTAAAACTTATTTTAATAAAAGGAATTCTAATAATTAATTAATAATAATTAATACTAATAATAATTATTAGTATTCAATAAATTACTCCCCATGCTTTAATAATTAAATAAGGAGCTTATACTGACTGCCGGTAAAAATCAGTACTGGACAGCGTTACCAGCCAGGGTTTTCCCAGTACTGACTTAGTACTGGAGTCAGTACTGCAATACTGGCAGTCAGTACAAGATCAGTACTATGCCAGTATTACATTTCTACTTGGGAAAATCTTTTTATTATACGTATATTTTTAAAATTTTACTATCGTAAAAAAATTATTCAAAAATATAATTTTTATTGATTTGTCTATACATAGTTATTTTTAACACTATAGAAATGAAAATAAATATTGCATTTTATACTAAAAATATGGTAGGTTCGTTGCAATATTTGAAAGGAAAGTCGAAAAAGTCGCAATTTTGGAAAACAAGTCGACTCCTCCCATAAAAACTGACCACGTGGTATTGATTATTACAATTTGAATTTAAAATTAGAATTCAGATTTAGAAACTAAAATAAAAAGCGAATTTTCAGTTATATAATAACATACATTATATTAATTTTTCATAATTATTTATTTTTAATATTATTTATTTTTATTATTCCTTAATTTTTCATAAATATTTATTTTTTTATATACCTAGTGATTTTTTTATTAATTTTAATTTCCAATTTTTACTAATTTCTAATCTTTTATTATTAATTATTAATTTTCATATATTTTTTAATTTTTCAATTATTTTTATTTTTAATTTATTTTATGAATATTAAGTTTCTTTATAGTTTTCTGACTCCAGACTTTACTCCATCGTCAGGGCATAAAATTTAAGTCTTCGTTCATTTTAATGATTAATTTTTGGTAATTTTTGGTAATTTTATTTTTTTATTTAATTTTAGTATCAATTTTTTTTTATTTTATTTATTGTTAAATTATCTTTTATTATTATTTTAATTTTGTTAATTTTATGAATAGACTTCCTGAAGAGGAAATCATTTAGATTTCGAAACGTTGGAGTAAATAAATCTTTTTATTCATTGTCCGAATGTTTTCGTTTCATTTGCCTTATTTTATAATATAATAAAAACTTGTAGAAATAAATAAAAATTCATTGCAATAATTTAATTTTTTAATTTTAATTTTTTTTTTTTTTAAATTTCATTGCAATGAATTCATAAAAAAAGTTTATAAAATTCATAAAATTCATAAAATTTATTGCGATAATTTATTATTGCAATGAATTTTTATTTATCTATTTTTCATTTATTTTTAAAAAGAAAATAGAAAAAAGTGTCCGTTTAACATTTTTGGTCATATTATACACTCGGTCGCAATAATAACGGTGTGTGTAGCTTTCGAAACAAGTTTTCAACATTTAATTTAATTTAATGACATGTCTAAAGAAGAAGGTGCTTTTAGGTACACGACAACTCTCTCGCACTCTTTTTTATAATACAGAATATAGAAATCGTTCGGTAAATAATTAATATGTAATCAGAATCTGATTGTGTGCGAGAGCAAAGGGTCTTCTACCGTTCTCAAGAATATTGAGAAAGGGCGCCAGCAATGGTCGACGAAAACGAAGGGTGTTTGTCAGCAAACACTATTGAAGAGGCTCTTAACAGATCTCATGTGTGATGGCTTGTGCGTGGGTTTCTTCTTTTTTTTCATATAAATACGCGACGAAAAAATGACGCGTTCAATGGGTACCTAACTTTGAACGAGTCAGAAAAGATTGTCATATTCTTTTATGAATTAATGTGCAATCTTCTTTTTTTCACATAGTAATTTTTTACTTGAAGAATTTACATCAAATGTTGTAACGAACATTGATTTTTAAAATTTAAGAATTGTCTTCTTCTAATCGAAGATGAAAATTAAAAGAATGTGATTTTTTTTAATAACATTTATTTTTGTTATTTAGGATTTAATTTCTTCAACAAATTGTGTATCAATTATTATTAAATGAGGAACTCAATGTCATACGATTGAGGCACGCGCCGTCGTTGAACGGTGCTCAGAGCTTGAAGGACCCTCGAATCGATTCGAGTCTCGTAGCGCACTTCGGGTCAAATTAAGTTTCACTCCTGAAATATGTCTCCCTTCTTTTCATAGTAGAAGGCTATGTTTCTTTAGTTGAAATTTAAGAGAATATCAGTTAAGTGATTAGTGAATGCAACAGATGAAGCAAAATAAGTCAAATTTCAATTTAAACATTTAAAAAACTATGTATTTAAAATTTTTTTTATTATAAAATATATATATTCAGTGTAAAATAGTAGATACACGAAAAATTGGAAAACATCAATAACTGAAATCATTATTTAAAAGTATAACAAATTCAGAGTTCTAAAGATTTTAATTTTTAATCTTTTTAAAACTTAATTGTTTCTAAAAATTTTCGCTTTTTTTTAATGAAAATAATTGAATTCGTACAAATAATTTTATTAAATTTTGTTTAAATAAATGGAGTTTTTTCAAGAAATTTATTAAAATTTTTGAAAATAATTGAATTCTTGTTTTTAAATTTTAATATTTAAAAAATAATTAAATTTTGGAACAGAATTTTATTAAAATTCCTTAAAATAATTTATTTTAGTGAATAATTGAATTTTTCTTAAAATTGAATTCTTTCGACGACTTTTAATAAAATTTCTAAGAATAATTTCAATTTTTGAGAAATTTATTTAAAATTGTATTAAAAATATTTGAAATTCAACGATGAAAATAATTAAATTCCTAAATAAAATTGTATTATTTATAAAAGTAATTTAATGTCTTCGTAAAATTATATGAAAAATTTGTTCCAATAATTAAATTTTTTGATAATTTTTATGAAAATAGTAAATATTGAAAATCATTGAATTGAGGAAAGTTTTGGAAAATAATTGAAATTTTGCCAAGAATTTTATTTAAATTTTTGAAAATAATTGAATTTTTGAGGAAAAATGTTGCTATTTATAAAAATAATTGAATTCTTGACGAGATATTCGTTAAAAATTTTGAAAATAATTGTATTTCTATAAAGAATTTTAGGTATTAGTTTTGAGAATAATTGAAGTCTTGTGATGAATATTGTTATTTATGAAATTAATTGAATTTTGTAAAGAATCTTATTAAAATGCCTGAAAATAATTGAATTTTCGTCAATAATTTTTTTATTTATCGACATAATTGAATTTTTTTAAAATCTAAAAGAATAATTTGAATTATTTCAGAAAATTTAAATTAAAATTGTATTTTAAATAATTAATTTCTTTTGAACAATTTAATTAAATAATATTTGAAAATAATTGAATTCCTGTAAAAAATTCTAATATTTTTGTAAATAATTGAATTCTTCCAAAGAATTTAAAAAAAAACATTTTTTTTAATAATTTATTTTTTCGAGAAATTGAAATTAAAATAAGAATAATTACATTTTTTTTAGCAACTTCTGTAAAATTATATTAAAAATAATTGAAATCCTGACATAAATTTTATTATTTATAAAAATAATTGTATGTTTGCAAAGAATTTTATTAAAATTTTTAAAAATAATTGAATTTCTAAGAAGTATTTTATTAATTATTAAAATAATTGAATACTTGCTTAAAATTTTATCAAAAATTTTTTTAAATAATTTATTTTTTCGAGAAATTTATTCAAAATTGTATTAAAAGTAATTGAATTTCTCCAAAGAATTTTATAAGAATTTTATAAAATGCCTCTGAAATTTTTATTATTCATGAATAAATTTTAAATATTTTATTAATTGAAACTTTGATGAGAATTTTTGTAAATTTTTAAACATTATTAAATTTCTGAGAAAAATTTTTATTTTTTTGAAAATAATTGAATTCTTGAGACGAATTTTATTACAATTTCTTTTTAAATAATTGAATTTTTTTGAAATTAATTCAATTTCTACAAAGAATTTTATTAAAATTATTTCGGAAAAAAATTGAATTGTTACAAAGAATTTTATTAAAATTTTTGAAAATAATGTAATTTTTTGAAGAAATTTAATTTAACATGTTTTAATACTTAAATTCTATAAAATAAATTGTAGTAAAGGTTTTTAAAATATAATTGAATTTCTTTGATAAATTTTAATAAAATTTTTTAAAATAATTAAAATTTTTGAGGAATTCCATTAAAATTGTATTAAAAATAATTGAAAGTCTGCAATGAATTTTATTATTTAATTGAATTTCTTTGATAAATTTTAATAAAATTTTTAAGAATAATTACATTTTTCGAGGAATTTCATTTAAATTGTATTAAAAATAATTAGAAGTCTGCGATGAGTTTTATTATTTATGAAAATAATTGAATTCCAAAAAAGAATTTTATTATTTATAAAAATAATTGAATCCTTATAAAAAATGTTATTATTTATGAAAACAATTAAATGTTTGCTTAAAATTTTATTAAAATTTTTTTAAATAAACGCAGCTCTTTTAAAATTGAATTAATTTTAAAATATTGAAATCTGAAATTATTATTTTAGAAAACAATTTTCCATGATTTTGATGAAAATTCCGACTCTTCCAGGTTTTTTAAAGGTTTATAAAATTCGCTGATATTTCCAGATTTTTCAGGTTGCGTGTTAACTCTGTAATTATTATAACAGTTATTAATTTTATTAATTATTAAATTTCTTTAAGCAAAGCTCATGAAAATAATTACTCGGAGGTTTTTCGGTATAATTGCGGAATCTAAAATCAGTTTTACAAAATTCAAAATGGAGGATGAAAATTTCAAAAAATAGATCAAAGTTATATTTCTATTTAAATATTCCATTAACCAAAATTCTACTACTCTCACTATTTTTCAGACTAAAATTCAATAATTTCATAATAGATACGAGGAGGGCAAAGAAAGTGAATAAAAATCTGCAAGGACTTCAGCCTCCCAACACTCGTTTGGACTTCGATTCGCTCAATTAACCATTTTCAGGGGAAAAAACTCACCGTCCAAATTCTGCGCGACAGCCCGTAAAACCCGCAGCTCGTGTTCACCTTAAAGAAAGAACCTCCAAAGAGAAGAAAGACGAAAAGAAGGCGAGAACTAGAAGAGAGGATTTCGCTGCAAGCGGCGATATTCAGGTAACGTTATATCATTTTTCAAAAGGGATCCGTTTATGTCTCCGATGATATTTCTTCCATATATTCTTTCCTCCGTCTCCTTATCGCTGATTCTTTCTTTTTTCTTTCTTTTTCCTTTCTTTTTTCTCCTGTAATTGGTTTCCTTTCAGTTGTTTTTCGGGATGGAGCAGAATCGAACAACGGCGGGGTGGGTATAAGATTTCACATGTATACGCACGGATCAGATTGGTTAGCCTTAAGCCGGCGCAAATTACCCCTAAGCCTTTTAGTCGTCGTGTCTGTTTTGCTGGCTACGAACGCCGAGCAATATTACTTCGTTCTGCTTGTAATATTCTCTCAAAACCCCTACAGGGCTTTGCTGGGATTCTAAAACAAATCTACTAACCCGTAGTACGCATTTCACTTGTTAATGTGCATGAATTTTGAATCTTTAAAATTAGCAAGACATTTTCCCTTATGAAAAAATAGTCATGGAATTTTAATTTCCTCCTTGATGATTCTTATTGAATCTCCTAATAGGACTACGTACAGAAAAAATTTACACTATAGCGTATACCTAGATAGCGTTAAAATTTTGACAATGACAAAACTAACGATGACTTTAGCCAAAGTAAACAAGCTCTGATGAGCCATACTTTGAAACATTGACCATTCATAACTAAAAGTTAATATGCATCACTGCTTAAATATAGCGAACCATGGGCAATGGCTAAGATATAGATTAAAACCTTAAAATTGTCACAATCTGAATATGGTAAAAATCTTGTGAACCATTTCAAACTTTTTTGTTAATTCGGAAAGAGTCTAAAACGCTTTTTAGGGGCTATCCATAAAGTACGTTACACTGATTTTCGAGCTCTTAGACCTAGGGGTCTATAAGCTCTAAACCCCCCCCCCACCTTTTGTTACATTTGGTTAAAATCGCAACCCCCTCCTTTAAAATAACGTTGCAAAAATTTTTTATACCCCTCAAAAATAAATTTTTTTTTACCTGTTTTATATACTAGACTAAGTAAATGTTTTTTATTTGTCTTTCATATTTATTATTATTTATAGTTTACAGGAAATAAAAATATATTATATAACATATAATTAAACAGTCTTTTAAACTTTTAAACTCTTTTTTATTATGTTTGAATATCTCTCTTAGTCTCTTTAAGATAAAAACATACGTATATATATTCAATGTGTAACGTTAAAATATTAAATTGCCCACCCCCTTGTTACAATCAGTTACATTTTTTGAACCCCTATCTCCCCCCCTAATCGTGTGACGTACTTCATGGATGGTGAAAACGAAAAAGTCATAGTTTGTTTAGAAGTTTTTTAAAATTTTGTTTAAAGTAAAGAGAAACAAGAGTACAAGTATACGAGAAAACTGATTTTTTTGTTATCATGCAAATTAAAATAACGAAGACGATAATTTGTGAAAATTAAAAACTGAACCATAATCTAAGATATAATAAATGTGACGCGTCGCGAAGAAAAGCACCTTAGAAGCATATCGAAAATTTTACAGATGGAGGAAAAAAGGAAAGAGAAAATCAACTCTTATTAGCACGAATTTCTGTTTTGTAAATCATTATTACGAAAGTATTTCGGATAAGTATTTGATACAAAATAATTTTGAGTTCAGATAGTTAAAAAGTAATCTTTAATATATCTGAAGCAATCATAATCCAAAAATCGGTTTTTTGCTTCTTAGGTGCTTCTCTTCGCGACGCGTCACAAATAATATACTGAAGTCCGTTTTCAAAAAAGTTGTTGCAAAAAAAATTTATATAACTTTATAAACGGTGATTCTTAAGGGTTTTTCAAAACCATTGCCACGAAATATGGTATTTATTTTTATAACATCAAAAGTTAATGAAAATACCTGAAACTCGTTACTCAGGGGTTTTTGGGGTCGTTCTTTACGAATCGAGTATCAGATTTAAAAATTTTTGTCATTTTGGTTAAGAACAGTTATTATTTAGAAAATTTGACAGTCTCTTTGACAGCTGCCAATTATCAAAATTCAAATTTTACATCGTATTCGTAATCAGCGACCCCGAAAACCATGTTATTGTCATTTTCGTTAAAAACCGTTATTATTTAGAAAAGTTGACAGTTTCATTGACAGCTGTCATATATCAAAATTCAAATTGGATATCATTCTTAATGAGTGACCCCGAAAACCTTGTTATTGTCATTTTTGTTAAAAACCATTATTATTTAGAAAAGTTGACAGTTTCTTTGACAGCTGTCAATTATCAAAATTCAAATTTTACATCATATTTGCAATCAGCGACGCCGAAAATCTTGTTATTGTCATTTTCCTTAAAAGCCGTTAATATTTAAAAAAGTTGACAGTTTCTTTGACAGCTGACAATTATCAAAATTCAAATTTTACATCGTATTCGTAATCAGCGACCCCGAAAACCATGTTATTGTCATTTTCTTTAAAAACCGTTATTATTTAGAAAAGTTGACAGTTTCATTGACAGCTGTCATATATCAAAATTCAAATTGGATATCATTCGTAATAAGTGACCCCGAAAACCTTGTTATTGTCATTTTCGTTAAAAACCATTATTATTCAGAAAAGTTGACAGTTTCTTTGATAGCTGTCAATTATCAAAATTCAAATTTTACATCATATTTGCAATCAGCGACGCCGAAAATCTTGTTATTGTCATTATCCTTAAAAACCGTTATTATTTAGAAAAGTTGACAGTTTCATTGACAGCTGTCAATTACCAAAATTCAAATTTTACATCATATTCGTAATCAGCGACCCCGAAAACCTTGTTATTATCATTTCCCATAAAACCGGTATTATTTAGAAAAGTTGACAGTTGCATTGACAGCTGTCAATTACCAAAATTCAAATTTTACATCATATTCGTAATCAGCGACCCCGAAAACCTTGTTATTGTCATTTTCCTTAAAAACCGTTATTATTTAGAAAAGTTGACAGTTGTATTGACAGCTGTCAATTATCAAAATTCAAATTTTACATCATATTTGTAATCAGCGACCCTAAAAATGTTGTCATTGTCATTTTCCTTAAAAGCCGTTATTATTTAAAAAAGTTGACAGTTTCTTTGACAGCTGTCATATATTAAAATTCAAATTTGATATCATATTCGTAATAAGAGACCTCGAAAATCTTATTACTGTTTTTTTTATTAAAAATGATTTCTTTTTAGAGAAGTTGATAGTTAAATTGACAGTTGTCAACTGTCAAAATGTCAATTTAACATGATATTCGTAATCAGCGGCTTTGAAAACATTTACAAACACGTACCCATCACTTATTTATACTTATTGTTGCTATTTGGAAATCTTAGATCTGTTTTCTGCTTAATTTGTTGTTATTAATTTATATGAAAAAATATTTAAAAATTTTCTTTATTACTTGTATGTTTCTTATATTGATACTGTGATTCACACTGAAGAAAATAAGCTAAACTTGATTAAAAAAATATTAATATTTAAAAAAGTTACAAGAGTTTTTCTAAGTTTAAACTTTAATTATGCTGTTTTCTCGAAAACTTGTTTTCGCACGTAAGGTCCCTTTTTATAGATTAAATCACATATTTTGATTATATCCACATTCTTTGGTCCTAAACTATTTTTGCCTTTGGTCATGGTTTGCTAGATTTTGGAAATGGTCAATTATGTAAAAATTTTTAAGTTTCAAACCATATTTCCGCCAGATAGACAATGGTTCGCTACTTAGCTAAAAAATTATAAAAGATTCGTGCTATTACTTCGCGTTTGCACCATAATGCGGTCTTGGAAAATCTATAATCCCACAATTGGAAATTTACAAACTAAAATAATGGAAAACAAATGTTTCCAAATCTTGTATTCTTCTTTTTATGCACTAAATTGAACTAGATTTGAATTTCTCTGGATAAATGCAAAAGTAAAGAAACTTGAAAGAAGGGTGCGGTGCCTCTTTTAGAGAACATGCTCTTAGTCAACCAATCTAGCTGAGCATCAAAAGGCGAATAAGATACGCTATCCCCGGGGTATGAGAGTAAAAATTTAACTTGAACGCAATTCCAAGCGATTACCAAGCTCCACTCTATAATACATCCCTTACGCATCTCTTGATTGGCTTACATTGTCAATGCTTAAATGTTTCATGCACCAGTGACCGACCAGGGGATATCATTGCGCTCTGATAGGGTAACGTTTCATGCCTTCGAGCGTTACTGTCTGACAAGACTTTGATTTTCAATTGGTTTCAAATATACTGCATTAATCACATTTCAGACATACAATTCGAATTTCCTTTCATTCGCAAAATTTCATGGTTTTATCATTTCTCTGTGTAACAAGTTTTAAACGCATAGACATAAATTTAAATCGATGGTGTACAGCAATTCAAAGTTGATCTGTTGAAAAAATTAAGTTAAATCTATTGTTTTTTTGAAACATTTAAAACCAAATTTGCTGCAATTGGTGAAAGTGGGGACCCCAAGGGTAATCCAAAAATTTGTTTATAGAATTCATTATTATATAATGTACAATAAGATGATGAAAGGCAAAAAAATCCAAAGCTTTAATGAATCAAATGTTTGTCGTCGATATTCAATTTCTACCTTGGTACAAACATACCCATTTCATTGATCATAAACTAGAAGTAGGGATGAGCCTTACCCCTTTCTTTACGTTCAAAACACGGTTTCCAATATCCATCAAATATTAAGCAAATTAGAATCCTAATAATGCATTTCTCATACTGCTATAAATTTTGTATTTCAACTCGTTAGGGTAAAAAGTATTCTTATTCGCTAATCTGTATTTAATTTCAGCAGTATTTCGCGTTTTTATTTAATCAAGATCTTTGATATGGTGTAATTCATGTGATAGGCATATAAGTATGACTGGGTCATTCATTATATGCGCTGGATGCACGTCATAAGTGTAGGTACGCATAGCGTGCGTATAGAATCACCGAGATAACATCTCGTTCGAGGATCAGAATCAGGAATGGACAGTGTTGCATTACACCACTGGCTAAGTTTATCCCTTAATATATTGGGTGTCCCCATAATGAGACCACAAATGACACTCATATTACATGCTGAGCTGATTCCACTAACGAGAGACAATTCATTTCCTTTGTTAAAACCACCTATTTTCAACATTCATGAATAAAATTTAAGTCATATTTTAAATATAATTTTCTATTGTAAAATAGACTCGAGAGATACTGACAAATAGAAAGTATTGTCGAGTTAAATAAACTGTCTTAGTTTAGTGTCAGTAAACTCAGTTCTCTCTCAGATGATAGAATAGTGTAACTGAAACAAATGATAGGGCTATATATTTTAAACATTTTACATGTTTTGTTTATCTTATTCTGTGACGAGTATAAGTAAAAATAATAATTTGTTTCGCCCACTTAAGTCATAAACTTATGTTTGACAAAAGATTCCTACAATTCAACTGTTTACGTACCCTGACTCGAAATGATCCTGATTATGATTTAAAAACTATTGAAATCACACTACATTAATCCATTTAAAACTATTTTCAGACTTGAGACACAATTTTTATGCACTTCCTTTTGCAGTGATTGTAGAGAATAGCATCGGGCTTTTTTTAAACAATTTTTTTCAGTCAATAATTGTTGTCCGTGTTGTAACTAATATGTTACGTATATCACATAACTTATTCACGAAACTTTAGGTTATTAAGCTAGAGATTAAATCAAAAGAATCATCAACTATATAACAAAGATAATTATGCAGCATACATAACCGGATATACCTATATATCGAGAAGTTTTCTAGTGTTATAGAATCTGTTGGATTTAATACTCAGAATAGCCCACAATTAAACTTTACTTTAAGTGACAAATAAATTTTGATGAAATTAGGCACATTGTTAGTAAAGGATCATTAAAATACGGATTAAATTTAAAGAACCCGATCTTCTATATGAAAATGGTTATTAATCAAGTTTTTTCAATTTAACATTATAGGTCTTCTAGAAATAACGGAACTTTGTTCACCTTCGCTTCATTAGCATAGTACCTATAATTTTTTTTTGATTAAAAAATGGTCTCTGTTTTGACTAGTCACGCCTAAAAATACAACATTTGTGTTCGATTAAAAATATTCCTTTACATTTAAGATTATACTTCTTAAATTTAATTCATTTTTAATATTGTCTACAATGCAGATAACAATTTAACAGCGCAAATTGTTATATGATATATGGTCTATTAGCAGATTGTGCTTATTCATCAGAAATAACAACATGAATTTCGTTATACTCATTATAATTACATTGGAAGCACCATACCAAACACTTATCAGTAAATTTTCAATTGGGATTATAACTATGTTTAGTGTAATTCAAAGTATGATGATTCAACGCATGATCAACTATAGTTTCAATAGTTTCGATGAAAATTTCCAATATAGTTGAACCTCTGGAATATAAAGCGTCTACAATTGAGAAGTGCGGTTGTTTTTTCAAGACATTTTAAGAGAGTTCTCAATGTTATGTTTTGCGAAAGTGGGTTTGACAAGTAGACATTCATACTCTATAGTGAAAATCGGTTTTATTGGACGTCATCTAACCCAATCTAATTTTCTCTGACGCGACTAAAGTTCAGAGGAAAAAAAGAGGGTACGGTTTGAATAAGGCGTTGATGGTCAGGACTTACAAGGACTATTTTCAAGACCTGTTAAAATTGGAAAGGTCCTTACGAGGTCAATTCATTGTTGAAGAGGCTATTCTTGACGCGAAATTGACTGAAATTGGTTTACACAGGTTGCGAAACGTCAGATTGATTCGCTGCTTCCTTGGGGAAAACGGATCGTTTAATTTTTCCATCGATACAATTCGAAAAAACTAAACATAAAATACTAGGTTTTACTATTATTAAAAATTCTATCACGCTAAATCTTTTACTTTCAAAGAAAAGCAAAAAAAAAAAATTGAAAAATTAACAAAAGGATTTTTATTTTATTTATTGGTATTTGGAAAATAGCCGGATGAAAATATTTACAACTAATACAACCTCAAAAATAAGAAAGCAAAACAATGTCATATTACGCGAAATAATTTTAAAAGTGTCTTACAAAAAAAACAAATAAAATAATCACTGACAATTTCTCTTCAGGTTCAGTTATAAAAATAAATGAGAGAAATTAATAAAATGAATCAACAATCAACCGTCGGGTTTTCAGAGAACGTAAATTAAACTAAATGGATTTTTCTCCTACACCCTGATGTCGCAGATAATTTAAAACACTGAGAAAAGGTCTAACTTTTACAGGGGGATTTAAGAAAGTAATTCAATCAACAATTGCGATTATATCAAAGTATTTTCATCCTTTACAAAGTATGTTAGGTATTTAATATGAATGATTTAAAATATTAATAAATAAATACTTTTTTTCAGATTTCTGACACTAAAAGCTACTTTTTTCTTGTTTTTAAAAATTTGCATTAGTTTAAATCCGCTAATAATTGAAATTAAGAAAGTATTCTTAAAAAAAAAAAAAAAAAATTAATAAAAAAAAAATTTCAATCAAAAATTTTAATAAAATTCCTAGAAACACTTAAACAAAATTTAATAAAATTCTTTAAAACAATTCAATTATTTTCAAAAATTTTAAGAACATTTTTCTCCCAAGAATTCAATTATTTTCCCAAATTATGAAATTCTTCGCTGAAATTCAATTATTATCATTACCTACAATTTTAATAAAATTTTACAGAAAAATTTCATTATTTAAAAAAAAAATTAATAAAATTCTTTCAAAAGACTCTAAACATTTTCATAAATAAATAAATTTTCACTAACTTCCAATTATTTAAAATACAATTTTCATAAGAATTTTTGAAAATTTTAAATATATTTCTCAAAGAATGCAATTATTCTTGAAAGTTTTATTCAAATTCTTTGAAAGGATGTAATTAATTGTGTTTTGAATTTTAATAAAATACTACATAAAAATTGAATTTTAAGAAATAATCAATTATTATTCAATCAATTATTTATTTTTGTGTATTATTATTTTTTTTTTTTATTTTTTTTATTTTTTTTTTTTTTATTAATTCTCGTAGAACTTTTTAACAAGAATTGATTTAAAAATGAATTTCAGATAAAATTGTAGAGAACAATTAAATATTAAAAGCGTTAAAATATGAATTTTTATAGAAATAATTAAATATCAAAAGAATTTTAAATTGTCTGGTTTTTGAAAATTTTGTTTGTTATAAAACTGTTATAATATTTAAATATTTATCATAAAAAATTAATTATTTGGGACGCATGATTATTCCCCAAATGTCATTTTTCCGAAAAGCCATTTTTGCGAAAAGTCATTTTTACGAATTGACATTTTTGCGAATTGTCATTTTTGCGAATTTTCATTTTTGCGAAAAGATATTTTTGCGAATTGTCAATTTTCCGAAAAGTCATTTTTTCGAATCGCCATTTTTACGAATTGTCGATTTTGCGAAAATTCCTATAGTAAACTTGTATGCATATATAGATTCACTATAGGAATTTTCGCAAAAATGATAATTCGCAAAAATGACTTTTCGGAAAATTGACAATTCGTAAAAATGGCGATTCGCAAAAATGACAATTCGTAAAAATGACAATTCGCAAAATTGGCTTTTCGCAAAAATGAGTATTCGCAAAAGTACAGTTCGGTAAAATGACATTTCGGAAAAATGACATTTGGGGAATAATCATGCGCCCCATTTTAATTGAAATAAATTTTATATTGTAAAGATTTTTATTTTTTCATTTTTAAAAATTATTTTTAAATACAATCGTATTTTTTGGAAGAATTCTATCTAAAAATTTGTAAAATAATCTAAGTTTAGAAAAATTAATAATAATTGAAGTTTTCTAGCAGGATAGGAAAAGAAAGTAAATAATTTAAATGAAAATTAGGAAAAAAGTCAGGGAAATAATGAATCAAATTTTTTTTTCTAATCCCAGTAATGATAATATAAATAACTTGCTAATTAAAATGACTCCCAAATATTCATCAACCATATGAAGTCATTTTAGGTCATTTTAGGCCATTTTAGGCCATTTTAAAATCATAAAAAAGAATAACCATCTCTTGTGGCTGGATTCTCAAAAAATAGAAAGGAAAAGATATTATAAGTAGAAGACATTGATTCACACCATTGAAGAAAGTATCCACACTCCCATGGGAATTCTTCTTGGACAATTTTATCGCAAAGCATTTTCGCAGAGCGTGCATCCGTGTATTTGGAGTGAAATTAGCAAATCCCAGGTCCCTCGAGGCCTTCCGAGATCCCCGACTGAGGGTTGAGAAGCATCGTCGGACGTAGGGAACTGCGAGTTGATATTACTGGTCCCTTTTCAATGTTCCGAGTTCTTGAAGTGTCAAATTTGATAAAGTTACATTGTGCTCCTGTGACGCAAGTCTACTCTGGATATACAATGCTGTAAGGGAGACTGGGGCTATGTATACTTGACGCAGTTTCAAGTTTTATTATTCTATAATATATTTTATTTATCGAAAACTCGTTGTTTTGCTTTTTGCTATAATTTATACGGCAGAAGAATAATATTTTTTCCATGCTATTGTTTTGAATCTTTTTTTTTTAATAATTTGTGAAGAAAAGGAAGAAAGATGATTATTACGATTGATTGTAGTCTGAATTTTAAATCTAGACACAAATCGGATAATTGAAGTCCAAGTCATTAGGTAAATATTTTTTAGCCATACTTCTCCACTAGTCAAGCCCCGATCAAAGTTCTCTTTTAGGGCCAGTTTCACCTCACCAATTCCGATTAAAAGTTAATCAATGATTAAAGTTAGTTTAACCGCCCATGATAGGTTGGTTAAGCTTTTAGGGACAGATTCACCAACTCCGATTAAAAGTTAATCAATAATTAAATTCTTAACCGACAGTGTTAGCTTCCACAAACAGATTTTGACTCACTCACAAAGATTTTCTTGGCGCATTTTCAAGTTTATGCAATAACCACTTGGCACTTCACACTTGCATGGTGTAAGTTTAATGGGTTATTTAGGTTGTCATCCGCAAATATTATGTCTGGCAGAATTACCAGCCTATATGTAGCACGACTGCAATAGTTAATAAGAATCAAAACTGTTGTGCTTAATATTTTTGATCGGAATTTGAATTACAAGTTCGTTGTCGTGCCTAAGTTGCTCGCACAAGGCATATGATAACCAAAGGGTTAAAAAGAACGGATACATCATTCTGTCCTTTTCTATTCCCTTTGATATGTATCCTACACTCAGCAACGACGTTTCTTGTGCGAGCACCCTTATAGTGTCAACTGCCATTACAGGCCCATTGGTATGTAGCGTCGGAATGATAATTTAAACGATGACTCTTGGTTTCTTCGCATTCAATTACTAAATAATTGACGAAGTAGGTGGAACGGTGTGGCTGCTTTCCGAAGAGCACCGAAGAGAAAGAACGAACAAGACATTAAGTGCGTCGTGCACATACGCACCTATATATATATGCTAACGGTCTTAGCAATCTCTCGATGGTCATTTCGCACTCGAGGTGACGAGCGTGACTTATCTACAGCGAATTATAATCCAATTTGCGATTATCATCGAGTGTATGACGTCAGATGATGTCCCTTGTGCCGACCTGCGAGGATATATTTATTCATATATGGGAATCGCCTCCGACTACTTAGTAAATCCGCGAATAATTAACAATATAGTCGTTTCTCAAGCTGCTCAACTTTTCCACATGCAATTTTGATTTTCAATATCTTTTTTCAATTTTCCATCATGAAGAGTTTTCATTTCTGCAGAATTTTAAAAATACTTGATTGTTGCATTTCTCACTTGATTTTTTTCACTTTAAGTTTCAATTTAACTTTGTTAAATTGTTTATACAAAAGTATCAGTGATCCTAAAACAATTTTTTTGAAGTGAAAGCAGTTTATATCAGGATACAGCCATGTGCAACTGTGTCGTATTTTGAAAAACTTTTCCATGGCAACATATCAGTGCAACAATTATTTATCCGTAAATTCAGAACATGGATAATATTTAGTTTTACATGCATGGGTCTCGTATCAATTTTATAACGATGTACACATTTAAAGATATATTAGTGTAATTGCAAGCATATGTTCTCAACTGTTGACCACTTTGTTTTTATCGACATCTGTAATCTTACCGAGGGCAAAACCTCACATTTTCTCACAAATTAGAAACTTGCGGCTGTATTTTTTTATAATGACTATGCTTTTTTTGTCTCTTGGATATAATGCTCTGTTTTTAATGAATGTTACACGACACTCGCATCTATTTTCTGTTCAACATATATGACTTAATTTTTTTTTTAAATATGAATTTCATTTTCCAATATTTATTTTTTAAAATTTTAAAACAGACGGTTTACTATTGATCCTTCGTTTGTACATTCTTTGTATACAATTCAAGTTCAGACATTTTTGAACGCTACCCAGTAATTTTCAATTCTTAGAAAAAATTCGAAATAATCATCCTAAAAATGCATATAAATATTTTCAAACAGTGTCATTGACTCTTAAATTTTTGGACGGTATTCTAAAGTCTCTATTTAAAATTTTGACTAAAAATATGGATTCAACCGCTTTAGACAGACGTCACAACCTAAATTTAAATACGTGAAATTCTGTCCTCATCCTACTGAAAAGTTATCCACTAAATCATTCAGAAAAAATAAAATAATTATAAAAATTATAGTTATAATTACAATTATATATAATTATTAAAATAATAATCATAATACTAATTATACTATTATGATATTTTATTCAAGTTCTTTATCTTAAATTTTATTTAATTTAAGTAAATTTTAAATAATTAACCAGCAACTTACAGTCTTTTTTAAAATAAAATTAGCAATTTTAAAAATAATAGAATTTGAAAACTTTCTAATTCAAATTTTTGTTGAAAACACTAAAAAAAATTCAATTTTGGAGAAATTACAAATAATTGCAGAAATTCAACTATTTGAAAAAAAAATAAATAAAATTCTTCTTATAAAATTCAACTATGTAGGGGAGAGTCTCCAGTTGTGAGACGGGTTTCATTTTTGACCCTTAAATTGTAAACGGGTAAACGAAATTGTAAATAAAATACACCGTTCGAAAGGTAACAGAAATACGCAACTTTTATTAAAAGAAAGTATAGTGTTTCGATGAACTCAAAAAATTTTACGATACATTTTCCGAGCACATCGCTTTTTTCAAAAAAAAAAAAAATGTCTCCAGTTGTGAGACACTCATTAAAAATTGCTAAAATTTAATAAGTTTGACATAGAACGTTATGTTTAGTAGAAATAATTAAATATATTAATAATATATATTATTATATACTAAATAATAATATTTATTCGCCAAAATATGACTATCAAATAAACACAATTTAATAGCTTCAACAAGAGCATTAAAATTGATTTCTTCTGAATCAATTGACTTTTTTCCACTTGACATGCCCAAAAATACTAGAAAAAAGAATCAAAACAACATTTAAATAGTATGCCTGCAAAGTCGTATTTTTTTATGCTGCCCAGATGGGTGTTGACACCGTCTCACAACTGGTGATATGCTGTGTCTCACACCCAGAAATTGGCGCTATTTTGAAAAAGGAAAATTAAATTATTTTCAACCGTAGATTGGAACAATGCAATATTGCATCACAAAATATGAGGAAAACACTAAAAGAAAATGCATTACATTTACCTTTTCCAATTAATTAACTTGGAAAAAAGTACTTTGCATTTATTGAAAAAACGCTTTTTAGTCGATTATCACACACAGTGTTGGTATTTAACAAAAACAGTTTATATATCCGCTTCGGCGTACACGAAAAAGTTGGCTCATATAAAAAGAAATGTTTTCATATAAACCAATCGGCTTTTTAATATTGCATGTTAAAAAAAATTGACTGTCTCACAACTGGAGGTGTCTCACAACTGGAGACTCTCCCCTACAAAATTTAAAAAAAAAATTTGTAAAAATTCCAATTATCTTTATAAGTAACAAAATTCTTCTCCAAAGTTTAATCATTTTCCTAAATGTCAAAAAAATTCTTGTCCTAATATCAATTATTTTCAAAAATAAAATGAATTTTTCTAATTTCAATGATTTTCAATTATTTTAATAAAATTTCCCAAAAAAATTCAATTATTTAAAAAAAATGTTAATAAAATTGTATGCAAACAATTTAATTATTTTCATAAATAATAAAAATTTCACAGGAATTCAATTATTATTTTTATAAATAATAATTTTTTTTAAGGAATTCAATTATTTTCAGAAAAAAATAATTTAAAATTCTAGAAAATAATTATTGAATTAAAATGATGGAAATAATTTTGATGAAGTTACAGTAACAATATTCTTATAATAATATAAAATATTGATTTTATTACTTGGTCATCTTTAATTATTATAAAAAATGAAGAAATCGATCACTCTGAGTCTTCGACTCGGAGCAATCGATATCTTCATATTTTATAACAAAATACTTTTATAAGTTGTTTAATTTAAAAAAGGTTATTGAATTTGAAATTTTTGAATGTCTTAATTCTTGTGGAAAATCCTGTTCCAAAAATAAGATTAAAAAAAATAGGAATTTTGCAAATATTTTTCTTCTTTTTCTAAAACAAAAAAATAATTTTGTTAAATAAATTGTGATTCATAAACAAAAAAATAATGCAAAATAAATTGCATTATTATTAACTTTTTTATAATTTTTCTTTTCAAATATCTTCAATTTTAAAATTAATATATTGAAAATCATCGAATTGTTGCAAAGAATTTTATCAAAAAATTTGATGATAATAGAATTCCTTCAAAGAATTTTATTATTTAGGAAAATAACTGAATTCTCACAAAGAATTTTATTAAAAATTTTTAAAATCCTAATTAAATTCTTTTGAAGAATTTCTTTGAATTTTTTTTTTAAACTAATGGAGTTTCTTTAATAATTTTAATTAAAAATTTTTGAAAGCATTTGAATTTTATGAAGAAGAATTTTATTAAAAGTGAATTGAAAATAATTGAATTCTTCCTGAAAATTTTACTAATATTTATAAAAATTGTTTTGAAGAATTTATTAAAATTTTTGGACATAATTGAAATTTATGGAAATATTTAAAAATATTTGAATTCATCCGAGGAATTCAATATTAAAGTTGTTTTAAAAATCATTGAATTTTTGTAAAGATTTTACTATCCTTATTAATAAAATCAGATGTCTGTCTGTACATTGCTTAAAACTTCAAAATGTTAACATGATTAGTTATTATGGACATCAGAGATTCCAAAAATGTTCTTAAAAAATTTAATGTATGTATGTATGTATGTATGTATGTATGTATGTATGTATGTATGTATGTTTGTCTGTCACAAAAACTTTGTACCCCAATCACACAAAAACATGTGAATCGATTTAAGTCCAACTTGGTAGGTTATTAGGTATTGACCCAAGGAAGGTTTATAAATTTACAGATTTAAAAAATATTAATTAGAACGGGAGATATTCAATTTTTTCAAAAAATTCAAAAAATCGAAAATTTCAAAATTTTTTATTTTTCATGGATTGCTTTTGAAGTTTATATACTTGAGTATTATATGTTATTTAGTCACATTTTAGCATAACTTTGCAAAAAATAAAGTCCTATAACTAATATGTAAGTATAAAAATGTTTTCAAAAAATCGAAAATTTCAAAATTTTACATTTTTTTATGGATTGCTTTTAAACTTTCTATATTTGAGTATTACATGTTATTTGGTCACATTTTAGCATAATTTTTCAAAAAATACTATTCTACAACTAAGATGTAAATATAAAAATATTTTCAAAAACTTGAAAAATGGAAAATTTCCAAATTTCACAATTTTTAATGGATAGCTTTTAAACTTTCTAAAAATGAATATTATATGTTATTTAGTCAGATTTTATCATAATTTTGCAAAAAATACTATCCTACAAGAAATATAAAAAAATTTTCAATATATCAAAAAATCGATACTAATTACTATATGAAGTATAATTCAGTAGTATTTTTGGAGTCTCTGATTAATATTTTGATGTCAAAATAGTGCAATTCAAAATTATTTATCAAATCAATCTAATATTTTCAAGAAGTTCAGAAATATTGAAAATGGAAATTTTTTATGATTAAAATGATTTCGCAGGATGTCAAGAATTGTAAGTCACCTGTGATACAATACAAGCATATTATGCCACTAGGCAAAAACTTACATGTTAAAACGTTTTTTCATTTTAACTCTAGATTTAACTTTAAGAGATGTTTTGAGCAATGTAAAGACAAAAGTTAACACGGTGTCTATTTTTGTTTAACAAAATTCCCTGCTTTGTCCAAACTTTTCACGGTTTATCTCTTTTTTGTCAAATTTAAATTTACTTGATTTTATCCATAAATAAATCTACAAATGGCTATAAAAATTTACTTATTTTATGAAAATACTGTTTCTTAAGTTCATATAAATATAGATTGTATTACTTGCTGTCGTACAGTTTTCTGTTTATACTAATACATTTAACTGGGTATCTACCAAACGGGAAAAACTGTAAAAAGCTGGGAATATGCCGAACCGGGAATTTTCCTATCAAATTAAGAAAAAGTTTCATTATATTAATTCGCTTTTAAAAAATTGCTTTTTACTTCAATTTTTATTGATGTATAATATTTATGAAAACAGACCCGAGTCAAAATTTAAGCCCTACTTTCAGCCTAAAATTTAGGTCTTATGTTAGGTTTTAGCAGTCGTAACGTAGGGTCTACTTGCGATACAATTAGTTCCAATTAGACTCTACTATAACTCCAAAAACTGTATGGAAAATTTAATTTTTTTAATACATTAATTAAAGTACTACAAATTGATAAATATTGTTCTCTGCATTTGAATTGGTTAAAATAACTAATTTGATAACAAAAAGTCAATCACTGATTCAAATAGTAATATTTTCCTACTAAAATAGCTATAATGGTAACTAATTATTATTTTTTTCCGGTCAAATTAAATTCCCTAGCTATTTCCTGATTTTCCAGATTGGTAGAAACTTAAATGTATTGGTAGAAACTAAAACCCGTCGAAGACGGGTACGACAGCTAGTTGAAAAATATAATTGAATATTGTTTAGAAAGATTTTACTATTTATAAAAAATAATTAAAATGTTTCGCGAGAATTTAGAAAAATTTTAAGAAATAATTAAATTTTTATGAAGAATTTTATAGAAATATTTTTAAATATAATGAAATTTTTTCGAGAAATTCAATTAAAGTTGTTTCGAAAATAATGGAATTTCTTCAAAAAATTTTATTAAAATTATGTATATTCAAAATCATTGAATTCATCACAAGAATTTTATTACTTTTTTGAAAATAATTGAATTCTTTCAATTTTTTTTTGCCGAATATATTTAAAAATTGCATTGAAAGTAATTTAATTTTTATATATAGAATTTTTTAAAAATATTTTGAGAATAATTAAACTATTTTTAGAGAATTTTAAATTCTTGTTGAAATTGCATTTTATGGAAATTTTTGAAAATAATTAAATTCTTTCATGTAATTTTATTTAAATTTGATTAAAAATAATTTAATTCTTGTGATGAATTTTACTATTTATAAAAATAATTGAATTTTTTCGAAGGATTTATTAAAGTTTTAGAACATATGAACAGTAATAATTAATGTTGTACTTAATAAGTGAATTTTAAAAATTTTGATTATGAAATTATTTTAAAAATTTATATTTGAAGATTAAAAATATTTGTAATTTGCATAACAATAATAAATTGAATATCACGTTCCGCGCGTAAAATTTTCTAGTTATCTAAAGATTACAAAAACAAAATTATAAACAAAAGACAACTTCAGAGTGTGAGGGGCAGAAAAAGTGAATGAACGAAAGAATGAAAGAACATTCAAATTAATATAGTTAATATAGTTAATAATTATTAATATTAATATAGTAATTTATTATTTCCTGTTAATTCACCTTTATGATGATGATTATTGAATTTAATTAATAAATATATTACACAACCTAACGGTAAAATAATGAGATAGAATTTTATAAAACTAATAAATTGTTTGAAACATGACGTCGATGTTTCTGACAAGTTAATCATGGATCCAAATAATCCCCTGGGGTTAACTGAAACACCTTCGAGTTAGATGAATCTTCAAAAACTGCACATAGTTATGTAAATGAAAGTAAGCTTTACAAAAGTTGAATCACTTCAAATTTGTATTAATGGTCTAGTGCATCCAAATGCTGAATGAAAAAATATTGACACAATAAATATTATCCCGCAGTAAGAAGCTAGGGAATTAAGAAGAAATGAAGATTTTTAATTTTCCCAGAGGAGATTTAATTATCAATTCTTTTGAATTCCGCGGTTGTATCTAATAGAGATTCTTTTTTTCAAAAGTTAATTCTTAAAAGTGAATTCCAATCAATTCTATTTTTAATATTTTTATAACTTTCCAATTGTTCAATTTTAATTTGGATCTAATTACGATTTGACCTCTATTTAGAAAGAAAACGAAGATTTAAAAATTGACTAATATTAAACGATCCTGATCAAAATAACAAATCTCTCGTAGGTATCATATTGTCACTAACGTGGAAGAGAGGGAGTAGAAGAGCGTTAAAATCTAGAAAATTTTAAGTCAATCTTGTTTATAAAATAGAAAAGCAAAAGCCTCTACGTGCGATGAGCATTTAAAAATAAAAAAAGGGATTGAGTTGACTTAACAGTGCAAGAGCTGCGAGTTAAAATGCTTTTAACAATAGCAGTAGCGTTGGCAGTGTTACACTAGTATTTTTTTAGGAAGATTGCAATTCACTTACGCGTGCCACAGTCCCCATTGGTACTTAATGTCTTTAAAGCTATCCTCTTACGCCCCCATAACAAACGCGCAGATAGATTTTAGGTTATGCTTGTATTCCTTTAGGCGAGCACCCCTGAATACGGGGATTAACCAAACAGTAATCCTGTAGGCAAAGCGTTACATTTTAGCGACTACGCTGTTTTTACAACAGGAATAGTGACACGGCCGTCACTTGTTTCTTGTTTACTTATTCGTTTGATCTTTAAGCGTGCTTCATTTGACTCTTATTTGCACCCCGTTGACGAGTGCAAACACGAGTTCGCGTGGCTCACATGTTCTTCTTTTCGTCGTATATATACGTCTATATAGTCGTCAGGCATTTCTTTCGTTTATAAGCGACTTGAAAATATATTTCTTCTTCTATCAGCAACTGACAGCCTTGACGTACAAAGGAAATTTATTTTCGTGTGTATAGATGACTTTTTTCACACATGAATGAAAATCTGCCAATTCAGAAACTATTTTACTATTTAAAAATGTATATTGAAATAGCTACACTATCGAAAACGAATTTTATAGTTTGTTTTGATTTGTTTCCGCACCAAAACACTCTGTCAAAACACTCTCTAGTCAGGGTTTTGTCATAGAAAAGAAATCCAAACTCTAAAATTAATTATAAAAAAGTAGCTTTCAAACTAAAAAAAATAGTAAAAAAATAGTTATCGAATAATTAAACTTGACGACCAAAAAAACACGTTTTAGACACTTCACAAAACTGATAAAAATTCCATTCAATATTTTATTTTCCTGACTTTTTCCTAATTTTCATCAAAAATATTGACTTCTTTCTTATCCTCTGCTAATAAATTCAATTCCTGCAACGAATTCTATTATTCATCAAAGAATTTTAAAATAAAAATAATTTGATTGTAGGACAAAATAGTTCCAAATAAAAAGTTCCAAACTAAAAATTCCAATTCAAAAGTTCCAATAAAAGAATTTTCCAAAAATACAAAATGTCCTATTTAAAAAAGTTCGAAAATAAGTATGTTCCAATGTAAATAAGTCATAATGTTGAAAATGTCAAAAATACACGTAACTGACAACATAATAAAAAATTGAATTAATTTGAAAAAGAGCACTAAATATAAAAAATATATTATTACATTAACAATCATTTAAATATGAATCACATTCTTGCCATTGGAATAAATTGTTTTAAAAAAACATCGTCATTTAATTCCGTTTATAATTTGGAATTTAGGCAAATTATAAAATTTCAAGTGGATCAGCTGTTTTATTTGTCCGCCGCCATTTTGTTTCTCGTAATTCTTAGAAGTGACGGAATAAAGCACAGAAAAATTCCTGAATTTGAAAGAAAATGTTGGACCTTTTGGTATTTGAAAATAACAATAATTGGACCCTTTTATTTTTAGAACACAGAATTATTGGAACTTTTGGCTTTTGGAACAAAGAATTATTGAAACTTTTTTTCTTTCGAATATTATTTTTAGAACTTTTTTTTGAATTAAATTATTCATTTACATCTTGTCAAGATTTTTATAAAAATTTTTACATTTAATTGATTTCTTTCGACTCATTTTATGCAAATTCTAATTTAAATAATTGGATTCTTGAGAACTTTTATTATTCATGAAAAAATTGAATTCTTACGAAGATTAAAAAAAAAATTTTTTAATAATTGAATTCTGTTTGGAAATTTTATGAAAATAGTAGATATTAAAACTCATTGAATTGCGAAAAGTTTTTAAAAATAATTAAATTTTACAAAGAATTCTATTAAAATTTTTGAGAATAATTGAATTTCTGTGTGATATTTTATTACATTTCTTTGAAAATAATTGAATTCCTAAAGAGCATTTTATTATTTATGAAAAAAATTGAATTCTTGAAAACTAAAATAATTGAAATAATTGAAATTTATGAAAATAATTAAATTTTGCAAAGAATTTTATTAAAATGCCTCAAAATAATTGAATTTTCAGGAATAATTTTGTTATTTATCTTTAATAATTGAATTTTTTTGAAGAATTATTCATGTAAATAATTGAATTTTGGGGAAGAATTTTATTAAAATCTAAAAGAATAATTTAATTATTTAAAAAAAAACTCTAATTAAAATTGTATTTAAAATAAATGATTTCTTTCCAACAATTTTATTAAAATATTTGAAAATAATTAACTTCCTGTGAAAAATTCTAATATTTTTAAGAATAATTACATTTTTTAATCAATTTTATGTAAAATTGTATTAAATATAATTGGCATCCTGCCATGAATTTTATTATTTATGAAAATAATTGAATTGCTAAGAATTTTATTAAAATTTTCAAAAATAATTGAATTTCTGAGAAGAATTTTATTATTTATGAAAATAATTGAATTGTTGCGAAAAATTTTATTCAAATGTTAAAAAGGAATTGAATTTCTGTGGAAAATTTGGTTATTTTTTAAAATAATTGAATTCTTTATAAGAATTTTATAAACTTTGTTTTAAATAATTAATTTTATCGAAATATAATAAATATTATGAAAATTTAATTTTAAATAATTGAATTCTGGCGGAAAACTTTATTTGTGAAAATAATTGAATTCTTCGATTAATTAATTTAAAATAGTATTAAAAATAATTGAAATTTTACGATGAGTTTTATCATACTTATGAAGATATAATTAAATTTTTGCTTAAAATTTAAAAAAAAATTTTGTTTAAAAAATTGAATTTTTATGAAAAATCTTATTATTAGTGGAAGTAATTGATGTATAAAAATAATTTTTTTTTTTTTTTTTTTTATTTTTGAAAATCTTTTTAAAGAATTTGATTATAATTTTTGAGAATTTTTTTTATTTCTAGTATTAGCGAATTCAAAATAGTGTAAATTATTCTAAAAAAAACACAGAAATAGTAGCTTTTAGTGGCTGAAATCTAAAAAAGTACCCAAATAGTAGCACAACGTAAAAAAAGTAGTAAATGATAGGTTATAGTAGATGAGTGCAAAGCATGATGGACTGTACATTAATTTGAAATTGATTTAAAATAATTCCGAACAGCACACGTGTTTTTGTTTGTGATAATGTCTATGAAATGACCTATACACATCATCTAAATAAATCTATTAATTTCCATCATATGACAGAAATTAAATGTGCAGTAGTGGAGAGTACAATCAATTTTAGGTGGAAGTTGCCGTAGCATCTGGACACACGTAGGTGATGAGAAAAATTCATCTGTCAAAAAATGTGTTCACAAAGCCTCAGGGCGTTGAATAGACACTGTCATTTGTTCTAGGATCCACGATCATTTGTCTGGGCCTGTCCGGCTGTCTTTGTTATTTCGTCAAAACATCACTGTAACGCGTTAACGATGCTCATCTTTCGCACCACCATTGTCACCGCTAAAGATACCTTATCTTTCTTATTTAGACTACCTATACTTTTCGATCTCTATATATACTAACATATACACGTATATGTTTATAAATGTTCCCATTTGATTGCATACTTCCTACATACAATAAATAACACACATCAAAGTTGTATTCTTCAAATAATTGTTTGTATCTCTTCAAATAATTACATTATGTCAAAGAAGTGCCATTTTTCAAATAAAATATATTTTCTATTAACCTACTTATTAGGAAGTATTCATATTAATAACTTTTAACTCTAGAGTATATGGGCAACGGCCAGACTCAATTTTTCGGAAATATTTTACTTTTCCATTCAATTTTATTAATTTTCCAAAATAATAAGGGAAGAGTATGGCAAAGTATTGGCAACCTATACTTTGCCAGACATTTAAATTAACAGTTTAGTGATGGTTAATGATTTTTTTTATAAAAAATAATGTAATTTTTGTTGCTCTTACAAAAATGAACTTAAAGTGATACCCCTTTGATTAACTGTGAAGATAGTGACAGAAGAAATAAATGTATTGAATATTTTTAAATGAGTCTTGAAAATAAAACTTCTTATATGAAACAAAAATATGTATCGATTCAAACATCTTTGCCAAGAAGTTCGACAGTATTCCTTTTAACCTCAGGGAACTTGGTACCGAAGAAGACAAATGACACTCGATTCGACAGTAGCATTCGAGTGTGTTTTGATTTCTTTCCTTTTATCTTTTAGCATCTTCCATTCTTTTTCACACTCTTGACTACAAAAGGCAAGAAGCAACGGATGAAACGAAAACAAACGCTTCTAGTGACGAGTTGACACTTGTACATTGCTCGCATTGGCAAAATATAAAGCTTTTTTTTAAATCAATTCCTTTAGAGAAGCAATCCAATTTATATTACTTTTTTAAATATACCTAATTGTGCATTTTTCTGTATATGGAGCACAATGAAAATATTGAGTCAATTCATAAGAGATTAAATATTAATGTTAATACAAAGCGACTTTGAAAATTATTTGATATTTATTTATTGAGTTGAAAGTTATAAAAATTTTATTTTATTCTTGCTTTGTTTTTTCTACAATATGTGTTCTACTAATGGAAGAAAATGACAAAGGATCGAATTTCAGTTGGATTCGTTTTTTAATTTTCGATTACGAATATACATAATTTTATCAAAAGTATTATTTAGAAGTAGTTTTCTAGATGTTTCACTCTTGAGAGTAAAACTTAATTATAGAATCTGAATGAATATAACAAAAATAATATATAAATTAGTAGAAGAATTGAATTATATGTGAGCCATACAAAGTCGTCTACTTTTACTATATCCATAAAATATTGAAGCTTTTCCAACATGATATGTCGAATATATCGTACTTGTAAGTAAAGTAAAGAATATAATGCGGCTTGGCGTTTCTAGATTAACGCGCTGTAAAAAGCGATACACCTTTTAAGTCTCGTGTGTCAATTACAACCTAGAATATGAAGTTACAAAGTAAGCCGGGACTGTGCGCACTGTAGAATGCAAGATTTGTTCAATCAACTGTTAAGTAAAGTTGGTGATAGTTTTCAATCGTTAAGTCAAGTACACGGAATAATCTATTGTCTTGACAACTTCTAATATTCAACTTTTGACTGAAATTTTATCATTGAGACTTATAATATCGAGTCCTAAAGTTGATCTTATCTATATAAGCTTAAAAATAGGCCGTATACTCTTCATTCTTTTATTTTAAGATATAAGCGGTTTTAGACTTTCTTTTTTCCATGATGATCGAGTTGCTTATAGAGATAGAAATAAAAATTAATGCATAATAAATTATTATCGATTTTATCATTAACACATAGAGGCGCTTGTAATCAATGATCAAAGCTTGGCATCCTTTCACCAAAGGGCAGTAAGTCATTTTTACTTTGTTTTTCCTTTTATCATATACTGTAGTTGCATCTCCATTAACTATATGCTATACATAAAATTACAATAAATTCTTAATATTTCTTGTACTCTCCATCCTCCGGCAGTTCAATTGTTTTGTATAACTTTGCTCTCTAAATAAGTGAAATTTTACTTAGTCATTTAATTCCGATTTCTCTTGTTTTGATGTTCTACAGGGCATTTACAATTTTTATCATTGTACTAATGACTAATAATTCAGACCCAATAGTATTAATGTTAGACTATCCCGTGTAGAAATTACTACACTTGACCCAATTTGTGACCATTCAAAAATTTCTACTAAAGAATCATTAACCACTACAATTGTTAATTTAAATGTCTGGCAATGTATGGATAACGGCTAGAATTAATTTTTAGAAAATATCTTCGTTTTCGTACAAATTTTTTTCTTTTTACAAAGCAAAAGAGGACTCTGGTAAAGTATGGGCAACGGCTAGAATCAATTTTTCCAAAATATTTTTCTTTTCTATTAACAGGGTTGCCATAAAACTATAACTTTGTTTTTCCCTGCGACTTTTCCCTGATTTCCAAACAGAATCTTCACTTTTTCCCTGACCCTAAAGAATATTCTGATTCACTCTAATAATTATTAGATAATTTAAAAAAATATTTTCTTATATTTATTTACAAATTTCTTAAATTGTAAAATTATTCAAAAACATCAGTAACTTCATATCTAAATAAATATATTTAATCATTATTGTTTTTCCAAAATAAATTAAGATTTTCAAAATTTTTTAATTCAAACCTTTTGAAATTTAATAACTTATAAGAAAATTATTTTAAAACACGAAGAAATCGATTACTCCGAGTCTTCGACTCGGAGTGATCGATTTCTTCATGTTTTTTTATAATAATTAAAAATTATTATTTTATATATGAGTATTGTTACTCTAACTTCTTCTAAATTATTTTCAATTAAATTTAATTCTTATAATTTTCTAGAATTTTTAACTAAAATTATTCTTTAAATAAATTATTTTTAATAATTTTTTGAAAAAGTTCTTTGAGAATTTTCAAATCCATCTGTTCACAATTCAATTTAATTAAAATTTTACTGAAATTTTTAAATTTGAAACATTTTTTGAAAATAATTGAAAACTTTTGAAGAATTTTATTAAAACTTTTAAAAATAATTGTATTGCTGAGAAAAATTTAAAAAATAATTCATGAAAATAATTGAATTCGTACAAAGAATTTTATTAAATTTTGTTTAAATAATTAAAATTTTATTAAAATTCTTAAAAATAATTAAATTCTTGACAAGAATTTTCCTCCTAATTTATACATTTATTTTTCCTAACGAGAATTTTTAAAAATTTTTTAAAATAATTATATTTCTGCAAAGTAAGTATTTTATTACTTTAAAAAAAAATTGAATTCTTGTAATGAATTTTGATATTTATCAAAACAATAAAATTTTAAAAAAGAATTTGATTAAAATTCCTTAAAATAATTATTTTTATAGGAAGAATTTCGTTGTTTATCAAGATAATTAAATTTTTTTGCAGAATTAGGTACTTAAAAATTTTTTCAAATAATAAATTTTTTGCGACGAATTAAAAGTTATTTAGCAAAATAATTGAATTATTGCAACGAATTTTATTATTTTATTGAATAAATGAATTTTTCTTAAATTTTTGAAAATAATTGGATTTTTGGCGTAAAATTTTGCTATTTATAGGTATAAGGATAATTGAATTCTTGACAAGATATTCATTGAAATTTTTTGAAAATAATTGCACTTCTACGAAGAATTTTATAACAATTTTGAAAATAATTGAATTCCTGGGAAAAATGCTAATATTTTTGTAAATAATTGAATTTTTCCAAAGAATTTAAAAAAAACATTTTTTTAAATAATTGATTTTTTCGAGGAATTGAAATCTAATTTTGAATAATTGAAATCCTTAGAAGAATTTTATTATTTATAAAAAATAATTGAATTATTTAGGAAAATTTTTGTTATTTTTTTAAATAATTGAATTCTACATAAGAATTTCATGAACATTGTTTTAAATAATTAATTTCTTCAAAATATAATAAATATTATGAAAATTTTATTTTAAATAATTGAATTCTTGTGATAAAATTGATTTGTTGAATTTTGGATGAATTTTATAAATTTTTTTTGTAATAATTGAATTCTTTTGCGACATTTTATGAAAATACTAGATATTGAATTCGGGGGTTTTCGGAGTTGCTGATTACGAATCCAATGTCAGTTTTTCAAAATTCAAAATGGCGGATTCAATATGGCCGATGCAAAAGTTAAACATTCATTTAATTCCCTTAAAAATCGTTACTCGGGGCATTACAAATCCGATGTCAATTTTCCAAAATTCAAAATGGCGGTTCCAATATGGCGAACGCCAATGTTAAAAATTAATTGAATCTGGCAGAGATTTTTCTCATAATGAAGTTAAGTGTACACTTTCTGTTATTCATTCAACGTTCAATTATTTAGATATGTGTTAAAATGAGGAACAACAAAAGTAACTTTTTTCTAATGTTGTTAAAAAGTTTCTTATCTAATGACCACAGTTTGAAAGTCCGGAAAAACTAATTATAAATGTACAACAATGTATGTAGTGCTATATTAAAAATGCTTCTACTCCTTCTTCATTCGCTCCATATCTTTCGCCATCTCCTGCAGGGCA
The DNA here is from genome assembly GCF_015476425.1 of Leptopilina heterotoma. NCBI lineage: Eukaryota > Metazoa > Arthropoda > Insecta > Hymenoptera > Figitidae > Leptopilina > Leptopilina heterotoma. The sequence continues at coordinate 1,194,666 of NW_025111098.1, read as the reverse complement.
TACTCCCACTCCCTGTTGTACTCGAAATCTATTTTCATCGTCCAACAGATGTAACTTCGCGTTCATAGCAACGACGCGTGCATCGATTGTCAGATGTCTCTCTTCGACCCTCTCCAATCTGCAGTCAATTGTTTTCAGCTAAACTGTTTGCCTTTCAGTCGGCACCCTTTTGCTGTGCGGGACGTCTATTTACTCCGATAAACGTGGCAGCACTCAAAAAAAAGCAGAATGTCAAACTAAATGTATGAAAGGCCATGTATGCAATCAAGAAAACTCGGTTCGTATTAGATGCACACTAACGGAAAATGGTTACACTAAAGATTTAATATTCATAGTCACTATATTCATAATTTCATATACTGATTGGTTTAAAACAGCATAGAAAATTTCGTAATTTTACAAGAATTAAAAAAATTAATAAATGTGAGTTTTTTGCCTCTACATACTGATAGTGCTTTTTTGTTGCGAGTAGACAAGATTGGCATATGAGGTAAGCATCTCCATTAAAGAATATTGATGAAAAGATGTTACCAACTTATATATACATTTGACGTCTTAGTCTAGGCAAGAGATTTACTTGAAATGAAGACGGTCTCGTGATAGGTTTTCAATTTGAAAACAATTAATCACAGCAGTCCTTTGTCCAGTAACGGCTTAATTATAAAACAATCACGCGTGCCGGGATATTATAAGTAAAAGGCGATCGACGCGTACAAGCAGTTGAGCTGGGACGCCCGAAGTATGTGCTAAATCATTCTGAGATCATTTGTTATTGGTACCACAAAACACGTTCTAGAGTAACTATATCCATACCGACTATTCGATAGAAAAAAAAAGAAGGAAGATCTCTTTCGATACCTGCGCGAACACTTATATTATTTCATTGATTGTTATTCTGCTTTCTTTGCTTCGGTACGTGAGTATTTTGTTTTCTGATGATGGCGTGTCAACGAATCAAAATCAAAAAGAGTTGAAGGTTCCTGAAAATAGACTAAATAATTTTTCTTTTTGTTAATTTAGTAGCGTTCACGTCACTGAGAGAAGAGGTTCATTGCATAAATGGGTTAAATGTAACCCTTCGAGAACATATCTATTTTTCAATTACGAAAAACTCATATGGGGTCAGTTTCACCCCACAAGAATTTCGATCGTTTGTGATTTGAAAACGAATTGACTAATCATATATTGTATGACGAAAATTTCTTGGAACGTTAGTTTCAGACATAGACATATTAATTAGGGCAAAGTAGAAGTATTGAAAGAATTAATAACAATTTTAAAACATTAGAGGAAATTAATAGGCCTTTCCCCTAATTTTTCAAAAGTGGGACAACCTGCAATGCCAGATTGTCGTACTTGCGTTTTTTGTATTCTAGAAGTGCCATAATTAAAAACCCGACTGTTATTGACAACATATTCATATTTGACAACAATATCAGTCGCGTTTTTAATTATGGTACTTCAAGAATAAAAAATAACACATGTGGAAGAACCTGCAAGCCGGGACAGCTTGCAAGCCTTTCCTTTATACTAAAAAAACATATTTTTTTAAGAAAAATTGCGACTTGGGGACAAACTGACCCCGGGGTTTTTTTTTTATTAATTTTAACCCCAGCAAGTTAAAATGAAATTTTCAAACACTATACTTGTTAATTTTGCGCAATATTAGAATTTAAATTTGTCGATACTTTTTTTTTGTTGACTACCATTTTTAATGCACAGAATTGTGGTCATGAAGACTTAAATTTTTTTAACCATGTGTCAAATGGCAAATAAAATTCGAATAATTTTTCTGCTTTAATATTTATTTTTTCCTCAGATAAATTCTTATTAGTTTTAATTATAAATATAATTTACCCTTTCGTGCCTCCGGGACAAATATGTCCCACCGAGTGTCCCATTTAGAAAAATTATTGTTATTCTTATGAAAGTTAATCAATTAAGTTGCGGTAAATTTCTTTCCATTCCGAATGGCCGTTGCTACAATTAAAAAAATAATAAATTACGTTGTACGATTATAATTATTATAAACAATAGGTAAAATATTTATAAGAAAATAGCGAAATCTAATTTTTCAAAATTTCCTCAAATTCGCTTAAAACTTCTTACTCAGGGGTTTTCGAGGTCGCTGATTACGAATCTAAAGTAAGATTTTCAAAATTTTCTAAAATTCAAAATGGTGGATATTTTTTTTTCAAATCTGCAGCAAATTCGCTCAAAATTTGTTATTTGGGTGTTTTCGGGGTCTTTTTTTGAATTTTTTAAATCTGACTTCAGATTCGTAACCAGTGACGCCGAAAACACCCGGAGTAACATAAATTTTATGTAAATATGAGCAATTTTGAAAAAATGTCCACCATATTGGATCCGCCATTTTGAATTTTTGAAAACTAAGGTGAAATTCGTATTTAGCAACCCAAAAAACCCCCGAGTAACGAGATTCAGGCGGATTGGGTGAATTTTAAAAAAAGCGACGCCATATTGGATCCGCCATCTTAAATTTGGAATATTTACGAGTTTCTTTGATTGTTTAACATTATATAATATTTTTTCAGTGTTTTAAAGTTGTTTTTTAATAGAATCTTCTGTTTATTTTTATTTAAATCTTGTTTACAGACAGTTTTTTTCGAATTTTATTAATTTGTGAAGAAACTTGACGTGATGGCGGAAAACTGAGTTCGGATTTGAATTCAGTGACCCAAAAAACATATAATAAACATAGTCCGATTAATACTTTCCTTAAAAAAATTTTGTGGCCCTGTGTAATTATAACAATATTTTAGAGTGGCTTCTTATAAGCAAAAAACAGAGTTTGCAACTATTGATTCTGTGATTATAAGCCAAAAACAATATATTTCAAATAAAATTACCTTAAATTGATTTTTGCAACTATTTTTTTTAATTTTTCAGTGAATTTTTGAATGGTGGTCACCTTGGGGACACATTTTTTTTTAAAGCAAAATTTCAGCTGTTTTTCCAAAGTCGTCTAAGTTTTATTTTCCTTAGTAGAATAAATAAAAAATTTTGCTAAAAGGTTAGCCAAGGAGATACAGTTTCAGGGCATATATTATTAATAATGTTATATAATACCGTTTAGGAATTACAGTCGTTCAAAAGATGGGTGGCCCCTTACCCTATAGTTTTCTCGTTGACCATGGTTTACTAGATTTTCGGACATGATCAAAATATGGATATTTTGGAGGGTTTAAAATATTGTTTTCGTTGAACATGCTTTATTAGATTTTGTAATACAATAACCTTTTCATTGATTAATGAAGCAATCTTATATTTGAAGCGGTCAACAAAATAATAAGGATGATAAGAATCTCGAGAAAGATGGAGAGCACAAAAATTAGAAATCGCATGCGCATGTTTAATTTAGTAGAAGAACGAAAAACCATTCGTGTTTGGATAGGTTTTCAGCAAGTTGAACTTTTGAGATTTCTTATTCTTGATTTTTCTCATTTCAAGGACACGAAATAGAGCCCCGACACGTGGACCGTACAAAGAAGTTAGCCGATATTCTCTCGGCGAGTTAGTTGAAGGACAAGCGCACCAAGCTACTGCCACCTGTGATATAGTGTTCTACATCGCCGGTCCAGATCGCGATATCCGATTACCAATGAGACAGGTATCTGGTGCCAACGGTGTTTTCCAAAGACTACCTTACTTAGTAAGGTTCCTTCAACCATGGGGGTGTATCGAATATCCTCCCATGCGGTCTTGTCTGCCTGTCCAACCCCTCGCTCACCCTCGCTCACCCTCGCTTGTTTCACGGTTAATTAAGCTGCTGACAATCTGACCACAAGATGGTTAGAGGCTAGGGGCTCGCGATCTTCAAGAACTGCTAAACAGAAGGAATCTCTTCAAGCATGACTAAAGACACGCTATAGGAACTTCGCTCAGCTTACTCCAATCTCTTCCTCGATTCTAGGAAAAGCAGGATAATGCTGCTCTGCTCTATATATTCATATGAGGAACGAAGCTGGAACGTCATCTTCATCGTCGCAATCTTGTGATATCGTTTTCTAAAATCTTATATGCGAAATAAAAGGCTAGGAAATTTAAAGCTATTGATTCCACTAAAATTCGACATTGATATCTTTTGAGAAACATCGTTTCTTTGTGATGGTGTATTTAAACTTCAAGGTTTATTATTTCAACAGCTATATACACTTTATTATTAATCATTATACATAGTACTAGACTACTAGTACCTAAAATTAACTAAATTTCATGTTTTTTTATTTTTTCTGTTCTTCCTTTCTTCGTTAATTAAAATAAATTTAAAAAAATAAAAAACAGAATAAACATTCCCGCGTGGAAACGGAAAAATGGCAAATTCTAGCTAAGTACACGGAAAAAATAAGTTCAGCAGATTTTACGAAACTAATTTCGCACTAGCGGATATTTAAGATTCCTAGACGAAGTTTTTCAAAAACCCAGAAACTTTCACTACTTTAAGCAGAACAATTGTCGAGAAACTGCAACCAGTGTTGTAATTTATAAAACAAGCTTGAATGTAGAAATGTTACGTATTTTCTGGTGAACATTTTATCAGAAAATGGTAAAAATGTTTCGTGCAATCTAAAAACGCGTGGTTTGAGTTTCCACTTCGCTGTCTATCGTGAATTCTCGAACACAAAGTTTCGTAAAATTCTATACGGGGTGTACCAAAAGTCGCGTTATAAATAGATATGTTGAAGCTTGTCTCGTCGCGTCGGTATTAACTTGTCTGCTGTATATAGATATAATGTGGAAGGAAAAAGAGAACTGCTTTACCTGCCGGTAACATTTGGATAATTGTTTTCTTTTACGTATTTCACATTTCATTGTTCCAAATTCGTAACATTTTTTATGTGCTTTTGTAATCCAAACTTTTAATTATTATTAATTTCTTTTAATTTACATTCCAATAAATTTTATAGTTTATCATAATATTTACCGATGACAATATATATATATTAATTTCTCAAGTTTTAACTGTTATTACTTCAAATTTTAGACAATTTAATATAAACATTTTTTGAGTTTGAATTTAATTTTGAAAATTTTTTGTCAATTTATTTATAATTTAAAATTAAGAATAAAATTATTTTCTAAAAATTGAAAAATTTTATAGAGATTTTATAACTAATTATAATCAAAAAATGTTATTTTAAAAACCATAAAATATTTTGTATAACTTTTAAAAAAATGATTTTTTTAAAAATTAATATTCAGTATATTGACATTTCTCACAAGCGCAGTTTTAATCTCCTCAGTTAGTATATAAAGAAACTCAATTCTTTCATCTACAAGTGCGAGTTATATTGTATGTGCGTTGCGTCAGAATTCGTTTATATGTATGCGTATTTCCGTTAAGTTAGTGTCAGAATAAAATAAGCCAATCCAAGCGAACCATTGCGTTGTAGAGTGCAGTCACATGTGTCGAACCAATCATCTATCTCCTATAGAAGTCGAGAAAAAATGGTCTTGAGAGCTCATTGGTACATTAAGAAATTCTTTTTTCTGCTTTATTCGTTTTTTTCTCCGTGAATATTTTTTTCCGTGGCGCATGCGCTTCAGGCTAAACATTTTACAAAACTCTTGAATTAGAACGTCCAACCGATCATTTGTGAATTCCATAGAATTTTTTTTGAGTTTTCGAGAAACGCAGTCATCATATATTACTATTGATTCTGTTTGATCTTATACTAAACTCCTCTCCGTATCCGCTATTCCAAAATTAGTTTCGTAAAATGTACTAAATTAATTTTTTCCGTGTATGGCCAAAGACTTTAGTCAAACTTAACTATAGCTCTGAGCCATGATACTTTTAACTTTGCCCAACAACTAAAACACTATATTGCTTATGACCGGTTCCCATACTAAAAATTAATAAGTATTACTACTAAATTCTGCACGAAGAAAAATATAAAGTAACTTTTACTATACTTTGATAGTAAAACATTTCTGGTTAAGCATTTCTGGTAACTTTTACTATTTTTGGAGTAAATTTTTTTACTTATTAAAATTAACTCCGAAAGTAGTAAAAGTTACCAAAAATGTTTTACTATAAAAGTAGTAAAAGTTATTTTATATTTTTCTCTGTTTAGCAAACCATGGGCAATGGATAAAACAGTTTAAAACTTTAAAATTATTATCCAAAATTCAATTATTTTCATAAATAATAAAATTTCCACAGAAATTCAATTAATTTAGGATACCGTCAACCGGGGCTATTTTGTGCATCAAATAGCTTTTTTTTGATTCAAAGATTTATTTAAATTCAGAATTAAGAGAATAAAGAAAATCAACTTTTGATATATGTTGTGGACATCCTTCTGAAGCTTTCCTATAAATTTTGCAAAGAAAAAAATTTTTTTGTCTTAGTTATAGTCATTGAAAGTCGTGAACACAATAACTCCCGGGATGGGGCTATTTTGTGCATAGAACTTTGTTTTTCTATAATGTTGCGTAAACAATTTTTTTAATCGTTTCTGCTTCATGAAATCTTTTGTGTATATATTTGAGAGTAAATTAAAAAAAGAATGACCTAGTAAAATTTTTTTTGTATATATATTATACAAAAAATGTAAAATAAAGCACTAAAATTTTGCTAAAATCTGGATTTACTAAAAATTAACAATCTTTTTTTAAATTGTATATTACACAGATAGTAAATAAAATTTTTTTCTTTTTTAATATATATTTTATAATAATATACTAATATAATTATAAAATGATCGTTTAAACACTTATAAATAACTTTAAAACATCATTTCAATAGGAGCTTTTTTAATGGTTTTGAATGATATTTTTAAAAAACTTGAAATAAATATTTTTAAGGTTAAATAGATAACAATTTAATATCTAATATGATTTTCAAGTTATTTTAAGAGAAACGAGAAAATAGTTTTAAAACTAATTTGAAAAACTTATAAATATTAATTAAAGTTCATTTTTTGAGGTTACGTTGTGCACCGGTAGAGCTTTTAATCGTTTTAATGATTTTAATTAACGTATTTACAGTTTTTTGACAGAAAAGTAAGACAAAAATGTATAAAAATGATAAACAGAATCTTCTTTACTTACTAAATAAAATATTTATGAAAAATATTTGATTTTTTTAAGTGCACAAAATAGCCCCATGGAATCCTAGTTTTTCAGTTTTTTCCACTTTTCTCTTAAAATAATGAATAAAAAGTTAGCGCATTACATATGTGTCATCACAACACAATTGAAAACAAATATCTAAAACAGTTTATGAGACACATTAAAACTCTAGAAGATCTGGTATAATTTTTCCGAACTTTCAAAATTTTTTAAACAAATTTTCCGTTTTTAGGAATTTTTTTCTCTTAATTGCCAAAGAATTAAATAATAACATTTAGTGCTCTCTATTGTCATGTAATCAAACTTTCATTTTACAAAATAGCAGATTAAAATAATTCATTTTAATAATTTTTTCCATTAAAAAACTCGCGTGCACAAAATAGCCCCCGGATGCACAAAATAGCCCCAGTTGACGGTAGCATTTTCAAAAAAAATCGAAAAAATCAATTATTTAATAAAATTTTTATACAATTTCTTCACAATAATTTAATTACCTTCTTTCATTAATAATAACATTATTCAAAGAAATTCAATTTTAAAAAAAATTTTTTGATAAAATTCTAAGCAAGAATTCAATTATTTGTATATAAATATAATGAAACTCATCGAAGAATTTCAATTATTTTTAATACTAGGTATTTTAAATTTAGTAATTGAAAAAATTCAATTATTTAAAATAAAATTTTCATAATATTTATTATATTTCGAAAAAATTAATTATTTAAAACAATTTTTATAAAATTCTTATGGTAAATACAATCATTTTCAAAAATAACAAAACTTTTTATAGAAATTCAATTCTTTTTAAACATTTTTATAAAATTTTTCGTAATAATTATCAATTATATGTATAAAAAAAATTATTTACAAAAAATGTTTCACAGGAGTTCAATTACTTTCCAATATTTTAATAAAATTGTTCGAAAAAAATTATTTTAAATTCAATTTTAATTACATTTTTTTGAAATAATTCAATTATTCTTTTAGATTTCAATAAAATTCTTTATAAGAATTCAATTATTTACATAAATAATTCTTCGAAAGAATTCAATTATTAAAGATAAATAATAAAATAAAATTTTTTTATTCTTCAATAACAAAATTATTCCCGAAAATTCAATTATTTTGAGGAATTTAAATAAAGTTCTTTGCAAAATTCAATTATTTTCATAAATAACAATATTCATCACAAGAATTCAATTACTTTTAAAAGTAATAAAGTTCTTCTTATAGGAAATTCAATTATTTTCAAAAATTCTAATATTATAATCGTTCACAAGAATTCAATTATCTTCATAAACAATAATATTCATCGCAGGATTTCAATTACTTTTTACTACAACTTTAAAGGAATTGTTCAAAAAATTGAAAATTCTTAAAAATTTGATTTCAATTCCTCGAAAAAATCAATTATTTAAAAACTTTTTTTTTTTAAATTTTTTTGGAAGAATTCAATTATTTACAAAAAATATTAGAATTTTTCACAGGAACTCAATTCAATTTTGAGGCATTTTTATAAAATTCTCTGCAAAATGCAATTGTTTTCATAAATAACAATATTCATCACAAGTATTCAATTATTTTTAAAAGTAATAAATTTCTTATTGTAAATTTAATTATTTAAAAAAAAATTCTAATAAAATAAAATAAAATTCTAATAAATTATTGCCAAAAATTTTAATAGAACTCTTTGTAAAATTTAATTATTTTTAAAAACTTTTCGCAATTCAATGATTTCCAATATTTACTATTTTCATAAAATTTTGAAACAGAATTCAATTATTTAAACAAACTTTTGAAAAATCTTTGTAAGAATTCAATTCTTTTCCTAATTAATAATAAAAATTTCTCAGGAATTCAATTATTTAAATTAGAATTTGCATAAAATTAGTCCAAAGAAATCAATTATTTAGAAATTTTAATAAAGTTCTTCGCAAATTAAATTATTTTTATAAATATTAGAATTCTTTGATGAATAATAAAATTCGTTGGAGGAATTGAATTTATTAGCAGGTGAAGAAAGAAGTAAATATTTTTGATGAAAATTAGAAAAAAAGTCAGGAAAATGAAAAATAGAATGGAATTTTTCTCAGTTTTGTGAAGTGTCTAAAACGATTTTTTTTGGTTGTCAAGTTTAATTTTTCAAGAACTACTTTTTTACTACTTTTTTTAGTTTGAAAGCTACTTTTTGCTACTTTTTAAAAATTAATTATCGAGTGCGAAGTCTGCTTTAGTCAAAATTTATCAATTTTCAGGCCTTAAACAATTTTTGTCCTTTTCTATAGATTTTGTCCGTGGTCGAAAATAAATAATTTTTGAAGACTTTAAATATTTTATTTATTGGCCATGGTTCGATTGTTTTTGACCATAGTTAAAATATAGAAATTTTGTAGGTTTAAAATATTTTTGGCATTGTCTATGATTTGCTAGATTTTAATCACAGTTAAATTTTTATAAATTTTCAGGTTTTTAAACATTTTTGTCGTTAGTCATATGGTTTCTTAAATTGTCATCATAGTCAAAATAAATAAAATTTTCATATTTAAATTTACCATGTTGGTCATGGTTCACTAGATTTTTATAAATATATAAAAATTTGAAGTTTTTAAACTCTTTTTGTCTTTTCTTATATGATTCATCGCTATGTTTTGGACTTAGCTAAAAATTTAAAATAATGTATGTTTAAAACTATTTTTGTTTTTCACATGATTTTCTCGATTTTGACCATAGATAAAAATAAATATACTAATATCGAACAAATGTTTTATTTCGAGTTTGGGTGAAAGGTGATTTTAAGTTTAATATACTGAGAAATTCATTCTTGCTCATTTCGTCGAAGTGAGATGCATTGACATATTTCATTCCTTGGGTGTTGGCAAAGCTCATAGTTAAGAGGATATATGTTACCTCATGAGCCTCTTCACATACTCTTTGAGTACTCTTTTCAACGCGCCTTTCACTCGTTCTTCTCTTTTTTGCAACTAATTTTTGTTCTTCGCTTCTTTCCTCAACTTTAAACCCTTTTTATTTATTTCATATCCTAATATCGCTGGTTTTTTCAGCTAACATAATGCGTTATTTTGGACTCTTAATAGACATCATAATTACCTTCTTTACTTTTTTTTTACGAAACTCTATCATAAGAATTAAGAAAAGTAAAATTTTTGTTGCTGAAACCGAACAGTTTTCTGAATATGGGATTGTTAATTATTATTTTTTATTATTTTTTTTTATTTTTTTTTTATTTATGATGATTCTGTGACCTGATAAGGTAACTGCTTCTGTCGTTGGCACTGTGTTCCAATGATTGGCACCCTTCTAATTCCAAGAAATAACTAAAAACTAGTAAGTTTTGCATAAGATTATTAAAATTTGGAACCTTTTTTTTACAAAAATCGAGTATAAACTTTAGTATTTTTGTAATTAAAAAAAAAGAGGGGTTCCAACTTTTTGAGACAGTGCCAACGACTGGAGCAGTAACCTTATTGCCGCGGTAAATTTTGAAAACAATTAAAAAATAAAATCGCTGGTGAAATGCAACTCGGAGTTGAAATCAGTTGAAAAGAACCTATAGATGGTGCTGACCATTGGTTTTGACGAGAAATTGACAAGAGTGGCGTGAAGGAAAACAGAAAAGTTCCCTATACTGAACGAGTCAATATCGGTGGACGAATTAGTAGCTTGTGGCCCAATATCACCCTCTGATAATTCTCTCCAGTTCGCCCTAAGCAAGGGAACCCCCATAGAGATGGCGTGAAAACATACATGCATTGGCTTGTTTCTAACTCGGGGGTTCAATGGTGTTGGAAGGTACAAAAAAAAAATGATCGTTGCGGAAACAAGTGACAGCTGCTCTACGATTCAGCCACTTCAATTAGCTGTTTGTATTTGGCATGTCCTCTCACTCGTTTATTTTGGACATCATCACTGCTCAAGACCAGGTAGTTCATTTCACCAATTGGATATTTCATAAATGTAACTAATTGGCGCACGCAAGCCAGAGGAACGAGGAGTCATTAATTTTATCACTTCTTGGTTATATAACGTTATGTACAACAATAAAATGATAGTCTGTGCCTACTGATCGATGTTTCTTTAATAGATATTGCTGGACTATTAATTTAAGGATCTTATTCATTTTTTCTATTATCAAGTAACATTTATGATGACACAGGGTTGCAACGCTTTTGCTCATTTCAAGTTCCCTGACTTTTCCAGGTTTTCCAGGTTCAAAAACGGAATTTTTCCAGGTTTTTAAAACTAAATTTATATTTCACAAAAATAAAAAATTTTTTTAAAATTTTTTTTTTTTTTTTTATTTTACAAAATTTTTTTTTCAAACCTTTTTGAAATTAAACATCTTATAAAAAATTGTTATAAAACATGAAAATATCGATCACTCCGAGTCTTCGATTTGGAGCAATCGGTATCTTCATGTTTTATAATAATTAAAAATGACCGACTGATGAAATCATAATTTTATATTATAAGAATATTGTTACTGCAACTTATTCAAAATTACTTTCATCACTTCAATTCAATTATTGTTTTCCAGAAGTTTTAACTAAAATTCTTCTTTAAATAAATTATTCATTCATTTTTAATAATTTTCGAAAAATTTCTTTGAAAATTTTCAAATAAATTTGTTTACAATTCAATTTTACGAAATTTCATCAATTATTCGGAAATTCTTCAATCAAATATATATTAGAAAATAAAAACTTCAAATAACTTCAAAAAAATTCAATTAATCTTTTTCAAAAAAAATTAAATCTACACAATTTTCAGTTAAAAGTATAAAAAACTCAAATGTTCAAAGATTATAATTTAAAACCTTTTCAAAATTCAATTATTTCTACAAAAATTCAGCTATAATACTTTCTCTCTAAATTTGAATTAGTAAATTTTACCATTAAATTAGAAAAAACGACTATTTATTAGTAAAATCTGATAATTCAAAAGCAAAAAGTCGCATTCACTAATTCAAATTAGAAAATATTTTTACTAATTCAATTGTTATCTAAAATTTTAACTGAAATTCATATTTGAATAAATTATTATTAGAAAATTCTACGAGAATGCAATTATTTAAATACAAATAAAATGCAAATAAATAATTTATTGAATAATTGAATGTTTTTTTAAATTGAAATCTCATAAAGAATTTTTATCAACAAATTTTTAAATAGATAATTAAAAATCTTTTGACGAATAATTTTAATTTTCGAGAAATTATATAAAAATTGTATTAAAAATAATTGAATCTCCGTAAAAAAAATTTGATTGAATTGAGAAAAGTTATTGAAAATAATTGAAATTTTGTCAAGAATTTTATTAAAATTTTTGAAAATAATTAAATTTTGGAGTAAAATTTTATTATTTATAAAGATAATTGAAATTTTGATGAGAATTTTATTAAAATTTTTGAATATAAATGAATTTTTGGCGAAAAATATTGCTAAAAAATAATTAAATTCTTGATGAGATATTAGCTAAATTTTTTAAAAATAATTGTATTTCTACAAAGAATATAATTACTTTTAAGAATAATTGAATTTTTGTGATGAATATATTGTTATATTTATATGAAAATAATTGAATTTTGTAAAGAATTTTATTAAAATGCCTGAAAATAATTGAATTTTCGTCAATAATTTTTTGTTTATCGACATAATTGAATTATTTTAAAATCTTAAAAGAATATTTGAATTATTTAAAAAAAGATTTGATTAAAATTTTATTAAAAATAATTGAATTTCTCCAAAGAATTTTATAAGTGTTTTCGAAATAATTAAATGCCTCTGAAATTTGTATTATATTGTGAATTAATTTTAAATGTTTGCGTAGAATTTTATTATAAAATTTTTTTTAAATAATTGAATTCTTTTGGGAAATTTTATTAAAGTTATTAAAGTGATTTTATTAAAAATCATTGGATTGAGGAAAGTTTTTGAAAATTATTGAAATTTTGCCAAGAATTTTATTAAAATTTTTGAAGAAAATTGAATTTTGGAGAAAAATTTTATTATTTATAAAGATACTTAATTGAAACTTTGACCAGAATTTTTTTTTTTGTATATTTTTGAACTTTTGAAAATAATTGAATTCTTGAGACGAATTTTATTAAAATATCTTATTAAACAATTGAATTCTTTTGTGAAATTTTATTGAAATAGTAGAAATTAAAAATAATTGAATTTTGATAAATTATTGAAATTAATCAAATTTCTACGTAGAATTTTATTAAAATTATTTTGAAAAAAAAATTGAATTGTTAAAAAGAATTTAATTAAAATTTGTTGAAAATAATTTAATTCTTTCAAGAAATTGAATTTCTTTGTTGAATTTTAATAAAAGTTTTGAGAATAATTACATTTTTCGAGGAATTCCTTTAAAATTGTAATAAAAATAATTGAAATTCTGCGATGAGTTTTATTATTTATGAAAATTTAATTGAATCTCTTTAAAAAATTTGATTATTTATCGAGAATAATTGCATTATTTTGTAAAGAATAGAATTCCTGTGAAATTTTTTCTATTTAATAAATTCATTGAAAATTGAAATTTTACAAAATTTCAAATTACAACCTTTTAAAGTTTATCTAATTTATGAAAATTGTAAATGCAACTCTTTTAAAATTTTAATTAATTTAAAAATATTTAAGTCAAATTACATTTCAAGAAAAATAATAACTTTAGAAAACAATAATTTTTCAGGATTCCGATCAAAATTCCCTGACTTTTCCAGGTTTTTTTCAAGGTTTATTAAATTCCCTGACATATCCAGGTTTTCCAGGTTGCGTGTCAACCCTGATGATGATTAATAACTGAAAAATCTAGGGTTGCATTCGAAAATCTCTTCTTTCATAAATATTTTGTATGGTTACAATTTAGGACATAAGCAATGTTGGTTTAGTTATTAGTTGTTGGCCAATGTTGAAAGTATGGTTCGCGGGACACTGATCAGTAAAAAAAAGAATTAAAGAATTTTTCCCCTTGTGTATAAGTTGTTTTTTAACCAAAAATTTATGGATTTGAATTAGTTTAGCTGACCACTTATGATTAGTTACGCTGTCTAAGAAATAGTTACAAACAATTTATTGCATAGCATTCCTGAGTCCAACCAATTTGATGTTCCAACTCTTTTTTTTCAGGTTGAGTTATTGAATGTAGAAATAAGAATATAAAGGGAAGAATGATGGAGCAAATGTGAAAAATAAGGGAAAGAAGATTCAAGGATGACTGGAAGAAAAGAGTTTGGTTGTTGGATGTACTTCTATCTGATGTCATAAGTTATTAATTCTAAATGTGGGAGTCATGGATATAGGGAAATTAAAAGAGTATTCATGAGAGGTGTTAGAAATGGTCAACGGAGGTAAACGAATTGTACAAGCTAAAGGAAAAATTAATTAGGGAGAAAATGGTGACGAAGGGTTAATGAACTCCTATAAGAAGAAAAAGGAAGTGTTCTGCATTATTTTTATAAAAACAGAAGAGAGAAAGAGCAAGAGTTTATCAAAAGATGAAAGGAAAAAGAGTAGCAAGAATCATTAAACAAATGATAAAGAGAAGAAACCCGAGGGAAGAAATATTTTGTGATGAAGTTTAAATATATTAACCGGAAGTCCCCGCACTGGTGAATATTTGGTCAAGTTAAAACAAAATTGAGAATAGAGGTTAACTTGTTTAGATAGGTTAAAATAAGGCTTGTGATTAAGTTAAGTAGGGTTGCTAGATATTTTGGGAAGAATTTTGGAGAACGACCTGAAGGCTAAAACAACAAATATTAACTCACTATGATCCTATGATGATGATATTATAATGATAATCCTAAAAGAACATCCACTGGTGCAATCACAACACAATAATTGGTAAAAGACTAAAAGTTCCCTTTATTGTAATAACATGTAATTGATTTGCAAAAAATTGAATTCTCCCACATCCCGCAGAACAATTATTTTAAAAAAGAAAATAAGAGACATTATGACATTAATTATACTGGAACAGCTGAAATGCGTAAGAACGTTTAGAATACACTCAAGAAGCTTATTCCTCATTTATTACGTATTCAAAATTGTCATAAATCATACGGATTCCTGACAGGATTGACAAAAAGTTGTTCCACGATTTGCAAGACAAGGCAAGGCAAGGCAAGGCCACCCTGAATTACAAGCTGAGTAAAAGAGTTTTGAGATTTTGCAAATCGTACACACTCTAAGTATCGTCCGCGTTTGTAATGTTGAAATTTAGAATCATTAGAAACATGCGGACAATCACGAATCCCTGCGAGGATGGAGAGTGCAATCTATCACGAAAGGCTCGTGCGGGCAGGTGTCATGGCAATTCGACGCTAATGATTCCCAACATCCATCGTGAAATTAATCATTGCCTTTGTCTTCGTGCTTTTTGCTCTCTACTCGAGTCGGCCAACTTTTGGATCTTTTGCGAATTGCGCTTCGACCCTCTACCGTTTCGTTATTATACACTTCACCGTCCCTTATATATATTTTTCGTTTCAAATCTCATTTCCTTTCTTAACTGACACTCCAGGTCACGGATGAGATTCGAGTTTCATTAAAATTTTAACTTACTTTAAATAACAATTAAATTCCTAACAACAAGAAGTATCCAGTTTATTTTCTGCACAGAAGTCGTTATCCACACTACTAAACCTGAAAAAATATATTTTAAAGATGGTGAAAATTTGGCGAACTATGGTCTATGACAAATATATTTTAAACCCACACAAAATTTTTATATTTTGACTATATGCTCAAAAACTAGCAAACCATGGGCAAAAAAATATTTAAAAATCCTCAAAATTTATATTTCTTGACCATGACCAAAATTTAGGAAGCCACGGCCAACGATAACCTGAAAATTGATATATTTTTGACTATAACCACATTCTTTGGACCTAAACTATAATTGACACAAAAATTTTAATTTATTTTTCCAAGACTTTTCCCTGACTCGGAGTAATCGAATTCTTTATGTTTTTATAATAATTAAAATTGTTATTTTCTATTACAGTTAAAAGTATGAAAAATTTAGATTTACAAAGATTTTGAATTTGAAACCTTTTAAAAATTCAATTATTTTTAAAAATTCATGCTATAATGCTTTAAATATTAAATTATTATATCTAAAATTTTAACCGAAATTCATTTTTTAATTAATTTTTATTAGAAAGTTTTACGAGAATTCAATTATTTAAATAGAAAAATAAATAATTTATTTCATTGAAATGTTTTTTAAGTAATTTAATTAAAATTTTACTGAAATTTATTATATTAAAGAATTTTATAACAATTTTTGAAAATAATATTGAAAACTTTTTGAATTATTTTATTAAGATTTTTAAGAACAATTAAATAACTGAGAAGAATTTAAATAATAATTTATGAAAATAATTGAATTCATGCGAAGAATTTTATTAAATTTTGTTTAAATAATTGAAATTTTGCCAAGAATTTTATTAAAATTTTTGAAAATAATTTAATTTTTGGAAAATTTTAAAAATAATTTAATTTCTGCAAAGTATATTATTACTTTTCAAAAGTATTTATTTCTTGTGGTGAATTTTGATATTTATGAAAATAATTGAATTTTGGGAAGAATTTTATTAAAATTCCTTAAAATAATTGATTTTGTGGGGAGAATTTCTTTGTTTATCAAGACAATTGAATTCTTTTGAAGAATTACACTTAAAAATGTTTGCAAATAATTGATTTCTTTGTAACGAATTAAAAGTTATTTTGACAAATAATTGAATTATTGCAAACGACTTTATTAGAATTTTTTTAAATAATTGAATTTCCAAGAAGAAATTTATTATTTTTAAAAATAATTGAATTCTTCTGATAATTATTGTTATATATGAAAATAATTGAATTTTGCAATTAATTTTATTAAAATGCCTCAAAATAATTGAATTTTCGTTAATAATTTTGTTATTCATCTATATAATAATTGAATTCTTTCGAAGAATTATTAATGTAAATATTTGAATTCTTGGAATGAATTTTATTAAAATATTAAAGAATAATTGAATTATTACAAAAAAATTTAATCAAAATTGTATTCAAAATAATTGATTCCATTCGAACAATTTTATTAAAATATTTGCAAATAATTGAATTCCTGTGAAAAATTCTGTTATTTTTACAAATAATTGAATTCTTTCACAGAATTTTAAAAAAGATTTTTTTAAATAATTGATTTTTTCGAGGAATTGAAATTAAATTTTTAAGAAAATTACATTTTTTGAGCAATTTTTGTAAAATTGTATTAAAAATAATTGAAATTCTGCGATGAATTCTATATTATGAATGAAAATAATTAAATACAGTTGCAAAGAATTTTATTAAAATGTAAAAAAATAATTGAATTCCTGAGAAGAATTTTATTATTTATGAAAATAATTGAAAAATTGCAAAAAAATTTTATTGAAATGTTTAAAAAGAATTGAATTGCAGTGAAAAATGTTGTAATTTTTGTAAATAATTGAAATCTTCATAAGGATTCATAATGAAAACATTTTTTTAAATAATTGAATTTTTGTGGATTTATTTGTGAATAGAATTAAATTTTTCGTTGTAGAATAAAATTAGTTTTTTTTTATTCTCGGAAGAATTGAATTTTTTAATTGAATTTTTCGATTATTTGATTTTAAATAGTATTAAAAGATTGAAATTCTTCTTTGAGTCCGAAGCCTGGAATTCCTTAATTAAATTTTATTATTTATGAAAATAATTGAATACTTTCGTAGAATTCTAATAAAAAATTTTTGATAAATTTTATGAAAATAGTACCTAAATATTATAAAATCATTGAATTGGGAAAAACTTATGAAAATAATTGAAATTTTGCAAAGAATTTTATTTATATATTTGAAAATTGTATTTCTTCGAAGAATTTTATTTTTTTTAAAAATATTTGAATTCTTGTGATGAATATTGTTATTTATGAAAATAATTGAATTTTGCAAATTTTGAAGGTTTTGTATTAGAATTCATGGTAGTTTTTATAGTTTATGAGGCAAACAAAAAAAAAACACTAAAAATTCAGAATTTTCTTAAGAATTCAAAAAATTTAATTTTTTCTATTATTTTTAATACAAAAATCCCTGACTTTTCTCTGACCTTTAGTAACCCTATATTTTTGCCTTTGGCCATAGTTTACTAGATTTTTGACATAGTTGAAAATTATAAATTTTTCATACTTAAAAATATTTTTGTCTTTGGTCATGATTTGCTAGATTTTGGCAGTGATACATATTAATTTGTAGTATGGGAAACGGTATGAGATGTTTCCAAATCGTATTCCATAAATCCTTTGCACTCCGCATACCCGGATATGCCCCGTAAGAACGGCAATAAAAAACGAGAAAATTCTGTATAGGTGAGCATAAAATTATGACGACAGCTCTTAAAATTATTCATTACTGTCTATTCGCATGTTGAGAGTGACATCTGTAGCTTCTTTCTGCTCATTATTCTCGTTAAGGTTATAAAGTTAACGGAAAGATGCTAAATGACAGTTTGACCATGACTTTACTCAAAAGAAATAATGAGAAACTATATATTGAAGAAGAGGATACTGGAAATAAAAGTTAGAGACGTTGAAAATAACAAACACTTGAGAAATTTCTCGAAGATCTTTTTATAATATTGTGTTGAAAGTCTATAAAAACAATTGTTGGTACTGTATTTAAGAGAGAAGACACTTTTTTCGTATTTAAATTTTTGAAATATTGAACACCTTTTTTGTGTCCATTAGGAATTCCCTGCTTACACGGTTGTAAATGAAGAAACTAGAACTTAAATGTAAAATTGTACAATAAAAATTGGTAACAAAATGAATTAGGTATTAGCAGAAAATTAACTGTAATAAAAAATGAATTTATAAAATTTTATATTGTATTTTTTTACCATGTTCATATATGGTAATTTTTTATATGATAATAAACATATAACTCATATGTTTATTAGGAAAACAAAATGGAAAATTATAAAGAAAAAATAATATTTTATATCTTATGATAAAAATATAAAAATTGAACTACAAAAGCATTTTAACCTTTTTTGTTTTCTAAGAAGGCAAACAGAACGAACTTGTAATACACTAGGGACTTTATAAAAATCTGATAACTTTAGGGATGGAAGCACAAGAGAAAGGCAGGTCGAAGTAATGCATCGTGAGTAGAGGGTTATAGCACTGTCTTAACCGCAGACTCACACCCTTGTCAAGACACAACACTCCACCAATCACCCTCATACTTTCTCTTTCATACTCCATACTAAAGTTTATTTCAAAACATACTAAATTCGTGGATGTTGTTTCATGTTTTTCATCAATACCTATTCAAATCAAATTTTTACCTAATTTTCTATAAATAAGAAACGGTTCAAGTAACATAACATAATATTTAACAAACATTTCTTATTGACAAAAAATTGTAATTTTTATTCAAATGCAACTGTTAATTCCTTAAATTGTTGAAAAATAAATTCATTATTCTTCTACTAGAACTCTTGTTTAAAGTTTTAAATTCAAAAAATAAGAAAATATAAGAAAATAAAAGAAAAGAAAAAAATAATAAAATAAAATTAAAATAAATAAATAAAAAAATAAATAAATAAAAAATAAATAAAATAAAATATAAGAAAATCACCCCTAATAGCAACGTTACATTACTTTTTCACTAAATTTGAATTAGTAATAATGTTTACCATAGAATGATTAATTAAATGTTTCTTAAAACTGAACTCCTCATAAAGAATTCTATCAACAAATTTTTAAGTAATTAAAATTCTTTTGACGAATTTTAATCAAATTTTAAAGAATAATTTCATCTTTCAAGAAATTCAATTAAAATCAAATAAAAAAATTAATAAAAACAAATTAAAAAAATTTAAAAAAAGTAAAATTAATTAAAAATCATTGAATTGAGAAAAGTTTTTGAAAATAGTTGAATAATTGTTGCCAAGAATTTTATTAAAATCTCTGAAAATAATTGAATTTTCGAGATGAATTTTATTATTTATAAAGATAATTAAAAATATGACGAGAATTATTTTAAATTTTCGACCGTAATTGAATTTCTGTGAAGAATTTTATAACTTTTGAAAATAATTGATTTCTTAAGACGCATTTTAATATTTCTTTTTAAATAATTGAAAATTCTGTTTTGAAAATTTTTGTTAAATAGAAGATTTTGAAAATAATTGAATTTTCGATTAATTATTGAAATTAATTAAATTTCTACGAAGGATTTTATTGAAATTATTTTGAAAAAAATTCAATTGTTACAATGAATTTCATTATAATTTTTTGAAAATACATTAATTCTTTAAAGAAATTTAATTAAAAATTATATTGAAAATAATACTTAAATTCTAATAAATAAATGATAGCAAAACTTTTTAAAATAATTGAATTTCTTTGTTGAATTTTAATAAAATGGTTAATAAGAATAATTACATTTTTTGAGAAATTCCATTAAAATATTAAAAATAATTGAAATTCTGCGATGAGTTTTATTATTTATGAAAAAAATTGAATATTTGCTAAAATTTTTATAAAAATTTTCAAAAATAATTGAATTCCTAAGAAGAATTTTATTATTTATGAAAATAATTGAATTCTTGTGAATGATTTTATTATTTATGAACATAATTGAATTTCCAAGAAAAAATTTATTACTTTTAAAAATAATTGAATACTTTTGATAAATATTGTTATTTATGAAAATAATTGAATTTTCTGCAAAGAATTTTATTAAAATGCCTCAAAATAATTGAAATTTCGGAAATAATTTTGTTATTTATCGACAATTGAATTTTTTCGAAGTATTATTTATGAAAATAATTGAATTCTTGAGAAGAATTTTATTAAAATCTAAAAGAATAATTGAATTATTTCAAAAAAATTTTATTAAAATTGTATTTAAAATAATTTATTTCTTTCGAACAATTTTATTAAAATATTTGATAATAATTGAATTCCTGTGTAAATTTTTAATATTTATGCAAATATTTAAATTTTTGAATAGAATTTTATTAAAATTTATTTTTAAATAATTGAATACTTTTGGAAACTTTTATGAAAATAGTACATATCTATTAAAAATTATTAAATTGAGGAAAATTTTTTAAAATAATTGAAATTTTGTCAAGAATTTTATTAAAATTTTTGAAAATAATCGAATTTTGCGAAGAATTTTACTACTTTGAGAATAATTGAATTTCTGCTATAATTTGTAACTGCTTCAAAATTTAATTTCTTTTAGTGTTTTTAACTAAAATTTTTCTTTTCATCCATTATTTTTA
The DNA here is from genome assembly GCF_015476425.1 of Leptopilina heterotoma. Lineage (NCBI taxonomy): Eukaryota > Metazoa > Arthropoda > Insecta > Hymenoptera > Figitidae > Leptopilina > Leptopilina heterotoma. The sequence continues at coordinate 1,173,235 of NW_025111098.1, read as the reverse complement.
ATAATTAAATATACATTTAAAAATTTAACTATAATTTTAGAAGAATTTGAATTATTACAATTTTCTAAAAATCTAAGTTCTTTTTTCTAATTAAATTCATTCAAAATTGAAATTTTACAAAATTTCAAAATTAAAATCTTTTAAAGAATGAAAATTGGAAAGGCAACTTTTTTAAAATTCAATTCATTTTGAATTATTTAAGTAAAATTATCCATTAAATAATTTATAAGTAATAATTTTATGATAGCTCTTTAAAATTTCAAATTGAAACCTTTTGAAATTTATCTATATTTCTGAAAATTGTATGCGCAACTCTTTTATAAAATTGAATTAATTTTGAAATCTTTAAGTCAAATTACATTTCAAGAATAATAATAACTTTTAGAAAACAATCATTTTTCAGGATTCCGATCAAAATTCTCTGACTTTTCCATTTTTTTTTTAAATTTATGAAATTCACTAACATTTCCAAATTTTCAGATTTCGTGGCAACCAACCCTGAGTTTCAATATAGAAAAAAACATATAATTTTATAAAAAAAATAAATTAAAAAATCTAAGTTCAAAAATAGCAGTTTCGGAATATCACCCATATGGTTTGATAGGTATAATTAAACAAGCTTTTCAGCGCACTAATGATCGAGAGGCTTTAAATTTAAATGCCAGGGCAGGTCACAAATGTCGGATCTTCGGCCTTCCGGAAGGCCAGCAGGTTTGGACGTGTTCTATCATTAAGAATTTATTCTTACTTTCAAAGAGTCAATACAAAATCTATGAATTTTCAAAAGTACTTTTTATTTATAAAGTGTTAATTTTAGTTGGAATACACTGAAAAAAAAGTTCTGGTTAGGGTACCCTAACCAGAACTTTTTTTTAGTTGGAATACACCAGAAAAAAGGTTCTGGTTGGGGCACCCTGACCAGAACTTTTTTTTAGTTGGAATACACTAAAAAAAAGTTCTAGTTAGGGTACCCTAACCAGAACTTTTTTTTCAGTGTAGAATGTTAAAGTGACAATAGAAATAAAAAAATAGAGGCCTTTAAGAGTTTTGTGAAAAACGAAAATTGGAGGATAGTAAAGAATCGATCCCCAAATATACATGAGCAATATTTCTGACCAAAGGACAGAAAATAAGAAATATTGCTGTTTTGCGTGTATTACCTTGAAATATAAAATCTTGTTCCCTCCTTATATAGATATGTATATGCATAATTGAATAGAAACAGAGAATAGAATACAAATAGCCATAAGCATAAGCCGTGCGCGCACACTTGTGATTGAAGTCTGTGAAGTGTGTGCGGCTGTATATAGAATACAATACAAGCGAGTAGATTGCTGCAGGGCTTTCGGGGCTGAGCATATTGAATAACTGAATAACTCGTTCGCTGGACCGCGAAAATATACCGCGATGCTGGCAACCTTCTCCTGACTCGTGTAGTGCGCGGATAGACGTTTCTGCGGAAAGGACCTCTAGGGTACAACAGAGGGCGGGTCTGAGTCTCTGTGTCTGTCTCTACTTACATTCTATCTGCACTCGACTCAACGTATCCTATCCATCTACGTCACAGGGACGGAAGGATTGCGAAATACGTACACGTACGCCTTGAGGAGCATGCGGGGAAACGTGGCCCGCAAACAGAAAAGAAATTCTCTTATCTACGTGTCGTCGTCTACTGTTATGCATTAACTCACATGTTGAGTTTCTCTCTATCTTCAGTCCTAAGCTGACTCGACATGAAAATTTTGCAGCATTAGCTTATGTTTTCTTTCTATCCATAAATATATGCTTATGCTATGCTGGCATATTTCCTTAAGATGCATATTTTTATCATTTTCGCTTCAAAATTAGATGTAGACTAGTCACATAGTTGACCACTTGTATGGTCACCTATAGTTGACCACGTAGTGTTGCGGCAATATTTGCAAAATTCAATTATTTTCAATATTGTTAACCCTCCGTCACACATTCAGTATTTTTTAAATAACTTTTGTTTTCCTCATTGTAAGTTTGTGTTAAAACTAAATTTTTGTTGATTCCTTTGTTTATGTTGTAATGTTGCTTATTTTACAATGTGGTGAGGGATTCCCTCTAAACGTGTATAAAGTCGTAATTTTTTCCCATGTGTGTGACGGAGGGTTAAATATTGTTGTTCATGAAAATAATTGAATTTTGGATGAATTTGATCAATTTTTTAAAAATATTTAAATTCTTTTGCAAAATTTTATGAAAATACTAGTATTTTCATAAAATTTAAAAAAAAAAATTTTAAAAAAATTTTTTTTTTTTAAATTTTATGAAAATATTAGTATTTTCATAAAATTTTGCAAAAGAATTTAAATATTAAAAAAAAATTGATCAAATTCAACCAAAATTCAATTATTTTCATAAATAACAATATTCATCACAAGAATTCAAATTATTTTCAAAAGTAATAAAATTCTCCGAGGAAATTCAATTATTTTTAAAAATAAAGTTTTCCACAAAAATTCAATTATTTAAAATAAAATTTTCATTGTGAATCCTTATGAAGATTTCAATTATTTACAAAAATTACAAAATTTTTCACAGCAATTCAATTTTTTTTAAACATTTCAATGAAAATTGTTTGCAATAATTCAATTATTTTCATAAATAATAAATTCAGGAATTCAATTATTTTTGAAAATTTAAATAAAATTCTTAGTAACTATATTCAATTATTTTTATTCATAATAGAATTCATCGCAGGATTTCAAATATTTTTAATAATACAATTTTACAGAAATTGATCAAAAAATGTAATTATTCTTAAAAATTTAATTTCAATTCCTCGAAAAAATCAATTATTTAAAAAAATCTTTTTTAAAATTCTGTGAAAGAATTCAATTATTTGCAAAAATAACAGAATTTTTAACAGGAATTCAATTATTTGCAAATATTTTAATAAAATTGTTCGAATGGAATCAATTATTTTGAATACAATTTTGATTAAATTTTTTTGTAATAATTCAATTATTCTTTAAGATTTTAATAAAATTCATCCCAAGAATTCAAATATTTACATAAATCATTCTTCGAATGAATTTAATTATGTCGATGAATAACAAAATTATTAACGAAAATTCAAATATTTTGAGGCATTTTAATAAAATTAATTGCAAAATTCAATTGTTTTCATATGTATATAACAATAATTAATTGCAAAATTCAATTATTTTCATATATAACAATAATTATCAGAAGAATTCAATTATTTTCATAAATTATTATTTAAATTCTTCTCAGGAATTCAATTATTCTTAAAAATTTTAATAAAATTCTTAGTAACTATTCAATAAATTAAAAAAAAATGTTGACAATAAATTTTTGAGAATTTCCCTATTTATTTATAAAGATAATTCTATACAAAGTATTTCATTACTTTTCAAAAGAATTGAATTCTTGTAATGCATTTTGATATTTATCAAAATAATTGAATTTCGGAAAAGAATTTTATTAAAATTCCTTATAATAATTGATTTTACAGGCGGAATTTATGCGATTTTGTTGTTTATCAAGCTAATTGAATTATTTTGCAAAATTACTTAAAATTTTTTGAAAATAATTGATTTTCTGCGACGAATTAAATGTTATTTATGAAAATATTTGAATTATTGCAACGAATTTTATTGAACAATTGAATGTTTTTTAAAATTGAATTCTTTCTTCAAGTTTTAATAAAATTTTGAATAATAATTTCATTTTTCAAAGAATTTTTTTAATATTGTATTAAAAATATTTAAAATTCTGCGATGCAAAAATAATTGAATTCGTAAATCCCAATGGGAAATGCCAGTGTAGTGCCGATGTTCACCACTGGCTTAGTACTCAGACGATTGTTCGGCGTAGTGTAGCCGAGCCTCGACAATCAGTGCTGGCGCAGTACAGAATTTTTGTTTCGCCAAAGCTTGGACAAGCCACGGCGGCAAGTGCTGGCTGAGTATAGAAAAATTGTTCACAACGCTCTTTGCCAACATTGCTTTTTTGACATAAACTTGAAAAAAATTATAAAAAAAGTTTATGAATGTTTATAAATATAAATTTATTCAAAAAATTAATATTTTACTTTTTAGTTGTTCATTTTTTATTCTTATTAAATTTAATAATAACAATTTAACACAATTGTCTAATTTTGTAAATAATAAATTATTTAAACAAATTAAAATTATAAACAAAATTTAAACTTTAATCTTAATAATAACTTGGTTCCTATTAAATAAAAAAATATAATATGAATAAAAAATTATTAAAAAATTACCACGTAATTTAAGAATTACGTAAAATGTTAAATGCAATAAGTAAAGTAATTTAATTTAATTATTAAAAATTTAGTTTAATTTATTTTATTTGAATTTATTATTTCTAACGTATCCCTATTTTTTTCTCATCTTTGACTCAATAATTGTATGTCTGAATGATACTGAGATATTAAAATTTTACTGCACACACGTGTCGTTAGCATAGTGGTTAGAGCGTTAGTCTGTCAGTCCGTAGGTCGTAGGTTCGATTCCCCTCGTCAGCAATTTTGTTTATTTTCATAGGCTTGCGATATTTCTAAATTCCAATCGTTAGGTACTAAAATATGAAAATCTAATGCACACTTACTGTAATTCTTTATTATTTAATTTTTAAATGTTATAAACAATTTTTTTCTACTTCATTTACTATATCAATTGTTATAGTCTCCATCTTTAATACAATTTCTTTAAGAAGATAAATATTTTATGAATAATAACTATTTATTAATATTATTTACCATTTGTTGTTAAATTATTTATAATTATTAATTTACGACTAATTAATAACAATACGGCATTTATTGCGGCAATATTCTCAGCCAGCACTGGTCCAGTGCTGCGCCAGCGCTGTCTGGCAGCACTGGCAGGCAGTACTTCGCCAGCGTTAGACAGCGTTATCATCCCAGAGTTATGACAGTGCTGTCTGTCAGCGTAGCTGCCAGTACTGCCAGTGCTGGCGCAGTACTCCGCCAGTTGTAAATTTCCCATTGGGATGAAATTTTATTATTTATGAAAATAATTGAATCTTTTCGTAGAATTGTATCAACAAGTTTTTTCTATAATTAAATCTGTTGATAAATTTTATGAAAATAGTAAATATTTAAAAACATTGAATATTCCGAAAAACTTTTCAAAATAATTGAAAAATGTTGCAAAGAATTTTATTTAAATTTTTGAAAATAATTGAATTTTTGGCGAAAAATTTTGCTATTTATAAAAATAATTGAATTCCTGACGAGATATTCATTAAAATTTATAAAAATAATTGAATTCGTGCAAAGTATTTTATTAAATTTTGTTTAAATAATTGACGTTTTGCCAAGAATTTAATTAAAATTTTTGACAATAATTGAATTCTTGAGAAGAATTTTGATATTTATCAAAATAATTGAATTTTAGAAAAGAATTTCATTAAAAATCTTTAAAATAATTGATTTTATGGGGAGAATTTTGTTGGTTTATCAAGATAATTGAATTCTTTTGCAGAATTACTTAAAAAATTATTGAAAATAATTGATTTCTTGCGACGAAAAAAATAGGGGACATTTAGGATAAATTTTTAAAATAGGGTACGTTTAGGGGCCAGAATTAAAAAAAGGGGACTTTTAGGAAAATAGCTAAACTGTGAAGCCTGATTAATCAGTTAAAAATGACAGAATTGTCAATAATTTATTGCACTGATTGTCTAAAGTGAAATAATATCAATTTTAGTAACAAGTATCAGAAATTTTTCCTAGTGAAATTGAAAAAAATTAATTTTGAACAAATTTCTAATAATATCGCAGTGAATATATTCTTGATATTTTAACTACTTTGTCATAATCGAACTAGTTAGAAATAGAATTATTAGGATCAATGTGAACAAGAGGAAATTTTATTTAAAAAAAGTTTTTTAAATTATTTTTTAAAATTAAACCAATATTCTGTTGAAACTTGAAGGTGTTATTTTAGTCAATACACAAGAATCTTAAAGTCAGTAGGCATTGACATGGAAACCTTAAAATGCGTTCACTTAAATGACTAAAAGAAAAATATTTTGGGTCATCAAGCTGACCTGACTATAAGTGCTTTATAATACATCCTACTCACATTTTTCAGCTAGGTCACTAATGGCTGTTGACGTCTCGAGGGACAACAAATCCAGTTTCCACTGTGTTTCAACTCTTAAATTACGAAGAGTTAATAATTATGTTTAGTAACATAATTATTTACAGTTATAATTACAACTTGATCTCAATTTACTACCTATACATATAAATAGGGATTAATTTTTAAAACATAATTTGGCATTTAGGTCTTTTTTCATTTTTCGCTTTTTCATTATCGATATGTATATGTAAATACCAGGTTTTGTTTTTTATTTTTTAAATTAAGAAACATTCTTGTATTTTAAATTTGTTAAAAATATCAAAGAGGGCCACATTTCTTGATGGTTTCAAATAGTCTCACAAAATTTTTTTTTTCTTTTTTTGCGGCAGATTTTTTTATAGGAGAAATCAGGAAGTGGATAATCCGGTAAAACTGAAAAATCGAAGAGAACTAATGGACTCGAGCATAAATGTAAAATCTACTTGAAGAAACTAAAAATGGGGTTTCCCCAGGATTATAAATCAAGACAATTCTGTTTCTGAAATGTTTCTGAAATAGCAAAGGACTCGGGGCCAATTACTAAGAATAAGTGAAGTTTTGACTGAGGCTGTTGACGATTTCACTACTGGAAAAACCCAACATCTCAACTTCTTATTCGAGGATCGTCACGGGGCCTAATGACTGCAATCTCAAACAGATGAGCAGATGACAAATATCTCAACAGAGCAGCACCATACCAGTTGTTATATACCTGCCTACGCGTCTACTCGAGGCAAGCGCGCTGCCTACTAAATACAAAAAATAAAATGGCAGCGAATGACAGGTGCTAGATTACGCCCTACTGCCTTAGGCCATCAGCGCTGACATTCGTTGAGGTTCAAGCCAGAGAGTCGACCCTTTAACTGTTTAATTTAGGGCGGAATTCATCACAGGTATAATTCTGTAAAGAAGAGCAACAAAAAAAGAGAGAAACTAGAGAGAATTCGCATAGTTTCGCACGGGCACGGATATTATACTTATTCTTAAAACGTGACTGCACTTGACTGAAAAATATTAATAACAATTCTTTCTCTCAGGGGGAAGATTTCTCAATTCAGATCAACATACCAGGGTTTCTCTAATTGGCCTAATTCCTGCATTTGTCAACTCATAATTACCGCGCCTCTATTATGTTTCAAGCTTATTAGCACCAAAGACGAATGCCGCATATATAATCTCCGAATTAAAGTTTGCTTTAAACTCTAAAAGTTATTATCGCACAGCAGTCCTGAACTGCGTGTATAAACACTATTCATGTCTCTCTATAATACTTGTGGTATTATTTCAAATCAATCCCTTTGTCATTTGTGCAGGTATAACGGATTGTGATTAGGCATATACCGATACCTATTCAATAAGGTACACCACAACATTTATTTTACAAACTTATACTTATTTTTCTTCAACTTTCTTCAACTTTTCCTAAGGTGCTGGCTGCCGCACAATCCAGAGAAAAGTATAATTTAAAAGGCGCGATTCTAATATCCTCTCACTATGAATATACTCGCTCTAAACAAAAATATTCCACTTGAATATAAAATGTTTTTGTTCTTTGTTTCAGTAAAAGAATTGCAAAAGGATTATACTTATATTTTTCTCTTGAACTCAGACTTTTAGTTTCGAATTCAGAAGATCGCGTAGAAACGGAAAAGTTGCAAATTCTATAGCTAACTGCGGTTAAATATATAGCGAACAATGGCTAAAATAGTTTAAAATCTTAAAATTATTATAATTTTGACTATTGTCAAAATCTAGTGCATCATGTCAAACGAAATAAATATTTTAAACCCTCCAAAATATGAATATTTTGTTCCTGTCCGAATATCTAGCCAGGAATATCTAAACAATGGCCGCAACGGCAAATCTAGTTTAAATATAAAAATTTCTATATCAAAATTCGCACTCGAGAATACCAATTTTAAAAAAGTATAGCAAAAAGCAGCTTTCAAACACAAACTAAAAAAAGTAGTAAAAAAGTATAGCTATCGAAAAATTAAACTTAACGACAAAAAAAACTCGTTTTAGACACTTCACAAAACTGAGAAAAATTCCATTCCATATTTTATTTTTATGACTATTTCCTAATTATCATCAAAAATATTTACTTTCTTCTTATTCTGCTAATAAATTGAATACCTGAAACAAATTTTATTATTTATGAAAGAATTTAAATATTTATTAAATTAATTTAATTCTTGACAAGAATTTTAGAAAATTGTTTAAATAATTCATTTCTTTCGACTAATTTTATGCAAATTCTAATTTAAATAATTGAATTCCTGAGAAAGTTTTATTATTCATGAAAAGAATATTGAATTCTTACGAAGATTTTTACAAAAATTTTTTTTAAATAATTGAATTCTGTTTTGAAATTTTATGAAAATCGTAGATATTGAAAATCATTGGATTGCAAAAAGTTTTTAAAAATAATTTAACAATAATTGAATGTCTGTGTGACATTTTATTAAATTTTGTTGAAAATAATAATTGAATTCCTAAAAAGCATTCGATTAGTTTATGAAAATAATTGAATTCTTGTGAATGATTTTATTAGAATTTTTTTAAATAATTGAATTTCCAAGAAGAAATTTATTATTTTTAAAAATAATTGAATTCTTGTGACAATTATTGTTATTTATGAAAATAATTGAAACTTGCAAAGAATTTTATTAAAATGTCTCAAAATAATTGAATTTTCGAGAATAATTTCGTTCTTTATCTTTAATAATTGAATTATTAGGAAGAATTTTATTAAAATCTAAAAGAATAATTAATTTATTTCAAAAAAATTTAATTATAATTGTATTTAAAATAATTGATTTCTTTCGAACAATTTTATTAAAATATTTGAAAATAATTGAATTTCTGTAAAAAAAATTCTAATATCTTCGTAAATAAAATTCAATTCTTCTAAAGAATTTTAAAAAAACATTTTTTTAAATAATTTCTTTTTTCGAGGAATTGAAATCTTACTTTTAAGAATAATTACATTTTTTGAGCAATTCCTGTAAAATTATAGGTATTAAAAATAATTAAATTCCTGAGAAGAACTTTATTATTTATGAAAAAAATTGAATACAATAATCTTGCAAAGAATAAGATTATATTTCTTGAAAATAATTGAATTTTTGGGAATAATTTCGCTATTTAACGACCTAATAGAATTTTATGTAAATAATTTATTGAATTCTTGGGAAGAATTTTATTAAAATGTTTAAAAAGAATTGAATTTCTGTGAAAATTTTTTGTTATATTTTTGAAAATAATTGAATTCTTCATAAGAATTTTATTAACAATAGTTTTAAATAATTAATTTTTTCTAAATATAATAAACATTATGAAATTTTATTTTAATTGAATTCTTGTGGAAAATTTTATTTGTGAAAATAATTGAAGTTATCGAATTATTGATTCAAAACAGTATTATAAGTAATTGAAATTCTTCGATGAGTTTTATTATTTTTTTGAAAATGCTATTCTAAATTAATTTAATTCCTGTGAAAATTTTATTATTTATGAAAATAATTGAATTTTGTATGAATTTTATCAATTCTTTTGCGACATTTTATGAAAATACTAGAAATTGAGAATAATTGAATTTCGAATATTTTTTGAAAATAATTGAATTTTCCCTTTCGTGTCCACGGGAAACCTATTGAGTGAATTTTGTTGAAACTACCACTCGGAGGGTTTTTGAGTCCCAAAAGTTACGAATGTGAAGTCAGATTTTGAAAATTTTTAAAATTCAAAATGGCGGATTCAATATGGCTGACATTTTTTTCAAAATTGCTCAAATTTGCATAACACTTGTTACTCGGGGGTTTTCGGGGCCGCTGATTACGAATCTAATGTTAAATTTAAAAAATTCAAAACAGAGACCCCCAAAATCACCGATTAACAAGTTTCAAGTGAATTTGAGCGAATTTTGAAAATTTTAAAAATATAATTAGTGGATAAATTTAATAAAATTAGTCAAGACATTTAAATAAGTTATTTAAACAAAAAATATGTCTTTAATGAAAATAATACTTTCTTATAAGTGATAGGAATGTAAAAATATCTTTATTACGTTATAATTTTCTCCATCTCAAAGGTGCAATTTACAACTATATTAAAAGAAATACAAAGTGAACTCAAAACTTGATTGAGGAAATAGTGAAAAATATGAGTTGGAAGATATAATTCGAAAATCGTCTGGCCGACGGCAGCGACCCTCCGTCGGACGTCAAAATGAAATTATGCGACCCTCGTTCAAAACGTTGGGGTTGGACACAAAGACTCATTTGTCGAGGACAACATAACAATTTGACTAAAGAGACCTAAACCACTAAGCGTTTTATGATTAACTTTCATTAAACGATACTTAATAAATAAGTTTTTATAATACAGGTTCTTTTATTATAACTTCTGAGGAAGCGAAATTAAATCGCGTTTCGTAAATAAAAATATCAAAACATTAAGTTTGTCTCAATTTTACAGAAAAACACGTAAGAAAGTTTTCAACAAAATATAAACACAAATTTTTAAAAGATGTTTTTCAAACTATTCAGAATTTTTACATTTAGATGAAAGTTTAGAGATTTATCACAGATTTCATTGATCTATAAAAAAATACGATTTCGATATTAGTGTTTTTTGCTTATTAAATATTTGGCATTTAAATTTCAAACTGAAACTTTCCAAACGTAGGTATAAATATTCCTATGACAGTAAAATTAATATTATTTACAAATTTTTAAATAATTAATTTCTTATCCGGATACTAGATTAATACTCATGTTAATTATTAATTATCTTGCCTGGTCGTATCATGGTATGTAAATCACATCATAAATTAAATATAATAAATAATATTCTGCACTTCGATTTTACATAATTGTCATAATGAACATTTAATATATTTCAATGGGCGATCATATCGCGATTCCGAACAGGAATCGCAGAAAGTTTCAAAATAGATTAATCAATACAAGATCTTAACGCGTATATGTAATGTAGTAATGATATATTAAAGTTTAAATAATATAAGAGAAAATTTTGAAAACAGTATTTTTTTAAATTTTCATCTCTTAAAAGGTCAACAATAACTAATTAAATTATTAAATAATTCACAGGACCTCAAGATTTTTTTAAAGGAAGTATTGACCGGAACATGTTTTTTATTTTTTTTTTTTGGGTCACTGAATTCGAATCCGAACTCAGTTTTCCGCCATCACGTCAAGTTTCTTCTCAAATTAATAAAATACTAAGGCCAATAGAGCAGGAGTATAAACAATAATAAAAAAAAAGAAAAAAAAAAAAAAAAAAAATTAATAAAATACGCAAAAATTGACTGTAAACAAGATATAAATGAAAATAAGCAGAAGATTCTATTAAAAAACAACTTTAACACACTGAAAAAATATTATATAATGTTAAGCAGTCAAAGAAACTCGTAAATATTCCAAATTTAAGATGGCGCATTCAATATGGCTGTCGAATTTTTAAAAATTTGTCAGATTTACTTGAAACTTGTTACTAGTGGGTTTTTGGGGTCGCTAAATACGAATTTTACCTTAGTCTTCAAAAATTCAAAATCTGATAAATTTTTTAAAAATTCGTTAGCCATATTGGATCCGTCAATTTGAATTATTTTAAACTAAGGCGAGATTCGTATTCAGCGACCCCAAAAACCCCCGAGTAACAAGTTTCAAGTTAATCTGATAAATTTTTAAAGAATTCGACAGCCATATTGGATCCGCCATTTTTAAGAAACTTAAAGAAACTTGAAGTGATGGCGGAAAACTGAGTTCGGATTCGAATTCAGCGACCCAAACAACATAAACAAACAAGGTCCGGTCAATACATTCCTTTAAAAAAAATTTTGTCTGTATAATAAATAAAGGATATGTTTTTTAAGCATCTTTTGAATATCAGTGCATAAAATTAAATCTTCGATACAAATTTTAAAAATTAAACTTTTTTTAAAATTTCGTATTTTTAAAAGATGTCAATATCATATTTAACCCCTTATTGGTTGTATAGAACGATATTTCCACTGTTTGGGCCACAAAGGGGTCTTAAATAAAATTTTGAAAAGATTTTTATAAAACTTATGTTATCCTAAGGTTAGGTCGAAAAGTTTTTCAAAATTAAAAATGTCTAATTCAATATGGCGGTCGAATTTTCAAAATTTATATAGAATTCGTTTGAAACTTGTTAATAGAAGTTTCTCAAGGTCGCTGATTACAAATTTTATACCAGTTTCTTAAAATTTTAAATGGCGGATGCAATATATGATCGTCAATTTCTGGGGTCGTGAATTTAAAAAATTTAGTAAACTACAAAATGTAAATTCACTTGTTAATCTCTGGGTATTTAGGTAAATTTGATATCATAAATTATTGTAAAACTACGACAATATATCATTCAATTATCATCATATTGTACCTGCCATTTTGAATTTTGAAAAACCGATGTCAGATTCATAGCTGGAGATCTCGTCCGCCATATTAGAACCGCCATTTTGAATTTTGAAGAACTGTTTTAATACAGAAAATCGATTTGTCACAGCAGAATATTAAATATCAGAAATATTAAAATTAAAAAAAAAAATTTTGTCCGGATTTTATATTGTTTCTTCGAATTTAACAGTTTTTGGCTATTTTTGAAGGTGTATTTCATAAAGGATAGAATTTTGAAATATATTTTGCATACATTGTTATACAACTCTGTTTTTCTTCTTTAAAATCAGACTTGAAGAAAGTTGAACTGTTATTGTTTTAAGAATGTTATAAGTTTCGGAAAATGTAATATTTATATCCGCACAAATAAAGGGAATGACAATTTTTTAAAAAAAAGTGATTTTTGAATTTTAAAAAACTTTGAAAAAAAGGAAAAAATCGAAATTAAAAATATTCAGTAAAAAATATGCTTTCATATGAGCGAAAGCAATATGTAAGCAATTTGTCAACTGAAGTTAAAAAAAGTGTTTAACTTTCTACTAATGTATCTTATTCTTATGCCCTCATGAAATGAAAGTTTCAAGTTATGTACGTATAACTTTGAACCACTTTAGTTCTAAAATCAAATCAAATAATTTTTTTTTTACTTAAGTGTATTTCCATTTTATAAAAGCAAAATGTCAAAATCACAAACGAAATTTGACACACTGAGACTATATCAATAGGTAGAATTTCTTCCCTACAAACAAGAAAATAAATTTTAGGCTTTCTTTTCAATATGTGGTATAATATTTAATTTAAAATACAAATAAAGATTTCTTTTTTTACAATTTTTAAATTTTTAAACACTTTACTTTTGTGATTGAAAACTAAAATAATGAATATATGTTAAATAAAAAAATCTGAAATTGATTTTTCATTAAATCAACTGAAATAAACACAAAACCTTTTAATTTTTTATTTTTCAATCATGGGCAAAGTATGTCGAAACATAATGAGAAGAAAAAAAAGTTTGCTTTTCATATTTTTAAAGTTTATTATCATAATTTTGAACTGTGGGCAAACCATGGGAAGAAGAACAACTATTTTTTTATTTTTAAGCTATGAGCAAAATATCGCGAATCATGGGAAAAATCTATTTTTATTTTATTTTCAGGCCATTGACAAAGTATGGCGAAACTTAGGAAGAAAAAAAAAGAAAAAAATATTATTTATTTAACAATTTTTAATTTTTTAAAAAACATTACTAGTGTCCTGATAATAATGTCAAACCAAGACACCGAAACGTTGCACAAGTGAAATTCTCCCTATGGTTTGCTTACAGTTAGAAATTTTGACAATAAACTTTAAAAATATGAAAAAAAACCTTTTTGTCCTTCTCGTGTATTGCCCATGGTTTAAAAATAAAAAAATTGAAAGGCCCTTGCTAAAACTCCATTTCGTGTAAGGCCAAAAGTTCAGGTTTTAAAATCACTTTCATAATCTGAAATTATACCAATATTTGGCCTCATGTAAGTTATTTTACCCGAAATCGGACTAAAAACAATAAAATATATTTTTTACATAGTGTATAAAAATAAAGAATATCAAATTTTAGTCCTTTCCTACCAATATCTATAAGAGCGTCATGTTTGCACCTTGGAATAAAAACTATCATAATAAAAAATCAACACAGGACTAGAGCCAGCCCGTCGCGTCATTTCCGTTCAGGGTGCCTTCTCCACCCTCGTCTACCACTCGAGCTGTACAGAAATATCAACATAAAACGCCTTTAGTTCCTTATTATTTAATGTAACATTTTTTTTCCTTTCAGTAAAAGTTTTATTAAAAAGTTGTTGGTTTTCGGATTACTTAATTTATATTATTTTCATGTTATAAATGAATAATGATCAATTTTATTATACAGCCTTTTATTTAATAATTTAGGTTTATTATAATCATCATATTATTATTATTATTTTGTGTTTTTTTGACCGTATTAATTAATTTGTAAAATAATGAGAAGGCAATAGATACGGTTTGTTTTTATTTATATGTTTAGTTCGAAACTAGTCGGGATTTTAAATAAATTTCATTAAAAAGCAAACCGTATAGGCCTTATTATTTTACATATTATTATTATTATTATTAATTATATAATTAACCCAAATAATAATAAAAATAATGATAAAAATAATAATAATAATAATAATAATAATAATAATAATAATATTAATAATATTAAACAAGAATAATAAAATACAAAATTGAAGATCAGAGAGCATAAAAGTGCATCATTTAGCCCCGCCGCCTTTTATAAAAATATTCATTATTTTATTTTTTCAATCTCCGCCAATCTTCGTAATATGAAATAAAATGATGTAATAAAATTTAGTACTTTAATTAACATCTGCTTTATTTTTCCCCTTTTCACTTCTTTTTCACTAAATAATCAAATGTGTTAAAATGATTTAACGTATTTAATAGGATTCATTTGTTTTTAATGACAACCTTTGCTGTAATACTGTCGGGAAATTTTAGAGAAAAAAATTTCCTCGTAATATTAAACAATTTTTTTTTAAATAAAAACTTTGTATGAATCTAATATGTCTGTCCAAAAAAGGAACACTTTTTAGGACAATTTTCTAAATATTTAATATAGCATTCACTAATATGAATAATTAAGTGTCAGTTTAGGATCTGTACATAATTTCTATTACTTCAATTCAAGACAGAAATCATCAACATATTCAATGAAGATGAAGAATAAAAATAAAAAGTATTGGCCACTAGAAAGTTACGCATTTTTCAGCGATGGAGATGATTTCTTGACAATTTCCTCGAGGTGGGTATATTTAAGAATAACGATTTAAAAATAACTTTAAGAATAAAAATTCTAAACACTAAAACGTACCCAGGATAATAAATACTATATAGCAGGAATGAGTAGATTTTTCGATAATCGTTTATGCAAAGTTAACTTTAAGAATAAAAATAAAATTTTAACCAAATTTTAATGTTATTTTGTTATCAATCTTTTAATTTTCCTAATTATTTGTTATCACTGTTAACTTAATGGTGTCAAACTGCAACGAATTGATACCAAAAATGTAGATCAAATAAAAAATTGATCTTAATTTTTAACATCAATTTGATCCATTTTAGTATAAATTTGACACTTTCAAGTAGAAAACTGTGTAACAAATAATAATTGTTAACATTTAAATTTGAAAATCAGAAGTATATTAGGCTTGATTTCAAGCACTTTTAAAAGTTCATACCACTTTGTCACTTTAAAAAAATCGATTTTTTTGAATGACTTTTTAAAGTAAAACGCATCTCAAAAGTGTAGTGTAAAAGTTTTAGAAATATCCGAGCACTCTAAACATATATTTTTCGTCGATGCTATTTAAGCGAGTACATACATCGACGCTGTAAGTATATGATTTTTCAAGAAGAAAAACTTTAAACGTGTTTTTCTCCAAACCGTAGTTTTTTCTATATTGCGTAATGTTTTTCTCAGAAGCTACTGGACCGAATATTACGAAATTTTTACCACATCTTCATAACATGTATGGGTATCACCTTAAAAAAAATATTTTTATCACTTTTCTTAAATCGAATAACTGGACAAACCAAACTTATTTTTGAAGAATTTTGTTTCAACAATAACCATTTAGTTATTTTTGCATAAAAATTAATAATTCTACTTTGGACGTTAACTATAGCAATACAGTCCTTTTGAACCTAAATTATATTCGTCTTTGGGTTACAGATATTTTTAATCCGAAAAAATACCTACACCGCAAAAAAAGCATCCTAAAAATAATACACTGTAGTCACTTTTAAGATTTTTAAAACGTCTCATTTTTCAATCTTCCATCTTAAGAAACAATGCATTTTAAGATGCTTTTGATAACTTTTTCGAAACAACTTAGAAGCAACTATACCATAGTATCTTAAAATAAGATGCCTTCTTTTTACGGTGATGCGTATATATAAAGCTATGGCATAGGTATTAGGGATCCTACAAAAAAAAACCTCATTCGAAATTCCAGGTTTCTTCCAGGTTTTCCATGTCATTTTTCAGAAAATTTCAGTAAAATGTTGAATAAGATTTCCACATCATTTAAATTAATTTAAAATATATAATACAGTGTATGCGTATGCGTCGCAAATAAACATTTATATATAACATAAATCCACATGTTTTGAACGGATAGAATTAATTTTTTTCTAAATTATTTACTTTTCTTTCAAATTTTATACATTTTTCGAACTATGGGAAGATGTCTGGCAAAGTATAGGCAAAGACTGACATTTTACCAAAACATTGCCAGACTTCTGTCAAACTTCTAAAGATAATTACTATCGGAAGTTCTCTATACTTCGGCAAATTTTTCCCGCATACTTCGAGAAAAAAAAATGTTAAAAAAGCTGAAAATTTTTGAAAAAATTTATTCTAGTCACTGACCATCTTTCGTTAGTCTCTTGCCATGCTTCGTAATATAATAAACATTTATTATAAAATAACTGAAAAATTTCGCAGAGCTTATTTTAGTAATTGAATTCTTTATCAGATTCTTCTCATAGTTCCAAAAATGTATAAAATTTGATAAAAACAGTATAAATTCAGGGTGTCCGCAAAATTTTACTTTAAAAATTCACTGACTAATAAATTTTTTAATTATTTAAGATTCTACATTGCTGAATGAAAAGTTTATAATGCTTTTAAAGTAACAATTTTATTTATAAAGGAAAAAAAAGGATAATTAAAAATTGTTTGTTAACAAAATCTTATTATGTCCGTAAGAACGTTCAAACTTATATGAAAAATGTGACGGTACCATTATAATGAGCTATATTACAAAAACGTCTGAATAAAAAAACTGAATTGAAATTTATGTATCAAACTTTTTTAATTTGTGGTTTCTTTCGATCAAAATTTCCTTACTTTTAAAGAATTTTTCAAAAATTCCCTGACTTTTTCTTGACTACAAAAATTCCCTGATTTCTAGTTTTTCCATGACTTGCGGTCACCCTGAAATTTCACAAAAATTGATTCTTTCCGTTTGCTCATACTTTGCCAGACTCTTCCCCTCATTAAAATTGATAGATTAATGATTACTGATTTTGCTATTAGAAATAATAGTATTCCCTTTTCTTTTAATTTATTGGCTGAAGTTAGGTTAACTTTTTAAGTTAAAGTAAGTGTTGTGAAATTTAAGATTTTCGAGTGTTAACATTTTTCTGTTTGCGATTTTTGTAGCTCTTCATTTTAACAAGTGGAGTTTGAACCTATTTGTAAGGGAATTCCATTACAAATGGGTTCAAATTGTTGAGTAATAGATTCTACACTGCCTTTCAATTCTTTGTTGTATATTTTATAACATTTGGAATATAGTGCTAAAGTATCCAGAGTGTTGAAACACATAATTTCCAGTTAGGGTTTCGCTGTTATTGAATATTTTCGCAATAATGGGGATTAGTCCAGGTCTCACTTTAAACAGGTTCTACTGTATTTTGAGCAGAAAAATAATAGAAAATTGTGATAACCTACCTATTTTTCGCAGCTGCAGCTCTATCCCTTTGTCTCCTATTTTTGAACCAGTTACCAACCTGCGTAGGCGTTAACCCCGTGGCAGAAGCTAACTCCCTTTTCTTCCCCGGGTTCGGATAAGGATCTTGAAGGTACCACTCTCTTAAAAGTGACCTCGTTCGCTCCTTAAAACAGTGAGTCTTTTGTTCCCCGTCCCAAATGGTTCTCGGTAATGGGAATTTCTTTCGCACCCTGTACTTGTCCACGGGACCAAGTGGTCGACCTCTCAACTTCTCAGCCTCCTGATAATGTGCCTCGAGCCACATCGCTTGCAATTTCCCGTGTGAATCTTTGGTGAATTTATGCCTCTCTAGAATTGCGTAAAGTTCTCTATAGTGTCCAGCGTGAAACGCCACTATGGCTCTTGCTCTCAATACCGCTTCACTCTCGTTGAGTTCCTGGATGTTGGGATGTGCCACCGGAAGGCTCCAGAGGAATCTCGCTAATCTCTCGATATCACCACTTTCCTCCAGGGTCTCACAAACTGAAGCCACTTGACCCACGGTGAAAGACAGAGTGGGTAGAGCGAAGACCGGCGATGGCACTATCGGACCGTTCGAACTCGGCCCCGTAGCGCCGGGACCAGCTGGTGCCACGGCTGACATCGGTTTTTCTCTTTGAATAATATCGTTCGATTTTCTCAGCACTTTAACTCTCTTCCTGAATCATTCAATTATTCAGTCCCATACACTTATATTCAAGGCATCGAACTCTCCGTTCTAAATTCAACTCATCCCGCTTCTCAAGAAGCCAGACTTTTTGAATTTGCTTCTTGTGCTTTTCATGTCATTGCCTCTACAATAACACAATTGGCTGGAAATTAAAATCCAATACTGTTATCCAGGTCATTTTCATTTTCACTCATCACTTAGCTACAGTTTCCAAACTCGTAGTGAAGAAAGAGCAACACTGATCACTTTAGCTACAGTTCCCAAATTCGCAGTGAAGAAAGAGAAACACTGATCACTTGAACACAAAGCACTTAAAAATCGGCAATTGTCACTGCAGTCCTTCACTAGGCTAGGTCAGATTACATCATTTAAACTTTCGAAACTACTCATTTGGAGAACGAAGATTATTCGAAGATTGAAGATTATTGAAGATTGAAGATTATTGAAGATTATTCGAAGCTTATTTGGAAGACATATCAACGGAGCAGCGTATTAACTGAAGAAATAAAAGTGAACATTGATAGTGTTCACTATCATCGGGAGTAATTCACCTCTAAAGTGGGGGAGGGGAATGGGGAGGGGGTCGGTGAAAAACCGGTGATACAAAGCCACACGGTTTCTTCTCTGTTTTTTAAGATATCGCGGGGCTGCTGTTGCCTCGATCGTATCGAATAGCAAACTGGTTTCGTTTACAACCCGACATCTCGGACCCAGCCCTACCCAGCATGATACGTTTGTCCGCTCGTAGGCACCGGGAGTTGGCTCGTTCGCCACCTTCTCTTCGCCGATGGAAACTCACAGCCAATGAGAGGCCACGCCTTCTTGGCAACTGATGATTGGCTAGATCCAATCCCAGTAACCATGGTAACTTTACTTCGTCCTCCTCCCTCTGTCCTTCTGTTGGGCTTGTGTCGGTTTAATTATCCCCACCAACGCTGGGGTATTTTGATCCCCCACTACAACTGGATATTCTCCCCTCCCGTGCGTTGATTTCTCACGCCTCTCTGCTCCTCAAAGCCGGGAGAATGGGTGGTGTGCTTTTCTACTTGATCGTGTGAATGGAGGGGAGAGAGAGGGGTACTAAGTTGACAGGTTCTAGTTGGGAAAATGTATAGGAGCCAGACGACAGCGAGGAAGAAACAGTTGAACATGATCCTCGAGGAGTCGTAATCTCTTTCTCTCTCTCTCTCTCTCTCTCTCTCTGTGCTCTTCAATTCATGACTTGTGGTTCGACAATATCTTTTGTTTCAGACTCGTCTGCTTAATCGACACCCTTTTAATTCGAAAACCTTCTAATCCGAAATATTTTCTTACGCGAAGAAACAGTTAATGTTCGAAAAGCATTTACTTATTGAATAAAATGCATCCAGAGAAATATATCGAGATACAGAAATCTTTTTTGTAGATATATCGGAAACTGGTGGTGATACAAAAGTCTTTTTTGTAAATATATTGAAAACTGGTGGTGATATACAAAAATCTTTTTTGTAGACATATCGAAAACTGGTGGTGTGTTGAAAGTTAAAGCTCTGTTGAGATTTATGGGCATGCGCTGGATTTATGGCAGGGCAGCGGTTCCAGATCATAATCATAGCCAAACTGTATACTCCAGCACGCGTCGATCTGTGTGAAATTCTAGAAATATGTATGTATGGAGGGGATACAGTTTGGCCACGATCTGGCACCTGTGGTTAATGGGAATATCTGAACTGGAGACGCAAGCTCGACTATATCAATATCAGATTGCATAACAGAGATATAATTTGCCTCTATCTCCTCGAAATTTTGTTAACACACTGTGCTGCACTATGGATTTTTATTGTTTTTTGTACTACCTGCGCTAGTGTATATAAACTACACACAAACAATGTCCTGTCAACATCCTGGTGAGAAGGATCATATCCAAAGGAAATTGAAAACTTTACTATACTGAGGGCCCCAGTTTCACCAACTCTGATTAAAAGTTAATCAATCATTAAAATAAATTTAACTGCTCATGAAAAGCTTAATATAACAACACCCTTGTTTAACACAGTTAAACAAGGGATAACATTTTATCGTAATTTCTAAATATGTTAAAATAAAGAGCGACAAAAATGACACCAGAAAAATGATAAAACATGAAAATCTTCATTTTCACTACAACATTTCTTGTTATTACAATAATGCTTTTGAAGGAATAACCGAACTTCAGAAAATAAATTAAAACAAGTGAGAACAACATTATTTCTAATAAAAAAATCATTAAACAAAGGCTTCGCACTCATCTACTAAAACCTACAATTTACTAATTTTTTTACGTTATGCTACTATTTGACTATACTTCTATTTATTTATACTTTATCCACACAAAAAGCTACTATTTCTGTTTTTTTGAAAATTTTCATTCGCTGATATAGTAGAAATCAGAAAAACTATTCTCAAAAATTATAATCAAATTCTTTAAAACGATTTCAATTATTTTCAGAAAATATTTGAAATTCAATTATTTTTCAATATCTATAGTATTTTTATAAAATTTCGAAAAAAAATTCAATTATTAAAAAAAATTTATAAAATTCATCCAAAATTCAATTATTTTCATGAACAATAAAATTACCACAGGACATCAATTAATTTAGAATAGCATTTTCAAAAAAATTTCACAAAAAACAATTATTTAGCATAATTTGTATACAATTTTTCACAATAATTTAGTTATTTTCACTAATATAATAACATTGTTCATGGAAATTCAATTTTTTAAACATTTTTTTCATTGAATTCTAAGCAACAATTCAATTATTTTTATAAGTAATAAAACTTATCGAAGAATTTCAATTATTTTTAATAGTATTTCAAATTAATTAATCTAAAAAATCAATCATTTTTTTACAAATAAAGTTTTTTACAAGAATTAAATTATACCTATTTCAAATAAATAATTTTATAAAATTCTTATGAAGAATTCAATTATTTTCAGAAATAACAAAATTTTTCAAAAAAATTCAATTCTATTTTAAATTTTTAGAAATTTTAATAAAATTTTTCGCCAGAATTAAATCATTTTCATAAATAATAAAATTCTTCTCAGGAATTCAATTGTATTTGAAAATTTTAGTGAAATTCATTGCAACTATTCAATTATTTTCATAAATAATAAAATTCATCGCATAGTATTTCAATTATTTTTAATACAATTTTACAGGAATAATTGCTCTAAAAATGTAATTATTATTCTTAAAAATTTAATTTCAATTCCTCAAAAAATAAAAAAAAATAAAAAAAAAATTCAATAATGTCGATAAACAAAAAAAATTATTTCCAAAAATTCAATTATTTTGGGGCATTTTAATAAAATTCTTTGCAAAAAATATATAAATATTCATCACAAGAATTCAATTATTTTTAAAAGTAATAAACTTTTCCTTAGAAATTCAATTATTTAAAAAAAATTCTAATAAAATCGCTTGCGAGAATTCAATTATTTTCATAAATAATAAAATGCTTCTAACGAAATCAATTATTTTTTAAATATAATTTCATAAAATTCCACACAGACATTCAATATATTATATTATCAGAAAATTCTAATAGAATTTTTAAAAAATTTTTCGCAATTTAATCATTTTCAATATCTACTATTTTCATAAAATTTCCAAACAGAATTCAATTATTTAAAAAAAATTTTGTAAAAATCTTTGTAAGAATTCAATTATTTTCATAAATAATAAGAATTTCTTATAAGAATTCAATGATTGAAATTAGAATTTGCATAAAATTATCCCCACAGCACCGAAACTTTCTTAAAAATTTATTAAATATTTACTTGCAATATTCGGAATATTTAATTACAATGTTTATTGAAAGTTGTGTAAAGATTTAAATGTCCCGATTAAATAAATGTTTATAGCGCAAAACTTTCCTGAAAATTTCAATGAAATCTTCGAAAATATCATTGAAATGTTCATTTAAATCTTTACACAACTTTCAATAAACATTGCAATTAAATATTCCGAATATTGCAAGTAAATATTTAATAAATTTTTAGGGTCAAAATAAGTGAAACCGGCCACTTGAAAAATTTTTGTCTCCAATTTTCAAGTTATCTATAATTTTTGGTAGATATATGAGTACACTTTTTCCTCCTAAAATATTTTTCAAAAAAAAAAGATTTTATTTTTGAAGTTATCGCAGGTATTGAAGTTTTGGGTCATTTTATTTTCATTTTATTATTACTTTGAAACAAATAAAGATAATTAAGTAAATTTTTTTTTAAATTAAAGCTTAAAGTCTATACTTTAAAGATGAAATAAAGCGATTGCTAAGAAATGAAATTTTTATAAAATTCTTTTGCAAGAATTAAATTATTTTTATAAATATATATATAAATTTTTTGATGAATAATTAAATTCGTTGCAGGAATTCAAGTTATTAGCAGGATAAGAAAGAAGTAAATATATTTTTGATGAAAATTAGGAAAAAGTGAGGAAAATAAAATATAGAATGGAATTTTTGTCAGTTTTGTGAGGTATCTGAAACGAGTTTTTTTGGTCATCAAGTTTAATTTTTCGTTAGCTATACTTTTTTACTCCTTTTTTAAGCTTGAAAGCCAGTTTTTACTCCTTTTTTAAAAATTAATTATCGGGTGCGAAGTCTGCTAAACTGTTTAATTTTAATGTCTGGCAAAGTATGGGCAACAGATATAGAATTAATTTTTGTGAAATGTTTCAGTTTTTATACAAATTTTTTTCATTTTAGGAAGCGAGATAGAGGAGTCTGGCAAAGTAATGGACAAAGGCTAGAATGAATTTTTGAAAAATTTTTTATCGTTATTAAAATGTTTTTTTTCAATTTTTGTGCCAATTTTCAATTTTTTAACAAATAGTTTTTCTTTTTGAAGTGTGACAGAAATCTGATAAAGTGTTGGCAACAGCTAATACATTTTTTTTTTAATTTTTCAAGAATTTTTTTCATTCTTATAAGTATGGGCAAAATCTTGTAAAGTATATGGCAATGATTAACATCATATTTTGAAAATTTTTTGAGTTTTTGTACAAATTTTTTTTAACTTTTGTAAGATATATGGGTATAGTTTGCCAAAAAGTATCATAAAATCGATGATATAATATGTATAACAGAACGAACATGAACTAAGGACTTTCCTAAAAAAAACATATTTCGAAAAATTTATAAAAATTTTCCCATATTTTGGAAAATGAATAAAATTGTACAGAAAAGTAAAATATTTCGGAAAAATTGAGTCTGGCCGTTGTCCTGACAAATCATTTTTAAAACAGTTTGAAAGAATAATCCATCGATGGATTATTTTATAGTCCTTTAATGGATTATTATAATTTTGGATGTGGATTAAAGCGTTGCAAATTATTTTAATCTATTTTGGCGTTACAAGTAATTCCCCCGAATTTTCTGTGTTTGTTCCTTATAAGAGTTAATTCGATAAGCAAATGTTTTGAATCACCATAAAAATATACACACACGCATATAAAAGTAAAAGTATGGGTGATGCTTGGTCAGAATTACAGAGACTTGCTATTTGTATTCATGGGTGTACATCACAAGAGATGAATGAGAAATCTGCAAAAATGTAGCGTTTTGCTGGTGGGTATTTAAAAAGCATATTCTTCTGATTTGGTATTGTAGGTCCGACACTTTTGGACAACAGAAAGGAGATCGGCACAGATTTGGATTGATCGTAAGCGGCTTGTTCTCGAACTTTACCTTTTGTGCTTCTACTATAAGTATTTCAATCCTATGGTTCACACCTTGGCATAATACTCTATATCGGAAAAGCAGAGACTATTATAATTCGACAATACACTCTATTTTGCCACTATATATATATGTTCTCATCTGTATATATATATGTAGGTTTATATATTGTCGTTTCTTCCTTTGTCAAAAAGAATGTGGGGAGTATACAAAATAACAATCCTAAAATTTTTAAACTGTCAATTATACGTGCGTAAATATTGTTATTGCTCAAATTTTAATTTCATTTTTCAATTCCTTTTTAAATGACAATAATTATTATAATTTATATGCAGAATAAAATTAAAATATTTTTTTATTTAAAATTTTATCTACTGTTTTGACAATAATATATGAAATTTTCTTTTTTGAGGTTTTATAAATAGGTACTATTTTCCCATGTACACATTGTACGTAGCACGGTCAAACCACACGTCAACCCGGACTAAAATTTTTAAAGGTTTTTGTAAAAGTAAAAACATTTATGAAAATTTATAGTTCACAAAACGAACTAAAGAAACACTTTTAACTATTTGACGAAATTTAAAATTTTTATAACTTTTTTTACAATAACAAATTTTTGCATCAATTTAAAAAAAATTAATAATTCAAAATTATTTTGTTAGAAATTAATGGGAACTTTTTCGGCAGTTAATTAATATGCACTCTTTTAAATAAAAATAATTTTAAAAAATTTCGAAAAAATCAGTCATTTAACAAATTTTTTATACAATATTCTTCACAATAATTCAATTACTTTCACTAATAATAACATTTTTCATGGATATACAATTATTTAAAAAATTTTCTGATAAAATTCTAAGCAAGAATTCAATTATTTTCAAAAATAATAAAACTCATCGAAGAATTTCAAATATTTTTAATACTATTTTAAATTAATTAATCGAAATAAATTCAATTATTTTCATAACAGTTCAATTATTTAAAATAAAATTTTCATAATTTCATTTATTATATTTCGAAAAAAAATTATTTAACACAATGTTTTTAAAATTCTTACAAAAAATTCAATTATTTTCAAAAATAACAAAATTTTTCACAGAAATTCAATTCTTTTTAAACATTTTTATAAAATTTTTCTAAATAATCCAATTATTTTCATAAATAATAAAATTCTTCTCAGAAATTCAATTACTTTTGAAAATTTTAATAAAATTCTTTGCAACTATTCAATTATTTTCATTCATAATAGAATTCATCGCAGAATTTTAATTATTTTTAATACAATTTTACAGAAATTGCTCAAAAAATGTAATTTTCTTAAAACTTTAATTTTAATTCCTCGAAAAAATCAATTAATTAAAAAAATGTTTTTTTTAATTCTTTGGAAGAATTCAATTATTTACAATAATATTGGAATTTTTCACACGAATTCAATTATTTTCAAATATTTGAATAAAATTGTTCAAAAGAAATCAATTATTTATATATATAATTAAATTTTTTTCAAATAATTCACTAATTCTTTTAGATTTTTATGAATTCAATTATGTCGATAAATAACAAAATTATTCCCGAAAATTTAATTATTTTGAGGCATTTTAATAAAATTCTTTACAAAATTCAATTATTCTCATAAATAACAATATTGGTCACAAGAGATCAATTATTTTTAAAAGTAATAAATTGTTTCTTAGGAATTTAATTATTTTAAAACAATTCTAATAAAACCGTTCGCAAGAATTTAATCATTTTCATAAATAATAAAATGCTTTTTAGGAATTCAATTATTGTCAAAAATTTAAAAAGAATTCTTAGTCAAATTTAAGTATTTTTGAAACCTTTTCGCAATTCAATGATTTTCAATATCTGCGCTATTTTTTCATAAAATTTTCAAATAAAGAATTCAATTATTTAAAAAATTTTTTGTAAACATCTTCGTAAGAATTCAATTTTTTACATGAATAATAAAAATTTCTCAGGAATTCAATTATTTAAAAATTTTAATAAAATTTTTCGCAAAAATTAAATTATTTTTATAAATATTGAAATTCTTTGATGAATAATAAAATTCGTTGCAGATGAGTTGAATTTATTAGCTGGATAAGAAAGAAGTAAATATTTTTGATGAAAATTTGGAAAAAGTCAGGAAAATAAAATATAGAATGGAATTTTTGTTAGTTTTGTCTATAGAACGAGTTTTTTTGGTCGCTACTTACTACTTTTTTAGTTTCAAAGCTATAATTTTTTAAAATTAATTATCGAGTGCGAAGTCTGATAATAGCAATTGCGTAGAATTATATTAAAATTTTTGAAAATATAAACAATATAATTATAATTATGTACTTTAATATTATGTAAATTTTTTAAATTCTTATTATGAAATTATTTAAAAATTAAAATTTGAAAATAAAAAATTTTGTAATTTTGCACAATAATAAATTGAATATTGAAAACTGAAGTAATTTAATGTAACAATCTAATAAGTGTCAAGTCGACTACTATTTTGATTTTATTATGAAATTTGTGTTTATATATTCTTATATTTGTGTTTATATATATTCTTTTGTTTATATATATTCTAAATAGAATATATGTTATAAATAGTAAAGTTAAAGAAAGTAATTAAAAATTACGTGTTACACTCATTATAACAAGCAAATATATATTTACTAATTACAGCTAATGTACTTAAATTTTTTTAATGAATCTTATATATATGGCATACACAGTTCCTAAAGTTTCATTTTGGAAAATTAGAATACAGTATTGCATTCTAAAACGGCTTCTTTAAAGTAAATTCTCACCGTTTCTTGAGTTGTGTGTGCAATCTTAAAATATATATTTTGACGACGATATCGACTTTCTAACATAACATTGAAATAATATATGCATATGCCCACAGTGTATCCCCAAGAAAAAAAGAAGGTACAAGTGGCGCCATGAAAACGCATCTAGAAAGGTGTTTACTCAGGAGTTTTCGAACGAAGCAATATACGAGACGAGGACGACGAGGGTTCAAGCGGACTCAACTGTAATTCGAGGTCGCTCGAGTTGATGTCGAGTGCCGTGCTGGAAAAAGTTGGTCGACATTAGAAGTCACAAGATGATGAGACGCATCTGCGGTGGCGCCACAGTGATTTGTTTGTTTTACTTTCGGTTGGCTCGACTAACCACACCATCCCTCAACTTCTAACCGGTAGTTAATGAGGTCGTTAACGAGGGTCCCACTAATTCCTACTGTTTAAAGCTTCTGAAGTAAACCAGAAGGTATGTCATAGAAAAAAAATTACTTACCATCTTAAGGTGTTAATGCTTCAAAATGACCGTGAAACTCGCATTTCACACTATCGAATTGGAAATATAATTTCGAAGGGTATGCTAATAAAATTTATCATATTATATACAATTTTTGAGAGTATATTAAATTTCTTGGAAGAAGCTTCTGAAATTGGATATGATTTGCGGTATATTCATGCGTACGTTTTTCGCGATGTGTTCATCTACCTATTCGCATTAACCGTCAAAAATCGGTATGGATATTAGGATATACTCAGAATCACAACGCAACGCAACGCCTGGTATAGATATTATTTTTCCGTAGCATCTCGTTCCTCCTTTCGGCCAAATTGGCTCCAAACTGAATCTCAAATTTCGGTCACTTGACACCATATCCTCTATACTCGATTGCCTAAAAGAAGTCTATAACATAGCATTGAGTGAGATCTGAGATCGCTATAATCGAGAAACCGTGGGGTCTCTGACCGCCGCCATATTCAGTCGCATCAACAAAATCTGTAAGAAACTGTGTGTTAGAATGTGGTGTGTAACTTAATAGCCTTCCCATTTGCAGATCATACTTCATTACAAAGGCTGATCACCATATAACACGCAATCATGATCCACGTCAAATAATCTGAAGATCATACAAATCTAATACCTTTTCCCCTCAATTTTACTTTCTAATACGCACCTGATAGTTTCACAACACTTCATTCTTTTTGGGGTCAATTTTTGCAATCGCAATTGGGTCCACGTCAACCTGGACTAAAATTTTTAAAGATTTTTGTAAAAGTAAAAACATTTATGAAAATTTATAGTTCACCACGAACTAAAGAAACACTTTCAACTATTTTTCAAAATTTTTAATTTTTTATAACTTTTTTCACAGTAACAAATTTTTGCATTCAATTTAAAAAAAATTATTTTATTAGAAATTGATGGGAACTTTGTTGGTAGTTAATTAATATGCACTCTTCTAAATAAAAATAATTGTAAAAAAAATTTCAAAAATTTTAAACAATTTGTATTTTTGATGCTTTTTAGAGCAAGCATTATGAAATTTAAACATATAACATACCTTGGTTAGATCACTTAAATCGGTAAATCTTAACTGATTTTTATCTTCTTTTTTTAAAACCCTCGTTATTAAATTAAAAGATTTCTCGTGGCCGATTTTTAATAACAACTTTTATTTTATTTATTTATAAACATTGAAAAAAGCATTTTTTCCATAAAAATAGTACTGCTTAATATAATATTTACATTAATCGCTTAAAGAAAATTTTTTTAAAAATAATCAGAGAACAATTCACCATAAGTAGAAAAAATTGTACATATTTGTTATAAACAATTAAGAGACTAAAAATTTGATTGCTTTCAAATATTGCTATATTTTATAGTTTGAAACATGCGTTTATGAAATAAAAGAATATTTTATGATACCTTTAATTAAAATATTGAAAAAAATTATTTGTTAATTAATGAATTTAACATTTTTAATAACAAATAAATAATAGACTTGCTTCTTGAGGAAATTCTTTTGTAATTTATGCAGTTGGCAAGTAAAACCTTAAAACATATTTCTTTTGGAATATAAATAATAAAATAAAATCATTAAATTATTTAAACAATTTTAATTAACAAATACCTTATATTGTTAATTTTTACAAGAAAAATTCCCTTTTTACACAAAATCATTTTAATAAAATCAAGTTACATTAAACAGTTGTATAGAAAAAATGTAACAACTAAATAAAATGAATTAATTTAAACAATCTTAATTAACAAAATAAATTATTTTGTTAATTATTTCTATACAGATCTTTTTCTTTCTATTGAATTTATTTATTTATTTTAAAACTTAAGAAATTTCAATTATATTAATTGAAAAATCCAATTATTTAAAAAAATAATTTAAATAATTCTAAAATTGTGTTAATCTTAAAAGTTCAATTATTTCTAAAACTGTCGATAAAATTTATTTTAAAAATTCAATTATTTTTAAAAAATGTAAGTTCTAAAATATTAAATTATTTTTTATAAAAATTAGAAAATTATTTTCATCATTTCAATTCAATTTTAAGAAAATTTCACGAAGGGATACATTATATACTGAAATATTTAATTATAATTTTTAATAGACACGATTATTTTAAAAATTTACAAGATCTAACATATATTATTTATTAATTTTAGGTATAATTGAAAAAAATTTAAAAATTGTATTATGTTATAGAAGAAAATTATTAAGAATCGCATTAATAATTTTAATTAGTGGGCGACTTTACACTAATTCAGATTTAGAGAGAACGTTTATTCATACACTGTAAAAAATTTAGGGAGTTAACGGACTCGGAAGTTGGGAGTTAAATTTTTCGAGTTAAAAATCAACTCCAAAAGAGAGTTAATTTCTAACTCCCTTCATTCAACACCCGCGCGAGTTATTTTTTCCATGGGGAGTTAGCATTCATAGTCTGGATGAATGGAATTTTGCAGACGCTATAGACAGAAATGAAGTATTATAACGCATGAATTTGTTCTACAGTTCTATCACTTCATCGATAGCTCCTCACAGCCTTCATACACCTCTTGTTTCCTTTCCATACCCTCCCAGCTCCCACACGCATTTTATTTTCTACCTACTGCTGCCCTCTATGACCACTTGGCGGAGACAGCTTCAGCAACTTTATATCTGCCTTACCACCCTGAAGAAATTGGTATAGTAGTATAATTTTGGGAACGGTGGTCGTGACGTCACAAACCAGTATGGCCGGCGAGATGTAAAGTAAACACGTGTAATTTTAATTGAAAATAAAAAAATGCAGCTTTTTTGAACAGAAATATTGGTTTTCACCAATTCGACACATTTAAGTCGAATTTTATAGAGGGTGAAAGGTTATAAAAAATGCCGGACATGTTACCTTTTGTATAAAACTGCAAATGGAAAAATCAAAATCAACCAAAAGTTCATTGCATTCTGTTTGCAAACATCGAATATGCGTGATAATCCAATAATGTTTGAATCTTCATTATTCCCTAAATATTCAATAAAAACTGATTTCGATTTTACAGGAACAAAAAGAAACTTTTAATGCTTTTAATCAAGATAAAACTGTCGTCAACATAACCTATAAAATTCTTGAGAGCGCATCACAAATAGTAATTCTGTAACAATTTAAAGCCTTAATTATATTTAAGCAGATTTAATACAATTTTTAATAACTTCCCTGCTTCAGTAAAAAAGAATAATCATCTTTTGTGAAATGCGACTCTTTTATGCCCAATTTATTTTCGAAATTGACCATTAATTCTCCAGCTCTTGGAAATCTTTGGCCAAGTTGAACTTTAAAACATTGACCAACGAAAAAAAATATTCGCTAAATAATTTAATTATAGATAAAGCAACAATATTGCCACAAAATATTTAGAAAAAAATTTTTGTTTATGTTTTGATGATATTATTTTACAATTTTACGAATACAGCACTTTCTACTGCTGCACCCAAAAACTGAGCAAAAATTATTGGTTTTCGATGTTTTGGGAGTAAATCTTACTCCGACGAAATTCGATTTAATTTCTTCAATTTATTATTTACTTTTTATGAAGTTTTTTCTATTTTAAACCTAAAATATAAAACGATTTAATATGTTATTTACACCTGTCACGTGTATTTTCCCTTAAACCAGACCGATCTCTCTAGTTCCAATTTTCACCACCAGATGGCGTATCGCAGTTTAGCCGTTCCCATTAGCCAAATGTTGATTTTTCTGAAAGGAGATAACTTCAGACTGCTCTATAAAAAACTATAATGTATAGATGTCCTCCCTTAATAGAAATGTAATGAAGAAAAGATAATTTGTTTTTCAAAATATATTGTAAATTTATAAATAAACAAATTACACAGTGTTTAAAAAAACGTTAAATTTTTAGGTCTTTTTTAATTTTTCGTATCAATTCCGGCGTGACACTTGGGTATAATATGTTAATTCTAAGTGACAATAATAACATCCGAAAAGTTAATTTCATGATTATAAACCCCTACCAATATAAAACACCTCCCCTTTAAATACATTTTTATCAATCCTTATACAAAAAACCCAAAAAGCCGTAAAATGTCAATATATTATATTGATACCTTATAAAATAATGATTAATCCATTCAAACGAACAACGTTTACTACAACTGTCAGAACGTCATCGTTCCCTAAATATGTTAACAAAACCACCTTTGAATCAACTCGAACATAAAAAATGAGTAATTTTTTGGATTAACTGGACAATAATTTTTTTATAAAGTGTTATACTTTCTAATTCACAGGTTTACAAATTAAAAACCTTTTTTGCCAATCGAATAAAACATCTTTTTATCTATTAGTATGTGTTTTTTCATTAAGAAAATCATAGTTTTAATTTTTTCGTGCAGTTTTGCTGCAGCTTCAAAATTTGGCATTTTTTATGTGCCACGTCACTTTAACTTACCTGTAGAACAATTAGTTTGTCAAAATATAATGAATAAGGAGCCATTGGAAAGGCAATTAAATTACCTTTCGATCCGTATAGGTCATAGAATAAAATTCAACCAAAATTGAGAGAGTTACAATATCGATTCAAAATCAAATTCCATTAAAATTTTGATGATTTTTAGACACTTGAGTTTGTGTTCAGAACACAACACATTTTCAATATTCGAATTGTGTTGTGTTCTGAACACAACACAAACTCAACACAAACGTTTGGTAACTGTCCCTGCATTTAATCCATCTTCTTGAATTTTCGAAATCTGACATTTTATTAGTAATCAGCGACCCCGAAAACTCCCGAGTAACAAATTTGAGACGAATCTGATTGATTTTTAAAAATCTGTCTGCCATATTGGATCCGCCATTTTAAAATTTTAAAAGCTGACATTGGATTCGAAATCAGCGATCCCGGAAATGCTTGATTAGTGACTTTAGTAACTTTAAAAAGAGGTTTCTTAAGAATACTCTTGTTCATCTTATCAATGTATTAATTCAAAATTTCTGTGGCGACTGTAATCTAATAACAGTTTTTATTACACTGAATTTACACAAACAAATAAACACACATACACACACATAATGTAACACACTACATGAAATATTGTTATGTTTCTTATATTGAATTCTCGGTTGTGCTCAAATTAATATTAATATAAATTGTAACTTATACAGTTTTCTAAATGTAAATTAAGTTTTCCTTAAAAGTGTTCTGTACAAAACTTTTCTTCCCCTTTACGGTCAACGTGTATAGCTACACTGAGACCCTATCATAAAATTCGGTTCGTACAGGCTAATAGCAAATATGCAGGTTTAAACTTGCAATTCCCACTCTTTACCACTTTTCCATCTTTTTCTAACATGTAATATTTTTTGGGAAGTTTTCTTTTATCTCTTTTCCCAAGCGACGCTTAGGTTTAGTAGTAGCCATATTTCATTTAGTATTTGCCTACTTCTCCTCCTGAGCACAACCTCGCTCCGAGAACTAAATATTTTTAATAAATTATTGATTTTGTTAATTTAAATTGTTGTATTTTATTTATTATTATAAATTACCCGAACGACTAAATTTGTAATAATTTAAATAATTGCTTGTTCATCATTAGAAATTCTTTAGTGCAACGCATTTATAGATCTTCATCGAAGTGGTATGTTTTACAACAAACTTTTGAAATGGTATTGTTTATAACGAATTCTTGAAATGGTACAGTTTTCCACCAAGCAGTCGATCTAACAAATTAGTTCCCTCTGCGCCAATGGTTGTCCACTGCCAAACATCATAAGTATCATCGATATCTTGGGCAGTGCTTGTCCAATGCCAAACATGACTGACATCATGGATATGTCCGGTAGAACTTGTCGTGGCGGCGGGGCTTTTCACTAAAGGACAACTGTGAGCAGGAATTCATAAATGAAGTTTTAATAAATAAAATAGAAAATTCAGGAAAACATTCCTTTGTCTTTTAGGTGTTCTGTCTGCGACGTTCCAGCAAGGACACTTTCAAAATGCACAATGATGATGTAGTGGCATCGATACATATAATACACAATCACAATGTTCTTTTCTTGACATTTTTATAAAGTAGTTCCTGCAAATCTGACCAGTAATAACAGTAAAAAGGGTATTCTTGTTCCGCTTTTCGTAATGTTGTTAAAATAGATAACATTAATGGTACTCTTTTTCCAACAGGTATTGTAACCCCTTTATGATGATTTTTTGTGACGAAAATTCCAAACATTTTGCTTCAAAATATGAATAGCATTGAGCATCTTTACTATTATAATATATTTGTGGGCATTTAAAGTTTTCTTTAATCTGAATATTTTCTTTCATTATAGTTCACCCCAGATTTCAAATCTGAACAAATTTCATTTGAAATTACACATCTTGAATTCCAAATCATTACGAGACATTCGCACATCATCAATATTTGGTATAAGTATTGTATAGGTTTTATTATTATTATTAAATTTTAGTTTTTAATATTAATATTATTATTCAAGCATACACCCACGATTAGTTTCCAGAATCTGATGGATATCCTTTCTTGAAATTATACTCTCTTGTTTCATCATGTGAGGTATTACTCATAACAAATACATTCTTGAAGTGCAAAAAAACTGTTTTAATTTTTTCTAATATTTTCTTTATTTAAAAATAATTAGATAATTATGCGTTTGTAGCGCATACCATACGATTTTTTAAAAATATTTTTCAATAATTATTTATAAATATGTAAAAAAAATATTTTAAAAAATTGAAACAGTTTTTTCTTGAATTTCGAAAGTGTATTTATTATGTGTTATTAATAAATAAAAATGAATGAAATAAAAAAAATATAGTAAAAAATAAAATGTTTTTTTTGGATTAACCCCTGACGCACTAGAAAATATTTTAAGTGAAGAAGAATTGAAAGGTATTTTAGAATCAGTATCTACTGGAGTTAATAACAATGAAAATATCTGCAATGAAAATATCAGCGATAAATACATTTTACCAGAAATGAAATGTGTAATGTGCTTAAAAGACACTGGTGGAGCACATCGGTGTTCAGAATGCAACTGCTATGTCCATGTAATTTGTGGTGTAAGCAATGACGGTATTGAAGGATATGGAGCAAGTGTTTTATGCATATTATGTGATAGAACAAAAAATGCGGTGATTCAACGTAAAAAATTCGTAGAAAACCTTAGCCAGCAGGCAGAAAAAATGAAAAATTTGTCTGATAAAAAATTTCCTCCAGTTGAAAAAGGATTAACGGTTCTAGTTCCTATTCCAGATGTTGATAAAGGTCGCGGAGACGCTCGAAATATATTAGCTTTGGTCATGGAAGTTGCGGATGATGGATTTTATCGTTTGGGAACAAGAAATGGCATATTAAAACAATTATATAGCAGGTAAATTGGATTGCATTAATAAAATAAGTGAAATTCTATTATTCTAGTAAAAATTATTTCACTTGAGTTATAAAATTTTTATTTTATTTCAGGTCGCAGTTTTCTCCTTGCAGAACAAAAATGTTAAATATCGAAGATAGACAAAAAGAAAAAGAGGTTTCACTTAGGACGGTCGCTACTAAACACTCATTAGGAACAGGCCAAGGTTTTGTGAAATGTTCTTGTAAAAAAAATGTCAAAGCAACAATATATACATATATATATACCCCCACAGCACCGAAACTTTCCTAAAAATTTATTAAATATACTATTATTATTTCTGTTAGTATTATTATTATTATTACATTTATTATTAATATTTCAAGTTACGTGTAATTACCCATCTCTATAGACCCAACCTTTTTTACAACAGTGCTTACATGTGATTTGCGTCATTTGTCGATTTTATTTTGTATTTTTATTTTAATACTATTACATCCTATAAATGTGAAATTATAAACAATTAAATTGTGCGTACAAGTGTTTACGTACAAGTGTCTACTGCTTGATTTAGTAGATAATTTTGCGCTTTTCATTTTTCTCTGCTTTTTTCTTTTAATTCATTATGAATCTTATTATATTCCTTGCACACGAAAAGCATTCTTATTGTCAAGTTAAAAATTACTATTCTTCTTGTTAAAAGCATTTCATGCTCGCTGCATACAATAAAATATATCGAAGAAAATGTTTCTAGGGTTTCGGATATTTTTTGCAAAGTGTTTTTTTCTATCCCTTTTTCGTAAATGGTCTGTAAAATTGATATTTCAAGTACCGAAATAAATGTGTTAAAAAAAAAAAAAAAATGTGTTTAAAAAAAATAAAAAAAAAAAAAATGTGTTTAAAAATGTGTTTTAAATTCCCTTTCAATTTCATCTCTATCAATTTATGCTTTTCAGGAATGATGTCATTTTTAGATAAGGTCAAACTATCTACGCAAGCTTGACAAAGAGAAGGCTTATTATTTACAGAGAATCTAGCAAACCGTGATCCTTTCCTACTAACATATCCCGTGACATACGTCAAAGCATATTCTGATGCTTCGGACAATGAGTAATCATGTTCGAGAAGGATTTGGGCTGACTCTTAAATAATTACATTTGTCAATTAAAAACTGACAAATTTCTAAAGTAGCTTGAAGTGAAATTTTTAGCCCATATAAGCAATTGCCTGTCAAAATGTTTTTGGTATTTTTCGATTTAGCAATTTCCTCCCACTCTTCAAGATAATTGATAAAATTTTTGACAATCTAAAATGATAATAAAACATGTAAAACTCAACAAAGAGTAAATGGCATGATTTAAAAAAAATCAACTTACATTCCATTGTTCGTTACCGGGTGACATTGCACTTGCAGGTGTACGACTATTCATGGCATTATTTAATTGACTGACCCTTTTACAGAAAGTTTTCGTAGCAGTGCAATCTTCTAAATCTACACATCGATTTTCATAAATCTCGAGTGCATCATGAATACTGAAAAACTGTTTATAAATCTATAAAGATTAATTCAATAAAAAGATTAGTACTATATTATAAACACTTAATTATCAAAATACCTGAAACGCCAAAGCAACGTTCAACTTTTGATAATATTTCGGATCAATGTGCTCTTTCCGAAGTTTAAAATTGACTTTCAAAGCATAGGAATCCTGGTGCAACATATCCAGTAAAGCATACCAATGCTTTTTTGATATAAATCCGTCAGGGGTCTAATATTATAATTATTTATTTATTTATTTATTTATTTACACTTATTACCCGCAGTCCATGGGGACCATAAATGGGTTACTATATACAAAACTGAATTAAAGTAGCTTAACAAATTTGTTGATTACGAAGTTTCATTACATAGGCATTGATCGTCAAAATAAATTGATTTCTGGTGCTATGAAACAGATCCAAATTTGGTTTCATGGTATTAAATACATTATTAATTTGATAACATGCATAAAAAATGGGTATAGTAGAGCCGGAAAAAGACGTTTTAGTATTTAGATAGAAAGGAGCCGTGTGTCGTGATCCCAATCTGGGTACTCTAAAATTTATTAAGTTCAGGAGCGACGGAGCATCTATTTGGGAATTCAGGACTTTGAAAATAAACATCGTGGCAGCTATGATTCTACGTTCTTCAGGGGTAACAAAACCAAACCTCTCACACAACGCTAAATAGTCAGATCCTTGCGGGGGGTATCTTCCAACGACCCTGAAGGACAGGTACTTCAAAAAACGTTTTTGTATGTGTTTTTGTAATTATATATAATAATCGTCGTGATTCCAGATTTCCGGATCTCTGTCCACACTTGAAGTTAGTTATAGTTATTCTTTTGTTTTTTATACGTTTTGATACAAAATAGAAATATACATATACATATACATACACATACATTATAATAATCGTAAGTTTCCTTTCCGTTAGCAAATTATCTGCATTCATTTGTTTGTTTTGAAAATTTAATTTTGTGGGTTAAGTATTGGCATTTTTTATATATTTTTTAATGTCAAACTTTTTAATGTGGAAAATACTTTACTTATTAAATTGTCTCGACTCTTTGGTAAAAAATCTAAAATTATCGAAAATTCAAAAAATTTCAAAAATCCGTTTTTCTTAAAATTCAACATTTTTTCCTCTCTTTTATAGGATTTAGCTTCATTATTTTTGTGCTTTTAAAAAATACTTAAACTTATTTAATTGTCTCGACTCTTTGGTAAAAAATCTAAAATTATCAAAAATTCAAAAAATTCAAAAATCCGAATTTCTTAAAATTCAACATTTTTTCCTCTCTTTTATAGAATTTAGCATCATTATTTTTGTGCTTTTGGAAAATACTTTACTTATTTTATTGTCTCGACTCTTTGGTAAAAAATCTAAAATTATGAAAAATTCGAAAAAATTCAAAAATCCGATTTTCTTAAAATTCAACATTTTTTCTTCTCTTTTATGGGATTTAGCTTCATTATTTTTGTGCTTTTGGAAAATACTTTACATATTTAATAGTCTCGACTCTTTGGTAAAAAATCTAAAATTATCAAAAATTCGAAAAAATTCAAAAATTTGATTTTCTTAAAATTCAACATTTTTTCTTCTCTTTTATGGGATTTAGCTTCATTATTTTTGTGCTTTTGGAAAATACTTTACTTATGAAATTGTCTCGACTCTTTGGTAAAAAATCTAAAATTATCAAAAATTCGAAAAATTCAAAAATCCGATTTTCTTAAAATTCAACATTTTTTCTTCTCTTTTACGGGATTTAGCTTCATTATTTTTGTGCTTTTGGAAAATACTTTACTTATTTTATTGTCTCGACTCTTTGGTAAAAAATCTAAAATTATCAAAAATTCGAAAAATTCAAAAATCCGAATTTCTTAAAATTCAACATTTTTTCTTCTCTTTTATGGGATTTAGCTTCATTATTTTTGTGCTTTTGGAAACTACTTTACTTATTAAATTGTCTCGACTCTTTGGTAAAAAATCTAAAATTATCAAAAATTCGAAAAAATTCAAAAATCCGATTTTCTTAAAATTCAACATTTTTTCTTCTTTTTTATGGGATTTAGCTTCATTATTTTTGTGCTTTTGGAAAATACTTTACTTATTAAATTGTCTCGACTCTTTGGTAAAAAATCTATAATTATCAAAAATTCGAAAAAATTCAAAAGTCCGATTTTCTTAAAATTCAACATTTTTTCTTTTCTTTTACGGGATTTAGCTTCATTTTTTTTGTGCTTTTGGAAAATACTTTACTTATTAAATTGTCTCGACTCTTTGGTAAAAAATCTAAAATTATCAAAAATTCGAAAAAATTCAAAAATCCGTTTTTCTTAAAATTCAACATTTTTTCCTCTCTTTTATGGGATTTAGCTTTATTATTTTTGTGCTTTTGGAAAATACTTTATTTATTAAACTAGCAACATATACCTCACTCGCTAACGCTCGTTCGGTTGTATTTAAACTTTTTAGTTTTTACTTATTTTTTTTTTTTATTTGAACTAAGTAAATATTTACTGGACATAAATATTTTAATTTATGGTATCTATTAAATAGTTATTTGAACCAAATACAAATTACTTAAGTCAATTAAATAGAATAATTTAATTTAATAAATATTGCTTTAAATCAATTATAAAAATTACTTGATTAAATAATGCATAGTTTTTAATTAAAATAAATATTTATTTGCATCAATAAAATAATTTTTTTGAAATAACTAAACTTAGAAGGTTAGATTTTGAATGTTAGCCTGATTCTCTGAATAATTAGTAAGAAAAGGGCGAAGATACGTCCATTCTTTTCTTACTAATAGGATTTTCTGTAGGTAATGATCAGGGTGTTTTTTTGAAATTTTTACTGCACTATTCTTACGCATGTCACCGTCACCAATATTGTTACAATATATATTGTAACAATATTGTTACAACAAAGTCTAGACTTTGGGTTTTTGCAAGTCTAGACAATATAGTTGTATAATAATATAAATTTTTCTTTCTAAACCAGAATTTGAACATTTACAAAATTAAAACCTTATAGTGGTTAGAAAATGTAAAAAATTATTAATATTTATAAAAATATAAATTATTTTATTTAAAATCATTGTGTAATAAGACAAAAATTATGAAGTGACATTTACAAAAAATGTCATTGTACATTATACGAAATGTTATTTTTACGTATTCTCTTACTAAACCTTTCATTTTCGTCCGCTATCCTGGATTCGCCATTTTGTATTTTTAAAAAGTGACTTTGGATTCATAATCAGTGGAATTTTACTGAAAATCAGTTGAAAAGTACTAAAATATCAGTCATTCTTCACTGATTATTATTTTATTGTGATTTATTTATTAATATTGTAAATTTCTGTCAAACAAATAATTTTACTAAAAGTCAGTTAAAAATTACACTTACAGTAGTGTTTCATTCGAGCAACACGATCCGAGAAACGAACAAAAAACGATTTTCTTTTTGTTTTGATAACCAAGCTGTCATCAGGGTGTCTACTATTTTCGTTTAACAAAATTCCCGGTTATTTCCCGGTTTTTCCCGGATATATCCTAATTTTTTCCCGGTTTTTTTTCTTATCAAATGTAAATTTAAATTTGATTTTAAACATAAATAAATCATTAAATTTTCTGAAAATAATGATTTTTTCAAGTTTTTAAAAATAATCTTGTCTCTTTATAATTATAATTGAAAATTGGATTTTTCAATTTTATTAAAATTACATTGATAATAATTGAACTTCTGCAAAGAATTTTACTATTTATAAAAATAATTGAATCCTTCCAAAGAATGCTATTATTTATGAAAATAATTTAATTTTTGTGAAGAATTTTATTAAATTTTTTGAAAATAATAAGCAGCAATAATTAATTATTTACTTAATATCTAATAAACATTTAATTTGCTCAAGAAATAAATAAATATCATTTATTTGAACATTCAGAAATTTAAAATGATAAAAATTTAAGAGAAGTTCAATAATTATAATTATTAAATAATAATAGAATAGTATAATTTTTAGAAGCAAAAAATTGATTTAAAACTGTAAGAGGGACTTAAAATTTTAAAAATAAAATTATAATTATGGTCACTAACTTCCCTTGATTATTTTCGAAAAATTTAAATAAAATTCTTTAAAAAAATTCAATTATTTTTCAAAAAAAGTAAAAAAATTTCAATGATTTGTTTAGAAAAATTCAATTATCTTGAAACAATAGAATTGAAAAATTACAACAATTTTATTTTTTAGATTTAAAAAAATTTTGCGAAAGTTCAATTTCATTAAACAATTTTAAGTATGTATATTTTTTTAAATTAACTAATAAAAATTTTAATTATTAATTTTCGCAGTAAGAAACATGAATACATTAGAATTTAACTCTTTATAATATTCAATTATTAATCAATTATTAAATTAAAATACTTTGAAAATTCTATTTGTTAAAAAGTTTCTAATGAATTTCTTTAACAAATTTAATTACATATTTTCAGTCGAATTTCACAATATTTCTATTAACTCCATAATTTTTTAAAAATTTATTTACATAATATATTTGAATTGGTAACTGATTTTTTATCATCAAATTAATTATTTTTAACTAACTTAAATTTAGAGAACAGTATAAATATCTATAAAAATTGAAATAAAAATTGATTTTTTAAAAACAAATTAAAATAATAAAACTTTTTTAATTTTTGTGAAAAAATTCCCGGTTCGGTATAAAATTTCCGGCTAATTCCCGGTTTTTCCCGGTCAAATAAAATTCCCGGTTATTTCCCGGTTTTCCCGGAATTCCCGGTTAGTAGACACCCTGTGTCATGTTCGCTCGTCTTATTGAAGTAAATTTTCATAAATGTTTATTTACATTATTCGAAGATAATTAAATCTTAAAAAATTACTATAAAAAAATTCTAATAATATTAGTTTTTAAAAATATTATAATGTTATTTTTCGAAAATAATTGAATTTCTTAAAATAATTCTTATATCCTAATTTACCTTTAAAAATTTTTTTTTAATTTTTGGTAATTCAATTATTTTCAAAATTTGCAATTAAAATTCTTCAAAAAATTGTAACAAAATACTTGAAATAAATTAATTATTTTCAATTAAATTTTGCACAATTTCAACTATTCAAAAAGGTTTCTATTGTAGACATATT
Source organism: Leptopilina heterotoma (assembly GCF_015476425.1). Taxonomy (NCBI): domain Eukaryota; kingdom Metazoa; phylum Arthropoda; class Insecta; order Hymenoptera; family Figitidae; genus Leptopilina; species Leptopilina heterotoma. The sequence continues at coordinate 1,131,275 of NW_025111098.1, read as the reverse complement.
TGAAAAATTTAATTGTGTTAAAAAATTATTCAAAGAAATCTAAGTATACTTATTTTTAATTATCTATAACTTAATCTATTGAATTTAGAAAAATTACATCAAGAGGACAAAACTTTGTTCTTTCGTCTACTTTTGAATAATGTTTAGAAAACTAAATTTTTATTAATGTTTATTAAAAAATTATTTTATACCTAAAAATGTTAAATTTTTTTAATTTAGGCATGATTACAATCACAGGCACACAAAAAAAAAGTTGTCTGTTCATTGAACAAGACCTACATGTCTTATAGTATTTTGGCCCCCTGAATACGAATATGAAGTCAGAATTGCTCCAGCACCCTCTGTTTTTTTTAAATCGAAAAAACTACCCTTAAGTCTAAAATTCAAGAATTAAAGTAAAAAAAAATAAAAACACGGCTTTCTTCGGAGTAGAAGAATATATTTGTGCGTTTTCTTCTTTCAACAACTCAAATAATGTCAAAATTGCTCCACCACCCCTGTTTTTTTAAATAGGAGAAACTACCCTTAAATCTAAAATTCAAGAACTAAAGTCAAAGAATGAAATAACCACTTTTTTGCGAAGTAGAAGAATATATTTATGCGTTTTCTTCCTTCAACCACTCAGAAATATTGTCAAAATTGCTCCACCACCCCTGTTTTTTTAAATGGGAGAAACTACCCTTAAATCTAAAATTCAAGAACTAAAGTAAAAAAATATGAAATAACCGGTTTTCTTAGGAGTAGAAGAATATATTTATGCGTTTTCTTCCTTTAACCTCTCAGAAATAATGTCAAAATTGCTCCACCACCCCTGTTTCTTTTAAATGGGAGAAACTACCCTTAAATCTAAAATTCAAGAACTAAAGTCAAAGAATGAAATAACCAGTTTTTTTGCGAAGTCGAAAAATATATTTATGCGTTTTTTTCTTTCAACAATTTAGAAATAATGACGAAATTGCTCCATCACCCCCTGCCCTTAAATCTAAAATTCAAGAATTATAGTAAAAAATGATATAACAGGTTTTTTCCAAAGTAGAAGAATATATTTATGTACTTTTTAAAAAAGCATCAGCATTGCTTCATCACCCTCTTATTGATTTATATTGAAAAAACTACCCCTTTAAGTATGAACCCAGAGTATACTAACAACAATAAAAACAATTAGTTTTAGACAAAAGCATACGTTCCTTTATTTTTGTCAATTATAGGACAAAGGTAAAATAAAGTCATAACATAGTAAAATTAACAACAGAAAACTTGGATTTATTTAAAATAAAACTATCTTCACTTAATAAAATTATACAAATATATACATATCGCCAAGTCCCGGGTACAACTGAAAACGTGGTCCCAAAGGCCAATTCGTCATGAAAATCTCAGTAAATTGCGCAAACGCAATTTACGGTCTATCCCTTCTCTAGAACCTTTATTCGTTCATGTCTTTCGTCCTACTCAACAATTTTTGTTCTCATAACTAAAAAGCAGAATCAGAGTTAATTTATCATTATTTGTTGTTGAAAGAAGAAAACGCATAAATATATTCTTCTACTCCGAAGAAAACCGGTTATTTCATTTTTTTTCACTTTAGTTCTTGAATTTTAGATTTAAGGGTACTTTCTTCGATTTAAAAAAAAGTAGGGATGGTGGAGCAATTTTGACATTATTTGAGTTGTTGAAAGAAGAAAACGCATAAATATATTCTTCTACTCCGAAGAAAGCCGTGTTTTTATTTTTTTTTACTTTAATTCTTGAATTTTAGACTTAAGGGTAGTTTTTTTCGATTTAAAAGAAAACAGAGGGTGATGGAGCAATTCTGACTTCATATTCGTATTCAGGGGGCCAAAATACTATAAGACATGTAGGTCTTGTTCAATGAACAGACAACTTTTTTTTTTAATAATAAAAATTAAAAATAATTATTTTTAATTTTTATTATTTAAATACACAATTAAAAATAATAATAATACTCCGCAAAAAAGCCCAACTAATAGAAAAATAAAAAAGTAGGTTAATTTTAAATTTAGATCCAACTATTACAATGTCATAGATTTATTAAGTAATATATAACAAGTAATATTATATATATTTCTCTAAATAAAGATGTCTATTGACTTTTTAAAATTGATTTTCTTAAAAATTTCTTTATTAAAAGTATTAATATTTAAATTTTATAGTAATTGCTGTTTTAAAAAATCAATCCGGGAATATTTATTTTTGGTCCGGGAATTTAAAAATAATAATTCACTAGACACCTTGAATTAATTTTTAACTTGATATAATAATTTTAATTCACTAAAATGAATTTAATTTTAGTTTTTAATAGAATTAATAAAAAAGAATTTAAATGTTTTTGGATATCGATTTTTTTCAAAAAATAGGTTATTATTGTATTATTTTTAGTTGTCAGTTATGGGAAAGTCGAGAAGCAGTCGAGAAGTTCGGTCGATGACAATTAGAAAATTAGACGATACGATTTGACAATTAACAAAAGAATAAACAAGATGATCGTTTGAAAACCAAAGACGATAACCAAATAATCGCTCGAAAAAATGAAATTCGCGGATCGAAGTGAAACACTAACTTACAGAAATATAAGTCATTTTTCACTGATTATCCATTTAAAAAATTATTGTTGATGTCTGCCAAACAAATACAGGGTTGCCACGGACTTAAAAAACCTGGGAAACCCGGAATTGTCATGGAATTTTTTTTCAGTCATGGAAAACCTGAAAAATCTGGAATTGTCAGGGAATTTTATAAAGCCTGATACTAAAAGCTCAATTTTTTGTATTTGAGTCGTAAAAATTTCAAGTTTTCAAGTTGACATACAACTTTTTGATTTTAAATTTAGTGCTTACAATTGAAATCAATATGGCATTTCTAAATTTTAGTTTCTTTTGGTCTCTATCTTCCTTTAAATAATTTTTAAATTAATACATTTTAGAAACCCCAAAATGTTATGAAACTGAAGCTACCAACTTTTATGCAATGAAAATTTTTTCTTTTGCTAATTGTTTTTTAATGTAAGAAGCCCTTTAAAAAATTGCAATCGAAAAAAATTGCTTCTGAAGCAAGGAAATAATAATTTAGTTAAAATTTCGGGATATTTGGAAAATCTACGAAAAAATAATTAAAAATCACTAATTTCCTTGCCTTCCTTAGATCCTCTTACAATTTTTTTAAATGACTTGTCACATTAAAATAAATAATTTGTAAAAGAAAAAATTGCTTATGAGGTGAGGAAATAATAATTTTGTTTAAATAATATATGGATTTTTCGAATATCTGTGTAAAAAATCAAAATTAATAATTTCCCCGACTTCGATCTTTTAAAATTTTTTAAAAGGCTTCTAACATTAAAATAAATAATTAGCAAAGAAAAAATTGTCATTGAATAAACGTAGGTAACTTCAGTTTCATAAAATGTTATTAAAATGCTTTTTAAAATACTGGTTTAATAATTGTGAAAAATTCTAAACTTAACTAAATTTTTAAATTTAAAAAGATTTGCTCCTCATCTTTCTTCGGAGCGTATCTCAAATAACCTTACAAATTTTAACTTAATTTTTTGTTAATAATGAAATTAAAAATTAATAACTTATTTTGTTAACAATTTACTTAAAGGATTTTATACTTTTTGTCGTAATTAGCTAAAAACATACCAAAACAATTTTATTTCTGGTTTGGAATTTTTTAAGAAATGGTCTGGAAAACCTGGAAAAGTCATGGAATTTTAAAATCGATGTCTTGTGGCAACCCTGAAATAAATAAGTAAATACACAAGTAAATAAATAAGTTCCATTACAACACAGACAGCGCAGCATTAGCGAGTGAGGTATTTACGTATATTTAAAAAAATTTCAACAGACACTACGTGCATCAACGAACCTTAAAAAATTCAACAATTTATATTATCAATCGTTTATTAAATCTATACATATATGTGATTTGTGTATATGTAGGAGTTTATATCTGCATATGAGCAGTATACATGTGTATGTAATTTATGAACATGTGTGAGTATACATGTACATGTGATTAGTGTATATGTGTGAGTATACATGTGTGGGTGTTATGCGCGCATGCTTGATATTCATAGAACACTACTGCGCATGCCTGATATTCATAGAACACTACTGCGCATTCCTCACATTGATAGAACACTACTGCGCATGCCTGACATTCATAGAACAATAGTGCGCATGCCTGACATTGATAGAACACTACTGCGCATGCCTGATATTCATAGAACACTACTGCGCATGCCTGATATTTAAAGAACACTACTGCGCATGCGTAATATTGACAGAACACTACTGCGCATGCCTAATATTGACAGAACACTACTGCGCATGCGTGGCACTAATAGAACACTACTGCGCATGTGTAATATTGTCAGAACACTACTGCGCATGTGTAATATTGACAGAACACTACTGCGCATGCGTAACAGTGATAGAACACTACTGCGCATGTGTAATATTGACAGAACACTACTGCGCATGCGTAACAGTGATAGAACACTACTGCGCATGTGTAATATTGACAGAACACTACTGCGCATGCGTAACATGGACAGAACACTACTGCGCATGCGTAACATTGACAGAACACTACTGCGCATGCGTAACAGTGATAGAACACTACTGCGCATGCGTAACAGTGATAGAACAATACTGCGCATGCGTATCATTGACAGAACACTACTGCGCATGCGTATCATTGACAGAACACTACTGCGCATGCGTAACATTGACAGAACACTACTGCGCATGCGTAACATTGACAGAACACTACTGCGCATGCGTGACATTGTGAATATGTATACATTTGTGTTAATATTATTTTTAAAAGATATACATATATATACGGCTAGGGTCGGTCGGTCGGTCGGTCGGTCGGTCGGTCGTTCTTCAACTTAATATAATAAGAGATTGTCTCGACTCTTTGGTAAAAAATCTAAAATTATCAAAAATTCGAAAAAATTCAAAAATCCGATTTTCTTAAAATTCAACATTTTTTCTTCTTTTTTATGGGATTTAGCTTCATTATTTTTGTGCTTTTGAAAACTACTTTATTTATTAAATTGTCTCGACTCTTTGGTAAAAAATCTAAAATTATCAAAAATTCCTAAAATTCAAAAATCCGATTTTCTTAAAATTCAACATTTTTTCTTCTCTTTTATAGAATTTAGCTTCATTATTTTTGTGCATTTGGAAAATACTTTACTTATTAAATAGTCTCGATTCTTTGGTAAAAAATGTAAATTATCGAAAATTATCAAAAATTCAAAAATCCGAATTTCTTAAAATTCAACATTTTTTCCTCTCTTTTATAGAATTTAGCTTCCTTATTTTTCTGCTTTTGGAAAATACTTTACTTATTAAATTGTCTCGAATCTTTGGTAAAAAATCTAAAATTATCAAAAATTCCTAAAATTCAAAAATCCGATTTTCTTAAAATTCAACATTTTTTCTTCTCTTTTATAGAATTTAGCTTCATTATTTTTGTGCTTTTGGAAAATACTTTACTTATTAAATTGTCTCGAATCTTTGGTAAAAAATAAAAAATTATCAAAAATTCGAAAAAATTCAAAAATCCGATTTTCTTAAAATTCAACATTTTTTCTTCTCTTTTATGGGATTTAGCTTCATTATTTTTGTGCTTTTGGAAAATACTTTACATATTTAATAGTCTCGACTCTTTGGTAAAAAATCTAAAATTATCAAAAATTCGAAAAAATTCAAAAATTTGATTTTCTTAAAATTCAACATTTTTTCTTCTCTTTTATGGGATTTAGCTTCATTATTTTTGTGCTTTTGGAAAATACTTTACTTATAAAATTGTCTCGACTCTTTGGTAAAAAATCTAAAATTATCAAAAATTCGAAAAATTCAAAAATCCGATTTTCTTAAAATTCAACATTTTTTCTTCTCTTTTACGGGATTTAGCTTCATTATTTTTGTGCTTTTGGAAACTACTTTACTTATTAAATTGTCTCGACTCTTTGGTAAAAAATCTAAAATTATCAAAAATTCGAAAAAATTCAAAATTCCGATTTTCTTAAAATTCAACATTTTTTCTTCTTTTTTATGGGATTTAGCTTCATTATTTTTGTGCTTTTGGAAAATACTTTACTTATTAAATTGTCTCGACTCTTTGGTAAAAAATCTTTAATTATCAAAAATTCGAAAAAATTCAAAAGTCCGATTTTCTTAAAATTCAACATTTTTTCTTTTCTTTTACGGGATTTAGCTTCATTTTTTTTGTGCTTTTGGAAAATACTTTACTTATTAAATTGTCTCGACTCTTTGGTAAAAAATCTAAAATTATCAAAAATTCGAAAAAATTCAAAAATCCGTTTTTCTTAAAATTCAACATTTTTTTTTCTCTTTTATGGGATTTAGCTTTATTATTTTTGTGCTTTTGGAAAATACTTTACATATTTAATAGTCTCGACTCTTTGGTAAAAAATCTATAATTATCAAAAATTCGAAAAAATTCAAAAATTTGATTTTCTTAAAATTCAACATTTTTTCTTCTTTTTTATGGGATTTAGCTTCATTATTTTTGTGCTTTTGGAAAATGCTTTACTTATTAAATTGTCTCGACTCTTTGGTAAAAAATCTAAAATTATCAAAAATTCGAAAAAATTCAAAAATTTGATTTTCTTAAAATTCAACATTTTTTCTTCTCTTTTATGGAATTTAGCTTCATTATTTTTGTGCTTTTGGAAACTACTTTACTTATTAAATTGTCTCGACTCTTTGGTAAAAAATCTAAAATTATCAAAAATTCGAAAAAATTTAAAAATCCGATTTTCTTAAAAATCAACATTTTTTCTTCTCTTTTATAGAATTTAGCTTCATTATTTTTGTGCTTTTGAAAAATACTTTACTTATTAAATTGTCTCGACTCTTTGGTAAAAAATCTAAAATTATCAAAAATTCCAAAAATTCAAAAATCCGATTTTCTTAAAATTCAACATTTTTTCTTCTCTTTTATGGGATTTAGCTTCATTATTTTTGTGCTTTTGGAAACTACTTTACTTATTTAATAGTCTCGACTCTTTGGTAAAAAATCTAAAATTATCGAAAATTCGAAAAAATTCAAAAATTTGATTTTCTTAAAATTCAACATTTTTTCTTCTCTTTTATGGAATTTAGCTTCATTATTTTTGTGCTTTTGGAAAATACTTTACTTATTTAATAGTCTCGACTCTTTGGTAAAAAATCTAAAATTATCAAAAATTCGAAAAAATTCAAAAATTTGATTTTCTTAAAATTCAACATTTTTTTTTCTCTTTTATGGGATTTAGCTTCATTATTTTTGTGCTTTTGGAATAAACTTTACATATTTAATAGTCTCGACTCTTTGGTAAAAAATCTAAAATTATCAAAAATTCGAAAAAATTTTAAAATCCGATTTTCTTAAAATTCAACATTTTTTCTTCTCTTTTATGGGATTTAGCTTCATTATTTTTGTGCTTTTGGAAAATACCTTTCTTATTAAATTGTCTCGACTCTTTGGAAAAAAATAAAAAATTATTAAAAATTATCAAAAATCTGAAAAATTGAATTTTTTAAAATTCAACATTTTTTTTCTCTTTTATACCATTTAGCTTTATTATTATTATTTGAATTTTTATTCAAGAGAAAAAATGGAAAACTGAAAAAATTTAGAATTTTTTAAAAATTACAGGCCTTTTCCATGATTTCCCTGATTTCCAGAAGCCTTTTAAAAATTCCATACCATTTCCATGATTTCCAGATTCTGTAGGAACCCTGCTTTTGTCTGACTTTCTTCTAAATTATCGAATTCAGTGATTTCTGGGGTGAATTTGGTTAAGTTGTAAAATGATTAATTTCTATTTGAATTCGTTTTTTTTAATGTAGAAAATCTGATGTTAATTTTATACTTTTTTCGTTATGCACGGCAAAAAATATTTGCTGGATAGACTACAGATTTCACTTTAGTAGCGAAATTATTTAGTGCTTCAATTAATACTTTCGTTATTCTAGAGAAACTTATCGCTATTTCAAGTAAAACTTTTTTCAGTGTGTAATAATTATTATTTCTTTAAAAAGTATTTAATTTAAAATGGCTTTATAAAATAAGCAATGCAAAAGATGACCCAGATACTAATTGTAATTGTTCTAGCCAAATTTTAAGTCTATAGTAATGTAAATTCTATTTAAATTGAGACCATTGAGTGAAATTATTTGAATTTTAGTTAGTTAAATCTCTTTGTTAGGTTATAATAATTATTTCTTTAAAATTTTTAAAATTGTTTAAAATAAGCAGCCCCATACAACATTCCCGCGCGCTTGCGCGCGGATAGTTTGGCTAGTATTAAACTATAATATTAACATTTAGTAAGGTAACAGGGTGTCTACTACTAACGTTCAACAAAATTTCCAGTTTTTTCCGGCTATATTCTAATTTTTTCCCGGTTTTTTTTCTCATCAAATTTAAATTTAATTTCGAACATAAATAAATCTGTAAATTTTTTTTAAAAAAAAGTTTTTCAATAATATTAATTGAAAATGTGGAAAATAATTGAATCAAAATTATGAAAATAATTTAATTCAATTTTTAGAAGCAAAAAATTGATTTAAAACAGTGACTTTAAATTTTAAAAAATATTATAAATACGGTCACTAACTTCCCTTGATTATTCTTCAAAAAAAAAGAAAAAAAATTTTAATTATTTCAAAAATTTTGTTTAGAAAAATTCAATTGTCTTGAAACAATAGAATTGAAAATTTCAACAGTTGTTTTATTTTTTTGAAAGCATGAGACATTTAAATTGAGAGTTATATGAGGTGATAAAGAAGAGTCTCACTTTATCATATTCGTGCGCTAAATTTGAAAAATATATATAAAATATAAGGTAAAAAACAAATGGAATTAATTGGTATTTCTAATAAGAGAATGGTAAATCTGATTTAAAGGGGTAATATTGGTTTTTTTGTTAATGAAATTCTCATTTTTAAAAATGTGGAACATCTCTTTAAAAGGTCTTTTTAAGGTTTAGTTCTGTATAATGGATGATTCTAGTCTTATTAAATAGAAAAGTGTGATCATATTCATTATAAAAGTATATAAATGAAAATAAATAAACAAGAAACTCAAATGTCAATATTTATAATTTAAACCCTGAAATAAAATCTAAAAAATTATCTTTCTTAGCAAGGGATCCTACAGACGTCCTACAGTCCATTTGTCATGAAAGTACTGGGGTAAATTTCAAATGAGATTATGCCAAATAAATTTTATGTGAAATGAATTTTACTAATGAAATTCATGTAAAATGGAATTTATTTGTTAATTTGCTCTACTTCAAATAACTATATTTGGAAATCTGCCTTGCGAAAAATTATCATTTCCTAATAACACATTTTCGGGAAATTGTATTCGAAAAAATAAACCGGGAATCCAAAAAGTCTTTTCATTTTACAAACTTAATTTCACACTGCTTCAAGTTTAAAGCACTCTTCAATAAGCAATAAGAAAAATGATAATGTCAAAGCAATTAAATCTGGGAGCTTAATTGCAGAGTATAAATGCTATGCGAAACAATCTGAATTTATCAAAGATTGGTGCGTTAGCCTCGCAATTCTGAACTCTTTGACCTGCATGTCTTCGATGAATTCTCTGTCATTCTGTCAATCGTTGAGTGTAAGCTTCGATCAATATAGGAAATTTTTGCTGTGTATTAAGCGCATTGAGTGTACTTAACAGATTATTTAATAAAGTTTAAGATGCGTTTAGTAATATGTATCTGCTTAATAGCATTTTTCAACGTTTCCATTATCACTGTATTAGCTGAACAACTGAAAAATGATAAAGTAAGTACAGTGAAATAATAATTTATTAAATACTAATGCATTGCATTTATTGATAATTTAACATGAATACAAATTTTTTAAATCATTATATTTACCTGCTTCTTTTTCATATATTACACTGCGTTACAAAAAAAATATGACTTCAGAAACTTTCTATGGGACCTAGTGGAGGTTGTAGGGCTTGAAAAACTGAGCAAAATGGTATATTTTAAATTGCCTAAACACCCTTAAAATTTTATTTTAGAGCTAAAAAACCGTTTTTTAGGAGTTAATCCACAAGAAACCTGATAATTTTCTTATTTTTTGACCGATTTTAATTTATTTTTTTTGTTTGGAAGCTGAAAAACAGATCTTTCCAACGCTATAAATATTTTTATCGTATCTTATTAAATGACGACAATAAAGACCAAAAAGTTTTAAAAAATTAATTTTTTTAGTTAATTTTTCTAGTTTCTTATAAATTTGTAACTGGTATCTCACATATAATAATTTTTTTCGTACTATGCATCGAAAGTAAAGTCGATTCTGCTTTTAATGACGCCTGATTGAATAGAATTCGTTAAAATTTGTCAAAGTTATCATACTTTAAATTTTATAGTTACATAAAGTTTTAGAGATGACTGGTCTTTTTTTACATTTATTCAGAGTAAATTCTTTGTTAACTACGCAAAATTAATGATTTTAGATTAAATTTAACTCAGAATTCATTGTTGATTACAAAAATCGTATAATACAGAATATTTTTTGTCAATAATTTTAATTTAATCTTAAATCATTAATTTTGCTTAGTTAACAAAGAATTTACTCTGAATAAATGTAAAAAAAGACCAGTCATCTCTAAAACTTTATGTAACTATAAAATTTAAAGTATGATAGCTTTGACAAATTTGAACGAATTCTATTCAATCGGGCGTCATTAAAAGCAGAATCGACTATACTTTCGATGCATAGTACGAACAAAATTATTGTATGTGAGATACCAGTTACAAATTTATAAGAAACTAGAAAAATTAACTAAAAAAATTAATTTTTTAAAACTTTTTGGTCTTTATTGTCGTCATTTAATAAGATACGATAAAAATATTTATAGCGTTGAAAAGATCTGTTTTTCAGCTTCCAAACAAAAAAAAATAAATTGAAATCGGTCAAAAAATAAGAAAGTTATCAGGTTTTTTGTGGATTAACTCCTAAAAAACGGTTTTTTAGCTCTAAAATAAAATTTTAAGGGTGTTTAGGCAATTTAAAATATACCATTTTGCTCAGTTTTACAAGCCCTACAACCTCCACTAGGTTCCATAGGAAGTTTTTGAAGTCATATTTTTTTTGTAACACAGTGTTATTTACTTGAATCTGGTTATTACTTGCTTATTCTAAAATAATTTATATTATCGTTTTATTATTGGAAAATTATTTTTTGTAAGATTAGTAACTTAAAGATCTTAGTTGACAAACTTATTTTAGTAGGATTATGGGAACACAAATTTCTTTTGCATTTCTTAATACAAAGTTCCGGTTAAGAAATGGTTACACTTTCTGATAGAAATTATTTTTTATGCAGCCAATTATTTTTTATAAACATAAGTTTATAAATTTAAAAGATTAAAAGCATAGAAATTAAAATTCTTTCACTTTTTTATTTTTATTAGAGTTTTTCTGTAGTTTTGGTATTACTCGATAAGCATGTAACAGTGATATCTTCCTGTAAAAATGAAACATATAAAAGCATAAAATGTCAATACAAATGATATAATGTAAATCATAAATCATGTATCTTACATATAGTTATAGTATTTTGACAAAAAATTAAAAAAAATTTAAGCATTTTTAACAACATATTGAAAAACCATAAAAATTGAGCTTTCGGTGAATCAGTGCCTATTCTTGATGAAGTTAAAAATATTAATAAAATCATAATATAAATATATCGAACAAAATTGTCTGAAGATCATCATAAATTATTTTCTTCTCATATTGAAAAATATATTACACATTGAATCTCTAAATTCAACATAATTACAATGTAAAGAATTTTATAATTTTAATGCATCACATAATCGAATGAAGAGATATGAATAGCAGTTTGTTATCAAACTAATACTTTATACCTAAATGAAGAATTGAATCATATGTCTAAACCAAGACGATAATTGATATTTTCATTCTACATTTAATATTATTTCACTAGTGACAAATTCATATCGTTACATACTATCACTTTAAAAACAAATTGTATTTTTGGACTTTACTTTTTAAATGTGAAGTAGTGCTTATTCACTCATTCTTACACTTTGAGATAAGAATACTACTATCATTGTCATGAGTATATCTCGCCTCCGAACAGTGAAGCAAAAGAAATATCTGTTCGAAAGAAATTTAAAGCTTTCATTTCTTAATTAATTTTTTTAATTTTTCCAATTAAAGATTATTAAATTTAATATAGATTTTTCTAAAACTATTTTTAAATTTTCACTGCTTTGCATTTCTCTTTTAGTGTAACCAGTGTTGCCAATAAAAGATAATAATTTATCGTGTTTTTTATAAAGTAAAATTATTGCATTAATAAAGGAAAGCTGAATTTTTATTTTTGATAACATATATAACTTGAAATTGAAAAATAATATTTTTAACTCTTTAGTAAGTTTTAAAAATAAGGCTGATTAGACACAGATTTATTTGTAATTATTTAATAGTTTAAAATTTGTTTGTTTAAATTTTCAAAGTCTTGAAGTAATGTTAATTTTATTTTTATTGAAATAAGACTTAATTTACAAATGCAAAAAAAATTGTAAGGCATGTGAATTTGTTTCACGTTAACCTGTCGTATAATGTCTTATGACATATCACATAAAATAGCGGAACATTTTTCTTAATCTCTTAGTAATGTCGATACGATAAAACTTAAAAAATATTTAAAATATACTTAAAATGTTGCTTTTTAAATTTAACAAATTTTTGGTCACAAAAAACCTTGTAAATTAAAAAATTTATTACTGATCGTTCTATCCATAATTTTTTCTATACCAAGTGTCTGAAAAGTATTTAAGCAATTTTATAACATCATTATTAATCCAAATTTTTGAAATCATTCTGACTTTTTTTTAGAAATAAACAACATTTTTTGTAAGTTCAAAATTCTGTTTTCTGATGGAGAATTTATACTGCAATTACTACATGAACCCATTGTCTGTACTACTCGAAAATTATCTTAACTTTAAATAGAAACAATATTTTCCAGGCTGACTTCTCTAATAGAAATATGAATAATAAGGAATTTTTTAAAAATTATCAACTGAAAATTGACGTGGAGAGTTTAAAGGAATTAAATCTAAGTGGGAATGCTTTAAACAGCTTCGTGGACTGTGCCACAACTTTACACAACTTAGAAGTTTTAGATCTTTCACGAAATTGTTTAGATAAGTTTTACTTCCTTTGTAAAGATGAATCATATGATCTAAGGTTCTTGAACGTTAGTCATAATCAGCTTGAATATATTGACGAGCGTGCGCTGAATCATAGAACTAGTAAATTAAAAGTTCTAGACGTATCTTGGAATTTTTTAAATGGATTGAACGATACAATGTTTCAACATATGGAGGTAAAGTTTACATCATATTTTGAATAAATTAGAGCATAATTAAAATAAAGATTAAAACTTTAAATGTTCCTGACATTAATAATCAATTTTTAATTTTATTTTTAGGTATTGGAACACTTATCTCTGTCACACAATCCTATTGGCGAAAATATGGATGACTTTGTATTCGAAAATTTGACTACTTTAATGTATTTAGATTTAAAAAATATATCTGTATCCTTTTTCTATCCAAAAATATTTGAAAATTTAATAAATTTAGTTCATCTGGATTTATCTTGGAATCCTATAGAAGCGATTCCGGTATTGCCTGTTAATTTAGAAATACTAGATTTATCCCAAACAAACATATATAGACTTGGGCCTTTAGAATTACCCCGTTTACGAGAACTGAGACTTGAGAGTATGCACAATCTGTCTTCAGTGAATCTAAATGATTTTGAAAAGTTGCGAAATTTAAGTTTATTGTCAATGAGAAATTCCAAAAAGTTAAAGCATTTAATAATGTGGCAGCCTAAACCCCATTTACTGCCAAAGCTTCGTTATTTAGACATTGAATATTGTGCACTTGAAAATTTGAGTAGCGAACTACGATCAACAATTGAGGGAACAACAGTATTTACATTCCAAAATAACCCCTGGAATTGTGACTGCAAAATGAAATGGATTCTGCAGTTTAATAGTACTCATAACCTCAGGAGCAAGATAGTGTAAGATATTTATGTAATATTTTGTTCTTAAAATTTACTGATTAGAATAGTGACTTAGATGTGAATGTAGGAAATGGAGCTTCAAATTCATCAAGCATCCCAATTTTTGAAAGTTTTTAATGCATGCTAGGGATCCTGGTACGATCGCAGGCGAGTCCACCGTCCTAGGGGTGATATCTCCCATAGTCGATCGACTGAACGGCCTCGCTAGACACAAAAATTTCTTTATATTTCTTTCGTAATGAATAAAAATACTTTAATTTTGTAAGCAAATTTATGTGATTCGTTTTTAAACAATGCTTCTTTACTTTACAGATGCACTTCTCCGGTATTAGTACAAAACAAACCTATAAGTGAAATACCAGTAGACGAGTTACGATGCAACACTGATATGTACAACTTTACACCGATTTTGTGGATTTTCATTATATCAGTTAGTCTTTGTCTAATTATAGTAAGCATAATATTGCTGTTTAGAAAATCTTTGACTAATTGGATTATCCGAAGAAGAAGAAGTGGAGATTCAGTTTCCTACACTAATGTTGTAGAATCTTCTAATGATCTTGTGAAAATCTTGAACGATAGTGATCTTCAAGACCGCTTAGAAGAATGTATTAAACCTTGATTTTAGTTTTCAAATTTAATTGAAAACTTAATCTCGTGCAGTAGATTCGAGCGCAATTAAATAGAAAAATTATTGACGAAATGATGTGCGAGATCAAACGGCAAGGAAATGAAGAAAAATTAATTGACCACTACCAATGTAACAGTTTATAAATACAGTCAATTTTTTGTGCAAAAAACCATAGATTTTTTATCACTTTAAAGTTTGATGTCGAGCTATAAACCACTTTCTCTCTTGACCTTAAAGTTCGGATTTATAGTTCAGTTGTAAAGTAGAGAAGGTAATTATATAAATCATAAATTCAATAAAACACATACAAATGTTGTTTAACTAATTGTATTATAATAATATTTACACTTTCATAACATACGTAAGAAAATATCTACGCTTTAACCCTAACGACATTAGACTATATCGCGGACTCTCCGGGCAATAGTCAAACAATTCCATAATAGGAAAAGCAGTGGTTTACATAAATCGCCCTCTAGACAATTTAGCTAAAAATTTTTTATATAAAACATTGAAGTAATTTTTAAAAACAAACAATGATTTATGAGGGTCTATGTATAAGTAAAAATTATTTAATTAAAACAAATTGTTAAGCAGGTTTCTTATTCAATAATTATACATCATAAAAGCGGAATAGAAAAAACTGTTATTACATCAGCATTCGTAGAACTTTGATTAGTGTATTATGTTTTAAGTAAGTTGGTTGACGGTTAAATGTCCCTCAGAGTTGCTTGTATTTATTTTATAGAATTGCATTTTATGTAAATTTCATGTTATTTGTATTAAAGTTTTGAATCCTGAATTATAATATAACATAAAATGAAAATATTTTGTTTTCTTTATTTCAATATCCACATCTGAGGTTAATAATGTGTTAATATTGCATGACGCAATGTTAAGGCAATATTGTCACAACATTAATTATATCCGACCTATTGGAATCATTAAAATAATTTTTTGTAAATTGAATACCTCCTACAGTTCTTAATATTTGAACTATGAATAATTTCCTCTAGAATATGAATCTACTTTCAAATGATATAAATTAACTTGGATTTAGAGAATAATTACTTTTCTAGACTTTTACCTATCTGACCGGATTTGTCCCGGTCTCCTCTACCCGAAATAATTATAGAAGATTTATAATTGACGAAAATAATTTTAGTTTTGAAAAATTGTTTATGAAAAAGTGATTGCTTTTTTAATTATTAAATTTAACAACAATTTGAAAAATTAAATTTAAAAATTGGGCGAAATTACTTAAAACCTATTTCTAATTGATAATATCTTTTGTTATCGTTGATTTTAAAAAGTAAAAATTTAAAACAAAGAGCATAAAGTATATATGTTATCTTCAATGAAAAGCAATGAACTGTTACATTCTTTGTGAACTTCATAATTTTCAAAGAGCAATGGAAATTCATCAACGAATAAGTTCGTTTGATAAAAATGCACACTGTTTGATATCAGGACACGTAAATCTGAACAAAAGCTTTAGAAGGGAAGTCATAAGTTTATTAAATACTTGAATTTTCCAAGGTATTCAGAGCTTTAGTATAAAAATAGAGAATAATGTGTGAATTGAATGTGTTTAAATAACAAAAGTATGTGTCTGTTCATAAAAGGGAAAAAACGGTATTCTTCTTTCTGATCAAGTTTTACTTGCATATAATAAAATAAAAATATTGCTACAATTGTGCACTGTGTAATGTTTTAAGAATTTCTATTTTAAATCAATAAAATGATTTTATAAAATCTACTTGGATATAAATTGTTTTCTCAAAACTTTATACTTGAGTTTTCCTCTTATAGGGTAAAACCGGGACCTGTATAAAATCGACGAAATATATGTATTTATTCTTTTTTTATTATAAAACAAAATGATTTTTATGTAGAATAATTTTCACAAATATTTTTCAATATACTTTCTTGTATGACATATATTAATATTATATGACAATTATGTGTATGTACTGATATTAATAGCTGTTTATAAGCACTAAATTTTGTATTTCCGGTTATAATAATGATTATAATCACTCACCTGCCTAATACGGGGGCTATGCATATGCGCCCAAATTAAATCAATAAAACAGACCCAGAAGCAATTAAAGTGGGTGGCATTAACATTTTGTTCCATTGGAAGGAACTGTATAAAAGGTGCCAACCTCGCCAAATTCACCAGTACAGAAATCGCCGTCTAATCAGCTATCTGTGTTCTTCGTGTCAGTCCAGAAGTCGAGACCGAATCAACTACCTCTCTTCTAGTCTAGAAATCACACTCTAATGTGATACCATCATTCTTCGTGTCAGTCCAGCAACAGCCACAAAGTTAGTTGTGTACTGTCATCGAGTATGTTCTTCGACTCCAGTCCAGAAAACCTCTTCAAGTACCAAGTTTCTTCTTCGGGGTCTCGTCTTAGTCAAATTCATTCAAGAAGATAATTTCTACTACAAGCCACGTTTCTGTTTTTCTAAGGACTACATTACCTCGACATCAACGTCAAATCAATAATTCGGTCACTTCAAGACTAATGGGGGTTCAGACTAATTTGCATCTACACCTGGACTCCGAACCATTCACTTTGGCTGTCCCGAAAACAATTGGAGGAAAATCTACTGCATTCTTTATTTCCGCCAGCCAACGTCTAAATTCTCCTTTATTCCACAAAGATTTAATTTTGTTTTAGAGTACCTGAAGACATCCAGATCTACACCTTCTCTTTCATTCTAATTGCAAAGGATTCAAATAATCTAAATTCAACTTAACAGTTACTCTTTCTTAAACCTGCACGGAAAAAAAAGTACGTGAATTTTTCATTGACTCGGTACTTGACTTTTGGATACGACACAAAATACTAAAAACAGTCTAGTACTTTTGCATGAGAGTTTCAAAAGCAGTCAATGAAAATTTCTAGTACCTTGCTTGAGAATTTCATTGACTTTCAAAAAAACTGTAAAATAAAAAAATAATTTCCACTTGTTCGCACCGTTTTTCTGAAATTCACTCATTCATTCACATATTTGGATAATTAATCACACAAACAAAGAACAATTATTGTATCACTTTTCGACGTTCGTCAACACTTATGAACTAACCTATAACACACACATATATTCGCGTATAACTTAAATATAAACACACACTTAACACTTAAAAGTACGTATCGAATTGTTCTTATATACCACATGGTGAAATTTTTCACGACTTCTGAGACATGCTATTTCACTGAAAACTGAGACGTACATAACATTCTGTTTTGTGAGAAACACAAAACAAAAAATATTTTTTTGAAAGTCAATTCTTGAAGACAAATATATATTAACACTATTTGTTTTTCATAAAATAATAGTATATTCACATCTGAAATTAACACAAACGGAAACAGACGATCAGCTGGCATTTACCTTGGGTAGAAACGCGCAACGCACACTGCGCATGCTCTACAGAATTTTCAAGCGCAGTCAACTAATCTTTCACGTACTTTATAAAACTGAACAAATGACTTTTCGTTAAAATTTAAAAAACACTGTTGCCCATACTAGTACTAAAATAACTCTAGGACTTTTCTATATTTTCTAATAAAAAGTATATGATACAGCCTTGTACTTTGTGTTCTATCCAAAAGTCAAGCACTTTCAAGGAAAGATTCACGTACTTTTTTTTTCCGTGTGTCCCTTAAGATCAAAGTCTTCCGCTCTGTGAATAAATCAGGTTAGGATCACCGATGCCGGACAATTTAAATGTTTATAATTTTGGGTATGTTTAGTTTCTTTCTGAGACGTAACAGTAGCTTAACTGTCTGATTTTTATATTTGTTTGCAAAAAGATTAAATGAGGTATTTGTATCCTTTCCAAATACAACAAGAATAAAAATAAACAGTGTGGTTCTTCTAGGGATTTGCAGATGTAGTGAAAAGTATTTTTCCAGATTAGTTTGTGCTTCATGTGAACTTATTCTCAATGATGGGAAGTGTTTAGAAACATTACGAATGAGTTGTGCGTTAGTTTTGTTTTCTGCATTTGCAAGAAATTGATCATCAATTATAAACATTACCTGGTGGAGTTTAGATTCTTCCTTTTGGTATCCTATTAATCCAAAAGTGTAATTGCTCATTAATGACACACTTAAAATTATTACACTGAAGAGTGGCGAGAACTTCAATGCGAAGCTTTGTGGTAAATGAATTTTCTTAACATCTCTGCAATAAGAGCGATTGTAGCCAAAGTGTATCCAATTGTCAGCACGTAGAAGAGAACCAATAGCAATTTTTCTTTTCCAATTATTTCTAGCGATGAATCTTTTTCCAATTTGACTTCAGAAATCCGTCCTTGCAGGAAACCATAATCAAAGGCCTTCAGAATTATTTCGTTTAAACGATCAATGAAAGGTGAACCATTTCTTGATAACCACGTTCTTGGGAAATATACAGTAGATTCCTCCAGTATGTTGAAAGGAAACGCTTGAGTTATATGTCCAAATGCATTTACTGCAGTTTCAGCATCAATCAGAATACAAGAAACATTTCTGTTCTTGAACAAGAACTTTAAGCATTGTTTGTTTAATCCATTACCAGGTATCCTTACTGATTTTGAGGCTAATTTTCGAATATAACCAAGAGAGCTTTTTAACATTGAATCATTTAAGAAGGGCTTAAACATTGGCGTTAACGGCGAGTTTGCTAGTTCTTTGAGTGTTGAAATTTGATGTGCCTCTCGGAAATTGATGTCTAAAATCACTGAGAATAAGTAACCGGAGTAGACCATGCAGCTTAACATGAAGGCACTAAAAACAATTCTCTCCGATAATTTTCTTGGCTCGTTGGTTACAGACATTCCCATTATTATCTGACTGATGTTGAATGTGTTCCAAGTGCTTTTGTTAAACTGTAGCAACAAAGCTACAATTCTAATGGCAGCAATAGCAATAGTTGTAGCAAATATCATGTAAACGAGCTCCTCAGAGACTTCAACACTTCCAGTTTTACTTTTTACATTTGCAATTACTGCCTTTGCTGTACCAAACGAAAAGATACGCATTGGGTAGTGTGCGATAGTATCATTCGATGATAATAATATAAAGACCTTATTTAGTGTCATTTCTGATCCTGCCTTTTCGAGAAATGATGGATTCATTATTCTTTCTGTAGTGATGTCAACTGATATAGTACAATGCATTGATTGCTCAATGTAGTTTTTGAACCTTGCTATATGAATGTAATATTCGACGGACATTAAAGCCAGTTGAATATTGAATATTAATTTTATACTTTTTCCGTGAAGGTTCAGTAGTTTATTTGGAAACCATTTTGTTCGTGGTTTAACTCTCTGATTTGTATATTTGTCTGCAAAAAGATTGATTCTGTGAATTGTTATCGCATTCTTCGTTTGCCATATTTGATTTGAAATCGAATTTTCCAGTACCGAAATATCTAGCCAATCTTTGTGCCATAGTGATTTTAGCATTTTCTCGTAAGAATAAACCTTCCCTTGATTAGAAAAGTGGATTAAACACTTTGGGAATGAATCCCTTTGGGACAAATATCGTAGTTCATCGAATGCAGCGTTTAAATGAGGTATTGTATTCTTTCCAGATACATTCAGAATAAAAATAAACAGTGTTGTTCTTTTAGGGATTTGCAGATGTAGTGAAAAGTATTTTTTTAGATTAGCTTGTGCTTCATGTGAACTTATTCTCAGTGATGGAAAGTGTTTAGAAACATCACGAATGAGTTGTGCACCAACATTGGTTTCTGCATTTGCAAGAAATTGATCATCAATTATAAACATTACCTGGTGGAGTTTTGATTTTCCTTTCAGAAATCTTATTAATCCAGAAGTGTAATTGCTCCTTCCTGATACACCCAGAAAAATTTCACTGAAGAGTACAAGACCAAATGTCAATTTTAAGAACTTCATTGTTTTTTTATTCTTTAACAAAAAATTAACCATTTCGTTCGTGAGAGGAATCAACTCTTCTTGTAGTCTTACAAAAAAGATGTTGAAAGTTTGATATTTTCTTTTAGTATGACATTCTTGGAGGACAAATGTGTTTATTTATATTTGCTGACAATTGTACGTGGCCTACAATGCTCACAATTATCCGTCATTTGATGCAAAAAGATAACAAAAATTACTTTTTTTAAAAATTATTTTTCTAAATCCATAATGTTTGAAAATTGGAAATTGTTAGTGAGTTCATTGCCAAACTTTCTGAAATATGAAAAGTAGACATTGAATTTAGGATTTAAATATTTATATAGTTAATTTATTATATATGCTAATGTTTTTAAATAATTAATAAAGAAAATATTAAAATTCTTATTATTATCAGAAAATTTAAATTGAAAGAAAAAAAAAGGAAAATATTGTTATTTTTGAAAAGTAAAAAAAAACAATTATCTTTTGCCATATCAAGATGCGAACTGCATTTGTAATAATTAAAGTTGACAATTTTCTTTCCTTTCGTATGTAGATTGTATCTTTTTGAAGGTAAAATTATAACAAAATAGGAAAATTTTCGTTTTCGAAATTGGGTCAAACCACGTCAACTCGAACTAAAATTTTTAGTTTTAAAAATAAAAAAATTTATGAAAATCTATATAGTTCACAACGAACTAAAGAAACACTTTTAACCATTTTTCGAATATTTAAATGTTTATAACTCTTTTTTACAATAACAAATTTTTGAATCAATTTAAAAAATTTTATAGCTAAAAATTAGCATTATATTTTTAATATAATTCAGGGCTCGTAGCAGTGAAAGTATTTAAAAATACGGACTTTACGGACCAACTGACAAAAATATAATCAGGCCGAATCAAATAAGAGAACATTTTACTTAAAACTAGAAATTCAATTTTTTATAACTATAAAATCGATAACTCCAAGTCTTCGACTCGAAGTCATCGATTTCTTCATGTTTACAATAATTAATAATAATTATTAATAAAAATAATTTATAATAATTAAAATCATTATCAATTCAATTATTATTTTTAAGAATTTTTATCTAAAATTCTTCTTTATATCGATTATTTTTAATAATTTTCGAAAAAGTTCTTTGACAAATTTCAAATTCATTTCTTTACAATATTCAATTTTTCAAAATTTCAATTATTCGTAAATTCTTTATTTAAATAAATATTAGCAAATAGAAACTAAAAATAATATTAAAAAAACTCAATTAAACTTTTTCAAAGAAATTAATTACAAAATTCAAATATTTTTTAAAATTCACGCAATATTGCTTTTAATATTCAATTATTATCTAAAATTTTAACTGAAATTCATTTTCATGAAATGAAAATAAATTTTTATTAGAAAATTCTACTAGAATTCAATTATTTAAATACAAATAAAATGCAAATAAATAATTTATTGAATAATTGAACGTTTCTTAAAATTCAATTCTCATAAAGAATATTGTTATCAACAAATTTTCAAATAATTGAAGTCTATCAACGAATTTTAATAAAATTTTTAAGAATAATTACATTTTTCGAGAAATTCGAATTAAAAATAATTGAAATTCTGCATTGAATTTTATTATTTATGAAAATAATTGAATTCTTGCGAAGAATTTTATTAAAATTTTCAAAAAAAATTAAATTCTTGTAAAAAATTGACAGGAATTCAATTATTTTTAAAAATTTTAATAAAATTTTTGGCATAAATTAAAAATAATAAAATTCTCAGCAGAACTTCAATTACTTTCAGAAATTTTGATAAAATTTTTCAAAGAATTTAAATATTTTCGTGAAATAATAAAAATCTTTGCAGAGATTCAATTATTTTCAAAAGTCTTAATAAAATTCTTCGCAAGAATTCAATTGTTTTCAAAAATATCAAAATTTTAGCAGAAATTCAAACATTTTAAAAAGTTTTGATAAAACTTTTTTTGGTAGAAATTTGATTATTTTTAAGACAATTTTTAAAAAATGTCTCGATAAAATTCAATTACTTTTAAAATTTCAATGAAATTCTTCGAAAGAATTCAATTATTATAATCTAAGATATTTTAACTGAAATTTATTTTTAAATCAATGTTTATGAGAAAATTCTACGGGAATTCAATTATTTAAATACAAAAATAAAGAATTTATTGAATAATTGAATGTTTCTTGGAATTCAATTCCTATTAAACATTTTTTCAACCAATTTTTAAATAATTAAATTCTTTGGACGAATTTTATTAAAATTTTTAAGAATTATTTCGAGGAATTCAATTAAAATTCTATTGAAGATACTTGAATTCCTAATTTAAGAATTTTATTATTTACGAAAATAATTGAATTCCTTTAAAAATTTTATTATTTATGAAAATAGTTGAATGATTGCAAAGAAATTAAAAAAAAATTTGTTATTAATGAAATTCTTTTGAAATTTTTATTATTTTTTGAAAATAATTAAAAGTTTTTGTAGAATTTTATTAAATTTTTTTTTTAAATAATTAAAATTTTTTTGAAAATTTTATGAAATTAGTAGATATTGAACAATATTTAATTATTGCGAAGAATATTATTACTTTTGAAAATAAGTGAAATTTTGCAATGGATTTTATTAAAATTTTTGAAAATAATTGAATTTTGTCGAAGAATTTTGCTATTTATTTATAAAGATAATTGAGATGTTGACCATTTTTTTTAGATTTTTTAAAAATAATTGAATTTCGGAGAAGAATTTTAATATTTCTAAAGACAATTGAAATTTTGACGAGAATTTAAAAAATATTTTGAACATAATTGAATTTTTGCGAAGAATTTTATACTTTTAAAAATAATTGAATTTACGAATTTTTCATCCTTTTTGAATGAAATTACGGACTTTACGGACCTTTTTCCAAAAAAACGGACTTTTTCAGGATTTACGGACCTACTTCGAGCCCTGTTAATTT
Organism: Leptopilina heterotoma; assembly: GCF_015476425.1. Taxonomy (NCBI): domain Eukaryota; kingdom Metazoa; phylum Arthropoda; class Insecta; order Hymenoptera; family Figitidae; genus Leptopilina; species Leptopilina heterotoma. The sequence continues at coordinate 1,107,591 of NW_025111098.1, read as the reverse complement.
GAAGGAATGAAATAGAATAAATTTTGTCAGGGCATAAAATAGATATTGTAAATTAATATGTCCGGATTTTTCATTTATTGGAGAAAACTGGTTGATACGTTCTAGCGCGCTGACATTATATTTGCATTATTCCAGACTTGCATGTCGTATATTTGCACCGCGTTCATCGCATCGCGTGAATTTATCACGCTTTTAATCCGCGTATATGTACGCTACCCAGCACATAATTTTGTGAATGTACCGCCCAGTGCATCACTCAACCGTAACAGCCATTTCTCTCCCATTTTGTCGATAAATGCAACAAAAAAATATATCACCCTGTAGGCATTTCGCAGCTGAAGTAGCTCGTAATTCAACAGCGTTGTGAATTTTCCGCTTGCAATAGCGGAAAGATTATATGCGAATGGCAAGCAAATGTATCCTGTGTGCATACTAGACATTGCTAAAATGTATTTCTTTTCTGCTTATAGCATCCACTCGAATTCGCATCATCGCCCTCATTGATTCTCTTTAAACCACTCTTGCGAAGCCTAAACCTCAAAAATATACATTTCTAGTGCACTGGCAAAATATTATTTATTTATATTTCAATACTAAATTTTTAATTTATTATAATAAATAAACAAAAACTATTTTCAAAAATTATTATCAAATTCTTTAAAAAAATTCAATTATTTTCAAGAAATATTCGAAATTCAATTATTTTCAATATCTAGTATTTTCATGAAATTTCGCAAAAGATTTCAATTATTTAACAAGAAAATTGATATAATTCAACCAAAATTCAATTATTTTAATAAATAATTGAATTTCAACAGGAATTAAATAAATTTAGAATATCATTTTCAAAAAAAATTCGAAAAACTAATTATTTAACAAAATTTTTTTACAGTTCTTCACACTAATTCAATTACTTTCACTAATAATAACATTTTACATAAAAATTCAATTTTTTAAAAAAAATTTTGATAAAATTCTGAGCAAGAATTCAATTATTTTCATAAATAATCAAATTCTTCTCAGGAATTCTAATGCTAATTTTATTATTTATGAAAATAATTAAATAGTTGCCAAGAATTTTATTAAAATTTTTAAAAATAATTGAATTCCTGAGAAGAATTTAAAAAAATGTTTTTTTAAAATTCTTTATAAGAATGAAATTATTTGCAAAACTAGAATTTTTCACAGGAAAAGAAATCAATTTTTTAAAATACAATTTTAATTACATTTTTTAAAAATAATTCAATTATTCTTTTAGATTTTAATAAAATTCTTACCAAGAATTCAATTATGTCGATAAATAACTAAATTATTCTCGAAAATTCAATTATTTTGAGGCATTTTAATAAAATTCTTTGCAAAATTCAATTATTTTCATAAATAACTTAACAATATTTATTACAAGAATTCAATTTTTTTTAAAAGTAATAAATTTCTTCTTGGAAATTCAATTATTTTCAAAAATTCTAATAAAATCGTTTGCTGTTGCGAGAATTCAATTATATTCTTAAACATAATTGTAGGATTTTCAGTTTAAAAAAAAATCAATAAAAAGATCTTTTAGTGGAATAAATTTAAAATTCAAAATTGTGCCGGTTTAGTTCTGTAGGCATCGTGAGTGTAAAGGAAGAAGGGCGCTCTTGCGCATAAAGACAGTATTTTTTGATAGACGCTACACGATGCATGTCATTTCTTTTTATCCGTTGTATTAATTATTGTATTAAATAAAGTTTAGTGTTCATATTCTATATCTTGTAGTTTACAATTGGGGGCTCGTCCGGGATACGGATATAGTTAAAGAAATGGAAAAACGCGAATGAGATTGTACGTGTAAAAGAGGAGTTAAAAAAAAACGTGGCCGAGACGAGAAGACGCCATCAAGACGAAAGACGATATAAAGACGAAAAGACGCTATTAAAACGAAAGACGTATAATAAATAAACTAAAAGACTGAGATTTGTTTCGAAGTACGGAAAAATAAGTTATATACAGTTGGATTGTGTATATATTAAACTGACGAACGCGTTGTGTGGCATTTTGTGAAAAAGCAGTGGACAGAGGTTCGGCGGCCATTTTTTTTGCAAGTGATTTGATTCGAGTGGTGTATTTGTAAGCATGGAGTGCTTAGAGCAAATCTCGTACATCAAGAAGAAAATAAAATTGGCCTCGCGAAAAACAATAGTGGCTTTTCACAAAGTTGTTTTTGAAGCCGAAGGTGATAGAGGGAATCGCCAGAGACTTAGAGAATGGGCAGGGTTCACATTTAGCGAAGATTCCGAGGAGTATCGGGATAAAATGGAATATATGGGAGCATTCTCTATTGGTGATCTAGTGTCAATTTGCAATCTGCTGGGAATTGATCATGAAGGAAATAAAGAGCAGATGAGGCAAAATATTGTCAAGTCATTGATGGATATAAACTCTCTACTTCCAAATGAGGATGACGACGAAGTTAGTCTAGATAGCAGTGATGGAGATCTAGATGATGGGACGAACAATTAAAATGAGACGAACAATGGCGAAGCAAGAAATGAAAGGAACACTGGTGAACAAAGAAATGAGACGAATATGATTGGAAATGGTACAAACGGAACTGTGCAAAGGAATAATGCTGGTAATCACGAAGAGAACAACGAACAAGAATACAATTTTAGAGGCGAAATTGGCTTTGATCAGAACAGTAATCGAAGTTCCATGAAGTTCGCTTTAAGCTACAAGGATGTAGAAGATTTTATACGCCCTTTTAGTGGAGAAGACGATTATCCTATTAAAAGATGGGTTTTAGATTTTGAAGAAGCAGCCGTATTGTTCGATTGGGACGATCTTCGAATGTTGATATTTGCTAAAAAATCTTTAAAGGGTTTAGCAAAAACTTTTGTGCAAGGGGAAAAAGCCGTGAGATCGTGGTCAAAACTTAAGAAATCTTTAAATTTTGAGTTTGATACCGGTCACATGTATGTGAAAATTCCGCGAAAGAAAAACACCACTGCACAAGTTGAGAACCCTTCTTTTTGAAGGTCTCAACTTCGTGAAAATGTGGTATCTTCCCTTGGGTTGACTTTTTCGACATCGACATGTAGAAAAAATTAGTCTAGCTGGGCCTTACTCGTCGATTTCCCTGACCGCGCGCCTTTCTCTGTCTTTTCTATCTCTGTCTCTCTCTACTCTCCGTTTCCGCTTTTCCTCTTTCGCATTCCTCCCCAGCAAAGATTCAAAGGGCCCAGCAGCCACTATATCTATATATATATATATATATGCTTCGAGTTAAAATTCGTTTCAACAATTTTGAAATTAACAGGATATATTGTAATAATGATTTATTAATCATTTATACTTATACTTATATTGTTTTACTATGAATTAGTTTAACAATATTTGACTTATTAAGTATAAATATTATTATTCCTATTATTATAATTATTATTATATGAGTGTTGGTATTATTAATACTGTTAATATTATCAACATTGTTATGTTTTATTGAATTGTTGTTCACTTTTATTAACAAGTTAATGTTAATTATTTTTTGGCTTTGAGAAATAATTCTTTTAATGTTTAAAAATAATAATTTTATTAGTAATACGTTTATATTATCTTGAGTAATAATTTCGATTATTGTTTAATTGTTTAATTAATAAATAAATTAGTATTAATTAAATAATTAATAAATCAATATTAAATTAAATAAAGAGATAAATATATTCCTTTATTTATAATATAATTATACAACGTTATGCAAATTATATGCATTATTATGTCTCAATTAGGGTAAAATGAATGTAAAATTAGATTTTTAAGTTTAATTAAGTTTATTTTATATTTTAATATTAAGTTAGTTATATGTAAGCTGACTAGCAAGTTCGTCTCTTGTTATCCCTCTTACATGTATAAAAAATCTTCCCCTTCCGAGAGGCAGATTTTTTATGCATAGAGTTATTGGGTATAAAAGGCGACGAAAATGCCCAGTCAGAGAGTCACTTCGCCGCCAACCCTTGTAACGGAACTACTTCCGTAGTCTCCTCCCAAATAAAACCCTAAATAAAATTTTAAAAAGTTCAACTTAACAGTTGTCTCTTTTCTTTTACCTACACTACTCTACGCAAGTCCCCAGTACATCTTACCGTACACACTGGCCTTGGCATTACGGGATTTATTTCCTGACTTTGCCGGCGCGTGAGACGGTACTTTCGTACTCCCTGCACCACATACTCAACTTACACACTATCATACACCTATTTGTACATCTTACCGTACACACTGGCCTTGGCATTACGGGATTTATTTCCTGACTTTGCCGGCGCGTGAGACGGTACTTTCGTACTCCCTGCACCACATACTCAACTTACACACTATCATACACCTATTTGTACATCTTACCGTACACACTGGCCTTGGCATTACGGGATTTATTTCCTGACTTTGCCGGCGCGTGAGACGGTACTTTCGTACTCCCTGCACCACATACTCAACTTACACACTATCATACACGTATTTGTACATCTTACCGTGCACACTGGCCTTGGCATTACGGGATTTATTTCCTGACTTTGCCGGCGCGTGAGACGGTACTTTCGTACTCCATTCACCACCTACTCAACTTACACACTATCATACACCTATTTGTACATCTTACCGTACACACTGGCCTTGGCATTACGGGATTCATTTCCTGACTTTGCCGGCGCGTGAGTCGGTATTTTCGTACTTAAACCCTTACACCCACAAACGTTTAAACCCCAATCTAACACCGCACTGATTGTAGCCATACGGGAATTAATTTTCCTTGCTTGTCTCTATGCGTGAGGTGGACGAAAGGGACGACCGTTTTTGGGGTTAATGGGTCTGACGTCATAGAGAGTTTGCCACTTTGACAGAGTCGGGCGGGATTTGTTTCCTGTTTCTGTGCACTGGGCGAGAGGCAGAATCTCATGGCGACAGTAGTATGATACTTGTGTAAACTATACTTTCACTACAGTACACAACTTTATTTGTAAACTTTTCCTGAATTTTATGATTAATAACAATTAATTATTAACTTTCAGACTTTGCTTAATTTTGAACTTCTCTAATAAGTGAACCATTAACCAACATCCATTTACAGATTTATTAATTAATTCTGTGTAAATGCACATTTCCAACCCCAGAAATGTGAACAAACCATTCTAACCTTCAAGTTTGTTTACGTTTGTGTGTCTAAATTCCACATCGACTTGACGCATTTGTTTTGACAGAAAAGCTAACCTCTAAATTCGGCCTCCTTCTGAGTCTTTAAATCTCGAAGTGCCCAGTCGATTATCGATTATTATCGAACTTCGAGAGATCGATTCTCGATTATCGAACATCGAGAGATCGATATATCGCTGACGTCACTGTTTAACGCCGGCTACGGAGAAGCTGCCTTCCCCTAAGGCCCAGCTACTCTGACGTCACTGCCAAGGTGCTACGAAAATAGCAATCCGCTCTTTGCCCGGTCCCTTCCCTTCACACGGTGACCGGTAACAAGTTTTCATCTAAAATGAATAGTGCTGATCTACACAAGCTGCTGACTGAGAGGAAGATGAAAAAGAATGAAGGAGTTCGAGAATATTCAATTGCTATGAAAGAATTAGCTTCTAGAGGATCAATAGAGGATGACGCACTAATTGATTATATCATTCGTGGTATTGAAGATGAACCAGCAAATAAGGTTATGTTATACGGAACAACAAAGTACAGTGAATTTAAAGAACGTTTGAAAGCCTACGAGAAAATGAAGAAGATGGTTCCAGAGACAACAAAATCACAAAAAGGACAACGAGAGGATTATTCGAAGAAGATGTCGAAACAAGGTGAAGTGAAAAGTGCTCCAAAAAAAAGTGACAGATGTTATAATTGTGGAGAAGTTGGACATCGATCGAGAGAATGTTCAAAAAAGTCGCTAGGTTCGAAATGTTTTAAGTGTGAGGGATTTGGACACATAGCGAAAGACTGTAATTCGAATTCTAGCAAAGTGGATGTTAAACGAGACTGCAATCTTGTGAGTTGTGTCGCCAATAAATGTGAAAAGGACGATTTTATTAACAATGTTAAAATTGTCGCATTAGTTGATTCGGGCAGTGATTTAACGTTAATTCGAGAAGAGCAATATAAAAAAATAGGTTCACCTGCACTTTCAGATCGACATATCCAGTTTCGTGGCGCGGGATCAGGACGATTTGAGACATTAGGTGACACGAGTGTGAATTTGATTATAGATAACGAGGTCTATTCGATTGTTGTTCATATTGTTCCGGACGGAGTAGTGCAGAATGGTTTAATTCTAGGAACAGATTTTCTACGTTCAGTCGAACTAAATATCAAGAAAGGTGTAGTGACAATCACTAAAATAGAAAACAGTGACAGTGATTTATTAGAAGTGCTCAAAATTGATGTGATAGAAAACAATGAACTAGATTTAACGCACATTAAAGATGAAAGTGTTAAAAACGAGGTAATTGATTTGATTATGAACTATTTACCGGAGAAAATAAAAGAGACTGGTGTAGAAATGCGCATTGTTCTAATGGACGATATTCCTGTGTATGAGCGACCGAGAAGATTAGCGGATATTGAGGAAAAAGATGTTGAAAAACAGGTTCGTAAATGGTATGAAGCTGGTATCATTCAGCTTTCGATATCTAATTATTGTAGTCGTGTTGTACCAGTTCTGAGAAAAAATGGTCTAGTGAGAGTTTGTGTCGACTATCGCAAAGTCAATACGAAGACTGTTAAAGTTCGGTTTCCTGCACCAATCATTGAAGAGCAACTAGACAAACTACAGGGTGCAAAAATATATACGACGATGGATATGGAAAACGGATTTCTCCATGTGCGGATAAAAGAAGGAAGCAGAAAATATACCGCGTTTAGTGTACCGAGTGGACATTATGAATTTACGAGAGCCCCGTTCGGCTTTTGTAATTCACCTGCATATTTTTTCAGATATGTACAAGCGGTATTTCGTGAATTGATTAGAGAAGGGATCGTCGTAGTGTACATCGATGATTTTGTGATTCCATCAGACAACGTGGAAGAAGGAGTGGAAAAGCTACGTCGTGTACTAAAAGTGGCTAGTGAATACGGACTGAAATTCAACTGGCAAAAGTGTCAGTTTTTGAAAGAGAAAATTAACTATCTCGGACATATTGTTGAAAGTGGAAAAGTGTCGCCTAGTGAAGATAAGACGAATGCCGTGAAACACTTCCCTAAACCGAATAATGTAAAGGCTGTACAAAGTTTCTTAGGATTAACCGGGTATTTTAGGAAATTTATTCCACAGTACGCGTTTATTGCTCGACCTTTGTCGGATTTACTTCGGAAGGAACAGGAATTTCAATTCGGAGAACATCAGGAAAATGCATTTAATCAATTAAAAAAAGCATTGAGTGAGCAGCCGATACTCCATTTATTTAAATCAACAGCTGAGACGGAATTACACACGGACGCATCAAGTTTGGGATTTGGAGCAATCCTATTGCAGCGTAGTAATGACGACAATCTTATGCATCCAGTGTATTATGCCAGTGGTAAGACATCACCAGCGGAATCAAGGTATGATAGTTACAAATTGGAAGTTTTAGCTGTCATCAGGGCCTTGAAAAAATTCCGAAAGTATTTACTCGGAATAGATTTCGTGATTGTGACGGACTGTAAAGCATTTACTCAGACTTTAAAGAAAAAAGATCTATCTGTTCAAGTGACAAAGTGGGCTCTATTCTTAGAAGAATTTCGATACAGGATTGTTCATCGACCAGGAAACAACATGCGTCACGTGGACGCGTTGAGCAGGTTTCCTCTACCTTCTGCAATGATAATTAGTCAATGTGAGACAGGTCTTGTAGAGAGTTTACGTTCAAGTCAAGAAGAGGACGAAGAATTGAAGGCATAATTAGCGAAAAAATTACTGAAGGAGAGACTACCGATGGTTATCATGTTACTCGAGGACTTTTAATGATCAATTTGAAAGGAGAAGATCTAATTGTTGTGCCAAAATTGATGCAAACTTCATTAATTCGACAAGTTCATGAGAGTGGACATTTCGCTACTGCAAGAACAATGCAATTACTCAAAGATGAGTACTGGTTTCCGAATATGCAAGCGCAAGTTGAGAAGGTGATCCAAAACTGCATTGTGTGTATCCTCGCAGAAAGAAAGTCCGGAAAAAAGGATGGCTTTCTTCATCCAATCCAGAAAGAATCTCCATTAGATACGTATCACGTCGACCATATTGGGCCGATGCCATCGACAAGTAAAAGTTATAAGCACATCTTGGTGGTAATAGATGCTTTTACCAAATTTGTGTGGTTTTACCCAACGAAGAGTACAACGTCGTCAGAGGTAGTAGATAGGTTAACAAAACAAGCGTTAGTTTTTGGAAATCCAAGGACAATCATTACAGATCAAGGGACTGCATTTACTTCCCAGGAATTTCAAACTTTCTGTCAACGGGAAAATATTCAACATCATGCAATTGTGACTGGAATACCAAGAGGAAATGGCCAAGTGGAGAGGGTCAACAGGACGTTGATTCCTATGATGACTAAGTTATCCATGCCTCATGCTGAGCAATGGTACAAATTTGTTGGAATAGCTCAACAGTATTATAATCACGCACCATGCCGAAGCACAGGTTTCTCTCCGTTTTTTCTTCAGTTTGGAGTCAAAATGAGACTAAAGGAAGATTTACGTGTGCAAGAAATTTTGGAAGAAGAGACTTTATTGGACTTTCAAGAAAAACGCTGTGAGCATCGTGAAAAAGCTCACGCACAAATCAAAAAAATGCAAGAAGAGAATAAGAAGAGCTATAACCGAAAGCGAAAAGCTCCGCATGAATACGAGAAGGATGACATTGTAGCTATTCAAAGGACTCAAGGAGGTCCAGGTTTAAAGTTCCGGGCAAAATATTTGGGGCCTTACAAGGTAACTAAAGTATTACGGAATGATCGGTACATCGTGGAAAAAATCGGCAACGGTGAGGGTCCAAAAACAACATCAACAGCGAGTGATCACATGAAACAGTGGTCTGAGTTTGAAGAAAACTAGTTCCCAGTGCCAGAACATCTGAGGTCAGATGTTGTCAAGATGACCGAGTGTAGGATTTTCAGTTTAAAATAAAATCAATAAAAAGATCTTTTAGTGGAATAAATTTAAAATTCAAAATAGTGCCGGTTTAGTTCTGTAGGCGTCGTGAGTGTAAAGGAAGAAGGGCGCTCTTGCGCATAAAGACAGTATTTTTTGATAGACGCTACACGATGCATGTCATTTCTTTTTATCCGTTGTATTAATTATTGTATTAAATAAAGTTTAGTGTTCATATTCTATATCTTGTAGTTTACATAATAAAATACTTTTTAGGAATTCAATTATTTTCAAAAAAATTTAATAAAATGCCACAGTCATTCAATTATTCTTAATAATTTTAATAGAATTCTTTGTAAAATTTAATTATTTTTAAAACCTTTTTGCAATTCAATGATTTTCAATATCAATTTTCATAAAATTTCCAAACAAAATTCAATTATTTCAAAATTTTTTCTAAAAATCTTCGTAAAAATTCAATTTTTTTCATGAATAATAAAAATTTCTCAGGAATTCAATTATTTAAATTAGATTTTGCATAAAATATTTTAGAAACCAATTTTTTTTAGAATTTTTAATAAAACTGCTTAAAAGTAAATTTTTTTTAAAAATTAACTTAATTAGTAAAAATTTTAATTGCATCTGTCAAATTTCAATTATTTTAGATGCCACTTAGTTCTTTTAGTGTTGCTTTCATTTAAATATTTTTTGGAGAAAAAATATTACGGACTTTTCTAAGTTAATTATAATTACAACTTTAAGAATGTTATTGTAGGTATAATTTAATTATTAAATAGTAGATTGTGCAACGAGTGGAGAACAAGGTCGATTTCTCGCGAGCTCGAAGTTTGCTGCGCAAGCGTAGCGCGCGCAGCAATCGAGCGAGCGAAAATCGCTGTTCTCCACAAGTTGCACATACTATTTTGTCCAACAACTGCAAAAAATTTTTTTTATAAATAATAAATTTAAACTATTAATTTTTCAAAATTTTAAGTTGACTTTACTCGTTATTTATCGAAATCAAAATATTACAATGATGTTATAGCAATAACTGAGAGTGAAACAAAATCTAATTTTGAAAAAAATTTGAAAAAAAATTTTGGAAAAAAATTTTTCAAAAATGAATGTTTTGAAAGTGTCTCTAAAGATCCCCAGAGTGTCCTCAAAATTCTGTTCCTAAAATGTTCTAATTCTAATATAAAATAAAAAATCGATTAGTCAATTTCTCATTCCACCACCAGTGGGGAAATGACTTCATTTCTCCACTGGCCAAACCACCAGTGGGGAAATGTACTACATTCCTCCATTGGTGCCTAGCGTACAATAGTTCTATTTCCACGAAGGCGTTGGACAAAATAAATTTAATAGTTTTTACCTACATTATGAAGAAAACAATTTTTTTTTAAATTTAAACATTGTCCTATTCCCTAATTGATTGTCATTGTTTTAAACTTCAACAAATAAAGAAAACTACATAGAACTTAAAATCCAATAATTAGGGTCAAACCATTATAATTCGAATAAAGTCGTTGGGGCCGAATTTTAAAAAAATATGAGTATAAAAAACATTTCAAAAATTCTCGAAAGTGCAACAAGAATTATTGATTTTACTTAAAAATTAGTTGATTAAATATTTTTTAATAATTAAACTAGTGAAAAAATTAAAATAACAGATAAAATATGTTTTTAAAGAAGGTTCGACAAATAACCTAATTTTGACGTTTCTATAAATTAATTCCACCTTGGTGGAATTATTTAATTAAATAAAAACTCACCGAATGTGGAGTATTTTTGATGAACTTTCAGGTTTTCTTATCACTTTTTTAATTTTTTCTTTAAATATACAAAAAATATTGAGATGAAAGTACGCGATTTCTGAATTTTTGCCTACTTTGCAAGTTAATATCTCCGTTAAAGAAAAATAAAAAAAAATTCTCTCACTTTTACAACTTCTAAATCACACCGAAATTTTCGTTTTCATCCCGGATCTATTTTAAAATGTATAAAGGTTTAAAAATTGCATACTTTATCAGGTTAAAACTATTTTTTTCTAATTGAAGTTGTTTTCTTCTTGTAAATCACGTTTCGATCACAGTGTTTAAAATAAGAACCAATTTCAATTTAAAGAAAATAAACAGTTTTAAACTCTTTTTTTTTGCTTAAAACTTCAACATTAAAAATTATTCTTCATTTTCATTGAAAAAATGAATCCTTTGACAGAATTACCCTTATACATTTTGTTACAAATCCCCTTTAAGATTCATTCACATTTTTCATGGCTTTTTCATGGTTTCAAAATTTCATCGAGTTTTATCCTTATAAAAATTTAATAACAGTAGCAGACATGTATCTTTTGTTCTTTTATTTTATATTTATACAGAGTGTAATTATAATACAAAACAATTAAGAAGTCTTGTAAATTTTTTAATTTTAAAAAATAAAAATTCCAATTCTTTAATTATTATTTTTATTTATTTATTAATTAAATTTCAAAGAAAGAAAGTCCATTCAAAATAATTCTGAAATTCACTTGTTTATAATTAATATTTACGAATTAATATTCCAATTAAAATTAACTCGGACGTAAAAGTTTATTCAATAATATTTACGAAATTTCGATTATTCAAAAATTTTTCATTTAAATATATTCAAAAATTCAACTAATTTCAAAATATAATTTCAGAAACTAATTTTTTCAGAATTTTTCACTTAAATTATTCGTTAAATAATTTATAATTAATAATTGTATAATAATTAATTCTTCAAGAATTAAATTAGCGATCTTATAAAACTTAGAGTAAAAAAAAGTAATACATTCTTGAACTCAAATTTTAATTTTCAAAATACAAAAATTAAAAATTACTTTCTTGTATTCAGTTACGAGTTCAAAAGTTTGTCATTTGTTTTTTTTTCACGTTTTCAATAGTTCATTTTTCTATAGAAAATTTACAAGATTTCTCATGGAGATGTCGAAGTCGTTGAAATTTTTTCATAGTAAAAAAAAATTGACACGAATTTGACATCCCTTTAAGGCTCTCTTTACCCTAACGCATAATCTCCTTAAAATTACAAGTTAAAAAGTTACAATACGTACTAAAAAATATTAAAGATTTTCCTTTTAAATAATTACAATAAAAATGATTAAAATTCATTCATTTTGAAAATTTAATTTTCAATAAACTTTAAAAAAATTTCTTTCTTCATCTTTTACCTGTCATTTTTTTGGAGTTTGAGGAGTACTTGTAGCTTTAAAAACTAGTGGATTTGATACTCGAAATATGCTTGGAAGCATAATAGCTAAAGTACCAAATACTTCATCAGACATTCCCTGGAAGAAATATATATTTTTTAATATTCATATTCAATTCAAATAAATTCATTTCAATTTCAATAAATTTATTACCTTTGGAACTAAAAATTGCAAATTCTTTAATTCTGCTCCACCCCACGAAGCCATTTCTATCATAAATCCTTTTACACATTTAAATACTAATTCTGCTCTTTTTGTACACCATGCAACTGTCATATCCTGAAAAATAAAAAACTTATCTTTAATTTGTCATTTAGGAACCAGTTTTGTTACAAAACAGTTTTAGCACACAGGTACGATATTAAAATTTTTAATTTTTATCATTTTCAGAATTTAACTATTTTCTACAATTTTCAGCTAAACTTCATCTCTAAAGCAATTATTTTAAATAATTTTCCTAAAGTTCTCCTAGAATCCAATTATTCAAATACAAAAACTCATTTTTTAAAAATAAATTTTAACTGTCCATGTTTTTTTCTTAAGTTATAAGGTTATAATATTTTCCAAAAAATATGAAAAAGAAATTCTTACAAATAATTCTTTAAAAATATTTTTAAATAATTTTTGAAAGATAATAGTTTTTTAATTATATACAATTGAAAACTTTTCCAAAGAATTGAAATTTGTTAAAAACTTTTAAAAATAATTGAATTTTTAAAAAATATAAATAAAAATAATTTTGAAGAATTTTAATTACAAGTAGAACCTTAATTTCTCCGAAATTTTAATAAATCTAAAACATTAAATTTTTATAAATTTGTATTTACTTTGTTCGAATTGAATCTTAAAAAATTAATATAAAACATTTCTAGGAATTAGTTTTTGAAAATATTTTATTGTAATTTTTTTGAAAATAATTGAATTTCTTAAAAGAATTTTTGTATAATTTAAAAAAGAATAATTAATGTTTTGATGAATTTTAATTAGAAATTTTGAACATTATTTTTTCCCCCAAAATGTTAAAAATAATTATATAATGTTATTACTTTTGTATATATTTGAATTTTCGGAAATATGTAATTAAAAGTCCTGAAAATATTGAATTTTTAAAAATTAGAAGCTAATTTTTATTCATTTTTATTTTGAAATTAACATTTAAAGATTTTAATTAAAAATTTTTTGATAATTCAATTATTTTCCATATTTGCAATTTAAATTCTTTAAATTTTCTGAATTTCTCTGACTTTACTGACGAGAATTTTGTTTTACTGTCATTTTCCTGACGTTACTGACATGTGGCCATCCTGATTTTTTTGCAAATAAAAATTCGAAAGCAAAATATAAATAAAAGTTTCGTGAAAGTTTCTGAGATAAGAATAAATATACAATAATTCATTAGATAAGAATAAATTACCTCTGTCATTTCATGAACTAATAATACTGGAATTGTGAGTGTCGTCACATCATTGCAACAAGCATTTTTCAAAATGTTTCTTAATCCTAAAATAGCTGGATGTCTGGAATTAATGTCACCTACAAAGAAGATGTTTTTTTGTTATAAAATACAATTTGAGTAAAAGTAAGCTGAAACTGTGGATTATATTTACCCGATCTCAAAGAATCATTCACCACCATGTGAAATAGAACGTGCACTTGTGCCAAATTGGAATGTCGAGTTATAAAAACATCACCCGTTTGTAGTGCCTTACTTGATAATTTTTTAACCTGAAATGTACACAGATAAATCATGATTATTCATATTCATGTATGAATTTTACGAATATATATAAACTTTTTCAAAAGAATTAATTCTACAGAATTGTTAGTTAAAAGTATGAAAAATTCAGATTTTCTAAGATTTTAATTTGAAACCTTTTCAAAATTCAATTATTATTTCGAAAAATTCACGTTATACCTAATGCTTTTAATATTCAATTATAATCTAAAATTTTAACTGAAATTCATTTTTAAATCAATTTTTCTTAAAAAATTCTACAAGAATTCCATTCTTTAAATACAAAAATTAATAATTTATTGAATATTTTAAAATAATTTATTAATTGAATTCTTTTGACGAATTTTAATAAAATTTTTAAAAATAATAACATTCTTCCAGGAATTAGATAAAAAATTTTATTCTAAGAATAATTGAAATTCTGCGATGAGTTTTATTATTTATGAAAATAATTGAATTGCTAAAATCAATATTATTATTATTTATAAAAATAATTCAAAAATAATTCAAAATAATTGAATCTCTGTAAAAAGTTTTATTCTTTATGAAAATAATGATATTATTGCTAAGAAATTTATAAAAAAATGTGTGATTAATTGAATTATTTAAAAAATTTGTTGTGGAATTTTTATTATTTATGAAAATAATTATATGTTTGCGTAGAATTTTAAGAAAAATTTTTTTTAAATAATTGTATGCTTGTGGAAAATTTAATTAAAATAGTAGATATTAAAAATCACTAAATTCAGGAAAATTTTTTGCTGAAGGACTTTATTATTTTATAAAGATAATTGAATTCCAGCCAAAAAATTTATTAAAATTTTTGAAAATAATTGAATTCATGTTAAAAAATTTTATTATTCTTCAAAATAATTGAATTTCAGTGAATAATTCTGTAATTTATGATGATAATTATTAAATTTATTCCAAGAACTTTATTTAAAATTTTTAAAAATAATTGAATTCCTGATTAAAATTTTGTTATTTTTAAAAATAATTGAATTTCTGCGAAAAATTCTGTTATTTTTGAAGAGGTTTATTTGAAAGTTTTAAAAAGAATTGAATTTCTGCGAAAAATTTTATGAAGAGTTTAAAAATAATTGAATTCATGTTAACAATTTTGTCATATTGAAAATAATTGAATTCTTGTCAAGAACTTTATTAAAAGTTTTGAAAATAATGGAATTTTTGTCGAAGAATTTTATGATAATTTTTGAAAATAATTGAATTCCTGATAAAAATTTTGTTATTTTTGAAAATAATTGAATTACTACGAAGAATTTTATAAATAAAATTTGAAAATAATTAAATTCTTGCGAAGAACTTTGTTCTTTATTATAATAATAATAATTGAATTCTCCTAAAGAATTTTGTTATTTATAAAGTTTTTTGTTATTTATTATTTATGAAAGTAATAGAGTTGTTAAGAAGAAATTTTTAAAACATTTATAAATAATTGAATTTCTGTGAAATTTTTATTGTTTTGTGAAAATAGTTAAATGTTTTCGCAGAATTGTATTAAAATTTTTTTTGAACAATTGAATTCTTTTGGAAAATTTTATTAAAATAGTAGATATTGAAAATCATTGAATTGAGGAAAATTTTTGAAAATAATTGAATTCCGGAGATGAATTTTATTATTTATAAAGATAATTGAAATTTTGACGAGAATTTAAAAAAAATTTCAACTTATTTGAATTTCTGCGAAGAAATTTATTACTTTTAATAAAGTAAAAAAATTTTGTGGTAAATGCAAACAGTTTATTATTTATTAACTAAATTGACAAAATTCAAAAAGCAAAGTCAAATTTTGTTATAGCATTAATTAGAAATAATTGTAAATTTTTGTAAATCCTTTTTTATTCGATTATCGGAAGAGTGATAAATGAAACAATGTAAATTTTTGTTTGGATTTTTAGTTTACTTTTATGTAAATACGAGTAAAAATACTAAAACTGTTAGACTTTGATTTTCAATCTTTTATGTATTAAGAGATAACTTAAATATAATCTCAAACTATAACTGTTTACATTTACTCCAAATAACCATATATTTAATCTATAGTTAATAATCGTTAATACTTGTAAACCTGAGATTCACTTTCTTCTCTTTGGTGTTCTTGTTTCCATGTAACAGCTTCTTTGACATCATCACGAATTTTTTCTAATTGATCATCAATTGGAGGAAAATGAAATTCCGTAGTGAGCTGACATATTGAACTTAATTCTGTAAAATAAGCATTGTTTTCAGTAAATGTAATTTTATTTTAATAAATATATATATCAAGACGTAATTTTTAAAAAAAAAATAAATAAATAAAAATTATTATTATTATTATTATTATTATATGTGGACGTCCGCATGAAAAGGGACCACTTTGTCGGTTCTAGATTCCGAGATATTCGCAATTTACTAATTTTGAAGAAAAATATTGAAATTGTTTTTATCTTTTTTTCTTAATCTACAGGGTCTACCACGTCGATTCATGCAGTTTTTATTAATTTATTGACACTCTAAGTATTTTATTTCGTTGTTAAAAAAAAAAATGAAAAGGGACCACTTTGTCGGAAATCTGTTATTTTTTCATTGTTTCAAAACGAAGGTAGGGAAAAATTCGAAACCTATTGATTTTCAATCTTAAGGGTGTTCTAGACTTAAAACAATTTTCATCTGAATAACTTCCCGGAAGAGCCGGAGAAATTCGCATTACAATTTTTAATTTCGTGTTTTTAGAAATGAAATTTTTAATGTTTTCTAAGATTTTTTATAATAAAGTCGCTTAAAAAATTTTTTTAGGCTACTTTTCTTTTATTTGCTTGAAATAACTTTAAAAAATAACACCGAACCTTTAAATTCGTTAAATATTCCACTTTATTAATTAATAACCGTATTTTTAGAAAAGGGACCACTTTGTCGGAGATCCATTATTTTGTCATTGTTAAAAAATGAGAGGGGGGGGGGGGGAATTCGAAACCTATTGATTTTCAATCTTAAGGGTGTACTAGACTTAAAACAACTATTATCTGAATAACTTCCCAGAAGAACCACAGATATTCATATTACAATCTTTGATTTCGTTTTTCTCGAAATGACGTATTTGATACTCTAAACTTTAAAATTCTGTAACTCATCGAATTTTTTACCAAAAAGGTTGTAAGACCACTCAAAATTTTCCAAATTTTGTCAGGAATTCGCCCATATAGATAAGTCCAATAGTGCCAAAGTGGTCCCTTTTCATGCGGACGTCCACATATTTATTTATTTATTTTTTTTAAATTAATCTTCTTAACCTTTCGTGATTCCGGAAAAAACTCCTAAGTTACTATCACTGAGAAGTACCAATCCACACAAATCATTTGAATACAATCCTAATGCTGTTTGAAGTCGTTGAGGTGTCGGATCAACACTAACAAGAATAAATTTTATTATACATTAAAAATAAATTTTTAATTTTTAATTTTCAATTAAAAAATAAGAAAATACATTTAAAAATGAGTTTTTAAGTTGATTATGATAAATTAAAATTAACAAAGTTTTTTAAGCAGAAATTTCATAAAAAATTTTTTGTTTTGATATCATATAAAATCTTTTTTGAGAAATTTTATGTGATCGTACGAGATCTCATATGCAAGAATATAAAAACTTTTTTTTACTTACCCGCTATCATTAAGTTTAACTCGGCAAAAATCTAAAACATCACCGGTTAAAATACGAATATTATGCATCTGTTTCATTTGGGATCCCAAGTGTATAGTAAAACTTTCTTCTAATTGCGGAAAATCTGTCGTACTTTTTTCATCATTTCTACAAAAATTATTCAATCCTGGTCTAATAGGAGGAATTGATACCATAGGTGATTCCCTGTAAAATTAATTGGATACAAAGAATTAATTATCATTCTTTTTGTATAGATAAAAGAACTTGAGAAAATAATATTACGAAAATTATTAAAATGTTTTGACACTTTGGAAAATCGGGAAAATTGAAATAAATTTCTAGATTATAATTTTTATGCAAGAATGTTTATTTAAATTTTAAAAGGTTTTTGAACTTTTAATTTTTTTAATTTGCCCCTTTATTTCCTCTCTTCATCTTTTTATTTTCTCACATTAATAAAATTTAAAAAAAACACCGAAAATCATAAATATTCTTTCTTATTCTCTTTAAAAAATAAACTTACAAAAATTACCATTTTTTATAAATTAGAAAAATTGTTGGTCGAAATAAAGGAATTTTTTTTTACTTTTTGCAACTATTGGAAAAATTTTAGTTTTTTGGAACTTAAAAATCTTTTAATTTTATAATTTCAGATTTTTTGATCTTAGAAAATTTTTATACAAGGTAACAAACATAAAATAATAATTCCTACTAGCACATTTTACTGTTTCCAAAGTTAATTTTTCTATAAAAATTATTAACAATTTCTTCAAATTCGGTACAATTTGCTAATAAATAATTTTATTTACAGAGTAAATTTTACTACTTATGAAGAAAATTTTTCTAATTTTTCTAATTTTTCTAAGGAAATTTTCTTCGTTAATAGTAAAAGTTATTTTGCAAATAATTATTTTTAATAGCAAATTTAGCTCAGACTTCACCCTCGATAACTAATTTTAAAAAAAGTATCAAAAAGTAGTTTTAAAACTAAAAAAAGTAGTAAAAAAGTAACTATCGAAAAAATAAACCTGTCGATCAAAAAAACTCGTTTTAGACACTTCACAAAACTGACAAGAATTCCATTCCATACTTTTTATTTTCCTGACTTTTTCCTAATTTTCATCAAAAATATTTACTTCTTTCTTATCCTGCTAATAAATTAAATTCCTGCAACGAATTTTATTATTATTTTATTATTATTTATTTTAAAAAAATTAAAAAAATTTTTTTTTAAATTTAAAAAAAAATTATTTTTTTTTATTTTTTTTTCATGAAACAATTTAAATATTTATAAAAATAATATACCTAATAATTGTTGCCAAGAATTTTATACAATTTTTTAAATAATTAATTTCTTTCGACTAATATAATAATTCTTGCCAAGAATTTTATACAATTTTTTAAATAATTAATTTCTTTCGACTAATTTTGAGCCAATTATAATTTAAATAATTAAATTCCTGAGAAATTTTTATTATTCATAAAAAAATTAAATTCTTGTACGAAGATTTTTACAAAAAATTTTTTTAAATAATTGAATTCTCTTTAAATATTATGAAAATAGTAGATATTGAAAATCATTGAATTGCTAAAAGTTTTTTAAAATAATTAAATTTTACAAAGAATTTTATTGAAATTTTTGACAATAATTGAATGTCTGTGTGGTATTTTATTATATTTTTTTGAAAATAATTGAATTCTTAAAAAGCATTTTATTATTAAAAAAAATAATTGAATTCTCGCGAATGATTTTATTAGAATTTAAAAAAATAGTTAAGTTGAATGCAAGAAGTAATTTATTTCTTTTAAAAATAATTGAATTCTTGTGATAAATATTGTTATTCCTGAAAATAATTGAATTTTTTTAAAAGAAATTTTCTTATTAATCGACATAATTGAATTGTTTCGAAGAATTATTTATGTAAATAATTGAATTCTTGGGAAGAATTTTATTAAAATCTAAAAGAATAATAAAATTATATTAAAAAAAATTTAATTAAAATTGTATTTAAAATTGATTTTTCTCGAACAATTTTATTAAAATATTTGAAAATAATTGAATTGCTGTGAAAAATTCTAATTATTCTCCTTCACTATAATATATACATAAATAATTGAATTCTTCGAAATCATTTTAAAAAAGATTTTTTTAAATAATTGATTTTTTTGAGGAATTGAAATCAAATTTTTAAGAATCATTACATTTTTTGGACCAATTCCTGTAAAATTGAATTAAAAATAATTAAAATCCTGCGATGAATCTTATTATTTATGAAAATAATTTAATAGTTGCAAAGAATTTTATTAAAATTTTCAAAAATAATTGAATTCCTGAGAAGAATTTTATTATTTATGAAAATAATTGAATTATTGCGAAAATTTTTTATTAAAATCTTTAAAAAGAATTGAATTTTCGTGAAAAGTCTTGTGATTTTTGAAAATAATTGAATTCTTCATAAGAATTTTATAAACATTGTTTTAAATAATAAATTTTTCGAAATATAATAAATATTATGAAAATTTTATTTGAAATAGTTGAATTCTTGTGGAAAACTTTATTTGTGAGAATAATTTAATTTTTGGATTAATTAATTTAAAATAGTATTAAAAATAATTGAATTTCTTTGATGAGTTTAATTATTTTTGGAAATAATTGAATTCTTGCTTAGAATTTTATCAGAAATTTTTTTAAAAAATTGAATTTCGATGAAAATTTTATTATTAGTGAAAGTAATTGAATTATTGTGAAGAATTGTATAAAAATTTTGTTAAATAATTGATTTTGTCGAAATTTTTTTCAAAATGCTATTCTCAATTAATTGAATTCCTGTGTAAAATTTATTATTAATGAAAATAATTTAATTTTGCATGAATTTTATCAATTTTGTTTTAAATAATTGAATTCTTTTCGAAATTTCATAAAAATAGTAGGTTTTATAGTAGATGAGTGCAAAGCCTGTTTGCTATTTTTGGAGGAAATTTTACTAATTTTTGCATTTACTATTGTTTAGTAGAAAATTAAATACAAAAAGAACTTTTTTATTCACTTAGAAAAAATTGTAAATGCTAATTTCTTAAAAAGTTATTTGGAAATTAATTTTAAAATACGTACACTGGAGTAGACAGCATACTTGTTTGTTGCTCCTCTAATAATCTCATGATCCAATTTCGATGTTGCCTTTTTTGTTCGAGTTTTAGTGCATCAATTTTAGATCCCCAATGGCCTTGCAATAAACTTATCTCTTCAAAATGTCGACCAGCCATTTCGTTAATTGATTTCTCGGTAGAGCCACTTTCCAGTGTCTCTACAGCTATACACATTTCTTCGGTTTGTCTAAAATATAATTTAGAAAATTAACAAGTTTTTCAAAAGAATTACGAAACATTTATTCAAATAGTAAAATAATGAAGTCAACGATCTGTAAACAAAACAAGTTTCATTTTATGAAGTGTTAAAAACATAAAATAAAAAATAATTATTATGAAGTTACAGAAGAGATGACGCAATAAAAATCTAAAGACAAATAAACTGAACTTACTTTCTTGTCAATTGCTCCTGAGCAGCATCTCTCATTTGAGTCACTTTCGTCACATCACCTCCATATTTATGTTCAGCTTGTAAAATTGGTTCTAAAGAAGGCGAATGCACAAGTCGATGATAAGCAGCAGCAAATAACTCTTCATCTGTTGTTCCCAAGGGTTCAGCGTATTCTACAGTTTTTTGTTTATAGATTTTCTCCCAATTTTTAATAATTTCCTCGACATCTAAATCACCTTGTACTGCTGCATCAATGCATTTTTCAGCCATCTCATCATGAAATTTCAATGTTAAGCTATTCACAGTACTTTCAAGCGATTCAAATAAATCTTTTTCAATATAAGACGGCAGTTTAAATGCAAGCATGGCACGATGAACAAGTTCCTTTATTGAACCTAAAAATGGAATTCGTAAAGGAATTTCCAATTTATATTCTTGATTTGTGGTACATGTTGGAAATTTAAAGGTAAATGATTTTTCCACGTAATCTTCGTCCATAATTTCAGTTTTTAATCTGAAAAAAGTAATTTTGTTTTAAAATTATATTAATAAATTAAATTAATTCTAAATAAATAAATTTTCTTATTCTTCCAGTTCTTATTTAATAATTATTTTATTTTGAAAAATGAGACTTCTTTTATGATTACTTAAAAATTAGACTAGAATTTTTTTAACCAAATCGTTTTTTAAAATCAATTTTACGTCAAATCTTAAATGAACTATAAAAATTTTGTTATGCAATATTTTTTCATAATGTAAAATGAATCAGAAAATATTTTTTCACTTTTAGAATTGTTATATTATTCATAATAATTGATAGATTCTAAAATCCATCCGTAATTTTCTAGAAAATATGCTTTTGTATCGACAAAAAATTGCCGAATGAAAAAATTGATTATTACTATTTTTAAATCTCTTTTTTGAAAAAACATTGTTTTTAGGTTGAAAAAGCTAAAAAATACCATTGTTATTCAATTTTTTGATACGAAAATTCATTTTTTTATTTTTCTAACTAATTTTAAATCATAATCTTATTATATTTAATATTTTAAAAAATTATTTGAAATTAGTTATAGAAAAATAGAAAAATTAATTTTCGTATAAAAAAATAATTTCATTCTTGACAAGAATTTTAGACAAATTTTTAAATAATTGATTTCTTTCGACTAATTTTCAGCCAATTCTAATTTAAATAATTGAATTCCTATGAAATTTTTATTATCCATGAAAAGAATTACAAAAATTTTTTTAAATAATTGAATTCTGTTTGGAAATTTTATGAAACTAGTAGATATTAAAAATTATTGAATTGCGAAAAGTTTTTAAAAATAATTAAATTTTACAAAGAATTCTATTAAAATATTTGACAAATAATTGAATGTCTGTGTGGTATTTTATTAAATTTTTTTGAAAATAATTGAATTCCTAAAAAGCATTTTATTATTTATAAAAATAATTAAGAATATCTTGCGAACGATTTTATTAGAATTTTTTTAAATAATTGAATTTTCAAGAAGAAATTTATTATTACTTTTAAAAATAATTGAATTCTTGTGATGAATATTTATTATTATATTATTTAATATTTATGAAAATAAATGAATTTTGCAAAGAATTTTATTAAAATGCCTTAAAATAATTGAATTTTCGGGAATGATTTTGTTAATTATCGACAAAATTGAATTCCTTTGAAGAATTATTTATGTAAATAATTGAATTTTTGCGAAAAATTTTATTAAAATTTAAAAGATTAATTGAATTTTATAAAAAAAATTAAATCAAAATTGTATTATTAAAATATTTGGAAATAATTGAATTCCTATAAAAAATTCGACTGTTTTTGTAAATAATAAATTGAATTCTTCGAAAGAATTTAAAAAAAAAGTTTTTTTTAAATAATTAATTTTTTAGAGGAATTTAAATCTAATTTTTAAGAAGAATTACATTTTTTGACCAATTCCTGCAAAATTTTATTAAAAATAATTGAAATTCTGTGAAAATTTTTTTTTTTTGAAAATAATTAATTTCTTTATAAGAATTTTACAAACATTGTTTTAATTAATTAATTTTTTCGAATTAAAATAAATTTTATGAAAATTTAATTTTAAATAATTAAATTCTTGTAGAAAACTTTATTTGTGAAAATAATTGAATTTTTCGATTAATTAATTGAAAATAGTATTAAAAATAATTGAAATTCTTAAATCAGATTTATTATTTTTGAAAATAATTGAATCTTTTTAAAGAATTTGATTATAATTTTTGAGAATAGTTTTTTGATTTCTATTATTAGAGAATTTCAAAAGTTAAATTTTTCAAATTTTTTTTAAACTGCAAAGTAAAGTAGAAAATACAGCGGTGTACACCGGTGTAATCAATGGTCAGGGGCTAAAATGTCATTCACATTACACACGTTCGAGAACTATTTAAAAACAGAAACGGAGATTGAAAAACAAGAACTATTCTTTATTTTTATCAAAAATGTACATTTGCTAAATTAAGTATTGATCTCAACTCACAGGCAAGTCGTCAAGTTAGAATTTAGGTTCGAAATAAACCTTAGCACATAATAATTTTATATAATAGGAAAATATTTGACACCTACTTAACCTCAAAAATTGCAATCACAACATCCTCTTCGTTTTATTTAAACCAAGGTGAGTTTCAGTTATTCTTATGTAGTTTTATCCATTTTATTAGTTTCAAATTTAATATTATGTATGTCAGTGAAACAATTTCCCTTTGTTATTGAAATACTTGCAGTATAAATTCCTTTTGACCACCACTATTGACAACCAGGAGAGTTAACTACAATGTGAAATGCAGTAGCGTAGTAACAGAGAAATATTTTAGGGGCGGGTGATTTTTTTATTTGTAAAATATAACTAAAATGTTTCTTTCTTCTCATTCATTTTTGTAAAATTATTTATTAGTCAGTTAGTTAAATTTGATTTTATTAAACCTAACGTTCGAGGAAATTTTATTTATCATTTTTTCATTTATTTTATTAAAAATTTAATTTGTTCTTAATACATTAAATTTTAAAGAAGAATCTAAACAATCGGAACAAAAGTTATAGTACTTCAATGTCATAATTTCGTATTTTAAAAAAGGTCACATTAAATTTTTTAATTCCTTTTGGTAGAAGCGTAAGGAATTTAATTTTCTACACTTTCAACAATTTAAAGTTATATTTCAATAAAAATTATAATTTTTTGTCATCAATAATAAATAATTTCAGAAACATAACCTAAAATTTAACAATAATGTTTCTTATTGACAGAAAATCGAGCAGAAAATTGTAATTTTTTTCAAATCAAAATCTTTGCCTTTCCTCTAAAACGGATTTAAAATTTATTTGTCTTTTTCGTTTAAATTACAAAATTATGTTCATCCCATAGAATGCAGACCTCTAGAAAAGAAATTAATTAACATTAAAATAATTAAAATATTATTTATTAAAATAGTATTTTCTATAAAAATCAAATTATTAATATTCAAGAAGAAATAACAAAAATGTTGACTTATATTATTTTTGAGTTTCTCCTCTTTCGAATATAGTACAAATTTTTTTTCTAATAAATAAAAAATCCCCCCCCCCTTTTTTTTAAAAGTCAATAATTTTTTTTGTCTTTTTATTGTAAATATATTTTAAAAACATGTTTTTCTTGTTAAAACAGTTTTAATTAATAAAAAGATCACTCGAAAGCTTATAATATTCTACGTTAAATGATATATAATTGAAATTAACAATCGACAAATTTGAAAAAAAATTTAAAAATAAAAATTTTTTGACAATTTTTTAAACTGTGGCGTATTTTTTAACAATTTTCAGACAGAATTTAAAACTTATATAGCTTTCATCCTTCAAGTCTCATATTTAATTTAAAAATGAAAAAGTTTTAAAATTTTATTCGGTTCGTGAGATATATGATTATAAACGTCCGAGCATTTTCAGTCAAAAACCGTAAAAAATTGACTAATTTAGTGCATTTGTCCAAAAACATGCTCTGACATTTATAATGATTTCTCGCGAACCTAATAAGATTTTTTAACTCTTTTATGGTATTAAATTAAAGATGAGACTTGAAGGATTATACCTATATAAAGTTTCAAACTTTGTCTGCAATTTTTTAAAAAATATGAGAGTTTAAAAAATTGTCAAAAAATGTTCATTTTTAATGTTTCTTTTTAATTTTTTAAAATTTTCAATTACTAAAAGTTTCATTAAACTAAGTTTTTATAAAAATTGTAACGAGAAATCTAGACGTAGCGCATGAGAGTCATAATTTAGAGCACATTTATCTTGACAATCCACCGCCATTGTATCAAATCGTTTGCTGGCTGAATTTAGATTTATTACTACTATAATTCAGTCAAATTTTAATCCAATCCTAAAAATGTTAATTTTAAGCTCGATACAGTTTTTTACTTAGTGTTAAATATACACAAATAAATATGAAATGAAAAGTCCTCTATCATATTTCTTTTTAATGGAGAATGCTTTGTGTAATTCTTCAATATAACAAATGTAAATAAATTTCTTATATATTGTCTGGATGTATGATTTTATTATTATAAAATTATTATGTTCACATTTTATGTTTCATTTTTCGATAACCTGTTTAGGAAATAAAAATTAATTCTCTTTATTCAATTGATTATTGTCTTTATGGAAGCTTTGTGACTCAAACATTTATAATTAAAATCATAATTTATCTTTGACTAGCATAATGTTAATTTTCACTGAATAGAACATGTTATTTTTTATTATTATACTTTACTCTGAAGAAACCTTTTTTTACAGATGGTAGCAACTGCTACACTTGCAAAAGTAGCTGTCTA
The DNA here is from genome assembly GCF_015476425.1 of Leptopilina heterotoma. NCBI lineage: Eukaryota > Metazoa > Arthropoda > Insecta > Hymenoptera > Figitidae > Leptopilina > Leptopilina heterotoma. The sequence goes on along the minus strand of NW_025111098.1, from coordinate 1,081,470 downwards.
TGGAGCATGTGGTATTTCCGCATTTGGACTGTTTGCACACTATCATACCGAAAATAGTGTACGCAAATCTTTATGCTACAAAGAAGCTATGGACTGCTTATGTGATCATCCTGAGGCTCAACAACAATTGGGTAAATCAATATCGGGTGGTAAGATTGACTATAAAAATGGAGTTGGGTATGATTCAGAAACGGAGAAATTTTGGTACAGTCTTCCAGTAACAGGATCAAAAGCGAGAGGGAATATGACTTACTATGTTAATAAAGTTGAAGAAGAGGATCGAAATTATAAAGTTTCTAGAATTGAATTAGAAGTGGATCACATAAAAGATAAAATATTGTTAATAAAAAAGGAGTCTGTGTAATTGTATATTAAATAGTTTATCAATTATTGATTTTCTTAATTTTAAACCCATTGGCTATCATATACATTGAACCAGCGTCAACAGTAAACCACTTCAATTTTCTGAGAAATGACTCAGTGAAATTTTTTCTTATTCAATATATAAGTTAGTTTTACCGAAACAGCCTATGTCCAAAAATTTCCGGCACGTAGGTTTATTATTTATAAAGAAAAACTAAAAAAACTGTTTATATCACGTACAAAACAAAAAATTTTGTGGAAATATAATAACGTTTTTTTATTGAAATATGAGGAAGCAGTTTTTAGTGTACATAATTAAAATAATGTAAGTATGTCAATAATATAATTATAACATTCATAAAATAAAAATCTTTATGAGGAAGCAAAATGTTCATGAAGTGAATATAAAAATTTCTGCTTAAACTTTGTTGCGGATTTTAGTAAAAATTTAAAGGTTATTTTAGAGGAATACAAATTTTGCTTTTATTTAAAACTGAAATAGAAGACAATTTGAAGTTAAATAATGTCAAAACCACTTGAGTGGCGACAAACTTCTAAGAAGTGCTTAATGCATGACAAGGAAGTAATATAAGACCTTTCATATAGATATATTTCTTGTATAACATATCCACAGTTTCTTTACCAAGAGTATCAGCTTCAAAGCACTAGCACACTTTTGTCCTTCTATCAACTTGAAAATTTGCCTTAAAGTAACTAACTATCCACTTTGATGCTCTCAAAGTTTCGCTTGACACCCTTTTTACGTAACAGTAGGCGTGCTCTTTGTTCTTTATGACTTAGTCGGCATCACCGAGAAAAATCATAATGTTTGATACAAAGTATCTACATGCATTCTAAATAATGACGAAACATTATGAGGGCATAAGCACACGTACTAGTATAATAAAGTTTTATTGAAGATAATGGAATAAAAAACAATATTAAAGGTAGTCATCAGGAGGATGACAGTGAGCAAGAAGAAGGTACCGAACATGGGAAAATAGCAAGTTTGAAGAACCACATACGAAAAAAATGAAATTTTTATGTCAAGATTGCAGGAAGAAAATAACTTTGGTTTAGTTTAAAGAAAAATTTCATAGTTGCATTATAACTAAAAAGTTTTAATTCTTTTCCCAATGTATCATAATGACACAATTATTTTTATTAACTTCCGTCATATAGGCACATATAAAAAGTGAAAATATATTTACGTCATTCAACGGTTACTAAAATAAATATGCTTTCATTTCTTTTCCACTTACATACCTTAATTTTCGAAGTAATTTCAATTTCAATTGTTTCGGGAAAAACTAATATTATTACATTAATATAATTTTCTTGATGATTTAGGTAAATTACTTTGGACAATAATTTTTTTCAGTCTGTTATTGTCCACAGAGGGAAGTGGTTGTACATTATGAAGTTTGTATGAATATTTCTTTTCCTTTTTGTTTCTTGGAGAGAAATACTAGGAATGTCTCCGAATAGTGAATTTTCTAATAATTCGAACAGTTCAATTTTTGATGGATTGGTAAAATATCTAGAGGAGGATTCAAAATTGCACCAGGCTGTATTTATTCTGGATGATTCACTAAACAGTACGGATATAATAATGAATTCTCTCATCAAAACAGTAAATTCGCATTTCCCATCTTACAGAGTCAATTACGAAGAGTTGGAATTCTCAAATGCAAAAGAATCATTCTTTAAACTACTCAAAACTGTAAAAAGAACTACACTTATTGTTTTACAGATATTGACGGATTCGGCATTTGAAAGCATATTTAAGAAAATTTCATATATTTTTCGGGAAACACTGAAACCAAAATGTTTAGTTGTAATCTCTTTTCCCGTAAGTGAAGACGATATAGAAAATGTCTTGAACAGTTTTCATAAAATTGAATTTTTGGATATTAGTGTTGTAAGCTACAGTCAACATGTTAAAGGAAAAATTGAACAAACTTCTCCAGTGCTAATTGTAAGTGAAATGAATCCATTTTTCAACATCTCTTCTTCAAATCCACTTTCATTTAAATCTCAATGGTTTCCAAATAAACTTTTCAATCTAAATGGAAAAAAATTGGATTTCTCTTGTCAACCTGTTAATGATTCATCTGAATACGAATATAAGAGAGGAATAAAATTTTTGGATATTCTGCAGCAAGAAATGAATTTTCAACCAAAAATACGACATCGAATATCTAAGGGTGGCAAAGTAGTCCTGACCGCCAATGAAGAAGATAGTTTTTCTCTTTGGGATGAACTTCTTGATCAATCATATGATACAGACACTGAAATTAAGTTAAATATTATAACAACATATAGAAAAAATATTGCAGCACTTGCAAATGCACAAATTTTTAGAATTACTAATCTTAGGGCAGTAATTCCAAACGATGTTAAAGTCAGTAAAGACATTGAAGTTTCATCAGAATTTTGGTATATGACCTCGGCAACAATTGGTACGATCGCTATCATACGACTATTGGCATTTTTATTGAAATTTAGAAGGAGTACATGGCAAACCTTAAACATCAGTCAAATTGTAATCGGAATGTCAAATCCCGAGAAACCAGATACATTGGCTGCTAGAATAATTTATGGTACACTACTGATTTCCTGCATCGTTTACTCAGGTTATATTTACTCCGTTATTCTTGATATTAGTATTCGATCATCCCCAGAAATTTCAAATTTTACTGAACTTGTTAAATCCCACATTACGCCAAGGATAGGCTACGATTTACCATACTACAGAAGACAGGAAACTGAAAAGTCTTCTATTCAACAGTGGCTAGATAAATCCACTAGATTTGCAAATGGTGATGAGGAAGAATGTTTGAAATTTTTAGCTAAATATCGAAACATAAGTTGTGTTCTTGATGATGCTGCATATCATGTGAATGCTTATCAAGTTAAACACGGCTTTATAAATGTAAGAATACTGCGAAAAACTATCAGTAATGGTATCCGTGCCTTTATAATGAAGTCGGATTCACTTTATACTGAACGGATTAATGAAATAATTCTCAAAGCGTCTGGTTTTGGATTACTTAAGGAATTTTATGATGACATCCCAAATTTACGGAGTAGCATAACGGAACCGGAATTAATAACAAAGGAAAAATTATTGCCAGTGCTTCTTTGTGTACTAGTTGTTGGATATTCTCTTTCTATTATTGCTTTTCTTTTTGAAGTAATTACAGCAAAATTGAGGAGTTTTTTCTACAAACCAAAATTTCGTTTTGTAAATTAATAGAGGAAAAGTTTGATGCTAAAATAGCCTCATACTTTGAGTAGGTAAGACAACTTAATTTCAAATAAAGTATCATTAAATAAAGGAACCTGAAATGTAAAAAAAAAATTTATAAAATGTCTCAATTTAACAATTACGGCAACTGTTAATTTTTTTAAATTAATACTTATTACAGTACTTTCAATTTTTTTGTTCTAGATGAAGTAGTCTTCTAGTATATGAATCTAGAATCATCATTTAATATAAAGAATAATATAATGGAAAACCCCTGAACAATGAAAAGAGGAGCTGACAAAATCCTTAGGAGCCACGAGTGTAATTATTCACCAACTACGCAAAATTTCAAGAAGGTTTATAAGTTTTTTCATTTAGTTTTTTCCAATTTTCCTCTTATTAATTTGACATTTTCAAAATTTTGTCATAAGAAGTATTATAATTATATGTAATATAAATTTTTTTGTATGTTTATTTTAGTGTACACTTTATTATTTTGCGTAGTGTTTTATAAGATTTTTAATGTATACTTAGCTTCCTGTTTGTAAGGTTTATTAATGTATTTTTTAAATGTTATTTTAACGTATTTTACTTATTATGAAAAATATTTTTACTAGCTTGTGTCATGTATGAAAAATTCGAGTATGCTCGTCATTCAACGTGTACAAAAATAAATTCAATTTTCATTATTTTTTCTTTATGTACGTTATTTGGAGTAATTGAAATTTCATTTTTATACAGAAATATCCTATATTATTACTAAATTTAATTTAATTTTCTTGATGAGTTGAGTAAAAATTTGAGTATGAATTACTTTTCGAAATTGTTTTACAATAAGAGGAAAATTTTGTATCACCATTTTTCGACTAAAAGGACTTCACATGAGGTTTTCCTTTTGAGAAAACGTCAATAAATATGAAATAATTCCAAAAATTCAAAAAAGGGAAATTTAAAAAATTCGAATTCAGCCGTTTTTGAAATTCACGATTCAGAAATAATTTTCACAAAAATTGGTCTTCTGCATCAAAATTAAATAACTAATTTCATCATAATTTAACTTTGTCAATTTTCTGACATTGTCATTAAGCTGTATTGTAGTGGTGTTGCTGATTCGAGGAACTTATTGGTACCTTGCCAGGTTCTGTTGGATGTAATATGATGAGATTTCAACTCGCAGTGTAATCAGTTGAACTAATCGGGCCACTTGACAATCAATATACAAATTTGATATATATTATATGATTACGCTGAAAATTTGATGTATGTAATTTCGAAAACAAAACTTGACAGACTTTTTTAAATAAATATTATTACTATGCTTTTATTATTAATACTATTATTAATATTTCTCTTACATTTTTCAAATATAATTTAAGTATTTTAATACTAAGAAGTATTATTATATTTTTATCATGTTGAAAAAACATTTTAATTCAGAGTTCTTAGAAATAGCAACGATAATAAAATTTACAATATATGGTTAAAATACTAAACCAATTTAAAAATTATAATATTTCTATAATTATTCAGTTTAATAAAGAAAATTATAAAATATATGTTTCTTTTTCTTTACAAAATAAATTTGTTGCATAATTAAATGAACAGTTAAAAATTAATTTTTATAATTATGATAAGAATAACCTAATCTAATAGTTATTGTAATAATAAGTATAAATAATAATAGGAGAGGACGGGCCAAGGATGCATGTCTCTAACTCAAGCGATTATATTTATACTGTTTTTTCAACAATTTGTTGTTTACATTTATTATTAGTCACTGAAGGTTGAAGAATAATCAATTTAGATGTACGTTTCTAAAATCATACTTTGAGCAGCTGTAGGGAACAGCTTTTATTTGGCTTAAACAAGACAGGGTTAAAAATGATCCAAAACTTATCAATTTATTCTAGGTGCAATATTTATTTAAAACACTCAATTTTACAACTCTTTAACGTCGAAATTCTTTTTTATAATTTAAGCAAGGACCAATATCCATTTAATCATTCTCTTTATTCCCTCTTTTTGTTTCGTGGTATAATATTGTCTTTATGTTATAAAAAATAGCATAGTCCGAACTCGAAATTAACATTGACATATATTATATGTTATTTGTTACTAAAATTTATTGGCATTTAATGATTGTAATATTATCTCCACGTGGCATATAGAAAAGTGCGGCGTACAGAAATTATCTAACTATTTACTATTCGAATCTATAATATGATTTGAAGTAAAGAAAACCAAACGCTAACATTGCCTTATAAGTAGGAGTGACTATTAGAATAGTTTTTCCCTTTTTTATTAACTATTCCTAAGACAATTAACTATAATAATCGTCGTATTCATTCATTCATTCATTCTGTCCAGTCTGTCCACACCTGAAGTTAGTCATGGTTATTCTTTTGTTTTTTATTCTTTTTGATAGAAAATAGAAATAAAATATAAAATAACGATTTTTTAACAAAATTCATGCTTTTGTTTTTTATATGTTTTGATAGATAATATTACATTTCTTTATTTTGTTATTATTTTTTTAATTTAATAATATTATTTTTATTTCTCAAATAATTCAAAAATATTTTTATTAATCTAAAAAAATTATTAATATTATTATATTATTCATTATTTCTATAAAGAATATTCTGAATCACTCTAAAAATGATTAGATACTCCAAAAAATGTTCCATTACATTTTTTTACGAATTTCTTTAAACATCAATAACTTCTTTTCTAAATAAATTTTAATCATTATTATTTTCCCACATGAATAAATTATTTTTAATAATTTTTGAAAATGTTCTTTAAGTATTTTAAAATCCATTTGTTTACGAAATTTAAATTATTCAGAAATTCTTCAACTGAATACGAATTAAAAAATAAATGCTTCAAATAATTTCAGAAAGAAATTCAATTAAACTTTTTTAAAATAATTAATTCTACAGAATTGTTACTTATAAGTATGAAAAATACAAATTTTTAAAGAATTTAATTTGGAACCATTTTAAAATTTAATTATTTCTTAAAATTCATGCTATAATGCTTTTAATATTCAATTATTATGTAGAACTTTAACTGAAATTAATTTCTAAATTAATTTTTATTAGATCATTCAATAATTTAAATGCAAAAATAAGTAATTTATTGAATAATTAAAATTTCTTAAAATTTAAGTCTGATAAAGAATTTCATCAAAACATTATTAAATTCATTTTTTGAAGGCACAGATATGAAATTTTATGCAAAGTTAGCAAAGCAGTGATATATTTTGTAAATTTCAATTTTTAACGAAATTCATTTTTCTTATTAAATGAAAAAATATGCATAATTTCTATTTTATAATCATAATTTTTGCACAAATTTTTTTTTTTAAATTTTTGAATTATTTTTTGTGATTAAGTAGTTAAGTGATTAAGTACCAGGTTTTATTGTTAATAGGCATTATTATTAATTATCCATTAATACTAGGAGAAACTACACGCGCGTTTTTTTAGCTGTCACCTGTAATAATTTTAAAAGATAACATTTTTGTAATTTTTCATAAATTTTTCGAAGAATATTTTATTGAAATTTTGTAAAGATAATCGAATTTCTTTTGAGTAATGATAATAATAATAAATTAAATACTTTGTTTGGCGGGCGTGACATTTACTACTTATTTATATTATTTATAAAAAAATTTTAAATACAAATTTCATAAAATTCAATTATTTTTTAAATTTTTAAATAAAAAATTATTCCAAAATAATTAATAAAAAATAATTTTTTCTCGATAGTTTTTCAAAAATTAAATTATTTAAAAAAATCAATTTTAAATCTGTAAAGTCTAATTATTATTGTTAAAAACAGGAAGAGTTTGAAATATATAAAATCTTTTCAATGCTGAAGAATAACATTCAGAATTTTCTTATGAATTCTTGAAATTGAATATTATTCCAGCACTTTTGACAAAATTTTCTGACTTTTTCCTGATTTCCCTGAATAGTGATTTTGTGTAAAATTCTTCTGAATAATTGAATTTTTGAATGTTAATGACATGAAAATAATATTAATTAATTTTGACTAGAAAACTATTAGAAACAAAATAACAAATAAATAATTAATTGTAATTAAATGTAATTTATTTTTGATAATTAATAAGTCAAAAATAATGTAATGAACATATTTTTCATTATCGTCTCATTGGCATTCACGCTTTCATTAATTTTCATGTGACATGTAATGTAAAAATTACATTATTGGTATATATGTTAAAAGTGAAACAAGAAACTTCACGCGCTCTTTAGCGCGCATTATTTGTGCTAGTTTATCAATACAAGGCGAAGTCATACTATATTTATTTTCTTGCAACATAAATGCATCGGGTTAATTTACAAATTGAAATTTTGGTTTGTGGAAAAATTTGCCTTTTATCTTTGCTGTAATTACTTCAAGTATAAAAGCCATGATAGCCAGAGAGTATCCAATTGTTCCTACATAAAACAGAGCAATAAAAATTTGTTCCTTCGAAATCATTTGCAATTTCGACTTATTATTTGTTTGGCGTAAATTGACACTGGTTCTGTAAAACTCTCTGGATAATCCAAATTCTAAAACATTTAAGATTCTTTTAATAAAATTATCAAGATATGGTGTAAAAGACTCTGTGAGAAATGTTTCGAAACTATACATAATAGTTTCTTCCAATATTTTAACATCTGTTCTGCCGTTCTTAGCCATATAATTTTTAACATAATGCGGAGCGTTTTTTATAACACAAGAAAAATTCTTGTAATCAATATACTTTAGCAAACAATTTTCTTCTTCAGATATATAATTTTCTTCAGATATACTATCTTCTTCAGATATATAATCTTCTTCAGATATAATTTCTCTTTCAGATATACTCTCGATTAAAAGTCCTTTTTCTGCTAATTGTCTTCCCATACTTTGGATTTCTTCATAGTCATAGAGTATATGTTCTCTATACGTCAAGGTATGATGTACGTCAGCAGTCATAAGTGGTGTTAAATTCGAATTGAGAAGATCTGTGAGAGTTGAAATTTCAGGAGATGGTCGAAAACTGATGTCGAGGATTATCGAGTAAAAATAACCAGTAAAAACAATGCATGTAATAATCAATGATCCGAAAACTGTTCTTTCTGCTAAATTCCGAGGTTCGCGATTCGTAGGCATTCCCATTATAATTTGGCTAATGTTTAAAGTTTGCCATGTACAGTTGTTGAATTTTATCAAAAATGCTACTAATCGTATAGTTGAAATCGTACAAACTGTTACAATGATCATGTACCAAAATTCAGATGAAACAATAATTTCTTTTGAATCTTTTGACATTTGTGGAATAACAGCTTTAACAGTGTGCATTGTTGAACAAAGTATATTAATCAAACCTGCATTCATTGTCGAAAAATGTAATCCCATAGCTATATTCTCATTAGAATTGATATATTCTTTTTCATTGTTTTTGAATGGATGTAGTTCTATTAATTTGTGATCAACTACATAAAAAACCATATCAGAATTCAGTAGTACAAGAGGTAGTGATTCCGGTTCAATATGAATCTCTTGTGACAAAATTTGTAAAAAATTTATAGCCATAAAGCATTCGAACATATTTGAATTATTAGTAGATAAAATATGCTTCGAAAACCACTGAGTTTTTGGTGATAATTCTGCAGAATCAAACTCTGGGATATATAATTCTGAAATATCATTCCTATCTGCGAAACTCAAAGCCGTTTCAACAATAAGAATTAATTTGTTATGGTTTTGTTCAATTTTTAGAGTCCGTTCATTCATATTTATCAAAACACTAAAGTCCATGAAATTGTAATCTCTAACAAATGACAAGATTTCTCTGGTGCCTATATGAAATATAGGATAAGACGGCACTATTAAACATTTTGGTCGTGTTGGCCCCTTTAATAAATCATTTCGGTCAGTAAAAAATTCCTCAAATTTATCGAATGGTGTGTTCTTTGTCCACTGCAAAACGAACAGTCCAGTAATTTTAGGTCGCAATAGTGTCTGTAAACGTTGTTTAGTAAGAGTAGAATTTATATCACTGTACTTGACCGTAAACGATGGAAAATGCGAATTCACTGCTGACATGAGAGAATCCATCAATGGGTCCGAATGGACTAATTCATCGTCAAGAAGGTACACTATCTGACGCAATCTTGAATCACTTTTCAAATACTTTATCAATCCATCATAGTAATTACTTGCCGAAGACACTACCAGAATTTCTTTCCACAAAATTAAGCTGACAAAAAATAAGTCTTTAAATTTCATAGTTGCACAATGCACAACCACCACTTTTGGTCAATAGAAATCGAATGACAATTACGAGAAGTGAAACTGAAATTATTAATTCTTTTATTTATTTAAGAAAAGAGTTTGTCTTTGATCTACTACTGAAATGACGTTCTTGCTTTTGATGGATGTTTATAAAATACAAGGGTTCTTGAGAAGTACTCCAATAAACCATCTGAAGTGAAAAAGCTTAAAAAACTATTTACGATTGTCAATGTTTATGAAATTGTTGCTATGGTTATTAGAACTAATATTTATTAAAAACTACTCAAAAAAATCTATAAACGTTTTTATTTGGTGTGGCACTTATGAATACTTATAATAATTATAGGAGGAAATTGGAAATGTGAAAGTTTAATGTTTCACAGTAAACTGTAAGGTATTAAAAAGCGTTGCAGATTAAATTAACACCAAAGAGATTAAAATAATCCATTTTCATGTTATTTTTTACTATGAATGAAATTTGACTTCAAATCAAAACCAAGCCAACGATTTGTCAAAGAAAGTCAAAGCGAGTCTTAGTCTTAGTCTAAAGTGATAGTCATAGTCTTAGTCTAAGTAACGGTTCGAGTCGAGGTCTTAATCAAAGTCAGTCAAAATCTTAGTCAAAGTCATATCAAAAGTTAAAGTTATAGTTGAAGTCATAGTCTTATTCAATGTCTTAGTTACGGTCAAAGTCCAAATCTTAGTCAAGGTTTTGATTAAAGTCTTAGTCATGGTCAAAGTTGAAGTCTCAGTCATGGTTAAAGTCCAAGTCTTAGTTAAAGTCATAGTCTAACTTTTAGTCTAATCCAAGGCCAAGTCTTATCAAAAGTCAAAGTTATAGTTAAAGTCTTATTCTAAGCATTGATCACAGTCATAGTCTTAGTCTAAGTCAATGTATTAGTTGTGGTCAAAGGCCCAATGTTAGTCAAAGTCTTGATCAAAGTCTTAGCCATGGTCATAGTCCAAATCTTATTCTAGGTCTTGATCAAAGTCTTAATCATGGTCAAAGTCTCACTCCAAGTCTCAGTCAAAATCTTAGTCATAGTCAAAGTCTTAGTCATGATCACAGTCTTAGTCAGGGTCAAAGTCTTAGTCAGAGTCACAGTCCAAATATTGGTCATAGTCTTGATCAAAGTATTAGTCTTAGTCATGGTCAAATTCTAAAATTAGTCAAAGTCATGATAAAAGTCTTAGTCAAAGTTTTAGTCTAATACTTAGTCTTAGTCATAGTCTTAATCTCACTTTGACTATAGTTAGTCGTAAATTTAAATTCACTTTGATAAATTATTGAATTGATTTTGAGTTTAAGTAAAAGTTTACTCATAGTCAAAAATATATTATTTTAATCCTTTCTGGTGTTAATTTAATCCCAGAGGGTTTAAATTGTTGCAGATTATTTTAATCCATTCTGATGTTATTTTAACACCTCACGTTTTACTGTGATTTTTATAAAATGAAACTAAATGTTATTCACAATAGTGAAAAAAATTTAAAAAAAAGAAATATGCTTAGAAAAAAAAAATGTCAGACATGACCTGATTATTACTTCCAATTTTGAGGGAAAATGTACATATAATATTAAAGTATTGTTGTGTAGGAAAGTGTCTAAAGTCAATCTAAATTTGTCTCATTTCTCCTTGTCCAAGAAAGAAGTGCCTTAGTCTTGTGAGAAGCTTTTAAAATCCAAGACACCCTTTCGATCGGCACTTTTACGGCGCACCTAGTTCAACTAGAGATTGGAAAATTCTTGCGCGCGCAAGTGGAAATAGTAATAATTCCTTTTAATTTTTCCATTAGTTGATAATTAATAAATTAGTTAATAAAGATTATATCAATTATAAATACTATCAATAAGGTTTAAATATTTTTCTGAAAATAATTTACAATAATTGCAATTGTTAAATGAAACTAAGTGCCTGGAAAAAAATTCATTAATAAAGTAACGTTTTTTTTTGCGTACATTTAAAAAATACTATCAGTATATTAATCTCTTTGAAGAGTAAGTGATGAATGAATGAATGAAACAAAGCTTGCCATGTATTTGAATGGAAAATAATGAAATTTATAAACTCAAAGGACCTGAAAGTATATGATACTTTGTATTCTAAGATTAAAGTGTTCTCTGTTTGTTTCATAATTTTTTTCACCTTATTGTCCCTTGCTCCTTTGTTCCCATCAGTTGTTTTATCATCCACCCATTGGGGGTTGGGTTCTTCCCTTCTGGAGCGCGCAAGGTGGCGCCTCTAGGCGGAGAAAATCCTTCACCAGGGTAGCAAGTAACACCAGAGACCAGTCAGTTGTAGGTGCAGTGCGTGACAGTGCAGCGGATTCCAAAGCTGCTTCGAGAACGGTGAACGGACTGGAGTGCGCGCGGTTAGGTCAGTGTCTCCACTTCTCTTTGGAATAACATCTATTTTTTATATTTTAGGCAAATATGGCTTATTACCATCTCAATCCTTTGGACATTCAGTAATTTCCCATATCAATTCCTCTACTATGTCAATCGTTTAAAATCCACTCTTTTAAGATTGTCATTTTTTTTGTTAACATGATTTTCATTTGTTCTTCCTTTACAGAAATTTATCTATAATTTTTTTTTCTCTGCTATGTTTACTTTCACAGGAATTTCATGTCTATTTTCTCTGAAGAATTTTTAGTTTTTTAATTTAGTATCACAAGAATCATTAGCAATTATATCATGATTTGAAGGAAACGACGAAAATCAAGGTAAATTTTTTAAAACAAATATTTAATACAAGCTTTGGCAGCGAAAAGTGCTTAAATGGATAATTAAAGGTACAATTCAATCATCCGATTATAGTATTAACAGCAGCAGGCATTTCATTTTAGAAGGGTGAAATTAGTTTCTATATAAAATAATTATAAAATTTGTTTCTTAGACCTAACATTTTTTTGTTTTTTATCCATATTATTTATGTTTGATTTTTGTTGCAGGTGGTATGAAAATTAATTATTGTAATAATAAGAAACCGTATCAAAGCATTTCCTATTATAACAGTAATTATTCATTAATGAATACATTTTTAAAGTGAAAATTAAAAATTTCTTAAACATTATATTTAATAACTTTTTAGCTTTTTATACACTGAAAAAAATTCGGTCGAAATCTTTAACTACTATTACCTAGTTGAGTTGAAAGTTGTCAAATTAATTACTTTTTTAGTTTTACTAACAATTTTTGTGTAGTTGATTTTACTACTTTGAATATAGTTGAAGAATAATAGTTTATATAACTAAAAAAAGTAGTTAAATTGCAAAAACAACTACAAAATCTAATTACATCAACTAAATTCTTAGTTCTTTTTACTACTTTCGGTAGTAAATATAAATTTTTAAATTCAGTTGAGGACCTATTGAATCACTCAGGGTAGTTAAAAAGTAGTCAAATCTACTAGTTTTTTTTTTGAGTGTATAATTCAAGTGAAGTGAAACAAAACATGTTAACACTTGTCGTTAATAACAAAATTACCCTCCAGTGAATCTAATTTTAAGTAATAATTGACTATATCTGACTATTAAAAAAAGTTCATTATTCTTATTATTGAAAATTGCTTCTAATCAAAATTTTCTAAAACATGGTATTAATATTTTCTAATTTGAATATTTTTACATTTGATTATTAATATTATTAATTTCCAATAATGAAGCTTATTGATCAATGGTTTAAAATTATTTAAAAATTTTTTTTAAAAAAAAAAAAATTATTTTTTTAAAAATTTAAAAATTAAAAAATTTTTTAAATTATTTTTTTTTAAATCATGTAGTTATGTAATGTTTTACATAAATATACTGATCCTTAGTTGATAAACAAAACAAAAAAGGTGACATTTAAATGGAATTAACCGCCGGCGTTGTACGAAGATGATAGTAACTTTGTTCAGTGCCAGAATAATGAAATCTGTATTATGACAATGGATGTCATAGTACTGTAGGAACTAGGAACTGTAGTAAATTAATATAATGATGGTACTGGCAATCTGTACTACAAGGACAACAATCGTCTGATGTCGTTGTGAGGAAATGTTTTTAGAAGTGTGAAATGTTTTGTTTTTGGTGTAAAAAATTTATGGGGCAAGGGTTCAGTAAACTTTCCTTACAGCACATGGATATTCAGAATAGTCTATGAGCGTCCTAGGGGTAACTATTGGTCCGCGAAAATTAGAATATCTCTAGGATGTCCCAAAGATGTCCAGTGCCTTTCTACTGACAATTTTGGAATATTTTTATTTTCAAAGACGCCTAAGGCATCCATGAAATATTCTAATACATTCATAAATTTAAAAATTTAAAAATTTTTTAAATTAATTAAAAAAATAAAAAAAAAATAAATTTTTTTTAAAAATTTAATACTTATCTAACTTGCATTAGATAAGTATTAAGAAAAACTGTTCCAATTCTTAAAATAGCTTTAAAAAATTCTTTTTTTAATATATTACTTTTTTATTATTTCTTTATTAATTATTTTTATTTTTTTTTATTTATTATTTTATTATTTATATTTTATTGTTCATTATCAATTTACAATGTTTACTATAAATTGTCATAAATTGTATTCGGTATTATATTCAATTTATTTAGTTTTACTTATTTGTTTACATAAGTAATAGGTTTATATTTTTAAAAACTATTTTAAGCTTCAGAGAGCGTCTGCGCAGTTAATTTTTTCACTAAAACTAGTTTCGAGATAACGCGCATGTAACTAGTGTTGTGATACATTGACTTTTTTCATGCAGGAACGTGGGGTGGTCTTCTCATTACGGCGGTCCTCTTATTAGGTTATTCCCCCTAATAGCATCTAAATATACCTCTATTTATGATATTCTACAAACTTCTTTCAAATATTAATCGAATTTTGAAAATTTTGAATTTTGAAAATTAGAAACTTAAATTTTAATGTCTATGAAAACCCTCTCTGAGAGCTTTCGGATATTTAGGTATACTGTTATAAATAATGATTTTAATTAAAGTATTTTTTTGGTATTTCTCCAATTAAAGGGCCCAAAGGTGGCCACATATATTGAATTACAAAAAAAAATTTTTTGTTAGTTCATAAAAAATAGCATCATGGGTAAATTGGATCGTGAAACGGTAGAGAAAAACCAACCGAGTGTTTTAAAATTGTGTCTGGTTTGTTGGTACATTTAAAGTTATTTTTATTTATATTTTCTATACAAATGAGTCGAGGATTTCGATAAACTTTCATTCAACTGAATGCACATTCCCTTTTTATTTAACAATAATAA
The DNA here is from genome assembly GCF_015476425.1 of Leptopilina heterotoma. Taxonomy (NCBI): domain Eukaryota; kingdom Metazoa; phylum Arthropoda; class Insecta; order Hymenoptera; family Figitidae; genus Leptopilina; species Leptopilina heterotoma. The sequence continues at coordinate 1,066,296 of NW_025111098.1, read as the reverse complement.
AATTTTGCAACAAAAATTTTATTTTATATTATATAAAAATGTTCGTCCTTTTATTTACAAATTGAAAAATGTTTTAATAAATTGTATATTTGTATTTCGTTATCAAAAAACTAGGATGATCGGCTTTACTCCACCATTTTTAAAAACTGCAAATAGTCGATTTTTTTTAATCTGCTATGTAATCAAATTTGTGAATGAGAACAAAAATTAGACCCAAAGTTGTGGCACACGGTAAGATTTAATTTAATATATTACCCAGTTAGATAAAGCCCAATATACAAATTATGTGGGCGAAAATACTTAATAGCTTGGCTTTACCCCATTCCATTCTACCTTTAATCTGCGATACCTCCACAATAAATTCGTTCTTTAGAATGAAAATGTTTCTCATGTTTCCTCTCTAGTTGCTTTTAAACCCTGTGTAGCTATATACTTTTAAAAATAATTTAGTGATTTTTAGAATACAAACGTCTTTATAATATGAGATTACCAGAACATCATGCGAATGAGAAATTTAAGTTCTTTAAAATGTCTTACCTCTATGATCATTGTTCCTTATTTCTAAAATTCAAAGACACCTTTTTAGCAAACAGAAAATTTTCATTTTTTGAAAAGTCAATTCAGACAAATTGAATCTATTTTTAAAAAAGTTATCCGCCATATTGGATCCGACATTTTGTATTTTGAAAAACTGACTTAGGATTTGTAATCAGCGACCCCAAAAACCCCTAGATATCAAGCTTAATGAAAAATTTATATTTTTTAAAATAGGGGTAAATTTTTAATAGGGTTGTTTTTTGCTTTAAATAAATTCCTCAAAAAATGTAATTATTTTCAAAAAATTTTTGCAAGAATTCAATTACATTTCAAAAATAATGAAATTCTTCGCTAAAATTCAAGTATTTTTAAAATATACTATTTTAATAAAATTTCTTAAATGAATTCAATTATTTAAAAAACATGTAATAAAACGCGTAGCAAGAATTCAATTATTTTCATAAATAATACAATTCTTTACTGAATTTCAATTATTTGAAAAAGAAATTTAATAAAAATTCGTTGCAAGAATTCAACTAAAAATTCAATTCAACAAATAATACAATACTTCATAGGACTTCAATTATTTTAAAAAAATGTAATACAAATTCTTTACAAAAATTTAAAATTATTTTTCTAAATAATAAAATTCTTCACAGGATTTCAATTATTTTAAATACAATTTTAAGTAAATTTTTCGAAAAATGTAATGATTTTCAATTATTCAATTATTCTGAATTAAATTTGATCAATTATTTTTTAAAATTCACGCTATAATGCTTTTAATATTCAATAATTATGTAAAATTTTAACTGTAATTCATTTTTAAATCAATTATTATTAGAAAATTCTACGAGAATTCAATTATTTAAATACAAAAGTAAATAATTTATTAAATAAATGAATATTTTTCAAAATTGAATCCTCAAAGAATTTTATCATCAAATTTTTAAACAATTCAATTTTTTCGACGAATTTTTATAAAATTTTCAAGAATAAATATACTTTTTGCGAGGAATTCGATTAAAATTGTTTTAAAAAAAATTGAAATTCTATGATGAGTTTTATTATTCATGAAAATAATTGAATTTTGGTAAAAAAAATATATTATTTATGAAAATAATTAAATATTTCCTTTAAATTTTATTAACACTTTTTTTTAAATAATTGGAATCTTTTAAAAAATTTGATTATAAAATAGTAGATATTGAAAATGATTGAATTGAGGAAAAGTTTTGAAAATAATTGAAATTTTGTCCACGAATTTTATTAAAATTTTTGAAAATAAATGAATTGTGGAGAAGAATTTTGTTATTTTTGAATATAATTGAAATTTCGACGTGGAATTTAAAAATAAAATTTGAATATAATTGAATATCTGCGATTATTTGTAACTTCATCTAAATTCAATTTTTTCCAGTACTTTAATAAAAATTCCTGACTTTTCCCTGACCTATGACAATCCTGAAAATGTTAAAATATTTTTAAAATAAAAAACTTGCAAAATTTCCATGGAAACTCCATGAAATTTCCATGGAATTTTTTTTATTATTAAAAAAATAAAATTAAAAATTTTTTTTTTTTATTTATTTTTTTTTTGTACAGGGTGAATGAGTATGTATTTCTAGTTCTTTATAAAGTAATGAAATAATTGCGAGAAAAATTGATTGGCTAACCCCTAAAGTGGTAAAATTAGTTTCTTATCTGGTTTTGTTAACAAATATGTATAGTACAAATGTTGTAATAACATCCTCTTAGTGCAAATAATATTATTAGATAAATTCTCTTTTAAAGTCCCTTATTTCTTGAAATACCTACTTTTAATAGAAAATTTAACTATACTTGACTAATAATTGCTCCTAACCAACGTTGCCAGGTCGTGCCATAATTATACAATCGTGCTATAATTTTCACTCATGCACAATGTGCAATGCTGCTTAAAAGTACCATAATTCAAGCATGGCGTCATCTGCCATTAACCCACTGTCTACTTATATCTCCGTTCTCGTCTTTAATCGTTTATTCGATTGTCTGGTGGAGACTATAGAAATTATGTGCTACGGTACTGGAATAATAATAAATCAGCGGATGAAGAAGTTGAAAAAAATAAAAAAAAAATTATAGTATCCAATAGGGAAATTCATTTCTTCCTTTGTATATAACGCCATTGACCAATAGAGTACAAAATTTGACCAATCAGGTTAATGAAGGTTACAAATAAAAAGAAAATATTTTCAGTAGTCAAATCGAGTTACATTTACTCCTATATTCTGTTCAAGTAGGTTTCACTTTATCATCAAGTGATTTAGAGAATATAAATTTTTTTTCATTGTATTTTGAACTTTTGATTTTATTGGATGTTGCCACAATCAATCAATATTTGAAGGTTGGTGCTCAGACCATAAACTTAAATTAAAACTGGAAACGGTCATATAGTCTCAGTTGTGAGAAAGAGATGTTCGATAAATTTTAACTACTCCATAAAAAATATCAACTTGTCCAGAAAAAACTCAATTGTCGATTTAAGTTTAAGTTTCGATTCTACAATGAACTGTAGATGCCAATTTTCAACAAATTGTAACAAAAATAACTTAACAAATTATAATAGTTACTGAATTATAAAAACAACAGGTGTATTAGAAAGTAGAACATGATCCATTTTTTTGATCCATCAAAAAATAATTTCAATTTGTCATTTGATTAAAGAAACTGGTATCTACAATATTGATTTTTAACTCTTTTTATAATAAAATAAATATTTTTGTTCAAGTAGGTTAATTTAAATTATGTTAATCGTAATATGAAATATTATTACACAGGGTTGCCAAAAATTTTAATTTTGTTTTTCCCTGACTTTTCCCTGATTTCCAGACAAAATTTTCACTTTTTCCCTGACCCTGAAGAACATTAATAACTTCTTTTTTAAATAAATATTTAATCATTATTATTTTTCTATAGAAATTAAGATTCTCAAATTCAATAACTTCTGAGAATATTTATAACAAAACATGAAGAAATCGATCACTCCGAGTCTTCGACTCGGAGTAATCGATTTCCTCATGTTTTATTAAATAAATTTAAGATGACAAAGTAATAAAATCAATATCATTATTTTATTTCATAAGAATATTGTAACAAAAAATTCAAATTTTCAAAGATTTTAATTTTAACCCTTTTCAAAATTCAATTATTTCTAAAAATTCACGCTATAATGTTTTTAATATTCAATTATAATTTAAAACTTTAAGTGAAATTCATTTTTTAATCAATTTTTACGAGAAACTTTAAACTTTCCCGAGAATTCAATTATTTAAATACAAAAATAAACAATTTATTCAGTAATTGCATGTTTTTTAAAATTGAATTTTTATGAAGAATTGTATCAAAATTTTTAATAACAATTGAATTCTTTTGTCGAATTTAAAAAAAAAATTGTAAGAATAAATGCAATTTTCTATCATTTTATTTAAAATTTTATAAAAATAATTGAAATTCTGCGATAAGTTTTGTTATTTATGAAAGTAATTGAATTCTTGCAACGAATTTTATATGAAATTTTGTTTAAAGAATTGATTTCCAGTGAATAATTTTATTTGTAAAAATAATTGAATTCCAGAGAAAAATATTATTATTTATGAAAATAATTACTTTCCTGTGAAGAATTTTATTCAAATTTTTTTAAATAATTGAATTTTTCAGAATTTTTAAAAACTTTTTAAAAATAATTAAATTCCATCTAGAAATTTCAATAAAAAATTTAAAATAATTGAAATCTGACAAAGAATTAAAAAAAAAAAATTTTTAAATAATTGAATTCCTGTCAAAATGTTTATTTTTGAAAGAATTTTATTAAAATTTCTTAAATTGTAATTGAATTGCTTAGAAGAATTTGATTTTTTACGAAAATAATTGAATTGTTTCGAAGAGTTTTACAAACATTTTTGACAATAATTGTATTTCTAGAAAAAATGTTGTATTTTAAGAAAATAATTGTATTCTATGACCGATTTTATTATAATTTTTCAAATTTATAAAGCATTTTATCAAAATTTTTAAAAATAATTGAATTCTCAAGAAAAAAAATAATTGATTTCTAGCGAATAATTTTATTTAAATTCTTTTAAATAATTGAATTCCCATAAAAAATGTATTATTTGTGAAAATAATTGAATTCTGAGGAAGAAATGTATTGCAAACAATTGAATTGTATAGGAAAATTTTATTAAAATGCAATTTAATGAACTAAATCTTGCAAAGAATTTTGTCAACATTTTCTTAAATAATAGAATTATTAAAAGAATTTTATTTAAATTTTTTGAAATTTGAATTCTTTGGAGAAACTTCATTAAAAAATTTAAAATAATTGAATTGATGTGAAGAAATTTAGAAAAGAAATTGGTAAGTAATTGAATTCAATCAGTTACCAATTTACAGGAATTAAAATTAAATTTTAGAAATTAAATAATAATAAATAAATAATAATAAATTTTAGAACTAAATTTTTACTTACTTTCAATTACAGGAATTAATTCCTGTTAAATTTTTATTAAAATTTTGTTTAAATAATAGAATTCTTTTGGAAAATTTTATTAAAATAGTAGATATTAAAAATAATTGAAATGAGGAAAATGTTTGAAAATAATTGAAATTTTGCCAAGAATTTTAATAAATTTTTTGAAAATAATTGAATTTAGGAGAAGAATTTTATTATTTATAAAGATAACTGAAATTTGGACGAGAATTTTTAAAAATTTTTGAACGTAATTGAATTAAAGCGAAGTTATTTAAAAGTTATTTAAAAAGAAATTATTGTCAAAAATAGAAAAAATTGATGGGTTTGTATTAGAATTCTTGGCAAGTTCATAGTTTATAAGGCAAACAAAAAAGACATCAAAATTCAGAATTTTCCTATAAATTCTAAAAATTAAATTTTTTCCAGTACTATTAGTAAAAATCCCTGACTTTTCCCTGAATTCCTTGACTTCCCTGACTTGTGGCAACCCTGTTACACATATAAATGTCCTGGAAAAATAAGAAATCTGTTCTGGAATGTCCTGAAAATGTCCTGGAATTTTAAGTCATATTTTCAGTAGACACCCTGAAATAGAATATGCAGTAGATTTCCTTCGCATAGTTTTCGGGCCAGCCAAAGTGAAAGGTCCGAAGTCCAGGTGTAGAATTATTGATTTGACGTTGAAGTCGAAATAATGCAGTCCTTAGAAAAATAGAAATGTGCCTTGCAGTAGAAATTATCTCCTTGAATGAACTTGACTAAGACGAGACTTGAAGAATACACTTGGTACTTGAAGAGATTTTAGGAACTGGAATTGAAGAATAAACTCGATGACAATACACAACTTGTTAACTTGGTGGCGATTTCTGGACTGATACGAAAAACGCAGGTTGCTGATTTAAGGGTGACTTCTGGACTAGTGAATTTGTCGAGGGTTGCACCTTTTATACAGTGGCTTCCAATGGAAAGAAATGAAATAACACCCAATTTTATTACATTTTGGATCAAGACGTACTTATTGATTTAATTTTTAATTCCTGTATCAGACAGGTGGGAAATCAATAGACAAATGGCAATTGTGGATGACCATATATGGTAAAGTCTGTTCAGGTGTCTGACAATTTGATAAAAAATCGTTAGTAACTTTGTTGATAACAAATTAACTATACAAAATAAAAAAATATTGCAATACTGACTTGGAACTGTTACACTGTCAGTCAGTAGTAGGCCAGTACTATGTCAGTGTTAGGTTTCTATTTGGGAAATAGCTTTAACACTATCAGAGATGTCTGCTATATCTGTGTAGGGCATCAGCTCTCTTACAAAGAGAGAGCAATTCCTCCAAACGAAGAGACGTAAGCATTCTTTCAATTTTGTACAGCAGCTTTTTCTCTAGATAGAGCAGTTCAACCAACAACTTTTCTGCGTAGTCATCAGAATTTTTTGCCCAATGTACAACTTTTCTAAATTTATTTCAATTATTCCAAATTACATAATTATGTTTTTTGTAAAATTTTCTACACAAAAGAATTTTTTTCATTTTTTTTTAAACAAACGAAAAAATAAATACCTTTAAGCGCAAAAAGAAAAAGAAGAGGTTTATTTTTGGATACCTTTAACGGGGAGTAAAATAATAGTTGCTATAAGAAAATGTACGTCTAATTTGATTCCTCTTGCTACCAGCGAGTTTCAAATTACTGTCATGGTCTTTCGAAAAGAATGGATTCGATATAGATTTCTCCTGTCTTTCTTCTTCCCTCTCAATGCGGAAATTCTCTGATTTTCTTGAGAACGCCCATTTAGTTAGGAATAGGAATGCTCTTCCGCTGCACGGTACAGTTCTCAAACTTTTATACTCGCCCCTTTCCACCTTCAAGATAAATTGTACTACTCTCCGCGGCCAGAGATAAAAGATGTAACCACAACTTTCCAGCGGTATAAGTAAAGAAATCATCTTTGTATCTTCCTCAAAATATATTTCTGTTCAATGATTCAGCTAATCATACATACTTCAAATGGTGGCTGTAAATAAAGCTACTGGAAATTTTATTGCTTTTGACGATGTAACGGAACATTTTTTTAAATGGAGAAAAGTTATCAATCTCTTAAAAAAATTATACAGTTATAAAAAAATTTTCTTTCTGAAAGTTTCTGGTCAATAAAATGTCTATTATTATCCTAGGGTAATAATGAGTACTGTATTGATCATTGAGTAAGGTTGATAAAGTGACCATTATTGCCCTCGGGTAATAATGGATATTTTATTGCTCTTGGGCAATAATCGGCACTTTATTGACCTGCAAGCGGTCCATAAAGTACACTTTATTGCCCTAGGGAAATAATAGGCACTTTATTGACTGCTGGGCTATAAGGGGGAACTTATTATGCGTATGTAAAGTGACCACAATAGTTGCATAACATAATTTATTTTATTCAAAAAAATATTAATTTTGATTATATTAATTGAATTATTCTTTATAATTTTCTAACCATTCGTTGATTTTCCCTAAATTTTCATATAACAGTAAATAATAAGGAAAATATTAGAAGTAAAAACAACTGCGTGTCGATGTTCTTGAATGAATCGTAATAAGTGATCTTCACAGTGATGTAAATGGACTTACAGTCAGACTGGATGCTTTAAGTAGTCTAGGTCGACATGGCGCAGATTTCGAATGCCTTTCTATATGTCAGACATGTATTTAGATAAATTTTTAACATTTTTTTTTAATTAAATTAAATTATGTTAAATTTATATTTTAACACATATAATAAAAGTATATTAAGTATATTTACAGACATTTCAATTAAAGTAAAATAATATATAAATTAACTATAATAATCTTCGTATTCATTCTTTCATTTTTTCTGTCAAATTGAAGTCATGCAGATATTTGTACTTTACTTCTAAGCAAAATTAGAAAATTGTTAAACAATTGTGATTAAGAAATAGAAAATTTATTTATTTTGCATTATTTTTGTTTATGAATCACAATTTTTTTAACAAAATTATTATCTTGCTTTAGAAAAAGAAGAAAAATATTTGCAAAATTCCTATTTTTAATCTTATTTTTGGAACAGGATTTTCCACATGAATTAAGACATTCAAAAATTTCAAATTCAAATTATTTTTTATAAAAATAATAATTGAATTCTTTAAAAAAATGTATTATTTCTGAAAATAATTGAATTTGTTTTGGGAAATTTTATTAAAATCTTAGATATTGAAAATCATTGAAATTAGAAAAATTCATTTTATTTTTGAAAATAATTAAAATTAGGACAAGAATTTTTTTGACATTTACGAAAATATTTAAAATTTGAAAAAGAATTTTGTTATTTATAAAGATAATTGGGATTTTTACGAGAGTTTTTTTCAAATTTTGAACATAGTTGAATTTTATTTTTGGAAAATAATTGAATTTCTGCAATTATTTGTAGTTTCTCCAAAATTGAATTTTTTAAGTGTTTTCAACAAAAATTTAAATTAGAAAATTTCTAAATTCAAATGTCAAAGTTTTCGAAAAAAATATTTTTAAAGATTTCTTGATATATTAATTTCGTTTATTTTAATTATTATATAAAATTATTATACATTTTTAAAAAAACGTATGATTTCGTATCTTGAAACCATTTTATAATTTGGTTTCGATTCTGAGTTAGTTAAATCAAAAGATCGTGAATTAACATTTAAAAAATGAATAAACATATATTTAATCATTTATTATTATTATTCCATAGGAATTAAAATTGTCAGAAAATTTCAAATTCAAACTTTTATTTATTCAATTTTCTATGTTTTTCCAGTCTTTGACTAGGAATGATTGATATCTTCATATTTTATAATCATTTAACTTTCCACAAACTTTTTCAAAACAAAATTAAATTATTTACAAAAAATTTTAATAAAATCCTTCGCAAGAATTCAATTATTTTCATTATTAATAAAATTGTTCATAGGATTAAAATAATTTTTAATAGAATTTTAAATAAACTCCTCGAAAAATGTAATTACTTTCAAAACTTTTTTTGCAAGAACTTAATTACATTTCACAAATAATGAAATTCTTCGCTGAAATCCAAATATTTGTAACATCTACTATTTCAATAAAATATCTAAAAAGAATTTGATTTTTTAAAAGAAATATAATAAAATTCATTGCAAGAATTCACTATTTTCATAAATAATAAAATTTTTTACTTGAATTCAATTATTTAAAAAAATGAATTAAAATTCGTTGCAAGAATTCAATTATTTTCCTAAGCAATAAAATTCTTTATAGGATTTCAATTATTTTTAATACAATTTTAAATAAATTCCTCGAAATATGTTATTATTTTCAAAAAGATTTTTGCTATATAATGCTTTAATATTCAATTATTATCTAAAATTTTAACTGAAATTCATTATTAAATCAATTTTTATTACAAAATTCAACGAGAATTTAATTATTTAAATACAAAAAAATAACTAATTTATTGAGTAAATGAATGTTCCTCAAAATTGAATTCCCATAAAGCATTTTATCAACGAATTTTATTTAAATTTTCAAGAAAAATTACAAATTTTGATATTTACAAAAATATATATTTATATATTTATATATATTTTGATATTACAAAATTTGATAAAAATTTTATTAAAAATAATTGAAATTCTATGATGAATTTTACTATTCATGAAAATAATTTAATGTTTGTTTAGAATTTTATCAAATTTTTTTTAATAATTGAATTCTCTTGAAAAAAGTACAATAGATATTGAAAATCATTGAATTGAGTAAAATTTTTGTAAATAATTTTTCTCAAGAATTTTATTAAAATTTTTGAAAATAATTGAATTTTGTAGAATAATTTTATAATTTTTAAAAATAATTGAAATGTTGACGAGAATTTGTTTTAATTTTTAAACATAATTGAATTTCTGCGAAGAATTTGAATACTTTTGAAAATAATTGAATTTTTGCTTGCAATTTCCAAGCACATCATGCAATACAAAGTCAACTTTCATGCAAGAACTTGTGCTATACGGATCACAGACATTTAGTTCCTATATTTTCGATATAATGTCAAGATGAAAATTTAAATTAAAATTTTTATGTATCGTTATTTCTGTTGACTAGTTATCGAATTGGAAGTGCACTATATAACGTTGCTAGTTATAACTTGTTCCTATGTGTCTTGTGCAGACGCTTGAAAATTTTTATTCAACCCCACAAACGTTTACTTGATAAACAGCAAAGTTCGTCTCTTACCTTCTGCGTTGGAGCCTGACGCTGAATCTGTGTCCAATATACACATGCGATTCAACTTGATTACTGGGTCGAGTGACAACTCAACTTGAAATACGACATGTGAGTTGTGTTAGGACAAGTTACGGGAATTCGGATCCCATCTGGTTAATCTGAATACCAGGTTGCCGCAACGGGATTTTCGGACGATCTGATCGTAGCCAACCTCTCTAAATACCTTAGAGTACCGATTAGAACAATCAACTATGAACCTCTCTATTCATTGCAATAATGACTTTCACAGATAAATAATTACTTATTGGGATAAATTTAGTTTTAACATTATATTTGAAAATTAATTTACTATAATTGTTTAAAAATTAATTCTGGATTATTTTCTACGAAATCCGCCTATATGATGTTTTAAGATTATATAATCTCTTTACACCTCTTGGTGTAAAGTTAACTCATATTTATATTTACTGTAGGTATAGTATATTTTTTAGTATAATCTTTTTCATAATATTTTATTTTGAATTCAGTATTCTTTGTATAGTTTCTTTTTCGTGTCATTTTATTTTTATCTAAACAACTCGTTTTTTACTTCTATCGTTGTTATTTCCACTATTTTTCCTTTTGTCATTTAATACTGAACTTTATAAAATTTGAAACTCTATATCACTATTTTCTGAACGGTCTATTATTCAGACCTCTAAAAATTTCTCTAAAATCAAACAAGAGTTTCACATTCCAATGTAATTCCGGCTCGACTGCCGTATACGTTCTATACGTTTTGTTATGACCAAGATCCACGGGCAAATGTCCAGACTTTTATTAATCGACATTCTAATTGGGAAACTATTCCCCTATGAAAAAATTACTGGATTTAATTACTGGGAGTTGATTCTGTAACTTTTCCACTTCCCCTCTCATTTACTACTTTCCACTTTCACTTTCACTTCCTACTTTCTACTTTCAATTCCGACTTTCCACATCCTACTTTTCACTCTCACTTTCCATCTCCTACTTCCTCTTTCACTTTACAAATTCCACTTCCTGCCCTCACTTCCCACTTCCCACTTCCACTTTCCACATCCCACTCCCACTTTCCAATTTCTACTTCCACTCTCATTTTCCACTTACACTCTCACTGTCCACTCTTATATCCCACTTTACACTTACCACCCTCACTTTCCACTTCTACTTTCTACTCTCACTATCAACTTCCCACTCCCACTTTCCACTCTCACTTCCCACATTCCACTTCCTACCCTCACTTTACACTTCCACTTTTACTTCCCACATTCCACTTCTTACCTTCACTTTTAACTTTCACTTTTACTTCCCACTCTCAATTCCCACTTTCTACATCCCACTTTCCACCTCCTACTTCCTCTTTCACTTCCCAAATTCCACTTCCTACCCTCAGTTCCCACTTCCACTTTCCACATCCTACTCTCACTTTTCAATTTCTACTTCTACTTTCCACTTCCTCTCTCATTTCCCACTTTCCACTTCCACTCTCACTTCCTACTTTCCACTCTCAATTCCCACTTTCTACATCCCACTCTCACTGTCCACTCTCATATCCTACTTTTCATTTACCACCCTCACTCCCCACCTCTACTTTCCACTCTCACTATCAACTTCCCACTCTCACTTCCCACATTCCACTTCCTACCTTCACTTTTCACTTTGACTTCTACTTCCCAGTCTTAATTCCCACTTTCCACTCTCACTTTCCACCTCCTACTTTCTCTTTATTCTTTCACTTCCCAAATTCCACTTTCCACATCCCACTCTCACTTCCAATTTCTACTTCTACTTTCCACTTCCCCTCTCATTTCCCACTTTCCACGTCCACTCTCACTTCCTACTTTTCACTCTCAATTCCTACTTTCTACAACCTACTCTCACTGTCCACTCTCATATCCCACTTTCTATTTACCACACTCTCCTCCTACTTCTACTTTCCACTCTCAATTTCAACTTCTTACTTCCACTCTCACATCTCACATTTCAATATCTCCCCTCACCTTACACTTCCATTTTTATTTTCCACTTCCTACCTTCACTTTTCACTTTTACATCCCACTCTCAATTCCCACTTTCTACATCGCACTCTCACTGTCCATTCTAATATCCCACTTACCACCCCCACTTCCCACTTCTACTTTCCACTCTTACTGTCAACTTCCTACTTCCACTTTCCACTCTCACTTCCCACATTCCACTTCCTACTTCCACCCCCACTTCTACTTTCCCTTTCACTTCCATTTCCCACAATAATTTCCCCTCTTTCCACTTTGTTGAGTTTGAGACAGGAACGTGGAAGTGGAAAATTGGAATTAAAGGTGGACAGTGGGAAATGAAAGTGAGAAGTTAGAGTAAATTGGAAGTAGGAAGTGTAAAGTGTGAGGGGAAAGTGGAAGTGGGAATTGGGAGTGAAAAGTAGAAGTGGGAAGTAGGGGTGGGAAGTGGAAGTAAGAGTGGATAGTGAAAATAAGAAATGGGAAGTGATAGTGGAAAGTAAAAGTTGGAAGTGAGGGTGAGAAGTGGAAAGTGAGAGTGGAAGTGGGAAGCGCAAAGTGATAGTGGAAAGTAAAAGTGGGAAGTGAGTGTGAGAAATGGAAAGTGAGAGTGGAAGTGGGAAGCGCAAAGTGATAGTGGAAAGTAAAAGTGGGAAGTGAGGGTGAGAAGTGGAAAGTGAGAGTGGAAGTGGGAAGCGTAAAGTGATAGTGGAAAGTAAAAGTGGGAAGTGAGGGTGAGAAGTGGAAAGTTAGAGTGGAAGTGGGAAGTGAGTATGAAAAGTAGGAAGAGGAAATGTTTCAGAATATTGATCCCTCTTGGAGTAGCTACTGGATGAATTATTGAACGAATTACTGGAAATCCAGTAGTTTTTTCGCTTGAAGTACGAGTAAATTATAATGGACTGATTACGAATATGATCTAAGGTTTCTGAAATTTCTTAAAACACGGATTTAAAACGACTAATAATTTTTGAATAGTTATTAAGATTACAGAAGATTACTTTAAGTTTGCAAAGCACGAATTCATGAATACAGGAACGAAATTATTAAACCATGTAAAATGTTTTAGATACTAGAAAGAAATGTAAATAATAAATAATTTGTAATAATTTCTTTCCGTAGGTTGCTTATCGTATAAGGGCGACCAAAGCGAAATAAGGTGACATCACGGTGGGGTTAACGGGGTTGCACGATGCCCCCCATAATCGGGGAAACCTTTCGCGTATGGTTTCTATCCGCACTGGTTGTTCACGGTGCCGTAGCTGGAAATCCGGACGCAAAGCGCCTCTACGACGACTTGCTATCCAACTACAATAAGCTTGTACGACCGGTGGTGAATACCTCGGATGTTCTTCGCGTGTGCATTAAGCTCAAGCTTTCGCAACTCATCGACGTGGTAAGATTTCCTGCCTTTTTATCATTTTTTGTCATTTGTCTTTATAAAGATTTTACCATTTATCTCTGTCATCATAACAAAATTTCTACCTTCATAAATAATGTCTTGAATATTTCTTGATATTTTTCTTTTATAAAAGTAAAATAGTTAATCAAATACACCTCAAGTGGAAATACTTCTTTGTTATTAAGATTAATACACTTTTTAGGTACAAATAAAAATTATCAAATGATTACTTCTGAATCATATAATTTATGATTTTTAGGTTTTTCCAAATCGGTTTCGTCCAGATGTGATTTTATAGCTTAATCCGGGAGTCGAACTTACCATTAAGGTTTATTACGGTTGCAGTACAAATTTTCGATGTTATTATTTTATTGAAGGAAAGCAACTGTTATTTCAAGGAATTAACTAAGTAATTTTAGCTATTTGCAAACTTTGGATCTTAACCTATTTCATTTGATACTTTTTCGCTTTTAAGGTTTAAACGTTTTATGAGTTTATAGTTCTTATTTTATCTCGACTTTTACAAAATTATAATTCACAAAACATCTTTAGATTTAATTCTTGAAAAGTATGCTGTAAGTCTGAACAATTACAGTTAAACATTTTAGATATTATAACAATTAAATTACTATCAAACACCTGAGGCGTCGAATGATTGACATTCAGTTAACAATCAGGTTTAAATTAACAACATTAATTAATTATGATAACGAGTAGAAATTTATAATAACTATGCAATGGCATGTGGATTAAATTGAAGCAGAGACATTCCTTTGTTATCGACTTATGTGTCTTGAACTTGGAGTCACTGGAACAAATATTAGTTTGTTCTTCGGTCAATTCACGGCACAACTAAAAGTAAACTCGTAACATAATTCAATAGTTTAATTAAACAAAGTCACGCTTATTTACTCTGGCAGCTTCAATGCACCTCTTCATAGTCAGGTGGTCTTCACAAAATGCAAACCTAACTAGAGTCAGGTGTGCTAATACAATTTTTGCCAGTCCTTTGGTTCTTTAATTTAGCTTTTTCTAGGGTTCGATTCTGTAACTTTTCCACTCCCACTTTACACTCTCACTTCCCACATTGGGGTCATTCACATATTACGTGATAGATATTTTAGGTATTTTATTCCCCCTCCCCCCTTGTGTAATACTTATTCTATAGTTTAGTAAAGAAAATTTGTTAAAGCGTGATACTTTGCTAACCCCTTCCCACCCCTAAATATATCCGATAATATGTGAATGGCAGCATTCCACTTCCTACCTTCACTTCCCACTTCCACTTACTACTCTCAGTTTTCACTCTTAATTCACACATTCCACTATCACTTTGCATTTCCTACTTCCACTTTCCACTCTCACTTCCCACATTCCACTTTTAATTTCCACTCTCACTTCCACCTCCTACCCTCACTTCCCACTTCAACTTTCTACTCTCACTTTTCACTTCCCACTCTCACTTCATACTTCCACCTTCCACTCTTACTTTTCATTCTCACTTTCCATTTCTTATTTCCAGTATCCACTCTTACTTCCACTTTCCACTTCCTACCCTTACTTCCCACTTCTACTTTCCACTATCACTTTCCACTTTTTACTTCCACTTTACACTCTCACTTCCCACTTTCCATTCTCACTTTTCACTCCCAATTCCCACTTCTCACCCCTCTCACATTGCACTTCGCACTTCGACTATACACGATTATACACTCTTACTCCCCATTTTCCACTTCCACGTTCCTTTCTCATACTCTACACAGTGGGAAGAGGAAAATTATTGTATGAAATGGAAGTGAGAGTGAAAAGAGGAAGTGGAAGTAGGTAGTACGAAGTGAGTGTGGGAAGAGGAAGTGAAAGTAGAAAGTTAGAATGGAAAGTAAGAGTGGGAAGTGAAAGTGAGAGGGTAAAGTGGGAATAGAGAGTGGAAAGAGAGAGAGGAAAGTGGGAAGTGAAAGTGAGAGGGTAAAGTGGAAATAGAAAGTGGAAAGAGGAAGTGGAAGTAGGGAGTGGGAAGTGAGAGGGTAAAGTGGGAATTGTGAGTGGAAAGAGGAAGTAGGGAGTAGGAAGTGAGAGTGGAAAGAGGAAGTAGAAGTAGGGAGTACGAAGTGAGAGTGGGAAGAGGTAGTGGGGAGTAGGAAGTGAGAGTGGGAAGAGGTAGTGGGGAGTAGGAAGTGAGAGTGGGAAGTGGAAAAGTTACAGAATTAACTCCTGTTCATGTAAGGCCTTCCAGTCAATGACCTCTTCCCGTCAGGTCTCAATCATCAGTACCTTGAGAACTTGATCCCTACTCCTTGCTTATTCACTCTTCCTCCCTTTTCCTTTTTACTTGCATTTCAATTTCCCTTGTTCTCGTCAGCAACACAGAATTTAAAATTTTTAACTTTAACTTCAGTTTAGTAATTAGAAAAACAAAAAAAACAATTGATTAACAAATTTTAAGCAAATCTGTTTGATTTTGATTTTTTGCTCACCATATTGGATCCGCCATTTTTAATTCTAAAAACTTGTAAACCTGTGTAGTGCTTTATATTTAAAAAAAATTATTTTCATTTTAAAAAGAAGATTTTTGACCGCAAATGAATATGTATGTTATTATTTGATATTTCTCATCTACAATATTTTTATTATATCAATAAAAACTAGGTAAAAAAAGTTAAGGCAATTTCGCAGGGAAACGTTGGAGAGACCACATGTTATGACCATATACTTGAACCGCGTAGGTAAATGCACCGTAATATGAACGAGTTTTGAGATCGTAAGAGAACTATATTGGTGTGGTGGTTTGAATAAGGGAAAGCTTTAGAAGAAAATGAGCATTGAAAGTGTACGAGTAGTGTAATAATACTGGAATTTTAGTGTGGATAGGTATGGCTTTCCTTTCATAAATGTTCTATGTATATATCTACTTTCGCTGCTCCAGAAAGGTGGGTCGTGAGAGCTCTTCCATAATCTCCATCCTTTAATTTACTTCCTACTTGTAAAAAGCGATAAAGCCTGTAAAATTTTCACTCATTATTATTAAAATTAATAAAAATTTTACATTAATTCCACTGCCACAATTATCATTTATCAAACTTTGCAATTAATTTCTCTTTAAGCTTGTCTTAACGAAAAAATTGTTATTCAATTGCTATACCAATTTTCAACAATTATTGCTATTGATTTTTTACGTCTGATAATAATTAAATCTTTATCTTAATGTACCTATTTTCATTTAATAACTTAACACAAAAAACGAGAATTATATTACTTACACTATTTTCCAATTTTTAATTGATTAGATTAAATAGATTAAAATTAATCAAAGTATAAAAAATTGAATTCATGCGAATGGAACAATCTTGAAGGTAAAGTACCCAATTGCAATTTCCCAATTAAATTCTATAAATACAGGAAAATGAACGAGTGAATAAAAAAATAGTTTAGAATTGTTAAATTTTTAGCAATATGAATGATATATGTATGTTATATTAAAAACTTACTTAGTAATATTTGAAAAATCATCTTCAATCGAATAAATTTTTCACAGAAAGGAAATGATTAATGGTAGCTGGAAAGATGTGAAGTCATGCTTAGTAGCAAATATGTTTCTTGTATTTTCACGAATAACCACTCACTATATACTTCTTCCTAAAACATGAATTTTATTAAGTATCAATTTAATAGAGATATTAATATTAATTTTCAAAATTATAACTTCAAAACCATAGAATTTTTTTTTGAAACAACAAATTTTATTTTTTTTTGAAAAAAAATTTTTAAATTTTTATTGTTAGATGTTTGGCCAAAAAGCTACGAAACTAGATTTATTAAAAATAAAAAGATTTTTGTAATTGATAAATGTCATCAATAGAGTACGAAAGTTTTGTCAGACAAAATGAACTAAGTTTCTTTTTAATAAAACAAAGCTTGATTTAAAAAAAACTAAAAAATCATTTTCTGATTAAATGACGAAACTTTTTTGATTAAAATGAAAAAACTTTTATGATAAGGTATGAACATTTTTATACTTCAAACTATAGATAAATCTTCTTCATCTTAAATTCAGTGCTGTAAGAACATTGAAATAATTATTCGAGTGTCGACCTTTAGCATCAAAGGGGCTGCATGTAAGCTGCTTATATTGAGTTAAGGTGTGAGCGAACCAGTTAACAACAAAGTTCTCTCGTTCAGTTACCTCAGAAAAGTTTCCAAGAAAAATTTTTAATCAATAGTAAAAGTACAAAGTGGTGTAGATAAAAATTCTTATGATACGTCGAGCAATATATATATATAAATTAATTTTGCTTTCTTATTTTTTAAAACTCAAAATTCTCGATCTTTAATTAGAAATAGGATTTAATTTCAATTTTATGTGAGCAATTCTTATTTGTATAAAGATTTTAATAAAAAATTATGATAACACTATCATCCTATTTTTAGTTATTATTATGTGCTTTATAAAAGATTCACTTCAATTTATTTATATTAGTCACTATCTTTTTGTGTTTAGTGAAGAAATGTATAATATAGTAAAAAAGAGCAATATAGTACAGAAGTTGTCACATCTTTTATATCAACCTTTGTAAAACACTTAGAAATTGTGAGAAAATTCGAACAGTGAAGTTACACCTTGCCTAACTTTTTCTGTCAATTCACAAGTTTGGTCTAATAATTAATTTCAAAAATATCAAAACTTTTTCTCATTAACTGTCTTGATATCCAACTTAATTGACATTTCAATTACCTGTCACGAAACAGAATTGTCATTTAGTAGACCTTTCTTATAACAGATTAAATTAATTGACACATCTATTATGGAACAAAATTGACAAACAACGCTAAACTAAAAATATTGTGGCACCTACTTTAAAGCTTTAATAAGCTCATGACTTGAATTTTGGAAAAAATATTAAAAGCTTATTACTACAAATGGAGGAAAATAAAGTTCGCCAACTTTTTACCATTGTTTAAAAAAAATTTTATTTTACAATTTTTGAAATGATAATATTGATTGCATATTGGTTCATTAAAAAGTACGCTTTACTAACTTTTCTCAAAATCGATTCCATATTTTATTGTACAATTTACTACTTTGGGTGTGTGGAGTACGAAGCGAAGAGCGCATTGATATTGTAAAATCATTTATGTATAGCAACGACTTTGTGGTTACATATGCAAGTTATGCAAATCACTGCTGATTGTTCTGTGGTATTGCTTCTTACATTTGTCGTATCACAATATGCTGTATATGTTAATCTTGCTTTTAGTCTCCTTGCAATTATAATTATTAGAAAAACAAATGACTTAAAAATCCTTAAACTGTTACGAAAAATGTCTTACTTATTTTTTATAGTAAAACAAAAATGCTTAGCAAAAATGTTTAAAAGAATTTAAAAACAATCTTTATGGAATTTATGATTTAATTTTTTTAAGAGAAAATTTTTAAATTCAAGAATATGAAATATTGGTTTTAAAAGCTTAACATATTTTTTTAATGAAGGAAAATTTAACTGTAGGTACAATGTGAATTATTATGATAATTACAACTTCACTTTAGACAACGTTGCAATCATTAATATTTCTTGTGGAATATAATGTGCAAATGGAACTTCATATTTGCTTTTTTCTTACAAACATTTTTTACAACGTGTCACGCTCAGATAAATTTTATTAATTTATTTAGAACTACTTGTACATTTACATTTCATAATTACATGAATTACATTTAAAAGGAATGCTCCAAAACAAAGAACGGCGTTGTATATTCTACTAGCGTTCCGACGGTCGCAAGCAGCCATCTTAACTGCTTCCTTTCTTTGTCCTTTTTCTTCTTACTTTGTTTTTTCCTTCATTTATTTCTTATAAATTTTATTATATAAAAAATCGATTCTACTTCTCAAAATGGTATATAGAAATTTACTCTAATTAAGAATCCGTCCTGATTCTATCCTATACTTTAAGCACGGCACTTTTTGTCATTTCTTTCTATGCCAGTTTTAAGCATCTAAAAAAATTCTGCCATCATATTTTTTCCCCATTTTTCCTGATAGCAAAGTTTCAACACTTTTATGACCTGGTGAAAATGTTCACCTTGCTCTTCACTGAAATATCCAAGATTATCGAGAAAATTATCAAGATGAGAATCCACGAAATGTAATTTTAAACTCATTATACATCCTAATTTTTTAAAGTCCTAAATCTTTTGACAATAATTTTTTTGATAACTTATTCAAATATCTTTGTCCTAATGATTTGCTCCATTAAGGTCTTTGTGAACGAACATGTTAAGGGGTTACGCCTGAACGCCTGAAAATTGGACAGTATTTCAAAAATAAATTTTGACAAAACTACTAAAGATACAACTTTTTAATAATTATATTTTTAAAATACATATATTTAACTTTTCAAACAATGTAAAAGGATTAAAAAATATTCAAAACTTGCAGAGATATGTTAAGTTCCGTGATTCAGTATTTTTACATGCTGGGGGTCGATTATGTAACTTTTCCACCTTCACTCTCCACTTCCCCCATCTCACTCCCACTTTCCTTTTCACTTTCCACCATCAACTCCCACTTTTCACTTCCCATACCCACTCTCACTTCCCACCATCTACTCCCACTTTGCACTTCCATTTTCCACTTCCCATTCCCACTCTCACTTTTACCACCGTCCACTCCCATTTTTACTCTCACTTCCATTTTCCATTCCCACTCTCGCTTCCCACCATCCACTCACACTTTTCACTCTCACTTCCACTTCCCACTTTCATTTTCTACTCCCACTTTCCACTTTTACTTTCTGTTCCCAATTTCACTTCCAAGTGGAAAGTGGGAAGTGAAAGGGAAAGTGGAAGTGAGAAGGGGGAAGTGGATAGTGAAGGTGGAAAGGTTACAGAATAGACCACTTGCAAAGCACAATTTGTATCTGAAATTTATAAACAAACATTTTTTTAAACTATATTAAATTATCTATTTTTAGCATCAGAGGGTCATCTGCTTTTTATGAAGACATGAATATTTCTGCATCAAAGCGTCGAAATTATTTATGTTAAATATACAGTACAGTTATAGGTGTTACTCTTGAATTACACTGAAACACAAAGGGTTAAAAAGCATTTTTTTTTCATTTGATGTATTTCTTAGAAAAAATTTAAACGATTCTGATTTCTAATGGATTTTAAAAATAAATGTTCTTTCACCGAGATTTTTTCACGTGACTTGCATCTTTTTCTCGTGAATTGTGAAATTCGTGGTTTACATTTAACTGAAGCTTTGGGATAGAACGAGTTTCTGGATGAGTGGGTCTGATAGATCATGTACGACAGGTAATAAAATTCTCACGGGGATGTTTTTCCATTTTACGAGGTCGATTTCGCTTTTAGCAAGATAAGAGTCATCCCTAAAGAGGGGAAGGGGTAGGTGGTGCGGGAGCCTGCGATGACACACCTATGTATTATATATATTTTCGTTCTACTTTCGCACTTTTCTTTGCTCGCTCGGTTTAACTTAAATTGCAATAGTACCTTAGATACTTACTATATTTTTAACACAAATTCACAATATCGTTTTTATTACAAAAAACCTTTTTGCTTCAACCTTCCTTTTTTCAAATTCAAAAATTGACACACAAATAAACCATGATTCTTTAAATATTCTCTTTGTTATTTAATTAAAATTCGTGTTTGGACCATGACCATAGTCATCGTCGTGGATGACATCGATTTTCTCCATGAAACTTTATATAAACTAGCAACATATACCTCACTCGCTAACGCTCGTTCGGTTGTATTTAAACTTATTAGTTTTTACTTATTTTTTTTTTTTTATTTGAACTACGTAAATATTTACTGGACATAAATATTTTAATTTATGGTATCTATTAAATAGTTATTTGAACCAAATACAAATTACTTAAGTCAATTAAATAGAATAATTTAATTTAATAAATATTGCTTTAAATCAATTATAAAAATTACTTGATTAAATAATGCATAGTTTTTAATTAAAATAAATATTTATTTGCATCAATAAAATAATTTTTTTGAAATAACTAAACTTAGAAGGTTAGATTTTGAATGTTAGCCTGATTCTCTGAATAATTAGTAAGAAAAGGGCGAAGATACGTCCATTCTTTTCTTACTAATAGGATTTTCTGTAGGTAATGATCAGGGTGTTTTTTTGAAATTTTTACTGCACTATTCTTACGCATGTCACCGTCACCAATATTGTTACAATATATATTGTAACAATATTGTTACAACAAAGTCTAGACTTTGGGTTTTTGCAAGTCTAGACAATATAGTTGTATAATAATATAAATTTTTCTTTCTAAACCAGAATTTGAACATTTACAAAATTAAAACCTTATAGTGGTTAGAAAATGTAAAAAATTATTAATATTTATAAAAATATAAATTATTTTATTTAAAATCATTGTGTAATAAGACAAAAATTATGAAGTGACATTTACAAAAAATGTCATTGTACATTATACGAAATGTTATTTTTACGTATTCTCTTACTAAACCTTTCATTTTCGTCCGCTATCCTGGATTCGCCATTTTGTATTTTTAAAAAGTGACTTTGGATTCATAATCAGTGGAATTTTACTGAAAATCAGTTGAAAAGTACTAAAATATCAGTCATTCTTCACTGATTATTATTTTATTGTGATTTATTTATTAATATTGTAAATTTCTGTCAAACAAATAATTTTACTAAAAGTCAGTTGAAAATTACACTTACAGTAGTGTTTCATTCGAGCAACACGATCCGAGAAACGAACAAAAAACGATTTTCTTTTTGTTTTGATAACCAAGCTGTCATGTTCGCTCGTCTTATTGAAGTAAATTTTCATAAATGTTTATTTACATTATTCGAAGATAATTAAATCTTAAAAAATTACTATAAAAAAATTCTAATAATATTAGTTTTTAAAAATATTATAATGTTATTTTTCGAAAATAATTGAATTTCTTAAAATAATTCTTATATCCTAATTTACCTTTAAAAATTTTTTTTAAATTTTTGGTAATTCAATTATTTTCAAAATTTGCAATTAAAATTCTTCAAAAAATTGTAACAAAATACTTGAAATAAATTAATTATTTTCAATTAAATTTTGCACAATTTCAACTATTCAAAAAGGTTTCTATTGTAGACATATTTGAAAAATTTAATTGTGTTAAAAAATTATTCAAAGAAATCTAAGTATACTTATTTTTAATTATCTATAACTTAATCTATTGAATTTAGAAAAATTACATCAAGAGGACAAAACTTTGTTCTTTCGTCTACTTTTGAATAATGTTTAGAAAACTAAATTTTTATTAATGTTTATTAAAAAATTATTTTATACCTAAAAATGTTAAATTTTTTTAATTTAGGCATGATTACAATCACAGGCACACAAAAAAAAAGTTGTCTGTTCATTGAACAAGACCTACATGTCTTATAGTATTTTGGCCCCCTGAATACGAATATGAAGTCAGAATTGCTCCAGCACCCTCTGTTTTTTTTAAATCGAAAAAACTACCCTTAAATCAAAAATTCAAGAACTAAATTAAAAAAAATGAAATAACCGCGGTTTTCTTCTGAGTAGAAGAATATATTTATGCGTATTCTTCTTTCAACAACTTAGAAATAATGTCAAAATTGCTCCACCACCCCTGTTTTTTTAAATGGGAGAAACTACCCTTAAATCTAAAATTCAAGAACTAAAGTCAAAGAATGAAATAACCACTTTTTTGCGAAGTAGAAGAATATATTTATGCGTTTTCTTCCTTCAACCACTCAGAAATATTGTCAAAATTGCTCCACCACCCCTGTTTTTTTTAAATCGAAAAAACTACCCTTAAATCTAAAATTCAAGAACTAAAGTAAAAAAATATGAAATAACCACTTTTTTGCGAAGTAGAAGAATATATTTATGCGTTTTCTTCCTTTAACCTCTCAGAAATAATGTCAAAATTGCTCCACCACCCCTGTTTCTTTTAAATGGGAGAAACTACCCTTAAATCTAAAATTCAAGAACTAAAGTCAAAGAATGAAATAACCACTTTTTTGCAAAGTAGAAGAATATATTTATGCGTTTTCTTCCTTTAACCTCTCAGAAATAATGTCAAAATTGCTCCACCACCCCTGTTTCTTTTAAATGGGAGAAACTACCCTTAAATCTAAAATTCAAGAACTAAAGTCAAAGAATGAAATAACCAGTTTTTTTGCGAAGTCGAAAAATATATTTATGCGTTTTTTTCTTTCAACAATTTAGAAATAATGACGAAATTGCTCCATCACCTCCTGCCCTTAAATCTAAAATTCAAGAATTATAGTAAAAAATGATATAACAGGTTTTTTCCAAAGTAGAAGAATATATTTATGTACTTTTTAAAAAAGCATCAGCATTGCTTCATCACCCTCTTATTGATTTATATTGAAAAAACTACCCCTTTAAGTATGAACCCAGAGTATACTAACAACAATAAAAACAATTAGTTTTAGACAAAAGCATACGTTCCTTTATTTTTGTTCTCATAACTAAAAAGCAGAATCAGAGTTAATTTATCATTATTTGTTGTTGAAAGAAGAAAACGCATAAATATATTCTTCTACTCCGAAGAAAACCGGTTATTTCATTTTTTTTCACTTTAGTTCTTGAATTTTAGATTTAAGGGTACTTTCTTCGATTTAAAAAAAGTAGGGGTGGTGGAGCAATTTTGACATTATTTGAGTTGTTGAAAGAAGAAAACGCATAAATATATTCTTCTACTCCGAAGAAAGCCGTGTTTTTATTTTTTTTTACTTTAATTCTTGAATTTTAGACTTAAGGGTAGTTTTTTCGATTTAAAAGAAAACAGAGGGTGATGGAGCAATTCTGACTTCATATTCGTATTCAGGGGGCCAAAATACTATAAGACATGTAGGTCTTGTTCAATGAACAGACAACTTTTTTTTTTTAATAATAAAAATTAAAAATAATTATTTTTAATTTTTATTATTTGAATACACAATTAAAAATAATAATAATACTCCGCAAAAAAGCCCAACTAATAGAAAAATAAAAAAGTAGGTTAATTTTAAATTTAGATCCAACTATTACAATGTTATAGATTTATTAAGTAATATATAACAAGTAATATTATATATATTTCTCTAAATAAAGATGTCTATTGACTTTTTAAAATTGATTTTCTTAAAAATTTCTTTATTAAAAGTATTAATATTTAAATTTTATAGTAATTGCTGTTTTAAAAAATCAATCCGGGAATATTTATTTTTAGTCCGGGAATTTAAAAATAATAATTCACTAGACACCTTGAATTAATTTTTAACTTGATATAATAATTTTAATTCACTAAAATGAATTTAATTTTAGTTTTTAATAGAATTAATAAAAAAGAATTTAAATGTTTTTGGATATCGATTTTTTTCAAAAAATAGGTTATTATTGTATTATTTTTAGTTGTCAGTTATGGGAAAGTCGAGAAGCAGTCGAGAAGTTCGGTCGATGACAATTAGAAAATTAGACGATACGATTTGACAATTAACAAAAGAATAAACAAGATGATCGTTTGAAAACCAAAGACGATAACCAAATAATCGCTCGAAAAAATGAAATTCGCGGATCGAAGTGAAACACTAACTTACAGAAATATAAGTCATTTTTCACTGATTATCCATTTAAAAAATTATTGTTGATGTCTGCCAAACAAATACAGGGTTGCCACGGACCTGGAAAACCTGGGAAACCCGGAATTGTCATGGAATTTTTTTTCAGTCATGGAAAACCTGAAAAATCTGGAATTGTCAGGGAATTTTATAAAGCCTGATACTAAAAGCTCAATTTTTTGTATTTGAGTCGTAAAAATTTCAAGTTTTCAAGTTGACATACAACTTTTTGATTTTAAATTTAGTGCTTACAATTGAAATCAATATGGCATTTCTAAATTTTAGTTTCTTTTGGTCTCTATCTTCCTTTAAATAATTTTTAAATTAATACATTTTAGAAACCCCAAAATGTTATGAAACTGAAGCTACCAACTTTTATGCAATGAAAATTTCTTCTTTTGCTAATTGTTTTTTAATGTAAGAAGCCCTTTAAAAAATTGCAATCGAAAAAAATTGCTTCTGAAGCAAGGAAATAATAATTTAGTTAAAATTTCGGGATATTTGGAAAATCTACGAAAAAATAATTAAAAATCACTAATTTCCTTGCCTTCCTTAGATCCTCTTACAATTTTTTTAAATGACTTGTCACATTAAAATAAATAATTTGTAAAAGAAAAAATTGCTTATGAGGTGAGGAAATAATAATTTTGTTTAAATAATATATGGATTTTTCGAAAATCTGTGTAAAAAATCAAAATTAATAATTTCCCCGACTTCGATCTTTTAAAATTTTTTAAAAGGCTTCTAACATTAAAATAAATAATTAGCAAAGAAAAAATTGTCATTGAATAAACGTAGGTAACTTCAGTTTCATTAAATGTTATTAAAATGCTTTTTAAAATACTGGTTTAATAATTGTGAAAAATTCTAAACTTAACTAAATTTTTAAATTTAAAAAGATTTGCTCCTCATCTTTCTTCGGAGCGTATCTCAAATAACCTTACAAATTTTAACTTAATTTTTTGTTAATAATGAAATTAAAAATTAATAACTTATTTTGTTAACAATTTACTTAAAGGATTTTATACTTTTTGTCGTAATTAGCTAAAAACATACCAAAACAATTTTATTTCTGGTTTGGAATTTTTTAAGAAATGGTCTGGAAAACCTGGAAAAGTCATGGAATTTTAAAATCGATGTCTTGTGGCAACCCTGAAATAAATAAGTAAATACACAAGTAAATAAATAAGTTCCATTACAACACAGACAGCGCAGCATTAGCGAGTGAGGTATTTACGTATATTTAAAAAAATTTCAACAGACACTACGTGCATCAACGAACCTTAAAAAATTCAACAATTTATATTATCAATCGTTTATTAAATCTATACATATATGTGATTTGTGTATATGTAGGAGTTTATATCTGCATATGAGCAGTATACATGTGTATGTAATTTATGAACATGTGTGAGTATACATGTACATGTGATTAGTGTATATGTGTGAGTATACATGTGTGGGTGTTATGCGCGCATGCTTGATATTCATAGAACACTACTGCGCATGCCTGATATTCATAGAACACTACTGCGCATTCCTCACATTGATAGAACACTACTGCGCATGCCTGACATTCATAGAACAATAGTGCGCATGCCTGACATTGATAGAACACTACTGCGCATGCCTGATATTCATAGAACACTACTGCGCATGCCTGATATTTAAAGAACACTACTGCGCATGCGTAATATTGACAGAACACTACTGCGCATGCGTAATATTGACAGAACACTACTGCGCATGCCTAATATTGACAGAACACTACTGCGCATGTGTAATATTGACAGAACACTACTGCGCATGCGTGGCACTAATAGAACACTACTGCGCATGTGTAATATTGACAGAACACTACTGCGCATGCGTAACAGTGATAGAACACTACTGCGCATGTGTAATATTGACAGAACACTACTGCGCATGCGTAACAGTGATAGAACACTACTGCGCATGCGTAACATTGACAGAACACTACTGCGCATGCGTAACATTGACAGAACACTACTGCGCATGCGTAACATTGACAGAACACTACTGCGCATGCGTGACATTGTGAATATGTATACATTTGTGTTAATATTATTTTTAAAAGATATACATATATATACGGCTAGGGTCGGTCGGTCGGTCGGTCGGTCGGTCGTTCTTCAACTTAATATAATAAGAGATTTAATATTAAACTAACAAACTTTAAATGGCAACAATAAAAGTGGGTAGTGTGACATAGTATCCCTTTGCAAAAGAGACCTATAAAAGGGGCCACTTTTTACGAATTCGTCAGTTTAAGAAACGCCTTCAAGTTAACCAGTCCAGAAATCACCGTTGTAGGCAAACGGGTAAGATTTAATTTGGAGAATAAATAAATAATTAAAGAGGGGTTCGACTTAACCGATGGCACACAAGAGAAAAGGTGCGAGCAAAGTTTCCACAGGTGAGAATCCACAGGATGAACAAGCCTTCTGTGTGTGAGCCAATGAGAGAATCAAGATGGACTTACCGAAGTTGATTTCTCGCCAGGAACAAGCAGCGCAAGATGAATTTCCTCGAAAAGGTGGAAATTGACACAGGAAGGTTCACTTATAAAATCCCACAGATAATTTAATATAATAATTTTAATAAACTCAACAGATATTACAAGCGCGGAAAACTATAAATGATCAACAATATATATCACGTAATGTGTTATGATCAGGCGCTAGTCTCTCTCTGGTGCTAATTTCGCCCGGCGAGCAACATGTGCTTTTGTCGTCTGCTAGGCGCGAATTATGCGCCATTTACAACTTTTCATTTGAAAAGTCGCGCTAATAGTAATAATATATATAAAATTAGTTCTTCGTGTTAGTCCTCCAACCGCCACCAAGTTAACTAGTTGTGTACTGTCATCAAGTTTCTTCTTCGACTCCAGTTCAGAAAATCTCTTCAACACTGCATTACCACAACATTAATATCAAATAAATAATTCGGTTACTCCAAGGGGTGTTTAATATAATTTGCATCGACACCTGAACTTCAGTCCTTTCACTTTCGCTGTCCCGAAAACAATTTGAGGGAAATCTACTTCATTCTCTGTTTCCGCTAGACAAAGTCATTTCCCCGATCTCACACTGATTGAGGTATCGCTTGCTGAGTCTACGAGTCAAAATAATTCAAAAAGGTAAATAAGTAATACTCTAAATCTTGCCCCCATTCAAATTCTCGATTAATTCCACAAAGTTCTAATTTTTTTCTCAGTGTGCCTAAAGACATCTGGATCTACTCTTTCCCTCTGATTCTAATTGTAAAGGATTCAAATAAAAACTTTAATAATTTCAATTTTAACAGTTCCTCTTTCTTAAAATCTGTCCCTTAAGATCAGAGCTTTCCCCTCTGTGAATAAATCAGGTATGAATCACCGATTTCGGACAATTTAAACATATATAATTAAGGGTATGTTTAGTTTCCTTCTAAAACATAACAATAGGAGGAATCCGTGCTTGTATAAATTTTGGTGTCCGTTCAATTTCCCGAAAGACGTCTTCTCCAAAACTCAATATCCCGAATGTCTAATTTCCCAAAAGCATTTTACCAGAACGTCTATGTACCTAAAGAAGAAAAAAAACTTTTCTAAAAATATAAATTAATAAATTTTAATTATTTAACAATTTTAAGATCAAAAACAGTTTTTATAAACATCCACGCGGCAATTGGAATAAACAAAAAAGAGAGCTTTATACTGCCCTCCTTAAAAAATTACCTCTGTATCTGTCTGCTCAGTTCCATCCTACAAATAAAGCTATTCCTTTTTTTCTTTTTTAGTTAGAACTGTCTACCTTCGTTATTCAGTCATGCAAAGAATATGTACTCATTATAATAATACTGTATCTGATCCTCAATCTAGTATAAACTTATACAATTCATCCCTCAATGAGTTTATTAAATTTATCCATTCTTCTTTCATACTACCTAATTATATTCCTCGGTTATATAATCATTGTCAAAGATTTATATTCAAAGAAATTGTACTATGATTGATTTCTATTAGAATCGATTTTATTAGCAATTAGCAATATAATTACTTTTTGAAAATAATGAAATTTTACTTTGCGGAAAAAAGGCTCCAAGTACAATAAACTATCCCGAGGTTTTAGAAAGCATTATTTTTTATTTGTTATGAAGATTAAATTATTTTTTTTATCCATTTATCAACAACATTTATCATTAAAATGATTCTAAAACATAAAAAACAGCTTAATCTCAATTATTTTAAAACTGACTGATTTACAAAACCTGCCACCTACTCTGGTACAGATTTTTTAACTTTTTTGTCGCAACATCCGTTCAGAAAAAAAGCTATTGTTTACAATATAATCGATAAAGCAATAAAACTTTCAAACGACATTTTTCACGAAAAGAAATTCAATACTGTTCATAACTTATTACAAAATAGTTATTGAGTTACTTTTAGTAGCAAATATTCACAAAACGTATTCTTTTTATAGAGACTAAAATAACGTATTAACCATAAATTTCTCTTTCGCAGAATAAAATTTGTTCACCGTATATTAAAGATTTTTTAATATTTTCTTTTCTGTGAAAAATACATTTTCTTCTCTCTGTACATAAACTTTATTACTATAATTATATCCTCCTCAATTAATTTGCACACTTAGTGTTGATCACTAGTATTTTCTCTCTTATCTTCGGTGAATTTATTAAGATTATACACCGAAAAAAATGCCTAGGACTCGCATACCAGGAATTGACTAGGTTACGAGAGGCATCCACTAGAACAACCTAGTTAAAAGACTAAGGTCAAGCTTAGTCAAAGTGACTAGAAAATTAGTTAATGTGGATAAGAAAAATAGTCAAATTGACTAGGAATCTTAATCGAGTTTCTATTATTTATCCGATAACAAACAAAAAGTAAAGATTAAATAAAAAAATAAATAATATTATATTACGATGTTATTTTGTTTGGATTTGCAATTTTAGTGAGATCTAATTTTGTTTTTTGAAAAAATCCATTCATATAATTTTGTAATAAATATTGTAAATAATATTGTAACACGTCTTAGAATTAACATAAACTTATGAAATAAATATTTAACACGGGAGGACGCAAAACACCTAACACTAACGCATACGCACATTGAAAACCCGAACGCTAACCACTACACTACACACGCACGTGTTGTACTAAATTTTTTATCAGATATTAGAATTTCCAGTCAAAATGTAATATTTAATCAGATATTTTATTTATTTGAAAATACACAATTTTACTTGCTCGTCAAGAACTATTCATTTTATTCATTTATGACATTTATATGTCATCAGTAATTAATAAAAAATTAACAAACAGTAAATTATAACATTAAAATGCAAGCATTATTATAACGGTACAACACTTAAGCACCGTTATTAAAATACTAAAAAATTTGGATTCCACTTGTGTGAAATTTCAGGCTTTTCAGGTTAGCTATAAAGTTTGAACGAATTAAATTATTAAATATATAATAGCTTAATTTTAATTATCTGTTTCGATTTACTCGATGAAAACGGCAAGTGAATTATCCTAGTTGATTTGACTAGGGAATGCAGAGTTACTTTTACAAAGTTTGAATTTATGGAATTAATCAGGGAAACTGGTTGAATTTACTGGGAATCCTAATTAAGGCAGTAGTCTCTTTTAGAAGCCGAAAAAAGCGTTTTTCAGAATTTTTTTGAAAGGGAAAGAAATAGAAGATAATTTAATACTGAAGCTAGATCACTTAGATTTTTGTCGATCAGACAAATATTCTTTTTGATACGCCGGCACCGTTTTCTATAACGTGTGAAAATGAAATTTCGAGAAAACACGCTTTAAAGTTTTCGGTCCAAAAAAATATAAGTTTTTGAATACTTACACTAATTAAATGTTAATCAGCTATTCCTGGGCCATACAGCAATCTTTCCTCTTCTTCGAAGAATTCATTTTGACGGATGCTTTCTGATAGTCGAGCTGCGCCGGTTCTCCCGCGTTATGCGCTCAGCATCGATGTTGTCTGCAAAATTCTTGCATTGCTGCCCGATGGCAATATCGAGGAGCTGCATAGTGGAAAGCACAGATGCATAGGCCTCGTTAAAAATGCCTGCACCCAAATTTGCCGCTATTTCGACAATTTTAGAGCCGGAATTGACGTGTTTTGGGTTTAGGCGCCACACAAGCGAATTGAACGCTTCGTTCGAATTTTGAGTGTCTATACACCTTTTCAGGTGTATATGTCGGAGCCACATTGTAAAAATCCGCACTTCATGAAATGCCTAGACGTTTCATGAAGTGCAGGCACATTGTGAAAAAAATATTTACTTCACCATGTGTCCAATATTTTTGGACATTTCATGAAGTGCAACAGCCAATTATGCATTTTGTGAAACTAAATAAAATTTCACAATACGTCCAAATATAAAATGCATTTCATGAAATGCCCAAGTCGTTGAATGCCGATAATGAAGAAATTGTATTAACTTTCTTAGTATTATTTCTACGGTAAGTATAATCTCAAATTAAAATCTGATTCCTCACCTTAACCAATTAATTAGTCATTCATTTACAAATCAATGTCATTATCTGTCTATTAATGTAGTGTTGTTAATACATTTGAAAAAGAAAGACTGATTATCTAATTTATATTTTTAAAAAAATGGAAAACGAATCTGTGACGCGCGTGGTAGTAAATGAGAGAGATCATCTCGAAAAAATGGAGCAACACTACCGTAAAAAACCGAATAAAAATCCATATGGATGTGCAGAAATGCATTTTATATTTGGACGTATTGTGAAATTTTATTTAGTTTCACAAAATGCATAATTGGCTGTTGCACTTCATGAAATGTCCAAAAATATTGGACACATGGTGAAGTAAATATTTTTTTCACAATGTGCCTGCACTTCATGAAACGTCTAGGTATTTCATGAAGTGCGGTTTTTCACAATGTGGCTACGACATATACAAGGTTAGGTAAACAATAAAAAGTATGTATGTATGTCGAATTGGCCTCTAAAATTTAAAAGACATATTCTTCGATAGTTTTGAAATAGATTTAAGACAATAAAGACGATTTTTTTAAGCCTATAAAGGAGACTACTGACTTAACTTTACTAGGTTAAGATTAACCTATTATATTATTAAGATAACTATTAAGATAACTATTATATTATTAAGATTTTAAAAAATCTTTATGGTATTATTAACTATAAACCCAGAGGTTTATAGTTAATAATACCATAAAGATTTTTCTAAGTGAAGACACTAGATTTTCGAGTCAAAATACAATACTTAATCAGATGATGTTTTATATCTTTCAAGTACACAATTTTATGTTATCGACCAAGAAAAACGGCCCTACTTGTTTGAAATGACGTGAAATTAGTAAACAACCGTTTTCGAACGAGTGTTTCTCTCCACACAGGCACTTTTTACAAAATCTGACAACGTACAATAGGCACAAATGTTTTTAATTGTCTGAATTCAAATGATTTTGTTAATCCATGCAGAAACTCGGTTGCAGGATTGGAAATACAAAAGTAATGTAATGACAGGCGGCAAAACGTGTGTTACAGTCATTTTGCCATTAGAGGGCAGAAGCATGCAGCGAGCGTAAAGGCTCAGCTGTCAAAATGATTCGCATTACATTACTATGGTTATTCCAATCCTGAAACCGCGTTTCTGCATGGATTAACAAAATCTTTTGAATTCAGACAATAAAAAACATTTGTGTCGATTGTACGTTGTCAGATTTTGTAAAAAGTGCCTATGAATAGAGAAAAATTTGTTAGAAAATGAATGTTTACCAATTTCACGTCATTGTTTTTAGTAAAAAGTTGTCGCTTTGTAACTAAACTAAGGGAATTTGTTCCAATAATTATTCGGTAATTTAGCTTTTCATTCCTTCTACTTTATCCACTAGTAGATCAGATAATTTTTATCTTTCGTTCGTAGGATAATTTTGAAAAATATAATAATTAACAAATTAAAGTTTAAAACAATTAGGTAATTAGTAATATTTAAACGATAGCTAAATCTTTTCTTATGATATAGTTTATTGTAAATAAAAAGTTTTGGATCAGTACATACTGTAACATATGCTAACAAAATTATTTTTTTTTAATTTTACATTTTCATATTTACTGACCCTATTTTACTCGATGTTGCTCTACCTACCTACCTTTTGAAAATTCTTTTGTCTATTGGAGCAATACTTAATACTCTGCGAGAATATAAATTTTTAATTCACAAAGTCAGAGACATTCTATAGAATGTACGCAAGTCATGCCTCAAATTGTAAAAAATATTGGGATATAGCATTGCGATTGTTGTTGAGGAAAATGCAGCCGGCAAACAAAAGCATTCTGATTGTTGGCTTGGACGAAAGACAATGCACTCTAATAGGAATCGTGTGTACAGAAACAATGAGTGCGATGCAGAATAACGAAGTGAGTACCTATCAACGCTTTCCCATTTAGAACATGTGTAAAATATACAGAATAGTAAAATTCTCTAAAGGCGATATCACTAATTACTTGTAAAATCCATTAGTTGCAATTCTTTTTTGTTAAGAAAAGATTGCGTTAATTCTGTGAAATTAAAATTACTTTTGTCTTTTTTTTTTGTTCTTTAGTACAATAAACAGGTTACTATTTTACTTCGTTTATTGAAAATTAGAAATTAAAAAGTGAGTTAAACCGTTGTACAGCAGTGTCCTAGGATCAGAAAACGTGGAAACTATTAGATCATGAGGAAATTGGATGTCGCACACCGTCTTAATTCTTTAGACATTTGCGAGGATTAGCTGGAACAGTGGTTTCGGACACGGTTGTTAAAGACGTTTAGGTTGGATCGGTTACCACAGTTTACAAAAGCCAATTTAGCATCGCAAAAGAAAAATTATCTCAATCAACTCGCGGATTTATCTGATTCTATCATTGATGAAAATCCGTGAGCACTTTAAAAATTGCTGTTGCTAATCTAACAAATAATTTTAATATATAACTTGACTTCAAATTCGAATTCAGCGACCCCAAATACCTTATACATGATAAAATCACATTTTTTTGGAAACTTTCTTTTCGGACCGTTTTAGGCCCACAAGCGATTTTTAAGTGGACTGCGAAGAAGTTAAACTTTTTCAAACAAATTATTCATCTTAGATATAAATTCAATTATTATTACATTCTTCTAAATTTGTATTACATGTTATGAAATAAATAGTTCAACTTGACATTATTCTTTTACTTTTGTATTAATCCTATAAAAAATTATAAATACACATTAACTAAAGAAATATAAAAAGACATAGTACAAATCCATTCAGGATAGTTATATAATAACTTACTCGTTATGAACACGAAGCAGAAAGGGTATAAGAAGATAGAGTTTAAATAAGTACGAGTCACTAAATAATCCTTTTCCTCTTCTGGCAACATGCCTTATCATATAGATAAGAAAAAATTTTATATTATGCTTCTTTTTTATCATGAATATTACAAATTAATTTTCCACTTTTTTAACTTATTAATATTACTAAACAATAATTCAGTTGTAATAAATGTGAATCCGTTTACTCTTAAAAATTAATTAAACATTCTGTTCCTATGTACCTCAGAATTAGCAAAATTTTAATTAAATTTAATTTTCATATTTAAATGTAATTCTACATGCTATTAAAATTTATGGGACGAATTAAATTATATATAAATTGGCTGTTTCAGCTATGCCTTTTCATTCCATACAATTACCTTGTCTGGGTAATTATGTAGTCTATTGAACTACGGCTTTCATGTTGTATAGTCAAACAACAATGCAGTCTGTACTGAAATAATATGTAGAACTAATCTTCCACGAGTAGGTCATTCACAATACAGGTTATTTTCATTTTACTTTATAAGTCTCTTTTACAAGAGACTTTTTCCAACATTCCGAGCAAGGAAAAAAGTATCTTGATAGTGATAATCATAAAAAAGTTTAAAGCATTAAAAGTATTTTTAATTTAAAAAGTGATTAAGATAAATGGAAAAGTACCTGGATAATAAACTTATTTAGTCTTTTAATCTAAATCGTCTAGTATAACGATAGTTTAAAAAAATTTTAAACTAAGAAACAATTTTTTGATTAGGTATATTTATATAATTACAATTTATTTAATATAGTTAGTTTATTTAATAATTTAATATTAATTATTCAATTTATTTAATATGTAAACTAAATGTTAAAATAGTTTTTAAATCTTTTCTTCTGAAACCTATGTATATGTTATTCTTTAATTATGAGGAGTCTATATTAGGACTCATCTTTTATCCAACTTTGTGGTTTTTGGTATTGAATTTTCAATTAAGTTTTAATACATTACATTCATTCCGCAGTAGTTTCAAAATCGATTGACCTGTTTTGAACTTATGCTACCAGAAATTAATGAATTAATAATATTCACAGAATTCTAATAAGTCTTTTCAAAAATTAGCTTTTACAAATTTTATTTTTTTGTACACCATTTGTACTTCATCTTGGCTGCTATTTTTGTAAATTTCAACAGATGAATTACATTTAAGAACTCTAGAATTAAATTCAATTCTCGTACAATTCATAGTATCGCGTACTCTGAACTTTAAACTGAATTAATTAAAACTTAATAAATAATTTTTTCCCTCAGTTTTAATGATTGCGATTCTTCCACTCCAAGTTGAAAATTCATATCTACGGATACATTATAAAACTTTTACTAATGCTGGATATGTAGAAGTGGGAAATGTTAGAATCTTCCTTTTGAAATTTCTATATAGATTCAACTTCGGTCAAGGAGCGGGTTCCCGTATTTCAGTGAATAGTCGAAAACTTGTAGAAATCTGCGATTTCAACTTTGCATTTGCCGAGTTTCTGTGAAGCTGGCGAAAACTGCATTCACCCGAATAATGTGCAAAGTAGGAAATGCGATGCATTTTTGAGCAATCCTTACATCTTGTATAGGCATTGGAGACACTTGGAACTGAATGCGGAACATAAGCAGTGGCGTACAAGAGAGTGCAACTTATACAAAGAACGGGATCGAGGACAATCTATCTGGCTCTTTGCCATACTTTAAATATGTATATTAACGTACAAATAACTCTAAAACCCACTGGTCCTTTAAGTAATGTGATTTATTATTGTTATCTTCATCCACATATCCTTGGTAATCTTTTCGGGTGAGGTTTTCATTCTAATTAATATTTATCGCTGCATAGTGGACTAGAAATGAGAATTGTACAAAATTAATATCTTTAAAAGTACGAGTTTATGTTATCTATTATCTGGGAGATCGTAGTTGAGAATCATTTGATTTTCCTTAACATCAAAAAATAAAAGAAACTAGAAAACTTCTAAAATCGGGATACAATCGAAATGAACGTTAAGCAAATAAATCTTCAAAAATAAAAAATTACAATAAATCACAACAGAACTAACTCGGGTTATAGCCTAGGGGTAACTAGATTACTGCAAATGGTCCAAATAATAGTCCGCAGGCGATGTGTCAAAATATTCACAGATATATACTTTTGACTACGCCTACGCAAATCCATATTACGGCAGTAGATGACTCGATACAGAGACTGGATCTAATTTCTACCACCAAAAGTGAAACTAGAACAACAACAAAAAATCATATCAAAAATAGTCATTCTTAGGCCGTCCGCACCTCATTGACATCCGGCATCCAGAAATTGACGAGATTCGATAGATCGGTCGCTCCTCATTGACGACGAAATCCAAAATAAAAGAAGGTGTACTGTTGCACCTTATTGTCAACAGAACATCCGCAAAAAGGCAGGATAGTCCATGATTTTATCACTCCTCATAGTTGACAAAAACATCTGCAAAATCCGCAAATGCTGACAATGGGTTGCGACCCATTGTCAGTATTTGCGGATTTTGCATCGTTGACCAAATTGCGATAAAGCCCCAACAGTAAAAATCCAAATCCTAATAGAAACAGGCCAAGCGATAACTTTAGTCATAAGACATCAATATCCAACCAGAATCGAAAGTCGAGATTAAAAAAGTACCAAGTAAAGTTACAAAACATATCGTTCAGTATGGGTTGAGGACTTCTCCTAATCCGTGATTTTCCGTTGTTCCATGAAGAAAGAGAGATTGCGTAATTCTTCTAAAATCAAAGAGAGAATATTCGCATGATTTAATATTTATCAAACAAAACATATATTTTAGTGACGTGTAAAAATTGTACGTCAGAATATAAAATTATAATTCTTAAATGATGAAATTAATTTGTCCCAAAATCAAACACTAGAAATAATTAAAAGAAGGCCTCACACATGTTATTGATCCAGTACTTGTGTCCCAAAATGTGTTAACACTATACCTATATGTTATACGTATCTCACCATCGATTTTTCGTCAGTGGGTAGTTTATCCCCTTAATTTCTGCAAAAATCATGACTACAATAGCCACCGATTTATGAAGAGCTATTAGTATAATTTGGTCTTCTACTAGTCGTTAATCTTTAGTAATCAAGTGTTACTTACTCCTTTTATAAAAAATCATGTACTGAACTGTATCAAGTACTTAAACTCTCTATTCACGAATTTACATTAATTTGAAGACTTCTGCTTGTAAGCAATCTCTCCAAATCTTCTTTCAATCAAGTGCCATCCTATCGTCAATCAAGTACCGTCGAATTGACGACCTATCCCCAAACAATTGCCAATCATTTGTCAGTGACTTGTCCATATCCAGACTAACTGGTTTTCTTGTTCTACTCGTAAATCCAATCTCGAGGAAAAACTGATCCCTGACAATGTTCATGAGAGTTGCATTTGTAAAAATAAATAAAGGACAAATTATCTTATCTAAAGCATTAGTTTTCTCAGCCTGGTCTCTTAGCTGAAAGCATAGCGCTTTGTAAATAAATCAGGCAAACAATTACAATAGCAGTACTGGTCTCCTTTTGAGACGTAACACAACAAAGGCAAACTATATTAAAAAAAAAAGATTTTTTTCTATTTAAAGGGTAACTTGGCTGGAATTTCGTAGTAATTGGTAAACTTACAATATTCGCACCGCAGGATATGACTATGATAATTTTATGGCATAAATTTAAAATTATGTTTAAGATTGACAGCCTTTGTTTAAGCATTCAGGATGCGCCGTATGAAGGCTTCTAACCCGCTTTAACAATGCTTTTCATCTAAATAACTTTTATTTTTTTTGTATTTAGAAAATTTTTTTCATTTTGCAGTAGGCGACGCAACGTTCAAAACTGCGTCATTTACTATGCGCCGGGTGGAAACTTTTTGATCGATTTTTCGCTGAAATAGAAAAACGTGCAAAAGCACAAAGAGCGCGATAAAATTTTAACAAAAGGAATAAAAAAATAAATTAAGTATTGAATGTTTATGGCAAGATTTACAACAAAACTACAAAATTGAAAATTAAATAAACCTAAGTTAATGAAAATGACTACTTGAGGGTTTTTAGAGGTCGCTGATTACAAATTCGATATCAGTTTTTTAAAATTCAAAATGGCGGATCTAATATGGCGGACAAATTTTTTATATTTGTTCGAAAAAACGAAAATTTGGCAAATTCGTTTGAAAATTGTTACTCAGGGGTTTTTAGGGTCGCTGATTACGAATATGAAATCAGTTTTTTAAAATTCAAAATGGCGGATGAATTTTAAAAACTTGTTGGACTTTTATAAAAATATATTTCCAAGCGAGGGTCTGTAATTTGTCTACTTATTTGTAATTACCGAAATCAACCACAAGGTGGTTATAGAACTTTGATCCAATTTCTTTTTCAATTTTAGATATAAATGAATAATTATATTACTCATAAATATTTAATTAATTATTACCCACAATCTGGAAATTGTGTCATTAACTCTGAATACAAAATGAATTTGAGTAATATGATTAGAAATTAATTAAAGAATAAATACAAATAAAATAATTAACAATTTTGCAAATAGTCTGCCAGTGATAACATTAATAATGATTTTATACTTATAAATAATAATTAGATTATTAACAATTGAATAAAATGTATTTTCGATTGAAAAATAGTTTCTATATGACTGTAATTTTGGGACAATATTAATCCAATATTTAAATTCAGGACATTGTATTGGTTTCTACACCCCGGGTCATGGGTCAATATTGGCGATAAGAGTTGGTCTAATATTTAGCCAATCGCATGCATTGGCAATTCCCCGCTGGGTTGTAGAAATACTTTTTTTACCAAACACCAAGAAAATGTTATCGATATTTTCGAGATAGGGTTTTCAATTTTCGGGATCATACTTTTTTTCTTCCACCTTCTAGTTTATATCTATTTTGTGGTAAATCTTTCAATAACTTAAAGTATAAGTTTAGAACTCACACTCAAAACTATCCTATGGGACTTTTTTGCACAAAAAATTGTAGAATTTATAATG
Source organism: Leptopilina heterotoma (assembly GCF_015476425.1). Taxonomy (NCBI): domain Eukaryota; kingdom Metazoa; phylum Arthropoda; class Insecta; order Hymenoptera; family Figitidae; genus Leptopilina; species Leptopilina heterotoma. The sequence goes on along the minus strand of NW_025111098.1, from coordinate 1,026,474 downwards.
TTTCCTTGGGAATTTTAAAAAAGTTTGAATAAGATATGGATAAGTATAAATAAAGTTTGTACATAAATTAGAAATTATTAATTGAAGATTATACTTAACGACTCATGTAAAAGTATTCTATTATAATTTTAAAAAAGCGATTCTGCAGAAATTCTTATGTAATTTTCATTCTTTACTTGGTAAAAATAAAAAAAATATATAATATTTCTAAAAGAAACCATTTTTTGGACTTTTCTGTGAAGTAAATATAAAATATTATGAAAGATTATTTAATTGATATCAATGAGAGTAATTACTATCTTTTTTGAGTGATCAGCAAAAAATTTCTATGTTAGTATTTATACAGGAAAAGACTTTGGTTTCGGTGCAACTCGGTTGTTACGAGTTAATTAGTGTTTTGTTGAAGTAGCGTTGGTTCTTGTCCTCTTCACCCTCTCCTTTCCTCTATTTCACTCTAACCCTGTCCCTTTTTGTCTGAGTTATCTTTTTCCGTCTCTTCAACGCGCAGAATCGTGAAACATCGTTTCCTCGAAAGGGAAGCACGAAGCAAAGAGAAAGGGTGGTTTATTTCGACGCGTGCCGAGAATAATCTGCATGACTGTCCTAACTCAACATGACTTTTAACCCCGAGACCCCTTCTGGCAATTTTTTTTTATTATAAACCAGCAATGTAGACAAGAGTGACAGCAGACGAGAATGAAACAATCTTATGTTTTTTGAAGAAGAAACAAATATTCATGGAATTTAATATATCTCAAATTTGAGTAAAGTGGAGATTCGTTATTTATTGTAAGAAATTTGTCCTCTAACATTTACTTCAAGAATAGTTGACTATATAGTTGATCTAATTAAAAATGTCATTTTCAGTCTTTACAATTGTTGATAATTTTTGGGTTTTCAATACTGTTTTTGATTGACTAGCATTTATGATGCACAGAATTAATTACGGTTGAACATGTAGAAGCAAATTTTTTAGACAATATTATGGATACTAATGGAACAAGCTTAATGATGGTTCTGTTACTGTCACGTCATCGCAACGTATTTATATTTTACATTTATAAAATAATATTTTGTAAAGTTAAAATCTGAATCCTTCTTTTCTTGTAACCAAAGCAACATTGATCCAATAGTCTTACACCTGGGAAGAGATACCTAATATGGTCATCAACGTTTTGTCACCCTTCTATAGGACCACTCACCTACCTAATACAGGAACTAAGCACACGCGCCTAAATTAAATCAGTAATAACAAACTGACCCCGAAAACAATCAAATTTGGTGGTATGACGTACTATCCCCTTGCAAAAGAAATCTATAAAAGGTGCCACCCTTGTCGAATTCGACAGTTTAGGAAACTCCTTCAAGTTAACTAGTCGTATACAACTGTCAAGTGTCTTCTTCGTGTCAGTCCAGCAACTGCGACTAAGTTAACTAGTTGTGTACTGTCATCGAGTTTGTTCTTCGACTCCAGTTTAGAAAATCTCTTCAAGAATCAAGTGCCTTCTGCGAGTCTCATCTTAGTCAAATTCATTCAAGAAGATAATTTCTACTACGAGGAACACTTCTATTTTTCAAGAACTGCATTACCTCGAAATTAACGTCAAATCAATAAATCGGTCACTCCAAGACTGAGGGGGGTTTAGACTAATTTGCATCGATACCTGGACTCCAAATTTTTCACTTTCGCTGTCCCGAAAACAATTTGAGGGAAATCTACTGCATTCTCTATTTCCGCTAGACAACGTCATTTCTTCAACCTCACACTGAAGCTTGTTGGATCTACGACTCTAAGAATAAATTTAAAAGTTGAGTAACTAATACTTTTAAATTTTGTCCCCATTTAAATTCTCGATTGATTCTACAAAATTCTAATTTTTTCAGTGTACCTGAAGACATCTGGATCTACTTTTTTTCTATAATTCTAATTGTAAAGGATTCAAATAAAAACTTCAACAATTTAATTTCAATTTTAACAGTTCCTCTTTCTTAAAATATGTCCCTTAACATCAGAGCCTTCCGCTCTGTGAATAAATCAGGTTTGATTCACCGATGACGGACAATTTAAATAGATATCGTTTAGGATATGATTAGTATCCTTCTGAGACATAACATTACTAACGTGAACGTAATTAAGACTTAGTATCGAAGAATACTAACGACCGACAATGAATTTGTATTTGGGTTTCTACGAGTAAATCTGCCCTAGTGGGAGATAGAAGATCAAAGATCACCTCCATTTCTAAGCTTGGCTTCTACATCATCTCAAAACTTAAATCACTTTTTTACTTTGTTCATCGCTAATATCATGAGTATCAAAAAGAGAATTTTCTTACTGAAATGTATCAATATTATCGTTTTAAAGTTCAGGAAAATATAAGAAATTTGGGGGACACTAATGACATTTATAAGGGATCCTACTGACAAAAAGAATATTTTTGGTGTTAAAGAATTTTGAATGTAGTCAAAACAAAAGCTAGCTTAAAAATTAATTGACTAAAATTTTTTCTATTTATAAATTTAATCTTCAATTTTCTCCGTATAGGATTAAAAACTGTCATTTTAAATTTAATCACCCATATATGTGTTCAAATACACCATACATGCTAATAATAACGCAGTGGGGATTTTCCTGTATTATAAGGGATATCTAACATATACAGTTAGCACGTTGCATAGAAATATCATCAAGGGAATTAAGAATTAACATGTTATATTTTATTTTCATTTTAAATTAATAATGTAAATTAATTAAAACAACATATCCGTAGATGACTGTTTGCTTTTTTACCACCTTAGTAAGTGTTCTTATCCAATTAGTAGTTAAAGCCCCCACACTACACTTCTCCCTTAATTATCCTTTTTTATAATTATTCCTATATGTATAAAGTACGACAAAAGTTTTACAACGTAATAAAAAATTATCTCGAGAACTTAGAATGACAGAATAATTCTGTTTATGCAGCTTCTTGTTCAGCTTTAAATCTAATAGGATATCTGTAGTACATCCTTTAGATATACAAGTCACCAAAAATAGATCGGATAATATCTTAAATTTCACTATATTGTGAAAAAAAATCGTACTACAATTTCTATATGAAGAAAATTAAAAAACTCTTCCATTATAAAATTAAAGAAAAACCCACTATAATAATGTAACAAAAAGTGGTTTGAAATACAATGAACGATAAATATCTGCAACAGAAAAACAGTATCACGTATATCAATATAAAATATGGGAAGAAAAGAATAAAATTCATGTGCTTTATATTTTCTGTTCTTTTTTTTGCGTATTGAAAAATAGTTAAGAAACAATCTTTACTTTACTTCAATGCATTTTATTTTTCATCTTACTTTCTAATTCTAGTGTTTATTGTTTTTAACCTGTTTTGCCCTTCAATTTCTCCCTAGAAAGAAAGACGTCTAACAAAAAAGTGTTATCTCTTCTAAAAATATACTGCAAAAGGTTTTCAGTCTCTCAGGAATATTCTTGTTATTTCATGTTCCACGAGAAGGATATAGCAACTCGAAAAAGCTTTAAAGAAATAGAATTTTCAAGTTGTTTTGTGAGACAAAATTAGTGGTATGAAAAAAAATAATAATAAATAAAAGTAAGTGATTGAAGTCAATGAAAATATACAGAATAAATAAAAAAAATTACGTGATTTTTAGAAAAAGTGACGATATAGAAAAAAATTAAATATTTTACTGTTAGAATGTACATTATTAAAATAAAATATTAAAAGAAGCTTTAATAAAGTATTTAACATTTTTTTTAATGATCAGCTCCTTCTGAATTACGTTACTTTGGGTTTATGAAAATCACTGTTTTGATTATAACTTTTTAATTGGCAGAACGTTTTACACTTTACAGTAACTACAGATTTTTATTATCCTTTGTTCGACAGTCTCTTCTAGTTTTAATTAATGGATTTTAAATTCACAAAAAGTTCAATCGTATTTAGATAAAATACTTAAATTCAAGAAGAGTCTAGATGTTTTAGAATCTCTAATCGAATGCAGACCCCCAGGGTCATTTCATATTCAACTGTTATTTGCAGAGTACGAGTAAGTTTAAAATAAAATTAAAATGAATTTAAATCAAATAACTTTGAAAACGAATATTGAACCATTTCATTAAATACACGTAAATGGTCTTTTTATATCATTAAAACATAAAATATCCAGAAGTTAAAGAAGTAGTAATAGAATTCAAAAGCGTCCCTCTTTCAGTTATCCACTACAGTACTATAGAATCTTTCTTTTTATTCTTATCAAGGAATTGGAATATAGATCATAGCTAATTAAGCACAGTTTCATGTTACTCAATTAAGTAGAACTGAAAGCATCAGATTCTATGAGATTCCATGGTAATTAATGTTCACTTTTCTGATCTAAAATTCCATTAAATGAATTTTTAACAAGAAATGAATAAAAGGCAGTTCAGTCGAATATCAAATATCTAAAATTTATGTTCGTCTGATGAAATCAAATTGAAAAAATTGATATTTGAAAATGAATCGTCTTTATTTATGAAAATATATTTAGGGTTATATTATATAACTTGTCAAAATGAAAATAAATATAAAACATAAAATTAAATAAATAGATAAATAAACGCAAAAAGAAAAGAACTCGTGACATCTAATGTGAATTTAATCTTATAATAAGGGGAAAATAAGTTCTATTGAAAAAACAAATATCTTTGTTATATTAATAGTGAAATCATTACTCAAAATCATGTATCATTTCAGAAATAGATCGTATATTATAATTTGGTTCACCATCGAGTATAGTAACATTTCTCCAATCAAAGTCGTATTTGAAATTTGATTGATGAGCACGTACCACTGATGTGTTATTTTTGTTATTCTTATATGTTTGTTGATACGAACTTTCAATGAACGAAGCGTCTGACCTATATAATTCGCTGCACTATTTTTGCAATTAAATTTAAAAACAACAAAACAACAAAGTTAACAAAGTGTCGTCAACATATCTATAATAAAAAAGTGATACACAATTATATTTAGTTTTCAAAATATTAAGACAATCACATTCCAAATCATCCATAACAATGTCAGAGAAGATTGGTGAAATGGGTGAACCCATCGGAGTGTCATCAATTTGTTGATAACATTTTTTATTAAAAACGAAGAAACGAAAAACATATTCTCGATACTAACACTTATAATTTTGTTTTTTCAATTTGCATTATAAATTTGACGCGAACTCGAACTATGGCAGATGAGACTGCTATTTTTACATTTGTTTATGTATTTTATGTCAACTCACAGACATAAATTTCTCCTGGATAAACGAATTTTATGAAAAACCTAAAATGAAGAATTTTAAGACACAAGATAAGAAGGAAAAAGAATTTGCAGAATGTGTCGGATTCTTGAACAATAGTTATGGGAAAAGTTCTATACGTGTACTTTTTTACACTCAATAAATCCACCTTCTATATATACCTACATATTTTAAATATCTCTTTGCAGACTTTTATAAGAGTGAAAATATATTTTTCTTCGCTTTTATAATTTCAAGTAAACTCAGATATTTTATCCCAGAGGGACTAGGAGAAGATCCTTCTTGATTCCCGATCCAGAGGTAGGCAGAATAAATCTAATAGAGCCTCGAATGATGACAGGAAACTCGTCTGGAAGGAAACCAGATGTAACGAAATTACCCTAAGAATATCTCTCCGTATCTCGCTTGGGGCTAACCAATGAATTTACCGCGAATCATTAAAATGAAATTCCAATGAGATTTTCGATAACATCACACTGGCTATCATTAACAATTTATTAAATGAGCCTAATGTGAAGCAGCTGTTTGGTAACTATTTGCTTGTAAATCCTTTTTAGACTCGAGGGAGAGTGTGCAAATAAAGTGGAACAGTAAATGCTTAAATGAAATATTCATGAATATTTATCCAATCCTTCGAGAATATTATAGTGATATTTGTTCATATCATATGCCTTTGTGAAATGGCTGTTTAATCACATTTATTATTCACAGAATTCATTGTACAAGAAATAAAAATTTAGGATCAAATCTAATTTAAATGATTCAACTAAATGAATTTTTTACCTACTATCCAATAAATCTGTATTTAAACCAAATAAATATTTACAAGACCTAAATATTTTAAATACAATGCATGATCTGCAACTTTAATTCAATGAGTATTAACTAAACTATTAACTAAACTATTCTAAACTTTTTGGATACTTGTAATATTCAATAGAATTCATTTACCTACAAGCATATACTGTAGAATAAAAATTAACACAAATAAATTATGATATAAATTATATAAATATACAAACAGATAAAATTAATACAAGAAGCCACACAAAACAACAGAAATCAATTATTAAAAGCAATTAAATATTTAAAAAGTTTTGATTTAAAAATACCAATACTATCCGTTCTAGTTATCGAGCATGGAAGAGAATTCCACAGATCAGCAGTAGTAACAAAAAATAAATTCCTATATTGTTCAGTTCGACAAAGAGGTATCCTAAGGCAATTAGGACCCCTTAGTTCTCTGAAAGTAACCTCACTTCTGAATGTAAATTTATCAAATAAATAAAGAGGCCTTTTAGTGTTAAGAACCAAATAAGTTAAGCATTCAATAAATAAAAATCGTCTATTTCTGACATTCAACCACCCCAGTATTTCCCGGTTAGGAGATATGTGCACAGCTCTCTTTAAATAAAAAATAAATCTTATGCATGAGTTGAGGAGTTTCTCAAGTTTATCGTTAAAAGTTCATCTGTCAGATCATTATAAACAGCACAGCAATAGTCAAAGTGAGGAAAAATCAATAAAGAGACAAGTTGAGCTTTTGGATGGAACTGGATGGAAAGAGCTTTCCTATTTGATTTGAATTGAATTGTTGCAAGGTTGTATAAACACTTCTACAAATTAATACAATATGCTTATCCCAGGAGAGAGTTTGGCAAAAAGTAACACTCAAGTTTTTAACAGATAATACATAAGGAATAATTGTTATTTATTTTTTAATTGAAGGGCATGTGTCTAAATTCAAACAATTCATATTCCAAGAGGAAGCAATAATCATAGAATAACTTTTAGTAAGATTTATTTTTAACTGATTAGACTTTGCCCAATCATAGACTGCTTGAACATCCTCATTGATTCATTTGATATTCACATCCAACTCATCAAGACTAGAGTGCACATAGATCTGCAGATCATCAACATAATATACATGCTTAGAATGCTTAAGAACACTCCTCAAATCATTTGTAAAAAGTAAAAACAGCAAAGGACCCAATACCGAGCCCTGTAGTACACTTGTTCCAATATGACCCCATTCAGACTTATCGCCATTAGGCCCAACAACACATTGCACTCTACCAGATAAGTAAGATGAAAACCATTTTAAAATAAACCCTGACATTCCAAAAGATTTTAATTTCATTAACAAAAGATTTTTAATAAAACTTATTTTCTTCTTTTTAGGAGATTAAATTCACAATTGATGCCATGTGTTCATTTCAAGTGTTTATTTTTGATTTTATTGGCTTTATATTTTAGCAGAGATGACGTTTTCTAATATTTAATTTCAGTTTTGACTTGATCGTTGTATCGATTCGTCGTGTGCTTGTCCTTTCGCGTTTATGTGTTATCAATTTATTTAATTTTATGTTTATATTTATTTTAATTTTGACTAGTTGCAATGTAATCTAAATTGTAATATTCAGGTTTTAATATTGTTATAATTAAAGTCCAATCTTTGGTCATTATTCTAACAATATTTGTAAAGACCCGTATTAAGTTTAGCAATTTCACAGCTACGTTTGTGTTCATAGCTCCTAGATTTTAATTTACTTCTAGTCTCACCAACGTAAATTTTATTGCAGTCCAAAAAGTTAATCTGATAAACTGCTCCTGAAAAACAAATTTTCGAGTTTATTATGGTATTGGAAACATTAGTTTATGTTGAATCGTTTTAAGAAAGTTTTTAGTTTTTCAGAGAAAAATTTAAAATATGGAAGGTAAATAATTAAATAAAAATAAAAACTAAATGTAAATAATTAAACTTTTGTTAACAATGAAATTCTTGTGTTTGCTTTCACAATTAGGTATAAATATGATGAATTCTTTCTTTTATGATAGATTTTATGAAAATTAAGATTATAATGATTTAATAATAATAAGTTGATTATAATATTAATGCATCATAAATAAAGATTATTATATGAAATATTAAAAACTCCCGAGCTACAAGTTTCATAAAAATTTAACAAGTTTTTTCTGAGATACTGATTTCATGCCTTAAATTTTAAAAGGGTGTTTTCTACCTTTAAAATTCAAAGCGGACCGATATAAAAAATACGTGTCAAACATTTTTCGATGTTTTGGTAGTACACCAAGTTTTAAAAAAATCGGCGTATAGCACTTGGGTTATGGAGCGTGCTCTGTGCCAAGCATTCCCATAAAAAAGCTCGTTCAGATGTGCTTGCAGTTTCGAAGTATTCGGCATGAATCTTTGATAAAAGTTAATCATATCGAAAAATTGTTGGAGTTGCTTAACGGTCACGGTAAGGAACTCTATACAGCAAAAACTAGATCTCTGTGTTATGCTGAATTTTATTTAATTAATGATCGATTAATTAATTATTTAATAATTAATTAATACTTTTTTTATTATTCGATCGGAGGATCGGAAATCAACCTTTCTTTTTCTTTCACCTTCTACTTTCTTGATCCTCTTCGTAAGATCGGAAATTCTTTATCTGTTCTTTACTCTTTTTCCTTTTGATTATATAGAGTCATATTTTGGGGAGTCAGCAACGGTTATTGTTCTGTTGTGACATTCCTTGATTGCAGAATTTTCTTTCGATATATTTGAAGACGTGAGTGAACTCCTCTTAGGTAATTGTAATTTTGACATATTTTATTTATGAAAATAATTTTTTTTAAAACATCTATAAAGAATTTGTGGTAGCTCCTCTGAAGCGAGGCATCTTGCGATGAACAGGATATTTCTAGACTGGATCACTTAAAATGAAAAAACCAAAAATTTCATAATATAAGTACTAATATAAATACAACCAGATTTTAATTAAAAATATTTGAACCTAGTAAATATTTTTCAACTAATTTGAATTAATTTAAAGCAAATAAATTCTTTTCAGCGAATGTCATGATGAGCTATGTCATAAAGCAAAAAATGTAGATGAGAAATAAATTAATCGATTATTTTGTACGAACTGAATATTAAATTTCCGAGTTAAAACAAAAAGAAAAGAATTTTTTTTCTCTGTGATTATAAATTCTTTTGCTTCACTGTCATCTATATCTACTTTTTTGTGATGCATTTCAACAAAGAATTACAATGGATCGTTTATTGGTCGTGACTGGAGGTAATAAATCTCGTGGAAAACATTGGTGTGAGTTTGTATGAGCATAAGAGAAGATGACACGTGAGAAAGTACCTCGCATTTGAAAACACAAAGCATAACGAGTGAGCCAAAACACATTCGTAACAAATATAAAGTGACCCCACAGAATACAATGGTTTCGCAGGGAGTCAAATAAATTGCAGACTTGGAAGCAAAGTTAAGCTCAGATTTACTTGTCAAGCTCTCAACCTCGTCCTGCGCTTTTATGTCTTAGTGAGTCATTAAGGCATCGTTAAAAAAAAGTTTAAGAAAATAAAATACAAAAGCTGCGTTTTGCGGATAAAAATAATTTGACTTTACCAAAATTTTGCAAAAATTATTATAATTAAGTGAATTTGAGTTAAATTTTTTTAGAACGTTATTATTTAGTTATATTCTTCATTTTATGCTGCTTTAAACAATTGTTACTGAAAATCGAAATATATAACTTAGAAAAAACCTTTTTCTCAAGAAAAAGTATTTGAAGAATAAAAAGTTAAATGCAAAGCAGCTTACCTTTTGGAATATGAAAAAAAGAAATAACAATAAAGTAACAAGGAAATTGTAAACTCTTTATTACCATGCACATCTTTTGTACCAAAAGTACAATACGAATTTTCACATTTTCTCTCTAAAGAAAAACAACCCAAAAAATAATTCATATTCATGAATATTAAACAAAATTTACACTTAAAAAGAAATTAATGATGCACACTTTGGTCTCGCATTTTTCAGCAAGTAACCGAGTGGGAATTCACAGATTGTGCTTTTAAATAAATTCATCAATCATTTGGTTTTTTTTGTATCTGATCTTTTTTATCCCGATAAGACTTCAAGTGAAAAGTCTATACATAAAAGAGGTCTGGATTCTGCTTTTGAAGACCGAAAGGTAATTTTTCTATTTTCATTTCTTCTTTCGCTTTTATATTAATTTCCTATGAGTATAGCTAATCTCAATTAATAAAACCTCTGCATGTCTAAATATATCCAGAAACGTGGATGTATGCAAGTGGATTTAGTCAGAGACAAGAGTAAGTAAGAAAGTAATTTTTAAACCCAATCTAAAATTATTTTCTTCTTCTGACAAGACAATTGTTTCACTTCACCATAAGCCTCCTCTGATTGCAATGCTCAACGTCCGAAAGGCCTTCAAAGCAAGAGAAGCAACAGAGGAAGCTGTGGAAGTTATAATAAAGTCCATATCTACAGGAACTGTAAATCAATACCTTAGTACGATCTGACTGTGGTGGGAGTTTTTGCAGGAAAAAGGAATTGGATCCATTTCATCACCCAATTTCCCAAGTCTTGCAAATTTTTACAGCAACACTTGAAGGCGTAAAATCATATAGCACTCCTAAAATTTATAGAACCGACATTTCTCTTCTTATGGGGAAAGAGTTAAGTTTAGATCCAGGCATTCAGGGATATTTTTAAAGGGGAAGCGGTTTTCAGGCCAGGAAAGTGTAAAGAACAGGTGACATGAGATCCTAAGCTGGTAGTCGAACATTCATCCAAATGAAAATATAAATTAGGAAAGATTAACAAAAAAGTTTAAAAACTTTTTGGCATTGATCGCTGTACAGCGAGTTCTAACACTGGCTGCAATACAATTTGGCAATATTTCTCTAGAAAAAGGAGCAATGTTAATCAAGATAACTGATCGTTTATAAACCACAGTGCGAAATGAATTCCAACATATGGTTGAAAATGAAGAATAGGATGTTATGTCTCAGAAGGAAACTAAACATATCCCAAATTTATATACATTTAAATTGTTAGGCATTGATGATCCAAACCTAATTTATTCACAGAGCGGAAGGTTCTAATCTTAAGGGGACAGGTTTATGAAATAGTGAAGGCAGCAGATGAAAATTCATTATTCCCGTTCTACACTGAAGGGCAGAGTCCCACGACAGCGTGGCCAAACAGAAATAAATGCTAAATAAATGTTTAGAATGATCAAACACATTTAACAAAATTAGTAACAGATTAATATATAACACTGAAATGCAGAATCTCACGACAGTGTTATAAGTAAACTGTAATAAATAAATGAATAACCAACACTGAAGAGCAGAATCTCACGACAGTGTGGCACATTAGATGTAAAATATAATAAAGAATAACCAACACTGAAGGGCAAAATCTCACGACAGTGCGGCACATTACATGTTAATTAATCAAAAGTATAACCAACATTGAAGGGCAGAATCTCAAGACAATGTGGCATACAAAATGTTAAATAAATATAAAAATAACTAACACTGAAGGGCAGAAACTCACAACAGTGTAGCAAACAAAAAGAAATATAATAATACAAACAATTAAATGATGAAGAGAAAAGAACACTTAATACTTATTCCAAAAATAAGAATATCCGCAAAGGTTGAAGGGTAGTCCCAAACTGAGATTTCTACTCGTCAGGTCAGTGACCTGCTACAAAAATAGAGTGGGGCAGCTACCACCTATTGTGAATCCAAAGTAATTGAAAAATAAGGTTGACTTCAATAACCGAACCTTACAATAGGAAGTGTTAAAATTGAAATTAAATTATTAAAGTTTTTATTTGAGTCCTTTACAATTAGAATCAGAGAGAAAGAGTAGATCCAGATGTCTTCAGGGATATTGAAATAAAATTAGAACTTGTGGGATCAATCGAGAATTTAAATGGGGACAAAATTTAAAGTATTAGTAATTTACCTTTTAAAATTATTCTTAGAGTCGTAGACCCAGCAAGCGATACCCCCTTCAGTGTGAGGTTGAGGAATACGCTTTGACTAGCGGAAACAGAGAATGCAGTAGATTTCCCTTAAATTGCTTTCGGGCCAGCCAAAGTGAAAGGTCCGGTGTCTAGGTGTCGATGCAAATTAGTCTGAACCCTTTTCAGTTTTGTAGTGACCGGATTATTGATTTGACGTTGATGTCCTGGTAATGCAGTGCTTAGAAATCAGAAATGTGCCTCGTAGTAGAAATTATCTTCTTGAATGAATTTGACTAAGGCGAGACTCGAAGAAAATACTTGGTGGAGGTTTTCTAGACTTGAATCGAAGAAAAAACTTGATGACAGTACACAACTAATTAACTTGGTGGCGGTTGGAGGACTGACACAAAGAACACAGATATCTGATTAGACAGTGACTTTTGGACTCGTTAACTTGAAGGCGTTCTCTGGACTGGCAAATTTAGCGAGGGTGGCACCTTTTATATGTTCCATTTGCAAGGGGATACAAATATTTGTTTTGTAATATCATGGGGAATATTATTGCAGAAATATTTATGACCCACACTTTTTTCTGAGTGTCCTGTTGTTTAAGAATATATATAATTATAATAAATTATTCTCAAACTACCTCTTAAATAAAAAATAATTTTAACAATTAGATTTATTTAAATGTTGTTTTAAAAAACATTTTAATTTTTAAAACCCGAAAAAGTAAAGAGACACGATTTTTCAATAAACAGTTAAAATTACAAAGCATTTGAATTGCGGATAAACATATACAGTCAGTGCATAATAGCTGGATTACATTGTCTATCTGAAACAATATAAGCAAATTTTAATTTATCTTCGCTTTATATATATATATAAATTTCACAATGTTCATAATTTGAAAATTCAGTTGCAGTCAACATATCGTGTGTGAGAACAATAATAATTGACCGAGAGAAATTATATGCCAGTAATAATTCTCATTAATGTGTTTCTGCACTTTTACTAAATATTTCACACTTGCAAATTTCCAAAGTTAAATATTTTTCAATTTATTAGTCTCACCTCAACTAATAGCTTCAATTAATTAAATATTATAAATTATGAATTTAAAAAAATAATCAACTGTTAAAAAACAAGCAAATTTTATATTGAAGAACTATATTGAGGAAATAATTTTTATGAACAACTGTTCATAAAAATTATTTTCAATAAATTTAAAAATCATTGTTTGTTAAAGATTATTAAATGATAGCAAATCTAATTACTATTGGTATTCAGATAATTTAATGCTTTTTAATTTACTTGTTCGCATATTGGAATGATCTCATGTTATGTCTGTGATTAAAGTTTACTAATATTTATGAAGTAAAGACTGAAGTGTAGGTGAATTTAATATTTAAATTTCTTATGAATATGCAAGATTGTTTTATATCTAGCAAGTACTTTCTTAATGTCTATTCCATAAAAATAGAAAAATTTGCAAATAAAATCGCTCAAATTCAAAATGGAAAATGTAACTTAGTGAAAGAGCTGTGCGCTATATAAATGCAAATATACAAGGCGGTTATTCGCTGTAGATGGTGAATTCATTTTTCTCTTTCTTCGAACATAGGTACTTACATAATGTCAACTGCTAATCCATATACAAGCTTTTGTTAAAAAGGTAAATGTTTGACAGAAAGCAAGAAAATAAGTTAATTTTTTTCATCGCTTTTTTAATATTTAATATTTATAATATGCATTTGCACATAGGATTTGAGTGGTCAAATTAGAATTGTTGCTGAGCTTGCACGCCATGCAACTTTAATCTGCTAAATACTACAGCTTTATTCATTACCACTATGTGACTTAAAACTATTATATTAAAGTAAGAGTGAATTGGACTTTGAGATTTATTATTTCGATAAGGTCTTAGCACTACTTAAAGTCTTAAGGTCATGTTATGCAGTGGTCACGTCACCTAAATACTTTACTACAGGAAAAAGGGACCACGAAAACCGTTCTTACAGACGTCCAAAAATGTTCTATACCTTAGTCACTAGATTTCTTCAAGATGTCTAAAAAACGTCTTTTTGTTTCAAATTTTGAAAAAAGAAAAATTTTTATAAATAGAAAATATTACTTTTTTAAGTTCAACGTGGACTGCTGAAGATAAAAGCTATTGGAATTTTTTATGTTGAATTTATTTCATTGACAAGTGAGATTATAAACTTTGTAGAGGTTCATATCTGTCTTGAACGGCTGAGGTGCTTAAGGCGCAATGCTCGAGCCCAAAGTATCCGAGTTAGATCCCAATTTCATAAGAATTTTTTCAATATTTCTGTATATTTTAAAAACATAAAATTAAGCTTAACATAAAAATAAAATATTACTGTATCTCAATTTAGAAAAAATTGTGAAAGAAATGTTTATTTTAGAAGATATGAAGGAATATGAAAAGGTCTTTTTAAAGACCTTTTGGGACCAGACGTAGAATTTCTTATAGGCGTCTTTTAGTTGTCTGTATGATATCTCTGAGTCATTACCATCATTACAATTTAGGAAACGAATTTATAATGAGGAAGCCTACCGGGGACAATCAGATGGATCGACACTTACTTGCGGAGCTCCAAGAAGTCGTGACGCAATTGACGAGGTCTATTGGTAATTTTCCGCTAGATTGGAAAAGGGGTACAGTAATAGTCACAATAATTTGTGCCTATTTATAAAGAAGGAAATAAAAATGACGCGAGGAATTGTCACCCAATAACCATTCTTGGTGCAATACCACAGATTTTTAGAAGCTAAGCTTGAAGCTCAGGATTTTACCCAGGATATGCTCAGTTGGATTTAAAGTTATCTATCTGACAGATACTTGTCTGTAAGAATTGATTGTTATTATTCTGATGTGTTCTTAGCTACTTCTGGTGTCACCCAGGGTTCGCACTTAGGGTTCCTTTTTTCATCTTATTTATTAATGACACTACACAATTGTTTAAACTCACTGGCTTCCTTTTCTTTGCAGATGACCTATGATTGTACAAAAAGATTCGTGATGATCAAGATCGATTACTAAATTTTTCTGTACCCACTAACCGTTGCGCGATTCAATTTTCACTATAGCCCGGTTTTTTTGCTACCTTCGAGATATATTAAGCTGGAGGTTTAGCGTCGAGGTATAATGATGTACATTGTCAATTGTTGTCCAGTTCACACCATTAAAAGTTACCTGTCGATAACACCTTTTGTACTAAGGAGAGCTTCTCTACAATTTCCGTCTCCTTTGGTAATAGAACCTTACAGACGGATGGTCCAGGCAATTCCGAGTACTCCTAATTTCATGTCGTTCTGTAGACGAAATAGTTTATAGCATTAAAGTATAATTTGTAAGTCAATTTCTACAGGAACACTTATATCACTTAGTATTATGTCAAGAAAGAATTGTATAAATAAAAAACCATTTTTACCTTCTTGTATGAGAATAATACTGACATTTAATCTTCACAATAGACTCAAACATTTTTATCAGTTAGTTTCGTCTTAAAAAGGGTTACGGTTTACCTCTATTCGTCTAGTACATTCAGTTGCAAATGAAATGAATTAAACATTTTAACCAAGTGGCAAAAGTTTAGTTCAGCTCCTGTTATAAGCACACTATAGATGCCGCACTTAACTTGCTAAGCAATAAATCGATTCCAGAGTGGTATCGCTTCTGCTTCTCTGTAGGATTGTTACTGTATTAAAACTTTCATCCCACAAGAGGGGACAGATTCTGCACCTCTTTGAGGATCGACAAGTTACCCATAAATCGTACTTTATGAAGATGTTTTGTTCCAGTTCTCACTTCTAATATAATCAGTAATTTGAAACTTGTATATAAGTTGCTAGTTGACATGTTCTCGCGGTAAGGAGAGAATTGAGTTAGAATTGACCATCAATGCGATATCTGATGGTCACAACCCGAGTCTCATCATTACTTCTAATGCTTAACAGTATTAATGCATTTGGTACACATAAATCGAAGTATGGTATCTATCTACATATTTCTCTCACTACTTTGCAATTGCTATTGTCAATATTTATTATGTCGGTTAATTGAAATATAACGAGTCTTAAGACCAAAACAAAAATGTCAGTTTTTAAGAAAAAACATGTAAAAATTTCCAGATAACCGGAATATTTAATGAGAACATGTTTTGGAATCCTTTGAAGTTGCAAGAGTTAAAAGTGAACGAGTGCACATGGGTACAGTATGTAAAAACTACTTTCAAGGACTGTACTACTTTTACGTTCTCCGAACTTGTGCACCCTTTCAGAGCGGTTTACTTCACATATTTACATATTACACAGCCATACAACCTTTTTTCAAATGATTTCTGTGATAGCGGAGACTGAGAATGACAGTAATAAGTATCAGTTAATTTAACTATTACTAACAATAGTCATTATATAATTAAAGATTTATAATAAAAATTCGATATGAAGACTAAAAAAGAATAGAATTAATTCCATTTAATCCCGAAAATTTTCTCCATTTTTAATCTCATGAATAAAAAATTTCTCTGCATTTGTTACTTTGTTGACAAACATACAAATTTGAACAATACTATAGATGATAAATGGTTTTATTACAAATTTATAAAATAGATATTTTAAGTACAGTTATTAAATATTTGCTAAATTCTTGAGGGAGTTTTCATTATAGGAAAGTAAGCCGCTTACTCGTGATAGCATGGTGGCGTGACCTGAAATGCGCTTCCTACTATAAAGTAGAGGCAATGAAAGAGGTAGACAAAAGACCAAAAATGTCTCTTTCATTTTTATTGACCCCACTTTAGTATGAACAGGACTTTATGTCTCCACCTCAGAAAAAATAATAAACTCAATTTAATTTGAGAATCAGCTTGTCTCCTAAGATTAATAGTTCTCGTAAAATAATTTCTCTACTTTGCCTCGCTTAAAATTGAGCTTCAAACAAATGTCTAGACAGTTTTCCAATTTTTAATTAGGTAATAATTAGAACCCTGCTTCTAGATTGGACACAGTTAATCAATTTAAATATTAGTGTTGTTAATTCTGAACTTGGTGTCAAATGTATAATCTGGTTGTTGTGGGTGTAAGGCGGAAAAGAATCGATTGTGGCTCTTTGCGATAAAACCACAAAAATTCGCGGAAACCCCGTTAAAAAAGAGATGAAAATAAACAGAAAAAGAACAAAAACAAAATGAAAAAATAACGTCGACTTTATGTACGTGTCCAGTTAGAGCGTCAAAAGTGCATTGTTGCAAATATTCCATTGCAGCACTAATTTAACCTAAAAAGTAAATTTAAAATACTCGAGTTTCAAAAAGTATGAAAGCAAAATATAAAAAGTGTGAAATTAATTAATTGAATAACTTATGCTTTAAATACAATTAATTAGAAAATTATTTGTATAACACTTATATTTAATGCGATACTAAAATACATACCTATTCCAGATAACACGTAATATTTACAATAATTATTTTAGTTAACGTCTATAACGACGTTAACGATTTCTTATTATTGTCCATTGATAGTGGTAACATCACATCATTGGATGTTAAATTAATTAAATAGTAAATATAATTAAATATTAGTTTACAGAAACAATGGATTTCGATTTAAGTGATAGCTTTATCATTGGGGAACCAAAATGTTAGGCAAACCTCAGGTTACACAACCTCGGTCTCTCCTGTTATATAGGTATATCATATTTAAAAGGGAAATCGATTTTAAATTGTGTCTTCAATTTATAGCAGAATTATTTATCATCTATTTGAAATTCAGTTTTCTATTAATTTTTATTTAACATTTTCATTAAAGAAACGATTTCAAAACTCTCAGTCACAATAGGGTCACGTCAATCAGGAAGATCATACCTTTTATATATGCTGAATACGTGATTTAATAAATCAACGTGAGATGAAAGGTATTTGTATATATTCAGGGATATTGAAGCTCAACTTCAGAAAAATTTAACCGCGTCACACGTTAAATTTTAGTTAAAATGAAAATATCTGAAAGAAATGTCAATACAGTGTTTTAAAATGCATTAGGGGAGAAAAAATATTCAAATAAAAAAATAATTTATAAAAGTAAAAAAATATAAATGTGTCGTATCAAAGTTATATTCCAAAGACGTCAATTTAAAGTTTTCTTCCGCTTGCCTCAGTCTGACTACTTTTAAATTAGACAACCCCGAGGATTAGAGGATTGTCCATTTAAAATATTGTTTTTCTCGGACTTCATGAGATTTTTACTTTTCGACCCCTAATTTCCTTATCGTCAACCTCCGAAAATCTTCAATCGTCACTGGTAATAAGGTAATATGATTTCTAAAAATCAAAGCGGAATATAAAAACCAGTGAAATAACGGCTTAAGAACGTCGAATGTTCTAAAAAAGTTTTGAAGACGTTATGTGGAGGACATGAAACGTTCTAAAAACCTTTTAAGGAATGTTTCTAGAAAAAAGACGTTTCCGTGTCCAGAAGGAAATGGAATGGACCATCCTGTTCAATTGTTAATCTCTTAACAATATTGAGGTTCCAGTAAAATCTGGTAAATGTATAAAATAATTCTAATTTACTCAAAGGGTTATTTGTCAGGTAACATTTGTGTAGGTTGGGTACAAAAAGCAAAAGGTTTATCGAGTCAATTCGATAATATTTTGGGTAACGTTGTGATTTTCAGCTTTGAGCAAAACTGCGCAGGCGACACGATCATCCTTTTCTGCTTCCAAGACGATAGCCGGGAAACTTCTTGATTTTGAACCCACTCGGTGCTGTTTGCATGAAAGGAAATACATTATAATTTATAAACAAATTTAATAAATAAACATTTTGACCAAAACTGAGAAATTGCTGCAGCCATTGACAACGGCATTAAGGAAGTTTGTTTATTTATAAACAAAATAAATATTTTTATTTAGAAATCAGTATGATTTGTTTATAAAAAATTGTGCCACGTCACATATCCAACTGGAATGTTTAATTTTGATTCAGGAGACCAAAATTAAATCAGTTTAAATCATAATATGAAGACATTGTAAATTTTAAAAATTTCAATTTTGTCAAATGAGATGTTTAAGTAAAGTTGTTTTTAGATCTAATTGTGACGACACATCATATAGGATGGAATAATTCTGTGAAGAAAGATAAGGAATATTCAAGTCCATTTGGGTTAATATTTCTAAAAGGAAAAAGAATTCTTTGTTCTTATTATTTCCTTGCACGTTTCTAAGTTCATTTTCTGTGTTATAGATTTCCAATAATAAAGGAATAAATTGCTTATGTCAGTTTTATATGGTCTGTGAAACGTTGCTGAAGGGTTTTATGAACCTCCATCCAGGGTGGATCATGTTTATCAACTCGTCCTTTTCCGTATACTCACCACTGTGCGTTCACTCTCCCTCATGATAATGAATTTGTCTAGTAGCATTTATAAGTGAACAGAGTATTTTAATAACTCATTGTAGTACTTTATCAGGTCGCTTTACTCCTTCACTACCTCGTTATAATCCATTACCATCATTCCAAAAAGTGGTCAACGACATTTTAATTTTTTACAATTGGAAAAAAATAATCATTCCAGAAAAACATAAAGAATTTATTAAAACATTTATTAAACCTTGGTCACATAAAGCAAATTCATCAAAATCTTTCCGAAATATTATACTTTAAAAAAATTAATAACAAAAATAAAAAATTTACTAACTTTTAGAATTTTGAAAACTTTTGAAAATTCTTTGGCCTATAAACAGTTCTTTCCTAATATTAAAGTTTGCCAACTTTCAAAAATCGACTAACATTAATATTTTTGAGAAATTTTGACACAATAATTCTAATTTTAATTTACTCTCAAATTAGTTTAGAACTAAAGGTGGGGTTAGGACATGGTATGTTTTAACGAAGTGTAAATAATAAGTTATTAATTAAAATCTATTTGACCAAAATCTATGTAATTGCGCTAATATTAATCAAATTTCAAATTAATCAATTACTTACGCAATCAAATTTCCCTTTAACAAAATTCTCTATTTAACCATTTCCTTTGATTACATTGAACAACTCACTTACAATAACTACTATATCTATAATAATCCGATGATTAGAGTAAAAGTTTATAAATGTATTAGAGAGTATAGGATATGTTGGTAGTGGGACATCAATTTATTAGTCGAGGAATGTGAACGGAATACATCACAGATGTGCGGCAACACTGTATGTCAAACGAATAAATTTGCACTGGGTTTGAGAATCATGAACGATGATTGGTGCACGATCGCTTAATTATCATGAAATGCAATGCAAATGTAACTCATCGTCATTAGGATGTGCACACTGACCGATCAATAGTAATCGAATTATCAGAATTATCTTTTAATCAAACGTTGTAAACGTTTATGAAAAGTCCACTATTCATGATTTGTTTACAAACTAATTACAAATTCAAGATTTTCTTATAACGATATAGAGGAAAATAGGGATATTTAAAAAGATTTAAGTTTTCAAGTAACAATTAGTACCTGTATGTCATATATTTTCTAATTTAATAAAGTTAAAATTACCGTTTCTATTTTTGCCTTTATTATATCAGCAAAGAATTACAAGACAAAACATCAAACTCTCTGCTATTTTATACATTCATCGTGATTTTCCTTCTAGTATAATCGATTTTGTTTTCACTCTAGATTCACAGAGTTAGGACTTGAAACCATAAGAATTCCTCTTTCTCATTCTGGAAATTTAATTATTTCACTACTTCTCTTACTAACTAAGTAGACTATTTTCTTGGATTCGAAACTTTTCCCTCGATGCGTAATAATTTCTCGTTAAAATTTGGAAAGAAGATAAAGCGAGGAATGATAGAATTAAAAAGAATGTTTGATGAGAAAGAGTTGGTGCAGATGGTACATTTGCAATTCGTGAAATTTCATCATTCTGAATTCCTATTTGTCAAGAAAATTAAAAAAAATTTAATATTAAACGAAAATTGATTTTAATCGTATTAACTTTGCTGTTCGTCTTGAAGCCATTTTATAAGTTCCTAACTATACTTTCATTTCTTATTTAGAGAACTTTTATTAAAAAGTTATTATTGGCCGTTTTAATTTTCCAACGTCGTTACGTAGGAACATTTCAATCTACACTTCTGTGATAAACAATCTTTTTATTATAAATCTTTACTAAATTATACAATAATTAGAAGTCTAATGAAAATTTAAAAGTTTTTAAACTTCTTTTTATTTCAGTACTATATGGATAAAAGAAAAGTTCAAAATTGTCTAATGTTCCTATAAAAGATTTTAAAAGTACTTTAAACTTACAATTTTTAGTAACAAATAAACCCTTCCATTGGGTCCCCACCTGTCTGATACAGGAATTAAAAATTAGATCAATAATAATAATCAGACCCCGAAAACAGTAAAAGTGGGTGGTATGACTTTGCAAAAGGAACATATAAAAGGTTCCCTTGCCAAATTCGTCAGTCCAGGAAACGCCTTCAAGTTAGTCCAGAAGTCACCACCCAATCACCTTTGCGTCTTCGTGTCAGTCCAGCAATCGACACTAAGTTAACTAGTTGTATACTGTCATCAAGTTTGTTCTTCGACTATAGTTTAGAAAATCTTTTCAAGAATCAAGTGCCTTCTGCGAGTCTCATCTTAGTCAAATTCATTCAAGAAGATAATTTCTACTACGAGGAACATTTCTATTTTTCAAGAACTGCATTACCTCGAAATTAACGTCAAATCAATAATTCGGTCACTCCAAGACTGAGGGGGGTTTAGACTAATTTGCATCGATACCGGGACTCCAAATTTTTCACTTTCGCTGTCCCGAAAACAATTTGAGGGAAATCTACTGCATTCGCTGTTTCCGCTAGACAAAGTCATTTCTTCGACCTCACACTGAAGGAGGTATCGCTTGCTGAGTCTAAAAATTAAAAAATAATTTTAAAAGGTAAATAATACTCTTTCTCTCTGATTCTAATTATGAAGAATTCGAATAAAAACTTTAATAATTTAAATTCAATTTACCAGTTACTCTTTCTTAAAACCTATCCCTTAATATCAGAGCTTGCTTTTTACAAAATATAAACATTAAATTTGTATTTATTTTTCTAGCTTTCTCTCATAAACAACAAAGTACACACTCACAAAAAGGAAATTTAGTAGTTTTACCTCATTTTTGAGGGTTGAGAAAGTGGAGCAACAAAAATAACGTCCCTATCGAATATCGATTGTTCAAATAACTTCACATCTTCTTTAAGGAGTAAAGTAACCCTACAATGAAAATGACACCCGATATTTTACTGTGCTTAGAAAATATGGTACATTCAAATGTATTACATAAAGCTTAAATAATATTTATTCTAACTATATAATATTTATTTAATGTTAATTAAAATAATTTAGTGGGGTGTGATGTTTGGATTTTTGTTTTTTAATTATTTCAATATCGCGGATATCATTAAAGACAATTTAATTATTAAAAATTATTTAAGATAACTTTTCTATTAAAACTTTTTGGCTTGTGTTCAAAGTGTAAACAAAAACTTGAGTTTGCAGAGCGTGCAAAGTATCTAGGATTTGTTTTAGAGAGTAAGCTTCTTTGGAAGCTTTTGGAGAAGTGCTAATATATCACAACATGTCTAAAACAATAAAAGTGTTTTAGGATGCAACTGGGGTCTTTAAAAGGAATCTATGAGGTGATCCTGATCCCTAAACTGACCTAAACTCTGCGGTCTGATGGGCACAGTCAAGCCAATAATGTCGAAAGCTTGATTAGAAGAGGCAAGGAAGTTTGTCTTTAGAACAGGATCACACGGTGGGTCTTAATTAGTTTCAATCCAAAAACTATTGCTCATTTCGGTCCTAAAAACATTCCAAATAAGTTCTGAAAATATCTCAATGAAATCTTAATAATGAAAATTAAAATAGTAAAAAATGTATGTGCATACATAAGATTTCATGAAATAAACAGAAACATTTCTGATTAAATTTTATAAAAAAAAATTAAATGTTGTTGTAATAAATATCAAATTATTAAAAGTACAAAAGCAGAATTAGTGAAGAAAGAGTAGATAGTAGATTCCTACTACACCTTTCACGCTTGTCTTAGCTTCTACATACCACAATAAATTTGTTCTTTATCTCTAAGAGACTATAGAAGAGGCAATAAAAAAGTAGTTTTGCATTGGCAATTCCTTCACGGCAATCTGCAAGATAATGTATTTCAATAGACTTCTATCAGAATTTGATGGCGTTGAGATCGACGTTGGCATTCGTCTATAGTTTAGTCACGGTTGAGTGCATTTTCGTGTACTCAACTCCCTTTCAAATGATCGACCATACCCTTCCCAACATTTCCAGTAACTCCTACGAACTATTCGCTTCTATCTCCTACTATATCGTTTCTCCAAGATTCTTTGACTCATTGATCAAACAGTATCTGTTTATTCCCTATCTTTTTGGATTCAAGTTTAATATAAAAAGTATTTTTTTCTAAAACATCTTTTCTTTATTTTGTTATTTTAATTATTTATTTAATGACTATTTTAATTATTCGTCATCATCATCTATCCGTAAATGCATAGAAACGAAAGTACTGAAAATCTACTTCAAAACGTAAACCGCAATGCCAATGTACTTTCAAGTGGGTTATCGTGATAATTACGGTTGCTGCCACAAGCACGCGCGATTGTGAATAATTAGGGGCGTCGTTCTTGAGGTGAATTTATAGATTCCTTGCTTCCTTAAAGGAGATAAAATACGTTTTCTCATAAACAGTTTTAAAACCTACATAAGAAAAAATTGTTTAAAAGAATTAAGAACAATATTAAAAAATTATTTAATCAAAAAGTACAAAACATTTATACAAAAAAGATTTGTATGCAAATTATTTAGATCGTGTTTTCATTGATTCAGGTGTTCCTTTTTAATTGCCTGTCATTCGTACCTAACAATGCAACTACTTTCATTTCTCCTAACTCGTTTTTGCAAGTATTTTTTAAATTTTAATTTCCATTGCAATATCTTTTATTCTGGGGGACCATATACGTCGTACACTTGTTAAAGAAAAAAGGAACTGTATAAAAAAACTTTTTCTGCGTACAAGCAGTTTATCAACAATGCACGCTGTTATACTTCAACACCAGAATTAGAAGTAGCGCTTTTAAACTCAGCTAGTAAACATTCGAATGCTACGAGTAGTTTGTTTAATGTTGGTTTACGTAATCAACAAAATTTATTATAAACATTTTTATACATTTATATTTTGTAAATGAATATGACATTGTACAAGTCACAATACACAGTAAAAAGTAAATCTTAATTTAAGAGCTGCCTTAAATTCAACACTGTCTGCTATAATGTTAAAGGATACGAAAAACGTGCGTAAATTCAACATTGACTGTCTTAAAAATGTTGCATCTTAATTTAAGGCAGCTTTCGTGCCTTAAAATAAGATTTTCTTTTTACTGTGTATATTTAAAATCCAAACCCATGATCATGTTTTATAATTGTTTTGAAATTGCTTAATAATAAATAATAATATACATACTAGCTAAATAATCTTCGTTTAAAACTTATGATGCTCCTAAATTATCCCCAATTACAACATTTATGGAATTTTCAATATTAACTGAATATTTTATGCAATATTTTGAGGAAAATGCTCGATGCTCTGTTAAGTTTAATAAGATCTAAATCATTACGAATTTAATGGTTATATTATAAGGCTGATTATGTTGAACGATACTCTCAGGATCTAAAATATGCGATATATTCAAATATAAATTATCTTCGTAAAATGAATTTCTGTTGTCGGACTATATATAGACTCTATACGTACATTTTGGGGAACTAAATTCCAACAAGAACTTTAATGATTCTGATAACCATGTGGTAGTGTTATTGTAAATTAAGATGTTTATTAAATGGATTTCATTATAAATCAAACACGTTTATTAACCCGTCAACTATCTTTCATAATGTAATTGCAAAAATTATAGTGAACCAGTTGGCTCATGAATAGGGTATAGCTTTGACCGAGAAAACAAAAAGGAAGTCTTTAAAATTCAAAGTACAGTAAAAAGAATCTATTTGAATTAAATACTTTTTTTCTTGTATAATTTAATGCTTCATTTCTTACAGGTAAATAATTATTTACTAAATACTTAAAATTGATATGCTTAAAAAGCATAACCACTCCTAATTCATCTAGAGTTATTTGTAAATCTGAGTGTATCTCTAAGAAATAGCTAACGGTGTTATATAAACATCAGAATTTAGAAATCTAATAACTTCTATCTGTTTATATTTTCACGAAACTAGCGAGCTTTTATGTAAATATGTAGCGAGCAAATTTTGCTATTTATAGTGATGATTATTGCATTGTATTCTACAGCATGAATGCATAAAATTAGCTTCCAAATTTGTCCTCTCTACTTTGTATTCGAATTAATTATTGAGTCATTCAAACATTACTTTCCTATATTGTCAGCATACAGTTTTAGTATTTGTTATTCTAATGACTTATCAATTAAAAGTTTATTAATATAGAAGTAATATAAATAAATGTTTTATTAAATAATAATATTTTAATCAATGCTGTTAGCAGGGGTTTTATTAAAAATCAAACAATATTTCATGTTGACGAGATAAATTTACAGACTAAATTAGATATTTTTTATTAATCTCTCAACAGTGTGTTAATCATGTTCCATATATAACCAGATAAAAACAGAGGTGAATATTTTTATATTTATAAGCAAATTACTAAAACAGTATTTAAATAACAAATTAAGTATTTATGAAATTTTCGTCATATCAAAACATGACAAAATATTCTCTTAAAATATTTTTAAAAAATTTAAATTGTCAGAAATGCATTGAACGAAATAAAATGGATTGACCCTGCTCTTTTTTAATCCATTTAAGCTAAAGATAATAAAGAATAATTATTATATATAAATATATATGTCATTCGAGGTAACATAATACACCATATTTTAAATTCCAGTTACCGAATATTTGTTAGCCATAGAATTACTTGTGGTGAAAATTACATTGCATTGTCCATGACAACTACATTAAAGAGCGGAATGCCATTTCTAACTTTCCATGTCTCTACCACTTTTGAAATGCTTTTGCAACCTCCTACCTTCTCATAATGAGAAAACTTTATCTGCAGTTTATGACATAATTGTTTTAATATTTATTGTTTCAGAACCTCAAAAACCAAATAATGACGACGAACCTCTGGGTTGAACAGGTGAGTCAAATTATAAACAATTTAACAATAAATAAAGATATTAAAATATTTCTTTTTTTAGCGTTCCATACTTTTATATAGAACGCTAAAAAAATTATAACGCATGTAATTTTGAAAGTGTGACTAAAAAATTCAATTACCATTCAGAAGTTGCCGGGAAAATATTTTAAAATCAGGTGCTATTATTATTTTATTTAATTGAAAAACAATCAAACACTTCTTAAACGTAGTACAGTTGAAGTAAAAACGGAATAACAAACATTTCTCAAATGATACGTAAATTTGATTATTCAGCAGAGCAGTATTGCCTCATTGCTTTATTTCGGACAGATTTAGTGTTGCTTACCTTAAGAAAATGGAAAAGTTTCATCAGCAGCAGGAGACTGAAGCCCAGCTCTTTGTTTTTTCTTTTAAATTTAATACTTATAAAAACTTGTAAAAACCTTACAATTAACTGTGCTCGACTGTAGTTAATTTTAAACTGAATCTTTTAGTCCTTTAGGTATGTACCGTAGTCATAAACATAAACTTGTCAGTGTATATTTACACTTGCTACCTGAAAGGGACAATAGACTACGAACTCAGATCATTTGAAAAAGACTTCAATTTCGCATTGTCAATTGATGTAAACATTTTTGAAAAATAGTTGAAATCCACAATGTTTTTAATTCTAATACTAATTTTTTTAAATATTCACTAATTGATTTATCATCAGCTCTGTCTTTAGCCCAATTTACATCAACAAAGCCAATAATTTATGTTTTGCTGTCCTTTTCACATAATCTGGGATCGTAGTCTATTGTCCCTTTCAGGTATCGAAGCAATCTCTTCACCTCCCACAGTCTGCAGTTATTAGGTGCTTGTTGTGCTGACTTAAGATGGTTACACTTGCTGCTGTATACGGTCTTGAATTCACGTCCTAATGTAATAATGCCCCAATAGCTTGTTGATATTTTGCACCTTCGAGAATTGTAGTATCATCAGTTCTGATCTTCAGATAACCTACATCCAATGGTATTTGCTAAATTTTGACACCTTTCAGACCAAACCTTTCAATTATTTTTTCAATGTATTTTGTTTGCTTAATACAATAGAAATAATTATCATTTCCTTTGATTTCAAATTCTAAGTAATATTTTTAAGACTTCAAGTCGACTAAATTAAACTCATGATTTAAAATTTTAGCTACTTGATTTATTTTATTCGTGTCGCTTGATGCAATTAAAAATCGTCAACATAAGTAACAACATAGTTTTTCTTCATTGTTACCTTTTGAATATAACTAGTCTTTATTTGTTTGTTTAAGTCTCAGCCCTCAATCACAAGGATCATTAATGGGAAATATTATGTTCTTTGCAAAGTAGAGGATAATCAGAGTCTTGAGGGGGATAATTATTAGTTTTTAGTAGAGTGTAATTATTAAGAAAATGTTTTTGAAGTGGGCCTGCTGCTAGACACGACTGGCATCATGGATATGTTTGGTAGACCTTGCCGTGGTGGCGGGACTTTTCACTAAAGGACAACCAAACAGCAAGAAAAAATAGATCCACAAAATTCAAAGAAGGTACCCCATGTGAGCAGGCCGGAAACGGGAAATCTCACCATCAGTCCCAGGACTGATGCTCAAGTGCGCGCGGATTGTGGGGGCGCCCAATTTTTTGCAGTGCCACGGGTGGTCGTGGAAAGGTTAGACACACAAAACATCGTGAAAGGAGAAAGAAGCACATAGCGCTATCCACTCAGGTAAAAGCTAGTCTCAAAGTCATCGAAGTCCTGCCGAGAGAGGTAAAAGTAAAGCATGCCGTGGCCGATGAGTCGCACTTCGATTTGGCATGCGTTCTCAGCGGTGCGGAGTGTAACCGCAAAGACCGTGAGGAAGAGAGAGAGCGTTTCTATAGGCGTAATCTCAAAAGAGTCATAAGAGATGCTCAGAAACGGAAGAGAGAGGGTGACAGTCCAGAGGAGACTCGAATCCAAACCGATAAGAAGAAAAAGGTCGGTCAAGTATTAACGTATGCTGACGTTCTGGGTAAACTTCGCAAAGAGGTCAATCCCGACGACTGCCATACGAGAATAGTAGCAGCAAAAGCTACAAAGAAGGGAGACTTTCTGATTAAGTTCAGAGGAGACTCCAAAAAGGACGCTTTCACCGCTGAGGTCACCAAGGCGGTTGGAAACATGGGTAAAATGCAGTCGTTGGATCGAAGAGTTCCACTCGAGATCCGTGATTTGGATTGCCTTACCCAAGAAGCCGAGGTGCAACATGTTTTGTCTGAAGCGATGTGAAAGCCAGGAAGCAGGAGAGTGACGGTCGGGGCTGGCAGTGGGTCGCCAGTTTATTAAATTTATTATTTTATATTTTTTTTATTCTACTAACCCCACCTGACCTTGGAGTGTGGAGTCCAAGGTATCTGTATGCAGATTTCCCAAAAGTCCCTAAGCAAAAAAAAAATATTTAAAATTTTGATATTTTTCAAATTACGAGTATTTTTAAAAAGATTGCTTAATTCCCTAGATGCAGTGCTGTAACCGTCTGAAATATGATCATTGAAATTTAAATTATATGTGAATATGACCCTAAGGTCTCGAATTGATTGTTTGCGAGGTATTGTCGTTCCTTGACTTGTGTAGTTAGATAATATTGGTAAAAAATTTGTTTTAAAAAATGATATAACACAACATTTGAGTGGATTGATTGAAATCTTATTACAGGTGCAATATGATAATATATATATAATATGTATAATAATCTGACAAAGTGTCAAAATATTTTTCCAAGAGTGCAACGTCACTTGAAGAACAAATTCTAGCAAAGACTTTGAAGTCATCAACAAACAACAGTTTCTCAACGTCAAGAGTGCCAAGAGGGTCTTAGTTTGCACAAAACCATTCTTAGTTAATTCATGTAACGTATCATTCCACACTTCAGCTGCTTGGTTTATTGCATGATCTCCTTTTTTTAGCATACAAAAACTATCAACTTTTTTAGGAATGACAACTTTCTGGCTGCTGCATAAGTTGTTTTCTTGCAAAGGTCCATTCCAGCAATTTCTAGTTTTGATGTAGCCACATAGCGCTCTGTAGGAACTCCTTTATCCTTGTATCAAGTAGTCGGAAGACTTTTGATTCTTCTGAATAACCAATAAAAATAAAGTTTTCTCTTTTATCATATAATTTTTTATCTTTCTCTTTGTGAATAAGAGCGTATGCTACACATCTAAAAATGTAAAAGAGTCCATTATCTTGTTTCTTTTCTTGTTATAATTCATACGGTGTTTGTTCTTTAATTTTTATGGACGATCTATTTTGCAACATCATTCTGCTGCAGTGAATATGGCGATGCATATTGGACGCAAGTTTCTTCATCTTTTATGAAAGATTGACAATCATTATTAATGTAGTCCCTTCTTCGATTTGACCTTATATTTAATTTTAGCTTTTCATTATGCTGTGATTAATTAATTAAATGAATTCTTGAATAAAAATTCCAATTTCATTTTTCATATTTCATTAAATAAACTTCAGGAAATCGAGGAAAATATTCAATAATGTTTAAAATATACCTTTTTTTGACTTGGGGTTTCTGTTTTCATTAGATCAAAAAACATCTGTGTGAATGAGAACGAGTATTGCTTTCGTCGTTTGCTGAGATTCTTTTCTAAATAGTTTATGTACCTCAATCCTTTAATTGTATACCTGATGCCAATTAATTTTCTCAATTAATTTTCTGTTAATAACTTAATTGCTGTAGGCTCTCGCTGTCCAAATCTTCGGTGCCAAGCATGTTGACAATCTTCATAGTGTTCTTTTATTGACACTTTACTCGATCTGATCACTTCTATCACTTTTGTTTTATTGCACTTTTAAACTTCACGTACAAATCTGGAGACAACGTGGCTAGAAGATGGGTCTTTCCGTCTTTTGAAATATGTCAATAATTCTGTTAAAACTGTATTTTGTAGCCATCCCTTATCAATTTTTTATTGACACTAAATTACAAGCAAAGATTCGTATGTACATGGATATCACGTATTTTCATTTTGAAAAATAGTCTTTATTTTAAATTTCATTTTATGACGCCCGTTCTTATATCCCTTTTATATTGCAGCCTTTTCATCTGCAAGACGAACGTGTCCCTCTTCCCTAGTATCTAATTTTTGAAAAAATCTTTATTTTCTATCTTTTCTATCTTTATTTTTTATTTGGTTGCTCCAGAGTCTACAAACTATCTTCTTCCTTTAATTGATGCTCTTAATATTTTTATATGTGTGTCTTTCCTGGTCATGGCAGTAATTTTCAGTTTTTTCTTCTTTATCCTCGGAAAATTTGTTGACTTTTTGCTTTTATTCCTCCCATTATTTATTAGATTGTTTCGATTGTCCTGGTTTATTACAGAAAAAACAATTACCCTTAAATTGCTATTGACTTTTATCTTTACTGTATGTTGACTTCATAGCTGATTCACTATTCTGTAGACTTTCTATTAAGTCTTTTGCCCCTTTAAGCCGTTTATATTCATAAATTAATTTGCTTTTAACCCTCAGTGCATACACTATAAGTGTGAAACGTTTTGTGTACTCTGCGCTACCATAACTCAGAAGCTTTGGTTGACTGTATTTTGGGATGGAATTCATTAATTGAAAAAGTTTTTTTCCTTAACTATTGGAAATTTTCTCAAGAATGTGATAACTTTATCCGACTCGACTGTAGTTAATTTTTAACTAAACCTTTTGGTCTGTCATACTAGATATTAGAATCTTACACAAAAGAAAATATTTTAAAAGTTTATTATTTAAAAAAATCACCATTATTTCTTTTAAAATAAAAAAAATAAATTTCCCCTCATCTATTATAGCGTCCTAGGCCATCACTTGATTTCGCGCGGATTATTACAACCAATTCTAAGGGCGATCGTTAATTTAAATGACTTTTCGCGTTTCCTGAAATCGATGGCTTATCCTGGGTAAATGGTAGGCATTTACTTGATAAAAATTATTTTAAATTAAACATAATATTTTAAGCCGTAAGCCTATTTTGATTTCTACGTTTTACTGTTTTCATATTTGTAAATTTAATTTTAACAATTTTATCACACTGAGACTGACGCATAACTGTAGTAATATTTTTCATATTAATTAAAAGTCATTAACAAATTTTTCCTGCAATTTTTTGAGATTTTAAAGGGAGTCACTCTCTGGAATTTCTCTTTAACGACTCCCGGTAATTTTCAGGGATTATTTTTGTCAACTTTCTCACGTGGGAAGTGTATAAATTTTTTTTAAAGCTTCACATAAAAATAAGACCGATTTCAACATGCTCTTAAAAGTTAGTTAGTTTTTCTAAAACCGGGAAAGGGAAATTCACTTTTTTTAAATCAACTGTAAATATTATTTTTTTATTAGACAATTTTTTTTGGTGCATATTTAATTTTGGGGTACTTTTATTCCGAACACATAGTTTAATGCATTTATTGTAACATGAAATTCACTTTTATCAAAGATTATTTAGCAAAATTGTCGAATATTTGATCTGTAGTTATAAAAATTCTGGGATCGCAAAACCATTGAACTATACAAACCAACTAAGCGTCATCTTTCTACATCCAGACCACTCTGCTCTTTAACCCACCCTCAACTCGACTCTAAATAACGTGTCTGTGTAGCTGCAGTTGCTCTCGACAAGCATTCAAGGTAGCATGTACAACATGAGGTAATGACAACTCAAGTACGAAAGCTAAAACAGTTCAAACTTTTATATTTTTTACAGTATTTTGTTTTCTCTTTGTAAACTATTTCCATTACGTTTATTTTAGGACAAAACCGAATATCACTATCTTGTTTCTCGAAATTTTCTTGAACATGTTTCATCTGAAAGTATGCTTACCCAATTAAAAATTGACAACTGGCGAAGTATTGTGCGAGTACTAATGAATTTCTGGCATTCATAATTTGCGCGCACCGCGAAATGAGAGACGAAGTTGAAAAAACTTTCTGAATAATTGATCTGCAAAATTTTTATTTGCAATGCATAGTTGACGACTGCAAATAATTCTGCAAACATTAACCAAAATGAAAAATCCCAAATGTTGTTTTCTAATTACTTAATTCATTGAAATCGGATTTTCTTCTTTGGAACTCTGTTGGATAAAAATTTGTTATTTTTTATAATAAAAAATGTTATTTAGTAGCCATCTGGCTATATGATGGTTTATCTTTCATTTTTCAAAATTTTTTGTGTTTGCAATTTCCTGTGCGTGCTTGGATAAACTTTTTACAGTTTATGGTTTTCCCTTTTGATGTGTAACGTTCACATGTGTAAAACTGAGCGTGACCCTGTACGTACTTAATATATGTTCTGGGTGGTGTATTACAGGCGAATCCAACAATTTTTATTTTTAAGGAATGTTGTCCAATTTGTAAATCATTTTGAAGTAAATCATGTAATTTCTGAATTGAATCATGTAAATATTTTTACAAATTTTATGGCTCAGAATCACAACTGTTAATCTAATCTAAGCACTAATTCATAAATATTGATCAGAAGAAAATTCATCAAAATAGAAATACTTTTTTCATTTACTGATTCATTGAATTACAATATATTTCAAATTACTATTTCAAAGAAAATTTAATAAAATGGGTGTATAGTTGATATCGTCAATGTGATGATTCAAGTTTATTGAAAGAAACTTCTCCAAGTTCATTGCAGTTTCCATGATGCAATAGTGTGGTTGAGGATCATACATGGAAGGTTCGGTATATTTGAGAAAGATATTTGTCCCGTTTGCGAAAACAGAAACACTTTGCCTTCGGCGATGGCAACGATTTGGCTCTCTACAGACGACAAATACACAAATTCAAACTTCATTTTCAAGGCTCTTATTGAAAAATCGAATACCTCTGCTCCCGTATGAAACATCAGTTTATGTAAACATCCGTTATTACTTAATCGAGCATGTAGCATAAAACCATAAAGAAATCACTGCGAAATTCTAGTTCACACATTTGCATTTCATTTTTACTTAAATAATTTATTTTATAATTTATTTCAAGAAAATTGAATGATCGTTTGAGAAATTTCACCTCAAATTAGTCATAAAATTGCGATACTTGTCGTAAGACTATTATTATGGATTTAAAAATATTTTTTTAATTCTTCCATTATGAGTTTTCTCTTTTGATTCTGTTATTGTGATGAATTATGTAATGAATTTTTTTGTGTACACAAGTCCTGCTTTTTAAACTTTAAACGACATGCTTCCTGAATAATCCATAAATTGCACACATTGGTGTTTGACACCCTCGGGCTATTGTGTGTGTTCTGTAAGCAAAAATTAAATTTTGCCTTTCAAAAAAAATGTGAGTTAAATTACAGTATCGACCATAATTGAATGAACACCCCTTTTTTCATTGTAGTGTAAAAAGCGTTAAGCGTATAAAAGAAAAAGAATGAAAAAAATTTACATTTTTTTCTTAAAAGCCAATAAAATTATTAAAAAATGATACCTAATCGCTGGGTCAATGGAGTGCTCCCAATTTACCTAATTGCTAATCTGGAATTAGATTTTAAATAGTTAAAGTGGCTGTTCCATTATAAAGCGAACAAACTTTTAAAATCTAAATGATTTCGAATTCTGAAAATTTGATGCCAGATTGGTAATCAGCGACCCCAAAAACCCTAGAGTAACGAGTATCAAGAAAATCTTAAACATTTCAAAAACCTAACGTCAGATTAGTAATTGGTGACTCCAAAAACCCCCGAGTAATGAGTTGCAGACAAATTTAAATAATGGCTTTTTTCTACATAAGTCATCGAAACAACATAAAATAAATCGTCTTTCCCAAACGGCGAATCTTCCTCTTTTAAGGAATCGTTTATTTTTTCCCCATAGCAGTTTCTTTACCAATAGTACCTTAAAAAGTCTAATGGCTTTTCGCGTCAGAAAAGAGGGAAACTGTATAAAACCTCTCCTGAGTACAACCGGTTTATCGCGATAGTCGAGTTTCAATAATGTATACTGGACAATAATCGACATTGCACATCATTATAATGAGAAATAGCATATTTATGATTTCAAATATATTATTAAAAATTTTCATATATTCGTCACATGTTTTAAAATTACCTAAAAGTACCAGATGAGTTAAGAAGCTCAGACGTTGGAAGTTTGATTTTAAAACAAAAATTTTAAAACATTTTTAACTTTGATATTTACATTCGAATTTCAGATTATTGGAATATTCAATTATAATTGTAAAATTTTAATTCAGCACATTTGTTTCTGTGTACAGCAAAAGGTCAGATTTTATGTAAATTATAGTATAAATTGTTCAACGAACTGTAAATAAAATTTGTAATTTAACCCGAAGCGTTTAAATTTCCATTTAATATTCTCTTTTTGATAATTCGCATTTTATAATAGAATTGCTAATCGAGAGATATCATTTTTGGTCTTGCCTCCTAGAAATAATATAAAAATTTATTATTTGACTCGACTTTAAAATAAATATTATTGAATAAAAAAATATTTAAATTTTAAAATGAAAAGAGCAGAAAAAATATAAAACATGTGTGGAAATAGCCTGAAGTATCATCAGAATCTATATGGGTTAATTATTAATGTAAAAGAATATGAAATGTAGTATAGGACTCATTTAATCTGAAGGTTAACTAGAAAACTTTGAAGTTAAAAAATATAGAGGAGAGTGGGGTAAATCGGCAATACTGATATTATGGGGCAGCAGCTTTTAAGAAAGAGTAACTGTTAAATTAAAATTAAAGTTTTTATTTTAATCCTTTACAATTAGAATCAGAGAGAAAGAGTAGATCCAGATGTCTTCAGGGACACTGAAACAGAATTAGAACTTTGTGGAATCAATCGAGAATTTAAATGGGAACAAAATTTAAAAGTATTAGTTACTTACCTTTTAAATTTATTCTTAGAGTTGTAGATCCAACAAGCTTCAGGGTTGAAGAAATGACGTTGTCTAGCGGAAATAGAGAATGCAGTAGATTTCCCTTGAATTATTTTCGGGACAGCCAAAGTGCAAGGTCCGGAGTCCAGGTGTTGATGTAAATTAGATAAAACACCCTACAGCCTAGGAGTTCTTGAAAAATAGAAAAGTTCCTTCTTAGTAGAAATTATCTCCTTGAATGAACTTGACTTAGACGAGATTTGAAGAAGGCACTTGATACTTGAAGAGATTTTCTAAACTGGAGTCGAAGAACAAACTCGATGACCGTACACAACTAGTAAACTTGGTGGCGATTCTTGGACTGACAAATTCGTTAAGGCTGACACCTTTCTTTTTGCAATGGGAACTACATCATACAACCCACTTTTATTACATTTGGATCAATGTGATAAAAATTTTAACTATTGTATCAGACAAGTGGGGACTAATTTTCTCAATTATTCCATAATAAGTTTATTTAAAATAACAATATGTTTTTAACTAAAAATTTTAACAATATAAATATGTTACGAAGTGATACCTAACACTGGAAAAGGAGAGCTATTATATTATAGCTTTGTGCAGTCGTGCTCTTCATCACCTTTTCTAGATAATTTAAAGGCGAATTTAACACTTTACCTGTTATTTCCAGCAATGGAAGAAAATTTCAATACTTTTAAATTGAGTTCAATATTACAAAGTTGTGAGAAAATTCTTCAGTGGCTTCGTGATATCGAATAATACCAACTCAAAGCTATTGTTAGATGATCCACAAGTTTTGAACATCCATAAGAATCAATTCTTTTGTCGAAATGAATATTATTAAAAATCACTGACTGTCATATAATATAAAAGTAATCATTATAATTTAATTTTTAATACGTGACGCAAAATTTCTGCAATAGAATTTTAATTTCAAGAAGTAGTAAATAAATGTCGTTATCAGTTGGCGCAGAACTTGTCAGAGACATAATTTAAAATTAGTTAATTGTATTTAACTGGACTATTGTCCAAATTCAAATCTCTAATTTGAATAAATACAATTTCAACATTTATCGTCTAAAAAAATACTAAAAATTTATATTTTGTGATTTTAACTGTATTCGAAAGAAAATATTCGCCTAAATAGTCTTTTTATATTTATTTTATTGGTTGTTTCAAGTCTTGGTACGACTACAAACTGCGGTGGGAGCCGAAAGAGTATGGAGGAGTACACATGTTACACGTACCCTCCGATCACATATGGCGACCTGACATAGTTCTCTACAATAAGTAAGTTCAATTCACAATTTCTTTTATATCTACACATATGACTTTAAATAGTCATTATCTATAATTTATATATTTTGTGATGTAGTGGCAAAGCATGTTGTCAAATACTCTTAAATCGATTGAACACTCTTTTTAACTATTGAAATTTATATATTATATATCAACAGTAATCACAATTTATTACTTAATTCGAAAAATTTTTCATTTAATAAAAATTATATATTTTCTGTTCACAGTAAGGTTTAATATTCAATGTTTTCATTGAATTATAGATACTATTTTTATTTTAAATCATATTCAGTTTATTCAGAAATATGATAATTTTATGTCATACAATAAAGATTATACACTAAAAAAGAATTCTGGTTGAAATGACTAAAACTCCAGTAATAATTTTAAATTAATTAATTTACTTGTTGCAGTGATATGAATTTTCTATTAAATCTAATCTACTGCTCGGTTTATATTAAACTTAAAAATTAAATCGAAGTGAGAACAAATCCTTTTCAAAAAAATTTCGTTGTTCTTAAACGAACTTTTTGCTTTAAAAGATAAGGTAACAAATAACAAAAATAACCTTGAATTTACTTCATCCAGTGAAAATAATAATGTGCTTTTAGTAGAGTTGAGGTTTTAGACCTTATTATAGATAAATTTAATAATCTAATGATTATAAAGAGAGTGTTAAACTTCTTATTCTTGGGCCTTAATCTTAGAGTCGCGTTAAAATCATAGTTGAATTTCAAGCTACTAAAAAGACAGATAAGAGCGGTTAAAATATTGGTTTCTCAAAATGGAATCTTACCGCTTCCGAGTTAAAACAAAGGCGTAGAAACTGAAGTTCTCTTAAAATCCTTTTATGGACGTAATGATATTAACCATTTAATGTTTGCAGCAAAAGACTACGTCTCTATAAAAACAGTAATGGAAATCGTGAACATGTTCAAAAAGGATTACTTTGCAACCTCAGTGAATTATATGCTCGCTTTAAAGCAGACAATGATGGAATCAGAATTAGAATTTACAAATTTACTCAAGTGCGACGAAAGCACTGTCTCAAGCACAAAACAGTGTATTTTATACACTCAGAGTGCTGATTTAATTCATGAAGATGTTAAATTAAAGCTAAATGCAATCAACATTAAAAACACAGGATCACAAAAAGTGGCACTACTGAGAACTTATGTTAGTCTACTTCAGTATTTCTTTAAGCTGATTCTGAACTCGAAGTAAAAATAGTAAAACTGTCTCGAATTTTTTAGAACCAAAAAACTCAGAAGTAAGAATTGGAGGTATCATTTGTTATGTCTCAGAACGAAACTAAACATATTTTAATTTGTCCGGCATCGGTGATTCAAACCTGATTTATTCACAGAGCGGAAGGCTCTGATCAAAAGGGACAGGTTTATGAAAGCGGAAATGTTCAAGTTGAAATTAAATTATTAAAGTTTTTATTTGAATCCTTTACAATTAGAATCAGAGAGAAAGAGTAGATCCAGATGTCTTCAGGGACACTGAAACAAAATTAGAACTTTGTAGAATCAATCGAGAATTTAAATTGGGACAAAATTTAAAAGTAACAGTTACTTAACTTTTAAATTTATTCTTAGAGTCGTAGATCCAACAAGCTTCAGTGTGAGGTTGAAGAAATGACGTTGTCTAGCAGAAATAGAGAATGCAGTAGATTTCCCTCAAATTGTTTTCGGGACAGCGAAAGTGAAAAGTCCGGAGTCCAGGTGTCGATGCAAATTAGTCTGAACCCCCTTCAGTTTTGGAGTGACCGGATTATTGATTTGACGTTGATGTCGAGGTAATGCAGTCTTTAGAAAAATAGAAATGTGCCTCGTAGTAGAAACTATCTCCTTAAATGAACTTGACTAAGACGAGATTTAAAGAAGGCACTTGATACTTGAAGAGATTTTCTAGACTGGAGTCGGAGAACAAACTCGATGACAGTACACAACTAGTTAACTTGGTCGTCGCTGCTGCAGGACTGACACGACTAGTTAACTTGGTGGCGATTCCTGAACTAACTAATTCGGCAAGGGTGGCACCTTTTATAGGTTCCTTCTGCAAAGGAACCACTTTTATCATCTTTGGGTCAATGTTATAAAAATGTTATTACATGTCAGTGGGGAACCAATAGAAAAATGACAAAATCCATATGACACCATGATAGTGTATATTTGTAAATTTATTATGTTTAATGTAAATCTAGTAGCAAAATTAGATTTGTAAAAAATG
The DNA here is from genome assembly GCF_015476425.1 of Leptopilina heterotoma. Lineage (NCBI taxonomy): Eukaryota > Metazoa > Arthropoda > Insecta > Hymenoptera > Figitidae > Leptopilina > Leptopilina heterotoma. The sequence goes on along the minus strand of NW_025111098.1, from coordinate 987,592 downwards.
TTTAAAATTAATTTTGCTTTGGCAAAAATTTTTTACTTGATGAATATTTTATTGGTACTTTCGATTCTCGGTTAACATTTAAAAAACAAAAGCAATTTTTCCAATCTCGTGGCTCATAAAAACACTGTAGCAATATTGCTGAGTATTATTTTTATGATACAGCCGATGGTATAGAAGCTTGTGACTACTACTGTTATGAACCTTATTTTGAATGCTAAAGTATTATATTCAAGGGCTAAAGAACATTGAGAAGAAACGAAAATCTTTTCTAGCAGTAAAGACAGTTTCATGGATACAATAAAAGGAATTGAGACTGAGATTTGATAAAGACGCAACGATAACAGGTACTTTACAGTATCATGCTTTTATACCAGTTAAGGCGTCGAAATTTGATATTAAAAAGATTTTTGCCATCTATGGACTCTGATAGTTTTCTAAAGGCAAAGCTTCGTAATAATCAAAACAAAGAAATATAACAGGAGCATAAGGATCAAAAATCAAATATAAAACCGATATTAGCATAACTATTTCAACGAAAACAAAGTTAATAGAAATTAGAGAATTGGATATTAACTTAGAAAAGCATTTTCAACTTAGTAATTAACAAGAGCGTCTTTCTTACTACTTGTGAATCAAAAGATCTTCGAAATAACGTGTCAGAAACTATGCAGAAAATTTTTTGTATAAAATTAAATAATAATTGATATTTAAGTCTTCACTTACAATGACAAAATTTTAGTAAAAATAAATAACTTATATTTTCATAGAAATAGAAAGGTGAATAACATAACAAATATTCTATTGGAAAAATAAATTGATGTTCTGGCAGAATGAAACTGTTGAGGGAATATTCGTTTAAACTTAACGATTTTTTGATTTATTTTAAATTTTAATAAAGGATTGTTAAAGGTGCATAAGAAGGAGGTTGAGGTTAATAGTATGGAAAGGATATGAGAAGATAAAAGGTCATAGAAAATTAAAATGGGTAAGCGTTAATGGGAACGAAGCAAGCAGCAGCAAAAGGAGCTGGAAATAGGAGCCCAGAAACTGGCGAATTTTTTATAGTTTAAGTCGATTAGATTAAATTATCTTTTGTAAACAGAGCATAAGAGTTGCTTTAATTGTTTAGTTCGTAAATAGATCCCCATATTATTCATACTTCTTGATGGCAATCATATATTCGCTTGTTATATCTTATTTTTAAAAAGTCTGTTTTTACTTATTCTTAACACTTAAAGGCGAACGTTATAATATTTTCTTACGGTTTCGGCTCTTCCTGATGTATAATTTATCCTTGGACACGATCGATTGAGTTACAATTTGCAACACATAGAGACATTTATTTTATTTCCTTTCTACAATTACATATTTTATTATTTTCTACCACCTCATATTGTTTTAGTGTCGATTGAAACCCATCTATATCAGAAATCAAGTATCGATTGCTTCTAAGGACTTGTGTTATTTCGTACGGGTTGTTGAATGTTAGTCGAAGCTTAGGAGATATCTCCGAAATCAACTCAAGTTGAAGTTACGTAACATTATATAGTCCCTGAGTTTATAGTTTTTAACTACACAGGAAAAAAAACGTCTGACTCCGTTTACACCTTAAATTCAGCCCATGTATTTCACATAAGTCTGTCCTTGTTTAACGGGGCTGACTCCGTTTACATCTTAAATTCAGCCTCAAAAATAGGCTGAAAGTAAAACTTTTTTTTAGTGTGTAATTAATATTGCCTTTAAGCCCCTTTCTCTTTAGAAACTTACACTTACAATATATTTGGACGTGGTCATTAACTTTTCTTTATTTTAGGGAATCAATAATCTAAAATCATCTAATTTTTTCGCGTATATATTTTTATAGTCATGGCTAAAGAATTGAAATTATTTACGATCTTAAATTTAATTCCTTTCAGATGAATCACTGAATCTGCGAATCGCTTATATAATTGCTAGAGCTTTCAATTCAAAGCTATCGTTCTTGATTTTAGTTTCACTTGTTATTTAGGAAAGTAAAATGTGGAGTGAAGTACGTGATCCCTTTTTTGTATTAGAAATTGCACTAGCGTAGCAGTACAACTACATCTCATGATTTGGAATCTAAATGTATTAAATTGGAGCGGATATCAATCTTTCTTTCAACGCTTTAAAAGCATCTTACTCTACCACTCAAAATCTAAACGTGACATTCTTATTCCCTTAATATTTATTGGAACTGGAAATTCAGCACATGATGTCACGCATTTAGTCGATCCATTCTCCTCTGCTCTTCATTCATAACTATTTCTTGGTTTCAAACATTTCTGTAACAACAATTTTAGTTTTAAATTCAATATCTCCTTACGGTACCTCTGGCCTAATTATTTATAATAATTTATAAACCATTATTTCGATTCACTTCACGTAATTATATCAATGTGTTCACCAATATTAATATTATCCTCCCTTCAATAATTTATTTCATTGGCCAAATTTTTTTTATTAGACTTACAGGACTGCCACTAGCCAGAAACGCTCTAGAGTTGATGTTAAATTGCTTTCCACCGAAGTCGAGAAAAAGTTTCACCATCGAGAGAAATCATCATCGATCCTTGTCTCGTCCACGTTGACAATCTTTCTTTCTGACCTCTTCTTCTTTGGACGTTTTTCCACTTGATACGTCGTTGATCTCCACTTGTAACAGGTACCCTTTGCTATAACTTCTCGCACGCAATTAAGAGAAATATGTTCCCTCTTTCCACAATTGCTCCTTCAAAGAAACTTTAACGTGTTAGGTTTCCTCTTTCTTGCTTAGTTCATGCTTTTTTTCTTCTTGTGGGTTTCATTTGTTTGTTAGTGAATGGATCAGACAAAATTTATATTTCAAAAATTTTTTCCAAAAGTCATTATACGACTCTGTAACTATTCTACATCCGACTTTTCTCTTTTTTCCCACTTTCCACACTCACTTCCCACTTTCACTTAACACCTTCCACCCTAACCTTCCACTAACACTTTCTACTTATACTTTTCCCCCATCCACTCCCACATTTTATTAAAACTTTCCACTTTTACTTCCCATCATCTATTTTCCACTTTTCTTTCCCACTTTCCACGTTCACTGCTCACCTTTCACTAGTACTTTCCACTTTTACTTCCCATCCTCCACTAACGCGTTCCACTTCCTACTTTCACTTTCCACTTTCTGGATAACTTCCCACCTTCCCCTAACAATTTTCACTTCCTACCTTCACTTTCCACCATCCAATAACACTTTCCACTTCCTATATTCACTTCCTACCTTCCAATAACACTTTCCACTTCCTATTGTTCACTTCCCACCTTCCACTAATACTTTCCATTTCATATTTTCACTTCCCACTTCCTAATTTCACTTCCCACCTTCCAGTAACAATTCCCACTTCATACTTTCACTTCCCACCTTCAAATAACACTTTCAACTTCCTATCTTCACTTCCCACCTTCCAATAACACTTTACACTTCCTATTTTTCACTTCCCACCTTCCACTAATACTTCCCACTTCCCAAACACTTTCCGCTTCCTAATTTCACTTCCCACCTTCCACTAACAATTTCCACTTCCTATCTTTACTTCCCACCTTCCAATAACACTTTCCACTACCTATTTTCACTTCCCAAACACGTTTAACTTCCTACTCTAACTTCCCACATTCTACTAACACTTTCGACTTGCAACTTTCACTTCCCAAACACTTTCCACTTCCTACTTTCACTTCCCACCTTCTAATATAACTTTCCACTTCTATTTTCACTTCCCAAACACTTTTCACTTCCTACTTTATACTTTCCACTTCCCACCTTCCAATAACACTTTCCAAGTCCTATTTTCACTTCCCAAACACGTTTAACTTCCTACTCTAACTTCCCACCTTCTACTAACACTTCCCACCTTCCAATATAACTTTCCACTCCTATTAGCACTTCCCAACCACTTTTCACATCCTACTTTCTACTTTCCACCTTCCAATAACAATTTCCACATCCTATTTTCACTTCCCAAACACGTTTAACTTCCTACTCTAACTTCCCACTTTCTACTAACACTTTCCACTTCCTACTTTCACTTCCCACCTTCCAATAACACTTTCCACTTCCTATCCTCACTTTTCACCTTCCAGTAACACTTTCCACTTCCTATTTTTCACTTCGTACCTTCCACTAATACTTCCCATTTCATATTTTCACTTCCAACCTTCTACTAACAATTCCCACTTCCTCATTTCACTTCCCACCTTCAAATAACACTTTCCACTTCCTATCTTCACTTCCCAGCTTCCAATAACACTTTCCACTTCCTAATTTCACTTCCCACCTTCCACTAACAATTCTCCTATTTTCACTTCCCAAACACTTTTCACTTCCTACTTTCTGCTTTCAACTTCCCACCTTCCAATAACACTTTCCACATCCTATTTTCACTTCCCAAACACGTTTAACTTCCTACTTTCACTTCCTACCTTCCAATATAACTTTCCACTCCTATTTTCATTTCCCAAACACTTTTCACTTCCTACTTTCTACTTTCACTTCCCACCTTCCATTAACACTTTCCATTTTCTATTTTTACTTCCCAAACACTTTCCACTTCCTACTTTCACTTCACGAACAATTTCTACTTTCACTTCCCACCGTCAATTAACACTTTCCACTATCTATTTTCACTTCCCACCTTGCACTAACAATTTCCACTTCCTACTTTCATTTTTCACTTTCGATTAATACTTTCCACTCCCACTTTCACTTTCCCAACATTAGGAGTGAAAATTGAGAACTGGAACTGAAAAGTGGGAAGTGAGAGTGGAAATTAGGAGTTGAAAGTGGAAAACGAAAGTGGGAAGTGAAATTAGTAGTGGTAAGTGGGAAGTGAAAATGGTGAATGGTAAGTGAGAATGGAAGATTGGAAGTGAAAGTGGGAGTGGAAAGTGAGAGTAAAAAGTGAAGGAGGAAGTGAAAGTGGAAGTGGGATGTAAAAAGTTACAGAATCAACTCCCTGTTTTGAAATATGAATGTGTTACATTTTTTAAAGATGAAGTTTGTACTGAAAGATACAAAGTATAGAATGGTGAGAACTAGGATTACAGAATCGTAAACAGTTTCAAAATTAATCACATTTCAAATTAGCACTAGCGTTATATTGGAAATCGAGTACCAGTTATCCAAAATTGAATTTAGGATCAAACAGCTAGACTATTACATATGATGACAGACTTAGAACTACCACATGTGTGACTATATAAAATGACATAATTGTTAATTTATTTATGAAGTAATTTTGCAGTTGTGAATAAAAATTGTAATCCAATTATGAACGTACATAAAATTCTAGTATTTGAACTTACTCCTCGAGATAAATTAGTGTTCCATGGCATGTTTTCAGCAATGCAATTCGGACGTTACAGCTGAAATCGATGTTATTTTTTTGTTTACTTTTATCCTTTTTCTGTTTATTTTCATCTTTATTTCTGTTTGTGAATTTTTGTGGTTCTAACACAAACAATTTCCACTTTTACAATCAGTTTTTCTTTGTCTTTTATACCCACAATAACCAGACTATTATCAGCCTCTTTTTCTTCTCGTAGAGGCAAAACAAATTCTTGTTAGGCATCAATTAAATGTTTCAGGAATTCAATTATGAAACAGATTTTCAAACGAAACAATTTTAACAAAATGCCAAAACACATGGGGTAGGTTTAAATGCAACGCATACTGACACACCAGTAATACTTTCAAGTAGGCCACCAGATACGCTAGTTTAGTAGTATGAATCACCAATGAACGACAGAACAGTATAGTAGTAGAATTGTGTTAGAAATATAGTTTTGCATTTTCTCTGTTAATCTATTAAATCATCACAAAATCGGTAACTACTTCCAGTAGAAAATTAGAGATTGCTACAACAATAATAAATACAAACAAATTCGTTCCGATTTAAATTCCAAGTTCAGTGAGGAAAGTTGTTCATAGCTCTAAAAAATGTAGTTAAAAAAATAAAAAAAATAAATATAAACAAAAAAAAACAAAAAAAACGCGAAAGTACTTTTAGGTACCATACCTGGGAATTTTTGTAACTGACCAATTAATCAGCAATACTAGGCTATCATAAATCTTTTGGAATTTCGAAAGGACTGTTAGGACCATACAAAAGTCTAAGGTCATTAGGAGGCGCCAAATGACTCAAGGAAGTTTCCGTGTTTCCTCTGCAGCGCCGGCTTCTAATGGCCATTAACTTCTATATTTATTGGGATATTTTCAAAAACGACGTCTGAAAATAATCGTAAGAACATAGATTTTAAAATTAAGTAAAAAATTCAATTTTTTAAAAACTGGATAACGTAGTCCCTTTAAAAGAAATAATAAAAATTTTAGCATAACTCTTTTTAATTTGTACTCCAAATAGCTTACAAAAACACTACGAAAATTAAGAATTTAAAAAAAATGGTTTACATCAACTTTACAAAAGGCAGGGCATTATGTTCACGACCCTAACATTCCCTTACTGGTAATTTAACCAGAGGTGGTTAAGTTATCAGAGTGTGAATGTTAGGGTCACGTACAACAAAGCATAGTGCTGCGATGACTTGCATGATACTTGCGAACTTTATTGTCCTGTTCACATGTCAAATTAATTTTACTCTCTAAAGTAGTTAGACTATGTTCTTGCAGTGTTTCCTAGCAGTGGCGAATTACATAAAAATACAATTAACTATGCGTAAAAATGGTTAATCGATCAAAAGAGCAGTGGTTGACATTTTTAGCTATTTTTTATATTTTTAAACAAATAGAGCCACTGATTTAATCCAGAACTTTTTTTAGTGTATAACTTACATTCACAAATTTTTGTTTAACATTCCTCATATATATTAAGTGAAAAATATTTCAATTTGTAACAAATTAAAGAAAAGAGTGTTCATTCGTCTTGAGAAAACAAGAAAATATACGTATATGTTTAAGTTAGCCCAGATTCTTTCTTCATTATAAAATTAAAAATAATAAAAAAAGAAGAAAAAATATGTTTCACTTCCGGTTAAATGATATTTCCGTTCTTAAAGTTAAATTGCGATGGATTTTTCTTAAGAATACTATTAGGAAGCTTTTTCTTTTATTAATCATATGAAATATAGGCACAAGAATCCGAAACTAAATTCATAATAATTAAGTTATACTGAAGTTACTAAAAGAGAAAATTTTAAACATAGGCTTTTTGACTGCTCTTGAAACAATTTTTCTCTTTCTCTTAGACTATTTCAGCCATGAAATCGCATGTTATCAAGACTACATACTAAGGATATTTTTTTAGTCAGTCAGAGAAACAAGATTCGTGAAAGGAGGAGTGTAAAACATATTTTTCAGAATTACCCTTATGAGTTGTTTAGAAATTCAAATTATTTAAACATAATACATTTTATTTTATAACAATAGTACAAGAAGAAAACATACAAACGTTGTAGTTACTACTGTCTCCGCATATTAATCTTTAATCTTTTCAAATTTTTATGTTTTATTTTGTCACAGCCTAAGTCCATTCTTAATCTTTTATGCACCAACTCTACTTTTCTTTCATCTATAAATAAACAAATTATTAAGTTATTTACATAAAAAATATTGATCACACACTGTAAGAAATAAGTCTTGTTTTAAACTTGAGTTTGACTAAAATAACTTATATTATTCCAAATATTGACTAAATTTCTTATTAGAAAAATTATTTTAATCCTTTCGTGCCCCCAGGAAACCTGGATAGTAGATTTTGTTGAAACTTGATACTGTCAATTACGTAATTTTATTTTCACTTTCGTTTTCACCTTCATTTTTACTTTAATTTTTACATTCATTTTCATTCTCATTTTCACCTTTATTTTTACTTTGACAGATTAATATTTTCACTTTCACTTTGACAGATTTATATTTTTACTTTCACTTTTATTTTCACTATTATATTTTCATTTTATTGTCACATTGACTCTCACTGTGACAGATTTTTATTTTGACAATTTTATATTTTCACTTTCATTTTCACTTTCACTTTGACAGATTTTTATTTTCATTTTCTTGTCACTCTGACTCTCACTATGACAGATTTTCACTTTCATTTTCACTTTTTTATTTTCATTTTATTGTCACTTTGACTCTCACTATGACAGATTTATATTTTCACTTTCACTTTGACAGATTTATAGAGATATAGAAAATATTATATACACATCATAAAAATGTGTCAAAGTAAAAGTGAATTTCAAAATGAAAGTGAAAATATAAATTTGTCGAAGTGAAAGTGAAAATAAAAGTGAAAATATAAATCTGTCAAAGTGGAAGTGAAAATGGAATTCTATGAAAGTGAAAATGAAATTGAAAATGAAATTACGTAATCGAAATTCAGATTTTAAAAATTCAAAATGGCAACCTTGAAAATCCCCTAGTAACAATTTTAAAACAAATTTTGCAATTTAGAAAAAAATATCCGCCATGTTAGATTCGCCATTTTGAATTGTTTTTAATGATTATAATCGTACTATGAAATTTTCTATTTTTTACATATTGTAGTTTAGTTGATGAATAAAAAAAGTAATATTAATTGTTAATTGGTTTAAATTTATGAAATAGTTACATAAAATTTTGTAAGTGGTACATGTATATTCCAAAAGCACGAAAGCGTTAAGACCTAAAATTCTCTTATATTTATTTTAATAAATATATAAATAAAATAAAAATATAATATAAATAATATAATATAATATAATATAATATAATATAATATAATATAATATAATATAATATAATATAATATAATATAATATAATATAATATAATATAATATAATATAATATAATATAATATAATATAATATAATATAATATAATATAATATAATATAATATAATATAATATAATATAATATAATATAATATAATATAATATAATATAATATAATATAATATAATATAATAAATAATATAAATATATATATATAAAATAAAAATAAGTAGAATTTATGAAAAAATACGTTTGAACCTCAAGTTCTTTAAGATTTTGTTTTTCTAGTGCAGTTTTAGAAATCCGTTCTCTTATTTCACACGCCATAGTTTAAAAGTGGCATTATATTTGTAAAATTTTCATTTACTATATTGACACTTATTCTTAAATATTCCACATTTAATTTTTTTATTTCAGCCTTTGTCTATTATTTAATATTTATTTACAGTACCTGTCAATATTTTATTTAGATATTTTTAAAAAAGGGGCGCATGATTATTCCCCAAATGTCATTTTTCCGAAATCTCATTTTACCGAACTGCACTTTTGCGAATAGTCATTTTTGCGAAAAGCCAATTTTGCGAAATGTCACTTTTGCGAATTGTCATTTTTGCGAATCGCCATTTTTACGAATTGTCAATTATCTGAAAAGTCATTTTTACGAATTGTCAATTTTCCGAAAAATCATTTTTGCGAATTGTCATTTTTACGAAAAGACATTTTTGTGAAATGTCATTTTTGCGAAAAGCTATTTTTCTGAAATGTCATTTTGCGAAAAGTCATTTTTGCGAATTGACATTTTTGCGAATTGTCATTTTTGCGAATTGTCACTTTTGCGAATCGCCATTTTTACGAATTGTCAATTTTCCGAAAAGTCATTTTTGCGAATCGCTATTTTTACGAATTGTCAAATTTCCGAAAAGTCATTTTTGCGAATTGTCATTTTTGCGAAAATTCCTATAGTGAATCTATGTATGCATACAAGTTAAAATAATATAATAATAATAATAATAATAATAATATAGAAATTTTTGCAAAAATGACAATTCGTAAAAATGACTTTTCGAAAAATTGACAATTCGTCAAAATGGCGATTCGCAAAAAATGACTTTTCCGAAAATTGACAATTCGTAAAAATGGCGATTCGCAAAAATGACTTTTTGGAAAATTGACAATTCGTAAAAATGGCCATTCGCAAAAATGACAATTTGCAAAAATAGCTTTTCGAAAAAATGACAATTCGCAAAAGTGACATTTCGCAAAATTGGTTTTTCGCCAAAATGACTATTTGCAAAAGTGTAGTTCGGTAAAATGACATTTGGGGAATAATCATGCGTTCCATTTTATCATGTTTCAAAAAATAAAGAGAAAAAAATTTTAGGTTCCCATAAATTTTATGTTTAAAAATGTTTTTCATTCACTTGAAAATGGGTGGTTTTTTAATTTTGACCTGCAGTGTACCACTCCATCTGTTAAGGAAAAATTGTAGAGAGAACCATCTAAATCTTCTTTTTAAACCCCCCTAATAATTCCACATACATTTTAAATAATATTAAATAAAATATCTTATCATAACTAATTTAAGAGTCGTATTTAATATTTAATATAATTTTTAATATTTATTTAGCATTATTTAATATTTTAATATAAAATTTAATATTTAATAGTTATTACAATATAAATACATCATATTACACTGAAACTCATACACACAGTAAATATATTCTTCTTATATTGTACGGCTGATTATAAAAACTCCTTCAGTGTGTAAACGAGAAAAAACATAAAAGATAATTGTTAAATAAAAGTAAATTTTAAAAATAAATCAAATTAAACCAAATGAAAATTGGCACGATGTTGAAATGCTCGTTTCAATAATTGCAAATTAATAAAAAGTATGGTTATTATTTCCTTTTAATCTTTGTGGTAAGAACTGTCTTTATAACTTCGTTTGCATTTTATCTATATAGCTTGGTTTTATGAAGTAAACGTTGAAAATAAGTTTAAAATTTTTGCACATTTATATATATGACTTTGCTCTTACTGTGTATACATATAGGCAATTGGTCGTCAAAGTAAATTCGAAACAGATTCGCTTGCTAACTTTCATGGTTGAATGGGGTGACAGGTTTATGATGTAGATGGGATAGATTATTATTCATACCGCATGAAGCATGGGCGCTGCGGCGAGTGTACGCGCGAACGTGAACAAGCATTGTCCTTAACATCGTTTAACGTTCTTTCTGTTATATTCATATCCCAAAATTGTACTTAATTATAAATTTATAAATTAACCTGATATGTTTTTTGCATCATGATACTATAAAATAAATAATTTTAACATTACTCCAAAGTAGAGTATAAATAATGGAAATAATTATGCTCTTATTTCAATCTTTAATTTAACGTGAAATATAAATGAATGAAAAATGTGATTAGTCGGTTTCTTTCATTTCCTTTTTTTTCGTAAAATCGAAAAATTGTTCTTCGTCAATGTTCAGAAGAGAATAACCATTGATTGCTCTCATCCTGTGGCCAACGATTTGTAATCATTACTAGTAACCACAGCGGGACTTCCAAACAGTACAACTTTCATTGTGTGCAGCATATAATGTTTGCTTCAAGTCCATACATGCATCGAACGAGTAAATTTCGATAGTATTTAAACGATAAATGTCCAAAGCGCTTTCCTACCTATCGCGTATAGAATAGTTATATAGCATTATTCTATTATTATACTATAGGCATTATTATTTTTTGTTTTTTTGTGAAAACTTTTTTTAATATCGTCAAATGGGTTGAATTTCCTTGAAATAAATCAAAATTGGTTGTGGGTTCGTTAATTTTTTTTTGAATCCCGGTATTAATGATTACACATGATACAAAACTTAAAAGTTTTGAAATTTTTTTAAAAAATTTTAGTTACTGTGGGTTTTACCGAGCATTAAAATTTGAAGAAATTTTCTTAAAACCACTTAAATCATTTTATTGTGAATTTTTATATTTTAGGGAGTAATAAATGTTAAATATTTCTTAAAGTTTGAAAATATTTTTTATAAATTTCAGGAAGCTTGTAAGCTTGCCGTAAGCTTGTTGCAAACTTCCATGTTATTTAGGTTGTATAAAATAATTGAAAGCCTCACGACCCACTTTAATTTTTTTCAGAAAATTTTATACAATTGTATTGAATTGTACTCTTTGAAACTGCTAGTAGTACAAATCAAATGTAGTCAGACAATTTCCATTCTTGAACCATTTAACACCCGAGCAAAGCAGGAAACGTATAAACCAATGAGACACCATTGCTGGGGGTTATCGGGGTCGCTGATTACGAATTTGATGGCAAATTGACAATTTGATAGTTGACAGCTGTCAAAGCAACTGTCAACTTTTATAAAAGTGATTTTATGTATAGAAAAGTGTTAAAAATGGGTTTTTACAGTTTCTGATTTCAAATTTGGTGTTCAATTGACACTCTACCAGTTGTCAAAGCAACTGTCAACTTTTGTAAAAGTGATTTTGTTTATAGGAAAGTGTTAAAAAAAGGGGTTTTACAGTTTCTGATTTCGAATTTGATGTACAATTGACAATTTGACAGTTGACAGCTGTCAAAGCAACTGTCAACTTTTATAAAAGTGATTTTATTTATATAAAAGTGTTAAAAAAGTGTTTTTACAGTTTCTGATTTCAAATTTGGTGTTCAATTGACACTCTGACAGCTGTCAAAGCAACTGTCAACTTTTGTAAAAGTGATTTTGTTTATAGGAAAGTGTTAAAAAAAGGTGTTTTACAGTTTCTGATTTCGAATTTGATGTACAATTGACAATTTGACAGTTGACAGCTGTCAAAGCAACTGTCAACTTTTATAAAAGTGATTTTATTTATATAAAAGTGTTAAAAAAGGGTTTTTACAGTTTCTAATTTTGAATTTGGTGTTTAATTGACAATTTTACAGTTGACAGCTGTCAAACCAACTTTCAATTTTTATGAGGATTTATTATTGATAAAATTGTCCATAAAAGAGTTTTCGGGGTCGCTGATTACGAATTTATAGTGCTAGAAACACAGTTTGACAATTGACAGCTGTCAAAGCAAATGTCATCTTTTATAAAAGGATTTATTTTTTATTAAAATTACTGTGAAAAGGATTTTGGGGTCGCTGATTACAAATCTAGTGACGGAATCACATTTTGACAGTTAATAGCTGTCAATCGTCAAATTGTCTTTATGGCACTAAATCCATAATTAGCAATCCCAAGAAGATTTTTACGGTAATTTTTATCAAAAACAAAATCACTTCATATAAAAGTTGACAGTTATTTTGACAGCTGTCAGCTGTTAAATTGTGTTCATAAACTAAATTTGTAATCAGCGACCCCAAAAACCCTTTTATGGAGACTTTTATTAAAAATAAATTTTCATAAAAATTAACAGTTGGTTTGACAGCTGTCAACCGTCAAATTGACAATTTGTCATTAAGTTCGTTATCAGCGACCGAAAAAACCCTTTTACGGTCATTTTTATAAAAAATAAATTACTTCCAACTAAAGTTGACAGTTTATTTGACAGCTGTCAACTGTCAATTTAACATCAAATTCGTAATCAGCAATCTTGGAAACCTTAAAAAATTTTTTATTTATTTTTATTAATTTTTCTACTTTTTGGATAATGTAAAATATTTTTTCTTTGTCTCAGGCGCAATCTTGAATACGCCATTTTTAAATTTTTTCGAATTTTTCAAAATTTGGACCATAATTGTATTCATTGGTTCAAAACACATTAGACAGTGTGCTTTAAAAAATGTTTTTGACACTAGCGTCTGTACGTGAGCTAACCGACTTTTTTAAACAATTTTTCTTATTTGCATAAACTTTTTATTATTTTTTTATATTAAAAATCTTTTTATAGTTTACTTTTATTTTTTTTTTGGTACCTTGACCGATTCTGAAGAAATCAAGTCAAACCCAATAAAAAATATTAATATTTAAAAAAGTTACAATGGTATTTGTAAGTAGGACATATATATGTCCCGCAGGCGTTAAAGGGTTAACATAATTTATAAAGCAAAAAATAATTTAAATAAAGTTAATCTGTAAAACTAAATTAAGTACATAACTAATTTACAGATTTTAAATTTAACTGATAATAGTTGTGATACACGTAATTAAAAGTTTAATGAATTTTTGGTAAGTACTCGGACGACTTGACGTTTCAATTTAGCCAAAATTTCATGAGTATAATATGATTGTGATACTGGGAAATTACATTCCTCGCTTAAGATTCTTGATCGTCTAAGATGTAGTTGTTGTAATCCCCATAGGGTTTGGGTTTCAACACTTGTATTTAGTGTCAATTAAAGAAGATTACCGGTGCTTTGCAGATGAAATATTAATCATTTTATCTGAACTTGCTGTGAATTAAATTAGTATGAAAACTTATATTTACTTACGTGGTCAAAATAGATAATTGGACATTTACCCCTCACAAATTTTATTAATGTGAATCCTTCTCGTTAAACATTTAGATTGTGTTTTAAGTATTCTAGATGTGTTAAACGTAATGTGAGATGTGTTCTCTGTATCAAGATAAAATCAATTCAACTTAGTTTGGTTGTTTCTTTGTCCTCGTAATTATAATCCTTATTTGTTTCTCCTTTTTCTCTTAATATTCTTAGCAAATTTTATATTTTTTAAAAATTATTCTTTTCGATGAGCTTTTACTTGACATGTAATAATTTCACATTTTCAATAATCAACTTTTGAGCTTAAGAACTTTGCTATTCTTTTTAAAACACTTGAAAGACTCTTACTTTGACTTATCAACTTGATCAAAACGATCTATTTATTTTTAGGTCTCAAACTAATAAAAACGCTTCTACAACTTTCCTTCAGGAAAGTCAAAAACCAACTCACCGATTTCCACCGTTCGATCGATTTCTCACCTTCCACTTTCTACTCTCACTCTCACTTTCACTTTCCACTCCCACTTTACACTCTCACATCCCACCTTCCACTCTCACTTCCCACCTTCCACTTTCCACTCTGAGAGTGAAAAGTGGAAGGTGGTCATTGTCCTGTGCTTTTTGTTTAATTTACATTTCTGATAGTGGTGTGAACCAAGTTCATTAATTATTGTTTATTATTGTAATTGTGAATACTAATAATTCAAACTTAAACTAATTAAAAATAAATAAATCAATAAGACTTGTAACATTGTCCAGAAAGAGGCACTCAATTTTTCATGTTTCACGTTCACAGTTAAAATGAGATTTCCTAATAACGTGATCTCCACTTCCTGGAAAATCTGTAGAGATGTGAGAAGCGGTACAGAAACACGAAATAAAAAGGAAGACAAAGGGGAAACACCTATTTTGTGGTGTAGCTGCCGCCTGGTATAGAGCGACTTGAAGCGCCGGATCAACTCAGAAATACATACTTTTGAAAACATGTAATTTAAGAAAATGCAACAAATAATCGAATTTTCGAAAGTTACTATTGGTCTACCGCCTACATTTCAAAAAGTTTTTTTCTGGATTTGCTAAACCATTTTATATTGATAACTTTCAGGAAGAACACCAAAAAGTTTAAATAGGTGGATATTTAGAGGATTAGGAAACTTATCTGGAATTTATCAGAGAACTTCTTGGAAAAAGTAGAACTCTTCAGATATACTATATAGGTGCGGTAAATTTTTCAAAAAGACATTCTAAATACCAGAATTTTATTCTGGTCATTCAGATTAGGTATACTTTTGAAATCTATTTCTTATCTTCTTCGATAAAACTACCCTTTCTTAAATTTATATTCTCTTTCACTATTCTTTATTTTCTCACATTCTTTGCTACTTATCTTTTGTATAATTTGTTACATTTTCAATCTGTCTCCAACATGGTAAATCCTCTTTAAATTTAATTTCCCTTCTTCTGAAATATGACACTTTCTCAAAGGAAAATAAACCCAAGAGTTATCAGCGTACAACAATAAAGAAAACAATAAAATTGGGATAAGAAGAAAGAATTAGTTATGAAGATGAAAGATTTAAAAAACAGATGAAAAGTTAATGATAAAAAAGATAAAGGATGAAGGAGTGAATAATGGAGGTGAGATAAATTTTAGGTTCTTGCATGGATAAAGGGAACAATTTTTCTTTCTTCTCCAGTGTGTCATGTACTTGACCAATAGTAAAGAAAACGAGAAAATACAAGTTTCGTGAAATAGTTCTGTAGATGCACACACAAATATATATGTATATATATTTTTTGAGTCATTCCTTGCTGTCTTCCGGTTACTGGAGCGATATTTTAGAAACGGACAGGAGGATAATGTTCTCGCCTTGGACGCTTTTTGTCTTGAATGTCCTTTCCTTTTTAGAATTCCACTTTGGTTTCTTTTTCTTTTCTCTTGGGTGAAATCCGTTCTCTGTCATTCCTATCGCTGTAACGTTGGCAGCAGCTTCCGTCGCGTCACCGGGTTAACCTGATTTCTCGCGGTTCCATTAGATCCTCGCTCATTCCTTTTACTCCTAGTTCGCGCATCCCGCACTCTCATTCTCTCCAACCTCTGCTGACACACACACACACACACACTCACACAAATATACACCCCTCTTATCCCGCTCTATCCATTTCGTACTCCTCCCTCCTCTCAGCAGTGCCACACCACCGCCCTGTCAACCATTCGCCAACAGCATATCCGACTGCGACAAAGGCCACGATTTATTGAACCCACACCCAATGAGACGCGTGACTCAATTGAAACTGACCTGAAAATAAAGATATTTCGACATTACTTGTATTTTTCGAGAAAGAAAATGATTTATTTTACTAACGTGAGTAAAATTCATTGATGTGCAAAGATTAGAAAGAAAATAAAAACAGTAACTTCATCTAACTCATAATGAACTTTAAGCTTAACATCGTTTTGAGTTTATTGACGTTCTACATTCACTGGAATAAAAATTTCTGCTTCTTACAATTGATTCACAAAAACTAAAAGCCTTATTCCATGCAGCACGTAATATTGCTGTAATATTACATGTAATTTTATTAATATCACAGGCACACAAAAAAAAGTGTCGTGGCCGAGACACTACAGTAGTATATTCCCATGTATTTTTCACCGCTGAATCCGAATCTGAAGTCCGAATGCTCTAATTGGTTCTTTTTTTTGAGTTATACTAAAAAAAACGACTCAAAACACAAATTTGAACCCAAAAAATTAAAAAAAATTTTTGTGACATAACAACAGCATATTTCCATGTATTTTTCCCGCTGAATCGGGATTCGAAGTCAGAATTGACAGATGTGCTCAAAATTTTGAGCTAAACTCAAAAAACTAGGGGAGAATGGGAAGTTATGAAGCATCGGGAGTTGTGAAGCACGGCCATAGATCTCGCACAGTAATTTTTTTTATAGATTTCACTTACTGTCAACATTTTTTCACCTAATATCTTCGTTTTGTAATTGGATTCATTCCGATAGCAGAAATTTTGCATATCTTTCAAGACAGTGTGTTCAACCTTTCGTTTATAAAGTTTTTTTGAGTGTTCTCTTTTGTAGAATTCTTACAAAATTCTCAAACAAATCAAAAAGATAATTTCACCCATAATAACCAGCAATGATTAGGTTTTTCATATTTAAAAGGATTTATGCAAAAACATTCGATATGTTACTGACATTTTGTCAATTTCGAAATAGTAGCAAATGGGGAGAAATGAAGCACATCAATTGGGGAGATATGTGAAGCACGATAAATATGACAGATGTTAACCTGAAATCGTAATTTACATGCGTATTACGCATTATTTATAAACAATTCGAATATTTAGTGCAATTTGGAGAATTTTTTCAATTAATTTTGTTATTTTTCGCGACCGAGCAGTCCTTTTGAAGTGTGCTCGTGTACTGGCCGACGGTTATACTTGCGTTCATTGCGAATTGGAATTATTAAACAATTTTTCACATTTTATAAATAAAAGTTTCTATTACATAATAAATATAATAATTCGTTATTTTCTTCGATCTCAATAAAGAATAATTACCAAAAAATATAATTTTCTGCGATTTTTAGTAGTGCTTCACAACTCCCCATGATTTTTAAAAACTTGACAAAGCAGCTTTTTGGCCCAACTGAAAAAAATTGTCGATTATATTTTATTTCATGCAAATTCTTCAACCAGTAAGCGTGTTTGAAGACCCTCTAGAGATTTGAGTGGAGAAAATTTGAAAAAAAAATTTTTTTTTTGAAGTTACAACTCATAAACACAGCGTGCTTCATAACTCCCCATTCTCCCCTACTCAAAAACCGAATTAAAATGACGAAAATGAAAAATTTCTTCTGTGACACTGCAAAATTATATTCCTATGTATTTTTTTACGCTGAATCCGAATTCGAAGTCAGAATTGACAGATTTGCTCAAAATTTTGAGATAAGCTCAAAAAATTGATAAAAAAATTCGATTTAAAATAAAAAAATGGAATTTTTGGTTTTAAACACAAAACTACAGTATTTACATATATTTTTACGCAATCGGATCTCACATTTGAAGTAACAATTATTCAAATGGCTTAAAATTTTGAGACACAAGAAAATCTGTAAAGTTACAAAAATTAAAGTCAAGAAACTCTACTTTTCTTGCTAGTACACTACATTAGTATATTCGCATGTTTTTACATCTGCTTTTAAATTCAAAGTTAGAATTATTAAATTGGCTCAAAATTTTGAGTTAAATCCAAAAAATACTTAAAATTTAATTTAATGCAAAAGAGTTCATTTTTTTTGGTATTCGATAGTGAATTCTCATAAATTTTATACACGCTCAATACAAATTAACAGATTTTCTTGTGTGTCTCAAAATTTTGAGTCATTTGAATAATTGTGACTTCAAATGTGAGATCCGATTGCGTAAAAATATATGTAAATACTACAGTTTTGTGTTTAAAAACAAAAATTCCATTTTTTTATTTTAAATCGCATTTTTTTTATCAATTTTTTGAGCTTATCTCAAAATTTTGAGCAAATCTGTAAATTCTGACTGCGAATTCGAATTCAGCATGAAAAAGTACATGGGAATATAGTAGTGTAGTGTCATACAAAATTTTTTTCATCTTAATTCGGTTTTTTGAGTCGTTTTTTGAGTTTATCTCAAAATGTTGAGCAAATTTGTCAATTTTGACTTCGAATTTGGATTCAGCGTAAAAAAATACATAGGAATATACTTTTGCAGTGTCACAGAAGAAATTTTTCATTTTCGTCATTTTAATTCGGTTTTTTGAGTTTAGCTCAAAATTTTGAGCACATCTTTCAATTCTGACTTCGAATCTGGATTCAGCGGGAAAAATACATGGAAATATGCTATCGTTATGTCACAAAAAAATTTTTTAATTTTTTTGGTTCAAATTCGTGTTTTGAGTCGTTTTTTGAGTATAACTAAAAAAAAGAACCAATTTGAGCATTCGGACTTCAGATTCGGATTCAGCGGCCAAAAATACATGGTAATATACTACTGTAGTGTCTCGGCCACGACACTTTTTTTTGTCTGCCTGTGTATTTAATCCTTGGAAAATAATTTTTATTTTTTTTGGAATCTTCTAATTTTAATGCACATTTTCCTCTTATATGGTATAACGTTCTTTTTATTTTTAAATAATTAAACACCTGCGAAACAGTTTCTTTGCTTTAAATTTTAATATTGAAAATCTTTATTAATATTTATAAAATTAGATGATCAAAGAACAGAAGTGTTAAATCTTTTAAATCTTAATATGATTCAATGTTTTAAAGTTCAAGAAATTAAATTTTTTTTTATTTCCATCTAACAAAAATGAATCTTTCGGGGGAATCACCCTTATATATGGGGCATTCCACGCCAAGTAGAAAATCATTTTGCTTTTGCATCTCAAATTTTTTTTAAATATTTTTTTTCTTTCAGTGCTCGTTGAAATGAGCAACCATGATTTTTTTCAATTTTTTTCATAAAGGGATTTAAGAGATACAGATTTTTGAAGAATTTTTTTTTCATAGTGAAATTTAGTTAAACATTTCAAAATTTTTACATATTATTACACATATATTAAACTAAATAAAATTTTTTTTTATATATATTTTGTTGTTAATAGCGAAGAAATGTTGACTTGAAAAAAAAATCTCGAAAATCTGGTTGACATGATATCTTCAGTCAGAACAGACGAAATAAAAAAATTCAAACGGATTATTAAAATATAGGTAAGTGGTTACAGCCTGAACTAAAATCATAATTTTTAATTAATTTTAAACCTGTTTTTTAAACAATTTTAGTTGCAAAAGAAGGGTTAAAAAAGTAAAAAGTCCGCCAATTTGTTATTTTTCAATGAAATTTTTTTATTTGAGTTCAGGCTATAACCACTTACCTATATTTTAATAATCCGTTTAAATTTTTTGATTCCGTTTGTTCAGACTGAAGATATCATGTCAACCAGATTTTCGAGATTTTTTTTCAAGTCGCCATTTCTTCGCTATTAACAACAAAAAATGTATAAAAAAAAATTTTTTTATTTAGTTTAATATATGTGTAATAATATGTAAAAATTTTAAAATGTTTAAATAAATTTCACTATGAAAAAAAAATTCTTCAAAATACGTGCAAAAGACCCAGACTGCCCCCTTATCCTTATATCTACTTGGGAGATGAAAGTGGAGTTGAATACTGTCTGACTCATATTGACCATTACTACTTAAATGATGCCTGAATCTTCACTGCGTGGAAAAAATACATTTTTTTAAAGTTACCTAATTAATTAAAAAAAAACATTAATGATTATTGTTTTTTTTATCAAACACGTTGAATTTTGAGAAATTAATTTTTTTTAAATTTAATTTTCAAATATTTAAATTTAATTTTTTTTTGTAGATACTTAGACATTTCTCGATTGTTGTAAGACAACAAAAGAAAGTAAAACATTCATATTATGCCCTAGGAAACGTTAAATAAATAAATACAATAAATATTATCTTACCAGCATTAAAGAATCAATTTTACATAGAATCAAACAATCTGGTCTAAATTCCAAATTGTATGTTCGTCATCAAATTTATTAATACAATAATTTTCCAAATTTTCCCTCGCATTAACATTGGATACAAATAAAATTGGATACAATCAATTAATAAAACTTGTTAAATTGCGGAGAGAAAAGGTATTATATTTTTATATGAAACTTTCGAACATTTTCCAATTTTCTTTGCAAAACTTTCCAAAACAAATTCGCCAATAGTATCATCTGTAAAGAAGAAGGTGGGATAAAGAGAAACAATTGTCATGTATTTTGGTATGTTTTGCCATGAACCTTTTAAACTGGTCCTCCCTGGAGACTGTATTGGAATTTCGATATAGTAATTTTTGATCCTGTTTCCATTTCAATTGGAAGCTTATCTGAAATCCAATGAAATTCTGAAAGAAAGTATTATTGTAATTTCGAGAGATTCCTAGCTTGGAGGGATTTTTTCTAGACAATATTATTACACTGAAAAAAATTCAGTCGAAAAATTCAACTACCATTCTAGTTCAGTTGACTAAAAAAAGTATTTAAATTACAAAAACAACTAATTAAAGATTTTAACTTAATTTCCGAATAAAACTTTTCTTTATAGAAATTATAATTTATGGAACAATAGATGTAAATTTTATTGGTATTGATAACGCAAATATATCAAACTACATATGTAGTAGAGAATCAATAAATTCATTGATTGTTACGTGGTTTCCGCCTGTGGTTACCTTCGTTGAATTACCAATGTACCTCCTTATCACAAATCTATTTACTTTCAAACCCTTTTGTTTAAAGTACGTAATTAGTATCAACTCGATACTTATAATTAACTTAATAATTAGAGGATTGTTTAAAATATAATAAACAAAGATATATATGAAATACATGTATGTTTAAATTATAATAAAGTAATAATTGTATGTGTATTGTTCTTGTGCTCATCACAGGGTTTTTTTAAAATTAATAAGTTACCGTATATTTCGCTATGTAGTTATAAAAAAAATTTTAAAAAAATTTGAATAACTGTAAGTCTTATGCATCTTGTGATTTATTCTTTTCCTCTATGTGACAGGCGAGAATCAGAATGTAATTTAATTGAAACATATCCGCATTTGAATGATGATTCGGATCTTTTTAAAAGATCCAAAAATAATTATTCAAAAAAGCAAAGTCTTGAACTGATTAATAACAGTTTTGTGCAAGCAGTTATAAAGTAGAAAGTAATTGCGGGGCTCATCTTCTTCCTCAAGTAGCTCACATTGTTATAGCATTAAAAGAAGAATTTATTATAAGAGGTATGTTTGCAAAGGAGAAAGGGATTTTGGGTATTAAATTTCTAAATATATACTGATTTGGTTGAAACTGAAAACTCGGACAGGGTTACCACAAAAAATTAATTTTGTTTTTCCCTGATTTCCAGACAAAATTTTAACTTTTTTCCCTGACCCTAAAGAATATTTTGATTCAATGTAAAAATTATTAGATACTGAAAAAAATGTTCTATTACATCTATATTATATTATATTTTAAAATTATTCGAAAAGATCAATAAATTCTGTTTTAAATAAACATTTAATCATTATTATTATTCCATAGGAATTAAGATTTACAAAAAATTTCAAATTTAAACCTTTTTGAAATTCAACAACTTATGAAAATATTGTTATAAAACATGAAGACATCGATCAATCCGAGTCAAAAATTAAATTATTTACAAAAATTATTTAAAAATCATCTGCAAGTATTAATAATAAAAATATAATAAAAAAAATATGTAATAAATATGTAAATAAAAAAAAAAATTTTTTTTTTTTTTATAAATAATATTTTTTTATTATTATTACATGTGTTTATTATTAATAAATTATTTACATGAATAATTCTTTGACTCAGAGTCATCGATATCTTCATGTTTTCTAATAATTTAAATTTCCATAAAATTTTCCAAAAAAATTAAATTATATTACAAAAATTTTTTAAAAATCCTTCGCATGAATTCAATTATTTTCATAAATAATTCAATTTTCCATAGAATTTCAATTATTTTTAATACAATTTTAAATGTATTTCTTAAAAAATGTAATTTTCAAACATTTTTTGCAAAAATTCAATTACATTTCACGAATAATGAAATTCTTCGCTGAAATTAAAATATTTTTAAAATCTACTATTTTAATAAAATTTCTCAAAAGAATTGAATTATTTAAAAAAAAAATGTAATAAAATTCGTTGCAAGAATTCAATTATTTTCATAAATAATAAAATTCTTCACAGGATTTCAATTATTTAAAAAAAGATGTAAGAAAAATTCTTTGTAAGAATTCAATTATATTCGAATAAATAATAAAAAGCTTCTCAGGATTTCAATTATTTAAAATAAATGTAATAAAATTCGTTGTAAGAATTGAATAATTTTCATAAATAATAATTTTCCACACAGAAATTCAATTATTTAAAAAAATTAATAAAAATCCTCCGCAAGAATTCAATTATTTAAAAAAAAAAATAAAACTCTTAACAGAATTTCAATTATTTTTAATACAATATTTAATGAATTCCTCGAAAAACGTAATTATTTTCAAAAATTTGTTGCCAGAATTCAATTAGATACATTTCACAAATATTAAATTCTTCGCTGAAATTCAAATATTTTCAAAATATCTATTATTTTTATAAAATTTCTCAAAAGAATTCAATTATTTAAAAAAATGTAATAAAATTCATTGCAAGAATATTCAATTATTTTCATAAATAATAAAATTCTTTGTCAGAAACTCAATTTTTTTTTGAAAATTTTAATAAAATTCTTAGCAACTATTCAATTATTTTCATAAATATTAAAATTCATTGCAGCATTTCAATTACTTTTAATATAATTTTACAGGATTTGTTAAAAAAATGTAATTATTCTTAAAAATTTGATTTTAGTTTCTTGAAAAAATGAATTATTAAAAAAAAGTTTTTTTTTAATTCTTTGGAAGAATTCAATTATTTACGAAAATATTAGAATTTTTTATAGGAATTCAATTACTATCAAATATTTTAATAAAATTTTTTCCAAGAATTCAATTATTTACATATAAATAATTGTTCGAAAAAATTCAATTATGTCGATAAATAAACAAAATTATTCCCGAAAATTCAATTATTTTGAGGCATTTTAATGAAATTCTTTGCAAATTCAATTATTTCTTCTTGGAAATTCAATTATTTTTAAAAATTCTAATAAAATCGTTTGCAAGAATTCAATTATTGTCAAAAATTTTAATAGAATTCTTTGTAAAATTTAATTATTTTTAAAAACTTTTCACAATTCAATGGTTTTTCAATATCTACTATTTTCATAAAATTTACAAACAAAATTCAATTACTCAAAAATTTTTTATTAAAAATCCTCGTAAGAATTCAATTTTTTTTATGAATAATAAAACTTTCTCAGGAATTCAATTATTTTAACTAGAATTCGTATAAAATTCGTCGAAAGATATGAAATTTTTGTAAAATTCTTGACAAGAATTAAATTACTTTTTATAAATATTTAAATACTTTCATGAATAATAAAATTTTTGCAGGAATTAAATTTATTAGCAGTTTTAGAAAGAAGTAAATATTTGTGATGAAAATTAAGAAAAAGTGAGGAAAATAAAATGTAGAATGGAATTTTTGTCAGTTTTGTGAAGTGTCTAAAACGAGTTTTTTTGGCCATCAAGTTTAATTTTTTGATAGCTACTTTTTTATTACTTTTTTTAGTTTAAAATTAATTATCGATTATTGATTTTATTATCGATTAATTGTCGACTTTTTTAAAGTTAATTATCGAGTGCGAAGTTTGAAAGTAAAATATATATAATTGCTAACAATACAAGAATCGTTAAAACTGAAATTTGGCCTGATTGATGGGAAACTATCAATAATTAATTTTTCTAGATAGACACAGTACAATTTCACAATGTAAAAATAAATATTAAATCCAAATTTTACTTATATGTCAAGATCATATTTTTGAATTTTATAAAAATGTTTCAAGTTATATTTTAAATATATTGTTCGAAATTTAAAAATTCATATTTAAATATTCACGCAGATAAAAAAGTAATGTCTGTACCCAGTTATATGTTCAGGTATGTTACTTCTAAAAATTTTATGCGGGCATCAGGCAAAAAAAAAAAACAAAATGGATTCAGAAGGAGTTTTAATCGATGTATAGACGAAACTTTTAATTTATCCATACAGAAAATAAAAACCCGTCGAAGATAGGTACGACCGCTAGTATATATATGAATTTGTAAAAGTTTATGTGTATTTAAAGAGGAAAACAAACATAATGTTTCTGTTGTGCATCAAACTAATGCGAGGAAAGTTTCACGAATAGATTTCCATGTAAATATATTTCATTATACTTCATAATTCAGTAATCGTAAAGTTGTTTCAACCTAGTGATTCTAGATGCTTTTCTACCATGTAACAAAAAAGTGTTTATCCAGACAATTTCAATCTTGTTTTTATTACATAAAAAACTCAAGTAACTTCCACACTTGTCAGTGTAAAAATAAAGGGAATTTCTTCAATTTTGTAAAGTATAATCCATTTGTGTTATTATCGAAAATAAACAAAATTATCCACATTTAATTTAATTCCCCAAGTAAAATTCAAAGAAAAATATTCCTAACAAAGCAATTGATATTTTTAATACAAAAATTAATTTAATTAGCGCATAAAACAAATACAACATAGAATAAATAGGAATAGTAAATTTTGTTATTTGCAAACTAAAATCCGAAATGTCTACAATTTAACTTTTTTTATTACTTCTGAAGTTTACTACTGCGACCAAAGTATAATTTTACTCAAGTTTTTTAACCTTGATTTAGAAAATTGTAAAATATACTCTGCTAATAGTAAAAGTTTTCGCAGAAATGCGTGGAAATTCGCAGACACTTTAGATTTTTGTTTGTAAATAGAAAAAGTTATATTTGTTTCCTGGTAGTAAATGGAATCGAGTATTTGAAATAATATTATGAGGATTATACGAACATTGAACACTATTCAGTATCAACATGTTTTTTAACCGAAAACTTTTCTTCACTACAGCGTTCCTGCAAGCTTTCAGAATTTATCTGACCCAGTTACAAGCAACACACGCCACAGGGAGTGATAAATTATTGCTCGTATAGTGTGCCGATGTTCTCTTCATGTCACTTTCTTTTAGTTCACAGCCTGTTCTATAGCCTAAACCCTCAGCGATTTTTATCACAGATTTGAATCCACAAACAAATACTTATGACACCAATTTTTTTCTAGCAAATGGTATTAAAAGTGAGATGGAAATTTTTTTCGAATTTGAAATCGTTGATTATTATGAAACAGATATATTTCTCTCTATCACAGTTAACGAATAGTACGCAAAAGGAAAAAGCAAATTTGTCAGAAGCTTTTGCTGTTATAGTGCGGTAACTATTTTCGTTTCTATAGATTTATTTCTGTTTTGGATTTATTGGAACAGGAACAAAAAGGAGTAAATTTCCTGCATAAAATATATATTTTCGTTTATATAATAAATATAATATTTTTGTATCTCAATTCTTTATTGATTTTAATTTTTATCAAATTTCTTTAAATTTACTTTTATTCATCATTGTAATATTTAACTTGTACAATAAATTCATTAAAGTCAACATAACTTGAAAACTATAATATATTACCTAGTTTTTTAAAATGTGTTTCAAAATTAAAAATGGTAAATCCAATATGGTGGACAAAAAGAATTAATAATCAATTTCATTGGCTTACATTAATATAGATTCAGTGATCAAAAAATCTTCTAAGTAACCATTTTCAGACAAATTGCTAATTTTAAAAATTTGTGTTCGCCATATTGGATCCACCATTTTGGATTTTTTTAAATCTAATATAAAAAATTTGGATTCAGTGACCCAAAAACCTCTGAGTAAACACTTTTAGACAAAAATAAGTTTATTTTTTAAAATTTTGGTCGCCATACCGGATTCGCCATTTTGGATTTTTAAAAACTGTGATTAGTAACCTCAAATACGTTAAATATTACTAAATGAAATTTTTTTGTAAATTGTTTTTGGCTCAGAAACGATTTTTTAACCAGACTTAAATTTTATTATGAAAGAGAATTATTATATCAAAAAATTAGTTATAAATATAACAGTATAACAGGATTTAAAAAATTATATGTATATTTTTTGGATTTTTTTAATTCTTTGAAATAAGTCATGAATTTCGTTCACCTAAATATTTTTTTTTCTAAAATCTAAATTCTAATGTGCAAACAAAAGCCTGATTTTACTTATAAACAGATAGAAAAAAAATCTAACTATGTTCAAATTTTTTAAGTTCATCTACTTTTTATGTTTCACAAAAGTTTTCAATAAGTTCTCTTTATTTTTTAAGTTGCTTTTCTCAGAACAAATTACCTTGAAAACTCTGTAATTAGTAAGATAATCAGAGAAGAAAATCAATACAATAGGGATAATAAGGATGTAGGTGCAAAAAATTTGAAAAGCATGAGTTTAATATACAGTATGTAACTTTATTTTCTAAGGACTTTAATTATTCCTTTAATATTGACTTTTAGGAAAAAAATTATAAAATTTATCTATACATTGAATATCAAAGTTAAAAGGCTTTCAAAATAATGCAGTGTAGCATTATTTTTTTTACTTTATATATATATTTTTAAAATTATATAAAAAAAAATAAAAAAATATTTATAAATATATTTTTTTTTACTTTATAAATAAAGTAACTAAATTGTATCAATATTTTTGAATTGATTTTTTAAATCCGATATTTAGATGTTAGAATAAGTTTTGTTCGGAAAATTATTAAATGATAGTAATTAGTTTGTTAAAATTTTGTTGAAATTGAACAATAGCGGCACTTCAAAATTTAACAATATTGTCCCTGAAAATTTGGCTTATGTTTAATACCTTCCCATATGTTAGGAATGTACATTGTTTTACCGAACAGTGCTTTTAGAACATGAATCTTATCTTTTACCCACCAAAACCTTCTTCATCCATTTCATATAGTGAAAATGAATTGTTATCTGAAAATGTCTTATATACTATTATTACATTCGACTAAAATTTTAATATTATTTTAATTACTGAATGTATAATTTTATTTAATTATTCCCAAACTTAAGCTTAAAAACAAAAGAGAAGCTTTAAGCTTCACTTAAATTTCTAATGGAAGATTAAAAATATTCCACTAGAAATTGAAGATTAGCTTACTCACATTAGAAGAAGAATTTAATTTCTACGTTTTAAGTTACTTATTTAGAGAAAAAAATTTAATTTCTCGAAATTTTTTCTTATTTCTCATTTCTCGCAGTTGCAAGTTACAGAAATCTATTACTTGTCTTGGTTTTGCTTAAGGTTCGCAAGAAGCTCGAAAAACCTTTCATCGAACCGACCTAACCATCTATCATTACAATTTTTGTTATTTTTTATAATTTCTTTCAATGTAAATAATATAAAGATAGATATTTTTTTAAAAATAAAGTCACGTGTTTGTTTGAAGGAACAAAAAAAACTTTGTTTTAAAATTTTTTAATTTCAATTTTTATAAATAAGTTCAAAAGACGTTTAAAATTAAATTTTTAGATGTGAAGTGGTTCCTTTTAATAAAATCCGCCTTATAGATATAAAATAAAATATTTCATCAATATTCTATTGCTATTAGGACAGAATCGTAAGATCATTTTTGTGAAATAAGCAAATTATTCCAGTGGATGGTTTCTGTGTACATCAAGGGAATCTAGATCACTCCTGCTATTGAGATTGTCTCAGCATTATGTGTAAAATGTCCAATAAATTTTATGAAATGTATTCTGTGATTGATACTACAGATAATGTATAATAATAAATTATTATTTAATTTTAAATTTTTTGATTTTTCTTTATTTTTGCAACGTCAATGTAACCTTAAATTTATTTTTTATTATTTCTATAAATTATTTAGTTCATTTAATTAAAAAATAAATTTGTAAAGTTATACAGCATATCAACTATTAATCAAGCTATAACTTTGAAATTGCATTCCCTTATGAGACGAATAAATTTGAATTTACTATTCTTAACTTTAAAACTTTAACATTTATTTAAAAATAAGCTTCTATTATTTCAAAAATATTCAAGATTTTAAGTTTCCAAAAATTTTAAGTTCTAATAAACGTTCATCCAGCAAGATAAAAGGATCAACTTAAGGGTATAATAAAATCAGATAGACGTAAAAATCGTATTATTTAATATGGCACATAAAACTAAATGCTTTGGTATAAAAATCGTAAAGTGCATTCCCATTGCTTTACAAATTTTATAGAGGATGTTTTATGCATCCAACTATCATATAATATAAATTAAATGAACAATTTTAAATAAATAATTTTTAATTCTTAAAAATATTTTTTAAACAAAATCTGTATCAGAGTATATTTAAAAAATAAAATTCTAAAAAATCCCACCGCTGCCACCATCAGCTTCTTAAAACAATAAATTAATTTTTGGTTTGTAAAAATCCTGTGATTAATCGAAGGAATAAACAAAATAATAATTTTTGACGAAATGGCGCCTGACTGATTCCATGTGTTCTTAAAAGATTATAAAAATATTCTTCAATGAAATTCTGATTTTTTGATTGATTTAAAAAAAATATTTATTCCTTGCATTAGAAAAGTAAAGTATTAGTATAAAAATACAAACAATTAATTTTTTTTCATGTGAAACGTATAATGGATTTGCATATCAAATGTCCAAAACTGACTCTATTTTATACTGATGCAGAATGAGTGTTTAAACTAAATATATCATATCTTGTTTTGTGTCCATTGATCCCTGGAGGTTTGATTCAGTAAACTATGGTTAACTCATTTACATTAATTCTGTAGAGTGCTCCAGGACGCATAAACAAAGATAATCAGAGTTACCAACATTTATAATTACTGAATTTGTAATATGAACTGAATGCGCAGTTGCCCATCCATTCTCCGGTAAGAAGGGAGAGAAGTGGAAAATTAAAAAAAAACAAAATTTAATGGAGATTAAAAATTTTTTCAATCAATTTGCATACATTATTATATATATATATATATGCAAAACTATTACAATTTTGCAAAATTTCAATTATTTGGAAATTCTTTAATTAAATATTTAGAAAATAAAAACTTGAAATAATTTTTAAAAAATTTTAATTTAACTTTTTTGAAAAAATTAATTTGACATAATTATTAGTTAAAAATTAGAAAAATTCAGATTTGCAAAGATTTTAATTTTAAACATTTTCAAAACTCAATTATTTTTAAAAATTCACGTCATAATACTTTTAATATTCAATTATAATCTAAAATTTTTAATGAAATTCATTTTTAAATAAATTTTTATTAGAAAATTCTACAGAATTAAATTATTTAAATACAAAAAAATAATTTATTGAATAATAATTAAATGTTTCTTAAAATTGAATTCTTATAAAGAATTTTACCAACAAATTTTTAAATTGATGACGAATTTTAATAAAATTTTTAAAAATAATTACATTTTTCGAAGGATTCGATTAAAATTGTATAAAAAATGATTGACATTTTGTGACGAATTTTTATTATTTGTGAAAATAATTGAATTCCTAATAAGAATTTTATTATTAACGAAAATAGTTGAATCCCAGTAAAACTTTTATTATTTATGAAAATAAAAAAAATTGAATTAATGTGAAGAAATTTATAAAAAAATTTGTAAATAATTGAATTCCTGTGAAATGTTTATTATTTTATAAAAATAAATAAATTTTTTTTTAAATAATTGAACTCTTTTGGAAAATTTTATTAAAATAGTAGATATTACAAAACATTGTTATAAAAATTTTTGAAAATAATTGAAATTTTGACAAAAATTTTATTAAAATTGTTGAAAATAATTGAAATTTTGCCAAAAATTTTATTAAAATGGTTGAAAATAATTGAATTTCAGAGAAGAATTTTATTATTTCTATAAAAATAATTGAAATTTTGACGGGAATATAAAAAAAATTTTTAACATAATTAAATTTTTAAGGAAAATTTTATTACTTTTGAAAATAATTGAATTTCTGCAATCATTTGTATAATTTCTCTGAAATTCACTAAATTATGTCGTACAAGTTACGAACTTTTTGTCCTTTTTCAATCAAATTACGGACTTTACGGATCTTTTTTTTTTAAAAAACTTACTCTTAGCTTACTAACTATTTAACTTACTAACTTAACTTACTGATTAACTTACTGACTAACTTACTAACTAACTAACTTACTAATTTCCAAACTTCCTAACTAACTTAACTTACTGACTAACTTAATAACAAACTAACATACTAAATAACTTACTAACTTCCTAACTAACTTATTTTACTGATTAACTTACTGACTAACTAACTAAATAACCACCTTACTAACTTCCTAACTAACATAACTTACTGACTAACTTAATAACAAACTAACTTATTAAATAACTTATAAACTAACTTAATAACTAAGTAGCTTACTTAACTTCCTAACTAACTTAGTTACTAACTAACTTCCTTACTAACTTAGTTACTAACTAACTTCCTAACTAACATAACTTACTGACTAACTTAATAACAAACTAACTTATTAAATAACTTATAAACTAACTTAATAACTAAGTAGCTTACTAACTAACTTCCTAACTAACTTAGTTACTAACTAACTTCCTAAGAAACATACTAACTAACTAACTTGCTAACTAACTTAACTTACTGATTAACTTAATAACAAACTAACTTAACGTACTGACTAACTTAATAACAAACTAACTTACTAACTAACTTCCTAACTAACTTAGTTACTAACTAACTTCCTAACAAATTTACTGACTAACTTACTAACTAACTAACTTACTAGCTTACTAACTAACTAAGTTATTAAATTACTTACTTAGTTACTAACTTAGTAAGATAGCAAGTAACTAAGTTAGTTAGTTAGTTAGTAAGTTAGTTCATAACTATGTTAACTAGTTAAGTAGTTAGTAACTATGTTAGGTAAGTTAGTTAGCAACTAAGTTAAGTAAGTACGTTAGCTAATTACTAAGTTACTTAGTGGGTTAATTAGTAATTAATTTTATAAATTAGTAAGTTATTTAGTAAGTTAGTTTGTTATTTACTTAGTCAGAAAGTTAACTTAGTTAGTAAGTTAGTAAGTAAGTTAATTAGTAATTAAGTTTGTAATTTAGTTAGGAATTAGTTAGTAAGTTAGTTTTAATTAGTTCGTAACTAATTTAATTAGTTACTTTGTTATTTAATTGTCAGTAATCGTTGACTTGGTTTTGATTTGAAGTTAAATTTTCAGTCATAGTAAAAAATAACACCAGAATGGACTATTTTAATCCTGTTTGGTGTTAATTTAATCTGCAACGCTTTTTAATACCTCACAATTTACTGTTTTTATGTGTTATTTAAAAATGCTTTTAATACAAAAAATTGGGTAAATATAAGTGAAAACAGTTGCTTGGGAAATATTTCCTTTACAGTGTTCAAATTGAGCATGAACAAAGTTTACAGTATGAATTAAAAATGAAGATGTCATGGGGGATGAGAAAGGGAAAAAGGGTGTAAAAGGGAAAAATGAGCATTGGTTAAAAAGTAAACTGTAACAGACATTACTGGATTTTCCAGATGAGTAAGTGTGCTTAACCTGAATTTACCATATCACCACTGAGAACAAGTCTTCTATATATTGTGAATTCAGTCATGCTTTTCGCACTTCAGTTCTTACAATAATTTCAAAAAATTCCCCTTTCTCATTAAAAACAGTTTTACACTTCAAGGCACCGGCTTTGTACCACTAAAGTTTAAACTAATTAAAGTAATAATATAGTTCAATTTAATGAATCAAAATTAAAATGAATATTTCGCAAAATTTGATATACTTAGAAGTTTAATTAAAATTAAATATTAATTTATTTCAATTTTCGAAATGAAAATATTAATTTACTTGAGTTACTTTCTATCGTACACAATAGATTTTCCAAACAAAGTCTTTATTAGCATAATATTGAAATATTTACTTTCTTAAATATACAATATTGAAACAAGACAG
Organism: Leptopilina heterotoma; assembly: GCF_015476425.1. NCBI lineage: Eukaryota > Metazoa > Arthropoda > Insecta > Hymenoptera > Figitidae > Leptopilina > Leptopilina heterotoma. Next base: position 954,674 of record NW_025111098.1, on the reverse strand, counting down.
GAACTTGCAGTTAAACTTTATTCAGATTTAGTCGTTTTAATTAAGCATCTTGTCTCACAGAAAAGTATATGCAATGTAGAACAAAGCTGCATGAGTTGAACACAAAGCGAGACACTTACAACGGAAAGTAAAGGAAATTGAAATACAGCGAGAGAGTAAACTCGGTTTTCAAAATCTTTTTAAATTAACAGTTCATTAATAAAAGTTAAACAATAAAAATTGCTATTCATTAAATGAATTATATTTTAATGTACCATTGAAATAAAACAAATAAGTAAACATTGGAATACATTTCCAATATTAATGCAACTGAACATTGCGGTCTCTGTTATTTAAATGGAATTGTCAGTCATTTCAATACAGATTTTATTTGATTCTAAATAAAGTTCAAACATTCAAAATTGTGAATGAAATGATTTTAATTATCAGTTTAAATGCAATTGACGTTTTTGTACCATTTTTTTCAGTTTTAAAAAAATGGTTTTAATAATTTTAAAATTTATGTAGATAATTTTGAAGAAATATGAATCTTTTAGTTTAAATATTTCCAGTGTATATATTGTGAGTTGACGACTGCTCTTAAATTATCTTGAAAACTTTTACCTCACTCAGCTTATTCATGAAAATTAATGCGAGCCATTACGCCCTTGAAACATCGGAGCTTAATTATGTTTCAATAGAGGGTTAGTCCAGGCCTAAATTGGCTCAATTATTGATATTAATCAAGCAACTATTCTCAAAATTGTTTAACCACCTGTTGGGGACAAATTCTTATGAAATTAATAGCATATCTCAATCATAATTATTTAAGCACGTAGAATGAGGGAACCAATTAACAAGTTTGAACAATTATCTAAATGCAGTCGTCAAGTCAACTGTAAAACTTCACTTTATCATATACATTCCTATCTCTCAAATGCACAATTATGATTCTGAAGAAATCAAATCAAACCCGATTAAAAAATATCACCTAATATTTAAAAAAGTCCCAGTGGTAATAATTGCGAAGAAAAGAAGATAAAATCTAGTAATGTGATTATCAAAACAAAAACTGCAATAACTCAGCTAACTTTATGGAGAAGAAATGTGACCCATTCTAATAGGGTATATTTTAGGGTGCATCACAATTTATATTACCCAATGGGAAATGCCAGTGTAGTGCCGATGTTCACCACTGGCTTAGTACTCAGACGATTGTTCGGCGTAGTCTAGCCGAGCCTCGACAATTAGTGCTGGCGCAGTACAGAATTTTTGTTTCGCCAAAGCTTGGACAAGGCTCGGCGGCAAGTGCTGGCTGAGTATAGAAAAATTGTTCACGACGCTCTTTGCCAACATTGCTTTTTTGACATAAACTTGAAAAAAATTATAAAAAAAGTTTATGAATGTTTATAAATATAAATTTATTGAAAAAAATTAATATTTTACTTTTCAGTTGTTCATTTTTTATTCTTATTAAATTTAATAATAAGAATTTAACATAATTGTCTAATTTTGTAAATAATAAATTATTTAAACAAATTAAAATTATAAACAAAATTTAAACTTTAATCTCAATAATAATATGGTTCCTATTAAAATACTATTATACTTCTTACTATTAAAAATTTAGTTTAATTTATTTTATTTCAATTTATTATTTCTAACGTATCCCTATTTTTTTCTCATCTTTGACTCAATAATTGTATGTCTGAATGTTACTGAGATATTAATACTTTACTGTACATATGTGTCGTTAGCATAGTGGTTAGAGCGTTAGTCTGTTAGTCCGTAGGTCGTAGGTTCGATTCCCCTCGTCAGCAATTTTGTTTATTTTCATAGGTTTCCATATTTCTAGATTCCAATCGTTAGGTACTAAAATATGAAAATCTAATGCACACTTACTGTAATTGTTTATTATTTAATTTTTAAATGTTATAAACAATTTTTTTTTACTTCATTTACTATATCCATTATTGTTAGTCTCCATCTTTAATACAATTTCTTTAAGAAGAGAAATATTTTATGAATAAGAACTATTTATTAATATTATTTACCCTTTTGTTGCTAAATTATTTATAATTATTAATTTACGACTAATTAATAATAATACGGCATTTATTGCGGCCATATTCTCAGCCAGCACTGATCCAGTGCTGCGCCAGCGCTGTCTGGCAGCACTGGCAGGCAGTACTTCGCCAGCATTAGACAGCGTTATCATCCCAGAGTTATGCCAGTACTGCCAGTGCTGGCGCAGTACTCCGCCAGTTGTAAATTTCCCATTGGGTATGTATAAATATACGTAATCAATAATTTATGACATGTGCAATATTAATAATTTAAACTGCATTTAAAAAAAAGTTAATCATTTAATTAATCAATTTACTAACGTCTATTTTATAATCCAAATTAACATCAGGAATAATAGTAAATCTATAATACTAGAATTAGCTGTTTCATTATTGGGGATAATTGACATGTTTACAATGTTAAAATATTACAATGGGTAATGAAATATTATTATTGGGCAATATTAGCGTTGAGAATTGGTGAAATATTTATGTGCTCTTAGGGGTATTCGTCAGCCTTGTTAATTCCTCCCCAACTTGTATTTTGAAATTATCCAGCTATTAACAGTTTCTTGACAGTGATTTATTTTGAAAAAATCGTTTCACAGTAACTTTATCATATGTCATTTATTTTATTATATTTAATATTTGACCCTTGTTTATATCAATAAGCCTCAGCAATAATACTGTTCATGAATAAATACAGGCGAAATTTTTGAATTACTAGATAAAATCATATGCATTATAACATTCTTATTATTTTTAATTATTTTAATACTCTTAAACAATTTAAATATTTTAATCTTTTTTAAATTTTCAATTAACCAAAGCGAATTAACTGTTTAACAGTAGGTTCGGAATGAACGTTATCTACACTTTGAATTTACTAATTTTTTAAAATTTAGAGTAAAAATTTTATTTTTAGTGCCATAGGTTATTTTACCTGTAAATATCCAAAAGATTAATTTATTAAAATTTTAATTAAGCCAGAGTAATTCAGAAATTGTTAGAGAAATTCCTAACAAACCGCGGAGAGGGGGGGGGTTAGGAGATCAACACATTAATTACAACTCTATCACTGAATTTAGATTTATTACAAATAATTCTATTCAATTTAATTTACTTTAAATTCCAGTTTTAGCTAAACAATTTATTTATTCGGCAGAAGGTCAAATTTAGAATTTAAATACCACATGACAATGCGGTGACAAGCATCACTTTCATTAATGAAACTTTTAACAATAAATTTTATTCCAATTTGTCGAGAAACAACAAATATAAGTCACTGGAACTCATCGTCAATACGACGTCGATCTCTCATAGTTCCTCGTCCTGACATGGCACTCAACTTATTAATTTTTACAAATTTTTAATTTTAAATTTACGGCGTGATGCGCCTTACAACAACACCAAATCGAGAATGAGATTAAATGGCCGTAGGCTCGGCCACGAACGCGTCGCTACACGTCCGCTTCGTTTTCCTAATATAAGGTGAATCCCAGGCGTACTACACTATTTACAATTTTTCATTTTCACTTATCCGTGGTAGATAATTATCTTCGGCTGATAAAACAGAACGCCTTAATATCTACAGTCACCAGCATTTATGGTCTTTAATTCAAAATGGCCGCCGCCAGCGTTCTGACAGGACCTAAACAACAAATTATTTTTGAATATTCGGGAATTACATCCAAATATATATGCACCAGAAAGCATTTTTCCCGATGACTTTGAGCAAGAATAACATTTATGGATTTGCGGATTTTCCAATTGAACATTTCTCGATGAATATGAAAAATAATAAAATACGAACGGCAGAATATGTTTCTAGTTTTGTTACAATTGTCGATCTGTCAGGTTTTATTTAATAAAATTTTTATTATTTATTTTTAGAAAATATGAAATGATTCTCGTATTGATGGATAATTTTTTAAAACCAAATTTAAAAACAAGAGAAAATTAAGAATATATTTTTTTTAATTTTACGAGACTGTATAGTTGATCATACTTAACTAAATTTAAAATTTTTAATGCTTTTGTGAACAGAAGTGAAAAGCAAAATATTTTTGGAGAAATCGATTACTTCTTTAGGGAGTTATTCAGTCGTGTTTATTGTGGCAGAAGAGTCACTGAGAAAACGTTGACGAACAAGATGAACAGTGAATCGTGAAATGCAGGAAAGCTGACATTACCTTTTCGTCGATCTTTAGCTCTATTCTCAAGACTGATTCCGCTGCTTTTATATTTTCTACCTTCAAGTGGAAACTTGTGGAAAAGTGCTTTCCGTTTGACATTTTGTAATCTACAAAAAAAAAAGAAAAAAAGGCAAGAGAACAGACGCTTTAGAAATTTGGAGCAACATAAAACTTTTTGAATACTTATAGTCATTCAAACACAATAATAGGTACTCTCACAATTTAAATCAATCAGGAGCAGGAGGATATTCAGAATTTTTCTCGAAGCACTTTGAATGGAAACATTTTAAGATTCGAAATCATCGACTCAAAAAACCCCTAAATAAGGAGTTTTAATCGAATTGGATAAATTTTTTAATTAGTTCAATATTCTTATAAATATCAGTTGTTTTAGTAAAAAATAGGATCAAAACGGGTATAAAATACTACATCATCAGGCCCAATTTGTGCCTAATTTGAATTTTCCTTACCCCACTTGAAAATTCAGTATGGGTGCAGAAGTATTTTCTTTTTAAATTGTATATTACAGTTTTCTACTTATTTTTTTTCCCTCTTTTTCTCCTTTTCAAACCCTCTTCGTATTCAGAATACAAAAGCATCGAATTCCACCTCTTGCTTCGAAAATCTCGGAAAAGATACAAGTGGATCCATATCCGTTCGACCCGAATATCTTTTGGATAGCTTCGACGTCTATACTTCAAATTACTACAAACAAAAAATCTTTGAGTTGGAAGAATGTCTTGCTACTCTCAATAAGATTAAATCGAAAGTCATGGCTTCTTTGCAATCATTTGAAGATACTCTCTCGACCTAAAAGAACTCTACTGTGACCAAAAAGGATCTAAAAATAAATTAAAAAAAAAAAGAATCGTGAAAAACGCCTCAAGAAGATTTCAGAGGGAGATGCAGAAGGTATAACATGCCCCTATAATCCAGTCGCTCACACAAAGTATATTCTTCCATACTTTTCTACTTTATAGTATTATTTTTTCTCTTTTTTAAATTCAAGGAAGTTTATTTGATAAAAATGCATATATTGATAAGTTGCAGAGCTTTTGATAAAATTTATATATATATGCATTTTAATATACTAAAGATACTGGATTTATTTTATTTGTCAACAATTTATTAGGTCAGAATTTTGTTTGTTGACTTTGTTTAAAATAAAAGTCTCTTATTACACTGAATGGAAACTGAAAACAAAAAGTGGAATTTAGTATGAAATTCTTAGTTTTTAACTTTTTTGCACGATTCATCAGCAAAGCGCTATTAATTTTAACAGATCTCTCATCACGAACAATGTTGAAAATCACCAGTCGAGAAATGTCTGAAGTGGACGTAACAGTGATAGCAATATCTACCGTGTAATTTTCAGAAGCACTCAACTTCAACATGAACCAACTGAAATTTTCGCTTTAGAGACTATATAGTTAGATTCCGCAATGTCGACGCTTTTCAAATCACCGGACCTTGAGTACATTAGAAACAAATTTAAATTAGTAAATCCATGCAGTTCCTATATCACGCATGATGAATTTCCATTTGACAAATAATAATTATGTAAATTACTCATTCAGTGGATTTAATTGACAAATACGTCATTAAAGTGCACTCAGCTTATGAACTATCGAAAGGCATTTATATATGTATATATTTGTTAACTTGGAAGCTCTGAAAAGCCCGATTAAGGCAATAAATTCTATAGAGAAACGATTAATCTGACTTTTGGATACTCAACCCGTGCAGCAGTCTTATCTTTTATCGATTCCTCCACATTGTAAGTCAGATTAATTTAGAGGAAAAACCAACTTTGCATTTTAAAATCATCTTATTTACTTTTCGTGTCCAATTTCACACGCCTATTGTATTTATGAAATAAATTTGATACTTTATTTACATTTTTGTTACATTTTCATGTATATCACATTTTATTATTTATCACATACTGTACAACATATTAAAAAAAAATGAAATATGCAAAACGTTTTGGCAAGTTGTATACGAAACTTGTAACAGTGCTATTCATTGGACGTATTTATTGGAATATTATTAACAGGTGTTTACATTATACAATTTTTTTATGTAGGGGAGAGTAGGCTACATTGAACCAGGTTTTTTATAAAGTCCAAGAACTAATTAAATTTTACAAATTTTGATCAGGTATTTGTATTAAAATAAAACTGAAGTACTCCTTTAGTTAATACACACGTAGAAAAAATATTATGATTAAATAATTAAATTTAACTTTTCACAAAAATAAAGTTTTCCACATAAGAATTCAATTATTTAAACTAATATAATTTTCAGATTTATTATATTTCAAAAAAAATTAATTATTTAAAACACTGTTCATCAAATTCTCATGAAGAATTCAATTACTTTCAAATATAATAAAATTTTTTACATAAATCCAATTCTTTTTAACCCGTTGACTGTCGCTGACGCATTAGGCGCAAAACTAAACTGACCAAAAGTGTTCATGACGCATATATGCGAGGTCGCTGATTACGAATCTGACATTAATTATTCAGGGTATTTAACGAAATTTAATTTCACCAAAAATTATTATACTAATGTCAGATTAACCAGTTTCAAACAAATTCAATCAATTTAAAAAAATTTTCCGTCATATTGAACCAAATATTTTGAATTTTGAAAAACTGATTTCAGATTCGTAATCAGCGACCATGAAAATCTCCAAGTATTCAGTTTCAAGCCAATCTGGTCAATTTTTTATTTTGTTGTCCGCCATATTGGATCCGCCATTTTGAATTATGGAAAACTAATATTAGATTCGTAATCAGCGATCCTTAAAACCCCCGATTAACAAGTTTCAAGCAAATTCGACGAATTTTGACAAAATTTCCGCCATCTTGGATCCGCCATTTTGAATTTAAAAGAAAACTGATGTCAGATTCGTAATCAGCGACCCCAGAAACCTTAGGGTACCAAGTTTCATAAAAATCTATTAAAAATTTTTTCAACATACTTTTGGCTCAAACAGTGGAAATCTCGTTGACAGCCAAGGGGTTAAACATTTTAATAAACTTTTCCGCAATAATTCAATTATTTTCAAAAATAATAAAATTCTTCTCTGTAATTTAATTATTTTTGAGAATTATAATAAAATTCCTAGCAACTATTCAATTATTTTCATAAATAATAAAATTCATAGCAGAATTTCAATTATTTTTAATACAATTTTTAATACAAAAAAATGTAATTATTCTTAAAAATTTAAGTTCAATTCCTCGAAAAAATCAATTATTTAAAAAAATGTTTTTTAATATTTTTGGGAAGGATTAAATAATTATTTTCAAAAAATTTAATAAAATTGTTCAAAAGAAATGAATTGCTTTAAATACAATTTTAATCAAATTTTTTTGAAATAATTCAATTATTTTTTTAAATTTTAATAAAAATTTTTCTAAGAATTCTATTATTTACAGAAATAATTTTTCGAAAGAATTCAATTATGTCGATAAATAAGAAAATTACTCCCGAAAATTCAATTACTTTGAGGTATTTTAATAAAATTCTTTTAAAAATTCAATTATTTTCATAAATAACAATATTCATCACAATAATTCAATTATTTTTGAAAGTAATAAATTTCTTCTTGGAAATTCCATTATTTTAAAAAAATTTTAATAAATCGTTCGCAAGAATTATTATTTTCATAAATAATAAAATGCTTTTTAGAAATTCAATTATTTACAAAAAATTTTAATAAAATAACGCACAGACATACAATTAATGTCAAAAATTTTAATAGAATTCTTTGTAAAATTTAATTAGTTTTAAAAACTTTTCGCAATTCAATGATTTTTAATATCAAATATTTTCATAAAATTTCCAAACAGAATTTAATTATTTAAAAAAAAAATTTTGTAAATTCTTCTTAAGAATTCAATTCTTTTTATAAATAATAAAAATTTCTCAGGAATTCAATAATTTAAATTAGAATTTGCATAAAATTAGTTAAAAAAGTCAATCGTTTAAAATGTTTTATAAAATTGTTCGGAAGAATTATTAAATTATTTTTATAAATATATTTAAATTCTTTCATGAATAATAAAATTCGTTGCAGGAATTGAATTTATTAGCAGGATAAGAAAGAAGTAAATATTTTCAAAGTAAATTGATGTAAAAAATATGTAAAAAATGTCAGGAGAATAAAATATAGAATGTAATTTTTGTCAGTTTTGTAAAGTGTCTAAAACTAGTTTTTTTGGTCGTCAAGTTTTTATTTTTCGATAATTACTTTTTTTAGTTTGAAAGCTACTTCTTTATGATTAATAATCGAGTGCAAAGTCTGCTAACATACAGAAATACTTTGCGAGGTGCCTACAAGTTGATTTTTTTATTTCGTTCACAGAAATTAATTCCAACTGATTAACTCTCCTGTTTATGCTAATTTCTCCTCTAAAATATCTCCAAACAAGGATGTAATCCAGGGCATTGGGAATACAATTTCATTTTTATAGGTATTTACAAAAACCGCGTTTTTGATTACGAAGCTTTTTTCTGTTTTTTTTTCAGAGGTGGGTAAAATGGTTATAAAATTCTATTTAAAATATAAAATGTATTTTAAATAACAATTTAAAATTACTAATTATTTACTTCTTTCTATTATTTATTTGCACAGCAATTGCTTTTCGAAATTGGTATCTCCTATATGGACCTTCTTTTTGGTCAAAAAATCACGAATGCTTGACTATATAACTTTATCTACTTTTGGAATTTGTTGTTGTAAAAAAGTAATTGAATCTTAAGAATATGTGGGAAAAAATTTATGATTACAATTGTACTTTATAATTACAATTATTATAATTATATTTATAAATGCTAGATATAATTTTTTTTTTTTTTTTTTATAAAATTTTTTGAAAATGAAAAGTTTGCTATACCATTTTCTATTGATTGGTATCATTTAAAATTTTGAAAGATGTAAACTTTGAAAATTAAAGTTAAAGGATGCAAGAGTAGCAACAAACAAATTATACCCAGTAATTTTAATCGTCCGTATTTGATACAACAAGTTCTTTAACATTGAAGTGGATTTTGGCGGCTTTGTAATTCTTATGGAGTGAATTTTACTTGAAAGTACCATCAGGCACAGACATGAAATTTTCGCCATTGTTTAGTGTGAAGAGTGCACTCTGCAAAGTCAGCTTTTCTTTTCCTCAATCTCTCTTTTGAGAAGCTCTTTTCCCTTTTTGTGCACTCTTTTCTCCCTTCAAGTTACCCTTCTCTCCTCAACTAAAAACTCTTCAAGGAAAATGGTCAGGCGTCAAAAGATAATTACACTGCAGAAAATGCTGAAAAAACAATTCAAATAATCACCTTCAACAAATTTTTTTTTATCCCCATCCTCGTCAAAATAAGTAAATCTCTTTATCTATTAACTTGATTAAGATCTTTTAATCGGTTCAACTTTAGTCAAGAAAGTAATTTCTCTAAGACGAAAAGTCAATTACTAAGATCTTTAATTACAAAGTATCTTTAAGTTTCTTTATCTTCAGTCTTTTCTCAACTTGCTATTTAACGTAAACTAATTGAATTAGCTGCTAATAAAATTACAGTATAAATTCATGAGAATTTAAACGAAAAATAGGAATTGAGTTTTAAATTTTCAGAAGTTTGTTATTATAAATATAAATAATTCATATCATTTACTATATTTATCTATAAAATTATTATTATGAAATGTAAGTTCTATTATTTGATAATCTAGTAAAATAGAGACGAAAATTTTCGTAAATATCCAAAAACTGTTTAAACTTAAAGGCTTTTTCAACAAACTACATTTCTTTCTTATTTAAAACAAACTCTCATGTCTAAGTTTAATGTTACTTCGAAATTTCCCATCAAAAAGCTTCATGTTCTTCAACCTGACGTTATTGTAAAACAACTTCCATCATATTTTCTGCGAATAGATGGATTACATCAAAAGAAGAGTTTCATGTTATTAAAGTAGTGAGATAGGTTCTGAAAAAATTTTTAAATATAAAGTTATATTGAAAACTGTTAACATTTCTTCTTTACACAGAAAATCGTCGATATATTCATTCAATATTCATATTGAAGGAAGCAGATTAAAATTCATTATTCCCGTTCTACACTGAAGGGCAGAGTCCCACGACAGCGTGGCAAAACAGAAATAAATGCTAAATAAATGTTCAGGCTGATCAAACACATTTAACAAAATTAGTAACAGATTAATATATAACACTGAAAGGCAGAATCTCACGACAGTGTGGCACATTAGATGTGAAATATAATAAAGAATAACCAACACTGAACGGCAGAATCTCACGACAATGTGGCATACAAAATGTTAAATAAATATAAGAATAACTAACACTGAAGGGCAGAAACTCACAACAGTGTAGCAAATAAAAAGAAATAAAACAATTAAATATAATAATACAAACAATTAGATGATGATGAGAAAAGAACACTTAATACTTATTCCAAAAATAAGAACATCCGCAAAGGTTGAAGGGTAGTCCCAAACTGAGATTTCTACTTGTCAGGTCAGTGACCTGCTAGAAAAATAGAGTGGGGCAGCTACCACCTATTGTGAATCCAAAGTAATTGAAAAATAAGGTTGACTTCAATAACCGAACCTTACAATATATACAATCTAAATATATCTTTTCACTAATTAAATTAGTCATAACAAATTATTTCCTACAGAGTATGATACTAATGAAACTATAAATTTTATAATGAATAATTTTTTAATGATTGTTTCATAAAGTCTTATTTGTCATATTTACCTTTTCTGAAATTAATTTCTGTATACAAAACGAAAACTCAGTTTTATCAAAAAGAAAATAATATTTTTAATAAAAACTTCTGACTTGAATTCGGAATCATTGCCATGAACACTGAACACCACAAGGGTTGAACAGATTTTCTTTAAATCCAGGAAAAGTAGAGAGAATGAAGGTGGCCTCCATAAATCATTTTGGCCGATAGAAAACTTCCTCTGAAGCGCAAAGCAATTTATTTAGCGGATTTCATGGAGACCTCACACCAACAAATTTTTTTTTCTTTTTCAATTTTTATACTTTTCTTTCGGATTTTCATAGAATGTAACTACTCTTTCTCTTAACGAATGTGGAGTACTTTTATATACATATACTTCACACTATGATATATGTATATGGATGATTCTTCGCGTAGCGTAAAACTTGGTTTTCCCAATATTTTGAAAAATCGCAAATAAATTTTGCATATTATTGCAAATCCAATGTAAATTCTTTAGTTACAGACGCAGACAAAAACCAATAATTATTTTGTTTTCCACATTAACCGAGTTTTTTGACGTTAATTTAGTTATAATGTATATTAGATTTAATTACTAAAGTATTCAGTACGAGAAAAAAATTTTTTAAAACATGTTTCTCCCATTAAAACCACCCCCAAGGTACATTACTACCCCAAAAAATTGATATTTAACCTAATTGATGAATTAAATATTTTTCAGCTCCTATCTGCTTTTATAACTATTTATAAATATTCCCTGATTATTTCAAAATTGAAAAAGATTATCAATAACCCCTTGAAAACCACCCTTAAAGTCAAATAAACACCCCTTGATGGTGAAAGTTTTTGTAAACGATTAAAAAAATCTATAGATTCTAATTGCTTCTAAATTAAAAACAAGTATTTGAAAATTACACAGTTATGGATATTAATAATAAACTCACCCCCTACCCTTGAAGCCCACCCCTAATTCATAACTTTTCTTAATTTGGGACAATCGAAAAATTAATTAATTAATTAATTTCCACTGATTCTATACGTTTCTAAAATATAAAAAAATATTTCTATGATAACTAAGTATTGATATTGAATATAAACAACTCCTGAAAAACGCGAATCGGGGTCGCTGATTACGAATTTGATGTCAAATTAACAATTTGACAGTTGGAAGCTGTCAAACCAACTGTCAATTTTTAAAAGAAGTAATTTTGTTTATGCAAAAGTGTCTATAAAATCAGCAAAAATTATACGAGTTATAATTATTACAAGAGTTGTGTTAAAATAGGGCTACAGGCGAAGATTCACCAAAAAAATCTAACGCATCTTTATCGGAACCTCGAAGGTGATGTGGAATACTGTTCACAAACGAAATTATTATTTTTTTCTTTGTTATTAGGCCAGTATTGTCTGCGTATTGTCAATTGGACATCAAACTCGTAATCAGCAATGTAAAAACCCTTTTACGGACATTTTTAAATAAACCAAATAACTTCTTATAAAATTGACAATTATATCAAATGTCAACTGTTAAATCGTTAATTTGAGTTCAAATTCGAAATCTGCGACCCTAAAAACCTTTTTCCGTCACTTTTATTAAAGAGAAATCAGTCTTATAAAAGCTGACAGTTGTTTTGACAGCTGTCAACTGTCAAAATGTCAATCTGACATCAAATTCGTAATCAGCGACCTTGAAAACTCTTTTGAAGTCTTTTTTATACAAAATAAATCTGTTTTACAAAAGTTGACAGTTCTTCTGACAGCTGTCAACTGTCAAAATGTCAATCTGACATCAAATTCGTAATCAAGGACCCCAAAAACCCTTTATGGAGTCTTTTTTCTAAAAAAAAATCAGTAATGCAAAAGTTGACAGTTCTTCTGACAGCTGTCAACTGTCAAAATGTCAATTTGACTTCAAATTCGTAATCCGCGACCCCGAAAACTCTTTTGAAGTCTTTTTTATACAAAATAAATCTGTTTTACAAAAGTTGACAGTTGTTTTGACAGCTGTCAACTGTCAAAATGTCAATCTGACATCAAATTCGTAATCAGCGACCTTGAAAACTCTTTTGAAGTCTTTTTTATACAAAATAAATCTGTTTTACAAAAGTTGACAGTTGTTTTGACAGCTGTCAATTGTCAAAATGTAAATTTGACATAAAATTCGTAATCAGCGATCCCGAAAACTATTTACGGAGTCTTTTTTATAAAAAATAAATCAGTAATGCAAAAGTTGACAGTTCTTCTGACAGCTGTCAGCTGTCGAAATGTCAATTTGGCATCAAATTCGTAATCAGCGACCCCGAAAACCTTAAGGAACTATTTCTTTCTTTTTATTAATTTTTTAATGTTCGGATAATGTAAGACAATTTTACTTCGAAGTGTGCGCCATCTTGAATACGCCATTTTTAAATTTTTGCGAATTTTTCAAAATGGCGACGATATTTGTATTCAGTGGTTCAAAACACTTCATATAGTGAGCTTCAAAAAATTTTTTTGAATTCAGCGTCTGTACATGAGCTAACTGACTTTTTTAAACAATTTTTCCGATTTGCATAAACATTTTATTATTTTTTTATATTAAAAAAAATTTTTTACTGTTTACTTTTATTTTTTTGGATACCTGGACCGATTCTGAGGAAATCAAGTCCACCTCGGTTAAAAAATATTAATATTTAAAAAAGTTACAGTCAAGTTTCAGGTGAATCTGTTCAATTTTTAAATTTTTTGGTTTTTGGGGGTAGTTTTCGTTAAATTTTTTTACCCTGGGGGTAAATTTTTGTTATTTATTTTTTTTACAAAGTTTGAAATATTTTTAAACATTTGTTATTGTGAAAGTTGAAAATAAAAATTTATTTCGAAATTTATAGTTTTTTTAAATTTTGTGATTTTTCGACTTTTTTAAAGGGGTGTATTTTAAAAAGGTTAGTTTTTTTTGAAAAATGCATGTATATGCATTTGTTACTCTTTCTCTCGCCTTTAAAATGAGATCTTAGTGGAATTGATCGGTTAAGTTTTAAGGAAGTTATGATTTTTTGAAGTAGGTGGGACGTATGTGCCCCACTGGCCAGAAGAGGGTTATTAAAGGTTTACATTAAAACATTATTATTTGTTTTTGTTCAGTAGTGGAAACTGTTTGTATAGTTTCTAAAAAATAAAATGTTATATATTTTAATTTTAATACACAACAAACATATTTATTTTTATTCAAGAAAACAACATATAATCTTTAACAAATTAAAATTTATGAGAATAACTTTGCGCAGTACATAAGTTGGTTGGTCAACATAAGTTGGAAATTTTTCGAGAGCTCAACTTCTGATTACGGTCACAAAGATATTGATTTTCCCTTTTTGGTTTTGACTAAATGAAGCCTGTTGTCAAAGTTTCAAAAACCCGAACCTTTCCGATATTATAATTTTGAAAAGAGGGAAAATATTCGTAGATCGAAGATTCGCACATGAATCATAAAAATGGGTCTGGGCGGTCGAATCCTAATCACTTACCCTCAATAAACTTCATGGATCTAAAAGAATTTTAGAAGGATTATAGTAATAAAATCGACACCTTCGAAATACTATTTGTAATCCACAAAGAATCACAGCTATTCTTCTAAAATAATTTTCGATTTCCTTAAGATTGTCAGAAACCCCGTGCACTTTATTTGACCTCATCATGTTGTGAGTTTGCAGCACAAGTCAAAGTAAAAAGCACTTTTCTCTTTATGCAGTAGTACACTAACCTGCAATTTTTTCTGCAGGATTATCTGCACCCTGATATTGGCAGTACGCCAATTCAATGAACATCCCTTTCTCCTTAAGTTCGGTTACTCAGTAGTAAGACATCAGATCTTTAAGATATAGTTTCAACAACAAAGCATCATTGATGCTCCTCATAAGAATGCCTCGGCAGAAGAGCCTTGGGGTCTTCATCAAATAAAAATATCCTTCTCCCCAAGCAATCTTATAACACCTCACACTAACCTTACTTCTTCGATTATTAGTCAAGGTGTCTGCATTCTCACCAACACGAGATAAGCCTTCTTTTATTATGATATAAGTCGATCTATATTAAAATTTTTTGACAAACATCCGTTATGATTGCTGTTTGCTCCCTTCCCTTTCTCAAAATCATCTCGACCCCTGCGTCCTGGAAGTAACGTTGAGGGTAGGTAACTCGTCTGAGATCCTAGAGATGAATAAGATAAATCAATAAATCTTACAAGGTTTCTTTAAAAAAAACTTCTTGTGACATAAACGAGAAAATTTATTTTTACATTCTGAACACATCATCACCAATCTTGCTTTCTTAAGACATATATTTATAAATTTTCAATAAATCAATTGCCTTTAAATAAAAAGTAGAACTCCCCTTGAGGTTAGCACTGATTTAGCAGGAGTCTCGGTGGTAAGCTGTCCCTATTTTACGTGTAAATATTCACCGTAGGCGTCAATGGAAATTCACATGCCAGGAAATTGCGATTCCGCAGTTGTACTGAGAAATAGTATGATAGAGAACGAAGGATATGTAAATTGCAATGCGCCAAGGGTTATCGACATCACGCTGTGCATAAGAGAAGCTGATGATGCTTCGATGAGAATCATTTTGAATTGAAATTTCCACTTTTCTCTTTTAACGGGGGCATGTTTGGAATCTCTATGCCTTTTCTTATTTATAGTTTATTTGTATCAATAATTTGAAAATTGAGATTATTTTTCCTCGAGGATTAAAATGATGATTCCATGTACATATTTATCTTGCAATTACAATTAGATTTTGAATATTCGGGAATCACGTCCGAATATATGCACCAGGAAGCACTTCCCCTTATGACTTCGATCAATTGGATAAGTGATGGTGGACTAAATAATTCTCCATATTTCCTCGATGTGATATAGAAAATACGAACTGAAGAATATGTTCAAAGTTTAGTCACAATTGTTGATCTGACGAGCTGGCAGATTTATTTATTCAATTTAATTTCAATGAATTAATTAATCCAATTTACAAGGTATAATTTTTATTTTTAAAAAATTAAAAATATTAATTTTTGTATTTCCTTTTAAGAAACATGAAATGATTCTCGTTTTGTTGGATCATTTTTTAAAATCTATTTTCAAGATTGAAATAAGAGCGACTAAAAATTCTAATAAATATTTTAAACATTACAGGTTACAAACATACATTGAGAGACCTTTTGGACTGCAGTGAAGCTACTGGATGATAGCAGCTCTAATATGGTTTTGATGCGCTGTGGACTATTTTTTTGTATCGTGACTGTTCAAAATGTTGGTGAGACTTTGGAATATAGTTGTACAACTTTTGGACAGTCAATCTCAAAATTGTACCGCAGCAGCCCAAAGATGTCTCATAGCTAACTAACGGAATAGTCAGTACCAACCTATCGAAAGTCTGCTACAGTCCAAAAGGTCTCTCAGTCTAAGATTGCGAAGGTAATCAAAAAATTTAATTGTATCATTATCTTTAAGGTATCTATAAAAAAGGGAAAAATTTATTTTTCTAAAGAATTGTACCGAAATTTCGTTAAAACGATGCACAATGCTAAGTAATTTCACGGAGCAATCGAAGAGTAATCACGCGATAACTATTCTCCTTTCTCTCACTCTTTTTTTGCTTAAAAGTAAATTTAAAATCTAAATTATAAATAAGGGTTATGTGCCTATAATAAATAAAAGTTTAAAAAAAATGGGCTTGACATTGAATCGGAAGTACAAAGTAAGCTCGACCGCCGCA
Organism: Leptopilina heterotoma; assembly: GCF_015476425.1. Taxonomy (NCBI): domain Eukaryota; kingdom Metazoa; phylum Arthropoda; class Insecta; order Hymenoptera; family Figitidae; genus Leptopilina; species Leptopilina heterotoma. Next base: position 937,906 of record NW_025111098.1, on the reverse strand, counting down.
GCGCCCAGAACCACTAATGTGCTCGCTCGCAGCGCGGACGGAAACTTCGAGGTGACCTTGGCCACGAAGGCCACCATCTACCACGAAGGACTGGTCGAGTGGAAGCCGCCCGCCATTTATAAGTCATCCTGTGAAATTGATGTGGAGTACTTCCCCTTCGATGAGCAAACATGTGTCCTGAAGTTCGGTTCGTGGACCTATGATGGCTTCAAGGTAAACTTGCATGCTAATTAGTTGAGATTAAGCACGACATCTGACCGAAACAAGGATCGTTATTTCGTAATAATGAACCTTGTTTCGAGACAGAATAGCTTCTAAGTTTAAATTAGTGTCAGAGGGCAAATATGTACATACGTGTCTTTAGCGAGGATTTTGCAGCTCGACATAAAATATCTACGCGCTCCAAAATATATAATACATTTCCTAACTTTTTGCAGATATTTTTCATTAATAATGATAATATGATTGAGCAATAAAGACCTCGCTTGTGGAAGGGATGCTGTCAGAAAATGTATCTTTTTATTCTTCAATTCTTGATAACACCAGCTATGCATTAGATTCTATTCCAGCTCAATTTCTTAGTGATAATTTCATACTCTTTTAAAATTAATATACATTATTATGCAGGAATATAAATAATCTCTTGTTTGGAAAAAAATTATATTTTTCACACTTTCTCTTAATTGCTTTAAACTGATTTATAATCTGATTTTTTCGTCTGGCTTACGCCATGTCTATGGAAAACATGACACTGAAATTTAGAAAAATATTTATAGAGTAAGTTACCCTTCGGGCGAATGACATAGTTTGGAGAAAAATATATATTCACAAAAATAAATAAGTGGACATGTCAATCTACTTAACCTCCTACTAATTAAAATGTTTTTTATTAAAAAAAGTTATTGTCACATATAAATATAAAGTTAAATACATTATTATAACTACTATAACGTTCTTAATATTTTTAATTATTTTTAAATACATATTTTAATACTTTCAAAACAACTTGAATATTTATTTTGAGATTTTAATCTTATTTTTAACTTTTATTTAGTCCAAAATCAATTAACTATTTGTCAATAGGTTAGGAAAGAACGTTATCTACACTTTCAATTCACTGATTTTAAAATATAAAATATTTTATATTTAGCACCAAGTTATTTTACTTGAAAATATTCAAATTTTAATTAAGTCAGACTAATTCAGAAATTGTTAGAGAAATTCCTAACAAACCGCGGATAGGGGGGGGTTAGGAGATTAACACATTAATTACAACTCTGTCACTGAATTTAGATTTGTTACAAATAATTTTATTCAATTTAATTTACTTTAAATTATAATTTTAGTTAAGCAATTTATTTATTCGACAGAAAGCCGAATTTAAAATTTAAATACCGTATGCCAATGCGGCGACAAGCATCAGTTTCAACAATCAAACTTTTAACAATAAATGTTATGCCAATCTGGCGAGAAACAACAAATATAAGTCACTGGGATTCACCGTCAATAAGACGTCGACTTCTCATAGCTCCTTGTCCTGACATGGCATTCAACTTATTAATTTTTACAAATTTTTAGTTTTTAATTTACGGCGCGATGCGCCTTACAACAACACTAAATCGAGAATGAAATTAAATGGCCGTGTGCTTGGCCACGAACGCGTCGCTACACGCGCGCTTCGTTTTCGTTTTCCTAAGGTGAGTCCCAGGCGTACTACTCTTTTTACAATTTTTCAGTTTTCACTTATCCGCGGTAGATAATTATCTTCGGCCGATAAAACAGAACGCCTTAATATCTACAGTCACCACAATTATGGTCTTTAATCCAAAATGGCCGCAGTGTTTTGACAGGACCAAAACAACAAATAATTTTCGTCTTCCTGTTGCTCTTGAATATTCGGGAATTACATCTGAATATATGCACGAGAAATCACTTTTTCTGATGATTTCTACCAAGAATAACATTTATGGATTAGCGGATTTTCCAATTGATTATTTCTCGATGAATATGAAAAATAATAAAATACGAACGGCAGAATATGTTTCAAGTTTTATTACAATTGTTGATCTGACGATCTGTCAGGTTTATTAATTTAATTTAAATGAATTAATTATTCCTATCAACAATTTTATTTATCTTTGCAAACTTAATATAATATTAACATAAAAAGTACTTACATGAAACACAAGTCGACACCGTTTTAGGAAAGAATCAAATTTTCACCTTTTTCCTGAATCGTTTCTCTAATTTCAAATTTTATTTCATACTCATTATTTAAAAAGAAACAAGTGTACATAATTAATACTGTGAATAATTTGCTTTTGTCACGAAATTTCGACTTTAAAACTTTTTTGTTATAACTATATTGGATTATCTGCTTAGCGGCACCTGTGTAAAGCACCACTATTTGGCGCTTTTGTAGGGACCTATTGTCTCACGAGACATCTCATACTTCAGCTACATGTAGCATAACATTTTCGATTGTGTGCGCATTCTACATCTATTTACATATCCGTACATATCACACATTTACTTATGTCTTAATTCTGCTAATTACTGTTTATTGTGTTGTTGATTACAAAACTAATGTAAAATTACAAATCCAAAAAAGTAGCTGATTATAATCAGCGATGCCAAAATCCTTCTAATATACTTACACCTAAAACATCAATTAGCATGATTAAAACTCATGAGTAAGTATGCGAATGTGCATGTCTATATAAGTGCAAGAATAGTACGTGCTCAAGTTGAAAATTTATTCTTCATGAAAATCTATGATTAGTTATTATTAGTTATTTATAGAAAATTTTTTAAGTACATTTTATCTATTTATGAAACCGTCAAAAGTATGAAGTTTTACAACAAACATTTCAAAAATGAAATGTAATTTCTAAATAATTTTCTAAAATTAAAAATTCTTCCAAGTGGGATGGTAAATAAAAGCTTTAACAAAGATGCTTTTACAATTAAATACTTTTTACAATCCTTCCGGTTATGTTATATTTATGTCATTGAAAGTTCGTGTACCTTTCTTTAAATGTGCTGATGAATGAATTAAAAATCCTCGAAGTATAACACTTGAAAATAAAATTCAATTATATTATTAGTACTTATGCTAATTGCCTGCGTAACAGAATATACTTTCATATTTCATTTTTAAATACAAAGTATCTTGAATTTTAATCTTATATGCAGCTTTCTAACAATTAGTAGAATATAATTTGGTAAATGACTATAAACAGCTGAGAAATTTTTTTATTTCTTAAAAGTAATTGAAATTTATTGTTGAAATTATCCTGCATGGTAATAAGAAAGAAATTAATTTTTTTCATTAAAATTTGTAGCTTTCAGTGCAGTTGTATACTGTAAATTAATATCAGTTTAAAATTTAATATTTGTTCAGAAATATGAATTCCAAGTCAAATGTGTGACGGGACAAAAATAAAGCATGATAGTCCCTACCCTTTATCAATACAAAATCAATTTTTAGATTGTAAAATATTTATAGTAAGTAGCAGAAGATATTAAGAAACAGGCTCAAGTTGAACTAATGTTTATTAAAAGGCGGAAGCTTATTGCTCGAGGGAATGCAACAAGTCCATTCTAAAAAATTAAGCATGATTTTATAAGAATGAACTATTACTGGTTTAATAAAACATAAGAACACTTATTGGTGTCATGTTTAAACAACAACAAAATTTTTTCGTCCGCTATAGGAGAAAATGTATCTTGACACTTTTTTTATTTATTATTTTTGTTTCTTTTATTAGCTGTTAAAAGAGTTTGACTACAGCTGGGAGTTTAATATTTTGAGTAATGTGTATTAGTTTCAAAGTTATAATGAATTTAATGCATTTGTGGTATAGCGTATGTATCACTGGGCGTTAAATGGTTAAATCCTTGAAAGTCCTAAAACTTTTTTTCAAATTGGTGAATAATGGAGTACATACTACATACTTTTTCAGAAGAAAAACTTGGAGCCTGTATTCCTCAGAAGTGTTATTTTTATGAACAAAATACTTTCTTTAAATGTTTATAAATAAATTTAAAAAAATTAAAACCTTTTTTAAAAAGTAGGCCTCGAGAGATCTCTTGGGAATTTAGTGAAGAGTGTTTTAAAAAAAGAAGATAAAAATTTGTTAAGATTTACGTGCTCTACACTATTTTGAATTCCGTTTTTCGATTTTAAACCACTGTGAGACGCAGTAACTGACATACATACCATAATTAAGCTGCTGCATGCATTACGTTATTAAAAAATTACATTTTTTTACATTATTAAACAGTCGCAGTAACTGACACACTTACCATAATTAAGCGTAATTAAAGAATGCTTTTCGACGCGCAGCTTTTTTTAAGGTGGCGAAAAATTAAAAAATAGTGTTCTTACAAGACGTGTCATCACAGTCAAAAGATATAAATTACATTACAAAAGAAAAAATAAAATTATTTTCAATTTTTTTTTGAAAACTTATAAATTATTTATAATATTACATTGAACTATGTGATTTCGATAAGATTAGCTTTCAATATAAATTAGGATAAAATTAAATATTAATTGTTGAGATTGTAATTCTAAATCTACCTTTACGGAAAGTATGTCATTCGGGCACTTCGAGCGGGCGCAAAGTAACACATTCCCGCTCGGGAGTAAAGTAAGCGTACGCAATATTTCCTTGGTTAGAAATTATATATAATTTCCAACTTAAAATATACTGAGGAATATTTAAAAAGTATGAAAGGAGAATATTCAATTTGCTTAAAATTACATAAAGTATGGAACAATTCTTAAATAAATATAAAATTTTGCTGCAGTCAGTGAAGAGGATGCATTCTTTTGCCTGGTTATCAAAAATAAAACAATATTTTTAACCTTAGTAACTTATTCATAGATTAATATCGATTTCACGCTTCTTTTTTCAATTGGGTTGAATTGAAATGAAAAATTGAAGCTATTTGCTAACTATAATGACTGATGTAAGATCATAATGAAGAAACTGAACATTTCATGCCGAGCAATAATTCCATGCTATTTAGGTTTATTTCTTATTTTATACTATTCAATTGAAGAAGCATTTCCTTTTTTTAAATAAGGCTTATAGATTTTCCTCACCACGAGGTAGCGGTAGGAATAAAATTGTTCATTGACCAGTTTGTGAAGAATATTAGCATCGCTCGGTGATTTCACATTAGAAAATCTGTTTTATAAATTCATTTTTACTTTTTCATGACACAAATATTTGTAAATGTTTTCACAGGAGAATGATTAATTAATACTGAGCAAGGTATTGTACCCGGGAAACGTAATATTTGTCGATTATTCATTTTCAAGGAAGAGGGTTCATTAATTCAGTTATGCTTGGAACAAACCCGAGTCGAAATTTAGGTCCTACATAAGTCCTCTTAAACTCTCTTTAGAGACTCTTTAATTCTCCTTAAGTTTATGTAAGTCTACTGTAATCCTGAAGTCTACTAGTAAAGTAGTACTTAAGAGAACTTACAAGGAGTAAAGCAGGATTTTTAAATTAATTTTAAAAAATTGTTAATGAAGGTGAATAATTAGGTTCTTGCTAATCCTTTTTAAAAGCAAAATTTGAGACTTCAAAAAATATTAAGATTACAACTTATTAAGAAAACTAGTAGAAGAGATGAAGATTTATAATTTCTATTTTTTGTTAAAATTCTTAACTAGTACTTAACGCCTCCGAATATAGTTTCTTTGTCCTCTTTGAAAACAAATTTAAAACATTTATTATTTGATGTTGATGCCAATGGCTCACAGTATTTTACGTTTATGTAGCTTAATTACACCGTACTATATAAAGGGCATCTAGCCCGTTTATATTGTTAATAATAATAGAAACTGGTTTGGAAAATCAAAAACTAGTTTTTATTTTTAGGCTTAAAGCATGTATTCAATTTTTTAGCTATTGTAGGATATCCTATATGAAAGGATTTCCGGCATCAGTGATTCAAATCTGATTTATTCACAAAGCAGAATGCTCTAATATTAAGGGACAGGTTTTAAGAAAAAGTAATTGTTAAATTGAAATTAAATTATTGTTTTTATTTGAATCCTTTACAATTAGAATCAGAGAAAAGGAATAGATCCAAATGTATTCAGGGACTCTGAAACAAAATTAGAATTTTGTGGAATCAATCAAGAATATAAATGGGTACACAATTTAAAAGTATTAGTTACATACCTTTTAAAATTATTCTTAGAGTCGTAGACCTAAGAAGCGATGATATCTATCTCCTTTAGTGTGAGGTCGAAGAAATGACTTTGTCTAGCGTAGACAGATAATGCAGTAGATTTCCCACAAATTGTTTTCGGGCCATCCAAAGTGAATGGTCCAGAGCCCAGGTGTCAATGTAAATTAGATAAAACACCCCTCGGCTTAGGAGTGACCGAATTATTGATTTGACGTTGATGTCGAGGCAATGCAGTCCTTAGAAAAATAGAAATGTTGCTCGTACTAGAAATTATCTCTTTGAATGAACTTGACTAAGACGAGACTCGAAGAATGCACTTGATACTTGAAGAGATTTTCTAGACCGGAGTCGAAGAACAAACTGGATGACAGGACAGAACTAGTTAACTTGGTCGCTGTTGATGGACTGACACGAAGAAGACACTTGGGGGTAGTACACAACTTGTTAACTTGGTGACGATTCCTGAACTGAGTAATTGTGCAAGAGTGGCTCCTTTATAGGTTCCTTTTGCAAAGGGAACTACGTCATACCACTTACTTTTATCACTTTTGGGTCAATGTAATAAAATTTTATTACATATAAGTGGGGAACCAATAGAAGACTAGAATAGAAATATTTATGTTAGTTTTTTAACAAAAAAGACAGATTTTAAATTATTTGAACTTATATAATTTATTATGAAATAAAAAATATGAAACTTATGTTATAGAATTATTGAATTTTTATATTCTTAGAGTTAAATTTAAATATAATATAGAAAAGACTGCTTTTCCGATATGCTTCTTCAGTGTCTTGATTTCTATCTTTAGAAAATATATTGTTTCTTAAATAAATATAACTTCATTTGAAGTTACGGAAATTTTCTATATATCGATTAAAAAATATAAGCTGGTGTAAAAAATATTGTTTTGCTTCTTTTGTCCTCATTTATTATACAATAAAATATTTGTTATAAAGTTCCTTTAAAAAGAAAATATAAGTGTTACTATGAAAAAAGATTTTTAGAAAATAATTATGAAAGGACAAAGCAAAATTAAACATAATAAATAAAAACAATTCGGTTAAATTGAGAGGCAGCATCCCTTCGTCGTTTAGGACCAATCGTGATCACGTTGGGGTTGTTTCTTCGGTGTTTTCAGCGCTGATGGGAACTACGAGGTGACATTGATGACAAAGGCCACAGTGTACTTTTCTGGATTGGTCGTTTGGCAGCCACCAGCAGTTTATAAATCTTCCTGCACCATCGACGTTGAATTCTTTCCGTACGACATACAGACCTGTGTTTTGAAGTTAGGCTCCTGGACTTATGATGGTTTCAAGGTGCCGAAATTTTGTCGCATCGGATTGACGTTTGATTGATTTGTCAGTTCTTAGGAATGCCAGAGTGACAGATCTGACGTTTTGCGTTCGTGCATTACGCTGTTGGGATATGGCATTATACACATAATTATGATTCATATATATCTATTTCTATACCTGTTTCTATTTGATTGTGTCCGTTTTATAATCTGTATTGACAGTATTTCATTGACGTTCGTCGTTCATGTCATTGTTTGTTGTTTGTCTCTTCTATGATAACTGTTACATATTTAAAACTAACCACCTAAATCACAATTTTTAAATAAACGAAACTTAAATAATCTCACAGTCCTATCATTTCGAGGATTTACATATATATAATATTAATACTCATAATTTTTTTAAAGTAAGTAATTTAGTTTTTTTCTCAACTATTATGTATGGGTACAACAGATATATTTAACTAAAGAACTAACTAAAGAAACTTAAAAGTTTTAATAATACATTTTAAATATGACACATTAGAGTAAGCATTAGTAAAAATTGTAAAATTATTTTGGCTAGTCGTAGGTAGTTTAGAATTGATGTGTAGAAATTTTGGGGGGTACGGCGTGCTGAAGCGAACAATTTTTAGTTATAAGGTTTTAACATCCCAAGTCAAAATTTCGGTCCTACTTTCTTTCTTACAATCTCTTTAAAATCTATTTTAATTCTTCTTAACCCAGAATATTGTCATTTGACAAAACTATAAATTGATTCAACATTTTTTGACAGAATTTTCAAAATTATATAACAAATATGGTAAATCCTTGAAATGACGAACTGCTAAGAGTATTTTATTTTTATAATAACATTTTTTAATGGGACCGTATTATAATATTTGCATGAAAATAAAATTCTTAATTTAATATTCAAGGAAAAAATTCCAATCCATTAATCTATATATGGTTACAATTGTTGTACTATTGGTATAGAGCAACTGTCATCTTAATGTTGTACATAATATACCGTACTGTACGTACTTTTTGCCCTAATTAAGAAAACAGTTGTCCTTTTTTTAAATTAGTAGATGTGGAGCATCCATACATAGAACAGATGGATAGAAATTTTTTCAGTTTTACATAATATCTTAAAAATATTAAAGTTTATATAAGTTAACTCATTTATTTTTTGCACTAAATGAGCTTTCAATGAAAAAATTTTAAAAAAGGTTTAATTATTATCAATTCATATGGTTGTCCCATCCCTGGAGCTTCATATTGCTCTTAAAGCACGTGGGAAAGGTATAAAATCTCAGAAAATGTATATGCTTCAAAAGATTAAATGAAATATTATTATCAGTCTTTTGGAAATGGACGTGAAATGTTAAATCCGCGATTTTAATTAAACGATATCACATTTACACATTACGAAGAGAATAATATCGGGAAATAATGTCAATCTACTTAAAAATATTTCAATCCGAATGAAAATGAGAATAATGTATTCTCATTTAATTATACATTAGAGAAACAATTAGCTTGACGTTTTACATTAAAATTAATTAAAACTTGTTTTGGGAAAGAAAGCATTAAATATTTTCAATAAAACTCAAAGTAGGTGTTTACGTTTTTTTATAATTTTACTTTAGCTTGCAATTTTCAAATCTTTTATTTTATCAATAATTAGGTTGGATGTTGGAATACTTTTATATGTAAATATGAAAACAGTGTGCAATACCTATGCACTGAATTTTTTATGATAAATAATAATAATTAAATACAATTACTGCAAATGTAAGATATATACAGGTACATTATTTTATTAAATTTTAATTTCTATTCTTAAAAAATGTATTTAGCAATGCTTAATCATCAGACATTTAATAAACTTTTATAGAAATAACAATTGTTCTTCGGTACATAACTAATGACAGTGGTTACTTAAATTCATACATTCACTAGGTACACAAAACCGAACGGAAAACCACTGCTGTTTCCGGAAGCAGGGAAAAAGTTGAAATATGCATGAATGCTGCAAGTAGTACTAAAAATGTGAAAGAGACTTTTATCTCGGCCATTCATTTATAATTGACATAAAATGTTGAAAATTCAAAAGGATATTCAAATTTTATAAAAAAGCTTTCAATTAATTTCGACTATGAAATAATGTTTAAAACAATATTAGTTCTATGGAAAATATGTAGTAGAGGATCAGTTTAATCCATTCTAATTCTATTTTAAAATAGGATTAGAGTTAGTAAGATCGAAATTTAAAAAATGTTACTATAACAGTCGATTTAACTGATAAATATCGATATTTATATTTTATTTACTTCTTCATAAATAATATAGAGTAAATCATTTTAGAATTAATAAATCATATTTAGTTTTATTATTATTGGGTCAAATTTTCTGGAGCTGGTGTAAAGTTAATATTGTGTGAGAGGAGACTAAAAGCAATTAAAAATTCTGGATTCTCCCTGGTACCAAAGTTTGAAGTTGTGTTGCATTCGAGAACCTATATCGCTTTCATGAAGTAGTACAAGTAGCAGCACTCATTCTATAGACCGTTTCAGAAAATCCTATACCAACTTTTCGAGATTTAAGGTATTTTGCTAGGAGGTCGATTTTGTTAAATTAGTCTTGATACTTTGAAAACAATTTATAAATAAATTTATTTATTTGTGTTTTTTAAATCGACTATTTGTAGACTATTAAAGTTATTAATATTTAAAATTGGCAACCTATTGGTATAATTTGTGTCAAGCTGCATGCAAAAATTTATGCCTTGTGGGTTATTAATAATAAGTATTTTATTTTTTATTTATTCAACTGAAGGAAAGACACTTTCTTTATAATGTAAGGGGACGAAAAAATAATACTGGTCTCTTAGCATCTTTATGAACAATGTGCCATAAAATTTTTCTGATTTTGGCACGAAAAGCAAATCGCATGGGAATACTAGGTAACCAACCATTCGGCATAAGAAACAGGCTTCCAGAGTACCTATAGCTGTTGTGCACTTCTTAAATAGGGTGTGCCAACTTGTTTCCGTTCTTGTCCTATTTAATCTTGAAATTGATTTGGAGAGAATTTTCGATTCGGTTTAGCTAGAATTTTCACATATATATTTCGTGACGTGATGAGAACCTAAAGTAGCATAAAATGTAAGTGTGAATTCGTGTATGTAGCAGCGCCATGTCTTTCAAACCAATGACATGTAGTTTGTTCTTATTCATGCTCAGAAACTCGAAAAACTTTTTTAGCAAGTTTAAGACCGAATTTTAACGACGTTTATGAAATTAAAACAAGATATAAGTTATGCGTTTTTCATTTTTTTATTTCCCACTGTTAAGAAGAAAGAAAACATAATTTTTAGTTGAAGATGCATTAAAAACTTCAGAAATTGTTAGTGCAAGTCTTCAACCAAACATGAAAAATATTTGATATACATAGAAGGATAATGTTCTCGTGTCTTGTGCATGTAAAATTTAAGTTTTATTATTTGTAAAGTGAAATACTTTTTAATTACAAATTTCGATTATAGCTTCCTTTAATAAATAATCTAATAATAATTTTGTAAACTGTTTTGGTATTACCTGGGAAAAAATATTAATTCACTTTATATTATTTTATTTAATAAAATAAAAATTGTATACTTGCATTTGGACAATTTAAAATAAATTGCCTTATAAGAGCATTTCTCTGGCTCTGACATTTTACCCATATTACTCTCGTGGGAATAGACGTCCTATTGTCACGAACATTTAGATATCTGTCTTGGACTGTTAGATAATTAGAGTCACCGATCACACTTTCTGAAAGAATAATTAAGATGTAAAGAAGCATACCTTCTTCTTTGATGAGAATGAGAAATGTTTAAAATTTATTAGAGACAGGTTGTATGAAGAATTATAAATTGAAGTACATAAATAAATTATACAAAATAGAATTAAACAAAGCCTATCCTGGTATCTTTGGACAGACAATGACTAATGCCCGGTCATGAAGACATGAAACAATCAACAAGTCAATTACAATACTTCAAGTTTTCTTTTATATCCAAGCAATATCTAATAATTAATTTAAAACATTTTTAAACTTTTGCTAATTATTGCTCTTAAATATCATATTTGGATCTTTTTTTTTATAAAATATCATTTTTATTACATATTTTACGGAAAAATGTCCGACAAATTACAACGTCACCATTACTACCCATAATATTTATACATCTTAATGTGTATTTATTTGGATATCCACACAATATCTTGTAACAAACTGTTTAATAAAAGTCAGTACGAAACACTAGTTTGAAAATTGTTCACAAAAATTGTGCTAAGAGTTTTTAAAAAGAACACAAATACATTTTATACCTTTTCCATGGGCGACTAACTTCTTACCATAATAATGGTCTCATGTTACATAATGCACCGCTTTTTGTAAATTATATAATAATTCACCTTTGTAAGAAGTGTCCTGTTTTGCATAGTTTTCTACACAAGCATAGTACCTGCTACCACAAAAAATATGTATCAGCCCTAACAGCATCCGGATATTCAAGATATTCGTAACTTATAATATCCGTAGGATGCCTTAGTGACATCCTATCAATATCTTAATTTCTGGATTTGAATAGGAAGCGCACAGGACTGAATTTAATATCGGATCCATTGATGTTAGAAAGATATGTTGCTTAACACTCATTACACTTGCTCCCTAGTGCAAGAACTATTTTTGTTTTTACTCTCTGCTGTTGCTAACAATAGTCATGGTAAAAAAATTTCATATTAGACATCTGGTAGAGACTATACAGGATTTACAGTCATTGGCGATGGAATGGATGTAAATTAGCAACGGCAGAAGGTTAATTAAAAACACATTGCTTAACATTATTTTTTAGATTCACAAAGCATTTTAAATCTAAATTATTCGCGTTTTTTAATTAGAAAACAAAAGTAAGAAATGTTTTGAAAATTACTTTTTAAATGCTTAATTATTAAACGTGTTTTAAAATAAAATATGTATATGTTGCATTAATGCATGAAAAGCTTATAAGATTGTACAGTCCTAAAAATATACTTCTACTTTACTTCTTATTTATTTTAAAAATTATTGTTCGCCATAAAAAATAAAACAATATATAGCATTAAATATTAGTGTTATACAACTAATTTTCTATATTGAATTGCATTTAACACATAAATCAATAAAGTAATTAACTTTATACTTTTTTATATTTTACTTTCATATTTTTTAAAGTCGAGTATTTTAAACTTACTTTTCGCGATAAATTAATGTTGCCATGGTAATATATATTTGCGGCAATGTTCTTTCGACGCAACGCTTCAACTGAACACGTACACAAAAATCGACGTTACTTTTTTCATTCACTTTTGTACATTTTCTGTTTATTTGCACCTTCATTTCAGATTCTTCGTGAATTTTTGTGGTTATAACGCAAAGTTTTTCCATTTTCCCAACCAATTCTTTTTCGTACTTTAGACTCACAAAAAACAGATTATTAACAGCCTCTCTTGTTTAAATAAAGTTAATTAAAGAAAAATAAAGAAAGAATAAGTAACAAACAAAATATAACTCTATTAATTAAATAATTCATTAAAATCACCATCTTTTAAAATATCCAACATAGCGTCTGTGTTGTACAGCATAATTTCTTTTAAATGATAATCTTCTGTACAATTTTCCAAATGTTAGCAACAGTTCCAATATTTGAAAATATCAATAAGTTCTAATGATTTCTCTTGATGAGAGTTTGTTCTTTTATTCGCTTGAAAGAAAAAATTTCTAAAATTAATACAATTTACGCATAGTTCTAAACCCCCTGAATTTCGGGTTAAAAAGTCCAATTTGAGAGGACTTAACCAGTATGGATTCTAAACTGCTTATCAACTTGAGCAAATGGCGCAAACTCACTCAATCTGCTATCCTTTATTAGGAACCACATTTTAAATTTTACACGAAGTAATCAAAGCAAATTGTGATTACACATTGAGTACTTTGGAATGCTGCGCAAATATTCACATCAGCGGTAGTTTCAAGTTGAATACTAACAAAAATCAGGGTTTCTCATTTTCGACTCAAATAAAGAATATTTTTCAGCTTTATAAAAAAAGGTTCCCGAGTCAAAATTATAAAAATCTATAAATTCATTTACAATACTTTTTAAAACTGCTTTAACATGAATCCTTACTCTTTAAACCCTTTTCTAATTTTCACAAATACTTTCCGCACAGCTTTTATATCTTAAAATTAGCAAAAGTAAATTTTGCTCCATAAATTATTAAACAATAAATAAAAATAAAATTAATTTTAGTAGCATTACTGAACATTGTAAGCACACAAGTGGATATACATACATTTATGTACACAGCACACAATTCAAAGAATGACATAATTGTTCATTAGTATTATTTGTTATACAGTTAAGTATCAATTAAAAATTTTATGTCTTGATCTGTCAAGTAGTCAGCATATTGTGCTTTGCGTGCCCGAAAGGCTTAATGTACGCCCTTAAAGAGGCTACAAAATAATATTTTAGCCAAAAAGTATCTGAAGTATGAACAACACTTGGAACTGCTGTCACATATATGTTCTAAAAATGTATTGTTTTTAATTTTTTTGTTCCTTATATCAAGTTATTAAAATTTTTCAAATTCCTATAACATTATGGAATTATAATCTTTATTATAATTTCAAGATTATTACATGAGCAGCTATCCAGATGTGTGTATATCTTTTATGCATGATTAATAATTTTAAAAAACATTAAAAAAATATAAAAAGTTTTATTAAAATTAATTTTAACTTGCCTTTTTTCAAACAAAATTTTACATCACAAGCTCTGTAGTTAGTTAAAACACCTGCTTGTAAGTACATTTTCAACAATGATGACAAAAACACCTGATGTATACAATATATTTTAAATGTAAAAGAACGTGAGCAAAACAGTATCACAAATTACATTATTTTGCACTTAAATTTGCCATGGTTTTATCGTTGTTACAAATTTATGGTCTACAATTTTCACACATAGGAAGAGTTTATTTAACCCAAATAAAATCTTATTACACAATAAATTTACTGAAACGTTTAAATGTACTACGAAGGATAGTACAGATTTTGTTTCGCGAGAAGATAAATATATTCTCGCATTATATTCAATTGTAACTTAATGTTGTAAATCTTTACATTTTTTTTTTTTTGCTTTCGCTCCAGTTTGATGGTTTTGGATTTCTCTGGAAAACTAAAGCCAACTGGTGTGGATCGGTATAATACATCCTGGGTTCTCTTTTGTTAGAGGTTCTTTAATTCATGTTTTAGAGCGAAACTGAAACCATCAAAAGTTTACGACTCAACCGTTAAGTGTAAACACAGAAAATGTGAGGGTGAATATATGAAACTCTGTTAAACCTATACATGTATATGTATATAAAAGATAAAAATATAAAATGTTGCATATTTAGATGTTTTGGTTTAACAGCCAATACAACTTCTTGTATTTAACTTGACACCAGAATACCCCCAAGTGACAATTTTGAATCAAATTTGATTGCATTTTAAAGCATTTGTATGTTGTTGAAACTTATCGATTCTAAAGTAATAAAAAAGAGTCTCTAGGTATCATGATATTGACAACCGCCTGCAGATTCGGATTGACAGTTTATTGTTAAACCATACCGCACTGTTTGGTTCAGGTGGTAAATAACCATGCAATAGAGGCAATTTCGCTGTGTAAAGAGTTTTCATTGCACTTTTCCAAATTCAAAAATTCCTAGGTTAGCAAATTTCTAAATTCGCTTTTCAAAACAAGAAAAGTAAACGAAAATTTTGGTATGACGTTGTCTAGCTACATTAGAATATGTAGTAGATATTTAGGAAAATAATTTTCGAAAATATTTTATTATTAATAAACCGAAAACTCTCGGAAATCGTCTAGATAACACTTAAAGAAAGCACCGTGACGTTCCGCTAACCCAATTCCCACCTGAGCACCCTTTCCACAGCTCGATCAGCGACCAAGTTACAGCTAGCGTTAATTTAATTTCCACACGGGATTTTATTTCGTTTCGAGGATGAGAGAATGACGACAATTAATTAGATCATCGGTTCTTTTAATTATAGTTTTTATATAAAAACTGTAAATGTCAGACTGATGAAGTATTTTCCCAGAAAATGTTGACACAGAAACTAAAAATCTCAGGAAATCTCTTTCGGAAATATCCCGGAAACCATTACCGAGAATGCTTAAAAACCACTGTTGGAATAATTTCGCGAAAATTCCAGGAAATCTTTTCCAGTGGATTAATTTGCGTTTTATTACATTTTTAATTAGTTACTTTGTATTTTAGGGACATTTTTCTGATGATTAACGTATTGTATTTTAAAATATGTTTGAGTAAAACAACTGTAAAGCTGTTTTCAATTGTTTAACATTTTATTATTATTTGATTTAATTAAAGTTAAATAATATCGTTTTCATTTATTATAATAACAAATAAAAATAAAAACTTGCAATCCGTTCGGCATCTTTACATATTGATTGCACTAAAACGGGTTAGGGAGCAAAGGAAAGGAAAAGCTTAACTTTGAATCAGAAATCCCAAACGACAAATAAAATTAAAAATCCGAACATTCAAACCAAATTTCTGAACCGGTAGAAAAACTATGTTCATATTTAAATTACTTAATAACACTATCTCTTGCTCAAACCTTTTGAATTATATAGATCTCAGGGTACCTAGAACAATTTCGCACTATCATCAACCATTTTCCTTAGCTATGCCCAGATCTGCTACTGGTTTTACAGCACTAATACATGCAACGTGTAACATAATTAATCTCATGAACTCACGCTCTGAACAAATCGTCGATTTAAATAACAGAACGCAAAAGAACTTTTAAAAAGTATTTTTAGATTATACATTAAGCCTATTAGATAATTCTTTTTTACTAATTATTATTCGATTAAAATTATAGATACACCACCACCCCTTTCTCAACTCTTTTGATAATTATACTTTTAAAAAATATACTATCTTTACTTTCAGCTCTGTATTTCTACCAATTTGTATTATTATGTAGTGCCCTTTAATGGATTTATACCGTGGGCTATTTTACAAATAAAAAAATTAATATTTCTTCGTAATAATGTTAAATAAAACTAAAATAAATTGTTCTTACTTGTAAAAGCAAAATTTAGTTCAGTTCTAAAATGGAATAAATTTAAAAATGTGGTTTACATATTAAGTATATATGTACGAGTAATCTTTTTCTTAAAGAATGGAGTTTTTTAAGTAAATGAACTTGCTAAGATGTTTGCTCTTTAATTATTCTTGTCACAATGCATACTCTGTGAAGGGGGAATAGAGAAACTTCATCGATAAACTATCTCTGTCCAACCATTCGGTGCGCTTGAAATGCGTGCCCTAAATATGGACAATGTTCGGATTCTACCACACACACACATAAAGCATGTAGAAAATTCACAACACGTGAGCAACTGGAAATTCGTAGCTTGAAGCAAATATTGACAATAGTTCAAGAACAAGATTTATGTTGATAATTAAAGGTAATATTACTAAAACTTTTTTGTCAAGTTAATTACTTATAAATTACATTTACCTACTCGTTTTCTACACATTGAGTGTGCGGGTAGATTGCATATACTTTTTCGAATTCCATTCGAAAATCAAAGCCGAAATGTGGGTCGCTCGATAATCGTTTGATCGAGCGTTGCTGTTCCGGCTTAAAATTCATTAGTCCGATTTATCGCTAACTCATGAATTTGAGAAAGATATATAAAGCACTGTTTTATACTTATACCCATATCTGACCTTAGCAATTTCTCAAACTAATTAAATACGCATTAGTATTTAAAACCTTTTAGGGTAGAAATTTCAATTATCACACTGAAATTAATGTGATTCTATTTAACATATGATTAAATCTATGAAAAAATTTTAAATCGTAAGCTCAACTTTTACTATTTTTGTAATTTAAACAAACATTAAAATAATACATTAATAATATTACAATAGAATAAAGCTCATGTTTGGAAATTTAATAAGGTTTCTAAATATGTTTTCTCAATTTCTCTATAGCTTCATTTTCTGACAATTTATCACAGTTGAAAGAAAGTTGTGTTTCTGACAGCAGTCGATGTATAAGTGTACACTCAATTATGGACGATTGTGTAAAAGAGATCAGTCGAGTGAAAATTTAAAAGCATTGGAGGATTTCTCGATTAAAGTGATACTTATTTCGGTCTTGACGTTGAGACAAATTTACGAATCGCTTTGATTCGTAATCCTTGAAGTCAGTAAAGTGTTTTCGCGATTTGTTTTAATCACGTAAATTTTTAATAAGACTAAATCCAGCACAAAACAATGAACGGACATCTTGTCTTAAACATGGATATTCCACTTCCTTACAATTAGCTAGCGTAATTGATTCTATACTTGAATCTAAATCCTATTAAAAGGTAATTTGACATTATAGCCTTTTGTAATTTTTACGACTGTATGGGATAATGTTCCAAATCAACTTGGCAATTAATTAATTAATGTGGTTGAATTTCCATCAATGTGGAAAAACACTAGCGATATAAGAAATTGTTTTGATGTTGACTTTGTTAATTAAGGATTTGGAAGTATACCTACTCCACTCATCTTTACGCTTTACGAAATCATCAGATTTCGTATAGGATCCCACAGTATAGGTTCCATTGTGGATTTCTACTACAGCGCAGGAATTTTCAGTAAGGAATCGCAATGTAGTGATGATAAGATGCATGAGAAACGATCCTCTGCATTCTCTCTCTACAACTTAATCGACTCTCGCCTCTACGTTAACCTTACCTTTAGAGACTCATTCTAGCACATTTGTTTCATCGCTTGTCACAACTTGACTTCTATCACTACTGACTCTGACTTTTAATGATGGGACCCACATTAGTCAGGCACGTTTGCGGTTACGTGAGCTTTTCATTCGTCTACAGAGTCACCTTATGCGCTCGCTCTTTTCGTCTTCTGTATGCTATTAGATTATTCTTGACTCGTTTCTCATTCGACTTATCATCGCTGTACTGAGCTTATACATCTACACTTAAATGTAAAATATTTTTCTCACATAGATAAATTTAATATTTTCTTCCTCACAATAAAGATATATCTCATATCAATAAAAACACTGCTTCTGCAAAAAATTTTCAAAAACTTTAAGTGAATTTAAATTTTTAGAAATATGTATCAACACTCAAAACCAATCAATAAGATTCCTGAGTATCTTACGAATCTTTCTGATAGTATGTTTTGTAGACCTGTCCAATTTTATTGTTTAAAGGATAATCTTTCTCAAAAGCCTATATCATCGCTGCATCTATTCATAGATATTGACTTGGAAAATAGTGATACATCCAAAAATTTAGTAAAACGTAAAAATATGAATTTGTATATTATTTTTCATCAATTTTCGCCTTTAAGGTAAATAATCATCAAAAGACAAATTATTATTTTATAGTAGCAAATTGATGATTGTAATAAAAATCCCATCATAAGTGGATTTAATGGGTGTACGCGAGTCAATAATAAACATAGAGTGTGTTATCAGTGCCCTGGCTTAAAAATGGCTTTAATGCTATAAAATGTGAAAAGTGTAACTTTAAAGTCGAAGTGTGCACCGGAAAGTAAGAAACGTTGAGATTCTTCTCGACTCTCATTTTTCCTATATTCTCGGGATTACTTTCTATTTGTCACAAGTTCTCGTTTTTCTGCTTTGCACCAGTCTTACTCCGCTGATGTTATAGTCAGTCATAAATAAAAAATTACGATGTAAAAAGTGCTACAAAAAGTTTTAAAGGTTACAACTTTAACCTACATTCTCCGGAAAGGCTGTTCTTACCTCTTTGTAAGAATACCTGTATCTGACAGCGAGCTTCTAAAGTTGAAAAATAAATAAACGAAGGCGAAACAATCCTAAAGGGATAAGATACAAAGTACACGAAAATGTCGGTTCAGTGCGAAATCTGAAACTTGAAATTGGTCCCAAAGCTTGAGGACAAACTTGTACAGTTCAAGAATCGAGATAACATTCACAAAACTATAGAGAAAAGCGTTTGAGCTGAATCAATATTATCTTTAAAAAATATGTACTCAAGTACCTGTTCTTTGGTTTTTTTGGAAGAGTTTCGGTTACTGAGACACGTCTTTTTGTTACAATAATTAAAAAAGTTGTTTTTCCATTCTTACCAATGCGTTCATTTTGTTTCTTAGTAGCTCTAGAAGAACAAGATGAAGAATTGTATCTAAACTGTTATTTTATACATTCCTAATTGAACATAAGTATGTGACTTCGAAATATTAAAACAAAATTTTACAGATTTCGGTTTCAAAAAATGTTCTTTTTTAATTCGAATATAAAATTTTTTTCAATCATCAAGGGAAGAATTCACCTAAACTACATCCGACAATTAAAAAAAATATGATTATTCGCCGGGAATTTGAAAATATTTTATTACTTTTATAAAATCTGCGGACAGTGCGAATGGCAATAAATTGCATATAGAGATAGACAGGAACTAGGCAAAAGGGTATGAGAGAGTTGCATCGTCTAGACAGAACAGAGGAAGCTGAATTCGTAATGAGCGACGCGCCACTCTATTGTTGGGAGTTAAATTACAGTTTGTTATGAGAACGACGGACCTATTGCAGTTCTGAAATGCTAGCTTGCTAAAGTAATCTCTATTTAATTGTATTTTTAACTAAGACTGATAACAAAATCCATTGAATTAATATATTCTTAACTTATATGTATCAAACTGTTTAAGAAATAAACATTTAAGACTTGAGAATGATAAACATTTCAGGGTGTCTACTGAAAATATGACTTAAAATTACAGGACATTTTCAGGACATTCCAGGACAGATTTCTTATTTTTCCAGGACATTTATATGTGTTGCCAAAGTTGCCACAAGTCAGGGAAGTCAAGAAATTCAGGGAAAAGTCGGGGATTTTTACTAAAAGTACTGGAAAAAATTTAATTTTTAGAATTTATAGGAAAGTTCTGAATTTTTGTGTCTTTTTTGTTTGCATTATAAACTATGAACTTGCCAAGAATTCTAATACAAACCCATCAATTTTTTCTATTTTTGACAATAATTTCTTTTTAAATAACTTTTAAATAACTTCGCATAAATTCAATTCTGTTCAAAAATTATTAAAAATTCTTGTCAAATATCAATTATTTTTAGAAATAATAAGATTCTTCTCCAAAATTTAATTATTTTCAAAAAATTTAATAAAATTCTTGGCAAAATTTCAATTATTTTCAAAAATTTTCCTCATTTCAATTATTTTTGATATCTACTATTTTAATAAAATTTTCCAAAAAAATTCTATTATTTAAACAAAATTTTAATAAAAATTTAACAGGAATTCAATTACTTACCAATTTCTTTTATAAATTTCTTCACATCAATTCAATTATTTTTAATTTTTTAATAAAGTTTCTCAAAAGAATTCAAATATATAAAGAAAATCGAAAAAAGTATTCTGAGAAATTCAATTATTTCAAAATATTGAAATAAAATTCTTTTAATAATTGTTATTTGAAAAAATGATGACAACATTCTTTGCAAGATTTAGTTCATTAAATTGCAATTTTAATAAAATTTTCCTATACAATTAAATTGTTTTCAATACATTTCTTCTTAAGAATTCATTATTTTCACAAATAATATATTTTTTATGGGAATTCAATTATTTAAAAGAATTTGAATAAAGTTCTTCGCTAGAAATCAATTGTTTTTTTTCTTGAGAATTCAATTATTTTTAAAACTATTGATAAAATGTTTTATAAATTTGAAAAATTATAATATAATTATATAATATTATTATTATATAATTATTATATTATTATTATATTATATTATTATTATATTATTATTATTATATTATTATTATTATTATTATAATCGGTCATAGAATACAATTATATTCGTAAAATACAACATTTTTTCTAGAAATACAATTATTGTCAAAAATGTTTGTAAAACTCTTCGAAACAATTCAATTATTTTCGTAAAAAATAAAATTCTTCTAAGCAATTCAATTTTTTTAAAATAAACATTTTCACAGGAATTCAATGATTAAAAAAAAATTTTTTTTCAATTCTTTGTCAGATTTCAATTTATTATTTTCAATTTTTTTAATGAAATTTCTAAATAGAATTTAATTATTTTTAAAAAGTTTTTAAAAATTCTGCAAAAATTCAATTATTTAAAAAAATTTGAATAAAATTCTTCACAAGAAATTAATTATTTTCATAAATAATAATATTTTTTTCTGGAATTGAATTATTTTTATAAATAAAATTTTTTACAGGAATTCAATTCTTTAAAAAGATTTTTAATAAAATTCGTTGCAAGAATTCAATTATTTTTAATAAATAACAAAACTTATCGCAGAATTTCAATTATTTTTATAAAATTTTAAATAAAATAATAGAAAATTGCATTTATTCTTACAATTTTTTTTTTAAATTCGTCGAAAGAATTCAATTGTTATTAAAAATTTTGATAAAATTCTTCATAAAAATTCAATTTTAAAAAAACATGCAATTACTGAATAAATTATTTATTTTTGTATTTAAATAATTGAATTCTCGGGAAATTTTCTAATCAAAATTTATTAAAAAATGAATTTCACTTAAAATTTTAAATTATAATTGAATATTAAAAACATTATAGCGTGAATTTTTAGAAATAATTGAATTTTGAAAAGGTTTAAAATTAAAATCTTTGAAAATTTGAATTTTTAGTTACAATATTCTTATGAAATAAAATAATGATTTTATTACTTTGTCATCTTAAATTTTTTCATGTTTTATTATAGTATTTTCATAAGAAATTGAATTTGAGAATCTTAATTTCCATAGAAAAATAATAATGATGAAATATTTATTTAAAAAAGAAGTTATTAATGTTCTTCACGTTCAGGGAAAAAGTGAAAATTTGTCTGGAAATCAGGGAAAAGTCAGGGAAAAACAAAAATAAAATTTTATGGCAACCCTGTGTAATATTATTTTATATTACGATTAAAATAATTTAAATTAACCTACTTGAACAAAAATATTTATTTTATTATAAAAAGAGTTAAGAATCAATATTTTAGATACCAGTTTCTTTAATCAAATGACAAATTAAAATTATTTTTTGATGGATCAAAAAATTATTTTTTTAAATTTAAGTAAAATTTTTAAATTATTGAATATTGAAAAGCAAAATATGGAAAATTCAAGGACAAAAGTTCAAAATCCAGGACATTTAAGGACATTTCAGGACATTTTTTCAAATTCCAGGACATTTCCAGGAATTCAAGGACTTCAAGGGCCAGTAGACACCCTGTCATTTTTTTAATAGGATGACATCAAACAAAGTAATAATTTTTTTCTCACTAGATTTTGTGACTTTAGAAAATCATATTTTTAAAAAATGTTCTAAAGTCTATAATGCAGCTTTTCTTTATTTTTAAAGCTGTTTTTGAGTGGCATCTTTTGACCTCTTATTGATTATTTTTTGATCGTTTTAGCTAAAGTTATTTACAGTTTAAAAAATTGAAATTTTGAAAGAAGTTACTTTTTGTGGCTCTTGGGTATTGAATTGACATTTACTTTAAAATATTTTATGTCTATTGAAAATTCGCTTTAAAAATAAATGACCTATTTTTAAACTTTATACGGTCTAGAATTAAATTATCGACATTTTAAAAATTGGAAATTTTGAAGAAAAGAAATTACAAAAAGTTCATTTTTGTGATATTTTGATATTGAGTCGTAATGTATGACAATATTAGAATTTAAAATATTTAAAACGAAATTTTCATGAGAAAGCAAAGTGTTAATGAAATGAACACATAAATTGAGCTTCAATACTTTTCAATAGTTTTTTTGTTTTATTTATTTGATCGTTTAATACTCATATTTGCTGAAAATTTGCGTAAAACAAAAAATAAATCACGGTATTTATTTGCATCACTCTCCATAAAAAGCAGAATAGAAAAATGAAAAGAATGATGGGTTCAGAAATTCTTTATAGATTTGTGAGGAGTCATGCTGCGTCATTAATGCCATCGATCAGTGTCGATAATAAATTAGTTTTCATTGATTTTCTCTTTTTGTTAAACTATACGTATAGTCATTAGAAAAGAACATCATAATTTATAGAATTTTTAAATTATTATTTTCCATCAGAAGTCGAAATTTCTCTAGCTTAATTCTTCTTCTTCTTCTTGTTGTTTAGAAGAAGAAGAATTAAGCTAGAGAAATTTCGTATTAATCGTTTAACATTTAGGAGAGACTATACCCTACAATATATACATTCATGTAGTGGATACTTTTAAGTAGAACTAAATTTTTTAAAATAATTTTACTTCAATTATTTCCCACTGTCAAAATGGTAAACAGCTGTGTTTTTGAAGATGGGTTGTATTATAACTTTTACAATTTGCTACTTTTCTTCTCGGTCTTTCTCACAATCTCACAATCAGTAGCACTGATACTCGTAATCTCTCTCAGGAATACAAATTTACGAAAATAATATTTATAATTTCTAAAGATAATACGTCTGATGTTTGAAATAAAGAAATAAAAATTGCTCTTAATATAAACATTTCTATCCAATTCACAAGAACATTTCATGATCGCTGAAAACCGCATACCTGTTGAGTGGCCTCTGGAGCATTTGCAGCAGTGGAAAGAGCAATTAATTTTAAATTCAAGAAATAAATCAAATATGCGGGTGCCTAACGCGAAAAGTTACTGAAGCAGAGTTGAATATGTTGAGGATTGAGTTTAAATAAGTTATAACATAACTGTAGTTGAATCAACGATATAAAGTTGGATTATATATATTTTTGTAGTATATTTCTGACCTAACTGCAATTATTGTTCTAAACTATTCAAAATTATTGAGAATATTTCTAAAGTTAACCCTTTGAGGGGCGGTGGGACGTATACGTCCCACCTTTAAAAACCTCAATATCTTTGACGAAAATAATTATTTTTGAGTTAAATTTAGTGCGTTCTCTTTAATCCGCCATTTTGAATTTTTAAAAACTAACATCAGAATCGTAATCAGCAACCCCAAAAACCCCCGAGTAAACATTTTCAAGCGAATCCGATTAATTAAAAAAAATGTCCGCCATATTGGATCCGCCATTTTGAATTTTTAAAAACTAACTTCAAATTCGTAATCAGCGACCCCAGAAATATTAAGACATGAGTTGTAAAGAAAATCCGTCCATATGAATAATGTGCTCCTCAAAGGGTTAACATTTTATATAATCAGTTTGTTGTAGAAATTTCATCACTGAAATGGAAATTGTCCATTCTTTAATCTAAATATTTCGTTTACTTTCTTTTCTCTTTTTTTTGCAAAATAAAAAATTTACATATAAATATAAAAACTACCTTCAATTTTATTCCATTCTTGATAGAAATTTTGCTGGACATGCTGTATTTGAGAGGAAGTATGTCAGGAGGTACTTTATCAAAATTCATTTTTTACAGAATATGACTATTAGATCATGTGATCTTTTGAATGTTTATTTACTCCCTGTCGTCAGCTATCTAAAAGCGCCATTTTTGTGCATGTGGGATAAAAAATATTTTTAAATGTCAACACATCTATATCAACTAATTTTCTAGACGACATTTTTTTAATAAAACTATGTCTGATGGTGCAAAATATTATCTAATGCTTACATTGATAATAGTTTTTTCGTAAAAGTTATAAATGTTATAAATATAGAAAATCAACTAAAATAATGTTATTTTTATCAAGTGGATTTGAGAAGTACAAATCTACCATTCTTCATTTCCATTTTGTTTCAAATATTACAAGTTCTTTTCATAAAACTTGAGAGCGGAGAAACTTAAACAAATTTTAAAAACAATTTTCATATTACTTATAATAATTTTAGACTTGGTCTTATATTGTTTTACTCTGTCTTCAACTTGAACTCAAATATATATAGAGGAAAATTTCTCAATTGTCCAGGTAAAAAAAAGTTTTTGAATTTTCTTGAAACCTTATCAAAATGTTAGCATATTGAAAAGTCTAAAAATCAATTATTATTATTGTCATAAAATTATGATTTAAAGATTAAGATTTGACATGATCCGTAATAAAGCTAAAAACAAAATTTATTTACAATTTGTTTCACTTATCTGCTAATTAGAGTAGATAAATATTTTGTTTTTCTTTTCATAAATAATTACAGTTTTTTATTATTTCTGAAATATTAAGATAAAATTTTCTTGTTTAGATAATGTGAAAAGTCTTTCCCTATTAATAATATAAAGAAAGATTTCTTATCGTAAAGAAAAATGAAGGAAGAGGTAATCAAATTTTGATTGATTATGCAAAATTTAAGCTATTGATTAATGAAGGAGCTCGATTATTGCATTATAAGTTGGTTTAGAAACCGAGAGTACGACACGACTCGGATCATGTATATTGCATCGTAAGAGATCTCTCCTCATCACATTTTATGCAAATCCCGAAACTTGATTGCTCTCCTAAGCCAGAAATAGCTCTTCGATAATAAAAAAAAACTCTCTGACAATATTTAATAATTAAAAATAACATAATATTGTCTTTTGTTTCAATAAAATGATATTGAAATATGATTTTATAATTTTGGAAGTGTGTGGAAGGTTTAATTTTATTATCTAAGATAATAACATTTTTTCTAAATATTTAATTTACTAAATTAATAACGATTAGAATACTAAAAATTTTTAACTGAATATATTAGTATCAAGAATAAAAATAAAATATTTTATATTGTAAATTGTGAAATAAAATGGAGTTGAGAAATTCGTATCGTTTTTGTATAAAGAAATACAGTAAATAGACAAATATATGAAGTCTTCGATGAAACTATATTAAAGTGATGCTAACTTTTCAAGAGGGAATAGGAAAATTTTGATGTCTATTTTTAAGCTGCATAGCTGGTGTGCTCGAGAGCATTTGAACTTCTCTTTTAAAGTTTATTCCCATCGTCCGACGATCGATTCAAATTCAAGTTGATACGACTATTCGCATGAACTCCCTCGAGCTCAAAAAGAATTATTTAACACCCTTCAGTGTTCGGAAACTTAAAATGTTTTTAACACGTCGAAAACTATTTATATTGCGTACCGATATTATATGTCCTGCAACATATTTTGTTTATTTCTTTATATTTAGAAAGACATTATTTAAAATATTAAAATTGAGTGATTTTCGATATTCTTTCATGAAGCAAAATAAATCTTTAACAACGATAAATAAATTCCAATTTTTTTGGTATTCTTTTCAATCTTTTCTTATAAATGACATTTCATTGTATTGTTTGCACATTTTTACTCTTAGAAAAATTCACATTGTGTATTTTCATATATAATTAAAAAAAATTTTTTTATCATGATTATGATTTCAACAACACTTTTTTTAAATTGGCAAATTTGTTATTTCTTTTCACAAAATTAATAGCTAATTCACTACTTTTGCTAATAAAGAGAAATAATTACTTATGTAAATAATATGAACGACTACTAAAGTCTGATCTAGTGAAATTATGCCTTCCCAGCTGAAAAAGTTCTATAGAATTTTACTAGAATTATTCTATAGAATCATTCTATATGAATTCTAGTGAATATTCGATAGAATTTCACTAGAACGATTCTATAGAATTTCTACATAAATTCTACTAAATTTTAAAGATTTTTAATTAGAATATAAATTTCGTGAAAATTTTTTTTCAACTTTATATTATTGTGTAATTAAATTTTACATTTGATTTCTATGACAAAATATATATTATATATAATTCATTTAACTAAAACTACTGAAATTATTTTAAAATTCGGACCAAAAAAAAATATATTTTACTTAAAACAATAAATTAAATTTTTTCATAACTACACAGAGAGAAAAAACAAGGCTTTTCCCCATGAAAAAATACGCATTTAACGCGTGAAAATTATCACAGTAAAAATGCAGGACGCTCACAGGTTTTCCCGGTGAGATTCTAGGGCTAAGGCGTGACCTAACCGCTAAACGCATGAAATTCATCGGGAAATCCGGTGAAACTGCTACCTGAAAAGGCATGAATTGAAGTCACGGGGAAAAGCCTTGTTTTTTCTCTCCGTGTATAAAACATGAAGATATCGATATATATATCGATCACTCCGAGTCTTCGACTCGGAGTGATCGATTTCTTCATGTTTCATAAAAATTAAAGATGGCAAATTGATAAAATAATTATTTTATATTATAAGAATATTGTACTTCTTCAAAATTATTTTCATCGTTTCAATTCAATTATTATTTTTAATAATTTTTCACTAAAATTTTTAAAAAAATTTATAAAATTTCTTTAAATTAATTAATTTTTGAAAAAGTTCTTCGAAAATTGTCAAAATCCAATAATTTCTAAAAATTCACGCTATGTTGGTTTTAATATTCAATTATTATCTAAAATTTTAACTGAAATTCATTTTCAAATCAATTTTTATTAGAAAATTCTACTAGAATTTAATTATTTAAATACAAAAATAAATAATTTTGTTGAATTTTTCTTAAAATACAATTCTCATAAAGATTTTTATCATCATATTTTTAAATAATTGAATTCTTTCGACGATTTTTAATAAATTTTTTAAGAATAATTACATTTTCTTGAGAAATTTGATTAAAATTGTTATAAAAATAATTAAAATTCTGCATCGAGTTTTATTATTTCTGAAAATAATTAAATTCCTAAGAAGAATTTTACTATTATTTAACATAATTAAATTTCTGCGAAGGATTATATTTCTCTTAAAAACAATTGAATTTCTGCAATAATTTGTAACTTCTCCAAAATAAAAATTTTTTTTAGTGTAAACTAAAATTTTTCTATAAAAATCCATTATTTTTAATAATTTTTGAAAAAGTTTTATGAGAATTTTCAAATTCATTTGTTTTCAACTGAAATTCATTTTTAAATAAATTTTTATTAGAAAATTCTATTAGAATTCAATTATTTAAATACAAAAAAATAATTTATTGAATATTTGAATGTTTCTTAAAATTTGTATTCTCATAAAGAATTTTATCATCAAATTTTTAAATAATTGAATTTGGCTGACGAATTTTAATAAAAGTTTTAATAATAATTACATTTATCGAGGAATTCGATTAAAATTTTATAAAAAATAATTTAAATTCTGCGATGAGTTTTATTATTTAAATAATTAAATAATTAAAAATAAAATAAATAATAATAATATAATTTAAATAATTGAATTTCTTATAAGAATTGTATTATTTAGAAAAATAATTGAATTCCCGTAATAATTTTATTTTTTATAAAAATAATTGAATTATATTGCGAAGAAGCTTATAAAAAATTTTTAAATAATTGAATTTTTTGATAAATTTTTATTATTTTATAAAAATAATTAATTATTTGCGTAGAATTATATTAAAAAATTTTTAAATAATTGAATTCTTTTGGAAAATTTTATTAAAATAATAGATATATTGAAAATCATTAAATTTTTGAAAATAATTGAAATTTTGCAAAGAATTTTATTAAAAGGTTTTCAAATAATTGAATTTCGGAAAAGAATGTTATTATTTATAACGGATATTGAAATTTTGACAAGAATTTAAAAAATTGAAAAAAAAAATTTTAATTATTAATTTATGTTAATAAATTGTTAATTTATGTTTAAAAATTTTTAAACATAATTGAATTTCTGCCAAGAATTTTATTACTTTTAAAAATAATTGAATTTCTGCAATCATTTGTAATTTCTCTAAAATTTTCCAAATTATATCGTACAATTTACGAACTTTTCGTCCTTTTTTTAATCAAATTACGGACTTTACGGACCTTTACGGTATTTACGGATTTAGCTCGAGCCCTGTAGTAACCATACACTAATATAATGTTAATTAAAAAAATTTTTTCACAAAATTTATATTCTTTCTAATTAAAAATCCCTAAAATTTAGCAGAATTAATGTAGAAATTCTATAGAATCGTTCTAGTGAAATTCTATAGAATATTCACTAGAATTCATGTAGAATGATTCTATAGAATGATTCTAGTAAAATTCTATAGAATTTTTTCAGCTGGGTTTTTTCTATTAGTATCTGGAGTACCAGAGACTAATAACAATTATAAAATAATTAATTTTAGTAATTACATTTACTTATGTTTATGACTCTTTTTGAAATAGTATAAATATTTTTCAAATTTAATATTTATAATTCTCTTTTAAAATGATATTATATTATAAAATAATGTCCTGATGAAGTAAACTGTTCAGAATGCGAAAGGGATGGACACAATCATCTGTAATATATCTCGGAATGTAACGAGAAAAGAATATCACTTGTTTAATTTTCTCAGATATAATTGTGATTTTAAATTTGTGTTAATTATCGGCAAATAGTTAGAGAGCTAAAACGTGTCGTTTTTAGTAAAGCAATGTTTACGACTGTTTGACAACGCTGCCTGGAGATTGAGTGGACGCCCGTGATCGTTTGAGCCTGTTTCTATGTGTTTATAAAGAGTTTATTTAAATGCAATAATGCATTTAGAGTTCTGCAAATGCCACGAATTTCCCTACAAGGCAACAGCAACCTAATATTATTTATGCATAACTTTAAAAAAAGTTTTGGCAAAATTTTACTTTTGTTCTATTTGTGTTATTTACTCTTAAATCCAATTGTTTTCTGGTATACAATTATTCATCATTTATTGTGTATTTTACTTTCATTATTCATTCACTAAATTGAAAAATAATTGAATTATGTTGATAATTTAAAGTTTTAATTAAAATACTTTATAACAATGATCTCCACAGAATTACTTCAATGAAATAAAATAAAAACGTTACTAATGCCTTTTAGGAAAGATCGTTGAAAATATTAGTGTATGTGTTTACTAGGCTCTATATTAAATGAAAAACTAATTCACTGTGCTCTTGTGTGTTTTAATCTGAGGTGGACTTTTCATAAATGTTTGAATACAATTTTTCCCAACGAGCTTCTCATTTAAATATCAGTCGTATTTGCAAGTGATTTCTTTAATAGTCTGTTCATTTGTTGACACGAGCACAATGAATCAAATGCAACTGTGTAGTATTTAAAACATTTAGAATGTCGAGATAATGAAGGGGATAAAGCACTGTTGAATTTTGAAAATCGACACTTTCAACTTACCTTTGATAATAAACTGTTTTATTATATAGGTGGACCTGAGACACATGGACGAAAAATCTGGAAGTAACGTTGTGGATGTTGGTGTCGATTTATCAGAGTTCTATATGTCAGTTGAGTGGGATATACTCGAAGTACCAGCAGTAAGGTAAATATTAAAAGCAATTAAAATTTATTTAACCTTCATCTCTGTAGAAAAATAAATTGTTGTCATTTCTAGAACTTTGAAATAACTTGTTTTAAACTTTTTTTTACTTATTTCTGTTAAATTAAAGAAAAATAATAAATATTTGTAAGAACCCAGTGAAGCTTTAAATCGCTTTTCAAATTATACAAGAGTTTTAAAGCTGTTTTATTTTCACGAAATACATATATATATATTTATGTCATGCTTCCAAATATTGTTAGATTAAAGAGAAGAAAATATTGCGTTGAAATGAAAGCCAAGTTAAAAAAATGTCCGTTATACTAAAACATGCTGTTACTTGACAGAATTAATTAATTAAAAAAATTTTATTTAAAAACAATGATTTATAATTCAGAAGTATATATTATAATAGAAATCGAGTATTTAAAAGTATGAATGTAGAATACTTTACTGTTACCTAATAAATGACTATATTTGAACTTAATACATGATTAAGTGCTAATTTACGTTCGCGTACATTTAAATTGAGCTCTTAGTCTAATTTCCATAATGTGTTAAATATTATCAAGTTTGTATGCAATATGTAAAACTAAAAATGAAACATTGTCTTTTCCAGAAATGAAAAATTTTACACATGTTGCGACGAGCCTTATTTGGATATTACATTCAACATCACTATGAGAAGGAAAACGCTGTTCTACACCGTTAACATCATCATTCCTTGCATGGGAATTTCATTTCTCACTGTGCTAACATTTTACCTTCCAAGTGATAGTGGTGAAAAAGTGAGTATTAAATTAATAATTTCATAAGTGTAACCCATGTAGAAAAATTCTTTGAAAAGTGCAACTATAGGAATAATAAACATACTTATATGTAATAATATAATTTTATTAATAATTTTAAGTATTTTTATTATCTTTAAATATAGGCAAATAGGATGTTAAAAGCTGTAGATTGTGTTGTTACACACAGTATAGGTACCTTACTGTCAAGGCTAAAAAATCTGAAGATAGATGATTTTAAATTCTTTTAGTCAGCTAAAATCGACGCTTTAACTGACGTACAATTATTATGCAAACTTATACGTGCTTTTGTTTATATTTTCCTTTAAAAATCGAATCAATTCAATTCAATTTTCAGAAAGTAATAAAAACATTTTTTCACTGTAAAAAAGTTTTCTATAGATGATTTTTGTAATTTTTAGATCAAGTGCGCAAAACAAACGCATAATGTATATGAATTATCCTAACAAAATAAATATGGATATTATGTCAAATATTGCTCTGTCTCTAATCTTATGCGAAACGTAAGATTCAGGATTTAAATTAACATTCACTTCACGAAGCACTTGAACGCAAGTAGATCTTATATTTATACTGACTTCTTCAAGTCCTTTGATAAATTCGAACACAAAATTCTCTTTCTAAAAATATTCCTCTTACAATTAGATTTACTATTATGCTAATTTCAAGATTAAAATCTTACTTGACCAACCGACATATCATAGTCACTTTTTTTGTTGACATTCTCAAACTTTTTAATATACATCCTAAAAAAGAAACTTTAGTTAGCAGATTCCTCTAAATTAAATGCATATTTCTCTTATGATATGAAATTTAATAGTTTTCACTTAAAAAGATTTTCTTCCATTATACTATTGTATAGTTATAATTCCGAGCAACGTGAGACCGAACAGTTTTTTACACAATATACAAAGTATGTGTTTCTTTTTAATTTTTTCGAATCAGCTTTTCTGTTATATAGTTTAAAAAATTACAAACGTATAATTTATGACTTCGTAATTTTTTTTGTCGTACCTATTGAAATTATATTATTAGAATATAAGGAGCGAACATTAAAAAAGTGAAAATTGAATATCAAATAGTGTCATTAAAAAAAAGTTAATCTTACATTTCTCTCTAGTAGAAGTAATGCTGTTGAAAGAAACAGAATCTGCTTTTTTCATAATTTTCATTTTGTTTCGAAAAGCTCTCTTTTCATTCTTCCATTAATATTAGATAAATCTTTTCTTTTCTTTTTATTAAAATTATGTTGATATTCTCATTTAATTTTATAAATTGAAATTATTTTTGCTCAGCTATGAATTTAATTTTTTTAAAACTATGTTTTAATAAATCCTTGGAAATGGCAATTTTTTTTATTTTTCTCTCAAGTTTGTTTATGAACCAAATTTTCTTTTATTATACTTTCTTTGCTTTTCTACCTTTTTTCTTCTTATCCAATAAGTTTTCTTTCTATTATTCAACAAAAATCTTCTTGGTTTATTTTTGAAAGTTTCAATATTTTGATTTTTACCCAGCGCGCTAATATTCAATTTATCATAACTTTTACTAGAGTGCTTGAATTTTATTTTTTTTATAAGTGTTCTCAAAAGTATTTTTCCTCAGCTATAAAATAAAGATATTTGTTAAAACATTTATAGTCTAAAATTTTTTAATGAGAAGTTTATTTGTTGTATAAGAAAAATATAGAGAAGTATTCATTTATTCCAAAAGTTTCAATTCTTTGGCGTTCATTAGAGCAAATTGAAAAAATATTTCGATGTTTGTATACCAAAGTTGATTCATGGTCTGAATCAACTTTGGTAAACAATATACTGAAAATCGAAATATTTTTCATGTATTTTTTTCTTTTCTATTGTAAAAAATGTTTCTATTTTTGCAGTATGTATTTGAATCTATTTTCAATCAATTGAAAAAAATTTATAAAAAATGTATTATAAAAAATGCGATTTTTCTTAAAAATTTTTCCTGAAAGGAACTTAATTTAAATACAAAATTTTTGAACATTTTTGTAGTTTATGGAATATTTTTATTTTTTTACATAGATTTAATATGTAAAAGTCAGTACTTTTTTCTCTCGTTGAATTACTTTCGCATCACAGAATTCGTGGGACAAAACTAAAAATTTACTCTTTATAAAGGGCCGCTTGCCAACTTTTGACTAGTGGTAAACCTGTTCTCACTTTATTTTTTGCTTCTTTGGAAAAGCATTGCCTTTGCACTCCAGAAGCAAGGGAAATCTCGCATAAAATTTGCACAGCAATTTCGAGATAAAAAATATCTACATTTAAAACAGAATGAGAGTATACTTTTCACTTTTAATGTGTGCATGAGTTTGTCAACAATAATTAAATAAAAATTAACATATTTTTTAGAAAAAATTCAAATTTATACTAAAAAATGAATTCTACTTGTTAATTAAAAGTGTATATTATATTTAATAAATCAACTAGACAAAAATGTTTAAAAAAAACAATATTTTTAGCACTTGGCAGCACTGAATCTTATTCCTCAGTGTAACTACTTTAATCTTTAAACAATTGTTTTCTTTGGACATTGTGATTTCTGCTATACTCTTAGGAACATAAATTCTGCAGAACTACATGAACATTACTCAACACAAAAAATATAAATTATATTGCAGTTTTGTGAAAATGCTGGACACGAACTACGGATGTCAACCTAAAACGTGCACTTCTGTTTGAAATGCAATTCTAATCTATTTTAGTACGCGGATGAACTTTAATGTGTAGCTCGTTTAACTTTTGAAACGACGCTACACTCGCACCCAGGAGGGCAGAAATAATTAACGAACCGATCCGAATACAACTTTAGAAGGATGAAAATATATGCTGTCTAAAATAACTTTTCTGAGTATTTCGTGATTTAAGAAAAAAGAGGAAATTTTATTAAACAAAATTCGAAAGTACTAATTGAAATAGATTACACAGCTTGTTAACTTTTATCCTGAAAACTTCAAATCCAATTTATGTACTCACTTTTTTTGATTCGCGATCATAGGATTAAAATTCAGCAAACTTGTATGAGCAAATTTATGGAACTGGTCGATTTTCACTTATAAAGTTAAACATTTTTAAATTATAAGATTGTTTTTTATTTGAGGTTAAGGTATTTTAAGTAATAAAATGTTCTATTTCATAAATATATTACTTATGACAGTAAAAATTAATATATTTATCAATAGGTAATTTTATTTGTAATCAAATGTTGTGTTATTTGGGAGTACTATT
Organism: Leptopilina heterotoma; assembly: GCF_015476425.1. NCBI lineage: Eukaryota > Metazoa > Arthropoda > Insecta > Hymenoptera > Figitidae > Leptopilina > Leptopilina heterotoma. The sequence continues at coordinate 902,927 of NW_025111098.1, read as the reverse complement.
GATTTAGTAAAAAAAACTACTATTTCAAATTTAAAGGAATACTTTTATTTTCGTAGCAAAATAAATAGTTATTCAAAGTAAATTGTGTTTTATCGTTGAATCAAGAGCCCTTTAAAAGTTGTTACAAAAAGCAGATAATAAAAAGTAGAGTAAAAATCAAGATAGAATGAAAATTTGCGGCTACTGGGAAAAAAAATTTTTCCATTTAGAAACCTTTCACAGCACGTCACTCAAATCGACAGAATCGATAAGCAATGTCGTGGACCTACGGTCACAAGGGACATATATTTCGGTTTCAAACTGTGTTCTTTTCCTTTTCTTTAACTATACTTTATAAAGAGTGTTTACTCTCTGAAAATATCTTTATTTCTGAGTGAGCTTTTCTGTCATGAATATTTTTCTTCTCAGAACAAAGAAATTAAGAAAAAAAATTTTATTCTACAAAACTTTTTTAATTTACGATAAAGCAAAAATCAAAAATTTATTATTCTAAATAAACTTATGTTTCAAATTTTTTGAATTTTCTTGGTCCAAGTTTGACGACTTACGTTTTCTAAGAAAAAAAATTACATGTTAATGCCTATAAGTAACTTTCATTCTGTAGAAAATAAGCTCAAGATAATTAAAAAGCGTTCATTATTTTAGAAGTTATGCAAATTTTTGTAAAACATTGAAAATTACGATTTTTTAAAAATATCTCAATAAAATACTGTCGAAATGACTTCTGTAAGGTCAACATTTTATCATATTTTATAACATATACCGAAAAAAATTTTAGTTTTCATAAATTTTATGTTTAAAAACTTTTTCATTCCCCTGAAAATGGGAGGTCTCTCAATGTTGACCGGTACTGTTTTTATATTATTTATTATTTATAATAACTAATCAATAAATTTACTGATATTCTTGTTTAAAGATGAGGTCATCGATTAATATGATAACATTTGTGAATGCAGTAAACAATTATTATAGTTGCGATTAAATGTGGTAATAACTGTGGTTAAGGGAAGCGATCTGTAATCGAATTTCATTTAACCAACTGCGATTCTCTTTAGAATGAGGATGGCATCACTTTATAAAGGGTTGTGGCACAAACTGTGGCAAAATGTCGAGACATTTAACTATCTATCTGGTTAATGTCAACCTATGAAACAAGTAATTGTATTTTAGAATATTGTCATGTTTTGAAATTTTTAGCTGCGCAGGTTTTATTAAGAATTAAAATAAAATCTACTGATCAGAAAAAAATAACACAAAGAATACAAAATTTTAATTAATAACTTTTGAAAGCTGTAGAAATTATATACGTGCACAATATCCGACAGCTATGTATGTTTTCTAATAGTTTCTTTTTAAGTCGGTAAAGTTATTAAAACTTTTCATTTTCAATAGGTATTTATCGTTAAAATACTATTTATGTATCATACAATAATATTCCAAAATGATTTGTTCGATATTTTGTTCCAAAAGAAATTTTTGCCTTGGGCTTAACAAATTGTGTCATGGACCATAAGATAGAAAGTTTAGAAATTCTAATTGTAAGATAGAGACTACATTGGAAATTGGTGAAAATTAGAAAAAAGTGCACTGATCGTTTATAAATTTTATAATACAATAGGGTATTCCTCTTCTCTCAAATATTCCAGCTAGAGCTTAAAATTTTTGGGATTGGCTTGATACTTTGAAGAATTATTTTTTTATATGACAGCCCACACAGCACCAAAACTTTCCTAAAAATTTACTAAAGATTTACTTGCAAACTTCGAAAAATTTACTTGCAAAGTTTAGTGGAAAATGTGTAAAGATTCAAATGTACCACTTAAATAAATGTTTATAGTCAAATTTTCCAAAAAATTTAACGTAAAACTTTCCTGAACATTTAAAATAAATTTTCGACTTCTCTCTTATAAGCGAAAATGTAACTTAAAACTTTCCTAAAAATTTAAAAGTAAATTTTCGCCTATATACAGTAGGCGAAATTTTTTTTTAAATTTTCAGGAAAGTTTCACGCTAAACATTTATTGAAGTGGAACATTTAAATCTTTACAAAATTTTCACTAAACTTTTCAAGTAAATACTTCGAAGTTTGCAAGTAAATCTTTAATAAATTTTTAGGAAAGTTTCGGTGCTGTGTGGGAGAGTACCAAATTTCCAAAATATTTGAAAGTAGTGTAGTGGGGGTTGAAATTTTGACAATTTTAAGTAACACTGACATTTTAAAAATCATGTAATATTTGATTATAAATAAATAAATAAATAAATACAATAATATTAATAAAACTTTAACGATTTTAATTTTTGTTTAGTGAATTTTAAATCATTTTTCATGAACATTTTAAAATTAAATTTTTTTAAACTCTTTCTTTAAAATAAGGTTTATTTGTCAATGTTGACTCAATTGGGTATTTTAATTTTTTTTATTTTTATTGGAAAGCTGATATTTTTTCCAATAAAGTATGTAAATTTGATAGTCGGCTGGTCATAAGTTTACGAGAAAATTAAGAACAAACTAAGCGGAGTGCTCGCGCCACTAACGCTGTCACCCAAGTCGAGCGGGTGCAGAGTATTTCATTATTATATACATAGCTCTCGCTTTAACTTCATTTTATTGATTTAAATTACATTTTTAATACTATTCAAAATTTATCGAATAATCATGATTTCAATAAATAATTCTGTAAATTTCTTCTTTAACTTATTTTGTAATTTAAAAATTTTTGAATTGACAAATCTTATTTTGTAGAAGGTTTTTGGCGCTTATTTTTTATTAAAAAGTAATCAACTGCTGTAGATAAAGAGAATTTTTTAACTGAAGTCGTTCATCTTCAGTTGGAATAAATGCATGGTATTGCAATGTTCCTTTAATTGTTACTGCAGCATCAAATTTAGATTTTGAGCAGTTACATCGACATCGTCTTTGCTACTTAAAACTATTTATGTTTCTTGACAGAATTTTTTTGCCCAAACATAAAAAGCTAGTGCATTTAAAATGTGATTGTCACATGGTCTCCTACCATGAGCAGTCGGATGAAAATGCCACTCGACTGAGATTTCAAAATTGACTTTATGAACTAGTAAATTAGCAAAATTGCTTTTATTTTTAAAATGTTGACCTGCTCCAACTGTAAAATAATACAACTTCTTAGGTATTGCAAAATTTTTCTTTAAGTAATTGAAAACAGAAACATCATATATTATATCAACATTGATACAAATATGGAAGGATGTAATGTTTTTAGGTCTTATTAATATTCTTTGGTAACGTTAGATTTCAATTTTTTGTACAACTCTTATGTACGCGATGCATAGATCTGAGCTTGTGAGTAATTTGTTTGCTAAGTCAGTATTCATGTCTTCAAATTTTAAAACTTTTTTAAATTCTTGTTACGAGCAGCAGCACCTTTTTCTGAATACTGACCAACAGGAAGAGTATTTTATGAACAAAAGATGAAATATAATACCAAGAATACAGTCGAAAATAACGTTTGGCAGCATCTTGAGTATGGTTGTCAAAATCTTCAAGATCATTCACTTCTCCAATCACCAATTATCACAAGATGTAAGAAAATCTTCCAAACAACTTCTTATCAACACCAGTTATTTTAGAATCTAGCTCTGGGTCCGCAAAAAATCTTCGAGCTGTATTTCCATCATTGAATAGTCCATCTTGCATTGGTACATCTAATATTATCCCTGTTTCCTTTTTAAATCTTTAAATATGCTATTATTATCACCATTTCTTTTTTCTCGCTTGATTTTTCTTGTCATTTGTGAAATTTAAGATAATAAGCGATGTAAAGCATTCTAAGAATCGTACGACTTCGAACTAACAATTGTTAATCAAAAACTGTTTACTGGTCCCAAACTATTGCTAGAACAATTCCAATTAATATCTGAGTCATGAAAATTAAGTTAATTTACAATTCCTGAAAAGTAACCACAGCTGATACACGGAATTTGATTCGATTCCACGCTGCCTACACTTTCCCATCCAAATTGCGTTCAGCTTCTTCCCACGGCTGAGCTTTTTAATAAAGTGGGTTTCCTGAAAGAAACAGACAAACATTTCCTCATCAAGCTCATCAGTCGTCTACGAGAGTGAATATTGTAGACAATGCTTTTCGTTAGATCCATAATCAATACTGTCGCAACTCTCTTAATGGTGCTTGACTTTCCAAGGTTTATAACTATTAATTTCTTTCTGGAAATCATTTCTCCAATCAAGATCACTGTTTGTCTCCAGAATCATATCTACTTGTCATTTTGGGTTGCATACCTTAATGAAGTCTCTCTTTACCTTGTTCTGATACTAACGATCAGGATCGCTTCTTCCATATAGTTCACTGTAAAACAGGATATTCCTCTACTGAAAAAGCGACCGTAAAGAGGATTGAAAATGTAACCGTCAATAGTACATTAAATTAGACAGTAAATATAACCCAAAATATGATTGTAATAAGGGTGATATATTTAAAACAGAATTAACGACCGTAAATAGGGTCATTTACGGTCTTATTTACAATCGAATTTATGATATATTAGTGAATATGTATTTGGATCCACATGTCTGCTTTTATACGAAATGTTATTTATCTTTTCATTTAGAATCTTTATTGACAAATGAAATTTCCACTTCATTTGATGTTGACAAGATGCATCTGTTTTTATCCAAATTATAATTAGTTTTAAAATGATTTTAATATTTCTTACCGATATTATGAAATTAATATAATTATAATGACGAGATATTTAAAAAAAGAAAAGTGGTCAAGGAATTAATTATAATTTATATAAAGACTAGAACCGACGGTTCGTAAAAGGCAATAAGATAATGTAATGTAATATTAATAGAAGATATATTATATATCATACTACAATTGTTCGGTTTAGTTAAAGAATAAATATCTATTACTTAGAAGGAAGAATCTATTTAACAACTTAAGAAAAATTATAAAACTTTTTTTATCTTTCAGGACTTATAAATGAATGTAGAAAAATCACAATTTTTAAATCTGATTGCTTCAAAAGTAATAATTCAATTACAATATTTAATTTTTCCACATAATATTTTCCAAAACAACTATAGAATATTGTTAAGTTTTAAAATATATTAAAAATGCTGAAATTATTAAATAAATGTTTTTTTTTTGTTACAGGTGACACTATCTATTTCTATTCTTATTAGTCTTCACGTGTTCTTTCTTCTAGTCGTCGAAATTATTCCTCCTACTTCCTTGGTGGTGCCGCTTCTTGGAAAGTACTTAATATTTGCTATGATCCTCGTTTCCATAAGGTAAGAATATTTTCAAATTACTTATGTATAGAGTAATGTAGTTAAAGTAGTAACGTCAGAAGTGGACCACTCTTTGGTTTTCATGCTTTAGAATATTCAGAAATTAACATTTTTAAACATTTATTGCGTTTATTTGTAGAGAAAGGGGTTACCTAACTTTAGGCAAACACACATTTAAAAATTTTTTATTTTAACATATTGTTTAACATCTTTATACAAAAAAGAGAAATTTGCGATATCATGAATTTGCAGACAGAAATGGGCCACCTAAGTTTTTCATCTAAAATAAGTAAAAGGATCAAGCACTGCAATTGTTTATATTAAATAATTAATTTTGTCAATGAATAGTATTGTAAAACCAAACACAAGCCGTGCGTTTCGAAATTTTTATTTGATTTGTAGTATAAAGTAATTTATTTAATACTTTTCTCATTTTACATTATATTTTAAAGACTTACCCACTTCAGACAAAAGCAGTTCATTTTCCAAAACTAAGTTGTAAAACTCCGTGCAGTCCAAATTTTTAAAATTAAACGCAGTCTGAATAATTCCTTTAATGTCAGGAATTTCAAGGCGATTTCTTTCTTTTGTCCATTGGCTATTTATTAACGAAAATATTTGTTCGACATTCGCATTATGGGCGGGAATAGTAAAGCAAAATTGTGCTATTTTAAGAAACTCAAAAAATGTCAATATATGAGCATTTGAGAAAGTAATCACTCAATAATTCGTCTGTTAACATTTTTTCTTTTTCATCAGAATTTAAAAGTATTTCGACATGTGATTTCAAGTTACACCACTGATCAAAGAGTTTAGTTTCATCGACAGTTACATTTTTCGTTTGTAAATACTCCAGAGTTTTGGTAACTTGATCCCATTGTGGAACACTTTGCAAACTGATCCAATAAAAAATATTGAACTCTTTAAATGGTTTTGACCATGCTTCTAAATATCTTAAGCACTTTTCGTACATGCTGAAAATTTGGGTTTTTACATTCGCGGCTTCAATTTCAAAGCCATTTTCTGTAGCTTCACGAAAAATTTTAGTTACAGACATGGGCAGAAAGCTTTGAGAAATTCTCCCTTGCAAATATTTTTGACATTGATTTAACATTTCTGCTACTTCTAATATACAGTTGTTCGATCTTTCATTTCCTGCAATGTGCAAATGAAATATTGACATTAACGATTGCACAGCCCACAAATAACATTCCTCAAATTCAGATTCGAAAAAGTTTTTTAAAATCTTGGGTGCATCATTCAGAAAAAGAAAAAAATGATTTTAAGGGTTCGTGCATTTGCATTTGAAGAACTCTATGAACTGCCGGAAATAACGACAACCATCGACTTTTAGAGTGTTTCAATAAAACTCTATATTCCGTCTCAACAAAATCATAAAAGTTCTTCAGTTTTTCAGTTCTAACTTTATACATTGAAAAATAGTTATAGATTTTAAGGATAATAGATTCAAGATCTTTGCCTGCTCGCTTAACACATCCTAAATTCGTATTACAGTTGTCACCAGTGAAGGCTATACATTTGTTGTTTAGACCACGTGTTTTTAAAACTTCAAGAATCATGTTGGAAATTGTTTCAGATGCTTCATCTTTTATATTTTGAATATCGAGAACTTTTGTCTGGATTCCCTTATTTTTATAATCAAAATATTGGATACAAAGAGGAAATAGTTTTGTTGAACCATGGTTACTGCCATCAGTTTGTACTCCCAAATAAAAAATATTTTGTAAATCATTCATAGTCAGTCTTATAGTTTAAGGAGCCAAAACTCCATTAATTATAGCTTCTGTTTTTGTTCGACCACAAGAAATCATTTGAGCAATTGTTGAATCTTTGTAAATAACTTTATGAAGCTGCGTACTACAATCAGTTGATCTGTAACTTTGATGATTACTTTAAAAATGTTTTCTTTAAGGTGTTTCTTGATGCCTAACCTACTTGATCCAAAGAAGTGGAAAAGAACTAAAGAAGTTAGATATGTACAATAGCAAACCACATTTTCAATCAGGAGTGGGATATGCTGATATGCTTACTGGGTAAACGTCAGCTGTTATTGTTTTACATAACTTTATGCCCAATTTTAATTATATATGCAGTCCTCCTTCGAGAATTACTTTCAGTGGTAGAGAAAGTGGTGGTGTTTTAATTTGTAACAAAATTGAAAATTGTAAAATGGGTTGCATAATTTAAATCAATTGTATCTCCATATAGTTGGTAACAGTTCATTATTTGCAATACGAAAATCTTTGTACACTAAATCGAACAGAATGGGTAAACTGCTCGGGGATATTATGGAACTTAATGAATTTGTATCATTAAATATTCCTACACCTCATGACTTAATGGGAACATTTACTTATAAGGGATCTTCCGGATCCAGCATTTTAGACTTAGTTTGATATTTTCACAGTGGATTCTATATGTTAGGAAATCTTAAAACATACCACAGGGCCACTCTCTCAGATTACTGACCAATTTTGACACATTAGTTTTCTATGAGTTTCTGAAAAGCACTATATTCTTTCTGTCTGACAGTAAAATTCAATAAAAGTTTATTTTTAATAGATACATACAATTTAAGTTTATTGTTTATGACGTTTCATATCTCTTCGATAATTCTCCTACAAAGAAGTATCATGAATTTGGTAAAGAAAAAATTTAATTATTTTCAAATGCAACTTATCATTACTGAAAAACGTGAAATATTTTTCTCATTCGAGAAGCGGATTCAATTTCAAGAACATATAAAATCACGTATTTCTCCAACGACGTGTGTGAGTGAATTAAAAAAAAGTCGAGTTCAATCAAAGCAGGTTCTCGCGAAAAAGTGTAAGGTTGGATTTCTGATAGTTTTCCTCGTCGCTGAACTATCAATTCGCTCGTTAATTTCCCCAGGGAAGTTCTTCGCGTAAAAGGCGTACAAAGAAACCCAAGTGTACTAGAGAAATTTTTACACGTCTCACATTCTCTAATACTTAAACTATTCTAACAGCAGCATACTATATCATTCGTCTAAAACTCTAAATGAAATATAAAGAACATGAATAACATTTTTCTAACCCATTACAAATTATAATTACAAAATTGACAGTTTTCAATAAAGTCATTATTTGTTTTGCCTGCAATCCTAAGAAAATTTTTGAAAATTGTTCTCTTAATTAACAAAAATGAACATTTAGTCATATAGAATGAGAATTTAAAGTTGATATGCGCGATTAAGAATGAAAATTATAATTTTTTTCTAATTAATTGTTGAAATGTTACATAATCAGGTTCATGATAAAAAATGATGGTATTATTGTGGATAGGTATAATTAATAATAAATTATTTATATTTTCTATTAATTTGCACAATAATTGCAATTAATAGTATTATTAACTATACTAAGAAGATTTATAACACGATCGGTAAATAAATATCCTTTTCAAACTATTAGTATCAAACAAGTCCTTAAACCGCCTATGGATCGAAGTAAAACAAGCAGGAAACTAATCCTCAAACTTGTCGCCTTCCTATAAGTCAGTTATGTTTAACTTTTCTGTATATATACGCAAAGTTTACAATAAAATGCACTTTTATGAAAACTAGTAATAGAATTACGATAAACTTGTTAACAATTAATACTTTCTGCAAGTTTACTAACGTAAAGGAACGTTCTCAAGAAGATAAACATGAATAGAATTTATTCCGTATTTTAAATTAAATGAATTATTTTAGAAGTACTTTACATGCAACAGTTTTATACTGATAATGAATTGTAAAATTGAATATTTAAAAATTGTAGTACTAAGAAAGTAACAAGTTTACTTATCAATGCATAAAGTACTTATTGTATCTATTGAAAACTACCATATGGGTTTCGATCTAGGTTCGTAGACTCTCGTACAACACATAAAATTATGTTTATTTTGTAAATATTTTAATGCAAAGTAATTAAAATATTGCAGCATTTACATAGGTAAATATCGGCCTGTAATTAAATATTGCAGACAAAAAACGCTTTCTGAAATAAGTCAATAAAAAATATTCAAGTTCATCCTTTTTCGTGTTCTTAAACAATTGGGAATCTTCTAAGATGCAGTTTGTACCAGGGGGCACTTGTACCAAAGAATTTTTAGTGATGACACAAATTACAATTACGTTTCAGTGAATTCAGCTTAATTTCTTTCTATTATAAATGAAAACTCTGGCTCTCATATCTGCTTATAAAAATTCAAATAGAGATGACAGAATCGTATTAAATAATACAAAATCGTTAACTCGATATGCTATAAAATAGTATAACTTCATAAAAATGAAGCAAGAAAATCAAACATGAATACGACCTCTCAACCAATAAAATATCACTGAATGATAAAAACATAGTAATACCTACGAAATTCGTTTGCTGTTTCGCGTAGTATGGTAACTCACACTGGTTATTATAGTTAAATATTGACTAGTAGATGGCGAATGTGTTCATTAATAATAAAGACAGACCTCGTTGCAATTTGAAAGAGCTTTTACTTCTCAGAAGATATGGGCGTGCGCTCTGAAAAGAGCCCTTACGGGCCAATGAACTTGTGCGGGGTGTGAATGGAAACACTTCTGAAATTAATGTCCCAGAATGTCGACGACCGGTCGACCCAGATTTCCACTAACGAATTCCAATCCAGAATATCCTTAAGTTTAGAAACTAAATAAAAGTCGTCACAATAATCCTAAAATTTGAACAGGAATTAAATGGTTTTACATCTGTAATAAAAAATGTTTGTGAGATTTTGCAATCGAAGATTTTATGTAAACAAAATATCTTCAAATGTTGATACATAAAAAAATAATCTGTTCACAAGGAAAGTATAAATATTAATCATAGACCACAAAAGGTTAAACTTTGAATGCGTCAAAAGAACCTGCTACAAAACAAACCTTCAAACCTTAATTGAGCACACAACTTTAGATTATTTTTTTCTTTTTAGACACAAATTTTACCCAACAAAAATATTTAATTAGATTAAAAAGCGGCGCACATTTTTAAAGATTTATTTCAAGTTTCATCAGCTTTAAAAGAAGTAGATATTAAAATTTTACCAGCATCAATGCACGGTTTAAATTTTAATTTAAAGATTCATAGATCTTAAAATTTTAATACAAGGTAATTTTGATTAAAAAGAAATTCTGGATTTAAGTATTTGCGGATTACGTACAATAAACAATGCATTTACATCTGGGATTAAATTTACAAAATTTCAAATTATTCAGATTTATCGATCACTGTTTAATTTATTTAATGCATCATAAATACAATTCTCTGAAACAAAAATATTTCCTCCAATAAATTGATTCTCTAGATAGATTAAAAATTTGTATGTGGATGACCTTTAGCAGCTGATATGAACCTTTCTTAAAATATAAAGTATAATATTTCTAAATTCATCAATGAGAGATCAGTAATTTTATCATTGTAGCTAAAAATTAGCGTGTGAAAATAAATGAAACAAAATTACGGTTTGTTGGTAACAAAGTTAAAATATAAAAGTTATAACTATAGTTTCTGTGTAATAAAAACGGAAGTTTTGATAAAAGTAGGAAGAGTAATCCGGCTTTGCAATATTACGTGCCGAAACGCCAAAAGCGACCGTTACCTTTTACAATGAATCTGACGTGACTATACTTCTACGTTACCGAACACTGCGCTTGTGAGCATACTTACCGTATATACATATATACACACAGAATTGTGAAAATAAGGTTCATTACTCGTCAAACTAACGTGATGATCCTGCTTTTATTGATGGCATTTACTTTAGTTGAACTAAGTATATATTATCTACTTTCATTAGGAAATGCAATATCGTTAAGCAGAACATACATTAATGCCAGATGTTACTTGAATTCAAATTAAATATTTTTATTAGCATAGTAGTTAAGCTTTTAATTATTTTAAGAAACGTAAATACATTAAGTCCTGGAGTTCGATCTGTTACATGTTTTGTTACATGTGAGATTTACAGAATAAAAATTGTTATCAAAGCACATAGCGCAAAATGCAAATTTATATTAATAATATCTTTAGAATAAAAATGCTGAATAGTAAGGCTCTTGCATTAATTTGAAAGCTGGCTTAAATACGACGGTTTTCATACCGTAAGACGGTTAGATTGGAAATTCCAGTGAGCAGAGGCAAGAGATGGTTCCACAAGACACAAACTTCCGCTTACTAACCACTAGACCGTTAGCTGCTGCTTCTCCTTCGAGAGTAGAATCCCATTTTGAACGTAGCCTGATTACAAAATTGCGATATCACTCTTCTATATTGCATTATACTACATAATTCACTAATTCTTGAATTACATTATTTTGATTCACTACCAAAGCGGTGAAGACGCTAATGTGAGAAATTATGACGTACCAATGAATACAGAATATTTTTAAAAATTCATTTTTGTCATTCACTTTAAAAATTTTACGTAAAAACTTGACTGATAGTTTTGTTCAAGTTACATCTATTTATTATAATTTTTTGCAAATGTATTTTGCAAAAATACATTTGCAATGATATTTAAAATATCATTATATTAAATGATAATCTATTTAATTCTGCTAATATAGACAGTATAGAAATTACAATGGAAAATCTAGCCACAGTCTAAAAAATTCGATGTTTCCAGGACGGAGGCAAGTGCTGTAAACAAGTGAGACTAAAAGAGCACCTATGACATTTGGATCATACAAAATTTTATGCAACAAAGACATGTTGTGGTCACTTTACGATTCCTGTATTATCACATGTTAGTCATGGTAGGCCACTTGGTGAGCAGTCATGGTCAGGAGTATACTCATTATTATCCTGGAACCTTGTTCGCAGATCAATAATGGGTCCATTATTGTCAAAGGATAATATCGAGTGTACCCCTACCATAACTACTCGTTCTGGGCAATAAAGAAGAGCTTAGCATGCGTCGATACAGATAGCGCAGGGTTATCAAAATATATTAATGATTTTTCGTTTTTTGTCAGGGTGTCTACTGAAAATATGACTTAAAATTCCAGGACATTTTCAGGGCATTCCAGGACTGATTTCTTATTTTTCCAGGACATTTATATGTGCTGCCAAAGTTGCCACAAGTCAGGGAAGTCAAGGAATTCAGGGAAAAGTCAGGGATTTTTAGGTACTAAAAGTACTGGAAAAAATTAAATTTTTAGAATTTATAGGAAAGTTCTGAATTTTGGTGTCTTTTTTGTTTGCCTTATAAACTATGAACTTGCCAAGAATTCTAATACAAACCCATAAATTTTTTCTATTTTTGACAATAATTTCTTTTTAAATAACTTTTAAATAAATTCGCATAAATTCAATTCTGTTCAAAAATTTTTAAAAATTCTTGTCAAATATCAACTATTTTTATAAATAATAAGACTTTTCTCCAAAATTCAATTATTTTCAAAAAATTTAATAAAATTCTTGGCAGAATTTCAATTATTTTTAAAAAATTTCCTCATTTCAATTATTTTTGATATCTAGGGGAAGTGCGCCGGTTGTGGGCACCCCTACGTAAACTTTGACATCAAGCAGATTTTACTGATCTAAGTATTGCAAGTCGTGTTCGTTGACAATACGAACTTTTCGTATTAATAACGAAACAAATATATGCATTTGTGTAATAGCTGTGAGCATAATAAAGAAAATTTGCATTAAATAAATAAAAAAGTAGTTTTGTATTGTTTTCGAAGAGCAACATATGGGTGTAGATTCGTTCAGAAAAAAAGGGTTTAATTTTTTTTTTGCAGTGTTGTTATTATATTTTGTGATATACCTTCGTGTTTAACCAAAATCCTGCATCACAAAATGTGTTGATCTTTTTAAAAAATGACTGTCATTTCTGGTTGTGGGCACCTTTATGTTAAGGAGGCTCAACCATCTGACAATGATGTGGACTACTGTCTCATCTATCTAAACTTTCTGCCAAGGAAAGTGACAGCCGCAAACTCCATTAAATGTAATGAATATAGTCGTTCAGTGCATTAGAAGTGCGTTATGTTATGCGTACTAGCTACTTCACATGCAAGCATTATGCTTTTGTTAGCGATCTTAAAATAAAGAAACTTTCATTTCTTCTTTATTTGTGTTGGTTTCCTTTAATATTTTTTCATTTTTAGCGGATTTTTCAAGGGTGCCCACAACCGGGTACAAAAATTTTTTTGTCAAAAAATTTCCATTTCACTAAATTTCTAATAAAACTTTTTTATTTAAAGGAATCAATTTAATTCCTTTACTGACAGTCACCTTAGACCTCTAGCTTTAAATTCGTACACATACATTTGTATAATATGCACATGGACAAATGTTATGAGGCAAAAACAAAAGGGTGCCCACAACCGGAACACTTCCCTTACTATTTTAATAAAATTTTCCAAAAGAATTATATTATTTAAACAAAATTTTAATAAAAATTTAACAGGAATTCAATTACTTACCAATTTCTTTTATAAATTTCTTCACATCAATTCAATTTTTTTTAATTTTTTAATAAAGTTTCTCGAATGAATTCAAATATATAAAGAAAATAAAAAAAAATAGTCTGAGAAATTCAATTATTTCGAAAAATTTAAATGAAATTCTTTTAATAATTGTGTTATTTGAAAAAATGATGACAACATTCTTTGCAAGATTTAGTTCACTAAATTGTGAAATGAATTCTTAAGAATTCATTATTTTCACAAATAATACATTTTTTATAGGAATTCAATTATTTAAAAGAATTTGAATAAAGTTCTTCGCTAGAAATCAATTATTTTCATTCTTGAGAATTTAATTATTTTTAAAACTTTTGATAAAATGTTTTATAAATTTGAAAAATTATAATAAAATCGGTCATAGAATACAATTATATTCGTAAAATACAACATTTTTTCTAGAAATACAATTTTTGTTAAAAATGTTTGTCAAACTCTTCGAAACAATTCAATTATTTTCGTAAAAAATAAAATTCTTCTAACCCGTGTGGAAAAAGCCCAAGTTCGCCCGAATAGAAGTCGGTTTCTGGACTAATTTTTCACGTAAAAGGAATATCAGATCTGGTAGGGGACAAGTCGGGTTCAGTTTTTTGAAAGCCTTACTAGGAAATACTTGAATTCTGGACAGTTTAATTTCAACTTAAAAAATTTAAAGTTATTATCGTGACATAAAAGTAATATTTCTTAATCCAGAATTTCTTTTTTTATATTAATAAAGTTTTTACCTGCCACTGAATCTGCATCTTTAGTTGAAAACTGGAATTTTTTCATTTTGACTTCAAAATAACAAACAAAAATTTTCAGTTATCAAATTTGACACAATAACATACAATAAATATATAAAAATAGAAAACATTTAAATATAGAAAATATAAAAAAATAGAAAATTATATTTAAATTAAATTATAATTATATTTCAATTATTTAAATGTAGATCATATAAAATTTTTGAACTTTTCAAAATTTAATTATTTTCTGTCAAACTACACAGCTGATTAACAATAAAATATAGAAAATTAATACTGTTTGTGTTTATAAACGTGTATTTTATATTAAAAGAAAAAGTAATATGTGTAAAAGTTTAGCAAAGTAAAATTCAATTATGCAAAAGGTTTAAAAAAATAATTGTTTAGGTTACAAAAACTTAAACAAAGTTTATGTGTAAATTATATTTTTACCTCAATAAATTATCTTGTTTGAAAATTCTTCAGAATATATTCTTTTTTTACAGTTGAAATTATTCTTCTATTTCTGCTTCGAATTCTAATCTTATTGGTTATAAAAAAAAGATAAAGTTTTTTAACCCTAAAAAATGACAGTTATAAAAAAGATGAATAATTTCACATTATTATTTTAACCTTTTAATTTTCAGGAAACCAAAGACATAAAAACAAAAAATTTTCCAAACATTTCCTGTGCATTGAATAGCTTACTTTTTCTTTTAAAAATAAAATTGAAATTTGAGCAAGTCTTCTTTGAAGAGGTTGCTTTTTTAAAACCTAGTGCGAGCAGTTATTGTTCCAGGATGTCAATTTGACATTTCAATTTGTTTTTGCATATAAAACACAAGTTTAATTACGAATTAGTTAAAAAAAATAATTTTCAAAAAACCATTATAATATTAGTCAGGCCCTAGTAGAGTGCTCTTAGATTTCGCCCAAATAGCCACCGAATAAAATGGTGTATCAATTCTGGCTGGGATCCAGCCAGAAGCCCGATAAGTGCCCAGGTTACGTCTATGATCCCTTCCCATAACACGACTAGCGCCCAACTTTAAGTCGGGCTCCCCGGCCATGGCACGGCTAGAGCCCAGATTCAATTTCCACACGGGAAGCAATTCAATTATTTAAGAAATTTTAATAAAATTCTTCCCAAGAATTCAATTTTTGAAAAATAAACATTTTCACAGGAATTCAATTATTAAAAAAAAAATTTTTTTCAATTCTTTGTCAGATTACAATTAATTATTTTCAATTATTTTATTGAAATTTCTAAATAGAATTTAATTATTTTTAAAAAGTTTTTAAAAATTCTGCAAAAATTCAATTATTTAAAAAAATTTGAATAAAATTCTTCACAAGAAATTAATTATTTTCATAAATAATAATATTTTTTCTGGAATTCAATTATTTTTATCAATAAAATTTTCACAGAAATTCAATTCTTTAAAAAGATTTTTAATAAAATTCGTTGCAAGAATTCAATTATTTTTAATAAATAACAAAACTTATCGCAGAATTTCAATTATTTTCATAAAATTTTAAATAAAATGATAGAAAATTGCATTTATTCTTACAATTTTTTTTTAAATTCGTCGAAAGAATTCAATTGTTATTAAAAATTTTGATAAAATTCTTCATAAAAATTCAATTTTAAAAAAACATGCAATTACTGAATAAATTATTAATTTTTGTATTTAAATAATTGAATTCTCGGAAAATTTTCTAATAAAAATTTATTAAAAAATGAATTTCACTTAAAATTTTAAATTATAATTGAATATTAAAAACATTATAGCGTGAATTTTTAGAAATAATTGAATTTTGAAAAGGGTTAAAATTAAAATCTTTGAAAATTTGAATTTTTAGTTACATTATTCTTATGAAATAAAATAATGATTTTATTACTTTGTCATCTTAAATTTTTTCATGTTTTATTATAGTATTCTCATAAGAAATTGAATTTAAGAATCTTAATTTCCATAGAAAAATAATAATGATTAAATATTTATTTAAGAAAGAAGTTATTAATGTTCTTCAGGGTCAGGGAAAAAGTGAAAATATTGTCTGGAAATCAGGGAAAAGTCAGAGAAAAACAAAAATAAAATTTTATGGCAACCCTGTGTAATATTATTTCATATTACGATTAAAATAATTTAAATTAACCTACTTGAACAAAAATATTTATTTTATTATAAAAGAGTTAAAAATCAATATTTTAGATACCAGTTTCTTTAATCAAATGACAAATTAAAATATTTTTTGATGGATCAAAAAATTATTTTTTTAAATTTGAGTAAAATTTTTAAATTATTGAATATTGAAAAGCAAAATATGGAAAATTCGAGGACAAAAGTTCAATATCCAGGACATTTAAGGACATTTCAGGACATTTTTTCAAATTCCAGGACATTTCCAGGAATTCAAGGACTTTAAGGACCAGTAGACACCCTGTTTGTTCACATAGACAGAAATAGTTTTATTACGTTTTGTATCCATTACAATTTGCAATATATGCAACTTATTTCTTATGTAGTACCGGTTAAAATTGTCAATCCGCACTTTATTTCATTAACACAAAAGACAATTTATTTTCTAAAATATCTTATAAAGGCCCAAAACAAGATAATTCTTTAAGCCTAGGTGTACCAACCATAGTTGCATAAAAATTGTATAATTTTAATAAACGTAAAGTAGAATTTTAAATTTCAAGATTTTGCGTTGAACGAAATTCCTTTTTCACGCCAAAATCGAAAAAAGCACACTTAAAACCTATAAAAAACATACTTTTTTTTTTTTTTTTTGCTTAGGGACTTTTGGGAAATCTGCCTACAGATACCTTAGATTCCGCACTCCAAGGTTATGTGGGGTTGGTATGATAAAAAACAAAAAGAAATATAAAAAAAAGAAAAATAAATAAATGTTATAATAAATTTAACAAACTGGCGACCTACTACCAGCCCGACCCACTAAAACCCGTAACTCTTCTTTTGGAGCCCTTGTTTTGGGCGTTAATGGGATATATTAACTTCAAATTTATTGTCTTTAAGATAATGAAACCTATTTAAATTACGCAAAAAAATGAGACATGAACAAAAGAATTAGTTTAATTAACAATTAATACTCAAAATAATAACTGAAACATTTATACTTTTAATTTAATTGAAAATTTTCTCATGAAAAATGCATCAAAAGTGTTTCCGTCTTAACTGTTGGAATGTAAAGGTGAAAACTAAGAAGAAATGTTTAACCTGTGAAGTAAATTCTTTACAAGAAATCCCTGGTGAATGGAAGCCGTCATAGTACACTCGAAACTCTTTTTTCTATTTTATACTGAAAGAAGAAACTTTTCGAAAACGACTTTCAGAAACCGGAAGTTAAATGGTTTTAAATGTGAACACGAAGAAGAATTTAACCCTTTAGTGCTCAAGTGTGCAAAATTTTGTCCTCAAATTTAAGGTCTAATTTAGAAACATAAAAGCCAATGTGAAGAAATATGAAGAACTATTTGAATTCGGTTGAAGCCCTTTAATTACGGTTTTAGCCATTGAAACATTTAAAATATTTTGTGTTTCCTAACTTTCATCACGTATAAGTAAACGTGAACTATAATGTCTTATTTTTCTTCTTTTATGTAAATTTTTACTTTTCTTTATTTTTTATTACATTTTTCTTAATTTTACTTTGCTTGCATTACGAAAATTGTATTTGAATCTCAAAGTACAAACGATAATTTGCAAGCTTCTTTCTGGAAGTTAACATAAGTAATTGCTCTATTAGCTTCAAAATTACACGACTTCGTAATGCACATTTCGTTAGACAACGTTAGAACATAATAGTCTTTGAACTTTTCCCGCAGTAAATGTCGTATTCAAATAAGAATCCGTCAGAACCGCATAATGCCCGCATCTTTATGCTAAATTGAACAGGTTTGGTAAGAATATATTTTTTAAATCGTAAACGACTCTAAAACTTTATCTTTATTTTATCTCCAGAGATAGCAGTTCAGGAAAAAGCAAATCTCCTTATATTACAATTAAATATTTTCAAAAAAGTAACAACCAGAGATATGGTTTTCTTTAATCTAGACATTTCATTCTTCTTAACCCTAGGAGAACACATGGGATCATTTTGATACCACGATTTTTTACGAGAAGCTTCTTATCTATTGTTTAATATTTTTATAAGGATTTTCGAGTAAGACTTATTTTACAGAGTTTAAACTATATTTAAAAAAAATTCTTCAGTTGGATCAGATGAACAATTCAAATTTAGTTGAGCTTTGAAAAATGATCTAAAAAAGAGGTGTGTTCTTCGAAGGTTAAATTAAAAACATAACCAACATAATAGACAACATTGGAAATCTTTTACATATTTTAATGGATAAAGAATGAAATTATCGAGTTTCAATTAAATCCAATGAGTTTTTAAAAATTCATCTGCCATATTGGATCCGCCATTTTGAATTTTGAAAATGGGACCTCAGATTTGTAATCGGCGATTTTTTTTATAAAAAATTATAGTAGAATTTTTCTACTGGTTTCTAGGTACCTAAAAAAAGGTTTCAAACTTCATTACAAAATTGTTTCCACATTTTGACGTTAAAGGGTTAAACAAAATTAAAATATATTAAACATATTCAGAATTTTAAATCTATAAAATAGTGTTTTTTGTTATTGAAAACTTTATTATTATTTATTCTAGAATTGAAAACAATCTATCGACTAATTAACACAATTATTTTCACTTTTCCGATTCTTTCAATGACAGCAGGATTCTTTTCTCCACAAATACAAGTTGGAAGCAAGGCATTTGCAAGTTAAGCACGATTTAACTTTCAAATCAATTGAAAGACAACTAACTATTTTTTCATTGATGTTGGAAACATTATTCTAGAAAATAGTAAACTTGAATATCAAACAAGGAAATAAAAATAAAATCAATGCAAGCTAATAATATTTTTAAATTGCATTTTAAAAGAAGGAATTTTTTTAATTTAATCTTTAAATAGTATTTTAATATTTTAATATCTAATTTATAAATTCAATTTATTTACAAAAAAATTTAAATGGCTTTAAATTTTATAACCAGAATATGTTAACTTGTTACAATTACACATTAAAACAATATTTATATACTGTCATACACACACTATTGTATCCTACATTAAAAATTAATCACCATTCATATGACTATATTGTTTTACGAAGTATAGAGCTCAGTGAAACTTACTCTGACAATTTTATATAATTTAATGACCTTATGTGCCATAAATTATAAATTCGCACTCGTATAAGAGGAAATTTTGTTTAAACCATAAATTATTAGAACTTTGTTGTAAATGTTAATATGAGTTAAGTATGTGGAAAATTGAAACGCATAAAAGAATTTAATATTAGTAATTATGCAAAATCACCTGATTTTTAAAATAATAATTTCGATGTCTTAATTTTTAAACTTGGTTAAAAATGGTATTTTTAGAGAGATTTTAGATTCAATTTGCTAAAAATATTAAAGATATTTTATCTCTTAATAATCAAATTATTTCGGATAAGTTGATAATTGATCTTGTTTAGACAAACATAAAGTTTGAAAAAGAGCTTCTGACAAGAACAAACAAAAAGGTGAGATGTATTGCCGAAAGGGTCACGTAGATTTTTGGATACTACGTGCTTGGGGTAAGAAAAGTAGATTTAAGAAAAGCGATCGAAATTCATGTGACTGAAAACATGACGCAGTGGTCAGATTGAAGATTCACTGGGATAGTTTTGTCTCTAAAACCATTCCTCCCTATGAAATATTTCGGTTTATATTATATAGTTAAATTGCTAAACAAATATAAAATAATTTTTATTAATGTTTATCATTATCATCGTAAATAAAGATATCTATTATTAAAAATGAAAAATTTTGTACCAGGGGATGGTGTTAAAAATGACATTTCCCTCAACAGAGAAAAGCTGTTTTACAACTAAAAATTCCTTTTTTCTGTAGAAAGGTACTGATTTATTTCTTACGGAGAATTCTAACAGTTTACAATACATCTTTGAAAAATACAAAATTGGGGAGAAACTTTACGATAACTTCGCATACAACTTCATTGAGAAATGTATCGCCAAACGCAGAAAGTCTGAAGAAAGAAAAATGACTTTGCTTTTGCAGAAACTCACTCTTGGAAAGTTTCCAATGTCTATGGAGGTTAAAAGCAAGAATTGAAAAGATGGTCAAGAAAAGAACGATTAACGATCAAACTTGAGAGACGCATTTTTCTTTCGAGTACAAGATTAAATTTGTAAAATATTTTTTTTATTTATTTTTTTATAAGACAGTGGATTTATTTCTTTTCTAATTGTAAATTTTACAAGTATTTTACAGTATTTTTATGGTTTTTAAGTAATTAAGTAATTTTACAGAATTCAAAAGTCATAAAATGTTGATGTACTGTTGCATGTTCTTGAGGTAAGTATACAATCGTTGTTTTTCGACTTCGTTGGAGGAATTATATTCGTCTACTGGATTAAAGTCTGTCCAAGACCACATTTTGCCTCCTTTTACGAAATAATCTTTGTTATTTTTAAAACTAATGCTGTTGGGTCAGACTTTATTTCTATTAATATGATTAAATTGGCTCTTCCTGTCATTTTTCTTGTTCTCATACACATGTATAATTATTCGTTTCAAATGGGTATTTTTCCTGATATATGGATGACTAGTATTATTTGACCCATTCCTAAAATAAACAATCCTAAAACACGGACTTATTTTAGACCGATTACTATGATTTGTGCTATGTCAAAATCACTTGAAAAGATTTTATGTGCTCAATTCTGATATGAAGCTCTGTGTTTTTTATTTCTCGAAGGCTTTTCTCTTAGTTAATCATGAAATATTAATTCGTAAGCTAAGGGCCTTCAATGTATCTGTATATGGGCGATGTCCAAGTTAGTCCCGTGAGGGGAAGTAGCCTTCCCCCACCATGCGGCACACCAAGTCGAAACTGAGTCCCCGAGCAACCCTCGCAGCGGGGGCGCTTGGTCCCTCAAACCCTCATTAAGGAAAACTGTTAATGACTTTTCTATAAAAATATAAATTTGTTAAATAGTAACATTTTTAATTTTTCATTGACATATTTAAATTCCTTACTTTCTCACGATTTCATACATATGTTGTTTATCAAAAAAAAGTTAAAATTAAAAAAATTTGTTATTTTTTTCAGATACATAGAATGAAGTTAACTCTACCAAAAACCTTACCTATTATCAAATAAATATTTACTATATCACTTAGGTTTTATCTAAATCAATTTAATGCTATTTGACCCAATAATTGCATTATTTGAAGCATATACCATTTAACTTAATTTTTTAATTTTAAATTTTTTTTTGGTAAACAACATATGTATGAAATCGTGAGAAAGTAAGGAATTTAAATATGTCAATGAAAAATTAAAAATGTTACTATTTAACAAATTTATATTTTTATAGAAAAGTCATTAACAGTTTTCCTTAATGAGGGTTTGAGGGACCAAGCGCCCCCGCTGCGAGGGTTGCTCGGGACTCAGTTTCGACTTGGTGTGCCGCATGGTGGGGATAAGCTGCTTCCCCTCACGGGACTATCTCGGACACTGCCCCTGTATATGTGTGCATATGTCTTAAAATTTACATTGATTCTAGATTTCATAAAGTTATTGATAGTAATGGAAATTTTTCGGAATGGAACAGACTAGAATGTGGTGGACCTCAAGACGCAGCTCTTTTTGCTTTACTTTTTATTATTTTTGTATTGGATTTTGGAGAAGGACTTAAATATTGTAAATTCCATAAATATGTAGATGATTTTAAGATTTACTTATCGGGCCCTCTGCACACACTTTCGGATATGCTTAAAAAGATACAGTTTAATATTGACTATGTTGTTGAGTGGTCTAAAGATAATATGCTTTCTCTTAATTCTAAAAAGACTCATGCAATGGTTTTTTCATCTTCGAATAATCCTTCTATTAAACTTTAATAACCCTTCCTCCTTTACTTAAAAATAAAAATACTACTTTATACAAAGATACATTAAAGGATCTTGAATTAATTTTAAGCAGAACTCTTTCATAAATGGAACAAGTCTATGAAATCTCACTTGATACTTACAGTTTTATAAAATTTAAGTGATTCACTTCTCTTGCAGTTTGAAAACGTCAAAATAAAATACAATAAAACGTTCATTTTTAGACATGTTTTTTTTAAATTAAACATTAAGAAGCAAAAATACACTTATCTAAGAATAAGGAAGAATCAGAATAAAGAAGATATAAGTGCGATTAGTTTACCTCGAATTTCGCAGAGTGAATAGTTCCAGTATTTCTCTCCTATGCTACTTGAAATGAATTATTATGATCGCCCTACTACTTGAAAAGGTGCTAATGGTCCTGGACGGTATTTGTAAAGATATTCAAAGATTCCTTTTCTGCTTGAAGTAGAAAAAGGATCTTTTTGGAGAATTTTGGTATGATATGCTTCTTTCACAAAGAATCTACTGCAAAACTTCAAATAATTTATGAGACACCGTAATATCATATAAAATAAGGAGCACGATTCCAAATGTAACGTAAATTTTTAAGCCCTCTTCTACCATAAATATGTATCTGACACCTTTAGTAAATTTGTCTTATTTCCTTGTAGTGTTTATTATATTTTTAATATTTAAACATCATCTAAACAAGAAATTAATAAATTTAAAAAATATATTCTCATTTTTTAAATTACTGCACAAACTTCTTCTGTTTATAAAATAAGACAAGCGTAATTTAATATCATAATAAAAACAAAATTATTTACAAATTCTATAGCTTTTTGTATATTTCTGTTTCAGCATCTGCGTCACTGTAGTGGTACTTAACGTTCATTTTCGCTCACCACAAACTCATAAAATGGCACCATGGGTGAAAAGAGTTTTTATTCATATTTTACCCAGGCTATTAGTGATGCGGAGACCTCAATATAAATTCGATACGAATCGGTAAGTATATAATAAAGGATATTACTGTAAATTATACAATAATATGATTGAAAACATTCGACTATTATGTTTAAGCTGACATTTTCACATAATCTAACAAGTAAAGCTCTAAGCACAATAGTTTCCTGAACAGGGACTCAATCGTACTCGCAACCTTAAGAATGAGTCAGAGAAGGATAAAAACATATGTCTACCTTTCACTTACTTATTCTTACCATTGCGTTCCCTTTCAAATCTATTTTTCTTTGGCCTCGAATGACTTTTACTGCTTATCGTCTGCTATCTGATATCGACACTTTCATGCCTTTGGAATAAAAAGTATCGTAAGTAACACAGGATCGAAGGCAGTCATGATTTACGTTAGTGATTGCTATTTCTCGTTCACGTCCCGGTTCGTAAACGTCAATGTAAACAGTGGCGTCTTTGACCCCTTGTTGCTTAATATACTATTACATGTATAAAGTAAATAAGTTTTTTCCTATTTAATGCATTTCTTATTACTAGTTGAAAATAATGTTTGTAGTAATAAAGAATAATTATAATATAACGATATAAACACGCGAAAGCAAATTATCGATAGATAGTGTGAAACTTAGGAAGCTAAGTTCTGCATCTGTCTAGATAATTTGATGATTGACACCTTTAGGTTTCGGTTTCGGAAAAAGCTCTTCTTTAATAAAAAACTCCAATTTGATCGAAAAAGGCACAAGTTTGATAATTGCCTCCAAAAATTGTTTAAAAAATTGTCAAGACCAGCGTCGTTTTTCAAGATACAATTTTTTCTGAATCGGAAATTAATTCTAAAAAAGTTCTAAGTACCTCTGCGATTCAACTTATTATTTTACTCTTATAATAATAGAAATGTTAAAATATTATTAAATTGAAAAACTTGCATAATTTTCAAGGGGTACTTTCATGGAATTTTCGGACGTGAGGTGAACCACTACAATACTATAATAAGTGTTCAATTAATTAAGATTTCGTGAGAATAACAATTGAGATACATCTTGAAATAATAATAATAACGTATAGTTTGCTATGCTAATTTGCATCTGTAAACCCTATATCAATAGGGTTACTTTTTAGTCTAGGTGAAATAGTCGACTTAGTGGAAAACTGTACCATTTCAAAAATCCATTATAAATAAAACGATTTCAAAAGTGTCTTACAAAACCTACCTATTAGTTAAAAAAGAACTGTACTTTCACGGGAGATGTTTATAGTACATACAATTGATACTTACATTGACTTTCATCAAAATATCTAAGCGGAAAATTAACATAAAGAAATTTAAAAATCATATTCGGAAACCATAGATACAAAATTTTCAAAAAAATGAGCCTTATATGATTGGAATAGCATTAATGCATTTTTATTTATTACGAAAAAAATATTAAGAAATTTTTTTTCTTGATAACTTATCTTAATTGTGACTTGTTCCTTATGCCACACACCTTCCTGTCCCAGATGGAATGAAATAAAATACTTTCACACTGTTCACCAAAATAATCGTGCACTGCAGGCTGTTTTCAACGTTCAGTCGGTGATAACAACGAAATAACAAAAGTCCTGTCACCATTAATATTCATGAACATTCTTTTGGATCAATTCAATCAAGATAATCTTGGTGTTAACACCATATGAATGCCGAAAAACTCATCAATATAAACCTTTAGAGCCAGTTACACAAATTTTCCTAACCGGAGTTTAAGTATATGAACTCGGTTTAGTAATGTAATTTTTGACCAAGCATCAAATTCCATCAAAAAATTTCTCTATTACTTACAACTGCAGCTTTTCTCAAATATCCTTCAAATCAAATCGGGCCAAGCTGATGCCGTGATGCGAAACGGTCCTCTGAACAACAATCAACCAAACGAAATTTTCAAACAAGACACAGTGGACCAGGAACGTCAAATTTTGGTCAAAAACCAACTTATCTATGAACTATAGTAAAACATTATTTTGCTATTTAGATACAGTAGACAATGTAAAAATAAAAGAATTATATCATTCATACTTTGAACATGATTAAACATGAAATATACAATTAAATATCTCACTGTTATGTTATATAAAAAAATTTAAAAAACGTGATAATATTTGAATTATATCATTTTTTTCTTCTTCTAACTTTACATTCACATTAAGAAATATAACTTAAAACAAAAAATTATTTTAAAAAATAGATAATTCCACATTTTTATAGAACATTATTTTCAAAACTTGAATATTTTACTTCTAATGAGCTCTGCCGTTTCCTCATAACATTTCATAATACTCGATGTTAAATAATTTAAAACTTATTTTTAAAAAATAATATTAAATTTAAAACTCTGTTATCTTCTTCTATGTATTTCATTTTTTAATTTCTTGCGCCTTTTTATATTTGACTGCATAAATGACAATTTACTGTTAACGCGCATAGTATGGAGTTTCACCTTACCTAAGACAAGGCTATGGGTATTACTTTGAAAATGATATCGCTTGTTCTTTTATAAATTCTTTTCTTTGCATTTTCCAATCGTTGATTGATAATTTAAAAATTAAAAATCACGGATCTAATATAAAGGACAAATTTTTTTTTAAATTAATAGATTTTTATTGAACTTGTTATCATATGAGGGAGACTTAGAGTCTGCTTTCGCTAATCTTATGACAGATTTTAAAAAGTCAAAATTGAGGATCCATTTTCTTAAGAAGTAGTGCAAAAATATGAAAGAAAATTTGAAAGTTTCGGTCACTATTTTTCAAAATACCAAAATGTTATTGAATTCATCTACATTTTGTTACTCGGGAGTTTTTTGATATCGCTGATTACAAATTCTATGTTAATTTTCAAAAATTCAACTCAAGGCCAAACATTTCATTTTGCAATATTTAATTTTTTTGACCCCTGATTAGGAAAGAGCGGAAAATTTTACTTCCCAATACGTCTTGACCATTTTTATGAACTAACCTTTAAAGGTCATCTTCCTCCGGTGTTTGAAATATTAAATATTTTGATTAAGGAAGATTTCGACTATATCAGCAATTAGTGACATCTATTAGACGTCAATTGAACTCTTTGGTTTAGAGTCAGGTGTTATTCTTAAGATAATTATTCCGATATGGTTGTCCCCGAAAACAGTGAATGCCATACTTGACTAGTTTAAATTTTTTGAAAATTATGAATTTTGGCCAAAAATAAATTTTCCTGGCACACTGTGCAAGAGCATAAATCATTAAAAGAAAATTAACATTATCAATCCGTTTTTTCTTCGTAATATTGGAAAGAACCCTTCTTTCTTATCCCCAAGAAACGGCCTTTAAAGAGATTAGAAAAGGGACGCTGACTACGTGAAATAGGCTGACAATTAATCGTGCGCAAAATCATTCTAAATTAGATTTCACGAAAATCACATCTCTCAAGACGTGTACTTATACAAAAAAATGTTGTAATTGGTTATTTCAGCAATCAGGTGTACTTCCGATTAGCGGTTACCTCCGACAAAAGTACACATTTTATGTTCTAATCATTATTTGCTAAAATCTGTTATTTTGTGATAAACATGTAAAAAACCATGAAATACCATAAAAACTGGTTAAAATAAACTTTCACTTATAAAGACATCCAATTTTAACGAAATACGGTTTTTTTACGTATTTTGATGCGCTGATAAAGAAAATGATTGTGAAAATTGGAGCATTTTTAAAATTTGTTTTTTGCTATTAACTTCTAGAAAACAAATATTAATTAAATTACTCACTTTTAATAAAAAAAAAAAAGTAAAGTTCTGAAACCAGACCCGACCCCCCTCCAACAATGTGCTCTTCAAGAAAAGCTTTTTAAAAGACCCCTGGAGAGAACATTGATACTACCTTTTCAAATTCCAATGATTTTGTGGCCTTGAAAAATGCCAATTGCTATTTAGACTCCTTTAATTTTTGTGACCAGGGTATCATATTTCAATATCTGCGATTAATTGCAAGAAAGGGTTCATATTCAATTTAAAAACCCTTCGACGCCACAAAAATTTACAGAGATGATCTGCCAGGTTGCTCTTGCAAACGCCTCCTTTGGAAAGACATCTTCGTATCCATCTCCAAGAAGATTCCACATTTTGAGTGTGAGCTCCAGTAGTGGAGCCCACGAATTCGTCGGAATGATTCACAGTTTTGTGAACATAGCCACACTGGTCTTAGTCAATGTAACCTTCCAACAATCGGTATGTATTTCTGTCCTAACAACTACATGTTTTTTATTAGTTAAGTTAACGTGTTTTTATCTCTTTTGTTGTCAGGACAGATTTCCAACCGTTAGTTTAGAAAGGTTTCCTGTCTGAATCATTTCGAGGATCCATGAGCCTTCTACTATAAACGAACGTAGTTCATTTTGAAACATCGTTTGCACTTTTCTCCTTGTGCCGAATCTGTTCTCAGTTGTACAATCTGTTGATGGGAAGTTTTAACTTCATATGCACTTTTCTCTCATTCTTTGATTCTCTCACAGCTAAGTCTATTTAATAACGACGATATTGCTAAAAATATTTAAACATTTCCAAAGACATTTTCTGTTTAACTATCTAAAGTAGTTTCCGTTCCTCTTTTTGTAAAATGGATAAAAAATATAATTTGTTCATTTTGGGTAACATTTTACAGAGCAGAAAAATCTTTCTGGATTGGTTACGAGAAATAGAACTTATCCCAAGAAGCCGATTTTGTTAAAAGCATAAAAAATTTAAATCATTGAACGAATCAGAGTTCTCTTGTATTCAGTTTGTTTGTCAAAAAAAAATATCGACATACTCAAACGTTCGCTGAAAATTCGTGGTTTGAGCAGTGTCGAATTTCTGCGGCATCCTGTACGCTCTTGACATATTGTTTCTCTGTAAACTTTGATTTTAAACAAACTATGAGGGAAAGTAGTATTGTTAAAAATCAAGAAGTTTTAAGCGAAACAATTGCGGACCGTATCTCTTTGTGATTTGTGTAGAGAGGTCTGCATTCTTCCTCAAGAAGAGGGTCGCATTGGAGGTGTGGGCCAAATCGTCGAGATCGACGAATGTACAATCGGTCGTCGGCAATACGAGAGAGGTCAAGTGGTGGAAGGCTCTTGGAACCTCGGAATGATTCAGAGACAACACCCTTCCAACTATCGTTTGGAAATCTGTCCTGACAACAAAAGAGATAAAAACACTTTAACTGAACTAATTAAAAAACATGTAGTTGTCAGGACAGAAATACATACCGATTGTTGGAAAGGCTACGGATCCTTTCTTGCAATTAATCGCAGATATTAAAATATGCTATCATGCACTGAAAAAATTTAAAGCACTATGCTGCTCTGGCGCATAGTGAAATGCAGATGCTGTCACTTTTATAGGTTAGATAGTAGTAGTATTAATTATTTATTAATATTAAATAAATAAAAACATATTAATTAAAAACATTATTTAAAAAATTATTAATATTAAATTATTTTATAGGTTATACATTATATATAAGTAAAATGCACATTAAAGTTAAATTTTACTTTTTTTAAACTTATTAATAAAGTATAATTAACAATAAATTAATTTTTAATCAATTAATTTTTTAAATAATAAAATAAATATTTTATATCAAATAAAAAGATTTTTTGAATAAAAGATTTTACTTAAATTCAAAATAATTTCTAGGAAATTGAACTGTAATTTATATCTTTGGAATAATTATTTATAAATATTAGGTAAATAAATAAAAACAACTAACCGTACCTCATTATCAACAATTTCTTCAACAAAGTCCTGACCAATCACGAATTCTTTAAAGTCAAATAAACCTTCTCTCTTCAATAAATTAAATCTCTTATGTTCAGTTCACACTAAAACAAATAGTCTACTGTATTTTTCGAAACATTAATCGATTTCATTAAAAGGAACTTCAATAGAGGTGTTTCTTTTCTTCAAATATCGATAATTTTTTCTTTTAACGCTGGCAATAATAAATTGCGAAGAAAATTAGTCCTGAAATCGACGAGGGTTTGAACAATCTTTCTCGGCAAAACCGGATCGCTATATAATTAAAGTAGAAAATTTAAAATTATGTTTATAAAGAAAATCAAATTCATTCTGGTTTTGGCATTATTAAATCTTTAAATTAAACGAGTAAAGTTTACAGTATAATACAAATGTTTTTACGAATTGATTACGCAAAATTTTTCTGTTTTAAAAAGAAATCTTAATGTATATCACATTTCTTCCTTATACAAATAACATTAAATAAAAAAAATACTGTCGGTAATCACAGATTTTCTAACAATCGCGACCACATTTTTTAAATTGTCTCAGTTGACTTTCTTTTCTTTATATTTTTCTTTTCGCAATCGACTTTCTTCACATCTACAACGAACTTAGAAACGGGTGCGTATGCTCTTCTATCGTATACTAATTTGTCAATACAAGCCCAGACGTAATAAAAGTAATTAAATTTTTTATTAAACTTAATTTATGAATTTATCAAACTTACCAATTGTATTCCAATAGACGAGTGTAAACACAGAAAGCTTTGAATGTATGCGCTGACCGTTAAGTTGCTCTTCTTCTTCTCTGAAAGTGTTTTATTCCTTTTTTCAAAGGTCTGCTCCTATTGGGAACGGTTAAACTGCGATACGCTATCTGGTGCCAAAAGTGTGAACAAGAAGAAATGGGTCGTTGGCAATCAAAATACATGTGACAGATGTAAACAAGAGTATATTTGTAATAAAATATCCTTGATTTTTTATAGAAAATTAAGTAATAAAGATATAAATATGGAGTCTGGAGTAGAATTTACTCCTAAGGAATCTAAAAGTAAAATTTTTTGCTCAGTTTTCGGGTGCTCTAGCAAAAAATCTTGTATGTTTCTAACCTCAAAATTATTAATATTATTTTACTGAGCATATAAATATAATAATATCACATAATTCTTTAATGAAATTCGTGACAAAAGCGTGTAACGAAATTAGTTTAATTAACAAATCCATACCTTTTTTTACAGTGGATCGTTTTATAACCTAAAAATAATTTACTAAACTGCTTAGATGCAGAAACAGCCACACTGTGCTTACATGTTTTGCTTTTTCCTGCTTTGCAAGAACAAATCATGTCTTCGATTTTACCACTTGCTGACACTAATCCACTTATTTCATGAGGATTTTCTTTCAGGTTGGAAGTTTGTAAACAAAACGCGATAAATTTTGTTGTCTGAGAAGTTTCACTTATTTTGCCACAGAAAATAACATGCTGAGCATTTAAAAGTTTTTCCCCTTCAATAAAATTTCGATTTGAGGGTGTCGAATTTGTAAAAGCATATATTTCGGACAAGGAGAGCCGCATTTTCAAATTATTTCGTTTTCAAATTGCTATTTTCTATCTGTCTGTCATCAGCTGACGCTGAAACGACCCATTCTCTCCGGCCATTTTGTTTTGATGACGTCACGATTACCGTTCCCAATTGGCAAATAATTTCTGTAGAAGTGTACTGATCTTGATTAGCATTTGTCAGACAATTTTTTTTTGTAGTCGGAAGTGGAAAATCAGTGAATTTAGATACCTGGATAAAGGAATCCCAGGTTATGTGGGGATGACCGCTCTTGTTCTGGTCGACCCACTAAAAACCACTCCCGTCTTAATCCGGACTATTCTTCAACCCACGGAACTACCTATTGGCTTCGAACTTCGTGGGTGAAGGTCCCATTAAGTCGCTCACGCGACTCTCCCGTGCCGCTCTTGTTCTGGCCTTACTTCCTCCTTATTCCTTGACAAATCTTCTTTGCTTCCTCGAGGGCAGTTCTGAAGACTTTGCAACTACCTGATCCGGCGACATGCTGGATATTCTCTTTCTCGCCGAACTGTGCCTGGCATAAGAAGCAACATGAGCTCTTCTTACAATCTGCTGCCTTATGGCCGGCTTCTCCGCACATAAAGCACGCAGCCGACCTATCTACACCTTGGCAATCTCTACCTATATGGCCGTAGTCAAGGCACTTATGACACCTTGTGACCATAGTTCTTCTTCTTCTTATCTTGCAGGAGACGAACCCAATCTTTATGTGCCCGATTTTCTCCAGCTTATCAGCGTCTTCCTGACTGGTGACCACGACAGCGAGCTTTGCTCCTCGCTTGTTCGGTCCAAGAACCGTCACCTTCCTACTTCCTGCTGGTACCGTAGAAATTTTCTCCAGGACACCCAGTACGTCTTTTTTTTCTGTAAGGGCATCCATATCGCGGATTTCCAAAGTAGTTCACCGGTTCGCCATCTGCACCTTACCTAGGGCTCCAATTACTCTTGTCACCTCCTCGGTGAACAACACCTTACTTGAAGTCCTCCTATTTTGATAAGAAGGTCTCCTTTTTTAGTGGGCACAGCGCCCACAACCCTTGTCTTGCTGGCCTCCAGGTCAGCCTCTTCACGAACCTTCTTCAGCACGTTCGCGAATGATGTTCCTTCAGCCACTTTGACGATCATTGTTGTTCGTTGTTGTGGCTGTCTTCTATCCTTAACTGAATTCGACTTTGGTGCCAACTTGATACCCATGCCTCCAGTCCTTTTAGGAGATCCATTCTCCTTATTCCTCTTTGTGTCCTTCACAAACTTAGGACCACTTCTCTTCCGCTTTTGACTTTCCAAGACAACCTTTCTTAGCATTGCTGCGTTGAAACAGTGACGTCTCATCCTTCGGTCTTTGCGTGCTTCTTCCGACCAGGAAGAATCCCATATGAGCGATGTTATGCATCTCAGTCCATCCTTGATTGCCATATTGACATTCCTCTGGACCTCACAGGATTTCAGTATCTTGCTGACTTCATCCTCCATTTTTTGAATGCTCGCTGCCTCTTCCTCCCGCAGCCTAATGCATTCCTCTCGATCTTCATTGCAGCTAGCAATGTCAATCGCAGAAGCATTACTGAAGACAGAAATGCAGCTGGCTTGACTCGTCACGCTGCTCGTACTTCTTCGTTTATCTACTCTTTCCAAGACAATTCTTGGTATCAGCAACGCGTTGTTGCCCTCCTGCATCCTTGGGCCACTGGCCACCGTCCCCACGCTCGAAATCGCTTGACGATCGGAACCAGTGAAGGATTTAGCCGTAGCATTACCCCGCAGGTACTCTTCTTCTTTTTTACTTAATGTTTTTGGTTTTAAAGTCAGGGAACCACCCTGTTGGCTGTCCTTTAGTGAAAAGCCCCGCCACCACGGCAAGGTCTACCGAACATATACAAGATGCCAGTCGTGTCTGGCAGCAAACCCACTTCTCCCAACTCATCAAAGAAATCAATCATGTCTGGCAGTGGACCCATTTCTCCCAGCCCATCAAAGAAATCAATTATGTTCGGCAGTGGATCCACTTCTCCCAGCACATCAAGTTGAGTCTCCAATGTGAGAGAAGGTGCGCATCGATGTTCATAGCTATAGATATACTACATCATACTTTAGTATACCTATAGCTATGAACATCGATGCGCACCTTGTCTTATTGGACACTCAACTTCAAAGAAATCTCTGACATTTGGCAGTGGATCCGCTTCTCCCAGCACGTCAAAGACATCGATAATGTTCGGTAGTGGACAGCCATCGGCGAGGATTTGTCAGACAATTAACTGATTCCTCATAGCCTATTAAAAAAATTAAGAAATAAGAAATTACGTCCTGAATTAATATTATAGTTTAGAATTTTTGAATTGATGTAACCTTTAATAGTACTTTGTTTAGAAACAAAGGTAGTATTTTCGTCTGGTGGTGAGTTAAAAAGAATTCCAGATGATTTTAATTTCCTCCTAATAAACTTATAACAATTATAAAGGCAACCACGTGCTTCTACTGCCTCACCTTCTTCGTTTCTACATGGCGGTATGAAAAACAAGTCTTTGTCTTCTGTGGGAAATAACTTGATGATTTCTTTACTAAGTTTTTGAAATGTATTTGTACTTAGTCTGTAAACAAAAAAATTAATATATTTTGTAAAGTATAATATTTTTACTTTTCATAAGTTATATAAATAACTTTTGCAAAAAAAGTTTAGATAAATGTTTAAATTCTTTTTAAAAAACTTATTAAATAGAAAGAAAAACAATGATTACAATAATGACAATGACGACAAGTAACAAAAAAGGCACATGCATGTCTAAATTATACTAAATATAATTTTCTTAAATTATGTGACAGATATTATTTCAACAACATTGAAATTGCATCAACTGCACAATGTTACACTTTACTAATTTAAACCTTAAGGGAGATTCCGCTTTGGACCCAAAACCAACTGATGCGACGACGGCGAGACAAAGTGACAGGTTTCCATTAAATAAAACGGACTTACCAATGTTGATCACAAAGCAGCAACAATTTAGACAACACACAGACAATTAATAATAATAATAACACTGAAATTGTTAACTCTCGAATTTATTAATTATTAAGTTACACTTGGGAATACGGTAATTAATATTCACGGCAAGAAACAATTGACTTCCAAAATTACCCTGAAACACGATCCGAATAACACTATCGAAAAGGTAATTGATATCGTAATCACGCTGGCCGGCTTCCCCATGCGACGCTCCCTCAAAGATCCAGTGGACGAACTCCTAAACCGCTTCACCGATTGGACGCTGGAAACACCGCACAAAACGAAACACAAAGTCTCAGGACCAATCACGAGATCCCCGCGAACATTCAAATATCCATAATAACCCAAATAACCAGAAAGGAAATTATAACGAAATGCTTCGTTACAATTAAAGCAAGAATTCATTTTATTTATTTTTATTTACTTCTGCATTTTTTGACAAATTTTTCTATTATTAATTTGATAAAAACAACGTTCAAAACAATTTAGATGAAAATTAATTTTTTTAAGGTTATGTTACCTTATACCGGGAAGTTTTGTCTAAAATACAGCAAATAAATTATTAGTAGGTATTTGTTACATTTATTTTCAAGTGTTTAAAGTTAAGAATTAATATAATAATATATAATTTACATAAACTCACTTATACGTCAACGGATCTTCTTTCAACTCATTCAAAATAGTCATTTTTTTAAGTTCGAGTAATGTTACTCTTTATTTATTTTATATTCTCCGAGAATAATCTGACTTTCTAAATTGTCGCTCGAATTTAAAAACCGAAATAATCGATTATTTTTATAAAATACGCGATCTAAAAATTTGAAAGTTAAAAAATACAATTAATGAATCATAACCAAATAATAAAAATTTTGTAATTTCAAATGCATAATCAAATATAATTGAAATAATATACTTGGAATGTCTTTTGATTCAATAACATTAGTCCCGATTTGAGAAGAATTATTTGTTGCCGAAGAAGAATCTTTAACTTCATTCGTTATTTGAACACTCATTTCAATTGAACACCGAAACTACGACTTCCATCTTATCCAAACTTGCGAAATCAATGATTAAAAATCTTCATGCAAAAGTTTTACAAGAATGCGTGCCATTAATTATATTAAAAATTAAATCAAGCCCAAAACAAACGCATAGAATTTTCCATTAGAAAATAAATGGAAATTATCAAAGAACTGCGGTAAAACACAATAATATACATAACCTACACTACCGTCCACGAGTATCAGGACGATTACATTCGACTCTATGAAAAAACATGCCATCACTTTTTCAATCATATCTCGGAAATAAAAGGAGATACAAAAAAACTTAAATACGGTTAGAAAGCTGATTAAATTTTGCGTAAAATAAGCCGTCTTTGAAGTCATTTCGTTAACTATTTGTTGAGTTGTAGAGTGAGAAAGAAATAAAAAAAAATTATAAAATTTTTTCATTTTTGTCTCTTGACTTCAACTTTTTAAAAAATAAAGAAAAATTTAAATAAAATTTTTCTAAAAACACAGAAATCTTTGTTAGAATTTCAGCTTTAAAATATGCCTTCGAAAATTAAAAAAAGTTAATAAATGTGAAGCCGTATTTCGACCGATTGGTGCATTGAAATTCAACTGTGACGACTCGATTCTGGCTTCGCGCGGCAGCGAATGAGAGAAAAAACAAGGACGAATTTATTCTGGAGAATAATAAATAATGATGTTTCACGAGTAATATAAAGAAACTCGAAAGTTCATCGTTCCCCCGCATGAATTCGTCTCTGTTGTCTCTCTCATTTGCTGCCGCGCGAAGCCAGAATCGAGTCGTCACAGTTAAATTTCAATGCACTAATCGGTCGAAACACGGCTTCACATTTTTAATGATATATCGAAGACCGATTAACCTTTTTCAATTTTCGAAGACATATTTTAAAGCTGAAATTCTAACGAAGATTTCTGTCTTTTTAGAAACATTTTATCTAAATTTTTCTTGATTTTTTAAAAAGTTGAAGTCAAGAGACAAAAATGAGAAAATTTTATCATTTTTTTTATTTATTTCTCACTCTACAACTCATCAAATAGTTAACGAAATGACTTCGAAGACGGCTTATTTTATGCAAAATTTAATCAGCTTTCTAACCGTATTTAAGTTTTTTTTGTATCTCCTTTTATTTCCGAGATATGGTTGAAAAAGTGATGGCATGTTTTTTCATAGAGTCGAGTGTAATCGTCCTGATACTCGTGGACGGTAGTGTATAATTGACATTAAATCTCATTCTTTCATTTTGAAAATATGTTTACAAAAATTACAAAAAATTTAATGAATCAAACTTACCTTTTATCATTAACGTAGTTAAAATTAGTTTTAATATCTGTGATATACTTAAGATATGCTCGTATATATAAATTTATTCACAATCACGCATATAAACATTTATTTCACCGAGCAGCAAATGACCCGAGAAAAGAGAACTGCGGGAAACCGGCAAAAGACAACAGTTGATCGTTTAGAAGGATGGCAACTCGCTTTCAGGAGAGGAATTGCGGTCTCTTATGGTAGAGTGCGATGCTCTCTCAAATAAAAGACAGCAATTTTCTCTACAAGGAGAGCATCTGTCTTTAAATTTTTTCAGTGTGGTCACAAAAATTAAAAGAATCTAAATAGCAATATACCTTTTTCAAGGCCACGAAATCAATTAAAATTGAAAAAAGTACGAATCGGGCATTTCAAGGCCACAAAATCATTGAGACTTGAAAAATAGTACCAATTAACCTTTTCCAAGGCTACAATCATCGTCATCATCCCCGATACACTTCTTTGGAAATGGGTATTTCTTGAAAATTGTGCTTCACCACAATTGAGGGTCCCTATCAAAGAACTGGTCATAAGTTTTTTAAGGAGGAATGGTATACCTAATCGGGCCAAAAGTTTGTGACATTTAGGGGAATTTTTAATTTTTTTATTTAAGCTACATATAGCAGTTTTTCTTATTAAAATCATAAAAGTAGACATCAATGAATATTAAAAAGTATATATTAAATAAGGAAAATATAATAAATTTATTAAATTACATTTTTTTATAAAAGCAGAAAATAATTTTTGTTACTGTCTGTACGAATTTAAAACCTAAGAAAATAAAAGTTACTGAAATTTTCTAAAAATTATTTTCGGATTTATCGAGTATTCCATTGCTAACTTTGAAAAAATGCTATTATTACGTATATATGTGTCTTATTATGCTGTAATATTAATGTTATTAATTATAAACATTGTCAAATAACAATTTTTAATCAGCGTATAATCGTGACAACGTCGCCATGCAAGTAGTTTGTTTTCTGATCGTTGGTAACAGTGTCAAGTGTTATGATTTGCATTTATGTGGTAAAAAATAATGAAAATTTGTCATTTTTGATACCTTTGGCGCCATCTCTTGGTTCTATGTACCACTAAACAGCTGTCACATGTGAGTTTTTATATGCACTGTTGCCAAGTTTTCTCTGTTTGTCTGTCATAAAATTAGTTTTCTTCCAGAAACTAATTAATTACTTTTTAACTACTTAGTGAATAAAAAAGAACCTTCGTCATTAATAAAGCATAAATCTTGACCTTCAAGACACAATTTTTACTAAAAATTCTGAATGTTTTAAGTATTAAATTTTTAATGATAAACATGCAAATTCGTGCTTTCTCCATAAGAGGTAATGTTAAATTAAATAATTTTTAACTTGTAAACTATTTAGTGAAAAATTCTGAAATTTGGTGGGTAATTTTATTATATAAAAGCAAATCATTTCCCAAATTATCAAAAGATTCTGAATGTTTTAAATTTCTATACCATTCCTCCTTAAGCTCGAAATCATTGCTCTGTAAATGAAAAATTAAACTGTTTTTAATCCCAATTTTTTGAGAAACATTTGGGTAATCTTTATACCAATACAAAATTATTTATAGAAATTAAAATTTTAAATCCTTTTTTTATTTAGAAGTCGAGAATTTTGAGTCTTAAAAACTTATAACCGGTTCTTTGATAGGGACCAAGAAGACTAGAGACAGGAGGTAAAACTTCGGTAGTGAGGATGAGTCACCAGCCTGTCTTTAACCAAGCGTTTCATTTTAAAAAGTCGTCGGCGCGGTGCTTCTGCACATCACTCACACATTTAAAATTTTCTATACTGTGTGTTTCACACATGATATGCTTTCAATTTGAGGTTAATGGTTGTGTCAAAACGGATACGCATATAAATGATTCAAGTGATTAGTAAATTTAGTGCATTAATTTAGTGTTATTAAAATAGTTATAAAATGCCGAAAACGTGATGTGTAAAAAGAAATAAAAAGAAAAATAAACACAACACTGAAAACCAACAACAATTTTTTCATATTGTATTTGCAGGTTAGATGCGCAGAAGTCTATTGCAGCGGAGACTTTTTTGAAAGATAACGCCTGACCATAAACAGCTTAGCGACTCACCATTCCCATACCCCCACTACCGAAGTTTCACCTCCTGTCTCTAGCCTTCTTGATAGGGACTCTTAATTATAAATACGTATACATTTTTATTCAAAAAATTTTATTACATTAAACACTTCTGAAAATGAAACGAGAAAGAAAGCTTTTGCTCGGAATATATAATAATAAGATGTGAACGCTCCCACTGCATCACTTAACTATGAGCGCCGCAATAGGTAACGCAACGATAATTTTTCATGCATCATGAAAAAACTATATTTTTTTAAACTAAAAATATGTTATTATCAGTACTTATTAGGTAAGTTTAATAACACGAACTAGATTATGAATTTAATATTAATTAAAAATTGCAAGAAGAATAAGTAAATATTATATATGAATTTTAGATATGATTTTACAGGACGATAATACTTTCAATTTTATAAAATTTTGGGAAAACTTAATTACAAGACACTCTATGTGAATGTTAAAATTTTCATTTTGTTGAATCCATTTGCAGTTATTCGTCGGGTCGAGTTCTTATGAGAACCGTAAGAGGAAAAGAAAAGACTTGCTACTACCCATACCATCCTGGAACTCATGAAGAAAGTGAAGAGCATCTTACGCCTGGAAGATTCCACAGTCGTCCTGTTTCGAAAGAAGATTTGACTTCTTCGAGGTGATGAATCTCTTCTTATTAAAATAACTTTTGTTAAACTTTGTCACTCACATTTTTTTTAATTAAAAGAAATAATTATAGATTTTTAAAAAATTTTTTGCTCGCAAAACAACCTGAATCAATTTAGATTTCAAATAAAATAATTAATAAATTAAATATTCAGAAAGGAACATGTACATAGATAGTATTCATATTGTAAATTTGTTAACTAAAGAGACATTTCTCAGTTCAGGAGTAAGTGGACAAAAATAAAGTTCACATTTTACTGTTTCCAGAAATTTAAACATATATGTAATTTGATTCATAACAAATATAGTTAATTTCAAAATAGAACAAATATACTGAATTATTTATATCAGAATATTTATTGGACTTAAAAGTCTTATTAGTACTTAAAGTGAATCGTAACTAATGAATTTTAAAGTTATAGGGATTTCTTCTATGTAAATTGTAAACCAACTATCATTTTTAATTTTGTTGTTTAAGTCCAAACATTACTAAAATAATATAATTCTTTATTAACAAATTCTTTTTAAAGTAGCGATGACTGTTTAGGAAAATTTAATTATCATCACCGGAAAATACAAAGTGAAAATTTAAAAAAAATGTACTTATCTACTTTTGGCCCTTTATAAATATTGTTTTATTTAATAGCAAACAGCATCACAGAAAAAATTTTAAATACAAGATCAAGCACATATATGCTATATAGGATGCATTCGTTACAAACTTTTATTAATAAAAAAATGTTTCTTTTGGTTAAAAAACACAATATTTGTTTAAGGTATTTCATAATATTTTTAACATTCGCAGCAGTAATGAAATTTATTTTTAATGTTTATAATTAGCCTTGCTGATGGTGCTCGATTCGGAGGAAGCTGTCAGATTCATGGACCACCTTTACCACCACTTCCACTTCATGCTGAATGTGAAGATCTCTCGATTGCTGCAGAACCAGCCATCGAGGAGTTTAAAAACCCTGCGCTTCGAAGTACTCCTACATTTTCACATTCCAGATGTCCACCGGAAATCCACAGATCCTGCATTTGTGTTAGGTTTATAGCGGAACACACAAAAATGCTAGAGGACTCTACAAAGGTAAAAAATAAAATATTTTAAAAATTTATTCTGATTATTTTTTTTGTAGTCGGAAGTAAAAAATCTGTAAATTCAGATACCTGAATGAAGAATCCCAGGATATATGGGGGTGACCGTTCCTGTTTTGGTCGACCCACTGAAACCACTCTTATCTTAATCTGGACTATTCTTCAACCGACGGAACTACCTATTGGCTTTAAGCTTCATGGGAGAAGTTCTTATTTTGTTACTCGCGCAACCATTCCGTACCGCTTTTGTTCTGGCCTATTTATTCTCATTCTAGCTAGAGTCTTTTTGGCTTTCTCAAGGGCCGAACTGAAGGCTTCGCATCCACCGCAGCCTGCGACATGGTTGACATCAACTTTATCGCCGCACTTTTCTTTACATAAGAAGCAGCTTCGGCTCTTCTTACAATTTGCTACCTTTTGGACGGCTTCTCCGCGCTTGAAGCACACAGCTGACCTATCTATCAAGGCACCTATGGCACCTTGTGACCACAAATCTTCTTCTGACCTTGCAGGACACGAAAGCAATCTTAACGTGTCCAATTTTCTCCAGGTTGTCAGCCTCTTCTTAACTGGTGACCGCGACATCGAGCTTTACTCCTCGATTATTTGGTCCTTTTCTGTAAAAACATCTATATCGCGGATTTCCAGATTAGTTTGCCGGTCTGTCATACCTAAAGCTCCAATAACCTTTGTCACCTCCTCGGTGAAAGACGCCTTATTTGAAAGCTCTCTAATTTTAATAAGGAGGTCTCCCTTTTTAGTGAGTAAAGCTCCTACAACCCTTGTCTGAATAGCCTCCAGGTCAGCCTCTTCACGAACTTTCTTCAGCACTTTGGCGAATGTAGTTTTCTCAAGCACTTTGACGATTATTGTTGTTCGTTGTTTTGGCTGTCTTCCTTCTTCCTCTTTATGCCCTTCGCAAGACGTTTTTTAGCATTACTGCATTAAAATGGTCACGTCTCAGGTTTCGGTCCGTGTGTGCTTCTTCTGACCAAGTTAATCCCTGGTAGAACTTCTCATCTTTTTTTTATCGCTACTTCGTGCTTTTTCTTGACATCCTGTATGAACGATGTTAAGCTTTTGAATCCATCCTTGATTGTCATATTGACATTCTTCTGGATTTTTCAGGACTTTAGCATCTTGCTAAAGAAAATTCTTCCATTTTCAGAATGCTCGCTGCCTCTTTCTCCCGCAGCCTAATTCATTCATCTCGATCTTCGTTACAGCTAGCAATGCAATCGCAGAAGAATTACTAAAGACAGAAATGCAGCTGGCTTGACCTGTTACAATGCTCGTACTTCTTCGTCTATCTACTCTAAGCCAATTCTTGATACCACCAAAGCGTTATTACCCTCCTGCATCCTTATGCCACTGACCACAATTCTCACGCCAGGCGCTTGACGATCGGAACCAGTGACGGGTACAGCCGAAGCATTACCCCGCAGGAACTCTTCCATGTTTTTACAATCGCTCATACTTGATGTTTGTCCCGTATCGAGTGATGATCGGGACTTAATAGGGAACTACCATCTGGCCAAGATAGACCCTGAACCGTCTCCGTTAGTTACATAGACGTTATAGCATTGCCGAAGCATTGATGCGACGTCCATGATATCCAAGGGCACGTGAACATTGTAAGTTCGGACGTGGAGGTCAATGTATCTCACCAAGATAGCAGGAAGTTTCCGCAAGGGGAACGTATCCTGGTATCTCTTCTCAGAATTCACCCTCTTATTCTGTCCGTTTCATTGATACAAATATTTTGAAAAGGTAGTGATTCGTAAAAGTGCAATATTGTAAGTATTACTATTAAGATTTTGAAACGTTTCATATCTGACAAATTAACATTTAACACATTTAATGTTCTAGACAAATTTTAAGAACATTAAAATTTTTTCAAATGTTAATTTTGCAAACATGAAACGTTTTAGGAATGCTCCTAGAACGTGAATATATTTATTGTTCACTGAGCAGCAGCCTATCGAAAGTCTGCTACAGGGCTTTTTTCAAGTAGCTCCTTATCTCTTGCAAAATGAAACGTTTGATTGATAAACCTGCAATTATTTTTGTTAAAAACACTTATATAATATTTCTTCAAAAGTAGTAGTGCATGAAGAATTTCTCAGTTTACTATAAGCAGGTAAACATTTAGCTCCATCTGTTAGTTTTTTCGTATGTTGTCGATGATGTTCTTATCCTTTCAATAATAATAATTGGAACACTTTAACGTCTTACAATAACACAATTCATTTTATGCCGTTGTCATCATTAAATTTATTTACATATTTATATGCCTTACAAAAATTATAAAACGCCTTTCTTACCAATATTGATAAATGAAAACAAAATAACATAAGTAATAAGAATGTTAAATTAGGTAGCAGTAACATTAATATTTATTAATATCCTAAAAAATTTTGTACAATGATAAAGTGAGTATATCTAAGAGATTAAATTATTGTTTCATAGAATTTCCTTACATGCAAAATATCCATTTACGATTATACAGAAAAACAGATCTAGATAAATCATATACCAAAAGACTTTCTTAACGTTAAAGAAGCTTCCAAGTTCCATTCATGCTTTAAAAAGTGTAGATTATTCTTTTCTGCCTATTAGCAAAGAAAAAAGTGTATTCTGAATGCCGTCGAATCTTTGAATATTAAAATGGTCTATATACCAAACTGCATAATTATACAAACATTGAATAATCGTAAAATTATTGAGAAATACAATAACCTCGAGGTGGATGCTTCAGTCAATCTTAAAGCAATTCTAGTAGCAAAGCCAGGAACTCTGTGCGACTCTATGTACCTACTACCTTCCTTGTGACCTCATTAATCTTCCGTTGACACACTCATTTTTTGTCACACTGTTAAGACAACTAGGGCAATTTGACCCAAACTTAGCGATCGTGACATTTAATTAGACTTTAGTCGATCAATTAAAATAAAATTAATAATTTTACTTTATATTAACTGTCATATAATTGTTTTATGTTAAGTTTAAAAATATGTAATTAAATTGTTTTAAAAATTAATTTATTAATTTTTCATGAACAACTTATGTTATAATGAAGGTTTACGACATGCAGAATTAATGGTGTGATCCATCCTAAAACTATAGACCTGACTGAAAAGAGAAGCAAATTAATCTGTTAAACGGGTATCATAAAATAATTCATAATGCGTATATTTTACATAAAAAACTTTCATTTTACCTTTCTATAAGTAAGTTGTTTTCTATATTTTCAAGTTGATAATTTATTTTTCCAGGTTAAAGAAGATTGGAAATATGTAGCCATGGTCCTTGACAGACTATTTTTGTGGATTTTTACATTGGCAGTTTTAGTTGGAACGGCAGGTATCATCTTACAAGCTCCAACTCTCTATGATGACAGAGTTCCTATTGATAAGAAGTTTAGTGAATTTGCAACAACAACAGTCGTCAGATGTCCTCCACAGCAGTAGTCTGTGCAACTACTGACCCAGCACCATAAAATAAGAAATTAAACTACAAATACGTTACATTACTCGTGTCTGTTTATTATTTTCATTTTCGCTGTAATTATTTAGAAATAATAGCTACAGGACTCGCCTAATCAAATAATAGTTAATATATTAACGTCAATAATATTATTATACAGTATTAACTTTATAATAATATTTTTGATTAAATTTGAAAAATGATTATAAACAACTCAAAATTATAAGTTATAAATTCGTTCAAAAATTACAGACAGTTAAATTCTTCCATAATGAATTTTCTCTTAATGTGAATGTGTAAAAACTGAGACATTAATTTAGAAATTAATTAAATTTTCTACTACTTTTTATAAATTTTTTCAAAACGCTAAAAATTATTATTCAAAGTAACAAATAAAATCATTTGTGTTTGGCCTCCCACATAACCATCAGATTAATAAGTAGTAGACAATTTTAAAAATTGTTAGTAACTATTTACTTGATATAAATTTTAATTACTCCTCTAAAATTATTGTTTCCAACAATTTCTAAATTAAGTTTAGTAACATTTTTTATTTCACAAAATTTATTGCAAGTTCAGTTAATTTGAATTTGAAATTTATCAAGTATTTTTTGAAATTTTAATAAATTTGAATTAGATGCATAATGGTAAACAATTTAAATTATTATAAACGTCAATTACGTCAAATTAGTGACTGATAAAAAATTAAAAAGATTTCTGTTTTAATTAGTATTTGATATTTAATTAAACTGTTTAGCTGAAAACTTACTTTTAAAAAGAAACCCAGTCACTAATTGAAATTAGCCAAATGTCAACTAATTCAAATTAAAAAGAGATATTCGTCCAGTTGAAGATCAATACTGCGTTAAAATTACATTCACAGGAATTGAAATGTGGTTT
This sequence comes from Leptopilina heterotoma, assembly GCF_015476425.1. NCBI lineage: Eukaryota > Metazoa > Arthropoda > Insecta > Hymenoptera > Figitidae > Leptopilina > Leptopilina heterotoma. The sequence goes on along the minus strand of NW_025111098.1, from coordinate 858,428 downwards.
TTATACGTTTTTTATGTGAGACCCTCGAAAAATTGTCACGCGTTTCGTACATATTTAAAAAATGGATCATGTTATGCTTGTCAAAAAAAAATTACTATAATATAAGGAAAATTGCTTGCCTTAGCAGGATCTAGTTTAAAGTTTTTAAGCATCCTCAGTCATCACTGTTGGATAATGTGGGACTACATAGTAAGGATTAATATTGTTATTACTATTAAGGTTTAAAACGAATTTTTCAATCAAGTAAATTATGGTTTACATATACTATATGAATATACAAAAAACATACCTTATAAACTCAGTTTGTCCAAAAAATAATTTTAAGCTTTATGGTTATCAAAAATGTTTCATAAAAGTTATGAAAAACATATTATCTAATACAATTCTAAGTTTTATTTGCCAAATAAATATATTTACAAATATTTATGTGGCTGCAAAAGTGCCAAAAAATCCTTTACTTGTTAAGTCTTCTTTCAAGTTTGATTGACAAAATATTTTATATGCAACCACTTATTAAACTGTAGTTACAAAACTACTTTACTAAACAAACAAGAAACACTATGTTAATGATACAAAAAGTTTTTAGTATACAACAGTCGTTACGTTTTATAAAACAGGTTACAAAATAATTTCACTTTATAAATTCACTAAACAATATATAAAAAATAACTTTTCAATTAACATTCAAAATACAGTATTCTTTGTTTTATCAAGATCATAAACAATCAACTTGAAATTTTTAATTTTTGCATTTTAAGAGTATTACTTCCCTCACAGTATGTGCTAATGTAAGTAGTAAAAAGTGCGCTACTTGTACACGAATTTTGTACGACAATCCGTTTCAAATTGACGGAAATTTCACTGTGAAGCAGACAAAAGTCCAATAATTTTACGTAGACCACCTCAAGTTTACAATTTTTATTCACATCTGGTGAAGTCATAAAGAGAAAGAGCAAATTCATTCAAATTTAAAAACATATTTAAGCATTTTGAATAATTTTAGAAAAGTAGCCCTACTAACAGATAGAGCAACTCATTTGAAAACTTTTTCTCGTATTATTACATATTTTTTGTCTTCTTTAAATAATAATTACAATGAGTCATAAAAAATTATACATGATACATTCTAAAGTGTAAGATCATGCAAATATAGAGTTACATGTGGAAGATTGTGTAAGGAAAGTAAAATGGATACTCGTAAATATATAGGTGTAAAAGTATTGTCAAATAGATTGACTCTAATAACACAATTAATTCATTTCTGTATTTTGTAAGTTCTGTAAGAAAAGTTCTTTTAACAAAAGCCATGTGTATCCCTTTCTATATGATTCGCCTGCCCTTGACTGACGTTTATCAATTGTTTATAATTAAAAGTCATCCACACTGGAAAAACCTGGTTTGAAAATATGTAGCTTACACGGAGAGAAGAGTTGCAGTAAATTTAACAGAACGCGTTTAGTAAATCATTTACTACGCCGATAGTGGCGCCAACTGAATGTTTAGTATAATACAATACGACACCTTTCTGTTTAGTACACTCAATAACATATATGCTTTCCTTTCGGTTTGAACAACTTTTTGAAAAGTGGTGTGCCTTCTATAAGAATGTTTTAAGTCTATGGCGTATGATGGAATTGAGATTAATCAATTTAAAAACAAATGGAATTGAGTAATCTCAGTTCCATCATACGCCATAGACTTTAAACATTCTTATAGAAGGCACACCACTTTTCAAAAAGTTGTCCAAACCGGAAGGAAAGCATATATGTTATTGGGTGTATATATTTAACTGCCATGTCAGTCGATTCTACTACGCCCTTCTCTTGTATGCTACTCATTTTGAGTGACAACAAAAATGAGACTTTTATGTGACGCCACGTTGTATGGCGTTTAACATTATCTTATTTCATAAGCTGCAACACAAAAGTGAGACTGGGTTTTTAGTGTGCAAGACTCCTTCAAGTTTTGAAACCTTGCATCCACACCAACTTTAAAGAAATTATTGATGAATATATGTTAAACTTGAAATAAATCGTAACCATTCTTTATTATCTTAGTTTGTCAAAACCAGACTTCGCACTCGATAATAATTAATTATAAAAAAGTCGCAAAAATTAGCTTTTAAACTAAAAAAAGTAGCTACCGAAAAATTAAACTTGATGACAAAAAAAAACTCGTTTTCGACACTTCACAAAACTGACAAAAATTTCTTTACTTTTTCCTAATTTTCATCAAAAATATTTACTTCTTTCTTATCCTGCTAATAAATTCAATTCCTGCAACGAATTTTATTATTCATGAACGAATTTAAATATTTATAAAAATAATTTAATTCTTGACAAGAATTGTATAAAATGTTTGAATAATATTCATTTCTTTAGACTAATTTTATGCACATTCTAATTTAAATAATTGAATTCTGTTTGAAAGTTTTATGAAAATAGTAGATATTGAAAATCATTAAATCGCGAAAAGTTTTTAAAAATAAATAAATTTTATAAAAAATTCTATTAAAATTTTTGGCAATAACTAAATGTCTAGTATTGTATTGAATTTTTTTGAAAATAATTATTGAATTCCTAAAAAGCATTTTATTATTTCTGAAAATAATTGAATTCTTGCGAACGATTTTTTATTAGAATTTTTTAAAATAATTGAATAATAATAATAATTGAATAATAATAATTGAATTAAAATGCCTCAAAATAATTGAATTGTTTCGAAGAATTATGTATGTAAATAATTGAATTCTTGGGAAGAATTTTATTAAAATCCAAAAGAATAATTTAATTATTTCAAAAAAATTTAAATAAAATTATGTTTAAAATAATTAAATTCCTCTGAAAAATTTTAATGTTTTTGTAAATAATTAAATTTTTACCAACAAATTAAAAAAATAAATTTTAATTGATTTTTTCGAGGAATTGAAATTATTTTTAAGAATAATTAAATTTTTTTTGATCATTTTCTATAAAATTATAATAAAAATCATAGAAATCCTGTGATAAATTTTATTAATTATGAAAATAATTAAATAGTTGTAAAGAATATTATTATTAATGAAAATAATTGAGTTATTGCGAAAAATTTTATTAAAATTTTCTTAAATAATTCAATTTTCAAGAAGAAATTCATTACTTTTAAAAATAATTTAATTCTTGTGATGAATATTGTTATTTATGAAAACTATTGAATTTTGAAACAGAATTTTATTAAAAAGACTCAAAATATTTGAATTTTCAAGAATAATTTTGTTATTTATCTTTAATAATTGAATTCTTTCAAAGCATTATTTATGTAAATAATTAAATTCTCGGGAAGAATTTTATTAAAATCTAATAGAATAATTAAATTATTTCAAAAAAATTTAATTAAAATTGTATTTAAAATAATTGATTTATTTCAAACTATTTGTTTGATAGAAAGAATTTTAAAAAACATTTTTGTAAATAATTGATTTTTTCGAGGAATTAAAATCAAATTTTTAAGAATAATTACATTTTTTGAACAATTTATGAAAATAATTAAATTATTGCGAAAAATTTTATTAAAATTTTCTTAAATAATTGAATTCTTGATAAGAATTTTATAAAAATTGTTTTAAGTAATTATTTTTTCGAAATATAATAAATATTATGTAAATTTTATTTTTAATAATTGAAATCTTGTAGAAAACTTTATTTGTGAAAATAATTGAATTTTTCGATTAATTAATTTAAAAAAGTATTAAAAATAATTGAAATTCATTGATGAGTTTTATTATTTATGAAAATAATTTCATTCTTGCTTAGAATTATTATATAAAAATTTTTTTTTTAAATTGAATTTTTATGAAAAATGTTATTATTAATAAAGGTAATTGAATTATTGTGAAGAATTGCATAAAAATTTTGTTAAATAATTGATTTTTTAGAAATTGTTTTGAAAATGCTATTCTAAATTAATTGACTTCCTGTGGAAATTTTATTATTTATGAAAATAATTGAATTTTGGATGAATTTTTTCAATTTTCTTCTAAATAATTGAATTCTTTTGCGAAATTTAATGAAAATATTAGATATTGAAAATAATTGAATTTCGAATATTTTCTGAAAATAATTGAATCATTTTAAAGAATTTGATTATAATTTTAGAGAATAGTTTTTTGATTTCTAGTATTAAAAAATTCAAAGTAGTGGAAATTGTCAAATAAAAACAAAATTAGTAGAAATCGAAATAAAAGTTTCTTAAATAGTAGCATAACGTAAAAATAATAGTAAATAGTAGGTTTTAGTAGATGAGTGCGAAGCCTGAAAAATATCTTCAACTATGAAAATAACAACAGAATAGGGGAGACCAGAGCTAAATATTAAATTCAAAAGATTTCAAAAGATTATTTTTAAATAAATAATATGCTTAAAGTTGAAGACAGCTAAAAGAGCGTGTGGTACAAGATTTTGAAACAAGGATGGGATATAGATGAATTTCACGTATATGAACCAAGTGTGTATGCAATAGGACTGCGAGGCTTGAACCAAAACATCAGATTCTGCTTTGGGTTATTACACAAAGTTCTTTATTTTTTATTATTAGTATAAATTAATTATAAAATTAAAATACACATATATGAACTTAAAACTCATAACAAATAAAACTTTTACATAGCATTCAAGAATTTATTAATTTTTCTATTCAAAAAAATTTTTAATATAGAGGGAAGAATTATATAGGTTTGATAACTGTCCATTTTTACAAATACACAATGTTTGAATTAGCAATGAGTGACAAAGATTTTAACGAATATAAAGTAGAAATAAAATATATTTGACATATTTTTACAGTAGCCTCTTAGGATAATAGTTTTTTTTATTTTTCTGAAGTTCTATTTGGATTATTAAACACTTTCTAATTATATAATAATTAATTATATAATTATATATTAAGTATCTAGATTTTTAATATTACCAAGCACTCTATTATTCATTTTCTAAATTTCTTTCAATTTATTTGTCAAACTAATAAACAATCGTAAATCTTCTTTCCTCTTAAGTAAAAGAAGATTTGCTTTAGTTTCTTATATAAATCTTAATGAAATTTATAAATTTTTATAGAAAACGTGTACAAAACAAAAATTCCGATAAAAGTTTTTTGTGATTTCTATATGCGGCAAAAATAAATTTATTAGATTTAGAAATTTTTGTATATTCAAAGATATACCAAACAGTTAATTAAGATTCTTAATTTTTAATGTTTGTTACATATAACAAAATAAATTCTAAAAATTTTTAACAAGACTGTATGATTTGTTAAATATTTGTGGAATATATCTTGAAATATATTAATTAAGTTTTTCAAATATTCATATTCAAAAAAGGTTTATATTCTACAAAAGAAAAGGATTTTGTAAAATTTATTAAATTTATAAATTTTTTTAATTTGTCAATTTTGAATATGTAAAAAGAATGAGAATATAAACTCGACTTCCACGCACACTTATATGATAAAAAAACCAAAAAGGTAAATTGAACAGAAGAGAGATGAGTGTTGAACTTCACTGTTCAGAACAATATTTATTTTGTAAAATATAAAAAGCAAGCATTTGGGGCTCTAGGATTGTTATAATAACAGATAGTACGATAAGGACAAGTAAAGCATACGAATTCTAAAGCTGATAGTTGTAGCAATTTGAACAAACGTTGTACCGTTGTTCGATGCCATAGATTGTTGTCGATGTCACTGTCAGTCAGCGTTAAGAATTTATTTATTTTTAGTAGTTGCACATATATAAGAGACACTTATTGTTGCCTTGTACAATTTGTCGATCATATTTTCCAAAAAATCTATACATCAAAAAATCGCAAAAAAATTATCCAACAAGAAAAATTTTACTTTCATACAGCAAAAAATTATTCTTTAATAATTAAAAATTTTTTAAATTGTTGATCAAGATATAATCTTGATTATTATATCAACAATAAATAAATTACTTCTTATGTTTGGAAATCAAATTAAATTTTTATTGTTATTTATTTAATTAAAAAAAAAATCTTTACTTAATTAAATTAAATATTTTGTGAACTATACTTTTTTTATTACTACAAACATGTTTTATATTCTAAAACATATTAGATAAAGGTTTTCTAATTATATCATTAAAATTTTAAAAATTGTGCACAAAATCCTGAACCAAATTCAGAATGAATTATAATTTTTTAAAACATGTAAAGATTTTCTGGCATCTATGATGACAATGATAGCATGGATCTTATAAATATTACTAGAGTTAAGTATATTTGTGTAAGAAAATCATGTATGTGCTTAAAATAGCATACTTAATTTTATGTAAAATGTATTTCATATTTCTTTCTATTAAAAACAATTGTAAAAATTAAGTTTTTCATATTACATTTAACATATAATTACAAACTTAAAAATTAATTACAAACTTTGTCAGAAAATATATTTAAAATTATTTGTTGATATTTACTATAATACTTGTGTTTCTAAAAACAGTAATATACATCTGTTAAATTATAAAAATGTTATATTAATTAACTCAAATAGATTAATTAACAGAAATTAGTTTCTGTTATACTATTAATAAATACATTACATTTCTAATTAGCACAATTTATTGTCTAATAGAATTTTTCAATGAATTTAATTTCCTTAAATTTTAATATATTAATAAACCAAAAATACCATATAAATTATATTCATAATAATAAACATAAAATTATGCCGAGTTATAAAACATAATTTTAGCTGCTAAATTTAAGTAAACAGCCCTAGTGAAAAACGCACATTTTTTCTATGGAAATAAAATGTAGAAAAAAAGACAAAGCGCTTGTAAACTCGTGACGTGTTTAGAAAACTAGAAAAAATAATTATAGTACAAAAATGTAATTGAAATCTTGCAAAGATAAGAGATTTTTTAAATATTTTTATTATTTAACATTCAGATTATAATTAACACAAAAAGTTCTTTTCTTTTCAACATTTCAGTCAGTTGTGAAATTAGTAACAGGGAGTCAACAAAATTTTTTAATTGCCCTACTGGTGCACTTTCTGACCCTTTTGATAATATTAAATTAAAATATTATTTCATTGTGCAGTAAACTAAAACAGCTTGGAATAGATTTTAAATAAAAAGTGCCAATAATTGTTTTTTTTAAAAAAGGGTAAAACCAGCACCAAGTTTATTGATAATTTATTACTAACAGTGAATAAACTTTGTAAACTCTATTTTCCTTTTATTCCAAGATTTCAATCACTAATTTGATAAACACGTCGATCTCAAGACGTTTCTGCGTTGAGAATTTAAATACAAATTAAAATGAACGATTTTTTAGAAATTAGACAATAGTTGTAAAATATCGATCATATTTGTAAATATTGTATAAAATAATGTTGACAAAAATTAAGTCATCGAAATATTAAAAAAGAAAAGAAGTTTATTACTCAAGGAGTCAAATTTACAATTCATTTTTATTAAAAAAAAAATAAGTAATGTATTAACTTTAAGTATAGACAATTTTCGACTCAGACATTTTTTAAGTATAATTTATTTTAAAAGGAATACTTCTGCTAATATTATATACCAGCACAAACTGTTTAATTTATACAGAGAAGAAATATTTATTGAAATTGAAATCTCTACTTTGTTTAAATAATATAGAATTTTTTAAAATACATTAAATGTATATAATTTTTTTTATATTAAATGTATTTGATTATAAATTTATAAATTAAATAACTGACGTCAATCTGGTATAAGTTTTTCTTTCTAAGGTAAATTATTCTCAAAAAAAGTTTGGCACAACACTTTTAAATGCAGCTGGATATAATTGGATAGTTACCATTAATAATCAGTGTGCACTGAACCAACTTGTAATTGTGAAGACTAAATTTTGTTTACCTATTTATTTAAAATAAATAAAGTAAACATTTTTATAGTTTAAGATTGTTAAAAAAAATGTATAATAAATACTATCGATGCAAATAGTGCGAATACCACTTTTTATTAATATAGGAAAATGTTAATGTTCAAAAATATGTTCATTAAAATCTTCTGCTCAATTCTCTGAAGCATAATATATGCAATCAAAATTTTTTAATATTTAAAAAAAAATTTTTTTTATTTTTAAATCATATAAATTTATTGCATTTAAAATTACTTTTTAAAGTGTTTTAAAAGTTCTAATGCTAAAATATGTTTCTCTTTAAGAATAATATTAATTTTATAAAAAAAAGAACCATAAGACTTTTGTTAGTAATAAAAAAATAGTATTCGCACTTAAGTGTCAGTATTGTATCTCACCAGACACATTTTTAAAAACAATTTATAATTTATAAACATAAATAAATTTTTTCTGCATTACCAAAGTGACTTTTGATCGAAGGGTCTAATGAACGAATTTGCAAATATATTCGAACAAGATTGATAAGAGAGAATGTAAGAAAATTTACACAATTTTAGATAAATAGAAAGGCGCTGATAACTATATTATAATTATTAACATTAAAAAAATTTGTTATATCAGTAATGAAAAATTATTGATAAGTAACAATATATTATATATATATTAATAGAGTACTGAAAAACATACTAATATGAGAAGTTATAAATAACTAATTAATATTTAAATAATGGTTATGACCGTTAGATATATTATTATACACAACGTAATAAATTTGTTAAATATGTATTATTAAAAGTCGTTGTTTTAAGAATAAGTGAAACGAAGAATGAGGTTCTTGTTGCTTGGTTTTGTAACTATGCTTGAAGAAAGCAATCAAAAAAAAATAAAACTTGTTGTCGTAGAATTATTAGTCTTTTTATTATTGTAAAATAAAAATAACCTATTTTTAGTTTTATCACGTATTTTTTTTTTGCTTTCAATCTCTTTAAAATTGTAACTAATTTAAATAATTTAAATAAAAGAATGATGTGTCTCTGTTTATTTCGGAGTTAATTCGGTAAAAAATGCATATTTTAAGAATTTTTTTTTTTGCGATACAGAGAAAGTTAATTTATTCTATCAACTTTTATTAAAAATTTTTTTTGTTAAATATCTGATTGAAAAATTAACATTTTACTAAAAATTTACTATGACAGCTGTAACATTGGGTTTGTCTTGGCAAATTTTCAACTTCCAAAACTAACAAGAGTTTTGTGCTGTCTGAAACTAGTCGACCAAATGCCCTCAATCTCCTCTTGAGACGCAACGTCTCGAAGATGCCAAAAACAGAATGTTAATGCCCATAATTTCCCTACGTCAATCACTTTTATTAATTCACATAGTACTTAGTTGCTGCCAAACGAAACTTTGCAGTTTTAGGAAATAGCGCAGCTCTGGATCTTTGACTTGGAGACACCAATCCGTGTGATTGACAGTTCGACGCCCCCAGTCAGGAAATTGTATTTTCAAACATCAGTTGAATATAAATCTATTTTAGAAACAGGTGCGATATGCAGTTAATTCGCAATATTATGCAAGACAATTCTTAATTACTCTTTAATTATTCAAGATAATGCTATCTCTAAATCTAATTTAATAAAATGACAACTAAAGATAGCGTTTCCGAACTACAGTTTTAGAGTTTTACTTTGCAAACTTTTTCATTTTAAAATTTTATAATATTCATCAGTAATAATTTTCTATAATACAAATAGTAATCAATTTAAGAAAATGAAAGAGAGATAAAAGAAAGAGTAAGTTACAGTCAAAATGATAAACGCCTATTGAAATTCTAAAAATAAATAACGAAATGACCCTTTTTATTCAATTTACGAATAATAATGAACATAATCTAATTATTTGTATAGCAAATTATTTAAATAAATTAAAACTGTAAACAAAATTTCAACTTCAATATCAACTGTACTTTTTAAAAATTTATTATATCTCAACTAATCATATTTGTTTATGCAAGTGGAGTGGAGAATATATTAAGTAGAATACAAATGTAAGGGACGCATAATTATTCCCCAAATGTCATTTTTTCGAAATGTCATTTTACCGAACTGCACTTTTGCGAATACTCATTCTTGCGAAAAGCCAATTTTGCGAAAAGTCATTTTTACGAATTGCCATTTTTGCGAATTGGCATTTTTGAGAAATGCCATTTTTGCGAATTATGGTGGAAAAAGGGAATAATTGTTCCCATTTATAAATCCGGTTCGGAAAATGACGTGAAAAATTACAGGCCTATAACCTTGTTATCAACAATTTCAAAAATTTATGAAAGTCTTATTGCAGATCAACTTTATGCTTCTTTTTTAAATATAATAATTGATGAGCAGCACGGCTTTGTAGGGGGAAGATCCATCAATACTAATTTGTCCATATTCTTGGATGATATTGTTAATGCCCTAGAATCTGGAAAACAAGTTGATGTAATATATACAGATTTTGCTAAAGCTTTCGACAGGGTTGATCACGACGTTCTGGTGGCGAAGCTTACCGACATTGGAGTGCATGGCGATTTTTTAAATCTTATTATTGATTATCTTCGGAAAAGACCTCATGTTGTTCGCGTTAATTATGAGTTTTCAGATGCTTTTGTTGCTGCCTCTGGAGTGCCTCAGGGCTCTGTTTTGGGTCCGTTGTTGTTTAATATCCACATGAATGATATTTATACTGTTCTCGGTGATTGCTCTTTCTCCTTATATGCGGATGACCTTAAGATTTATAGGGTGATCTACGTTCATGAGGATTTTGAGAAATTGCAATCGAGCTTGCAAGGTGTTTTGACTTGGTGTGAAGACAACAACTTTAACTTAAATGTGAGCAAATGTTCGGTCTTATCAGTCTCACGCAAAAAACTAATTGTTAGACATAATTACTCAATAGGGGGCATCCCGCTCTCCAGGGTCAGCACAATTCGTGACCTTGGTGTTACATTTAATGAGACTCTAACGTTTAATGACCATATATCAATTATTATAAGCAAGGCACTCAGAGTCCTTGGCTTCGTCACTAGAAATGCCAAGCTCTTTAAAAACCCATTGGTTCTTAAAGTATTGTTTTTTTCTCTTGTAAGACCTATTCTGGAATTTGCATCATTGGTTTGGTTTCCATACTACGACTTGCATATTGTACGCATTGAGCGAGTGCAAAATCGTTTTCTTCGCTTCGCTGCTTTCTGTCTGGGGATAGATTATGATCGTAACAGCCATGATTACGCCGTCATTAGAACAACCTTAAATATCCCTAAAATTTCCCTACGTTTTTTATATTTTGATTTGCTTTTCTTTTACAAAATTTTACATAATCGTTTGAATTGTTCTCAAATTATTTCTAAAATTAATCTTTTTGTTCCACCTATTAAGCTTCGATCATATAACTTATTTCGGGTACCGTTTCATAAAACAAATTATGGGAAAAATTCTGTCTTCAGTCGTATGAGCAGCGAGGCGAATAATATTTCGAGTGAAATCGACTTTTTTGAACAGAGCGAAAATGTTTTTATTTCTAAATTGCGTAATTTGATTCTAAAACCAAATTGATCAATGCGACGGCACTGTTCACTGAAATTTGAAACTATGTACACTTAATCTCAAGGGCGTCTGCCCGTATATGTACTCTAAATAAATAAATAAATAAATAATTATCACTTTTGCGAATCACCATTTTTACGAATCGCTATTTTTACGAATTGTCATTTTTGGGAATAGTCATTTTTGCAAAAATCATTTTTACGAATTGTCATTTTTGCGAATAGTCATTTTTGCGAATTGTTATTTTTGCGAATCGCCATTTTTACGAATTGACAATTTTTCGAAAAGTCATTTTTGCGAATTGTCATTTTTGCGAAAATTTATATAGTAAACTTGTATGCATATAAAGATTCACTATAAGAATTTTCGCAAAAATGACTTTTCGGAAATTTGACAATTCGTAAAAATGTTGATTCGCAAAAATGAATTTTCAGAAAATTGACAATTCGTAAAAATGGCGATTCGCAAAAATGACAATTCGTAAAAATGGCGATTCGCAAAAGTATCAATTCGCAAAAATGACATTTCTCAAAAATGTCAATTCGCAAAAATGACTTTTCGCAAAAATGACTATTCGTAAAAATGACATTTCAGAAAAATGGCTTTTCGCAAAAATGACATTTTACAAAAATGTCTTTTCGTAAAAATGGCAATTCGCAAAAATGACAATTCGCAAAAATGACAATTCGCAAAAGTGACATTTCGCAAAATTAGCTTTTCGCAAAAATGAGTATTCGCAAAAGTGCAGTTCGGTAAAATGACATTTCGGAAAAATGACATTTGGGGAATAATCATGCGCCCTTAATTATCACATTTAATGTAAATTGTCTTATCTATTTAAACAAATATAACGTCTGTCTTGATATTGTAACATTGTAACACTTAATTTCAATATGTTAACAAATTTAATTGTACCTTCTCAATAAAAATATTTAAACAAACTCTAGTATTGCAACATATATATCATAACTCAAATTGATATCCAAGGTTCCTTTTACATTAACTTTGAAAAACAAATATTTTCAATTTTAATGTTAAAAACACGTATTTTTTACATTCATATAAATTAAATTATATACTATGTGTAAAAAAACATGTTTTTAACATGCACAGATAAATTTATGTATTGAAATATGTAAATAAAATTTTTTAAATGAATAAACATATAAAAAGTCTACAGAACTTTTGAAAAAGTAGAAACATTTGAATTAAAAAATTATTCATACGTGATACTTATAGTATTCTTTAACATTGCATTAAATTCCCGAAAATTACTAGTGAACAGAAAATGATTTACGCCTGTGTTTTATTTTGTGCACTCATTGCCCCAATAGTGTACACAGTTAAGGTAAATATAGTAATAATAATTACAAATTGTTGGTTCATAAAATAATTATATAATTTTTTTCATTAGGCCCAACAATATTTCACTGATCAAGGAAACAATGAAGGTATAAAAATAAATAGATTTTAAAACTTTAGTCACACTTTTTCCAAATATTTTAATACTTTTTTAATTATAGGCCAGTAATCGTTTATTTGGATCAAAAAAATTTCATATTTATCAATGTAAATATGTAAGAAATAACTAACATTACATATTTGAATTTTTCAGAATCTGAAGGAGAAATGATTTCTATTGAACATTTAATTCATAAAAGAAGTCTTCCTGAACTTACACTCCAAATAAAAAAACATGGCTATGATAGAAAAATTATTTTACAGTCAGCAGAAGGATTTTTTGCTGGTAAAAATACAAAAGTCTGGGTAGCTAAAAGAACTGGCAACAATTTTACATATTTTCTACAAAATAATGTAAGTTACATCTGGTATTCTCTAATTCTCTAACCTCTACTATAAATAATTAGTAATAAAAATAATTTATAATGACACATAGATTATGGACAAAGTGAACCTAACATTTTATCACGACCAAGAAACAAAATCTGTAATAGCTCATAAAGTAAATGAAGAAGGTGTTTCGGAATTCGTAAGTATATTTCAAAAATAAATGTAACTTCTGCTATCGTCTTTCGTAAAGCGTCATATCTATCGAATAAAAAATTATCCTTTTAGAATGGCATTATTGATTCTGACAAAGTAATACGTCCGTTAAACAATCACTATCGCTATCGTCGTGATGTTAGATCAAAATCAATGAACGAATCAGCAAACAATAGTTTTAAGAATTATCACGTACTTTATAAACGAGAAGCATTTCCGCTAAATAGCGGGAATACTGGTTATTCTCTAAACTACACAATGGACCATGATAATTTAAGAAATATTTCAGAAACTCCGGAAATCGTATATCCAGAAATATTAATTTATGTAGATACAACTCTCTTTCTGTAAGTTTCAGTTTAATTATTTAATTTTTTTACAATACTAACTTTTAATAAAGTGGTAATGAAAATTTACTCTTTCTTTAGACACTTTAATAAAAATGTTGAAGAAACTGTTACCTATGTTTTAATAAGTTGGATGTCAACAGATTTATATTTTCGAGACTTTGAAAATCCTTCAATTCGTCTAAGCATTGCAGGAATTGTTTTGTGTCAGGTATTTTATTTCTATAAAAGGAATAATTAGTGACAAAAATATCTGTATCTTTTTATTCTTTATTTAATTAAATTTATCTATAACCGAAGGATTCAATATTCCCGATGTATAAATTTCTTACGCCTGAAATGATGGACACTTTTTCAAAATTTTTGTCAAATCAAAGTTATTTCAAATTTTTACTTGATTACGATATTGCTGCTCTTATTATTAAGAGAAATAAATCTGATTGGATTGGGGGTAAAAGTTTTTAATATTAATTAAAGTGATATTTATGTGACGAATATTGTCATTGACAGATTTTAATATAAACTTAAAAATTTTTTAAAGGTATAGCAAATCCGAAAGGCGTTTGTAAAGAAACTAGCGATTATATACATGCAGTAACAATTATCTCTGATTCTGGAACATTTGATACAATTTGGGCTGCTGTACATGAAATTGGTCATCTGTAAGCATAAAATTGCAAATAAGTAGTTGGATGATGTAAGGAGATACGTTCTACGTTAAGTAAATGGCGACAAACCCCTTATAGCATCCAACTCTTCAATTAATAACACAGCCACACAAAAAAATAAAGTGTCTTGATCTGGGGTCGAGACATATGTATTCCGATGTATTTCGATGCGCTTATTATTATTTGAACGATTATTGCCTCATAACATTTGTCCATGTGCATATTATAAAAATATATGTATACGAATTTAAAGCTAGAGGTCTAAGGTGATTGTCAGTGAAGGAATTAAATTGATTTCTTTAAATAAAAAAGTTTTATTACAAATTTAGTGAAATTCAAATTTTTTAAAAAAAAATTTTTTGTACCTGGTTGTGGGCACCCTTGAAAAATCCGCTAAAAATGGAAAAATATTAAAGGAAACCAACACAAATAAAGAAGAAATAAAAGTTTATTTATTTTAAGAGACTTCGCCGGCATAAAGAACAAAAATGATGACACGTTTTCACACTATGCTCATCTCTAACAGAAGCATAATTCTAGCATGTGAAGTAGCTGGCCCGCATATCATTACGCACTTCTAATGCACTGAACGCCTATATTCATCGCATTTAATGGAGTTTGCGGCTGTCAATTTCCTTGGCAGAAAGTTTAGATAGATGAGACAGTAGTCCACATTATTGTCAGATGGTAGAGCCTCCTTAACATAAAGGTGCCCACAGCCGGGAATGACAGTCATTTTTTAAAAAGACCAACACATTTTGTGATGCAGGATTTTGGTTAAACACAAAGGTAAATCACAAAATATAATGACAACACTGCAAAAAAAAATTAAACCCTTTTTTCTGAACGAATCTACACCCATATATTGCTCTTCGAAAACAATACAAAATTACTTTTTTATTTATTTAATGCAAATTTTCTTTATTATGCTCACAGCTATTACACAAATGCATATATTTGTTTCGTTATCAATACGAAAAGTCCGTATTGTCAACAAACACGTCTTGCAATACTTAGATCAGTAAAGTCTGCTTGCCGTCGAAGTTTACGTAGGGGTGCCCACAACCGGAGCGTGCCCACAACCGGCGCACTTCCCCTAATAAATTTAAAATAATCGTTAAAATAATAAAGACTGCCAAATTGGATCCGCTATTTTGAATTTTTAAAAACCGACATGGGATTCGTCTTCAGCGACCCCGAAAACCCCCGAATAACGATTTTCAAGCCAATCCAAACAAATTTTAATTATATTGTTCGCCATATTGGATCCGCCATTTTGAATTTTGATAAAGTAACACCGGATTCGTAATCAGCAATCATAAAAACACCTAAGTTGTAACTTTCATGAGCTTACATAATTTTTATTGTGCTGTGTATGGTATAATTTGTTTGCTTGGAATCTTAGATGTGTTTTTGAGGTTAGGATCGATAGATTGAATGTCTTATAGGAATTTTGAATTGAAAAGCTTATAGAATAGTTTATTTAAATTAAGGGATCTTAGAAAATTATCAACATGCGGTTAGATTCAATTTTGATACATCAAAAGTGACCATTTTAACGATTTTAGGTTATTTTTTGAGGTTAGGGCGAAACCAGGACCCATTGGCCAAATTGTGATGGTAAATTCGGATTCAGCGCATCGAAATACATCAAAATACATATGTCTCGACCCCAGATCAAGACACTTTATTTTTTTTGTTTGGCTGTGTAATCAAATAAATTATTATCACGGTTTCAAAAATTATAGTTTACTTTTAATAGAATAATTTTAAATATTATAATTGAAATTTTCAGATTGGGATCTCCTCATGATGATGATTCTTTTCTAAGTGAGCAAGAGAGAAAAAGTTGTACTTTTAAGAAAGGTTTCATTATGAGCTATCATGGAAATGATGAGAATCAATTTTCTTTTTCTCCGTGTAGCATGGAAAAAATAAAATTGCATTTAAGGTTAAATTTTTTTATATAACTACTTGAATAGAAAATGTGATACAAATAATTTGTTTTTTTAATAAGACATTCACATTTTAAATTAGGTCAGATGAAGCTAAGTGCGTTCGGAATAATCTAGCTGTTAATAGAACTGATGATCAAATGCTAGTAGCTTTACCAGGACAATACATTTCAGCAGATAAACAATGCCAAAATTTAGGTTATGACAAAGCAAGAGTAAGTTATTGTTTAATATTGTTATAAGCTAATTTCATTGTATGAAAAATGTAATAATTTAGGTTTCATTTTTAAAAAGGTGTCACCAAGAATTTGTCTAAACTTACTATGCTTCTCTGGCAGTAGCCTTGCATTAAAACGAACGCCAGCACTTGCAGGAACTCCATGTGCTGTGAACAGCGTAAGAAATTCATAGATATAAATTAATGTTTTTATTAATTATACTGTCATCAGTGTGAGACAATATCTATTTTAATAATGGACATTGTAAATCGCTAGGTGTTAAAATAACACCAGAATGGTTTAAAACAATCTGAAACAGTTTAATCTTTCTAGGATTAAATGAACACTCGAAAGGATTACAATAATCCATTTTGCTGTTACTTTTACTATGAATGAAATTTTACTAGGTACAAATCACAATTAAGTCAATATTTGTCAAAATTCACCGAATTTAGCTGTATCTGGGTCAATAGGTACGAATATGAGTTAATAAGTAAGCAAGTTAATAGGAAAGTAATCAACTAAGCAAGAAGGATATAACTTACTTATTTCTTTCTTGCTTATTTCCTTTTTCTTCCTTGCTTACTTACTTACTTACTGTCAGTGGCGGATCCAGGGGGGGGTCATGGGAGGTCATGACCCCCCTGGGGCGAAAAATTTACATCCAAAAAAAGGTCAGATAATTATGGTCGTTGCTCGCCGAATCTATAAATGACCCCCCCCCCCCCCGCTGGAGTCAATTCTGGATCCGCCACTGCTTACTGATCAGATTAGGATCTATCGTTCCTTGTAAGGCAAAAATCAGTGAATTTTGACAAATTGTTGTCTTGGATTTCGTTTTAAGAATCATTCATAATAAAAAATAACACGAGAAAGAATTATTTACAATTCTTTGGGGTTAATTTAATCTGGAACGCTTCTTAATATCTCGCAATTTACTCTGTAGTTAAAACTTACTTTGTATTGTTACACTCAATCTAAAATACTTTATTCAACTTATAGGTCTGTTTAATGGGAAAGTGTGTGGAATTACAATCTGACAAAAATTCTGTTCTCAATGTAGTATTCCCTAATCATTTTCAAGTACCTAAAAATAATTCCTCTCCCGACGAGCAATGTAGAAAAAGAAGAAAACCAGGCCGTGAAGAACTTATAAAAAATGATAATAAATACAGCTTTTTGGTAAATAATAACTGTATTATACAACACTTGTAATTTGTTTCAATATAGTAAGACAATATTATAATGTTTGAAATTAAGTGTTTCGGCGTCTACATATACTTTTCGGATCCATACCATTCTCTAGCAAAGAATGTTCTAAGACATTATTTGTCAAGAATGAAATGTTTAAGGAAAGAAAATTATTTTTTGACCAAAAAAAGTTACATGAATGTTTTATTCTTGAAAATTTATTTCAGGTTAGTTTAAATGATTGTCAACTTAACTGTCAAACTTTATTTGATAATAAAGTTGCTTCAAATGAATATTATGACGCTGATGATGGAACTTTGTGTAGTAATAACGGAGTAAGACATATGTGAATTTTTAACTTTTTTTAAATGAGACTATGGCATGAAATGAAATTTTTGATTAAAGAAATATTAATTAAAAGAAATATTTTTAATTTTACAGTATTGTTATAATGGAGAATGTCACCATGTAAACATCTTCTCAGCTGAAAAGCAGTGTTTAAATTTTGGAAAATCAAGTTTTTTAAGAGTTAGTATTCTACAAATAATAACAATTTCTTTTTTCTTTACGTCATGTGAGGGTACGACTATGTATTATTAATCTAAAAATTGCTATTATTTTAGATGTCTAAAACAGAATGTCGCTTAGTCTGCATTCATAATACTATCGAAATCCATGGTTATTTTCATTACTCACATAATACAAAAGTTTCCAAAGAGGTAGAAGTAATAGCTCCAGATGGATTTCCTTGCCATATAGAGGGTGTAAGACATATTAAATTGTATAAAATTTTCTATATCGCTGATACAGTAATAATAACAGTTTAATTTATACACTAATAGCATCCGCATACTCAGGATATCCTATGGATCTACTGGCGATAACTATGGTCCGGGAAAATTAGGTTATTCCTAGAATATTCCAGGGGATATTTTAGAAAATGTCTAAAAATTCAGTACAAACTCCTTATAATTCAATAAATGAAATTTTAACTAGCTAAACAAATTTAAATAAATAATTATACAAGTTCTGAAAAAGTCATAATCCATGAATCATATTTTTCCATTCCTCTTAAGAGATAACTGAATGTTATTTTAACACTGAATTACGTGTTTAAAGTGTTTATATTAAATTTTTGCTCGAAAGTATTATTTTTTGTGGAACATTCGACAAGAAACCCCAGGAAAAAACACGCATATTTTTTAAAGTGTTATCGAGCGAACCACATTACTGCATAAAAATTAAATGCAAAATAAATAAGATTTACAAGCATTATAACTTTCTCTTTTTAGCACTGTGAAGGTGGAAACTGTATTGTTCTGAGAATTACGGCAACTACTGTCAGCACTATTGAAACAACTACTCCCATAGATAATTTTGAAACATCAAGAAAACTATGTGAAAGTATTTCAATGTCTTTTATGTATGACGTTAGTATTAGAACAAAAGTATTTTACTTTTTTCAAATTTTCATAAGTTTATTTATTTTCTTTGGTTTTTAGTATAACCACGGATGTGTAACTTATTGCTATTTGAATGGAACAGCCGATAAAAATTTAATTGCTGAAAATGGATCTCCTTGTTATAATAATGGAGTGAGTGACATTTTGAAATATTCATACAAGTAGCTGTGAAAAAAATTTTTTTCCGTGAATCACAGTCAAAGTTTTTGGAATAGACACACAAACATATATACATACAAACAAATATTTTCTTCTTATTAGTATTTTCGGAACTTTTAGGTTAAAAGATAAAAGTATATTAATAAAAATTTCTATTCTGTGTAATGCACGGACAAAAGTCTAATCTTATGTACAAGAATTTATCATCATTAGCTTTACTTGTTTTCTCTTTTAGTTCTGTGAATATGGTATTTGCATGAATATGACAAGTAATATTCGTCAAACGCCAGTACATTCACTGAACCAGAAATTGAAATTTCCTTGGACTCGATGTGAAGAAATTGGAATGGTTTATAAGGTTAGTATTATAACAATAAATTAGAATACATTTCTACCTATGTTACCTCAAAATGTAAGTCAATTAAGGGAAGTTTTGACCTACACGTCAAAAAATTGACAAACAATTTCATCTGCCCTCAAAATTCATGTCATTTTTAAGAGCGCTTTTGATCTACACGTTAAAAATTGACAAAAAATTCCCTCTGCTCTCAAAATGTTGGTCAATTTTAAGGTCAGTTTTTATCTATACGTCATAAAGTGATAAAAAATCTCCTCTGACCTGCTCTTTCCTCAAAATTTAGGTCAATTTTGAGGGCAATGTTGACTTACAATTCAAGGTTTACATGAATCCTGGCTGACCACAATAATCCATAAATAGCCCCGTTAAATTAAATATTTCCTTTAAATATTTGGATTATTTTAACACGAAATGGTATTAATTTTTTTAAAGTGAATAATATGAACAATATATTTTTTTAAAAATAACTTTTATGTCAATAATAAAAATAATATAAAATAAAAATATATACTTTATAATAAAGCAATAAAACATCTCACTTAGACTAAAAATTTTGTAAGTAAATTTTTTTTATGTTTATTTAATTATTAATTTTTAAGGCAAATAGCCTTCCTAGTTATTTTACATATTTATATGAATATTTTTAAATAATCCATTAATTTTCTTTTAATTTTTAGAACTATTTTGGTGAATGTATGTTCCAGTGCACTAGAGAAGGTTTTTTCGGTATTATTATAAGGTTTTTAAAAATTAGTCTATTCGATCAAAACTTAACCGCAGAAGATGGATATCCTTGCGGAAATCATAAAGTAACAATACAATTTTTATATATCTTAAACTTCCGAATTGTCTTTTGGTACTACCTATTATCAACAAGTTGTTTTCTCCTAAAATCATGTTTTTGAGAATTTTTAAAAAATTCTAATTATTCTCACCCCATGGATTCTATGAATTGAGGGGCTGAATTCTAGAAGAGGATACACGAACCATGCAAAAGAAATGAAGCTTATCTCCTTATAGCATCCAGCCCCTGATTTATAATTTGATAAAAAGTTGTTGTTAAGTGTTTCAGATAAAGTTTAAAATTTTTTGAAAAGTTATTAACCCCAATTTAAATTGGGGTTAATAACTTTTCAATTGTAAATTGCATGTTTAAGCGAAATTTACTACAAAATTTTTTAATTTAATTAAATAAAAATAATTATTATTTATAAGCTGTTAAATCATGTTAATAGTTAAAAGTTAATGTTTAAAAGTATTTTTCTCAGCTTTTATATTATCTGAAATTAATAATCTTCACCTACGAAGTATTTGTAATTTTCTACTTTACAATTTTTCAGCATTGCTTCAATGGGGAATGTGTTGTTTTCAAACTTACTCCAAATACTAATAAGACATCCATCAATTTGAGTACGGATATATTTAGTGTAAGTATTTAAATTAATGAATATTATGTGTATTTAAAGGATTGTAACTAAACAATTTTGAAAAATAGTTTCATGGAATATTAGTGCAGTAATTTTTATTGTCGTTGATATTTTTAAAATTTATAAATATATTTACAGTACATGAAAGAGGAAAAATTAAAGTTAACATAAAAGGTTTCAACTCCATAAGTGAAGAATAAAATGTACCTAAAGGTTAGAATTGAAATAAAAATTTATATTCTGCATAATATTTTGTGAAGAGAGCATAAGTGGATTTATTCTCATTTTTAGATTTTTCCAAAGTCGATGAAGATGTAGAAGAATTTGCGAGTGGACTAGGTATTTATATTTAGAAGACATGTTATCGTCGAGCGATTTTTATTCTAGGAGATAAGAAAATTAATGTTTGAAATAAATTTTAATTGCAATCTAATATTTTTTTATAATAATGTAATAACAGGGTTACAATAAATTTGAAATTGTTAAATATTTAAAAGGTGATACATTTTTAAAGAAGAGATAGGTCAGTTTGTGTTTTAATAAATGCAGCTTAACTACAGTTTTGGTGTTTTACTTTGAAATCTTTTTTATTTCGAAATTTTATTATATTCAACAGTAATAATCGTATATGATACAAATACTAATTATTTTATGAAAATAAAAGTGAGATAAAAGAAAGAGTAAGTTAGAGTCAAAATGATAAAGCCCTATTATGAATGTAGAAAAATGAATGTCGAAATAAAATAAGCTACATAATATCTACCCTTTACTTTAGTTTAATTTTCGAGCCCAAACTGGGATTTCACAAAGTATTTCTGTTATAAATCAAAAAAATACTTAAGGAGAAAAGAAGAACAAAACTTTAGTTAATTACGTTAATATTTAATCTCTGTCCTATTTGGAAATAGTTCCATAGGCCAATCTGGGCCAGATATGGGTTTACGATTAATGAAAAATAAGAAAATTGAAAACTTGAGTGAATTATATATTAATATTTAAATAATATGTTTCATGTATAAGTAAAATATATATATGTGAAGTTCTTAGTATTTAATTTATAAAACTAAGCCAATAAATAAAAAATTATGTGTGTTTCGAGTTTTGTGTTTTCTACTCTGACTTTATTCTTGATATTTTATTTCTTATTTTTATTCAATTTATTAATATTAGTGAACATTATTTTCTAATTTTTTTATAGCAAATTATTTGAATAAATTAAAACTGCAAACAAAATTTTAACTTTAATGTTAAGTATAGGGTGACGTAGGGTGATGTGCAACGTTTTTTTTCGTTGGACAAAAAACATGTCAAATAATTAAATTTTTAAGTATTTCAAAATTGAATGACTTAGAGGCATTATAATAGAATATTCCTGCATTCTTAGATTTTCAGAATTTAAAATTTTTCTTACAAATTTTTCGCTTTTACAAAAACGTCTGTTTTTGCATTTTCCAAAAAAGTTGGGGTGATGTGCAACACCAGTAAAATTCAGGTATGTAATGCATAAATATCGATGAAAATGTCTTTAATTATTAATTTTAGGCATTTTCAATGCAAACTAATCGAAATCTGACAAAAAAAAATTTACTAAAGTATAGTTGACCTCTAAAAAATAGAGATGTCATCAAAGTAAAAAAAAATTTTTTTTTTAAATTTTTTATTTATTCATGACTGAATAAGAAATATAATTAAAGGAAAATAACTAAGCATTTTTTATTCATCATGTGAATCGTAGTTATGGCACGTAAAAAGTAGTTACGTCCACCCCAAAAAAAAGTGTTGCACATCACCCCAAATATGATATTTTGCGAAAAATGATTTGTACGCAATACAATGTAATGGAAACACAAAATATAAACAGATATTTAAAAACACTTAAAAAACTAACAATAAACACATTTTTATCTATAAAATAAATTAAAACCCTTCACGAAACGACTAGAAACGTAAAGCGCCAGAAATATTTCCTTCTCGAGAAATTTAAGTCAACTTTCGTACAGCAAACCTAGCTGCGAGCTGTCTCGTGAGTTTTATTTCAAAAACAAGCTACTGAGGGCACAAA
Organism: Leptopilina heterotoma; assembly: GCF_015476425.1. Taxonomy (NCBI): domain Eukaryota; kingdom Metazoa; phylum Arthropoda; class Insecta; order Hymenoptera; family Figitidae; genus Leptopilina; species Leptopilina heterotoma. The sequence continues at coordinate 835,094 of NW_025111098.1, read as the reverse complement.
CAAATGGCAATACTTGGCTCTGTTCAATATCGAACTGTAGATCAGATATCGGCGGTGTTGCACATCCCCCCATGTTTCACATCACCCCACATCACCCTATACTTTGGTACTTATTAAAATCTGTTTTAACTACATTATTACTGTTTAAAATGTTGAATTATGTAATAAGTAAGGTTATTTTAATTAATAATTAAAAATTTATTATTTTGCTTCCTCATAAAGGAAGCTTTGTAGGGTAACTGCACCAATTGCCGAGGGTGCTCCAATTGTCGAGGATAATAATTTTCTTTTTTAGATAAATAGTATAATATATAATATTTAAGAACAAAAAAAATTTCTAAATAATCTTTGTATTTTCAACTGTATATTTATATATACAAATTTCGTAGCGATTCTACTAAAATAATTATTTAATTAATATTATAATTCACTGCTGTGAAATTTACACGAATCTCCGTTTTCTTAATACTTCAGGTTGATTAAAAGAGATTTTTAGAAATGCAAATTAAACGTATTTATAATGACTTTTTGTGTACAAAATTATTATTATAATTTTGTACACGAACTAAATTAATTTTGTATGCATGTTTTTTTGTTAAAAAAAATATTTAATATTTTTTAAAAGCAAATCATCGGTATTTGGTTCCTTTTTTTTTGACAGTTCCATTTTTCGAGGTAATGACTCGAAAATTGGTGTAGTCACTTTTTTCGCTGATGTACCATTTATCGATGGTTAAGTGTTTATTTACTAAACGTCAAACATAAATACTAAACATTTATAGGTACAGAGAAAAAGAAAAAAAATGCTCCAAAAATTTACAACCAACAGAAAATAATCAACCAAAAAAAACAAGGAAGACGGAAAAAAAATTAATAAAAAAAATGCATTATTTAAAACTAAAAAATTTTGTACTATAGTTTAATTATAATTAACCATTATATTTACAGTTCGTAATAAAAGTTGATTTTATTCGTTTACAAATTTAATGTGACTTAAATTAATTTATTTTTTCAATTAGTGTCTGATTAACAAAATTGATTAAATTTAATTAACTTATTTATAAAAGTTTAAAAAACAGTCAAATAATTTTCTGTCCTGTATCGTCTACTATAAAAATGTTTTATATCGATATTATAAATTATTTAATTATAGTTAAATAAATATATTTGATTTCTGGTAATGTTCTATAATATTTTTATCGAAAAAATAAATATCTACTTGATTTTCAAATATCTGTACAGGTTAATTGTTAGGTTATATTGGGTTATATGTTTAAAAATGTCATACCCTCGACAATTGGAACAGACCCTCGAGAAATTAGCACAAGACTATCGACAAATGGTGCTTTTGCTCGATTGACTTTTAAATATATTTTTTGCTTAACAATTTAGTTTATATTAAAAAAATAATAATGAATATTAAACATTATTAGATCCTTCGTCCAAATATACAAAAATCAAATTTTAAAGTGCATTTACTTCCGAGAAAAAAAATGTCAAAGTCACATGTTGCCTAAAACCCTCGACAATTGGTACAGTTACCCTATTAGCAAAATTTTGGTTTGTCATTTTTTGACATATTTATAAATTTTTTTTTATTATGCCTAATACTTTAGTACTTTATATACGCACAGGAACTCCCGGTATAAATGTTCTAAATAAATAAAAAAAAATTTGACGTATTTTGACCTCTGAAGTCCAAAAAACGGATTTTAAAAATTTGTCCCGATGTGTGTGTGTGTGTACTAACATTACATTTGTCTCAATATCTCAAAACGAGAAAGAGCTAAAGGCCTCAATTTTTTTTTAAATTGTAGGTCTCCCCGGGGGACATAAAATGAGAGTATTTTCAGCCCGATTCATGAAGTTTAACTATTTTTTTTTGCATTTTTCATTTAGTAAAAAAACGTTTTTTGGACATAACTTAAAAAAATGTTAGGACACTTATAAATCTTTTTCTTTAGTTTTGTAGAGTTTTTTCACACGCATCTTTTGAGCCCTAATTGAACATTTTTCGTCCATATTAACCGGAGATATTAAACTTTTAAAAATCAATAATTTTGGAAAATAAGACTTTTTAAAATTTTTTTTTTAATTATGTAAAAGTAACTTCAAAAAATTATTACCAACTTGAAGAGCATTAAAAAACGCTTCGATTGACCTATTTTTGAACCTGATTCGGGCAGAAATTATGAAATTATTGGTATTTGAAAAATCAAGAATTGTGGAAAATATCATTTTTTCAACATTCTTGTTTATTAATTTATGTGTAATTATTAAACTATTATTACCATCTTATAGAATATATAAAAACACATTTTTTAGACCAAGATTTAATGATTTTTAACCCTTTTATAAAAAGTAATTCTTATATTTCAATTATTATCATTTCTATGAGGAAGCAAAGTGTTCATGAAATGAACACCAAAATTATAAAAATGTACAACTTGGCAGCGGTTTTAATTTATTCTATCTAAGCTAAGCCTATTTGTTTGTACAAGTAGAGCAGAAAATATACTAAGTTTAATAAAAATGTAAATCATTGTCATAGAATAATTTATTATTTGGATAAAAAGTTTTAAGAAATTTTAGGAATAAGAGGAATAATAAAAGTTATTCAATTAAATGTATAGAATACTTATTTTCCATTTTTATCTTATTCATCATATTTAATGTAAATTGTTTTATCTATTTAAACAAATTCAAGGCATGTTTCGATATTGTAACACTTAATTTCAATATAATTAACACATTTAAGTTAACCTTCTGAAAAAAAATATTAAAATAAACTTTAGTATTGTAACACATATATATATATATATATATATATATATATATATATATATATATATATATATATATATATATTTATGTATATGTATATATATATGTATATGTATATATATATATCATTACACGAAAATTTATCATTTTAAAAAATTGAAAAAAATTTTCCAAAGTCTACTTGTATTTGTAACACAATTGAAAATGCACATTTTCTTTTTTAGTCACTGATAAAATTTATATTTGAAATAGAATAAAATAAAACTTTATACATATCAGTAAATATATAAGTCAAATTTTTCCACGTGTCAAAAAATAAACTTTTTTTGAGTTTATTATTACTCCTTTTAATGAATGTATGAATGTGCATTAATATTATTTTTATGCGGGTAACAATAAAAAATATTTTTTCTACATATTTTAATTTTAAAAAAAATTAAATTTATTATATTACATTTTTTAAATTACAGTAAATTTTATAATTTTTGTATTACTCTTAAATTTTTATTTTTATTCGGAATACTTCGATTTGATTTCTTAATTAATTTATTTAAAAGCATTAAAGAAGTTTTTTAAAGCAGAAGTTACATGACGTTTGTTATCTTTTTTAAACGTTTATTTTTATTATAGTATTTGTTATCCAGTGGGCACACTTGTTCAAAAGACGTCTTTTTACCAGACATAGAATATCTTTTAGTTGTCTTTTTGATGACTCAGAGACATTACCATCATTGTCCCCGAATTGTCCGCGGACAAAAAGGGACGTCTTTTAGACGTCCCTGTGCCCTTTGGGTAGTTATTACTTATTAATGACTAGTTATATTAATTAAAATAAAAATTATTTCATTGGTTCATAAAGGAAAAAATCCTCAAAAAACTACGGAAAGGGATTTTTTCAGTAAATGTTTCCAACTGGATTCACCTCATTTTGGAAAAATATAAAAATTTTTTCAAACAAAATTTAAAATAATATTATGTTACTTAATCGTCAAATTGTATAAAAAAGATAAGTTCATTCCAAGTTACAATTCAATAATTTGTAAACTAAAATTTATTTCTAATGTATATGCATAAACATATTTTTATAAACATAATACCTGCGTAGAAAATGTAACTTTGCAGATTGGCTGAGAGACAATAAAATAGTTCGATTTCTCGACTTAGTGAGAATCTAGTGGGAACCCTCCACTAATACACTTTTGTACTTTTGAGATTATATATATGGATTCACAAGCCTGTAACCTAGACTTTTGTTTTGGATCTCGAAAACGAATCATTCCTACTTATGAAAAAAGTATAATTATTTGAATTCAAAAATTATTTATACCTGACACTTTAAGTGTTCTTTAACATTATATTAAATTTCCGAAAATTACTAACGAAGAGAAAATGATTTACGCCTGTATTTTATTTTGTGCACTCATTGTCCCAATAGAGTACACAGTTAAGGTAAATATAGTAATTAATAATTACAATTTGTTGGTTCATAAAATAATTATTGAATATTTTTCATTAGGCCCAACAATATTTCACTGATCAAGGAAACAATGAAGGTATAAATAAATAGATTTTAAAACTTTAGTCACACCCCAGTGTGCAAAGTTACAGAACAATTCTACAACTATTCTAAAACAAAAAGAACAAGTTCTGTAACTGGTGAGGAACAGGTAGGTCAAAATGTCGTCCCCCTGGTGACACAAAATAGGAACAAAAGTCTGTAACAATTCTAGAACAAAACTAGAACATTGTTTTAGAACAAATATATAACAATTCTATAACAAGAGCGATTTGTCAAAAATAATTCCCAAGTAGAAAGCTAATACTTGCATAGTACAAAACTTTTATGAGTATGAATAAAAATATAAATAATTAATAGAATTGCTTTTTTTGAAAAGAGTTTAAAAAAAATATTTTTCTTATTTTTTTCATTACAATCTTATTTATTTAAATTAATGACTAAATTATTATCATTGTTAATAATTATTTAAACTTATAGTTTATGTCACACTATTAAGAATTATACACAGGACACTTAAAACTAAGAATAAAAAATTTCGCACGCACGGGGGATCGAACCCTAGACCTTGAAGACACAAGTCGAATACGAATACCACATAGCCACGCAAGCTTGAAAGAGATTTCACTTTAACTTCCCTTTGAATTGTGGGACCGTTATATACAGTGCTAAAATAATAAATTGACTGTAATATATTTATTAAACAGAAAAATTATAAATGTATGTTTTATATATGAACCCTAGTGAAAATAAATACGTGTTTACAGTTTTATTAATTGTTTGTAACAGTGTTCTAGAACATTGTAGGAACAATATTACTTCAAAATTCTATAACTAATTCAGAAAAAATGTTAAATGTTCGTTATAGAACAGATACAGAACAACTGTTCCAGAACAAATTTAGAACAACGTTCTAGAACTGTTCTATAATAAAATTGTAACACTTGTTCTAGAACACTGTTCTTTTTTTTGGTCTAGAACAGTTATAGTACGTGCACACTGGAACTTTTTCCAAATAATAATAATAATTATAGACCAGTAATCGTTTATTTGGATCAAGTAGATTTTATATTTATCAATGTAAATATGTAAGAAGTAACATTACATATTTGAATATTTCAGAATCTAAAGGGGAAGTTATTTCTATTAAACATTCAATTCATAAAAGAGGTCTTCCTGAATTAACACTCTATTTGAATAAAGGTGGCTATAATAAAAAAGTTATTTTACAGTCAGCAGAAGGATTTTTTGCTGGTAAAAATACAAAAGTCTGGGTAGCTAAAAAAACTGGCAACAATTTTACATATTTTCCACAAAATAATGTAAGTTAGATCTGGTATACTTTAATTTTCTAACCTCTACTATAAATAAATAGTAATAAAAATAATTAATAATGACACATAGATTATGGACAAAGTAAACCTTACATTTTATCACGACCAAGAAACAAAATCTGTAATAGCTCATACAGTAAATGAAGAAGGTGTTTCGGAATTCGTAAGTATATTTCAAAAATAAATGTAACTTCTGCTATCGTCTTTCGTAAAGCGTCATATATCTATCGAATAAAAAATTATCTTTTTAGAATGGCATTATTGATTCTGAATCCATTTCAAATCAGGCAGGTCGACTAACTTCAAGTTATAGATTTAGCTGTCGCTAAAATATGTTATTGTACATGAAACATAAAGAGACACGTATTTTCTTATTTTTCAAAAAAGATAAATTTAAAGAAGTTACGCACATTTGAACTTTGAGTGGTAAAACTCGAATGAATAGTGAAAAAAAATTGTTTTGCTTGTCATTTTTTTTCTTTTGAGTATAATTTAATTTTCTTTCTTGGGCCTTGTAGATGGTCTTGTACTCTTCAAAATCCAGTTTGAAATTTGAAAAAAAATTTAAAATTATAAAAATAGGGGATGATTTTCTGAAAATAAATAAGATCAATTTTCTCAAAAACACCACCTTTTTTCTATCCAAATTTTTACTACAAGTTCTTAAAATAATTATGAACATTTTCTATGAATTTCAAGCGGGCTAAACCATTCTGGCAATCAGGAGAATTTTTTTTTGAAATATTTATTTTCACAAATTTTTGAATTGTTAACGTTCACGTCAACAATGTTATAGCGATTCATTTGTTTTTAAAAATGCAAGTTAACAATTTAAAAATTTGCGAAAATAAATATTTCAAAAACAATTCTCCTGATTGCCAGAATGGTTTAGCCCGCTTGAAATTCATAGGAAATGTTTATAATTATTTTAAGAACTTGTAGTAAAAATTTGGATAAAAAAAAGGTGGTGTTTTTGAGAAAATTGATCTTATTTATTTTCAGAAAATCATCCCTTATTTTTATAATTTTAAATATTTTTTCAAATTTCAAACTGGATTTTGAAGAGGACAAGACCATCTACAAGACCCAAGAAAGAAAATTAAATTATACTCAAAAGAAAAAAAATGACAAGCAAAACAATTTTTTTTCACTATTCATTCGAGTTTTACCACTCAAAGTTCAAATGTGCGTAACTTCTTTAAATTTATCTTTTTTGAAAAATAAGAAAATACGTGTCTCTTTATTTTTCATGTACAATAACATATTTTAGCGACAGCTAAATCTATAACTTGAAGTTAGTCGACCTGCCTGATTTGAAATGGATTCAGTCCAAAATATTTTTTTTTGCACTTTGAGAGTGTATTTAAGATGTGTGATACCTCACATGAAAATATTTATAATATAAACCTATTAAAAAAATTAATGAAAATAGCCTTTTTTTTAGTGCGTCTAAAGTGGGTAAAACTTCCCTTAACCCTTTAACGTCCAAATTTTTTTTTCCATTCAAAATTTATGACACTTGGTACCTAGGGGTTTTCGGGGTCCCTGATTACGAATCTAATGTCAGATTTCAAAAATTCAAAATGGCGGATCCAATATGGCGGACCAAAATTTTAAAATTTGGTTAATTTCATGAAACTTGGTATCTAGGGGTTTTTGGAGTCGCTGATTACGAATTTTAAGTCAGATTTTAAAAATTCAAAATGGCGGATCCAATATGGCAGACCGAAAAATTTAAAAATTCGATGGATTTTCATTGAACTTGGTATCTAGGGGTTTTCAGGGTCGCTGATTACGAATTTTAAGTCAGATTTTAAAAATTTAAAATGGCGGATCCAATATGGCGGACCTAAAATTTAAAATTCGTTGAATTTTTATGAAACTTGGTATGTAGGGGTTTTCGTGGTAGCTGATTATGAATCCGATGTAGCTTGGAACTAGTGGCTTACCACGTCCACGTCGTTAGTTCTGGGTCACGCAAAGTGTAACTTGGTTTCGTATTTAAAAATTATTAAAGACCTAACACAGTTTCTAAAATTTATCCATTATCTTTAAATGCGACATTTTGAATATTGAAAATATGACATCTAATTCGTAATCAGTGACATCGAAAACCCCTAGATTCAAATCTGACATCAGATTCGTAATCAGCTACCAAGAAAACCCCTACATACCAAGTTTCATAAAAATCCATCAAATTTTAAATTTTTCTATTCGCTATATTCGATTTACCATTTTGAATTTTCAAGATCCGACATCAGATTCGTAATCAGCGACCTCGAAAACCCCTAAATACCAAATTCCATGAAAATCCAGCAAATTTTATATTTTCGTCCGCCATATTGGATCCGCCATTTTGAATTTTCAAAATTTGACATCAGATTCGTAATCAGCGACCTCGAAAACCCCTACATACCAAGTTTCATGAAAATCCATTAAATTTTAAACTTTTCGGTACGCCATATTGGATCCGCCATTTTGAATTTTCAAAATCTGACATCAGATTCGTAATCAGCGACCCCGAAAACCCCTAGATATGATTTTGTAATTAAATATATTAACCCTATTTGAAGATAGGTTTTTTATTCTTTATGGTACAGCATATGTACCGCTTGTCGTTAAAGGGTTAAGGGAAGTTTTGACCTATACGTCAAAAAATTGACAAACAATTTTCTCTGCCTTCAAAATGTAGGTCAATTTTAAGGGCAGTTTTGACCTACATGTCACAAATTGACAAACAATTTCATCTGCCCTCAAAATTCATGTCATTTTTAAGGGCGCTTTTGACCTACACGTCAAAAATTGACAAAAAATCTCCTCTGACCTGCTCTTTCTTCAAAATTTAGGTCAATTTTAAGGGCAATGTTGACTTACAATTCAAGGTTTACATGAATCCTGTCTGATCACAAGAATCCATAAATAGCCCCGTGAAAATGTATGTCATTTGTGATCTACAACTTTAAGGTTTAAATTTTTTTTATCTAAATTTCTTTAAATATTTGGATTATTTTAACACGAAATGGTATTAATTTTATTAAAGTGAATAATATAAACAATATATTTTATTTTATTTATATTTTTTTAAAAATAATTTTTATGTCAATAATAAAAACACCCTTTTCAAATTTAAGGGATGAAAACAGTAACTCGGAGAAAACTCATTAGATTTTGATGAAATTTGTTACTCGGGGGTTTTTGGGGTCGCTGATTACGAATCTGAAGTCAGATTTTCAAAATTCAAAATGGCGGATGACACATATAAAAACTATTTAGATTCGGCCAAAACTTGTTACTCGAGGGTTTTTAGGTTCGCTAAAAATCTAAAGTTGGAGGCGAAGCCTTCCTAGTTATTTTACATATTTATATGAATATTTTCAAATAATCCATTAATTTTCTTTTAATTTTTAGAACGATTTTGGTGAATGTATGTTCCAGTGCACTAGAGAAGGTTTTTTCGGTATTTTAAGGTTTTTAAAAATTTGTCTATTCGAACGAAACTTAACCGCAGAAGATGGATATCCTTGCGGAAATCATAAAGTAACAATACAATTTTTATATATCTTTAACTTTCGAATGTTTTTTTGGTATTACCTATTATCAACAAGTTGTTTTCTCCTAAAATCATGTTTTTGAGAATTTTTAAAAAATTATAATTATTCTCACCCCATGGCTTCCATGAATTGAGGGGCTGGATTCTAAAAGAGGATACACGAATCATGCTAAAGAAATGGAGCTTATCTCCTTATAGCATCCAGCCCCTCATTTATAATAATTTGATAAAAAGTTGTTGTTAAGTGTTTCGGATAAAGTTCAAATTTTTTGAACATGCCATTTACAATTAAAAAGTAATTAACCCCAATTTAAATTAGGGTTAATAACTTTTCAATTGTAAATTGCATGTTTAAGCGAAATTTACTAAAAAATATTTTGATGTAATTAAATAAAATAAGTTATTATTTATAAGCTGTAAAATCATGAAATTAATAATCTTCACCTACGAAGTATTTGTAATTTTCTACTTTACAATTTTTCAGCATTGCTTCAATGGGGAATGTGTTGTTTTCAAACTTACTCCAAATACTAATAAGACATCCATCAATTTGGGTACTGATATATTTAGTGTAAGTATTTAAATTTTAAATTAATGTATACTAGCGCCATATTCCTCGCTCGCTCGGAAGACATTTTACTTATTTATTTCCACTTACATAAATTTTTATTATTATACATTATTATTATAAAATTTAATTTTTATTATTTATTTAATAGCATCTTTATTGTTCAATTATTATAGATATATAACTATAATTTATTTATTTATGTACCAACGGGCTCTCAAAAATATAATTTTATATATATATATATATATATATATAATTATTATAATATACTTATATAATATTAATTAAATTATTATTATTATTATTATTATTATTATTATTATTATTATGGAAGTTTTTGAAGACAAAAATTTTGTTTGGAAATATTACAATGTAAAATAAACATTAATTTAATTTTTATAATTCCTAAATTTTTAAATTTTTATTAGTTCTAATGTTTAAAGGTTTTTTGTTGCGCATTTGAAAAAATTTTTTTTATCAGAAAAAAGTATTAAAATACAGTTCCTTTGTTTATAGACAAGTGAAATATTTTGATTTTCTTAAAATAAAAATAGTTTTTTTATATGGGAGAAAAATAACTAAATGTTCTATTGTTTAAATAATGTTAATTTTTTTATGGCAAGATTAAACATTTTCAAATAATTATTTTCTGTAAACCCTTGTTCGGTTGTATTTCAACTTATTTGTTTTTATTTATTTGATTTAAGTAAATATTTACTTGATATAAAAGTTTTAATTTGTAGTATCAAATAAATAGTTATTTGTAGCAAATTCGAATTATTTAAGTAAAATGAATTGAACAAATGAACAAAAATTGCTTTGATAGATTTAAACGTTCTAGGGTTTAAAAGATTTTTACATTCAAGTACAGTAGGTTTCAATTATGCCTTCTTAGTTTTAACGTGTCGCACTCATATGTTTCCATGGGAACATATGAGTGTGACACGTTTATACTAGGAAGGCATTTTTGCAACCTACTGTACACGGAGAAACTTTTAATACCACTAATTCTTAAAACTGGTGAGACATTTTAGTATGTTAGGTTAGATTCAAGGGAAAAACGACATAGGTTATAGAAATTGCTATTGAGACTATCAAAAACACTCATTCAGTATATATGTTACAGTTCTTCATAAGGAAACTAACGAAAATTAGTATGTTGTTTTAGAAAGAAAATAATAATTTTTGCAAAGTTGGGAAAGCCATGAATTAAAAAGAAACACAACAAATTAATTGTCTATAGATACTCATAGAGACGATAGTGATACTTGGATCTGATGGTAGATGGCATTAGTGTATGTCACTGTAACTGTAGGTAAATATATTTAACACGACGTAAGAACCTAACCTATATTATTAACGCACACACGCACACGCAAGTAAAGACACGACGATTGGTCACGGAAACCGAAAGATCGCACGATTCGTTAGAAGTACACAGCTGAATCGTCCTTATATATTAAACGAGTGGAAAAATATGTGCCTTCGAGAGAGAGCATTTTTTAAAATAACTTACTAATCAAATTATGTAAATAAGTAAAAGTCGTGAAAAAAATTATGTTATATTGAGGAACAGTTCTTGAATTTAATTTGGCATGAGGAGACATTCACGTTTATTAATAAAAGGTTTTTTTCTTTCATACACGTGTGAATTTCAACTTCGAAAACATTAGGGTTAGTTCGCGACGACAGGTGATGGACTCGGTGATGCTCGGGCGAAATCGGTTAAGTCCGCCCGCAGTCCTTCCAAAATTGGTATGTTACGTTAGAATGTCTGTTATATATTCTATCTATATGTGGAAAAAAGGTTAGAATTACCGTATTATTTCACAAACAAAAACTAGCATTTTATTCTTTTCTAAAGAAAAATAAGACTATTTCTAATGCAAATAGTAATTTTTGTACACCGAAGGTTGCTTAATATATAACGAACTTATCATATTTTCGTATTAATGTTGAAATTATTAGCACAACGCACGAAAAATCCTCACATTCTAACGTACTTTTAGAATAAAGATAACCAAATATATTTAATATTAGAAGAAAAAGTTTCTCCGTGTACTTTAAGATGCCGATGGGCGTCCAAAAATCTCAAAATATTTTTATGAATTAAAAGCAAAAAACGAGGTAAATTATTCTGTAGCTCATTCTTTAACAGTTTTTTAAGGTCCCCGAATATAAATCTAAAGTTTTTTTTAAAAAATCTAAAATGTCGGATCCAATATGGCGGACAAAATTCAAATTTTATCAGATTCGATTAAAACTTGTTACTCGGTGGTTTTTAGGGTCGCTGATTACGAATCTAAAGTCACTTTTTAAAAATTCAAAATGGCGGATCCAATATGGCGGAAAAATTTTGAAATTTGATCCTATTCCCTTAAAACGTGTTATTCGGGGGCTTTTGGGGTCGCAGATTATGAATATGAAGTTACTTTGTAGAGTGTTACTCGGGGGTTTTTAGAGTATCTGATTACGAATTTGAAGTCACTTTTAAGAAATTCTAGCTTCATACTGTTCTATAATGTAAAAAATTTGTTATTATTACAAACTTCAAGCGAAATGTATCAAAATTGGACATTTTTTCAGTCATTTGGGATCCGCTATTTTCAATTTTTAAATTGTGATTTCAGATTCGTAATCAGATACCTTAAGAACTCCCAAATAACACGTTTTAATTATATCTGATCAAATTTAAAAAAATTTCCATAATATTGGATCCGCCATTTTTATTTCTAAAAAGTGATTTCATATTTGTCATCTGTGGTCCCATAAGCTTCCAAGTAACAAGTTTTAATCGAATCTGTTCAAATTTGAATTTTGTCCGCCACAATAGATCCGCCATTTTGAATTTTAAAAAAACTTTAGATTTATATTCGGGGACTCTAAAAACTGTTAAAGAATAAGTTACAAAATAATTATTCAGTTTTTTGCTTTTAATTTACAAAAGTATTTTGAGATTTTTGGACCTTTTGACTTTTGACAGCTCTATTGGCATCGGAAATAAAAATTTGCAAAAAACGCCCATCGGCATCTTAAAGTACATGAATGTAGAAATCTTTTAAGCCCTAGAACGTTTAAATCCATCAAAGCAATTTTTCTTCAGAGCTCTGTCTGTGTTGATGTGGAATTCCCCTTATTTATATCAAATATGCAATTATTTTAATTTAGACCAATATCCCTTTAATTGCGTCAAATAATTATTTATGTAGTCCTAATACCAAATTTATAATAAATAAATTAATGTTCTTCCATTTTGCATACGTAAAAGTATTAGCACACTAAAAAAAATATTTCATTCAAATAATTTTTTTATCTATAATATTTATTTGATTCAAATAACTTGAATTATGCGAATATACGAAATTTTTTTCTTAGAAAATGCAGGTTGGCAAACTTAGACCAAAAGAATTTAAAAAATTTGAAACAATCTTACCCAGATAACAATGCGTGCACGCATATTTTGTACCTATTGGTGCGCGCACTAAATGCTTGCAAAAATGATTACTATTTGACAGCATATTTTGAAGGCAATTTAAGTGCACGCATGTTGCACGCACAAGTGTATTTGTGAGTCTACAAATCAAAGTTACACAAAACCTTCAGAAAAACGGCACTTTATACAAAACTTGTTTCAATTTTCACATTCTATATTTTTAATTTAATTTTTTAGACTTCTATTAACATAAATCATTTTTTATATTGACAAAAAAATGGCCAGTGTGCTATTTTGTACATTAAAAAGTTTTTGTTATATTATTTTAATTATTTAATTTAATTTAATTATTATGTAAAATAATTTTAATTTTACTAATTTTATTAGTATTGTGCATAAGAAGAAATTTTTTTTTGAAAGATAACGATTAAAAAAGTTTTTTAAATAAAAAAATAACCATTCACAAATAACTACAATAATAAATTTTGAATAACCACATAGTAAAAAAATATGTGAAAATAATATATTTTCAATTAAAAAAATTTAAATCTTGTATAATGTTCAATACTTTTTGTTTAAATATTTATAATTAATAACTATATTTATATTTTAAATTATTCTATTTGATTGATATATATTTTATACATTCAATTTATATATAATATAAATTTTTTATTCGATATATAGGAGACATGAAATAAATCCCATTTATTAACGTTGACTTTTAAAAATAAACTTTGTCTACATATTACATAAGAAATAAGTTGTGTTTCCTGGGTTTCTACTAATTCAGATTTAGAGACTACTATTCGCTTTATTTTTTAATTACTAAGATAAATGCTTGAAATCTAATAATTATTCAACATTAGTTTCATTTTTAGAATACATATCAATATTATTTCAAATGCTATTATAGAAGAATTATTATTAGTAAACATTCAAAACTGTATCAGCGTGAAACAATGAATGATGACATTCTATCTCTTTTAAACTTGGCGCTAGTTAAAATGGATTCATCGTGTAAAGCGATCTGATTGGATGACTGTTTCATAATCATCGCGCGTGCGCGTGGTAAAACCCATTTTGGCAATATACATTTGCAAATTGTAAGCGTCAGTTTGTGGTCAGTTTATGTCAGTTGACAGTTTATTTCATTTGTGGAGAAAAGAAAACTTTTAATTTTTTTATTTCGGTAAGTAAAAATAATTTATATTGTTTGTATATTAGTACTGGCAATCTGTGTAATCCACAAGAGGCCATTTAAACCATAACAAGAAGAGAAGAAGTATTGTTTGTATACATGTTCATAACCTCAATCTTTAACAAAAAATACTAGAGTAAATTAATACATTTTCAGGATTAGGAACAGTATTATTTTAGTATCTTTTTATTTACATTTTATAGATTATTTAAATGATTCATTATAGAATTTCTAATTGCCCCTTTAAATCATTTCCAAACAGTTTTAAAATTAACTTTGACATATGTGCATATCAATAACTCACAATATAATTATAGGTTAGTTTACCCACTGTTTAAATTAAAATCAATTTATTTTACATTTTCTAACACTAAAATATAATAATAATATGCTAAAACATATCACTGCGAATCATAAAATTTATATTTCAAAAATATGTATTTATAATATCTGTTTGTGTGTGTATCCCTTTTGGTTTTTGCCAGGATTATGACAATAAGGTGCTGAAAAACAGTCAAAAAATGTAATTTGTCTTTTTGTTTTAAAGTTCAAAATTATGACAATGGACTGAATTTTGTTCCGGTTGCTTGTCAGATGTTTTTTATGGCAAAAGTATAGAACGGACTTTTAATATTATCAACCATATTCTCTTCTATTTCTTATACATTTCCTTTATATACATTTTTGGAAACTTTTATTCACTCTTTAATTTTTCATTACTTCCTATAAAAAAAAGTTCTGTCAGAGAAAATCATTTCAAATGTCAGGAAAATTGATAGACACAGTTTTCTGACCTATCAAATTTCATATAATTTAAATAAATACTACTTCAATGAAATTTACAATTTTTATGATCAACGATTTAGACAAAACAAATTTTTTATGCAAAAACTGCAAATTCAGAGCAATGTTTTGTCAGTAAAGTCAGGAAAAAATTTTTTTGTCAGGTAAATTTAGAAAATTGAGATTTTTTTCGACTTATTTTTCAAAATTGCGACTTTTTCGACTTTTTTTCCAAGTCTTGCAACAAAATATCATATTTTTAGTATTAAGTGCAACCTATTTCGATTTTTAGTGTGAAATTAACTATAAACAAATTTTTCAAAAATTATATTTGAATCATTTTTTTCTATAAATTTTCGAAAAATTTGGAAAATTTATTTGAAATAATTTATTTTTTCCAAGTATTTCGTTAGAATTTTTTAAAATCAATTTTCATTTCAATTATTGTAAACGGGTCCTGCTCTTTCATACATAAGTTTTGAAGAATTTTAATTGTAAATTTTCGAAATATTTGAATTATCAAAATTTTAATAAATATTTTTAGACGTTTTAAATTTAAGAATTAGTATATTTATAAAAACTACTTAATTCTTAAAATTTTTTAAGATTTAATTATATTCGAATAAAGCAAATAAAAACTTACTTTTTTGGGCTTATTAAAATTTGGGAGAAATCATGGTCATATTTATAACTAAAATTTTTTGAAAATATTATACCTTAATAAACTGAAGAAAAAATATGGACAGTTACAATTGTTATAAAAAATTGAATTTTCGTATTTAAATAATTTAATTTTCGAAGAACTTTCGGAAAATTATTTAAAATAATTGATCTAGAGATGACGTTTAGTTGAAAATTATAGAAAATATTTGAATTTAAGAAGAGTTATAGTTGTAATTTTTAGAAATTATTAAATTTAATAAATTTTACTCATTTCTGATTAATTTTCATATTTTCCTGTAAAAAAATATTGTCAGGGAAAATAATTCTAATGTCAGTCAATTGTTAGGGAAATTAATAAATTGAAACTTGTAACTACCCTGGCAAAATTCTTTCTGTCGGCGGTAACTTTCTAACCTTAATGAAATTTGTTTTATGTTCTACAGAAATCAATATAAAATAAATAATGTCTGGAAAGTATAATGAGTTCTCTAACCTTAGCACTAAGCAAAAACGAAGGCGCTTAGAAGCATCAATTCACAGAGAAAGAACTATTTCAGAAAATAACACTTCTGATTCGAATGATGAAGAAAACGCAAGATTTGAAAATCCGCCGATTCAACCCTCATCTGTTAGATCTGAATTGGAATCAGACGAGTCACAAAACCTTTTGGATAATTCAAGTGCTTCCACCGAATTCGATGATATTTTTGAATTTGACATCGAAGAAGAAAATGTAATCGAATCAGATGTTTCAGAACATGAAGTTGAGGCTGAACAATTTAATGATCCACGTGAAATAGCTAAGAGAATTTTAAAAAATGCGTTTCTATCAGCTGGTTTAAAGCACACACAGGGAAATATATTGCTTAAAACCTTACGAGAATTTCCTTTTAATTTAAACTACTTACCTAAAGATTCTCGAACACTTCTGAATACACCAACAATCGTCGCTAGCAGTCAAATACAAATTGTACCAGGTGGAGAATATCTTCACATTGGGTTTAAAAAAACTTTGATGCAAAAGTTAAACAGCCTTGAAGAGAACATGTTGCCAGAAAGAATCATCGTAGACTTGAGCACAGATGGTGCTAAAATAAATAAAGGGATGGATCAATATTGGCCCATTCAATATAGAATTTATAATATATGTGACAAAAGAGTTGTTATTGCAGGCATTTATAAAGGAAAGCATAAGCCGTCCAATCCTTTTGACTTTTTCAATCCAGTGGTTCAAGAAATTGTTCAGATTCAAGATGAAGGTGGAGTACGCATCAACGATAAACAAATGCCTTTGGAAATAAGATGCTTCATTGCAGATGCACCGGCTCGAGCATTTATTTTAAATCACTTTGGCCACAATTCATTGAATCCATGTTCTAAGTGCAAAGTTGAAGGGAGTCATTGTAGTAAACCGGGTTTCGAAAGAGTTATGGTGTTTTTAGGTACTGAACATGCTTCGAGAAATGATGCAGACTATTTTAATGTAGTTGACGAAGATCATCAGAAGGGTGAATCTCCAATAGCTCCAATCTTACCGCTTGTATCTAGAGTACCATTTGATCCGATGCACCTGGTGTGGATAGGATGTGTAAAAAAAATATTATCTAGTATAATAGATGGAAACTTCGGTTTTCAACGTTTAAACTATAGAAAAATAGAAATAATGAACTCGCGAATGCTTCAGATAGACGAATATTGTCCATCTGAGTTTAATAGACGACCAAAAGAAATTTCTCTGTACAAGCACTTCAAGGCTACCGAGTTTCGACAACTGGCACTTTACACAGCACCAGGTGTATTTAAAAACGTTCTTTTACAAGAATTTTATGACCATTTTATGTTATTAAACAGTACAATGCGGTTACTTGGTTCGGAAAACGTATTACCAGAATTAAAAGATTTTTGTAAAATGGCCGTAAAAACTTTTGTCACATTGTGTGTACCTTTATTTGGCGAACAATTTATGTCATATAATTTACATGGCATGTTACACACTGTTGAAGATGTTGAGGAACTTGGCCCTCAAGAAACGTTCAGTGCTTTCGACTTTGAAAATAACATGCCGGAGATTCGAAAATTGGTTAGAAAACCGCATCTTACTCTCCAACAAATATACAAAAGAATTTGTGAGATAAATGGTATTAACTTAAAACCGCTCGAAACCAGCAATCGCCTTCAAACCTCTCAAAACCATGTTGACGGACCTTTACCACCAAATACGGCCATCAACAGATGCCTTCAGTATCATAAATTGGAAATTGGAAAATTTACCTTTGCAACAACTTTACGTGACAGTTGTTGCGTTATTAAAGATGGAAGAGTAGGTCTCATTGTTAACATTGTAAAAATTGAGGGAGACATGTTTTTTATTATGAAGATTTTTCGAACAGTGACTTCAATTTATAATGTTGGGATAACATCCGAATCGGCAGGTGTATATTGCTGTTCTAACCTATCAAACACGATTGCAACTATAAGCTTAAATGAAATTAAGACTAAGTGCTATAGAATACCTGAATGGAGTGATGTAGATAGACAGGAGGAAATGGTTGTTCCTGACACATGGATTTGCGTTACTTTTCTTTCTCCACTCGTTCTACCTAATAACTAAAAAAAGAAGAGATAATTGAAGTATTGTGTACAACAAGAGGACTGGGCGGATAACAAAAGTTTTGATATTATCATGTGAAAATGATAACAATTTCCTCTAGTTGCCATGTGATTTTGTTGCAAAAATATTGACTAAGTATATTTAAATTCAGAAAGAAGTCAAGATTCAAATTCATCGCAGTTTATATATTTGTAAACTTGAGTCGAAATATCTCCGTTCGTCGTTTTTTATTATACATCATCGTTGTACCCAATGTTTCAATTCTAAAATCGAAATAATCATACAAAATTACATACAATTTTGTGTTCAAAATTTTCGATACGTATAGTTTTTATAAAAATAAATATGATATATTCTAAATATAATAAAGATTGTCGATATTACAAAAATAACCTTTGTAATGAATAGCAATGCTTTTAAACGAGATATACATTCTTTAAATTAAAAATATTCAATTTTAATTATACTATAAAATTTTTTTTATATTTATAATGGATGGTAAACATAAATGTGGCTTCATTACAGAATTATGGCTTACTTATTAAAAAAAGGCAATGAAGGATCTATCGCTAAACGACAGGAAAGAAAGTCCAAAAGTGGAAGACCAATCTCTACTCCAGGTAATTTATTGACATCTGAAGAAGAAGCACCAAAAATAAAAAGATCTAAAAATAATGTAACCGTCAACGCCGAAATAGAAAAATTAAAAACGTTAATGTCAACGAAATATGCTGCTCAGTGTTCTAGTCATACTTCTCAGGACAAACTGTTTGACTCAACAACTGCACTATCAAATAAAGATGCTAAGAAAAAGGAAACCCGAAATAATCAAATTGACAAAAAATTTAGTACAAATGCTCAAGATAAGAGTTATTCTTCTTCTAAAGTTATTCAACGCGCTGAACTTGAAGTAGATAGTGCACCAACTGTCGTAGATGGAACAAGCAATTTACAAAAGCTAAACACTCAAAAGGAGACTATTTCAAGAAAACTCCCTGAAATCACGATGTAAGTTCATTTTAAAATATAACAGGTATTTGTGAAAGTTCTAATGTAATATAAAATCCATAATAATAATAATTGATATTTGCTCCTAATTGCAAAAATAAATTTAAAAAAATTTAGGCCCAATTTATCTTTTAATAATAAATTTTAGTATACATTTCTTTATCATATCATTCCTTTTTCTTAAAAAAAATTTTTTTAAAAAAAAATTTTCGTATTGTAAAATTATTTCAGCACATAAGTTAAGTTTTTTCACTTTGAAAAACCTATAAATCTTCAATGTTTTTACGTCTTATTTAATTTTATAATAATATTGTTAATTTTTTCTAGCCCGATTCTTCAAGAGGCACTCGATCACGTTGAAGGGACATTCATAAATGCTCCAAAAGGAAATGTTGATGAGTCTTATCCAATAATCGACTTGGTCGAAATAGCGAACGATTTAAAGTAAGTTTAATTGAAAAAAAATTTCTTTTTGATAAAACCTTCAGTCACAAAAAAATTAATATTAATTTTTTCATATTTCATTGTTTTAGGATTATAAAAAAACAAAATGAGGAAATTATTTCAGCAAGTACAATAATAATCGAGAAACTTGATGAGATGAAAAGAAGTGAAATAAATGGCAAGAAGACATTGTACGATAACTTAAAAGGTTTTCCTTTAAAAACAGTGGCTGAGTTTACGCAACTTGAGAACGACTCCGAAGAAAGCGAGAAAATACGCGAAAGCTTGGTATTTATTGTTTATTACTTATAATTATATCTTCTCAAAAAGGACATAATTACTCTCATAAAATAATAAAAATTTCCCAGGAATTCAATTATTTACTCATTTTTTTATCAATTTCTTCTAAATAATTCAATTATTTTAGAAAATAAAATTCTTTTTAGGAATTCAATTTCAATTACTTTTAATACAACAATTTTTAAAACTTTTATTAAAATTCGTCGAAAAATTCAATTACTTAAAAATTTGTTGATAAAATTCTTTATGAGAAAATAATTGTTCAATAAATTACTTTTTTTATTTAAATAATTGAGTTCTAGTAGAATTTTCTAATAAAAATTGATTTAAAAATGTATTTCAGTTGAAATTTTAGATTATAATTGAATATTAAAAGCATTATAGCGTGAAAATTTAGAAATAATTGAATTTTGAAAAGGTTTCATATTAAAATCTTTAAAAATGTTAATTTTTCATACTTTTAACTAACAATTTTATAGAAGAATTTTTTTTAAAAAAGTTTTTTTCCATTTTACTTGAAATTATTTTTTGATATTTTTATTTTCTAACATACATTTAATTAAACAATTACCGAATAATTGAAATTTGGTAAAATTGAATTGTAAACAAATGAATTTAAAAATTCTCAAAGAACTTTTTAAAAAATTATTAAAAATAATGGATTTATAGAAAAATTTTAGTTAAAAACACTAAAGAAAATTTAATTTTGTAGAAATTACGAATTATTGCGGAAATTCAATTATTTTCAAAAATAATAAAATTCTTTTTAGGAATTCAATAATTTTCATATATATATAGTAAAACTCATCGCAAAATTTCAATTATTTCTAATACAATTTTTATCAAATTTCTCGAAAAATGGAATTATTCTTAAAAACTTTATTAAAATTCTTCAAAAGAATTCAATAATTTGTTGATAAAATTCTTTATAAGAATTGAATTTTAAGAAACATTCAATTATTATTATTCAATAAAAATTATTTATTTTTGTATTTAAATAATTGAATTCAAGTAGAATTTTCTAATAAAAATTGATTTAAAGATGAGTTTCAGTTGAAATTTTAGATAATAATTGAATATTAATAGCAATATATTTGCCTTCTCCATATCAACATTTTTTAAAAATAAAAAGCTTTTTAAACGAATGTAACGACTCATCATGTTTCAGTATCATCATCTCCTGACTCTAGGCGGAACAAAATTGCGAGAATTTTTAAGTACGTCCATGAAGCAACTGATGACCGATCATTTGTTATGCGAATATACTTGGAACGGAGAAAAAGGAATGCAAAAATTTGGTGATACGAAGATTTCCAACGTTTTATTTTGTAAGGTTGTTTTAAAAATGTTGAAATTATTTCTTAAATTAATGTTTGTTTAATTATGTTTAATTATTTGTTTTAGCTTCAGCTAAGAAATGTCCTTTTTTTAAAGGACCTTCCAACGTCGCAGAATACAAAACTGAGATGCGTGAAGTAATGAGAATATCAAAACAGAGATATCGTAACGCTACTAAAGACAAGAATCAGTTTGTTGCTGACAGGGCCAGTTACGAACAGTTAGAGGAACGAATTAGAGAACTTGAATCTCATAATCTTGAGACTAGCGAAAATGAGAGTGATCAGGAAGATGGCATGGCGGATGATGAGATGGAGTGACTGATTTTAAAACGAAAGTTGACTAAATTCATATCAATTTTTTTATATATTCCTTGTTACTTATTTGTTCTTAAAAACATTTATTTTATTCTTTAAACTCAAAATATTAAAAACAAATTACGTATATTTATTATTATATATATATATATATATATATATATATATATATATATATATATATATATATATATATATATATATATATTATATATTATTAATATATTATTATATATTATATATTATATATTTATATTATTATAAATTACGTATATTTTATAATTATTATCGTTACGGAAAATTTCGTGCAAGATGTGCATAAAATTTCAATTGAGACTGAATTCACGATTCTAAAATGTGATTGTTGTGATAACTTATGCTTAATTTATCGTAATAGTTTTAAAAATATGGGCATAAATGATGTTTTCCTTTAAATAATACTTAATATAATTGTTACCCAAGTTTGTTAATAAGTTGCGCTAATTGCTTTGTGATAAAAGTCAAATTTCATGAAACTAGCTTACTATATATGAAAATATAGAATGTTTATAAATATATATTGTTCTTCTACGCGTAAAAATCATTGACTAGTCAATAATTTATTATAACAACGAGGACTGTGATAAAGTAATAATGTATCAGTTTTTTGTTAATTATAAGTAAGTTTTTTGTTAATAAGTTGCGCTAATTGCTTTGTGATAAAAGTCAAATTTCATGAAACTAGCTCACTATATATGAAAATATAGAATGTTTATAAATATATATTGTTCTTCTGCGCGTAAAAATCATTGACTAGTCAATAATTTATTATAACAACGAGGACTGTGATAAAGTAATAATGTATCAGTTTTTTATTTGTACGCACAACTCTAAACTTGTTATTGAAATATAATACTAGTATAATATATTGTAAGAATTACAATTTTATTTTATAATAAAAAGATTAATTAAAATTTAACTTTTATTTATTTATTTAAATGAAATAAAAGCTGCTTTGATCAAGCATTTAGTGCTTTCCATTGGTACGCACATTCAAGCGCATCACAAAATGCGCGCCAGGCGTACCTCCATGGAGGACACATCTGTGTCGTCATATGAGCGCAGATATGACGCACGAATGTCTGCCTTATGTTTACCTACTGCACGCATTTTGTTATCTGGGTTATAAACCCCTTTGCTGTTTGGAAAAATAATCATATGATTGGCCCAAAATGTTCAGCAAAATCTGGAAGATGAATTTTTATGAAACTTAGTGTACAAGGGTTTTTGGGGTCGCTGAATTTAAATATGACGTCAAAAAAATTAAAAATCGTGGATCCAATATGTCGGACAAAATTTTTAAATTTTAAACAGATATTATAAACAAAAAAAACAAAGAACAGAAAGTGTAATGTAAAACCTTTGCAGCCTCCACGCGGCACATTCTGGGGTCATGGTTTGTTTTATCAGCTAATGCAGAGGATATAGAATAGAGAACAAAATTTGATAAAAATCGGGATAATTTCGAAAAATTACGTCCCCCATTTTGAATTCATTATTTTTTATTCTGAAAGACAAATTTAAATTCAGCGACCCAAAATACTAAAATTTGAGATACTGAAATTGATAAAAATCCAAATGAATTTTAAAAATTATGTCCACTATTTTGAATTTTTAAAAATGAAGGTCAAATTTGAATTTAGCGACCCAAAAAACCCCTAGATACTGAAATTGATAAAAATCCAAATGAATTTCAAAATTGATGTCCGCCATTTTGAATTTTTTAAAATTAAGGTTAAATTCGAATTCACCGACAAAAACCCTTATAATATACACTAAATGTGACTTAGATTAAAAATAAATTTTCATAAATTTTACTTGTTTTTTAAATGTTATATTATTTAAAAATAATAAATAATCATTTATTTATTACTTAATTTAGGATCATTACAATCAATAGTGTGTTAATAATGATATAAAAGAATTTATTTTATAATTTACTTAAGAAATTGCATTTATTTTGCGCTAAGAAGTTTACTACCCAACGGTCGTTAACAGGCAACGGGTTAACAGAAAAATAATTTTTAAAATTCAAACATATTGTTTTACTAAATTTTCTTGAAAAATCTACATATCATGTTTTATATTTTTTGTAAGATAGTTTTTTGTACAAAAAAATTAAAAAGTGTTCATGTTTTTAGAAGTTATTTAAATTTTAGTAAAACATTAAAAATAATGATTTTTTAAAAATATCTTACACAGAATATTAATAATTAATAATTAATATTTTTAAATTTTATAAATATATTTACAGTACATGAAAGAGGAAAAATTAAAGTTAACATAAAAGGTTTCAACTCGATAAGTGAAGAATAAAAGGTACCTAAAGGTTAGAATTGAAATAAAACTTTACATTCTGCATAATATTTTGTAAAGAGAGTATATAAGTGGATTTATTCTCATTTTTAGATTTTTCCAAAGTCGATGAAGATGTAGAAGAATTTGCGAGTGGCCTAGGTATTTATCTTTAGAAGACATGTTATCGTCCAGCGATTTTTATTCTAGGAGATAAGAAAATTAATGTTTGAAATAAATTTTAATTGAGATTTAATATTTTTTTATAATAATTGTAATAAAAAGGTTGCAATAAATTTGAAAATGTTAAATATTTAAATAATGATACATTTTTAAAGAAGAGAAAGGATAGTTTGTGTTTTAATAAATGCAGTTTAACTACAGTTTTGGTATTTTACTTTCCAATCTTTTCTCATTTCTCATTTTATAATATTCATGTGGAAAGTAGTGATGGGACATCGAAAGAAAAACATCGATGTTGTGAAACATCGACATTGAAAATTCATAAATCGATGTCATCGATGTATCGAAAAGAAAACATCGATGTTTCGATGTTCCGATGTTTTTTTCACACTTCCCTTTAATTCATCAAAAAATATATAAATAAAATTATAATAATAACATTTGAAGTAGATTTTAAAAAGATTTAAGATAAAATGGTAGTTTTTAAAAGCACAATTTACAGCTTTCAATAGAAAACTAATTATGAAATATAGAAATAACTGAAAATTAAATTCTGTCAGATAAATAATATTGATTAATATATTAAGACAGATATAGCATTTTATAGTTGTTTAGCACTTTAGGATATAACTATTAATTAACATTTTAGGCAAGTTAAAACCTATGATATTGACTGGTTTTAATAAAAATTTAGGGAAAAATGAGGCAAAAGTGCTAAAAAGGGGTAAATTTAACCAACTGCAAAAACAAAATTTAAAGATTTACAAATCGATAAGAGCAATTGTTTAAAAGATAAAAAAACACAAATTGTTAGAGGCAAAAAATAAAGAAAATATTTTTAAAAAACCTCTTTTCCCCACTTAATTTACATCGATTTCAAACATCGAAAAAAACCTCGATACATCGAAAACATCGAAATCAAAACATCGAGGTTTTAAACATCGACCTCGAAGGAAAAACATCGATGTTTCGATGTTTTCGATGTCGATGTCCCATCAAATAGTGGAAAGAGTTTGACTATAGCAGGGATTTGAAGGGATGTCAAATGAAATATAGGAGATTTATTTTCTTTTACTACTTTATAGTTATCTGGTGTAAAAGATATGTAAAGTTTTTAAAATTAAGACGCTTTTATAAATTAATTTAAAGGAATGACAAATTTAAGTCTTAGAGTTTTCTGTATCTTTTTAATTAACATATTTTAATCAGCCTTCTTTGGCATCTTAACAATAATAATCATTAAAATTTTTCCAACAAATGAAATAAAACTTTTCATATATATTCTATGGATGAAACACAACATAATATCTTAGTTAAGAAACTATTTTACAGTTTGTTAATATGCGAAGTTTCGTAAATATTATGTTACAAATGAAATATCTATATATTAAAAAATATTTAAGATAAACTTTTACTAACTATTACATTTTAACAATCGATTAATATTACATACAACATACAGTTGGTAAACATTTACTTTGTTAAGGCATGCTTCCTGGACTGACCCACTACTACTTTGAAGGTATTTGTTGTATCAACAAAATGAGTTAAAAGATACAATGTCAAAGAGATTATACTAATTAAGAGTATTTACGTATTTAAATAAACAATTATTTGTTAAAACTGCTTATAAAAAAACCTTATAACCATTAGGATAAATGTCTTAATTTCAATACCGAGTACACTAACTTAAACTCTTGTTAATACAGTTGTGGAACCGGCCGCGCGGCCCAAAATGTACATGTAATTTTATTACACCGATTTAAAACATCAGACGTTCTGAATAAATTATTTGGAGAATATGAAAGTATTCTAAAATCTTTATACAAATATTGATGAAACAAAGACGTTTCTGGTACAAACTTTTAACCCATTTTGTCTTCATAGTAAATGCCTTTAATCATCTAACAAATAAATCACTCTGTAAATATCTTAAAGTTTTAAATTTGGTTTTAAAATAAATTACCACATTTGCGGAATCTACTTTTTAAAAATTGCAAATATTTACATGTAAGAGCTTATAAACTATTTATGGCTAAAAGACAAAAAATTTAATTATCATCTCTATCACTGGCAACGAAACATTTCGCCATTGTTCCCAAGAACTTGATTCCACTTCAGCCAAAACTACATCGTAACCAACAGCTTTTAAAGTTTTTATATTATTATCTCTAAATTCCTGGAACTGAAAATTTTTTTTAATATTATTGTGTTTACAATAAGTAATGTTATATTTCATCAATATTTTGTATATTTACCATAACTAAATCTTGCTTTGTCATTAAGGATTTCGTCATTGCAAGAATAAATTCCTTCATCATAAAATAGGACTTTTGGTATCTAGTAAATCATAAATAAATCAACCATTCATTCATATATATATAGAAAGCAACAATAAAAAAAAATTAGTGTAAGTCAATATTTTTAACACCAGACAAATCGTTTTATTGAAATTGAAATTCTGTCTCAATTTATTATAAACTTTTTAAACCTTTTTGTTATATCCGGCCAACTTCTTTCAATAAATCTCTGAACAGCGAAAGCAGCTTCTGGATTTCGAGAGAAAGAGTGCAGAATAAGCCGACTTTCCTCCTCACTGAACAAATTTTCATCTAGTGTCATCTTTAAAATTCTGCAATAATTATTCAGATAGAACAATATTCTTCAAATATAAATGAGCTTATAAAAACTAATTTAGTAGAAAAAATGTAAATTATCAGCAATTAATATTTTTTAAACATTAAAGAAAATGAAAAAAAGAGAAGAAATTTTAATATTGAAAAAAATTAAAACTTAAAAAAATTTTGATAAGGAATGATTAAATAGCAAAAAAAAACGAATGTAAATATAATATTTTTTATATAATTATTAAGTCTAATATTTTATTATTTTTCTGGAAGTTTGAATTTATAAAAGATACACTGAAAAAAGAATATTCTTAAATTGAGAGGAAAATTCCTCTTCAAAAATCCTCTTAAATCAAGAATATTACTCTTAATTGGATAGTATTTTCCTTCCTTTTCAAGAGGTTTGATATTAGAGGACTACTTTACGCACTGTGCCTGAACCAAAAAAAAGTTTGACAAAAATGGATCCACAATCTGGTTGTCGGGAATGTTTCTGCATCATACCAAATGTAAAAATCCGTTGAGATCAAAATCCTAGCTGATCCTTTTTTCGAGTTATCAATATATTTACATGCAAATTTTTGCAAAACGTTCAAATTAAAACTTTGTAACTTCATGTAGGCAATTCAATCACGCAAAAGGTATCTTAAATATTTTTTATATGTAAATATATATCATTACATTTAAAATAAGACCTAAATAAAGAAAATTGATTAATATTTATCAAAATTTCGGGGTTTTTCAACATAAAGTTTAGTTAAAAGTTGGTTTTGAACTTTATTGATAAATATTAATCAATTTTCTTTATTTAGGTCTTATTTTAAATGCAATTATATATATTTAGATATAAAAATATTTAAGATACCTTTTGCGTGATTGAATTGCCTACATGAAGTTACAAAGTTTTAATTTGAACGTTTTGCAAAAATTTGCATGTAAATATATTGATAACTCGAAAAAAGGATCAGCTAGGATTTTGATCTCAACGGATTTTTACATTTGGTATGATGCAGAAACATTCCCGACAACCAGATTGTGGATCCATTTTTGTCAAACTTTTTTTTGGTTCAGGCACAGTGTGTTTAGCATATTATTCTTACATTGAAATTAATCTTTTCAATATGAGTATACTATTCTTATAATGTAGAATAATCTTTTTGTTTTAATAATAATCCTCTAACTTTAAGAGGATTTCCTCTAGAAATTCACACATGCGCAACTATTGATTTCATCATATAAACATAATTATAATGGCGAAGTGTCTCGTAAATGTTTTATAGTTTCGTTAAAGTCTCCTGAGTTTAAAACAAATGAAAAACAGTGATTTGAATAATTTTGAGGTTATGCATATTGTTTTATTATATCATATAAATGTTTTTGTAATGTTTCTTTTCAGAAAATTTATATCATTTTGAGGTTATGCTTCTTTACAATATATTAGACTTTTTTTAATAGGATTTCCTTTTGATTTAAGAATATCCTCTTATTTTAAGAGGAATACTCTGAAGTAGAGGACATTCCTCTTAAATTAAGAGGACAGTTTTTTGAGACATATTCTAGAGGAAAATATGCATTGAAATAAGAGGAATCCGCTTAAAACAAGAATATTTTTTTTCGGTGTAAATAACTCATTCTGAGCAGTGACTCAACTTCAATATTTAATTTCAATACTCACTTTTGTAAAATCCAGGGCACTTGAAAGCACGCTAGTGAAGACAGGATTCGATTCTTTTCCTCTTTGTCTGTCGCATTTATTGCTTTTTGCAAGAAGTATTGCCACTCATCCTCTCCGCCAACTCTCGCAACGGCACAGTAAAATATTTCTCGAGTGTGCAACGGAAGACTAAAAATTCAATAAAACATCCTGATATTTTAAAATATATTTCACACATTGTTGATCAAAAACACTTATCTTAGCATGGCAAGAAAATAAATGTGTCACAATTTTTAAAATATTTAATATTGCAAAATCTTTAAATTAAAAAAAATAATTATAAGGGATAATCAAACAGCCCTCTCATCTTTTAATACTTTAAAAGTTTTTGGGGTTTAATGTTCCTTTCACCTTGAAGAGATTACATAGACATTTAAAATTAACATATTCATAAACAAAAGTATACATAAACCATAGACCTTTTTAAATTACCTTATGCCATTCGAATTTTTTATTATCGCAAATAATTTTCTAGCCCAATCTATACAATGTGGATGCTCGAAATTACAGGCAAGTTTTTTAATAACTACTGACAATTGAGAACCATCATCATTTGTCGACTCTGTTTCATTGTAAATCACAGATAAAAATTGACGCGTAAAGATCTGAAAAACATTAAATAAACAATAGAATATGTAAAGTATAAAAGTAAAATATGAAAATTATATAATTTAAATACAGACATTCATTATTTCATGTAACATATTTTATCTGTTTTACCTGAAAATCTGAATAGATGTCAGTGTTATAGAGAGAAAATTTTAATTTCAATAAGTGAGTTGAAAGTGCTGCCCATGGAGCGTAATGTTTTTCTTTTGTCCTCATATAATTAATAAGTTTAAATGCTATTTTATAAGATGTAAGACCACCTTGAGCGAGACTGAGCACGTCATCGATAAGAGACGCTCTAGTCGCTGGAGGAAATTGGTCGGGATTTTCCTTAAGAGCCTCAGCAAGATACATCCAATTATTAATGTCATAATTCACTCGATAATATCCTTACAAAAAAATTATTCTTATGAATTTAAAATAACCAGTATTTTACATTGAATAAAATTTTTAAACAATTTTTTAAGGTTGATACTAAAAACTCGTGTGTTTTATTATTACTAATTACCTTCTCCATTAATGTTAAATACAATCCAATTATCAACTGCTAAATTTTCGATTAAAATTTCTTTTTTTGTCATCAACATATGTGTAGGTGAATTCCAGTTATCACTTGAATTAGTAAAAGTTAGAGGAATATACCATAATTTTTCTTTCTGTGATGACATATTGTCAAACGCAAACCATGCCTATAGTATAACATACAAAAAATACTTTTTTAGTAACAGTGTTTAAATCTTTAAAAAATTAATTTTTTTTTAATATGTATATGTAGCACATATTTCTGTTATGGTAAAAATGACTTTTTATTATGTATAGATAATGTGACCTTGTTATATGTTTATTTAAAATTTTTTGTTAAAAATGTTACACCAATTTAATTGCAAAGTTGTCAAAATTGAAAAAAGTTAGCTAACAACTATGAAGGTACACAATTTTTATGTTACTTGAGGCACATCATTATCTCAAGGATTTTTTAGTTATTTGCGCACTCCCAACTACATCTGTTATAAGCCATAAAGTATACAATGATTCGTTAAAAAGTTATACTGCTTAAACTGCAAAGAACAGTCCAAGTCACACACAAGAAACTATCGATTTCAACACTCGTCGTTTCGTACGTAATTAAAAAAAATATAAAACCCATGACATAATTAGGCACACTTTCACTAACACCGATTAAATGTTAATCGATGATTAAATCCTTAACCGACCAATCATGAGCGGTTAAACTTACATTAATCATTGATTAACTTTTAATCGGAGTTGGTGAAACTGGTTTTTAAAAAGCACCATAATTAATCAAATTATGGTGCTCCAAATTTATATTTACAATTTTTAATATATCATAATGAGCGATTACATATTGTTTAAAAATTCTAGAAATATGTCCACATACCACAGTATTTTAAAAAAGGTTAAAAATATATTTTTATTGCACTTATTTAATAAAGTACACATTACAAATGTTTTAAAAAAATAATTAAACAAGATTTATGCAAATCTGAATGCCGTTTTATTAGAAAATATGTATAAAGAGCCTTTTTTTTATCTCTACATTGAATTTTATAATTGCAATAAGTGGATAATAGATTGATCGTAAAAAATTGTTGTATATTTTGAAGTTATACTTCGTAAACGAGTTTATAAAATTACTGATATTATTTCTTTAGTGTACAAAAAAATTGTTATATTTAAAAATAAATGCTTTAGATGAATTTTTCATAAAACTTATATTTTAATAGAATTTCAAATCAATTATACTTCTATATTTAATATGTGTTTATTAATATTAAAAAATAAAAAATACTAACTTGATTAATATTTATCGATCCAGTCTTATTCCTTCTGACAGAAACCACAGGATATCCACTTTGATAGATCCATGTATTCATAATATCAATCAGTTTCAAATTTTCCGTTTGATTTTCTATGTTTTCAGACATGGCTTCCCAAAATGAATTCAAATTTCCATTTCCATAGGCCCTATAACAAGCAACAAATTACTCATTTAATTATAAATATCATTAGCAAAAAATATTTTTTACATAATGTTTTCCTTTTAGGAACCATAATTATATTTGCAAAGAAAATTCTGCTATTTTCAACTAGTGATAATCATAAAATTTAATTATTAAAAGCATTAATAATAAGGAAATAAATGTTTCTAAATACCCACCACCTTCTAGCAAAGTTCTCGTATCCGCTCCTAAAGGCGGTATCATTTAATAATCCATGCAACATGCGAATAAGACATGCACCTGCGATAATTTTCCACAATTATGTTTTTCTCAATTCACTAAATTTTAGTTCGGTATAGAAATTTTATTAAAGTAAAAAATAAACATATCTCAATAAAACATAAAATAAGCAAATTATGTAACAATCAATTTATAATAAATGTTAAATTGTTGTATAAATATATTTGTAATAAATATTCAAGTATATGATATATATAGGTAGATTTTGATATCTTCGATTAGGGGCACAAAGATGACATTTAAATAAAAAATTGCAGAACATACAGTACCGTCCGAAATTGTCAGTCCACCCATTTTCAAAGGAATGACAAAAATTTTTTAACATAAAATTCATGAAAAGTAAAATTTTTTTTGGTTTATATTTTGAAAGACGATAAAATTTTGAAAAGAATAAGACCTTACAGAAGTCATTTGGCCAAAATTTGTAGAAGATATTCTTAAAAATCGTCATTTTCAATGTTTTACAAAAATTTGAATAACTTCTAAAATAATGAACGCTTTTTAATAATCTTAGGCTTATTTTAAAGACCATTTTCTACAGAATATGAATTACTTATAGGCATTAACCTGTAATTTTTAACTTGGAATAAGCATGACGTCAAAGTTGGACAAAAAAATTCATAAAATTTGAAATAATATTATTAAAAGAAAAATAATTTTTGAAATTCAAACATATATTTTTTTAAATTTTCTAGAAAAATCTACACCATATCATGTTTTACATATATGTTCTAGAATAGTTTTTAGTACAAAAAATTGATTTCAAATTTCTACAATTTTTTTGTCTAATTTTGACGTCATGCTTATTCCAAGTTAAAAATGACAGGTTAATGCATATAAGTAATTCTTATTCCGTAGAAAAAGACCTTTAAAATAAGCCTAAGATTATTAAAAAGCGTTCATTATTTTAGAAGTTATTTAAATTTTTGTAAAACATTGAAAATGACGATTTTTAGGAATATCTTCTACAAATTTTGGCCAAATGACTTCTGTAAGGTCTTATTCTTTTCAAAATTTTATCGTCTTTCAAAATATAAACCAAAAAAAATTTTAGTTTTCATAAATTTTGTGTTAAAAAATTTTTGTCATTGCTTTAAAAATGGGTGGACTGACAATTGCGGACGGTACTGTATATCAATATGATTGGCAATTATTGCTAACTTTTCTGTTTATTTTAGGTTGACAAAAATATAAAAAAAACAAAAATCATAAAAACCATTTCTGCCCCAATAAACGATATTGAAACTATTTTCTAAAATGGTACAAATTATAAATGTTCACTGAAAAAAATTTTTAAAAATTATCTTTCAACATTAACTATTGTGTAGAAATTGTCAAATATAGAAGAAATTATTATAAGCGACGGTTTAAAAATTTATATAAATTATTTATTTCTTACTGAAAGTGTAATACAATTAAGAAAGTATATTACCCTTTTTGTAATGTTGGTCAACGCCAAAATCATCCAAATGTGTAGCATGTATCTTGTGCTGAAGAGACCTTGAAACACTATAAGCATCACGATCCATCATTTTCCATTGAACATCTGATTCAAATGAACCGGATGTTTCGAATGACGGATCTATCTGAAAGAGGAAGCTCGTAAATATATAAATGTATTTATGTACCTGTATAAGAACAGAATTTTTTATGTTATACTAAAATTTCATGTTCTACATTCAATCAAGTTAAAAATTTTATATAAAAATTTACGTACATGATTATGCAACACAAAAATTACTTTATGGAATTAACAGATTTTTCTTAATGTTATTTAATATTAACATATAATGTAATTTTTTTAATCAGCACTTTTGAAAACATTTTTACTTCCTAACTTTAGTTATCATATTAGGTGTTATATAATTTGTTATCATTTATATTACAATTATATTTACAATTATAAATCCATTTAGTCTTTATGACCAATTTATCTTTCAAAATAAGTTACGATTGTTTAAAACAAAAATATAAATTTGTTGCCATAATTCACAGGAAACGAAATGGCGGACATAATATGACGGTAAAATTAAAGAAAATAAGAATTTAATCAAATTTGTTTGAAAATTGATTGATTGAATTTCAAAATTTAGTTCATCATATTGGATCCGCCATATTTAATTTTGAAAAACTAACATCGGATTCGTAATCAGCGACCTTAAAAACCCCCCGACTAACAATTTTCAAGCAAATTTCATTAAATTTAAAAATCTAGTCCGCCATATTGGATCCGCCATTTTTAATTTTAAAAAACTGCCATCGGATTCGTAATTTTACTTGTACTTCCACATATGAGCCATTTATGTTGTATTGTCCATGGTTAATAATTAATATTGATTGCAATATTATAATTTTCAAATATCTAATATTTATCATTAACAGCATGTGACTGTTAGATTTAAATAAAATATAAAATAAATTAAACTAATTCTATGTGAATAACTAAAATATAATAAGAAAGGACAGTGAGCTGCAAAATTTATAATATTTTTAATATTAATTATTATATAACACATTAAAATTGTTTTAAAAAAGTGATATTTTAAAATGTTTCATAAAAATAAATTTTAAAAGTGTTAAAACTTTTACCCATTACAACCCTTCCTGATTATATTTTAGACTTCCTCACAAAATATCAGCTTAATTTATTAAATACAAATTTTTTTTATTTAATATATTTTTTTATTTTTTTTTCAATATATTAAATTATTTTTATATTAATTTATTAATATTTATTTAAGTTTCCAAATCATGTTCAAAGGATATAAGATATAATTATATCAAATTATATAATTTGATATAAGATATATATGTATAATTTTAAAAACAATTAAAACAAACAGCAACAATTTTAAAAAAAAAACTGTTTAATAATTAACAAATAAAAGTATTAAGAATTGAATGATCACTTGCTTCTTTAAGAAATGCGTGACTAAAATAGATGAGAGACCCTTCTAGAAGCCAAGTATCTGTCCAGTTTTGGGTATTGATCACACCTCCCAACCACTGTCTACCAACTTGATGAATCAAATTTTTCACTGCTTCAATTTTTAACACAACAGATGATGATTCTTCTTGAAGATAAAAAAGCTGTTCTCTAAAAGCATACCCTGTTATATGACTTTTTTTAAAAGTGTAAATTCGTGTTTCTCAAATTTTAGTTTTTCGTTTTTATTCCTTCTTTTAACTGCTATATGGATGGATGATTCTTCGCGTAGTGCACAATTTAGTTACCGAGATTATGAGAAAATTTTTTTTCTTTAATAACATAAATAAACATAAAACATAAATTTTTTCATAAACTGTACTTAGGGCTAGAAATTTCTAGTTTTTACTCAATTGTGCAATTTTTCATGAATAAAACATCTACTGATGATAAAAAATTTAAAAATTTTTAAACAATTTATTGTTATTATTTTTGTCATAAATTTGTCCCTAAATGAGGAGAAATTACATTTTTAGGGCATTGTTAGTTCAGAAATTATTTATAAAACAAAAATTGGAATAACAATTCCATGTTAAATTTATTTCCTTCTCACCTTTCAAAACATAGAAAAAACCAAATTATGCTCTACGTGGAGAATCAGCCATTTATAAAAGAGATAGAGTAAACAAGGTGAACACATGTTAAAAAATTTCAACTCAGAAGGACTCACTTAATTGATATCAATCCCGGACTTCCTGTTCCATCTAGCATCATAGGGTGACCAATCAAATCCATTTTCTTCATAGGATAAGTGATGGAGAATAGATTGACAAATTTATCCAATACAGCATCAATTTTGTCGGACAAATATGTAATTTGTGAACTTCTTGTTGCATCACCCCAAAAAGTTATCGTTGATGAATTCTCTCCATCACCGTAATTGGTTTTTACAATTGTTTCGATATTACCTTCAATGAACGCTAAATTGTGAGGCGAAATTAGCGGAGTTTCTTCGAATGTGTCAATGACTTGTCCATCGGAACTAATAAATTTAATTTTTTTACATTTACTAATGCATAGTTTTATAAGAAATATATTCTTTAATTGCAAATTTTAGAAATTGAATGAAGTATCGAAAAAATTTTTATTTAAACTTATTTTGAGGATTACTTACGAGTCCTCCGATATTTTGAGTGGCATATTTGAGAGAATTTTCATATCCTTTGGACGTGACACAGACAGAGAGAAATGAGCCTTAAAATTCATGTCATCAAAAACTGGAAAAAGTCGACGTGCGAAGGTAGGTTTCACTTGAGTTGCCATTAACCATCTTTAAAATAAAATATTTATTTCAATCCCTTAATTTATTTCTATATATATTTGTGAATTAGGTACATAAGCAAAACTCATCAAAAGAAAAATTAAAGTTTGCTATTTTTAAAGTCAACATTTTTAAAGTCTTTTTACTAATCTTTTTTTTCTTTTGCCACCTTTCATTAAGTTACCACAGAAACCTTCTTTAAATATCGATAAATTTTCTAAAGAAAAAACACTTCTGGAATAATTAGTACTTCATCGTAACCGTGAAGTAATGCTCAATTAAACTGCTATAAAAATATTGTCATCTAATATCTAGCTTATAACAATCAATTGTTTTTATTTTTATTTTATCGAACTAAATTAATGTCGATAAAAGACAAACAAAGAAATCTTTTTAATTAACACTATTTTTAAAAAGTGAAATTGGATAAAAATCATATAAAATCATATAATTTTATTATACATATGAACTTTAAAAATCACCAACAAGAATAATAATTTCAAATTTAAGACACCACAGTAAAATGTGAGGTGTTAAAATAACACCAGAATAGATTAAAATAATCTGCATCAGTTTAAATCCTCTGGAATTAAATTAACACCAATAAGGAATAAAATAATCCATTTTGGAGTTATTTTTTATTATGAATAAAATTATACTTCAAATCAAACACCACAGTCAAGGCTTTGTAAAAGTTCAACGAATTTAGCTTCACCAGGAACAATAGTAAGTAAGTTACTAACCAACTTAGTTACTAATTACCTAACTAACTTCCTAATTAACTTTCTAACTAACTTAGATACTAACTTACTAACTAACTTAGTTACTAACTTACTCACTTACTTCCTAACTAACCAACTTAGTTACTAACTTACTCAATTATTTCCTAACTAACCAACTTAGTTACTAACTAAATTCCTAATTAACTTCCTAACTAACTTAGTTACTAACATCCTAATTAACTTCCTAACTACTTTAGTTACTAACTTAGTTACTAACTTATTAGCTTAGTTACTAACTTAGTAACTTAGTTACTAACTTAGTAACTTAGTTACTAACTTAGTAACTTAGTTACTAACTTAGTAACTTAGTTACTAAGTTAGTAACTTAGTTACTAAGTTAGTAACTTAGTTACTAACTTAGTAACTTAGTTACTAACTTACTAACTTAGTAACTTAGTTACTAACTTAATAAATTAGTTACTAACTTACTAACTTAGTTACTAACTTAATAGCAAAATAACTTAGTTACAAACTCACTCAAAAACTTCCTAACTAACTTAGTTACTAGCTAACTAACTTACTAACAAACTTCATATTTTACTAAGTTACTAACTTCCCAATCAACTTCTTAACTAACTTCGGTACTTACTTCCTAACTAACTTACTAACAAACTTTTTAACTTACTAAGTTACTAACTTCCCAATTAACTTCCTAACTATTTTAATTACTAACTTACTAACTTACTTCCTAACTAACTTAGTTATTAACTTTCTAATTAACTTCTTAACTAACTTAGTAACTAAGTTAACTTAGTAATAAATAAAACTTAACTTAACTTAACTTAACTTTTTTATTAACTTTGTTAATAACTTCCCAATTAACTGCCTAACTATTTTAGTAACTAACTTACTAACTAACTAACTAACTTAGTTACTAAATTCCTAATTATCTTCATAACTATTTTAGTAACTAACTAACTTACTAACTAACTTACTAACTAACTTACTAACTAACTTACTATCTAACTTACTAACTAACTTACAAACTAACTTACTAACTAACTTACTAACTAACTTAGTTAACACAATAATAACACAATAATTAACACAATAATTTAACACAATAATTTAACACAATAATTAACACAATAACACAATAATTTAGTTACAAACTTACTCACTAACTTCCTAACTAACCAACTTAGTTACTAAATAACTTCCTAATTAACTCCATAACTTACTTATTTACTAACAAACTTCCTAAGTTACTAACTTAGTAACTAAGTTAGTTAGGAAGTTAATTAGGAATTTAGTTAGTAACTAAGTTAGTTAGTTAATCAACTTCCTAACTATTTTAGTTACTAACTTACTAACTAACTTTGTTACTAACTGACTAACTTACTTCCTAACTAACTTAGTTATTAACTTTCTAATTAACTTCTTAACTAACTTAGTTACTAACTTCCCAATTTACTTCCTAACTATTTTAGTTACTAACTTACTAACTTAGTTACTAACTTAGTTACTAATTATTTTACTAACTAACTAACTAACTTTCTAACTTACTAACTTACTTATTAACTAGCTTACTAGCTAACTTAGTTACTAACTTACTGACTTAGTTGCTAACAAACTTACTAACTTACTAATTAAGTAATTAACTAACTAAGTTAGTAAGTTAGTAAATTAGTTAATAATCCTTCGATTTGGTTTTGATTTGAATTAAATTTTCATTCATAATAGAAACTAACACCAAAATGGATTAATTTAATCTTTTTTGCTGTTAATTTAATCTGCAACGCTTTTTAATACCTCACAATTTTCTGTGACTTCAAAGAAACCTTAAAATTTTAAATTGTCACCTGTTTTTACCATCTCTTGTAAAGTTAGTCACAGTAAGGCTACTATTATTGAATGTAACATCATATTCAATTTCTAAAGAGTAATTGCCTCGTTCAATAGGTGTTAGTAAATTAATGATATGAACTTTATTCGCTTCGTTGACTTCGTAATTGCTAATACCAATTTCATTCAATGTTTCATTCCTTGAATCGATTTTCAATTTTCTACCCACATCAGTACCATTTTCTTCTTCTTTATTTTCTGAAGTTGTTTTTTCAACAAAAGATTTTGTCGACCATTCCTCCAATTTTAATAATTTATGTTCGTTAGTCGTAGTGTCAGGTGTGACAGAAGTTGATTCTTCATCTTGCTTATACGATACATCTAAATAATTAAAAACAGTATAATTTTTCTTTATGGTGTAAAAATGTTCAAAAATAATTTATATTCGATCATAATATTTCAACTAAAGTCATTATTTCAATATTTGACACTTAAAAAATTTTTTTATAAGCTTAATTTTGACTAAAATAATTTAAATTAGTCAAAATATTTGCTTAATTTCAGCTTAAGAAACTGATTTTTAGACCTAAAGTTGACTTACTTTTTTTTAGAAAGTAAAATGCAATGAATTAGAAAAAATTCGTTTAAGCGGTAAGTACAATAAAATTTTGTTTCTGCAGTGAAGGACTGATAAATCGCGTAATTAAACTGTCAGAATTTTTGTAAAACACTAAATGGATCTAGTTGTATAATGATGTCACTTAATTCTTTACATTTTTTACAAATTTACAATAAACATTTTTTTAAATTACAACAACAAACATTTTTAATATTTATTTACATTTCTACTCAATCCTTTACGAATTTAACGAAAATCCAACAGAGATATTAACATTATGTCAATTAAGTACGACCTCACAGTCACTTTTCATTACTAATGAAACTGATTATTTTCATATTATAGTAATAAAACTGGTATGGTAATATTAACAACCTCCCAGAAGCATTACAGAGTTTAATGCTACATATGACTTTACATATTTCATTAGTGTTACTACTGTAACTAGTAAACTTTCTTACTGTCTACGTAATCCTGCATTGTAGTATGATCCATAGATGCAATTGAATCCGTTTCTGTTACAGCAGAAATTTCATAATCATTTTCTTCCTTTACTTCCCGTTTCTTTTCATTTTTAGAATGCATTTCTCTCGTCAATCGATAACTTAATGGATTTATATTTTGCGCATTCAGTACAAATCTATTTAAACTTTTTGCACTATCTTGTCGAAATTCAATTATAATATGTCCTTTAATTCTAGAAACTCTGTTCATTTGAAAAATCGGTGTCAAAATAATGTGATACCTCAAAGGAAGAACGAATTGTGAAAGTGAAAACTTGCTATCTGAGTTATTATTTTCTTCGCTTTCTTCAAGCGCCAGTAAATCCAAAGGATCATGAACCTGTTTCAAATTAAATTAATTCTATGGTTATAATTTTAGACTCAACTATATTTTACAACACAATTATTACGTATTAAAATAATTAATAGTGAATCAAAATTTTAATGTAATAATTATTGTATTGGTACTTAGAGAGTGTAGTGAATGAAATATATTTAAATCGTTCTAAGGACTTCCCAGAATTTCCGAAAACAAAATAGACGCCTTTCAGACGTCCAAGTACCCACTGAGTAATCAAATAAGTGTTCAATGTTTTATAAAATAAAGCTTACTTTCGTTTTTGGCGAAAATGCAAAACGGTGACCTACAAATCCTGCGCCACTTATACAAACTAAGAAAAGAAGAAAGCATATAGCAAATTTCTTGTTTGACACAAAACAGCCACCTTCTCTATTATATTTTATATTATCTACTGTTTGATTGTTCGAGATCTCCAATTGT
The DNA here is from genome assembly GCF_015476425.1 of Leptopilina heterotoma. NCBI lineage: Eukaryota > Metazoa > Arthropoda > Insecta > Hymenoptera > Figitidae > Leptopilina > Leptopilina heterotoma. Next base: position 794,796 of record NW_025111098.1, on the reverse strand, counting down.
GCCATATGAGAAGCTGAAAATCAAATCAAATTTTTCTTGAATAAAAAAAATTTACAATAAATTATTTCGACAATGTCAAAACTTCTGAACTGGGACACCTGAAAAAAACTTTTTAAATTTGCATTATGCCTATACATAATTTGTTACAACCGAGTGGTACAAAAACATATTCTTGGAATGGGTTTTAAAAAATTTTAATTTTTCAATTAGTCATAAACAATTAAAAACTTTGAAACTTTTTCGTTTCAAATCACTCTACAGGTCACAATTTTTGACTATTTTTTTAGCTTTATTAATTATGAAAATGAATCAAAAAAATCCTATTATGAGAAGGGACCGGTGAAATTTCAACCCTTCGATATTTACGGTTGTTGAGAGGTACCAATTTTTTTTCTAGCATTATTAAGGATCTAAATTTATTCTACATTGTTAAAATTAAAAAAAAATTTTTTTGACCATTTTAAAAATTTTATTTAAAAAAAAAAATACAAAATTTTTTAAAATCTATACAATTGATTATTCAGAATCGTAAAGAGCCTATAAAAAGTTTGGCAACGAAAAATAATAAAAAATATGGAAGTAGTTGAATTTTTTAAGTACTAGTAGTAAAATTTGAACCAATCAAAAATTACCATGTTTATCAAAAAAAATTTTTTTTATTTTTTATTTTTTTTTAAAAATCATATTACACTATAAAAAATTAATAAAAGTAATTTTTTAGTGATTTAACATTTTTTTTATTTTTCAAAAAATTCAATTTTTTGAAAAAATGAAAATCTTTGAAAATCCATACGATTGATTGTACAGAATCATTAAATGTATACAAAAAATTGGCAATGAAAAATAATACAAATAATTACGAGAGTAGTTAAAATTTTTATTTTTTGAAAATTTTGATAGTTATTTAAAAAATTATTAACTAATTAATTTTTTTTTTAATTTTTCCAATCATATTATAATATTAAATACCAAAATTTGTCAGAAAAAACATTGACCATCCATAAACAACAAACATTTAAATGAGTTGAATTTGCACCAGTCCCTCCCCTTAAAATAATGTTTGAGTGTTTCTGATGTATGAAAAAAAGTTTATGAAGAAAATTTAAAGTTTTTGGTAATGTTTATAGACGTGGATAATTAAACGCATTTGTTTCAAAAAGAGACATAGTTAAATTTCGGTAAAAAAAAATTTGAAAGCATTGTTTTTAAAGTGGTACTGTCCTGGCCCTAAGGTGGTCACTTTTTTGGCACTAAGGTGTCAACCTTGCGTTTTTATGTAAAAGCACTTTTGAATTTTTTTACGATGCAATATTTGTCAAAATATATTATGGAAAATGTAAATTTTATCGATTTGGAACATTTTATGATGAATAATAAAATAATTTAGTTTTTAATGTATATGAAATATAAAGTTTAATTATTTATAACTAATTGAAAAATTAAAACTTTTGAAAACGCATTCCGGGAATGTTTTTGTACCACCCGGCTGTAACAAATTATGTATTGACATAATGCAAAACTAAAAAGTTTGTTTCAGGTGGCCCAGTTCCGATTTTTGTTAATTTTTGTTAAACTGGTGTATATAAAACATTCATTATACATATATGTAATTTTAACTTTCTTTTGACAAATACGGAAATCATAAATGTCATAAATGGTCCTGCTAAAACTGAGAATAATTAACGGGCTGAACAATCACATTATTTATCACTATATGTAACCTCAAGGTTCTTTTTGCACGAGTCAGCCACGTATTAACATCAGCATTCGTATAATCGTTATTCTAACGATAACATTCGACTCGGTACATGACCAAGTAATAAAGCACGTGCGAAGTACTAAGGCTAAGTATTTTTAGTGATAACAAACTTTTACATTGTACGATGTTTCTACAATTTGGAATTTAACCAATGTTTCTCGATAACACACGTATAACAAATGATGAAAAATTCCTCGAGACTTGATTAATTTGAATAAAATAATTCCTCTTTATAAAATAATACATTACTCTTGTTAAAACAACTTTTATTTGTAAAAAATTAATTTAAAAAAAATTAATTTCATATCCAATTTAGCGAAAAAAATTTATGGATTATAGATATGTTACATTCATATGGGCATATCTCTAAAATGTCTTATCTGCAAAATGTTATAATAATTTAAAAATACAAATTATTTGAACCTATGTTTTATTTAAATTTTATTCAATTTTTGAATATTTTCGCGCCATATTGGATCCGCCATTTTGAACTTTAAAAAAATAATACTAGAATTCGTGAAAAATTTGACATCAGATTTGTAATATTTGCACTCAAAGACCCTACAAATTTAAATCACAAAATACCCATAGGTAAATTTGTTTTTTTAACATTTTTCAAAAGTCGAAGATAAAGTAAACTTTTCTGTAAATGAAATTTTTTTAACCCTTTCGTGCCTCCGGGACATTATGTCCCACTTAGAAAAATTTATGTTATTCTTATAAAAGTCAACCAATTAAGTTGCGGTAAATTTTTTTCTATTTCAAATGTCCGCTGCTATAATTAAAAAAATAATAAATTACGTAGTACGATTATAATTATTATAAACAATAGGTAAAATATTTATAAGAAAATAACGAAATATAATTTTTCAAAATATCCTCAAATTCGCTTAAAACTTCTTACTCAGGGGTTTTCGGGGTCGCTGAAGACGAATCTAAAGTCAGATTTTCAAAATTCAAAATGGTGGACATTTTTTTCATATCTGCAGCAAATTTGCTCAAAACTTGTTATTTGGGGGTTTTCGGGGACATTATTTTGAATTTTTTAAATCTGACTTCAGATTCGTAATCAGCGACCCCGAAAACCCCCGAGTAACAAGTTTTTTATAAATTTGAGCAATTTTGAAAAAAATGTCCGCCATATTGAATCCGCCATTTTGAATTTTCAAAATTTTGAAAATCTAACTTTAGATTCGTAATCAGCGAGCCCAAAAACCCCATGAGTAACAAGTTTCAAACAAAATCCAATCGCTGAGTTTCTCGAGGTCACAAAAGGGTTATTTAACTATAAAATAAAATGCAAGAAATATTATTTCATCCATACTGAATTACTGTCCCCTGCCCTCCTATATAGTACAACATATTTTGTATCGAACTGAAATTTACAAGCTACACTGAAAATCGAAATGTTACTGCAATGCACTGGAAGTAAATAAATTGATATCCCAGTTTCAAACACACTCTGAAACGAGTAATCTTTACGCACCGTAAAATTAATTATTGTAAAAATAATGCACTTCTATGAGTATTAAAATTACTTATTGCTAATATAAATGGCCTAATAAGAGCCTAATATAAACTGATAAGAGCAGAATATTATTTCATTGAATAATTAAATGAATGAAAAAAATTGTTAAACACAAATATTATGTTGGATCATTTGGGTTAAATGTTAATAAAAAGTTAAAAATCAAAAGAAAACCCCTTTATTATTAGATTTTTTATTTAGGTATAAAATTGAGAGAAAAATAATTTTTAGTATTTAAATTATTAATAATTTATATAGTTTAACAGAAGTTGAATTCGATTTTAGATCATTGCTGATTAGTTTATTAAATGGAAGAAATCGTGAAATTTCAAACTTTTAATATATTTAAGTTGCCATGGTGCGAAAATATTTTTCTAGCCTTAATTGGAATCTAAATTTTTCTTTATTATAAAAACTGAAAATAAAATTTATTTTTGACCACTTTTGAAATTTATTTTTTGAAAATATTAATTTTTTTTCAAATCCATTACGGTTAATTGTTCAAAGTCATGAATAAAGATTTTAAAAAATTTTGTAATGAAAAATAAAAAAAATGTGGAAGAAGTTGAAGTTTTAAAGTAACCCAGTAGAATTTAAGCTAATCAAAATTGATTTCGTATTAGGGTATCAAATTTTCTTTATTTTTATTTATTTTTTTATCTTTATTTTATAATATAAAGTCATAAAAATAAATTGAAGGCCTATAAACAACAAAAACAGGGTTCTCACAAAAATTTCAAATTTAAACCTTTTGAAATACAACAAATTACAAGAATATTATTATAAAACATGACTGTGTGAATATGCACTTGCAATTCAATTTTACAAAATTTCGATTATTCAGAAATTCTTCAATTCAATATAAAGTAGAAAATAAAAACTTTAAATAATTTTTAAAAAATTCAATTAAACTTTTACAAAAAAATTAATTATAAAAATTATTAATTACTTTAAATCAATTATTTTTATAATTTTCGAAAATTATTTTTTTGAGAATATTCAAATTCATTTGCAATTCAATTGTACAAAATTTCGATTATTCAGAAATTCTTCAATTCAATATAAAGTAGAAAATAAAAACTTTAAATAATTTAAAAAAAAATTCAATTAAACTTTTAAAAAAAATTAATTATGAAAATCAAAGTGTGAAAAATTCAAATGTTCAAAGATTTTAATTTGTAACCATTTAAAAATTTCCTTATTTCTAAAAATTTATGCTATAATGCTTTTAATGTTGAATTATTATCTAAAAATGTTAACTGAAATTCATTTTTAAATCAATTTTTATTAGAAAATTCTACGAGAATTCAATTATTTAATGACACGAAACTAAATAATTTATTAAACAATTGAATGTTTCTCAAAATTGAATTCTCAAAAAGAATTTTATCAACAAAATTTTAAATAATTGAATTATAATTGAATTAATACGGAGAACTTTACAAAAAATTTGTAAATAATTATTTATTTTATTAAAATAGTAAATATTGAAAATCATTTAATTGAAGAAAATTTTTGAAAATAATTGGAATTTTGACTGGAATTTTATTATAATTTTTGAAAATAATTGAATTTCTGAGAAGAATTTTATTACATTTTGAAAATAATACAATTTCTGCAATTATTTGTAACTTAATCCAAAAGTCAATTTTTGTTAATCTTTTAAACTAAAATTCTTCTATAAATACGTTATTTTTAATATTTAGTTATATATTAAAAATTTAACTAATTTCAAAAGAATTTGAATTATTTAAATTTTTCAAAAATCCAAGTTTTTTAAAATTTCTAATTGAATTCAGTAAAAATTGAAATTTTATAAAATTTTAAATTAAAACCTTTTAAAGTTCATCCATTTATGACGATCAAGAAGTAAGTTTTTTAAAAATAAATTATTGTGAGAAATAGAAAAAAAATTGAAGGTTTTGTATTGGGACACGTGGTAATTTCTTATAGTTTATAAGGCAAACAAAAAACACACAAAAATTCAGAATTTTCTTGTGAATTCTTAAAATTTAATTTTTCTAGTACTTTTAATAAAAATCCCTGATTTTCCTGACCAATTCTACTTTCCCTAACTTCTCTGACCTGTGGCAACCCTGAAATATTTAGATGGATTGAAATTTTACCGATCCCTGTTCTTAAATACGACGCTGAGGAAATCATTATGGACAATATTCGGGCAATATTGTCTAAAGAAATATTCTAAAGATGATACGTAGCAAATTGATGTATATAAACTTGTTTTTCATTCAAAAAGGAAACAGTAAATATTTTCATTTTAAAAACATAATTTGTTTGCATAAGAGTTCCGCATTTTATAATTAGAACAAAAGGCATGTCAATAAATGCATTCAATTGCATAAACATTTTGCAGAATAAAGAAACATCTTTGGATTTGCACCCAGGAAGATTAATTGCATTCAATCAATGTTTTTGATTTAATGCGGGCCCATTGCACGCTCTTCAACGGAAAAGATTTTATCTGGGTAGTTAATTTATTTTAACAAATTAATATTATAGTGGAATTTTTTCGATCTAGAAAAATAATGAAAATGCTTCTTTCAATTTTCTAAAAAAAATATAAATTCACCAAAACAAGATATGTTAATTTGTATGTAGCTACTTTTAAGAAGTGCATAAATTTATTTATTAATTGCAGGTTCTGAAACCTTGAAATTTTTATGAATGGGTGTTACATAGTTTGTTAAGATTCTGACATTGAAGAATTAAAGACCTACTCACAGTTCCGTCGACCTTCTATGGCATAGGTGGCCATAAGCGAACCTCTCCTCATTTTGACAAATTAATTGCCCCGAAACAAACGGAAAATTGATTTTTCTCGCATTCAAACACACACACACCACAAAAATGAAAAGAAAATGTGGACAAATATAGTTAAAAAATATTTTTAAAACGCAGTCGTTTTCTGAACAGGTAGAGTGCAATTAGTTCTTCCAACAAAGCCCAGTATGTGCGGATGCTGATCGCCTGTCGAGGATATCCCCACTTCTAAAACGACCGGCAGTCTTGATTCAATTGTCGTTTTCATAATACACGTGAGCACATCCCATTCTTTTGCGATGCATTGTTCTTCCTGAACACTTACACTTTTCATGTAATCTTCGTTTTTTTCACTTTTATCAACAAATTTTTATGCTCACTAATAACGTACTTAGAGAATATTTTGAGATTATATGGACAGAGGAAACTGGCTTAAAACCAGATATCAAAAAGTAATTTTCTGTACAAAAATAAACATATCAATTATTTTAACCAAATACTTGGTTTTACCCTTAAATAATTATGGACAAAAATATGCTTTTTGACATGTTAAAACTAATTTTATCAAAAACTTCAATTATTCAAGGAACAAGATCAGTGTTGAGCAGTGTTGAGAGGAGCTTTGCAAGCTACAATTTCATAATGGCGTTCTCTTACAGAAAAGCTTCATTAAAAAAAAGTTTTTCAGTCGACCTCTTAAAATCGGCCAAAAATATTTTTTTTCTGTTCTGTATCGAAAAAAAAACAGATACGTATTTTTTATTTTTATTTAATTGTCCAAATTTTCGAGTTATGAATTTTCGAAATTTTGGACTTGTAATTGTAGACCTATATTCAGTAGCTTATAAGTCCGTAAATATTCAAACAGTTTTGTTCTCAAAATCGCATTTTGTTGTTGTAGCAACTGAATAGTGTTGTTGTCAGAATCATTGATGAATCATCAATGATAGTGTTGTATATACTTGGGGTTTAATAGTTAATAAACATTGTTAAAACAATTAATTTTTAAAATAATTTATTAATTAATATTAAATAAGATGTTTCATAATAAAATATAATACAATTAATACTAAATCTAAATTAAAATCGCACTTATCAACAATATTAGGGGAGAGTGGGGCAAGACGGGGTACTTAAGGTTTAAAGCGCAAAAAACGAAAATTATCGAATATATACTTTATTATTAATTTTAATTATCATCTTTGGGAATCAGTCTTCCGTAAAAAAGGCGTACAAAGGCCATCTGTTTCTTAAAAAAGCTTATAATTAATAATATTGAAAAAATTGCAAATCTCCCCATCTTGCCCCACCGGCGGGTAAGATGGGGTACTCAAGAAAGCAACCTATTTCTGTCGACAAATTTTACAAGTAAAGGTTGCATCTTCATCTTCATGCATAATTGCAGTGAGCCTATTGGCCGCAGAAAAAAAAGCAGCCCAGCCTTCATTTGAGTCTAAATAATAACCATTACAATAGAGACAAGGTGTATTTTCCACTTTACCATCGCTAATAATTGATGATTTAACCTGACAAACTTTTTTCTTTTTGGTCACTTTTAATTTATTCAGTCTTGATTTTAGTAGTTTTCTTAACTTCTCTTATTTCTCTTTTTTTTGCTTAATTTTTGAACCCCGTCTTGCCCCACTCTCCCCTACCCCATCTTGCCCGCACCTACGAAATTAAATAAAACAATTAATTACTACAATTTACGATTCAACAAAGAACAAAAAACATATGCTTCCCTTCTTCTGTAACCCTTGACAGTTAGAAAAAAATTTATACAGTTTATTAACTGTTATTATTAAGTAATAAACACCTCCTAAAAAAAGTGAAAAAATGACAAGAAAATCGTCAAAAATAGTTTTTTTAGTAAGACAGATAAAAGATTTGTTCTCATGACTTTTAGGTTTTGTAAACAAGAAACTATTGTCTCGGTGCAGTATTATGTAAAATATAATCGTGATTGGTTAATTCGTTTGTTAAATAAGGCCGGTACTTCGTCTTACCCGCTACCCCGTCTTGCCCCACTCTCCCCTATATAAATAGGTATTTAAATTTTATATTTAACAATTGCATGTAAGGATAACCACTGCCAACATGATGAAAGATGACAGGAGATGGAGTAACTATTTTCTGAAAATCCATGAAGCCATATTATTTCATGTTATTTCTGTTTAAATTGATTTTAATCATGTTTCATTTGTATAAAATATATTTTTTTTACTTACTATTTATTAACGAAGTCGTTTTTTATTTTTTGCAACTTTAACCCTTTAACGCCCAAATGTGCAGATTTTTAACTTCGGTTTCAAGCTAATAATATTAAAAGAAAAAAATTATTAAAAATTCTATAAGGACATATCCATACGTTTTTGGGGTCGCTCTTTCGAATGTCATGGTCAAAATTTCCAAAAAGTGACGTTTAACCCTTATTTTTTCAAAAATACTCAAAAAATACAAGATTTTGGAATAGTAATTTTTTTTCATATCCAATTTTAGTTGTCATATCGATTTTTCCAAATCATCTAAGGTATAAAAAACGTATTCCCGATAGTTTTAGTTTGAAAATATGCTTTGCGTTTTAAGATTTTTCGTATTTTTTTATTCAAAATGGCACCTGAAAATAAACAATTTTCCAAAATTTAACACAGGATGAATACAATTTTCAAAAGTTCATGAAATCGATTTAAATTTGTTACTTGGGGGTTTTCGGGGTCGCTGATTACGAATATAAAGTTAAATTTAAAAAATTCAAAATGGCGGATCCAATATGGCGAACGACAAAATAAAAAAATTATCGTATTGGCTTCAAATTTGTAACTCGGAGGTTTTTAGGGCCGCTGATAACGAATCTGAAGGCAGATTTAAAAAATTCAAAATGTCAGCTCCAATATGTCGGACGACAATATTAAAACTTCATATATTGGCTACAAATTTGTTACTCGGGGATTTTCGGTATTGCTGATTACAAATCTGAAGTCAGATTTTAAAAATTCAAAATGGCGGATCCAATATGGCGGACGACAATATTAAAAATTGATCGTATTGACTTCAAATTTGTTACTCATTGTCAGAAGTTTTTGGGGTCGCTGATTACGAATCTAAAAACAGATTTAAAAAATTTTAAATGGCAGCTCCAATATGGCGGACGACAATATTAAAACTTTATATATTGGCTTCAAATTTGTTACTCGGGGGTTTTCGGTATTGCTAATTACGAATCTAAAGTCAGATTTTAAAAATTCAAAATGTCAGATCACTTATAGGTACCAATTTATCGAAAACCGCTTAACGGATATGTTTTTTTAAATACTTGTACATTAATGGACTGTAATTTGGTCTTTCAGTTTTACAAATAAATTAGTTTATTTAAAATTGTTTGCTTATTTAACAAAAAATCAAGAAAACGGGTAATTATTTTTTCAAAATGGCACAGAAAATTAAAAAATAAATATTTGTCTTTACACTGAGAAAACTGGAGTGTCAAATTCAGAGGTTCAAAAAGTGTATGTTTCCTTTGCTTATGAAGAGAGTTAAATAGTCCTTCTAAAATAAATTTTGAATTGATAATGGAAATCTACTTGTATATTCTCTCCCATTATATCTGAGGGTTAAAAGTTGCGCAGAAAATGTGTACGATCTGATGCGCGCGAAATTATTTTTCTGACATTTTATGTATTTAATTTAGGGGTTAGGTTGCCATATTTATTCATTTCGCGCCGGATAAGGAAGGGATTTCTCAAGATGGTTAATTTGTCCCTCTGTTATAAACTCATTTTCCCTCCAAGAGAAATGGCACGAATATCTGTCAATGGTGTATTTGAACATTTAGATTGTTATCCAATAGCTAACTCTCAAATATCAACGATTTGTCCCTCCAGATGTTTAGTCCAATACTCCAGTTTTCTCAGTGTATCGAACGATCAGATTTTAGTCCTTTGTATATAAAATCATCAGATCAAAGCGTGATAAAAAAATTATTTGGAGTTGAGAAAATGGTATTTAACAATGGAATTTTACAACTGCTCATGCGCCCCTAACAAGGAATTAAAATCATTATCTGCCTCAGAAAAAATATCATCGGACTTACGCTCAGATTTAGCATCGCCATCATGCAAGTAAGATTCGCCAGAATTATTAGCGGATGAAATTATGTTAGCATTAATATATTTTGTCGTCCGCCATTTAAAATTTTTAAAATCTAACTTCAGATTCGTAATCAGCGACTCCGAAAACCCCCGAGGAACACATTTGAAGCCAATAAATGAAGTTTTAATGTTGTCATCCGATATAATAGATCCGCCATTTATAATTTTAAAAATATGACTTTAGATTCGTAGTCAGCGACCCCGAAAACCCCCAAGTAACAAATTTAAATCGATTTCATGAACTTTTGAAAATTGAAAATTATCCATCCTGTGTTAAATTTTGGAAAATTGTTTATTTTCAGGCGCAATTTTGAATAAAAAAATACCAAAAATCTTAAAACGCAAAGCATATTTTCAAACTAAAACTATCGGGAACACGTTTTTTATACCTTAGATGACTTGGAAAAATCGATATGACAACTAAAATTGGATATAAAAAAAATTACTTTCCAAAATCTTGTATTTTTTAAGTATTTTTGAAAAAATAAGGGTTAAACGTCACTTTTTGGAAATTTTGACCATGCCATTCGAAAGAGCGACCCCAAAAACGTATGAATATGTCTTTGTAGAATTTTTAATAATTTTTTTCTTTTAATATTATGAGCTTGAAAGTGAAGTTAAAAATCAGCACATTTGGGCGTTAAAGGGTTAAAGACACTTTTAACTTAAACGGAAATAAAATAAATACATTTAGCACTTATCATTCAAACGATTTGACGCTTTCAACAGGACTAATTTGTCACTTTAGAGCTCAGGTACATCCGAAGCATCTGTGCAGTTTTGGGGAAAACGCAATAGGGCTGTAAGAAATATTATTAGTCCCAGTGTTAAAATCAAATGTCATCTATTAAATTTGACTAACTGAATAATTTAAAATGCTAAATCTGGATTTTTAGTTAAAAATTAATTAATTTTTAGTAAATAATGTACTTTTTGCATCAACACCTTATGAAAAACAGTTATTTATCAGATTAGTACACGGAGAGACCCACATTTGTAAAAATTACTAAAAATGGTTGCAATGACCGGAAATAAGGGGACTTTTAGCCTAATGTACTACAGAATTAGATAAATTTACAAAAGAAACAGATAAATTTGCTACATTGAAATAGCAAGTTTTAATATTTTGTGTAAGAGTTGTAAATGTAGCGAAAATTGATTATAGTTTTCTCTAATTTAATTAGGCAAAATCTGACAAATGAAAACATTTTCCACTAAAACCTACTATCCACTGTAGTAATTTTTGGTGAGCAAGTGTGGCTAGCGAGTGCAGTCATATGGCGCCTGCAATCCTGCATTTCTATTGGTTGCTAACTTCGTCAATCTCCGTAAATGAGCCGATGCCATCCGATCATTGACAGTGACTATGTTTCGCGTATGTAAAATAAATTTGGATATTATCTACAATAATTAAATATAAAGTGAAACGTAGGTCGTTCGTTATCTCAGAAATTGACCATTATAAATTAATAAATTTTGCATTTATTCCTGTCCCAAGAACTATGTCTTATAATAAGTTGTTAAAAGTAAACTGCTTTCTCGTAAGTGCTGTAAATTTTCATCATTCAATATATAAGGAAACAAAGATGTATGCTTTCAATGAAATTCGTTGTCGTGCGTGCAGTTGTGTATTAGTGTATTAATTAACCGCGTCTATACATATAAGTGAAATAAACATGTGTGTGTCTTCAAATATTTATCCAACAAATATATAAGTGTGTGTGTCTGTGTATGTAAAAATCCTTCCAGTTTACCTCCATTAGTCAAGAATTGACGGGAAACCGGCGACAAAAGTCCGTATTTTTTCTTTCACTCTTTCTTTCTGCATTTACAAACGACTATAGTAATTTTACGTACACAATACTTCTGAGTTTACTACAGTTGTTTGGAACTATTGGACGAAATAGTAAGAAACTTTGATAATTTGGTGAACATTTGTCGGATTAGTGACTTAGTGTAGAAAATAGTAAAAAATACAAAGAGTCCCCTTATTTCCGGTGGATGCAATGTGAAAATAGTAAATTCTAGTGTGATTTTATAGAAAAATTAATAACCTCGGTCTCTCCGTGTAGACATATTTGTATTTAAATAAGTGATTGACTTTTTGCTGTTAAATTAGTTATTTTTAAAAAATTAAGATTTGAAGAATAAAAAGTTAAATATTTTATATTTATAAAAATGTTTTTAACATAATAGAATCTACAATACTTAGTATGACGGATCCAGAAAATGGCCCAGGGAGGGTTATAAAATTTGTATCTGATATATACTTCGCGCGCCAACCCCTTATCTCTATTTTTATATTTATTTTAATTTTTATAAATTTAAAATAATGTTTTCTTGATATGAATGCATCATAATAAATTACATATATACAATACATATATGACAAAATACACATCGATTTTGACGTAATGTAACAATCCCCAAGTAACCTGTAAGTTTGCAGCAAGCTTGCAGAAAACTTACACCACAAGATTTGCAATCTTACCCAAGTAGAAACTTATGCCTGGATCCAACCATGGCCCTTGTCTGGAAGCCCTGTTCCATACGTGGGCCATGCATGGAAGCCATCCGTGGCCCACCCAAGTTTTGTAACCGGCAGCAGACTTCTTCCTAACTTTTGAAATTATCAAAAATGAATACTTTACATAGTTTTAAGCGTGTTCCAGCGGTTTTTATCATCCTAACCATTCTAAAGGTGATTTATTGCATCAATTTCTTCTCCTAGAAATTTTTTACTTTTTTTCTTCTGATTAAACATTTTAAAACTCTTTATATAGTTTTTAATGTCGAAAATAGGTTACATCTAATGTGTACATTTGAAGCTCAAAGACTAATTAAATTTATTTATTTGAGAAAAAACACTTTTAACAATTAAACCCAATTTATTTAAAATTTTTATAAATAATTTATTAATTTAGGATTTACCTAAAGTTATTATGAAATTGAAGTTACCAACGTTGATTTAACGAAAAAATTAGAAAAAATTTTTTTCTAAAAAGTTCAGTATACTAATTTTTCTTAATAACATTCTTTTATTTCTACACCAAGTAAACCCTCCAAACGCTAATTTAGCCCAAAATAAAAAAAGGTAGGAAAACAATAGTTCTTATTTTTTTCTCACTGATTTTCCAAAAATCACAAAATTTCACCTAAATTATTCTTTCCACATCTCGAAAGCAATTTTATTCTTTTAATAATTATTTATGTTACTGGCATAAGCCATTTTTTAAAAATTCCAAGAGGATCCAAGGCGGGAAAAGCAATAAATTTAATTTTTTTGTCACAGAATTTTAAGTAAGTTGCTAATTCTTTGACTCTGAAGCAACTATTTTCTTTTAATAAATATTTATTTTAATGTTAGAAGCCATTTAAAAAAAATTTCAAGTTCCTCGACTCATGAGTAATTTTTTTATTTTGATTATTGTTTATTCTAATATAAGAAACTATTTAAAAAATGTTCCAAGAGAATCCAAGACTGGGATTTTGGATTTTTTTGTCGTATTTTTTCCAAAAATAAAAAAATTTCAACTTAATTAATAATTCCTCGCCTCGAAAACAAATTGTTTTCTTTTGATAATAATTTATTTTAATGTAAGAAGCTATTTAAAAAAATTTTCAGTGGATCCAAGTCGAGGAAAACAGTGATTTTGATTTTTTAAATGAAATTCCTGCCTTGGATCCTCTTGGAATCTTTTTTGAATGTCAGGGATCACAGTGGCATTTCCATTTGAAAATAGGTAAAAAAGGGGATTTTTCAAAAGAAAAAAGGGGATTTTGAAAAACACGATAAAAATTATTTTGTTACAACATACAGGATTTATTTTCTTAAACTTTTATTTTTCCTTCTATTTACAGTTTTTTGGATTAAATCTGACTTCTTTTGCTCTTTTTTTCTTAAATAATTTAAGACCAAATAGCAATTTTTTCTTTTTTCGGTATAATATGGAGTTTTCTAAGGTTTGTTTTATGTTGCACGCTATTTAAACATTTTACAAAAATAAAATCAGGGTGTCCAACAAGGATTGAGAAAAAGATTCCCTGACTTTTTACTTTCCTTATTTCTTCTTCGACTATAATATGGTTAATAAAATATAAGAAAAAAGTAATCTCATACTTAGAGGAAAAATCCTCTTCTAATATCATCTTAATGTTTTCCTCTCGAAACAAAACTATTCGACTTGAATGTATATTATTTTTATTATTAATTAATTCATTGTTTTATTATTGACATTTGTCAAAAACATTAAATATTTAAAGGAAATAAATGAAGGAATAAATATATTAAATAATGTAAGTAATTAACTTTTAGTTATTAAATATAATTATTAAATTAAAAACATTAAATTTTGTGCATAAAATTAACTTTTCTTCATCAGTTCATAACCACAATTTGCAAATAATATCCGAGAGGAAAATCCTCTAAAGTGAAGAGTATTAATTTTGATACCATATATAAGAGGAAAATATGCATTCAGTTTAGAGGATTCCGCATTAAATCAAGATTACTTCTTTTAGGGTGAGCGATAAATTAATTTTGAATTAGAGTAACAAATAGTAATAAAAACCAATTTAGTCTTGTTAGATTACAAAACTTTTACATTCACAAAAAATTTTAACTTTCTTATTAAATTTATGAAAATGTCCCTAACTTTCCTGAACACTGAACACCCTGTAAAATCTTTTAAAAAAATTATTAAATCATAATTTTTACTTTTCAAACAAAAATTTACTGAAAAAAGGGGAATAGGGGAGAAAATATTTGAATTAAGGAGATTTATTTTTTTAAGGGGAAAAAATAGGGGAAAGGGGGAAAAAGGGGACGAACTGTGATCCCTGGAATGTCTGCTGATAAGAAAATAAACAATTAACAAAAGAAAAAATTGTTTCCAAGGCAAGAAATTATTAATTAAGTTATAATTCCGAAATTTTTGGAAAATCCGTGACAAAAAAATAAAAACCCCTGCTTTCCCCGACTTTAACCTTTTGCAATTTTTTAGAGGATTTTGAAGATTAAAATAAATAGTTATTAAAGGAAAAAAATTGTTTCCAAGCCGAGGAATTAACAATTTACTTGAAATTCCTGGATTTTTGGAAAATCCGTAACAAAAAAAATCACTGCTTTCCCCGACTTAGATCCTCTTGGAATCTTTTTTAAATGGTTTCTGACATTAAAATAAACAATTATCATAAGAAAAAATCATTTGAAAAAAAAAAATTGTTTAATTTAAAAAAATTTTTTTTTAATAATTTTCTTAAATAATTTTTTTTTATCAGCCTGTAAAAATGCACAAGTATACCAATTTTTAGCTAATTAGATCAAATAATGTAGAGCTTGAAGAATCATTAAGTTGAAATTTCGAAATTTTTGGAAAATCCGTGACACAAAAAAATTCAAAAGATGTTATTTCAATAATTTAATTTTCGGGTTTACTTAAACAAGCAAAGTCATGGAATAATGACAAGAAATGTCTGAATAAATGATCTGATAAAAATTTTAAAAGTCGGGAAAAAGTCTGCTGCCGGTTACAAAACTTGGATGGGCCATGGATGGCTTCCATGTATGGGCCACAATTAAACATCGGGCAAAGCTAGGGAAATTTCTACTTGGGTACACGTAAGCTTACTGCAAGTTTGCTGCAAGTACTAAAATGTCCTACTTGCTGTCCTACTTAATATTATATAATATTAAGCAAATTATTTAATATTTAATTTTTATTTAATTTTAATATATTTAATATTTATTCAAAATAATATAATGGTGACTTGGGCGATTTATCATTAAACTTTTTTTATGGGAATTTTTATTTTATCAATAAATTTTTTAAAAATATTTGATAGACAATTCTTAAGAGAAATCTCTTTTCTAATATTTCAATTAATTTTTTTAGTAATTTTTGAAATTTAATTTTTTTCATGGAAAATTTATAAAATTATTGAAACAAAGTAAATTATAAAATGTAAAAATTCTTTGACTTTAAAAATAGAATATTTTAATATTCTTCTGTCACGAAATAAGAATAAAATTACTTATTGCCTGGTAATGTTTTTCGATAAAGCATGAAAATTATGACAAAACTATAAACTCAAGTTCCAGTATAAAAATAAATATATAGTAGTTCAACTCAACCTGTTTCATCACTTGTAAAAACTCAACTTCATTTGCTTACCAAAACAACTTTTTTTTGGCAATTTTTGTAAAATTTTTACAAATTTTATTTGATTATCAAATAAAATTTTAATTAAAATTTTTATTTTATTTATTTCGTGTATTGTAATTAATAATTACCAGTTGGTTTCTACCTCAACACACGTTCCTGGTGATGATGAAGATGATATGACTGATGGAGGTAATTTTGTTTTTCTACGATATTGTATTTTTAACTATAATAAGCATCTTAAACTATATATTTCAATTGTGTACGTTAGTTTAGATTATTACAAATAATTATTTATATATTTTAAACATCAGGGAGCAAGAATATATAATAATAATAAAAATATAAAAATATAAGTGGTTGAGGTTTACTTTATGAAGATCTCGATAAAGATTCAAATCTTTATAAAGACAATAAAGTGGTTAATATAAATTTAAATTTTTCTGTTTATGATAACAATAATAACAATTTCTCTAATACACTTTTTTCAGTGTTTAAATTAAGTAGTACTCCAGCCGATTCATATGAATCGAATAACAACAAGACTTTCTCTACACTTTTAGAAGCTGCAGGTAATTTTTTAGACGACATATCTGTGAACTTTTTGATAATCCTTACATTGAAATAAAAAATATTGAAAATTAAATTTTTAATTCAGTAATTATTACTTAATTAACAAAGAATTGCAAATGCGGCAATTGTTTTTGTAAAATAAGGTAATATTTATTTAGTTACTATTCATGTCAGGAAGATATAAGTATTAACCTTATTATAAAGAAAACAAAAATTACCTTTTTTAACAGAAACAAAGGCAAAGCTTGCATTTAAATGTTTGCAATCCTTTTGCTATTCGACAAATATTAAAAATATTTTTTTTTCAGTGTAGATAATAAAAAGTAAATTTACATAATAGCAATAATAATAAAATTTTAATTATAAAAATAATAATATTTTTTAAATAAGATATTTTAATTATTTTAGAGAATTGCCTTAATCTACAAATATCATTTGTGCATCAAAAAAATAAGTTTGCGCAACTTTATGCTAATCCAAATTTCGCATGTAGAGGCTATCGATTTTCTGCTAGTCTACTAAAAACTGCTGTTTGTAAGTAAAGTGCTCATTATCAAATTATTTCAAATTATTATATACAATTTTGTCATGTATGGAATTTATCACTTAGAATAAATAATGAGATAAATATATGTTGTTAAAATATCAATCTTGCAACTCAAGGTGTATAAATACAAAACTCAAGTTTTTTAACGTTTCGACAGTACGTCCGCGTCCTCATCAAACACTTAAAGAAAAGTTTTAAAAAAATTGTCTTTATTATCAACACTAGACAGACTGCGTTTAACCGCAACACTTCTAGTGTTGACCACATGGATAATTTTGTTTTTAACTTTTCTTTACGTTTCTGATATTTTAACATATATTTATTATATACCTACAACATTAAATATTTAATGATTGATTAAACATAGAATAATATGATTTTTAATGTCTTAAATTTTAGGTTACTGCATTCACGAAAATGATGAAGGTCAATTCTCCTGCAACACGAAAGAACCCCCACATTGCTAAAAATATTTCTACTATGTAACAACAGTGGAATGTATTGCAAGAATGTAAAACATTATTTATGAATAAATAAAATAATATTATTCATCAGTTATTTAATGATGCATTAAAATTATTTTTCCTAGTCATTTAGTTTATCAACTATGACATTTGTAAACAAGTTTAATGAATTTGAGCAAAACATAATAAACTACCTATAGAACCTAATAGAGTATTCGTAAATAATGAATATTCCATAATCTACAGATCCACACAGCACATGATATTTCCTAAATATTTCCTGAATAATTCACTGAAAGATTGAAATATTTCAGTGCAAGGTCCTTGAAATATTACTGCAAATAGAAAATGTCCGCCTATGTGAAATATTGACGCGAAAGTTTAGAAAATATTTCTTTGAAATATTTTGGAAATTTTCAACTTAAATTATGCGCACTGGTCGAACTCAGTTTCTATGGCCTGTAGAGCTGCGCAGTAGTTTTTGGCTTACTATATCCTATGGGTTTTAAAATATTTCAGAAAATTCCTATTGGTTTGAGGTGTTTAACAAATTTTTCCATTTTGTGAAATATTTTCACAATATTGCAGAATCTTTATGTGTAATATTGCAGGAATATTTCAATGAAATATTTTCTCAACTTTCGCGTCAATATTTCACATAGGCGGACATTTTCTATTTGCAGCAATATTTCAAGGACCTTGCACTGAAATATTTCAATTTTTCAGTGAAAGATTCAGGAAATATTTAGGAAATATCATGTGCTGTGTGGGAGACTTCCTCTTTAGGAAGTCTAATTTCACTTAAAATAGTATATTGTTAATTATAATCAACGAACCGTCAAAAAAAATATTATAAACGTAAGTAAAAATTTATTAAAATATAATTAACTGTAATAATAAAGACACAATCTGACATTAAATTATTAATGAGTTTGCCATAATTGTAAGTTTATAAAAAAATAATGTTAATTTTAATTTTTATTTTTTTTTATGTTTTAATATTAATAATAAAAAAGTAGGGGAGAGTGGGGCAAACCGGACCAAAAAACCCCCGAGTAACGAGTTTCAAGCGAATCCGATGAATTTTTCAAAAACGTGTCCGCCATATTGGATCCACCATTTTGAATTTTGGAAATCAGACTTCAAATTCGTAATCAGCGACCCCAAAAACCCCCGAGTAACGAATTTCAAGCGAATCCGATGAACTTTTCAAAAACGTGTCCGTCATATTGGTTTTTTGAGGTTATGTCAAAATCCTGATCTGATGGTGTTAAATGGACCTCGGATTCGGATTCAGCGACCCAAAAAACATAAAGTCTACATAGTGAGACCCCCAGATCAGAACTTTTTTTTTTGTATGGCTGTGTAATTTTCGTGAAACTCTGATACAATAAAAATATCCTATGGCCGGCTTGCCCCACCGAAAACTTCTCGGGGGAGATGGCCATAGTTTTTTTTAAAGAATTGTAAAAATTATAAAAAAGCGTTTTTTGTTTTAAGTTTTATTGATAAATAAACATTGAACACTTAACTTAAAAATGATGGAAAATAAAATAAAATTTTTTCATAGAAACAATCTTAAAATTTACATTTTTCAAAAAGTGCATTTGGCAATTAAAAAACAAAAATAATATAAACAAATTAAAAAAATTAAAGTAGTATAATATTTCCTATCAAAACGAATCAAAAATGAAAAGCATAATCATGACTAAGTTCAGGTGTGCGGACAGAATGAAAGAATGAATACGACGATTATTATAGTTAATTGTATGTGAATAATAATATGTTTTAAATATTTAAAAATAAGAAATATACAATATTAAAAAAAACATTAAACTTAACTGAATTTAAAAAAGTTTTAAGATAATATATTTGTTAGAAGTGAATTTTAATTATTTTTCTCTAAATTATATACCTTTTTCTATAGTTATCAATAGATTCGAAATTTGGAAATAAAAACGAACTGTAATATTTTTTATTATTGAAAATTTTATTGCACATACAAGCTTATTGATATCTTCGAAGTTTCTTTACGATTTAAAAGATATTTAAAAATGTTCTACTATATATGATTTAACGAAAAAATTATTCACTAAATAAATTATTCATATTAAAGAAATGAAAAAATTCTATTTTTGAAACAAAAAAAAGAAAGGACAATTTTATTTTAAAAAATTGTGTGCTGAAGAGTCGATCTTAAACTGTTTCAAATTTTTATTAAAATTATTGTTATATTGTACTTGAATAATAATAATATATTTGTATAACATTTTCAAAATATGAATTACAATTCATTAAAAAACATTAAACATTAACAAAAAGTTTTAAGACCATATAATATCAACCATATGGTCGATTCCACGTGAAATTTACCGACATTTTAAAATCGATTAAAAATATTTTTTTCTCGTTCTTTATAAAAAAAAATAAGATATACATATTTTTATATTTTTATAGGGTAACAAATTTTTATAGGTAATAAAATAAAATATTTTCATAGAAACAATCTTAAAATTTACATTTTTCAAAAAGTGCATTTGGCAATTAAGTGCAGTTTTCATGTAGCCAAAAGTGTCAAATACTATCTTCAATCAATGTCGTCACTTATTGCCATCTTACACCCAATAATACATTGCAGAAGTAAACATCAAAATATTAAATAAATAAAATAATTTCTCTCTTATTTTTTTGTTTATATCAAAGCGCAGGTTATGTTCTACTCAATGAAATGTAAAATTAAAAATTATCTCAAAAAATATAAATATAACAATAAGAAATCTGAATTTCTCAAATCTTTTAGGACCATGCAAATAAAATGAATAAGGATTCTACTTACATTTTTATTATTTTTCAACAAATTATTGTTTACAATTATTATTAGTCACAAAAGGTTAAAGAATAACGAATCATAAGTTATATTTTTTTTTACAAATTCTGTAAAATATTTGAATAGGCCATTCCTCCCGTATGGTCATCTCCCCCGGACTTACCTTAATTACCCAAATTTTCGAGTTATGAATTTTCGAAATTTTGGATTAGTAAAAGTAGACCTACTAACAATGTTTTTTTCGGCTTCATTAATTAAAAAAGTTAATCTTTTTTAAGACTTTTTACAGTGCATCCTATAAAATACACTTTCACATTAATTGTATGATTGGTTCAACGAATATTCCTGTCTAATATAATCAAATAAAACAAAAGTGACTTAACTGTTCATTTATTGGCTGAGTTAACATAGAAAAACGAATTTGCCAAATTATCAGCGACCCCAAAATCCCCCTGGTAACAAATATCAAGCTAATCAAATTGATTTTTTATTTTTTTTGTCCATCATATTGGATCCGCCATTTGGAATTTTCAAAATGTAACATCGGATTCGCAATCCGGATTCGTCATAAAAAAAACTATGGAAAAATAAAATTTCTCTTGTAAAAGATCCTTTTGGGGTTCTTGCTAGATTTCTTTGTAAAACAATAACCATCATATAACATATAACGCCACGCACACATGAAATTTTTTACGTGTCATACATTTTCGTAAAAAAATTTTCATACTTTTCGTCCACTGAAAAGACTCTGTAAATACTCTTGGGTCGATTAGTTTTGGTAAATTAAATTTCTTTCTAATATTAATATCGTTACTGGTACGAACAGTCACTAGCACCTATCATTGACACTCCTGGATTGATCATTGACGTGGTTGGCTTTATCTCGCACGTACTTCCGTTCGCCATTGAGATTAGTCCCCTTTTGTCATATGTGACATATGCAGTCCGAAATTGAATAATGGAGGACCCATTGCTTCAGGCTATCGTAATACTTCTAAGTGGGTAAGCGTTTTGAAGCCGTGATTTGGCTCTCGTTGAGCGGATGTCACGTGGCAAAGTATTATTTTCCCGACCCTTGTTTCTCATTTGAGTTACAAATCCAGGAAGAAGAAGTTAGGGCATCTAGTTCGCGGACAACTTCGTTCAACCGCGGGTGATTTTTACAGAGTGTGAAGAATTTTATATTTTACTATTTATTAGGTGAGATATTGTTTTATTAACAATCACGTGATTCAAGTCGAAGAGTATATTGTGTATTTCCGGTTTGTTATATAATAAAATAAGCTCAAGTTACATGTAATTGTTTTAAATTATAATTAAATTGAATTTTAGGTAAAAATTAATAACAATGGGGCGGACAGCCTTTATTCTGTCTATTATTTTCTTCTTTGCTGTAAGCGATGCTTTCTACCATGTAAGTACTGAATTTTATTTTCCATTCTTTTGAAAGTAAATTAATTTTATTAATAATAAATTATACAATAAGAGTTAAAATCATTCGATCGAATTTTATAAAAAATTTCTTACCAATTTATTTGGATTTCGAGTAACTTTCATGTCGAAATTCGTATATCATCGTTTTGAAAACTTTCTTCGAACCAAAATTTGTACGACAAATTCTCTTATCTTCTTAATCCCGAAGGGTTCGTACATCATTTACCGATTTTTTAAAATTATTACTTGTAGACGGATTTTGTCCTAAAAATCCGTAAAAATTTTATATTCTCATTAAAAATGAAAAGTTTTTTGGCCAAGTTCAACTGTTCACACGAATCTATCTAGAAATTATTAATGCCTGAGTTAATTGAATAGCACAGTTCGTTAAAAAACAAGAAAAATACATAAAATTTTATATTTTTGACAATTTAAATAAAAATTTCTTTGTTTTATGGTAATAATTAAAACTTGCTAAAATCATTATTTTATATTATAAGAATATTGCTACTGCAACTTCTTCAAAAATTATTTTTATTATTTCGATTCAATTATTCATTTCTAAAATTTCTAAATAAAATTCATCTTTAAATCAATTTTTTAGAAATAACTTTTGAAAATGTTTTGAAATGAATTCTTCTGGGAAATTTTATTAAAGATTTAAGTAATTAAAAATTATTGAATTGAGGAAAGTTTTAGAAAATAATTGAAATTTCACGAGGAATTTTATTAAAATTTATGAAAGTAATCGAGTTTCGGAAAAAATTTTTATTATTTATAAAGATATTAATTGAAATTTTGACGAGAATTTTGGTCAATTTTTGAACATAATAGAATTCTTTTGTGAAATTTTATTGAAATATTATAGATTGAAAATAATTGAATTTTGACAAATTTTTCAAATAAATTAAATTTCTACGAAGAATTTTTTAAAAATTTATTGTTTTGAAAAAATTGAATTGTTACAAAGAATTTAATTAATATTTGTAGAAATAACTTAATTCTTTCAAAAAATTTGATTTAAAATGTATTCACAATAATAAATAAATTTTAATAAATAAATGATAGCAAAGTTTTTTAAAATAATTAAATTTCTTTGATGAATTTCAATAAAATTTTTAAGAATAAATACATTTTTCTTGGAATTCCTTAAAACTTCTATTAAAAATAGTTAAAAATCTACTATGAGTTTCATTATCTCTGAAAATAATTAAATGTTTGCGTGAAATTTTATTAAAATTTGTTTATAAATAATTGAATTCTCTTGAAAAATTTTATTGAAATAGTAAATATTAAAAATCATTGAATTGAGAAAAGTTTTTGTGAATAATTGAAATTTTGCCAAGAATTTTATTAAATTTTTTGAAAATAATTGAATATCTGCAATCATTTGTAATTTATTTCAAATTCAATTTCTTTTAGTGTTTTTAACTAAAATTCTTCTGTAAATCCATTGTTTTTAATAAGCAATTAAATATATATACAAAAAAAATTTAACTAATTTCAGAAGAATTTGAATTATCAAACGTTATTAAATTCTTCTTTCAAATATACGAAGTTCAAATTTTCACTTCAATTTACTCATTACTTTTTACAATTTACAGTTTTTTCGATAATATCAATATTTTAAAAAAGTATTAAAATTCGAATTTTAATTTTTAATAAATAAATAATAAATAAATCGAATTTACATTTTTATATAAAAGATCTCTTCCAACAATCTACATATAATAATAGTCATTGAATTCAATATAGTAATGAATGTGAACTTGTTCACAAAATTCATTAAAGAGTTTGATAATAATAATTAAACTGTTTGAAAACAATTATTATTATCTGTAGTCTAAATTTAATTTATTTTTGCACTGAAGCAGGAAAGGCATAGATCGAAGCGCAGTGTTGATATTTACGATATAGAAGAGCCATTGGAAAATAGACTTCCACGAGACACAAAACCACTAAATTATCACTTAGAAATTCAGCCTTTCATAAATGAAACGAAATTCAAGGGAAGAGTACGAATCAACGTGACGTGGGTCCATCAAACAGAGAAGATTGTGCTTAATGTTGACCGTGATCTTGAAATTGTTCACGCCAGTGTTAAGTTCACGAAATTGGGCGCCAATTTTTCAACACCGTAAGATTTTCTCTATTTTGATACTATTTTTCCCTTGTCAGGTTCAGTAGGCAAAACCGCAACTTTATCCCAAGCAAAATCACTATCTTTATTGTTTACTTTAGGCTTGTTATTTATTTGAATTCTTTAAATCTATTTTTCATTCACAAAAATCTTCAGGATAATAATTGTAAAAAAGAAACTTTTTAAGTAAAACTAAATTTTCTTCATGGTATTTTTGATCCGAGAGTTTTATTGCTCTATCAACTAAATTCTTTACTATGACAACCTTTTGTTGAGTTAGATGACAAGATATAAGAAACTGAGAAACCTACCACAATATGTTGGCTTTCTACATATACCAGTTAGTAATTATTTGTTATGATAGTTCTCTATATAATACATTTTCACAATTTTAGTTTATTTTATTACTTTTTTAATAAATCCACAAGAAGCAAAATGGGAAAAAATAAACTAAACTCACAGTAGATGTAGAAAAAATTTATTTATTTCAAAAGCTTCCGGAACTTGAGCAGATATTTTCATATCTTTCTTCAGCATTTTTACAATATTTGTATGTCCAATAACTGGTACGCATTTTGGTATACTTTCAATTTTTTTAAAGTCACCACTAAGTTATGACAAATTAAATATATCGACATTAACGACATTATTTTGCTAATTGTCAAAAGAAAAGAGATAAACAGAACTAAACCAATTTGAGTGTCTATAACCAAATTTTACAACCGCATTCAAACGATATGAAAAAGTTTGATTGTGAACATTGTGGTGATACTGGATGTAGAATAACAAAATATTATAAATTTACTGTGTGAATATTCATTGCACACAACTTCTCGCTTCTTGATTCGCTTCGTTTTGTGGCACTTTTAAAAATGTTTAAAATTGTTTTTTGAAGATTTACACATGCAAAAACAAATTTGCACCCGAAACGAAGCAGACGGTTCTGATAGATTTGGTATTCGTGCAAATATTACGTCCGTCGATAACACAAAATATACATTCGTCGGATTTGACGCATTTAATTTGTATTACAATTTTGCAGGGTGTCCACAACCTATTAAATAATTATTTCATTAGGAATGATTTTGTTTTTTTATCAAACTTACAATTTTTTATTTTCAATTCGCAAACCCATATTGTACTCTTAATTATATCTTATTCGTTATTCTCATCATTAGAGCTGTAGTTTTGATTATATTATCTAACTTTTATTGTTTATAGAAGAAATTTAAATATGTTTCAAATTATTTTAAAGAGAGGAGATTTCTACAGTATCAGTAGTGCAGATGGGCAAAGGACCAAGAATTTCATGGTACACAATTAACTTTAATGATTCTTTAAAAGCAGGAGCGAATTGTGAAATAGACATTACTTACTATGGAAATATGTCAACTAGTAATACTGGAGGACTTTTCAGAAATGACTATATTGACAGCGATGGAAAAAATCAGTAAGATATTTATTGTCATATTCAGTTTTTAATTTTATTAACATCCTAATTACTTTAACAGTACATCCAATCTATTTCATAGTTAAATTTTTATATTCATTACTCCCAATTTATATGTTTGATAAAACATTTAATATTCATCATTTAAGGTAGCTTTTAATTATCGATTATAAATCAGTCTCTTTAAGATACTTTAAAAATCTTAAAGAAGTATCTTACTTTTC
This sequence comes from Leptopilina heterotoma, assembly GCF_015476425.1. NCBI lineage: Eukaryota > Metazoa > Arthropoda > Insecta > Hymenoptera > Figitidae > Leptopilina > Leptopilina heterotoma. The sequence continues at coordinate 768,760 of NW_025111098.1, read as the reverse complement.
TAAAATGGAAGAAATATTTTAATCTGTGCTAAAACGTATAAAGCATCTTAGATATCAGTTAGATACTTTAGAAAACATTTTATTTTAAGATGTCGGATATCTGTTTTTCATCTTACATCTTATTTTAAGATATCGAAAAAACACCTATTTTTGCAGTGATATCTCTAGGATGTACTCCAGATGTCCATTGGACGTTCCTATAACGTACATGTATATGTAGATTATTGTAACGAATACAAATTTTAGGTATTAAATATTTAAAGTTAAAACATTTTCTATAGAGAAATAAATAAATACACAAATCTTTGTTTTATGTGCATTTAACATTACTGATTAAAATGTATATATTCCAAAAAGTTCGTTACAATTTATTGCCCTTGGTTGGGTGGGCGCTGAGTCGCTCAATATCTGGTGTACCGGATTAGGATATTTCCTTCTCCATTACCCCTTTGTTCTTCTTTCGCTGAGTTTGACTTTATTAAGGTACACTCACAGTTTGTTAGCTGTTTGCCTGTGGGTAAACGGGGCAATGAGCGTTACATGAGTGTAAGGGAGAAGGACAATTTAAGTTTGAATTTTTAATACATTTTTTATCAAACAATTTAACTAAACTGTTTCAAAAAACTATAGTTACAAATATTTGTTTGTTTCTTACTCTAAACTGATTAATCTAATTATTTTAATTAAATTTTCAGCACATTATTAGCAACATATCTAAAACGAGATAATGCTCGAAAAGTTTACCCATCATTTGATGGATTTACGTTTAAAGCTAGCTATCAGCTTAGCCTAATACATCCAAAAAATATGACTGCATTATCCAATATGCCTGCAGAAAGGACTACTGACGTGTAAGTTTATTCAATTTTCAATAAATGACTAATTTATAAAATTTTTTGAGAATATTATATATGAGCCCTACAATTTCATCAGTCATATCATATAAACTCAGCCATTCATGATACCTAATCATTAATACCAAACTTCGAAAGTCACGATTCTTATGATATAGGAGAATTTGTAAAAAAATTTACAATTCTAAAACTTTGGTAATTAACTTTTTTTTATGTTTTGCTTTTAAGACCTGGAGAGCCGGATCTAACGTGCACGCAATTTGCTCAATCACCTGAAATGCAAACCAGTCAGTTAGCGTTCGTTATAGCTGATTTTGAGAGCGTACGTCCCATAGAAAGCATAGACCAAATAACTAAAAATAACTTTGAAATTCGTGTCTGGGGAAGAAAAGGCTACATGGAAACTCTGAAACAGGTTCCAGATAAAATTGTCAGAATTGTAAATTATTTGCAAACCTATTTTAAAAGTACAATCGGTTTGCCAAAATTAGATGTTGTTGCAATGCCTAAATATGATGCTGCTAAAGCTGCAGATAATTGGGGATTAATGTTCTTCAAGTAAGTATTCTTTTGTATTAATATTGAAATTTAAGAACATTTATTACATTTTGTCTGCTAAATGGCAGACTTTCTAAAAATAATAGGTTTCGATGAAAAGTAGTCCCAATTTATTTGCTTTTAGTTATTAACTAAAAAGATTTTAGGTGTTACAATTATATTAAATAATTTATTATTTATTTTTTTTATTTTATAATCCGATATCCCATTTTAACTGATATTTCACTATGCTGTGGTATTAGTATAAAATTTTATTCATAGCATAGAAGTGTATAGTTAAAGAAGAAATGGAATGGGCGCGCATAATTTGCTCTAGTATTATTAAAAAGAAAAGTAATGTGCAGCCTCTTAATTTTTTACATGTTTTTACACTTATATATAAATGAACATTGAAATTAACGTGAACTTAATTATTGTTGAACTAATATGTGACTGAACATGTACTTGAATTGCAAATAGTTTTCTTGTCAAAGAAAATGTGTTGTTTTTTCAGAGAAACTGATATCAGTAGTCCTTTAATATGGAATACAGCCTATGAAATAATACACCAATGGATTGGCCAGTATAGTACATCAATTCGTTCAACTGATGCACTAATGGGAAAAGCTTTCAGTTCTTTCTTGGCATCAATGACAACAATGGATGTAAGAAAATTTAAGAGAAATTGTAACTGTGAATGAAAGTGATTGAAAAAATAAAAACAACATTTTATTTATTTTTAACGTTTCAACAGAACAGCTATCTTCTTCAGAAACAAAAGAATTAAAAAAATACTATATAAACATTAAAAATTATTTCTTCCATCGCCTTGATTCAGAGTTATGATTAATTTCAATGTTGTATTAAAATATAAATACCACTTGATCTAAATAAATAGTAGAAGTGATTCCGATGAGATTCAAAAATAATTTTTGATTAAATTGTGTTTTTATGAATAGTAACTATGGTTTTAATTTAGATATGCATTTATATGCCATACTTTTTAATTTTCGTTTTTCATAAAAACGTAGATTGAAAATGAACTAGAATTTTTTACATTTTAGACGTTAATGAGTTACATCCATTTAAAACAGTTTAGAAACCACATACCCTCTGGGCACGGAAACGTCTTTGTTCTAGAAACGTTCCTAAAACGTTTTTGGAACGTTTCATGTCCACTAGATAACGGCTTAAGAACGTACAATGTTCTAAAAACATTTTTAGGAAATAAAACGTTTTTAAGATATGTGGAGGTCATGAAACGTTCTACTAACGTTTTAGGAACGTTTCTAGAAAAAAGATGTTTCCGTGCCCAGAGGGTAGGAACCAAAGAAATAACAATAGAAAATAGGAAGTAAAAACATATCAAAATTGTTAAGATGATCAAAAATTTTTGGAATCACTACACTTATTTATATAAAATACTTTGTGAGAGGTAAGAAAACATATATTCTTCTTTCAGCTTAATCCAGATGAACTGGAAGGAAAATGGCCAATGACCGTTTTATACTCTCTCTATTATGGATATGGTAAAAGTGTTCGTAGCAGTGGATTTGGCATTGTAAAGGACTCAAAGTGTGCCAAATGTAAGTATATGAACCGTATCTATTTTTATTCTTAACTACTTTATAAACCATAATTTTAGAAATTCAAAATAGCAGATCAAACATGATGGAAGAATTTTGAGTTTATAAAATTTTTTTAAGAAAATGTTAAAGTCGATTTGACTTTTCTATAAAAAATTCTATGTAACAGCTGGCTCAAGTTTGACACTCTCTTAAGAAATTTTTAAAATTACAGGTTAATAGAATATAATGTATAGCTAATTCAAACATTTACGAGAGAAACAGTTGTCATTGATTTCTCAAAAATTTACATTCATACAATTGTGCTGTTTTTGTACCAACTGATTCGATTATTTTGTAACATTAAATTTTTTTAAAACTTATTTTTAAATGATTTTAAGTCAACACTAAGCACCAAAACTTTCAAGAAAATTTAATTAAAATTTTCTGTCAACTTTAAGCGAAACATTTATTGAAGTGGGATATAAATTTTTACAGAATTTTCTCTAAACTTTGCAAGTAAATACTCCGAAGTTTGCAAGTAAATCTTTACTACATTTTTAGAAAAGTTTCGGTGCTATGCGGGTTACAAAGTTAGTATAAAATTGTATTCAATGCTTTAAAAATTTACTTTGTTTTCAGACGAATTATTATTCAGAATGTTCAATTACACTCTTGGAAAGGAAAATTTTAGGACCGGAATACGAAGTTTTATTGAGAAGTAAGTTTTCTACATTTTTTAAAAGTGAATTCGAACTTTATTATTTTATATTTTTCTAATACAATACCCAAATAGTAGAACATTTAAGTTTTTGCTATGTTAGATAATTGTTAAAACATATTTATTTATTATTTTATTATTTATTTATTTGAACATATTTTGCCTTTGGTTATATAAAAATCAGAAAAGTGGTCTACTTATGGAGCCGGTCCAAAAAATAATCCAAATATACATTAATTTAATGATACAAAAAATTTATTTAAGCAATGTTGGTTTGTTTAATTATATTCTACTAATCAATTTTATCCATAGTAAATGTTTTCTATGTTTTTAAAAAAGTTATAAGATATGTATTGAATAAGATTGCTGACATTTTTCTCGCTGCTGCAAAAAACACCTATTTTCTAACTCAAAAAACATATTTTTTCGAATAGATTTAAAAACGGCTGACGCTAACTTAAAGTTAAACTTTTAACCTTCCAAAAACCTCCCAATAACTGATTTTCTTTTTTGTTTTGACAAAATTACAGTACTTCAAATTTTTTTTAAACACTGCTTATATTCTTAAGTATAACTTTTAGTAAAAAAAAATTCCAAAATGGAACACAGATATCACACTCTAAAGAAAACTTCAGATCGATAAAAATAAAAACTTTTTTAATTAATAAATTTCATCCCTATATACAGTCGATCAAAGTTGCTGCGTTATGGTAATACAGAGTATACAAAACGTTTCAATTTTATAATGTATACACTGAGGGTAAAAAACAAGTCCAATATGACAAAATGGTTACTTTTTAAACGGAAAGAAATTTATAAATCCAGAGTTATGCTTAAAAATAGTATATTTTGTAACGAGTGCGAGCAGTTGCCAATTTTTAAACGAGCACTTTTTTTTGGAACAAACTGTAGGCGAAGCTGCGCTTTGTTCAAAAATTGGCAACTGCTAGCACTAGTTACGAACGATATTTTTCATAACAAGGTGCAAAAAAGTGCCCTTTTTAGCACCGCGTTATGAAAAATTTGTTTTAAGTGTTTTAAAAATGTTTGTCACTTAATATTTACAAAAACCAAAGTGTCCTTTTTCCTAGCACAAAAGCTTACTATAAGCTTACTCAGTATATAAATTAAGGCAATAAGCTAATGTGCTTAGAATTATAAAGACATTTGTTATTTCCATCAAGCTTGTAGACTAATTAACCATTGTTTCGATATACAGTAAAAATGAATCAAGGTTTTTTCTGTAATGTTATTTAAATGTAAAATAAAAATTGTTTAATAGGTTAGTATATTATGCTTCTCAGGATACCTACAATGAATGATAATGTGGGACCAAGGACTTATTTGTACTCAGATTTCTATAAGGCAATGAACGAAGTGGCAAATAAAACTGGTTATCTTCCAGCAGGCACAACCCTAAGCCAAGTTGCAGACCCTTGGATAGATCACGACAGATTGCCACTTGTCACGGTCAAACGCGATTACGACACCGGAACTATCAACATTACACAGGTAAATAGCAAAATATTTCTACAACGAATAGTATTGTTTCTCTCGCTCATTCAATTCTCACGTTTTGATTTTCACATTGATATTAAGAGTAACTCGTGATTTTTAATAAAAATAATCACAAATTAGATGTTTCATTTAAACACATTAACTATCACATACTAAGTTAAAAATTTTTAAAAAATCGTAATTTGGGTGATTTTCTGATACTTTCAACTTTGAGAATACAAAATTTATTACAACATATATTAATAGAAATTTGTATTTTAATTGATTTTGATTCAAATTCACTTTATTTTTTCTTCTTTAAAATATTTACTACATATATATTACTAATTTTTAACAATCCTTGACTTAAAAAAAATAATTTCAAAAATCAAAAATGATAAATTTTTAATTAATTAATAAATGAAGCAAAACAGAATCATTAATCAAGAAAGTGTCTTACAATACGGCCCTATGCCTTACAAATGATTGCTCTTAATAAACTTGGTAATTAACATGTTTATGAAGTTTAATTTATAAAAGTAAAAATTTTCAGAAACGTTATCACAGAGAAGGTCCTTCAAAATTTACAAGTTATGAAAATGGATTAACATGGTACATTCCATTAGTAATAATTTCTCAAGAGCGATTAAATTTAAGTAACACAAAACCTACAGTATGGTTGCTTTCTGATGAAGCCGTAAAGCGTAATAAGAAGGGAGTAAATATAACAATGAACGATTTTGTTTCCACCAACAGCTTTATTATAGCTAATCCAGAAGAAATTGGTACGTAAATAATAACAAATATTGTTTATAAAAAGGCATTCAATATTAAACGTCCTAGTCAATAATATAAAGCGAATTTTGTTATTATTGTTCATAAGTTACACCGAACTATTATGTAATAATCATGAGAACAAGACCGATGTCTTAGTTTTTAAAAAGTTTGTTAGTTAAAATAGACAGGCGAAAATTCATGAGTTATCTGACAAATGTGTATATAATATCAAATAATGCAAAACATTTTTGTTGGTTTTATTACAGGTCCTTTTCCAGTTAATTACGATTCTCTGAATTGGAGAAGGTTATCAGAGTTTCTTCAAGGACCTGGACGTGAACGAATTCCTCCTTTAACTAGAGCAAAACTGTTTCACGACTCCTGGAATCTTGCATATGCTAACGAACTTTGCTTCGATATTGCACTGAACATGACACTATTTTTAAAAAATGAAAGAAATCATGTTGTTTGGGAGCCAGTTTTTACCATGATAGATCACATTGGACGAAGAATTCATGGATCTGAAATATACATTAAATTTCAGGTATTTATTATTTCTTAGTAAAATGTTTCTTATATCTATTAGATATACATTTAAATATTCATACACTTGTAATTAACAAACAATTATTTATTTTCCTCTGCAGGCTTATATTCGCAGTCTATTGAAACCTCTATACACAGAATTATGCAGCAGTGAACAACCTGATGAACCTTCTTGGAAAACACACATGAGGGGCTTATCAAAAATCTTCTTATGTCGTGCTGGCTATGAACCTTGTATTCTGGAAGCCAGAAAACAGTTCAAAAAATGGCTCACTGATGAAGAACCTGATAAAGGAAATCCGTTAGTGTCTCTTGTTTATTTTTTTAATTTTATTCCACACTAAGTAGGTAAATATCAGTATTCTAAATAATTTTGTTAATTTTACTTTTTTTCAGAGTAGCGAATGAATTCCTCTGCCCGGTTTTTAAATGGGGTACAGAAGAAGAATGGGAATTCGGTCTCCAGCGAGTTATTAATTTTCCACAAAACAATGAAAGAAAGCAGAGCGAAAGAACTTATCTTTTAAAAACTTTAGCAGGATGCCCAAAAGATGAATATAAAATAAAAAGGTAATATTCAAAACAGAAATAATTATGATTATATTTATTAAATCCTCGAGTGCGTGAATTAATGCTTGACAATACAAAACGAATTACGACTTAAACTTGACCATTTCAAAACAAGGTTTTACCAATTGAATATTTTCCTACTGAAAAGTGTTTGTAGCTCTAAAGCACTAGAAATTATAAAACAGCACTAATGCGGAACTCCCTTGCAAGTCAATTTTTTCTTTATGAGAAATATTCATTTATAAACCCTGTAGAGTCTGAGGCATAAAATATCTTTAGGACATCCTGAAGACGCCCTTCGAATGCAAATAGGCGATCTAAGGATGTCCTACATTTGTTCTGAAGACATCCAATATGTCACAGTGACTACTAGGAGGTTTATAATTTTCACCATAAATAAATTTCTTTTATTGCAGATTGCTAAATGTAACAATTATTGAACAAAATCCCAACTTTTCTACATCGGATATTCACTTGATAGCAAGTACTTTAACAGGAAGTGCCACTGGGTATACGACATTGTTTAATTTCTTAGCAGATCATTGGGATGTGGTAAAGATAAGATTTACTGCCTATCCAAATCTGTGGAATCGAATTATAAATACTGCAATTTCATCATTTAACACTCAAGAAGGATACGACAAAGTATCTGAGTTGTATGCTAGTAAACAGGAAGAATTCAAAAATGTTCAAACTATTATTGAAGAAGCCCTCGAAAATATCAAGAGGGAGACACAATGGAGTGAAAAGAATTTTCCCGTTATTAATGCATGGCTAGATACAAAAGTAACTAAAGAAGATCTTGAACAAAGTAGCGTGAATAGTACTGCTAGTTAACAATTATTAACTAACTTGGCTGGCTGAAATATTTATGATTTTTAATTGAAAAAATCTCAAAATTAATTTTACTTATGGTAAGAACGATATTATACAATGCAAAGAAAATTAAGTAAGTTTTATGTAAATTACAAATGAAACGAAACAATATTAAAAAAATGTATTCTTGCCTTATCTATTTTAAATTAGTAATTTTATATAAATAATTCTATTTTTGATAAAACAACAAAATATGAATTCATTTACCCTGAGAAAAAGAAACGTGACTGCGTAATGTTCAGATAATTATCTTATTGTTTACATTGACACAGAATTCTACATTTCCTCAAAATAAACCATTCCTATCTAAAAAAGATTCACCATATCTTGGACGTTAATGATTTACATGCAGGGAAAAATATCATATAGATTATAGAATGCCACTTACATAAAGTCATTTTGGTTCTAAAATCAGTGAAATTTTACTCATAGTAACAGTTAAAGAATGTACAATTATTAATTTAACAAATAATATAATACTTTAGTAAATTGTATTTTACTCATATTTATATTTAAAGTGTATAAAGTATAGACGCTTTAAATAAAATTAATTAAAAATTTTTAGAATTCACAATATCCAATTTTAAAAGATTGATTTGAATTTTCAAACTAAACATTCTTTTTCAATTTTAATGTTCATAATTTTCTCAAAACATAAAGTTAATTTTAAATTTATAATATATTTATACGTCTCTATAGGATAAATATAAACTATTTATGAAATCTAAACTGACCTTAAGTAGAGAAAGTAATTTTATGTATTAAACATTAATTTCACTAGTTCATTAAAATTGTTCTTTTGGGAGTTTTAAATTTTATTAATCAGCTTATTAATTTTTTTGACAGTCGTTCAAACTTTTAAACTAAAATATAAATTTGTTATTATTTATATTTATTAATAATTCATACGCATTTCATTTTAGCTCCGTGTATCTTAATTAACATTTAAATGAATGATTACCATTAAATAAATTATGAAATACTACAACCATTAGCCATGTTCTGCATTACATTTAAAATATCCGACGAACCTATTTGGAAAAATTACAAGGAAAGTTACTTCTAGATTATTCAGACAGATTTATGAAACAAATTTTTACATGAATTTCTGTAAAATCTCCATGGGTCCCTTTTTTGAAATCTTACCAACTGGGCATTTACTATTTATTAAAATGTAACTTCTTAAATAATTTCAGGGTTCGTAATTTTGACATATTTTATAGTTGATCAATGTTTTGTGGATTTAACTTTTTCTCTAAGTGAATTTTGCATTTTCACGTTTGGATGAATTCAATGTTTTTGACTAAATTTGAAATTCTAAATAAATTTTTAACAGGACTTTTACCAGACAATATTATGATGATGTAAATGTACAAAATAATATATACTTTTATTTCTTAAAAGTTTATAAAAATACGATTTAAATGATATGTCGCACCATTGTACATGATTTAATGAAATAAAAATAAAAATAACAAATATTTTAGTATTATTTTATTTAAAACACAGGCACACAAAAAAATAAAAGTGGTCTGTTTATTGAACCAGACCTAGATGTCTTATAGTATTTTTGCCCACTGAAAACGAATATGAGGTCAGAATTGCTCCATCACCCTCTATATTATTAAAATCGCAAAAACTACCCTTAAATGTACAAATTCAAAGTTTAAAGTAAAAAAATTAAATAACAGATTGTTCCATCACCCTCTGTTTTTTTAAAATCCAAAATCTACTCTTAAATACACAAATTCAAAGATTGAAGTAAAAAAAATTAAATAACAGATTGTGTTGCAAAACAGAACAATAAATTTATCTACTAATCTTATAACGACTGTAGCAATTGTCGAGGGTTTTACACAACATGTGATTCTGACATTTTTTTCTCGGAAATAAATGCACTTCAAAATTTGATTTTTTATTTGGACGAAGGATTTAATAACGTTTATACAACTCAGGCGTATTATGGTCACTTTATCTACATGTACAGGCGCGTACTAAGTTCCCCCTTATAACCCAGCAGTCAATAAAGAAACCATTATATCCCTAGGGAGATAAAGGGTATGTTACATCCCAGATACATTTTTGTTTTAATTATAAAGGAATATCTGTAATGTAACTTCACTATCTTCTATTCAACACATAATACCCGTGTTAAAAGGCGTAAAAATACAATAAATGAGATAGAAGTTATAATTGAAATTCTATACTTCGTCCTACATATTAGAATAATGATTAAAAAACAAAACCAGAGATAGAAATTGTCAAAAATAAGAAACAATGCGTTGAGTCAAAGAGTGACTCACGTAAGCTCAAGTGCGCTTGCTATGACCTACTTTTGTAACCCGAGCTGCGTGAATCACTGCTTGTAACTCTAGCTTCACTTTTTTCACAATTGAGGTAAGAATTCAGGTCAATTTTCGCAGAACTGCATTCTTCTCAAAATCAAGCTATAAATAGGTCTAAGACGAGCAAATGTAAATTCCAAGAAGGTAACACACTTTATCGCCATAATTGTCTATAAACTCTCCCACTTTTTAATAATTCATTATTATATAAACCAAAGCTTTTTCAACAAAAATTGTCAAATGTTCCGATGCGGTTTTATAGACCAGTAGTCATTGTAGAGCGACCCTTCAGTTATACAAAAATTATTGTATTCCTTCTTTAATCGGCAATTCAGTCCGCGTTGTACTCGATTATTGTGCAAGTTGCTTTTCTCACACTTAGAAAAGTTTCTTTCCGTAATAGGTGCAAGTGACGATAAGTAACACTTAGAAGCAGTACTAGCTCTTGAAACAAACGCAAAAACCCTAAAGTTGTGAAAGTTACATAAGTGTAACATAACAAACTTTCTTAGTTTCATTCAATTGAAACAACATCTTGAAAACCAAAGTTAAACCGACCAGCGCTATAACCTGTATCCTACGACTAATCTGTAATAACAGTAAGTAACATTTATGTAACAACTTTGTAAACATTACATTTGAATATTGAATAAAATTGTTAAAAGGGAATATTTATTGTGTTGTTAACGCAAAACCCATAGTTTTGACAAGTACAAACGATCCTACTTAAAAATAAAGGTCAAGCTTTACCAACTTGACCATAATCAGCCTACCATTCCTCAAAAATTCTATAACCTAACCTATAAAATTACCTTCTGCTCGGGATGTAACAGGGTATATTATTGACCGCTCACAGGTCAATAAAGTACCCTTTATATCCCTATGGCAATAATGGTTACTTTATTGACCAGCTGAGTTATATGGCGGGAGAACTTAGCATGCACCGGTACAGGTAGCATAGAGTAACCATAATACGCCTTTGTTGTATAAAGCAAAGTATGGAACAAGGGAGGTAATATAAGTTTTTTTTCAAATTTTAGTATTTTTTATATCAAAATTTCGCTTTGTCGTATTTTTTCCTTCAATTGTGAAATACTTTTACAAAACTTAATATAATTTTCTCTTAGTGTATAAAATACATTAATAATTTTTTTAACAAAAGAAATAAAAAAATACAAATTTTTTCATAATACAAAAACCTTAAAGATAAGCCGAAATCAAGAAGTTTAATACTAAAGTTTTTTCATTACACAAGTATAAAAGTTTACGTATCACTTTTTATTTGAAAATCACATATTTCCGCATGCCAATGTTCAAGATATATTTAATTGTTTTAAAACTTTAAAAATAACCAAATAAAATTTGAAATAGAATTTAGATAGATACAATAAATTGAAATTTTTTAAAAATATTTTAACAAAATAGAATTTTTTTCAAAAATATATTACATAATTTCTTGAAGGATACTATAAATTTAAAATATTTTTTAAATATTTCAACAAAAATTAGAATTTAAATTTGATAAATATCTGAAATTATTTCTCTCATAATCTATATCAATGATTCCGGAAATAAAAATTAATAACTATTTTCATTTTTAGAAAATTTTTTTTTTCAAAATTTGTCTTATAACTTTGAAATAATTATTATGCTGCAATAAAAAATTAAATAATTGACAAATAGATAGTTTAATTCTAATCAAATATTCATAAAACAATTTGAAAATTATGTTTATTCTTATCATGGAGATTTTTCACTTTTTCAAGAAGAAATTTGTTTTAAATATTGTTTTTAGAGGTAGATTAAAAAAACATAAAATTCTTTAGTATTATAAAGCAGAGTTTCGTGGATTTTTCGTATTGTACAATATTCAAAGTCGTTGCTAAATACAAGTGAAAATGAATCATTTTTTAATTCTAATTTTGACTGTCAAATGCATTTTTATAATACCTTCTTACGCAGACACGACTGTAAATATTTTTAATACAACAATATATATTTGTGTTTTATAAAATTATTTCTTATTTTAAAACTATGTATACTATTTTAACTGAAAAAATAAACTACATAAAAAATATTATTATAAAAAAAATACTTTAAATTAATTACAATACCTTTTTTCAATAATTATAATCATTCAAAAATGAATATTAAAAAAAATAAAAATAAAAAAAGGAAATAAAAATAAAAAAATAAAATAAAAGGAATTTAAATACTCTGGACGACTATTTCGTTTCTTAAAAACAGTAACTAACATATTATTATTTTGTTTTTCCCTTCATAGATTGATAATATAAACGTAAGACTAATATAATTATAAAATAAAAATGCTCAATTCATTTTTATAATTTTTTTTCTCATAAGTCAATTATGACAAAAAATTTGTTTAATATAATTTTTCAAAGATTTAAAGATCATGTCAAAAATGTTTATTTGTTTTTAATTTACTTTTCAGAATCTTTTGTCTAAAGTAAGTAGATGAACAAATAAAAATATTCATACCGTATTAAATGAAGATTATTTTTAATAAACTTTACATAGAATTATAATAGTTTATAATAACTTTTAATTTTTATCTTAGAAATTAACATACCTACTTTCTATGTTTCTTCTTTTCTAGTATGATATTTATATAGTAAGTGTAATTTAATTAAAAAATAAATATTATTTTATCTATATTTAAATACTCTACGATATGCAGCTATGCATACTGTTCAGAGCTTATAAAGTTACTAAAAATTAAGCAGTTTACCTTAAACTTGTGACAACTAGTGACTAATCATAGTTTAAAAATCATTAGTGTAAAGCAAAATTGCATATATGTTATTATAGGCATAATTTTTACATTTGTTATTTTAAACCTAATAATTAATATCTCTTTTTTTAATTTTTCAGAAAAAGTTGGAAAATGTAAGTATATGTAGAATTAGAAACATCTATATCGGATTAAATGAGGAAAACATTCATTAAATGTGACATATAATTAACATATTGGAAACTTTTCGTTCTCATCTTAACAATTAATATTTATTTGTTTTTTCCTTCTTTTAGAAGTTGCAAAGAAAAGTAAGTGCAGCCTAACTAAAAATGTAAATTATTGAGTTATTCATCAATATTTAAAAACTGTGTGACTCTACATTAAAAAAAATCCAAATATGTAGCAAGGATGTGTAACTTTAGATAATAAACGCCCATTTTATTTTTCAGACGGAAACAGTTAATGAAACACAGGTATTGACAATTGTAAAAAAGGAATAAATCAAATAAATTAAATATTTTCTATCCTATAGGCACAAAAATTGCATTAAAATACATTTCACTTTTATTTCTTGTACAGAATACTGAATTATATGTAAGTTTAACCTGATTAAAGAATCCTATTACTAATTCATTTGTCAATATTTAAAAATTATGTGATATATTGACTTTACAGTAATTAGAATACTGAAAAAGTCTTTACACTGCACTTTAAAGTTAAAAAATTAATAAAAATACAAATATTTTAATGTAAGGTAGTAGCGACTTTTCACAAAGCGAAATTTAAATAGATAATAATAAAAATATATTTGTTTATTTTAAACTCATTTTTCTAAAAATGTTGCTATAATTGTTTTAGTATTCTGAACATAATAATCGTCATTTCTTTTTTTAATTTATTTATCAGCGGGCTATAGAAATGGTAAATAAATAAAAAATATTTAGATTGTACTCAATGAAGATTAATTCTAATAAATTCTACATATAAATAGCATATTTTGTAAACAACTTTAATTATTAACGTACCTATATCCGTTGTTTCTTTTTTTAAATGGATGCACAGAAGGTAAGTGTAACCTAAACTTATAGGCAACTAGTCACTATTTTAAGCATGATAATTGGTAATTCATTTTTTATTTTTTAGAAAAGTTTGGAAGACGTAAGTATATGAAAAAACTGCTGCCAAGTTGTATATTTTTCTTATAATTTTAGTGCTAATTTCATTAACACTTTGCTTCCTCATAGAGATAATGATAATAATTATATATGAATAATAACTTTTTATAAATATGGTAAAAGTGATTGAATCTTGGGTCAATCAATGTATTTTTAAATACATTGAACTACTTTTTGAACTACTTTTTGAAAAATTAAAAATAAAAAAAAATATAGTTAAACTCTATGAATCGGACTAAAAATACTCTCATATTATGTCCGCACGTGAGACCTACAGTTTCAAAAAATTCATCCCTAAAGCTCTTCATAATTTCGAGATATTTTTAAAAATGTAATGTTTACACACACACATGGGGCGTTATTTCTCTAACGTCCCAGTCAAAAATTGAAAGTCTTGGGATTGGCGTGATACTTTGGAAAATTGATGTTCTACATAAAAATAATAAATTTGTAAAATATTATCCTTTTTTAAAAAAATAAGGTTTATTTTTAAATTTTGACCTTAAGGTGTTTAGTTCCAGAAGGCTAGTCAAAAGTAAAATTTTTTTTCTAAAAGTTCAAAAAAGAAATAAATATCATGATATAAAATAAAAAATTACATTTTAAAATATTATTCTTTAAGTTACGATGTATAAATTTTAGTGATGTGCAAAAAGCTCGAATTTCCGAGCCAAGCCGAGCCCAAGCCGCGTCGGCGTAACGTAAAAGTATCGCGTGCGCGATATTTGTAATATTTGTAATACTTTTGTATTACTCTTTTGTTTGTTTAAAAGTTAAACAAACATAAGAGTAAAGTTGAAAAATATTCTTTTATTATTTATAAACCTAACAATTATTCCCAGTATGTAGAAACTGCTTATTTTAATATCCAGGAACTGGCTAGGAATGATTTGTTTCACTAGACAAGGACTAGACAAAATAACTGTACAAAATCTTGACGTTGCTAGCGTCACATCTCTCGTTCAATCCTGTCCATTTTTCTCATCTAGTTGCTAGATTGAATCTAGCGCAACTAGACAGTTTCT
This sequence comes from Leptopilina heterotoma, assembly GCF_015476425.1. Taxonomy (NCBI): domain Eukaryota; kingdom Metazoa; phylum Arthropoda; class Insecta; order Hymenoptera; family Figitidae; genus Leptopilina; species Leptopilina heterotoma. The sequence goes on along the minus strand of NW_025111098.1, from coordinate 753,514 downwards.
TATACTTTTCCACGGTAAATTTCTACACGGGTATCAGAAAGCGACATTTTTGTGCATGAGAGATAAAAACAATTTATATCGTATTAAAGGAGGAAAAAATTCCATAAATGTGACATATAATGTTCTTCAACATTTTTTATTCTCATCTTCACAATTAAGTCTTCATTTTGTTTTTTTAATTTTTTAGCGTTTAAAAAATATAAGTGTAAGCTAAGTACAAATAGATATTTTTAATTTATTCATTAGTATTTAAAAATTGTGTGATGTGTAACTACAACTTTATAACAACAGAAAATCCTAAGTAAAAGTTCCGCTACGTACGAGATCTATCATCTATACTCATGTTAAAGATTATAAAATTAATACAAAAAATTAATATTTTACTAAGTATTTAAACATGACAATTCGAAGATTAAAAATTATTTGGTTAAATATTTATTTCTTATGAGTATAACTCGCACATTTTATAAACACTTGATATATTTTATTCATAATAATTTATGTTGACAGTAATTTTAATAAGGTTTACAATTATAAAAAAATTAACATTTTTTATTAAAACTATTTGTCTAAATGTATTCATTTTATTGTATTTTAAGATTAATTGTAACTTTTTAAATGCTTTCAGGACATATCGATTGAAAAAGTAAATGTAATTACAATAAAAGAAATTATAAATATCGCACATATTTTTTATCGGATTTTAAGAATTAATATGATTTAAATTTCTTTTTTCTTAGAATAATCAGAAGTTGGTACGTTAAACCTTAGATAACAAATATTTTAATTCACTTATAAGTAAGATATTTTAAGAAATCATTAAAGGTATAAACATAATAGGTTCGCGAAAGTCGTTCGCGAACGCAAAGCATGAGTTAGCAAATGACAGAGATATATTTGTGTCCTTGTCTATCTCATGCGTCTCGTTCGCGAACGACTTTCGCGAACCTATTGTGCGTTGGACTTGATAGTAGTTAGACAATGTGAGTTCCTCATGATAGTTCTCAAGGCTGCCGCTAGAGGCGCCACTAGCGCTGCTGTCGGTTATGGCGCGCATTTAAAATTTGTACATTATAGTTCGTGCGAGAGCCACCAACGCTGCGCGGTTGCCAACCCACAGTCGGTATTGCAGATTCCACCATTAACAGTTGATTGAAATGCAGATTCCTACCCTACATTTTAATTCGACCGTCAGAGTAGGGAACTGTTTTTTCGACATGTTTCGACCCTCATCTGTGTTATATTTTACACATGTGTTAGTGCAATTTGTGATGTGTGAATCTGTATATTGGGTATATGTACACACGGCAAAGAAATTTACCTGGAACAACCATAAATTTCACTATATTAACGAAAGTTTTAGTTATTTCAGTTAAGACTTTCACCTTATTGCAGTTCCAGTTAAAATTTTATTTCCGTGTACAACACCTGAAATAGATTTCAGATATTCACACCTGTCTCTTTTTAATTCATTATTAATTCATTAATGATTTGTCTTATCAATCCAAATATTTTATTTTAACGAGTCTTGAAAATTTTTTTCTTCAAGACATGTACATATCAGGATATTTTACTTTAAGAGCTTCCTTATTATATAATCATTATAAAATTTAAGCCAATTTTAAAGTGATTTTTGCTCTCCCACCTTTGACTTTGACCTAATTTTGACGTTTTATTTTTTTTTCTCTTTTGAACTAATTTTGAGAGTATGTTTAGTCTGACATGTGATCTAATTTTGAAGTTATGTTTACCGTCTGACATGTGATCTAATTTTGAGGTTATGTTTACCGTCTGACATATGACCTACTTTTGAGGTTATGTTTACCCTCTTCTTTTTTACCTAATTTTGAGGTTATGTTTACCCTCTGTCATTTGACCTAATCTGCTTTCTGACCTATCATTTTGACCTGACTTTGAGGTTATGTTTACCCTTTGTCCTTGGACCTTATTTTGAGGTTATGTACTATAACGTTCATTTTATTTATTTTTATTTTGAGATAATTATTTACAGACTTTTAAACAATTATTTGTAATAAATTTTAAAGTTTTTAGATCTATTCTAAATTTTATCGAAGAAAAATGAGTTTACACTTGGACAATAGGTCAGGGCTGAACGCTATCTACACTTTGAATTTAATTATTCTTAAAGGTTAAGATGAATTATTTTAAACGCCAGGATATTTTTCTTGAAAATATCCAAAACATTAATTTAGTTAATTTCGATTATTTTTGCCAGGCTAATTCAGAAATTATTAGCAAAATTTCTAATAAACCGCGGAGAGGGGAGGAGTAAGGAGATCAACACAACAATTAGTTACACAGTCACTGAATTTAATTATTATCAAGATTGATTTTTATTCAATTAATGTTACCTTAAGAATTTAATTTTTTCTTTTAACAATTGTTATATTTGGCAGAAGGCCGAATTTTCGAAATTGAATTTCCGCATAAAAATGCGATGACAAGCATCACTCTTCGATTTTCAAAAAAGTATTTTTATTATTGCCAATCTGGCGAGAAAATGAATATTTAACTTTACTGGGACTCACCATCTATGCGACGCCGACCTCGCATTGAGCCTCGTCCAGACATTGCACACTTTTAATTTTTAAAACAATTTTTTTTTAATTATTATCAAAATTTGATCTGGCGTGACGCGCCGTTTACGACTATCAAACCGAGAATGAATAAAATGGCTGTGTGTCTGGCTACGAGAGCGTCGCTACACGTGCGCTTCTTTTTAGTTTTGGGTGAGTCCCCGGCGTACTTTTTTTTAAAACTTTACTCTCTACAAGTATTCGCGCGAGGTAGGATATCCGGCGCCAATAATGCAGAGCGCCTACTTATTAGTCGCTGTCGTTTACTCGCGTCACCTTTTAATCCAATATGGCCGCAATCAGTGTTTTGACAGGACCAAAACAATGAGTAATTTTCGTCTTCCTGGTGCTCTTGAATATTCGGGACTCACATCCGAATATATGCACCAGGAAGCACTTCCCCTGTTGGCTTCGACCAGCGACAGCGCAAAAAGACCATCCGACTTCCAGTGAACATTTTTTTGATGGCTATGAAACAACAAAATACGAACGGCAGAAAATGTTCCAATTCCGAGTTTATTTATGATCTGACGCGACGCGCTATTTAGTTTTTTCACGTTTGCAAATTGCGTCCCTTGTGACGTCACAATCAACTGTTTCAGCCTCGCCAGACTTACAGTCAGCTGTAGGCGTACCTTATTAGAAGTTAATTTCATATAACTTTTTATTAATACCATTGGATCTGAAATTAAGTCCGGTGTACTACAAATAAATTATAAAATGAGTGTTATTTTAGTAAGAGTACAACTAACTTTAATTTTTAGTTGGTTTTTATGATTAAATAAAGTTGTTTGCTTAAGATAGAGTCAAAAATTAAAACTAGCCACCATTAAATTTAAGACTTTGTTTTTACTGTGTAAGGTTCAACGAATCTAACGTACAAAATCGGAAAAAAATGAATATAAGTTTCATGAATGACAACTATGGATTTAAATAATGTTATATTTTATTAAGAAAAAGTGAAATTTTTCAACAAGCATGCCGTTTTGAAAATAGGAAATTTTAAAATCGTAAAAATATAGAAATATTTTCTATTCGCTTTCCAACAGTAACAATTTAAACGAACAGGAAGAATTATCAATTTTACGTTTTCTTTGTACATTCTTTTTATTTCGTGACTTAAATATCTAGAGTTTAAGACGATACGTGAAGAGTATAAATAAAGGTTCCGCTTTTATAAAAACTTCACTTGCTCTTTTTGGATAGTTTCCGTTCATTTTAAAACTGCAACATATAATATATTAAAAAATTTTATATATGAAGTGTATGTTTCATTTCAAAATGATTTGGGCAAAACTCTATCTCTTGCTACAAACAATGCTGTAAGTAACAAGCTGTACATTTAATCAATTTTTGAAAATAATTTTACTTTTCGGTTGTAATCTTTATTGTGCTTTTCTTGAATTCCAAGTACTTTATTTGTCAAGATAGGGGTACTTAATTACTTGGTAGAATGTAATACAAAGTTCAAAAGTTTTCAGCAAATAATGAATCCATCATGAATTTTCCCCCACCCAACTTGAGTAACCTTATTTATATAGCAGGGTGAAAAATTGTGAAGTGGGCCTTGTATTTCCCAAGGGTCGCAATTTCTGTAGTAGAATATGGACAGGGTAAAAAGCCACCTTGTGATTTAAGCGTTAAATGCCTTCTTGTATAATTTTTAATTTGTTTTATCAAATAAACTTGAAGCCAATCCTAAAATAAGAGGATAAATTAGGTTAAATCTATCCGAAAAAATTTTTGAAATAAAAAATACATATATATATGATCAGTACACTTTTTTCTTAAGGTGTAAACATATACATACTTTTATTTTCTATTCATTAAAATTAGTTGTAATAAGATAGAAAAAGTCAACCATAATTTTGTGTTCGAAGCAACTCAAAATTAAATTTAACAAAAATAAAAATTTTATCATGGATGCCACAAAGCCTCGAAATACTGGAAATGGTATGGAATATAAAAAAAGGTATGAAAACCCTGGAAATAGTATGGAATTAAAAAAATTTTCTGGAATTTTGACTGTTTTTAAAGATTTTTGAGAAAATTTTGTTTTAGCCATTGTTTAGGAAAAGTAAATTTTTTTTTTACTATCAATGTAAGCAAACCGAAGATCTCTGTCTCAAAAAATAATTTTGTATCTTCTGCTGATTATCGGCTGTGGTTACTTTTTTTAAATTGTGAATTAAATTAATTAACCCATTGCCTGTTTGCGACCCAACGTTGGGTCGTAATATAATAATTTTAATACAAGTAAAATTTATAAAAAAAATTTTTTTTAATTTACTTACATTTGGTATATAAGGGTTTATGGGGTCGCTGAATTCGAATTCGACCTTCATTTTTAAAAATTCAAAATGGAGGATCTAAAATGTCAGACACAATTTTTAAAATTTATTTCGTTTTCATCAATTTCAGTATCTAGGGGTATTTTGAGTCGCTGAATTCAAATTTCATATTCATTTTTAGAAATTCAAAATGGAGGATCCAAAATGGCGGTCGTAATTTTTAAAATTCATTTTGATTATTCTCAATTTCATTATCGAGGAATATTTTGGGTCGCTGAATTCTAAAATTTGACTTTCAAAATAAAAAATACAAAATGTTGAATTCATAATGAGGGACGTAATTTTTTTATTTTATTCAGATTTTTATCAAATTTTGTAATTTATTTTATATCCTTTGCATTAGCTGATGAAAAGAATCATGACCCCAGAATGTGCCGCGTAAAGTCTGCAAAGATTTCACATTCCACTTTTGTTTTTTTTATTTTTAATTTTTTTTAATTAAAATTTTTTTTTTATTGTCCGCAATATTGGATCCGCCATTTTGAATTTTTAAAAAATAAGGTCATATTCGTCATCAGCGACCCCAAAAACCCCCGAGTGACAAGTTTCAAGCAAAGTTAAATATTTTTGAAAATTTTCTTCATTTGTTTATAATATTGTTTAAAAAAAGGAACTTTGGTAGCCATTTTGTGGCAGCCATTTAAAAATTTGATTCCCAAAATAGTCCTATCTTGTAGCCCAACTATTTTTGACGCGATATTTATAAGAGTAGAAGATATGCTGAAGGGTTAAGCTATAAAAAAATTTTAAAAACCAATTTAAAATTCTTAAAAAATCGTGTTTTTTGTTATAAATTGTTAAATAAATTGTTTATTTAACATTTTTTAGTTTTTTTGAGCACGCCATTCGAAAGAGGAACTCTTTACACATAGGAAATGTGTACCCAAAAAATTTTCTCGTAGCATTTTATCATTGAAATATATCCTTAAACATTGTGTACAAATTTTGAACATCCCGTCCTTAATGGGTTAATAGAGTAGAGTGGGTCAAAAATGCAACATTTTTACTTTTTACGCTATAAAATCTGAATTAAAAATTTTTTCTCAAATTTTCAATTGGTTCTGAAAGTTTTGTTATTAGGTTTGAAAATCCTTGACGGACATTTTTTTATCCCATGAAGAACTAAGTTGTAAGAGTTTTACGAAAGCGCTGCAAGTGGCATTTTTGTACCACCTGGTGGGGGGAAAAACCACCTCGTGATTTTATCAAAATATGTTATTAATTTTGGTATTCTTATAGATATCCTTTACTTATGTGACAAATGATCTCATTTTTAAAATATTCTAATAAATTTTAAAGAGTTTTTAGTAAGCAAAATTAAATATTATGTTAAGTTTACCTGTTTTTGATTTACAGTGACAATTTTGTGTACGTTTTCTAAACGTTTGCAAACAAACTGTTTTTTATAGCCTTTGCAAATGAGAAAATAAACACTTTTTACATTTTTAAAAACAGAGAACAATTTATGTTTAGAATTTCTTTTATAAAATTAACTAAACTGGTTTCTTCAAGGAATATACTGAAAACTATCAATAAATAAACTTATATAAATAGTTTTAAATGCATTGTAGGTTTTATGTGAATGTAGCAAATACTCATTTATAAACAGAACTCGGTCACCTGCTAAGTTAAGAGTTATTGGGACTTTACAGAATATGGAAGAATTTGCAAAAACATTTAATTGTTCAAGAGGGTGACGAATATATAAATATATTAATATTGTATATTAATTCCCGCGCCAACCTCATATGTCTATCTTTATATTTATTTTAATTTTTATAAATTTCTCCTTACACGGGTACTATAGCATCAGATTTTGAATTTTTAAATACTTGTCATATTAATACCTTCAGTATCAGTAAAGCTTCAATTTTTTCTAAACTAAAAAATCTAGATATTAGGAAGGGGGCAGGCCCGGACGGAATACCCCCCCTCCATCTTGAAATCCTGTTGCTCGGCTTTTGTTGAACCGCTCAACATTCTTTTTAATTGGTCTTTGTCTATTGGTACTTTTCCAATAGATTGGAAAAGAGGTATTATTGTGCCTATCTATAAAGAAGGAATTAAGAACGATGTGAGGAATTATCGCCCAATAACTATTCTTAGTGCAATACCAAAAATTTTTGAAAGTCTTGTTTTTGACACACTTTTTAATCAACTTGAGAGCCTAATAATTGACGAGCAGCATGGTTTCATGCGACGTAGATCAGTACTAACAAATTTGACTATTTTCACAAACTTAATAAACAACACCATTATGGAGGGAGAGCAGAGAGACACTATCGTTACTGATTTCTCTAAGGCTTTTGACAAGGTCAACCATAATATTTTGATCGCAAAGCTTGAAGCTCTGGGTTTTGCGCAGGATATGCTCGGCTGGATCAAAAGTTATCTATCTGACAGGTACTTGTCTGTAAGAATTGAGTGTGATTATTCTGAGGTGTTCTTGGCAACTTCTGGTGTCCCCCACGGATCGCTATAGGGTCCACTTCTTTTTTTTTTATTTATTAATGACACTACACTATTGTTTAAACACAGTAAATTCCTTTTCTTTGCAGACGACCTAAAATTGTACAAAATAATTTGTGACGATCAGGATCGATTAGATCTGCAATCTGATCTTAACAATTTATACACGTGGTCTGTGAAAAACAGGTTGCTGCTCAACGTGAAAAAGTGTAGTGTCATTACATTTTCAAGACGGACAGTTAACTTGATTTGTAATTATAAAATTGGTGATTCACAATTAGCTAGAGTGACCCTGGTGCGTGATCTTGGGGTTCAGTTGGACCAATCGCTTACTTTTATTGATCACATTCATCTTACCATTTAAGTAAAGCAACTAGAGTTTTGGGTTTTGTTTTAAGAAATATTTCACGTTTTAAAAATATAAACGCCATAAAGCTATTATTTTCTTCTTTGGTAAGGCCTATTATTGATTTTGCTTCGATTATTTGGTCACCTTGTCAGGACTACTTTATTTTGGAAATAGAGCGTGTCTAAAATAGATTTCTACGTTTTTAGCACGGCGATTGAGGGGCTTTTCACTAAGATCCAAGAGATCCAGTGAAAATCAGACGAAAATCAATCGAAAGAGACGGCCAGGGATCCAAAAAGATGACCAGCGATAGCATGAGATGACAATAGAACGCAACTAACGACAAGCCAAACTCTTACCACATCAAATATCAAAATCTTTCTAAATAAAACAAACGAATACATTCGCTTTATTTAAATGTCTATATTTTATTTATAAAATTATATTTGTTTTTAATTTTAATTTTATTTCAATGCATTTTTTATATATTAAGTATTTATTACATTAAATTAATTTTTAAACATTCAGTATGAAATAAATTATTTAGTTACAATGTTGTTTACTTTATTATACTATAATAATTGTAATAAATATTTTTATTTAAGAACTATAATAATATATAGATTTTACTTTATCAATAAATTTTGTTAATGATACCTACAAACTTTTAAAATTTTTTAATGAAAATATAGAAATTAATAAACTTAAAAAATAATTTCGTTTGTAATTAAATTTATTAAATTTGTTCAATTAAGAAAATTAACGTTAATGAGCACTATTTTCAAATATATCTAAAAACAATATTTTTTAATTTATAGGTAGGGGAGACTGGGGCGAAAAGTTAAATTTTGCATAAATGATTTTTTTTGTCAATATAAGCCGCTTAGATGCAAATATTTGTATATCAATATTGTAGGGCAACTTGTCCTCTACAACTTTCAATAAAAAAGTTCCTGATATTTTCGCAAAAAATACATGTTTTGTCCTTTTTTGAAAATTTTGTTTTTTTTTTAACTTTTCGCCCCACCCTGGGCCGAAAAGTTAAATTCTATTTTTAGCCTACTAAAACTATTTTCTGATAGGTGATAAGTAGTAGATAAGTTAACCCTTTAGCGCCCAAATGGACAAAATTTTGGCATGAAGTTTGAGGACTTATTTCGGTACTTAAAAATCAATAGAAAAATTTAAGAATCATCATTTCTTATGTTTTTATATGCGCTCTATCGAATAGCGAAGAAAAAAAAGTCAAAAAATTATAAACAAAAAAGTTATTAATGTTTTTTATAAAAAAAAGTCCGATTTTTTCCAATTTTTGTTTAATTTTCAATTTTTTCTACTATGAAATAGCGGAAAAACAATTCCAAATGTTACAAATAACGTGACATAGATATATAACCTAGAAGATAGGACTATAGAAAAAATTAAAAATTAAAATGGCGGCTCAAAAATGGAGTTCGAAGTTCAAATTTTTTTCAAAATTTGATTCGAAAGTACGAAATTGTTAAAAGTGTTTAGATCAGCTTAAAATTTGTTACTCGGGGGTTTTGGGGGTCGCTGATCACGAATCTGAAGTCCAATTTAAAAAATTCAAAATGGCGGATCCAATATGGCGGACAATTTTTTTAAAAACTCATTAAATTTTCTTGATACTTGTTACTCGGGGGTTTTTGGGGTCGCTGATTACGAATCCGAAGTCCAATTTAAAAAATTCAAAATGGCGGATCCAATATGGACAATAAATTTTCAAAAACTGATTAGATCAGCTTGAAATTTGTTACTCGGGGGTTTTTGGGGTCGCTGATTACGATTATAATGTCCAAGTTTTAAAATTAAACATGGCCTCTTCAATATGACAGACAAATTTTTAGTTGAAATTTGATAATCACGTTCTTTAGCCATTAAAAAACTTAAAATATTATTAATGTTTTCCAACTTTCACCACGTGGAGGCAAACGTCAACTGTAAAGTCTTTTTTTAAAATATCTTTTTTTTTATTTAATATATTGATAAGTAAAATTAATCGAATTAAAACTGTGAATAATAATTTTTGAAAGGTTTTACAAGAGCTGCAAGCTGGAGATAAATTTTTTTTTTCAATTTGACCTTGAAATAAGTAATGATTAAAATAAAACATATACATTTCCATTTTTTGACCTTTAAATTCAAAAATTATAATAACAAATAAAAAGAAGAAAAATACATAAAAATGAAAAAAGAAAAAAAACAAAAAATAAAAAAGTAAAAAAAATATAAAATTTAAAAATAAAAAAAAGACTTTCCAGTTCACGTTTACCTCCACGTGGTAAACGTTGGAAAACATTAAAAATATTTTAAGTATTTTAATGGCTAAAGAACGTGATTATTGAATTTCAACTAAAAATTCGACTGTCATATTGGATCCGCCATTTTGAATTTTCAAAATTGGACTTCAGATTCGTGATTAGCGACCCTAAAAACCCCCGAGTAACAAGTTTCAAGCAAATTTAATGAGTTTTTAAAAAAATTGTCCGCCATATTGTATCCGCCATTTTGAATTTTTTAAATTGGACTTCAGATTCGTGATCAGCGACCCCTAAAACCCCCGAGTAACAAATTTCAAGCTGATCTAATCAGTTTTTAAAAATTTGTCGTCCATATTGGATCCGCCATTTTGAATTTTTTAAATTGGACTTCAGATTTGTGATCAGCGACCCCAAAAACCCCCGAGTAACAAATTTCAAGCAAATTTAATGAGTTTTTAAAAAAAATTTCCGCCATATTGGATCCGCCATTTTGAATTTTTTAAACTGGACTTCAGATTCGTGATCAGCGACCCCTAAAACCCCCGAGTAACAAATTTCAAGCTGATCTAAACACTTTTAACAATTTCGTACTTTCGAATCAAATTTTGAAAAAATTTGAACTTCAAACTCCATTTTTGAGCCGCCATTTTAATTTTTAATTTTCTCTATAGTCCTATCTTCTAGGTTATATATCTGTGTCACGTTATTTGTAACATTTGGAATTATTTTTCCGCTATTTCATAGTAGAAAAAATTGAAAATTAAACAAAAATTAGAAAAAAATCGGACTTTTTTTATAAAAAACATTAATAACTTTTTTGTTTATAAATTTTTGACTTTTTTTTCTTCGCCATTCGATAGAGCGCATATGAAAACATAAGAAATGATGATTCGTAAATTTTTCTATTGATTTTTAAGTACCGAAATAAGTCCTCAAACTTCATGCCAAAATTTTGTCCATTTGGGCGTTAAAGGGTTAAAGTATACGTAAACAAGTAATTTAGTAAATAAAAGATCTTTGTTTATTTTACAAAAGCTTTAGAATAGTTGTAAAGTTAAAAAATTGAAATTTCAAAAAAAAAATTTTTTTGTTTATTTCGCGTTAACCGGCTTATTTTTTGACAGAGAACTTGCCTAATGTCAAATAAATAATGTTTAAACAAATAAACCCAAAAAAACGAAAAATAAAAAAAAAATTTTAACAACATGTAAAAATACATTTAACTTTTCGCCCCAGGGTGCGTTTTTGGCTTTAACAACAAATATAAAAAATCTGACTAAAGATATTTAGCAAATACCTTTAGGTATCTCTTCAGGGGACCCAAATAAGGATCTAAAAAAATCGCGATGAGAATAAATTGAAAAAATATACTTAAAAGTTGATATTTTCTTTTTCGAAAAAATTTTCAAAAGTAGGTTAAAAAAAAACTTTCAATATCGACACCACAAAAATAAACAGAATTGCACACAACTCCGGACATTTATTTAGGGTGATAACACCCTTCTATAATTAAAATTGCAATGCTCTAACTATTTTCGTTCGAAAGATATTGAATTTTAACGGTTTTGGCAGTTTAACTTTTCGCCCCAGTCTCCCCTATAATATGATATACGCAGATAAATCTTCAATTTCGTCCCTTAAATCAGTTTCTCACATTTTTTGGATTTTTCATGTTTAATATCACATGCAAAAGAACTTCACAAACCTTAAAAATTAAAACTTTAAAGTAAATCAAATTTAATTTAAATTAAAATATATTTTTATAAAAAATTTAATAATGTAAATTTTTAGCTTTTAAAAAATTAATACAATTTACATATATATTTATAAACGTAAAATAAAAAATATTTCATCTTTGCACAAATTGTAAACAAAGTTCATTTATAAATTAAACGCCTTGAAGGAAGTTAAGAAGCCAACATCAGACGAATTAACAAAACAATGCAATCAATGCGAGATCCAGGAGACGACCCGAGATGTCAGAAGATCCTAATGGATAAAAAAAAGATTGCAGCGTCCCTGGATCTCTTCGATCTCAGTGAATAGCCCCTCGACGGCGACAAAATATCGATTTTGATTTCTTTAGTCACGACTACACGCAAATGCGTGAAATTTTAAAAATCCCGGAATTAAAAAAACGATTTTTGTACGCCGATCTCCTTTTTCTTTTTAAAATTATCAATGGAATTATTAATTGTTCACATCTGCTGTCGTTAATAAACTTTTTTGTACCAGTCAAATCGCCACGAAATTCCACTTTGTTTAGATTGCCGTACATGAGAACCAACTACTTATCAAATTCAGTTATAAACAGAGTATGTAGTGAGGCAAATAATTTTCATGAAAGTGTGGATTTTATGGGTGTTTCTCTCAACTGATTTATAATTAAATTACGCAGTTTGATTTTTGATAATAATAACAACTAATTTAATAACCTATCATTCTTCGCAATATGGTTGTAAACTAGATTTTGTCACACTTAATACTATAGTACTTATGTACGAATGAGCACTGTCCGTAAAAATATTATAAATAAATAAATTTCAAATAATGTTTTCTTAATATGAATGCATAATAATAAATTACAATAAATATATGTATGGATTTTAAATAATATTATATTTTATTAAGAAAAAGTGAAATTTTTCAATAAGCATGCCGTTTTGAAAATAGGAAATTTTAAAATCGTAAAAATGTAGAAATATTTTCTATTCGCTTTACAACAGTAACAATTTAAACGAATAGAAAGAATTATAAATTTTACGTTTTCTTTTCACATTCTTTTTATTTCGTGACTTAAATATCTAGAGTTTAAGACGATACGTGAAGAGTATAAATAAAGGTTCCGCTTTTATAAAAACTTCACTTGCTCTTTTTGGATAGTTTCCGTTCATTTTAAAACTGTGCAACATATAATATATTAAAAACTTTTATATATAAAGTGTATGTTTCATTTCAAAATGATTTGGGCAAAACGCTATCTCTTGCTACAAGCAATGCTGTAAGTGACATACTGTACATTTAATCAATTCTTGAAAATAATTTTACTTTTCGGTTGTAATCTTTATTCTGCTTTTCTTGAATTCCAAGAACTTTATTTGTCAAGAAAGGGGTACTAACTTACTTGCTAGAATGTAATATAAAGTTCAAAAGTTTTCAGCAAATAATGACTGTTAATAAGGCCATTTTTGGCCCTAGAGAAAATAAACACTTGGAAATACATGAGGAAAAGTTTTTACAAGTGTAATAATTTTTTCTCACGTATTGTGCAATTCTTCAAGTTAATAAACTTACAGTTGAAAATTGCATTTCAGCTGTCTATTTAAAAAATAAGTGTTCCATACTCTTTCTGCATAAAACTTTGTGCACCAGCTAGAATCAATTATGAATTTTTCCCCACCCAACTTGAATAACCTTATTTATATAGCAGGGTGAAAAATTGTAAAGTGGGCCTTGGATTTTCCAAGGGTTGCAATTTCTATAGTAGACTATTGTTAGGGTAAAAAGCCACCTTGTGGTTTGAGTGTTAAATGCCTTCTTGTGTAATTTTTAATTTGCTTTATCAAATAAACTTGAAGCCAATCGTAAAATAACCCAGTGGGCAAAAAACCAGCATTGTTTTAAAAACGTTCCAAAAACGATTTTGGAACGTTTTACCACTTTTTAAACTTATGAAATCGAAATTTTTGATACAAAAATATTTATCCAGACAGTGACTTCTTTTTGACAATTTTTGTTTTAAATTAGCTTCAACCAATTTAAAATTTTTTGCCGCCACACGAAAATCTTTTGCTATGCCAATAGTTTTTCTCTGACTAAGATGATACCGATTTTGAATTTTTAGGAAATCGTCTGCAGATAGAAGAGTTTGTTTCAGGATATTCTCGTTTCTTTTTGCTCCAATTGTCACATTCAAAGACTGACCACCTCGAGTTTGACTCAGAGAAAGAGATACATTTTTTTTGTCGCTTGATTCCTCAATTTTTCTTTTTAACAAGGTTGAAACAACTTGATCAACTACCTTCGGACCCAATTCAGTGATACTTTTAGTCAGATTATTTAAACGTGATGTTAAATTGCACTTATGAGACAGACCTTTCCCAACTAGTGAAAAGCAGTAACTGCAACGTTTCTCTTGAGAAGAACTGGCTTCTATTAAAAATAAAATTTCTTAAGTTTTTCTGTAAATGTATAAAAAGAAAGAATAAACTTATACATACAATTTGGAAATATTATACCTAAAATTTTGTCATTTGTTAAATTATTAAATCCTTTCTCAGGAGGAATTTTCTGCAATTCTGAACTACGAAAATTTTTGGGTACTGAATTTCTGACGAGTTGACAAATATAGCATTTACATAGAGATTTGCTACTTAATCTAGTGTTCATGCTTCTAAGCGGCTCAAGATCGGAAAAAATGGGTAATTTTGCCAAGTTCTCTGAATCACTTTTGTTATCATAAATTTTTTTTTACAATTAATGCATAAAGCAGCTGGTAACCTCTCATCACTACAGTCGTACTCAAACAAATTGATAACGTGATCTTTCAATTTTCCTGTCACTGGTATCATAACTTTCGATTTTCGAAAACACAATAAACAAATTTTCAAACGATTATCCTCGTGCGTTCCTGCTTTCGGCATTTTATTTAATAAATATAAAATGATATTTAAACAGTGACTAAGAATGAAACATGAATTATATCAACAGATTATTTGATTACCATGGAAACTAATTTTATAAGAGCATCCAATAAGAATAACTCAAAAACTCTTCCAGCGCTAATTTAAAAAACAGTGACTTTCGATGCTCAAGATATTAATCAAGTTTATTTATTTAAAATTGTTTAAAATTAAACTTTTTTAAACATATTATTATATGGTTTTCAAGTAAGGTCCAGAAAAAAAGATTTCACCAAAGAAACTGGACTTAATGACAAATTTCAATTACTTTTTCATTAAAAACGAACTTTAAATCATCATATTTCTGTAACGACAATAGATAGAATAGTTTTTCTTGTTTAGTTTTCCAGGAAATTTTATGTACTTTAATTTACATTTGCATAATAGTAGTGTTTAATGACTTATAAAAGAGTAATTTTCAGAAAAACGAAAAAATTCACACTTTTTCGACAATTTTTTAGCTTTATAAATATTAAAATATTGTTTTTACTAAATAGAATGTTTTTTAATGTTAAAAGATATCTTTTGAAGCAATAAATATTGTTTAAAACATTATCCTTCAGAAAATATGTACAATAACCAAGAAAAAAATTAAAAAATCAATATAATTTGAGTTTCCCTCCAACGATTATTTTAATTTTTATCTTAAAATGATTATTAGACATCACTTAAATAATTTCAAAAATAAACCAGAAAGGGTCATGACTTTTGGGTTAAATTTCATCCAAGCTCACCGTGAGAGACGTTAGAGAGAAAGTGTGTAACGCGACTTTTGGTTCAAAGAACCCAGTATCTGTCGGTCAATTAAATAAAACAAATTCGAAACGATTAAACAAACAAACTGAGGTGAGGTTTAGCCAGGGACAACGGCGGATACCAAACGACGTCGTTGATGGATTGGAAACGGCGAAAACGGCGGTCTAATACTTACTTGTCGTTTCTCCTCTGCTCTCAGGTCTCGACGAAACAACACAAAATAATAATCAACACGCAAAAGAAACTACAAATAAATTAATTAAACTGTCTAAGATTTATTAAATCAAATTAATATTAATGTGAGACAAGGCTCACTATAAATTAAATAATAATGGGAACTGAAGAGGTCTTCTCGTATTCAAGTCTGAAACTGGACTGCTCCTCGCCAACACACGTCCTGCGCAGTTCCCCTCTCTCCATCAGTCCCCTTTGGTCATACCTAGAAACTCGCCCTAAACTATTTAAAATTCTCAATTCGCAACAAAACGAAACCGGCAAATTCAAATTAGTTCAATGACTCGACCAATACAATGTCAAGATACCAAAAGTCCATTAAACTAAAACAAGTGACGAACACTTCGTCAAAAACTCCCCCCCTAGGCCAAACTTACCCAGGTAAGGTTGCCGATCAGAATCGAACAAGAATAAAAGGGTCAGAATAAAAAAAGTCACAACTAACAATATTATGAAAAATAGAAAATTAAAAATTTAATTTTTTTTCCTCTTTGGTCCTTAATACGATCTTTAACAATAAAATAAAAATATCACGTCAATATCAAGTCCAACAAAGTAGTTACATAATAATGAGAGATCACGTCAATCACCATAAACATTAAATAATGATCCAACTACAAAATATAAAGAGAAAAACTTAAAACTTAATACTTAAAATTCTTAGATTTGAGGAAGGCAATACGAGCCTTTTGTGCCATTTCAGGAGGCACCCCAATCAATAACTGATCCAACTCTCTTAATTCCTGCAAAAGATCAGTCTTCGAATCCTCGGTCTTCCTGGTCACAACATCACCTTCCATCTTGTCTTCAGAAAGCTCAAGACTCGACAGAGAACTGGTCACGAGCGAAGCCTGATCAATAGGAAGTACGAAGACCTCCTTCTCGTCAACAACCACCTCAGAGACTTCGATAAGTAACTCTGGTCTCCTCAATTCCTTCTCTCGTCGAGAAATCTGACACTCGCCAGAAAAATTGCCACCTTGAGACCCATTAGCATATATTTCCTCCCGTGGTCGTTGGAACCCATCGTAGGCGCCCTCACCAAAACGGCGACGCAAATATTCTCTATAACGCACGGCACATCTCGGACACTCCGCAACTCTGACGTCAGCTCTGCCACAATTCAGGCAAAATAACTCCAACGGTTTTGGGCAGCTCCTTTGCCTATGGCCCTTCTTCCAGCAGTTAAAACATGCTCCTGGGGGAGGGTCCAAATCACGGTCGGTCATAATCGGATCAAGATTACCAAACATGGTCCCAGTGGTCTTAATTGGCAATGCAGGAGATTTCTGTTCACGAACCACACGTTGCACTACTGACTTGATCACAGGCGCTTCCTCGGGCAAAAGATCAGGATCAAAAGAGGTCGCAAGGGCATCAATGCCCAATTCCTGTGGCACAGCCAACACATCTGGCAAATCAGGATCTCTAGCCCCAACATAATCCTCCAGTTTTAATTGAGGAGCACGTTTGTACTTCCGAGCCTCCTTCTGACGAAGTTTCAGTTGAACCTCATCCTTCTCTGCTACTAAACTGGAGCCATCCACCGTGTTCAGCAAATCTGCCATTGCTTTTCGGCTTTCCCACTCCTGGCGACTCTCCCTCTTCTTCCTCCGCCAAGAATTGTCCTCTGTCGATAGCCCACCCTTTATTGGTTTTAGGACCTTCGAAATAGCACCTAGGTTCCTCGACGTGCTGGGTTGAGACATTTGGTCCTTTGTCTCCTTAACACTGGGCACCACGGGCACTACCGGTAGCGGCAGAGAAATCCTCACGGCCTCACCCACTGCTCCTATTTCATCTCTTCTCACCGACCTTTTCCTTTTCTCTTTCTTAGCCGCAAACTTCTCATTCCAAAAGGCCAAGATCTGCTTGACCTTAACCTCTCTTTCAAATTGAGGAATGTCCTTTGATCCTTCGTCAAACTCCGTCAACGCCCGTGCTGCTACTTCCTTTCGGCCAGACCAACCTGGCCTCCTGGCGAAAGTCTTTGGTGGCATTACTTCGGTCGTTCGGGTCCTCTTAGTCGGAGGCGACAAAGACTGCTCGTCCTGTTCCCTGGACATCCACGAATTGCTAAAAGAATAAGGAAATTAGAAATCAAGTTAAACAGATTCAATTATTATTACGAGGGAAATATAACGCTTCAAGTCAGAGACGTGCACTTTCGCCACACGACGATTATTTTCATTCGCCAATTCATAAACGGAATCCGAAAGCTGCTTAACAATCAAATACGGACCCTCGAACTTAGGTGATAATTTGGCCGAGAATCTCTGGGCCGCATTAGACAATTTATGTGTACGCCATAACACTCGGTCACCCTCACAAAATACTGCCGTTCGTTAGTTCCGATTTTAATAAGTAGTCTGTTTCTGTTTTTCCCGGTCAATGAATCTAGCCACTAGGTCTCTTAACGCGTCTAACCTCTTCATTGTGTCCAACCAAACCTCTGGGTCAAGTCGTTCTACGGTCGAATGAACTTCTACTTCCCTACGCAAACTTTTGGCCGGTCGTGGTTGACGTCCAAAATTCAGAAATGCAGGAGATACTTTGGTTGTAGCCTGCACTGCCGTAAACACCGCATGTCGAAATTCATGTACGTGCTTATCCCAATCTCTATGATCAGCACCAACGAATGTCGCAATCATGGTCTTGATTACACGGTTACTTCTCTCCACAGGAATTGCCTGGGGATGATAGGGTGGGGTCGTAAGATGTCGAACACCATATTCTTCCAAGGTCGTTTTTAGAGTTTTATTGTCAAACTCTTCTCCGTTGTCCGTCAAAAGGAATCTCGGCGTCTCCCAACGAAACACAACTAGCTCCTCGAAAGCTCGTGCAATGGATTTACCATCAGCCTTTCTCAGGGGTTTAACTTCCACCCATCGAGAAAAACTCTTTTCTCCTTAGGTACCACGGGTCATTTATCAGGTCAAACGCTGCACATTCACCTTCATCCTCGAAAAGTCTTGATAGTGCATCCGGTACATAATGGTGGATTCCTCTACGATGGACAATTTGGAAATCCCACTGTTGCATTTCCAAGGCCCAGCGTGCAAGTCTCCCTGACGGTTCTTTGAGATTCTTTAGCCATTTCAACGCACTATGGTCGGTTATCACATTGAAACTCGCTCCCTCAACATAAGGACGGAACTTTTTTATGGCCCAAAGCACTGATAAGCATTCATTCTCGGTCACACTGTAGTTTTTCTCTGCTGCGGTCAAGGCTTTACTAATGTAAACAATTGGATGTTCACCATCGTCTGATTTCTGGGTCAACACCGCTCCAATAGCGTAATCACTAGCGTCGCATTGGATTGTAAACGGTCTAGTAAAGTCAGGTCTAGCCAAAACTGGTGCCGATACCAATTTCTCTTTCAAGGTCTGAAAAGCTTCTTCTTGCTCTGTTCCCCATTCCCAGGTCTTGCCCTTATGCAATAGTCGCAATAATGGCACTTTAAGGTCGCTATCATTCTCAATAAACCGTGAATACCAGCCCACCATTCCCAAAAAACGTCTCAATTGTTTCTGGTTTTGTGGTGCTGGATAATTCACTACAGGCGCTATCTTGTCTGGGTCTGGTCGTAAACCCTTATTATCCAAAACGTAACCAAGATAAGTCAATAACGACGGTATTCCGGGGTCAGTCCACGATATAAGAACCTTAAAAACTCGTCCTCGGTCACTGGATATCGGAAATGTCCCGCAATCAGACGTAAACTCATCACATAGTCTGAAATACTTTCGCCCTTACTTAGCTTGAGTTCTATTCTTCAACTCGTCCCACACATCGTCATCTTCGATAATTGGAGCAAATTCCCTTAAGAACAATTTTTTAAAGATCTTCCAGGTCTTAATTTCATCTTTATTAATCATAAACCATATACTCGCTGAGTGTCGTAAAATACTGGGTACAGCCTTTAGAAGTTCCTGGTCTGAAATACCGTGACAATCTTTACAGTCGTTGAGCCTCTGGATAAATTCTTCTGGGTCTTCTTTCTCTGATGCTGTAAATTTTACGTCCCAGTCCTTCAATGCTTTAACAGTCTTAGAACTTAAAGTTGTATATGCCCCATGCCCGGACCATGTTTGAGCCCGATTTGAAAGGTTATCGATATCGGAATCGGAACCACTATCCACCAACAACGGAGATCTAGGCATCGTTCTCGAATTGCTCTCACTTGGTCTTCTAGAGTTAGTGAATATGGTAGTGAATATGGGAGAACAAAGTTCTCCCATATTCACTGTATTTTGTGCATTTACACTCGGGATGTCCAATTTCTTCGGTCGGTGATCCCATCTCGCTCGTCTTTCCCACTCCTCTTTTTCAGGTGGGGATGAAACTCTTCTGTTGACGTATATATTTCCCTCTCGGCGCTGATCTGTAAACTCGTCTGCAGGATTCTTATGGCTCACTTGCTTATTCGGACGTTTGGGTATTGCTCCTGCGGTCACGTCGGTCGTTTGGTACGGTGGCTCTGTGACTTTCCAGTTATTCACCCGGTCCTTCCGCAGATCGAACAAATTGCTCTGCTCTCCAGGATATAACCAATTCACCTCGGTATTGCTACGATGAGAAAACATCGCACCCACATTTTGTCCGAAATGCATCCTAGTATCCCTGTGACTCAGGCTCCATACACTCGGCGTTTAATTGGTCGTTACGAGATTTCCAGAAGTCGTATAGGTCACATTGGTCGAAGTATTTGTTGCACATACATACACTGGGGTGTCCACGGTCGGCACAGTTCCATCTATTGTGGTTATGGACCCATTACACTGGTCGACAAAATTAAGGTTTTTTCTTGCTACAAGAATAAACGAAAGTGATTCTTACAGGATTTTCGACGTAGATTACAAATCTGTAAGTAAAATTGTCCCATCACGTCTCAATTTTGAGAAAAACGGGGTCAAAGTGCCAAAAAATGTCTTTTATGGCACTTTTTGAAGTACAATAATAAAAGAACGCGACGTGATAAAAAGCTCAAATTTGGCTTAAATGAGAGCTCAAACCCTCAACTTTAACATCCAAAAGCAAAAAACCATGTAGAAACAATTCAAAATTGTAGGGAACAACTTTTCGCTAAAATCGCTAAAATAGCGCCAAAATAATAGCTGTTTTACGCGCATGCGGTAAAAAGTTGTTCCCAACATTTTTGAGTTATTTCTACATTGTTTTTTGCTTTTGGATGTTAAAGTGGAGGATTTGAGCTCTCATTTAAGCCATATTTGAGCTTTTTATCACGTCGCATTCTTTTATTATTGTACTTCAAAAAGTGCCATAAAAGCCATTTTTTGGCACTTTGATCCCGTTTTTCTCAAAATTGAGACGTGATGTGACAATTTCACTTACAGATTTGTAATCTACGTCAAAAATCCTGTAAGAATCACTTTCGTTTATTCTTGTAGCAAAATTTTGTCGAACAGTGTTATCAATCGCTGTTACCACTATATCACTAGCCTCTGGTCGTTGGTCGTCCCCACTACTTGGGTTGATGTCACTCGATAGACAATTATTAATTTCGTTGACAGGTCGGTCTTCACCTCCCGCTGCTCCCTCTAATTCACGGACATTCTCGTTCGTGACTCCAGTTTCCGACTGAAATTGAAGGCATTGGTCCGATATTGCTTCTAGAGGCCATGTCTCGCTAGACTCGGCCAGGTCGAATTTTTCCATCCATGGCACGAAAACTTTTTACCCAAATAAAATTCTAGCGCGTAGTCGCAATAGTCGCTCACGCAACACCTGCGCTGTTCCCTTGAGACTACATTGCTGACTACGAAGTTCGTCAACCACCTCATCGACAGGCGTCTCTAGAATACCGGTCCAAATCACTCTCGCTTCCCGTAATTCCAACAATCTGGCGAAATGTCGGCGATACGACTTCATGTTTTTCGCCGTTAATAATATAACGTCCCTTAAAAGGGAATATAACTCGCCCCGATTCGACAGGATTAAAAATATCTTATTAAAAAGTACAAATCATAAAATTAAAAATCACACTTAACACTATACTCAACTTTTTATTTTTAATTCGTTTGATTATACACACTAAATGTCTCCCTCGTGAACACTTTAACTATGACGCACGAAAAAACGCAACACATAATTTTACTTGGCTATATTCTGGTCAAAAATCAATGTGTCCGCGCAATAATACATAAACAGAAAAGTTTTTGTGCCTGGTCGTTGGTCAAAAATAAAAAAAACTGATTGAGCGGAAACATAGGAATTAACAAAAATGGTTAATATAGCCACACCCTATACACTATACACTCCATTTTACGAATTAAAATCAATTTCAAATAATCTCATTATTGAAATTTTAGTCGTAAAATTATTTCACTATACACACGTATATAAAACATTAATTATTTTATTTTATTATTTAACCCGCGGTCCAATAAAATAAAATTTCACGTCGTTACTAATATCGAAAGCATGGTCATATTACAGGAAAACGGAAGCGTCCGCCATTTTGTTCCACCACGGACACCCGTGCGAACATCGTAAATTCTCTAGTCACATCGTGACGTCACATCCGCCCCAGCACGTGTTGCTTATTATAACCTTTTTTTCGAATTCTTTTCGCGACGAATCTAACCTCAAAACACAACTCACTCGCACTTAAAACGGTCTCAAAGAATAAATCAATAGACAGGTCGTTACATACCTCCTCGTCAAACAATAAAATAGAAAATATTAAACTCTCGTCTTCAATCCATCAAAGCGTCCCTTACATGGCGTGGCCCCACGTTGGGCGCCAAAATTGTAACGCGACTTTTGGTTCAAAGAACCCAGTATCTGTCGGTCAATTAAATAAAACAAATTCGAAACGATTAAACAAACAAACTCAGGTGAGGTTCAGCCATGGACAACGGCGGATACCAAACGACGTCGTTGATGGATTGGAAACGGCGAAAACGGCGGTCTAATACTTACTTGTCGTTTCTCCTCTGCTCTCAGGTCTCGACGAAACAACACAAAATAATAATCAACACGCAAAAGAAACTACAAATAAATTAATTAAACTGTCTAAGATTTATTCAATCAAATTAATATTAATGTGAGACAAGGTTCACTATAAATTAAATAATAATGGGAACTGAAGAGGTCTTCTCGTATTAAAGTCTGAAACTGGACTGCTCCTCGCCAACACACGTCCTGCGCAGTTCCCCTCTCTCCATCATCAGTCCCCTTCGGTCATACCTAGAAACTCGCCCTAAACTAGTCAAAATTCTCAATTCGCAACAAAACGAAACCGGCAAATTCAAATTAGTTCAATGACTCGACCAATACAAAGTCAAGATACCAAAAGTCCATTAAACTAAACCAAGTGACGAACACTTCGTCACAAGTGTATAATGGTTTTTAATTTTTGCCGAAAAACAGTAGTACGTTTTGAAAACGCGAAAACTTAGCCGTTTTGAGAGTTGTATTAATTTGTGTGTGAGTCGAAATTGTTAATAAGTGAGCAGGAGGCTCGAGAGAATTATTGATAATAAATCGTAACTTTAATTAGAGGTTTTGTGTAGTTAACTTCTTTTTTTCATGGTTTGAGAAACTAATTAAATTTTACAATCATTTCAAAGGTTATAATGTATGTACCAAGCGGATTTTCTTTTTTTCAAATTTTAACACAGTTTAACCTGTGACATCTTTGTAAAATTTAATTAATTAAGGGCTCGGATCGAAAGAACCGACGCTTGTAAACGCACAGAACATTGCGAAGCGTCGGTTCTTTGATCCGAGCCCTCAATTTCTTAAATTCCCCTAAATTATCTTTGAAACTTAATTTTTTTGACGAATTATATTATTCTAAAAAAAATTTTCTACCATTATAAAGTTGAGAAATTTTTATAAGTGAAATTTTGATATTCTATGTCATGTTTTTAGAAATTATTATATAACTTTAATTATTATAATTTAATAAAAACAATATTTAATTACGTAAATAATGTTATTAATAAACATTTCAATACGTTTTTAAATCCTTTGTGATTGCCCGGGAAAATTATTTAAAAACCCGGGAATTTTAAATTGCCAAATCGCTAGACACCCTGGAGTTAAATTCCAGCTTTGTTGGAATTTTTTAATATTTCTGCTAGAGTTGTGCAAAAAGCTCGAAGCTCGATCGTGCTTTTTCGAGCTTTTCATTTTTCGAGCCGAGCCGAGACTAATCAGTTCGAGCTCGAGCCGAGTTCGAGCCGAGCTGTGTAAAAAGCTCGAATAGTTTCGAGTACTCGAGTTAATTCGAGTACTCGAATTTTTCGAGCACTCCAGGGAATTCGAGTACTCGAATTTTTTCGAACTCTTGAGTAAATTCGAGTTCTAGAGAAAATTCATATAATTTTCGCATTTATTATATTTAGCAAATAGAAATATTGATTCAGTAATTCAAATAAATACGAAATTTTTTACTTATTAATAGTTTTTTTAGTAAGTCAAAAGCTCGAATCCATTCGAGTACTCGAATTCACTCGAGTGCTCGAATTTAATCGAGATGTCGAATATACCCGAGTACTCGAATTTTTCGAGTACTCGAAGTCACTCGAGTACTCGATACATCGAGCTGGCTTGGGCTCGGCTCGACTCAGCTCGAAAAAATTTCGGCTCGGCTCGGCTCGACTTTTCGAGATTTTTGCACATCTCTAATTTCTGCATATTTTAGAAAAAATAAAATTAAATGTAATACAATATTACTGTGTTTCAACTTAGAAAATATTTTAAAAGAAATGTCTATTTAAAATCTAAAGGGATGTGAAACGGACTTCAAAAAGACATCTTTAAGACGTACATACATATGGACGTCCTTTTTGAAGACTTTAAGGCGTCTTTTGGACAACTTTTGGACCAGACATAGAATGATTTTTAGACATCTTTTAGTAGTTAGTGCAATTAATGTTTCCATAATATATGGGGTACGTGACCACGGAATAACATAAACTTAAGACGAAATTAACTTAACCCCTTGGCAGTCGATGACGTGTATACACGTCATGGTGCAGGTGGGCTCAAACTATCGATGACGTGTATAGACGCAAGCAGACTTTTGGCTACAAAAACACACAGATTTGTCCACAAATTGATACTCGGGGGTTTTCGGGGTCGCTGATTACGAATCCGTTTTCAGATTTTAAAAATTCAAAATGTCGGATCCAATATGGCGGACAACATTTTTAAAAATTCATCAAATTCACTTGAAACTTGTTACTCAGGAATTTTCGGGGTCGTTGATTACGAATCCGATATCAGATTTTGAAAATTCAAAATGGCGGATCCAATATGGCGGACATTTTCAAAAATTCATCGGTTTCACTTGAAACTTGTTACTCGGGGGTTTTCAGGGTCGCTGATTATGAATCCGATTTCAGATTTTAAAAATTCAAAATGGCGGATCCAATATAGCGGACGACATTTTTAATAACTCGTCCGGTTCATTTAAAACTCGTTACTCGGCGGTTTTCGGGGTCGCTGATTACAAATCTAGCATCAGATTTTTAGAATACAATGTGGCCGTTCAAATATGGCTGGCGCCATTTTAAAAAATTTATCAGATTTACTTAAAAGTTGTTACTTGGGATTTATTGATGTCGTAGATTAAAAATGTAATATCGGTTTTGAAAATGGCGGATCCAATATAAGAGCAAACAAAAAAAATATAAAAGAAACAATTTAAATAAAAAAGTGTAAAATCCGACCGCATACTCCACGTGGTAAACTCTGGGGTCGTAAGTAGTATACTTAACAACTGACTGCGGGGGAAAATTTTGTATTTATTATCGTTTCAAAAGTTTTTCGTAATCAGCGAAAACCCTCAAGTAACGAGTTTCAAATGAATCCGATGAATTTTAGAAAACTTCATTCGCCATATTGGATCCGCTAATATGAATTTTAAAAATCTGAAATCGGATTGGTAATCAGCGACCCCGAAAACCCCCGAGTAACAAGTTTCAAGTGAATCTGATGAATTTTTGAAAATGTCCGCCATTTTGAATTTTCAAAATCTGATATCGGATTCGTAATTAGCGACCCCGAAAACCCCTGAGTAACAAGTTTCAAGTGAATTCAGTCGATTTTTCATTTTCATGTCCGCCATATTGGATCCACCATTTTGAATTTTCAAAATCTGATATCGGATTCGTAATCAGCGACTTCAAATACAATAGTATGCTCGTTTGCGCAAATTTTAGTTTTCTAAAAAGTTGTCGACATTTTGAGCCCACTTATGAGATTTTGGTCTTGACTGCGAAGGGGTTAATTAGCCTTATTTACATCTGGTTTAGCGTGTTTATACGAGCTTTTTGAGCTGAATTGTTTCATATAAAATAAAAAAGGCTATTTGGGTGGAGGTAAGACTCCATACACGAAGTATCGCTTGGTCGTGGGTACATATTAGGGTATCCCAAAAAAATAAAAAGTTTTTTTTTATTGGGCCTCATCCCCTAAAAATCTTTTAATTTGTGTAAAAATAAGAACACAATATTTGGAAATAAAAATTTTTAATATTAACCCGTGGTTCAGAGCCTTTGAACCATAAAAACGCTAAAAATTTAGTGTTTTTTCGTTTTTAACATAAATATAAATGTCAAAATATAATTATTAGGGTGTCAATGAAAATTAAGAGTGTTACAGTCGATTAAAGATCAAATTTCATGGAAATTTTGATGATTTTTAGACACTTAAGTAACTAGCACTTTTTTCACATTAAACAGTAAAAAATATTTAGATATTAATTTTTTTATTGAGAGTCTAACATTACAAAAATCCGTAATTTAATCGTCGATTAAATTCGTCTCAAATTCCGTTACCCGATTTTGAGACGAATTTGGTCGACTTTTATAAAGTTCTCCGCCATTTTGAAATTTAAAAAACTGACATTGGACTCTAAATCAGCGACTTCAGTTTTTTTTAATCACTGATTTTAGTAAGTTTAGTGGTTATATCTAAATTTATTGTTTCAATTTTTGCTGCAAATGTTAAAGGAATGATAAAAAATAAAAAAATAGTTTCGTTCACTAAATCTAGTGTATAATTATCATATTCAAACAAATCGAGGTTCACAAAGGCTAAAAATTTTTGTAATGTTAGACTCTCAATAAAAAGATTAAAACCTAAATATTTTTTACTGTTTAATGTGAAAAAAAGTACAAGTTACTTAAGTGTCTAAAAAATAAAAATCATCAAAATTTTCATGAAATTTGATCTTTAATCGACTGTAACACTCTTAATTTTCATTAAATCTTAAACTATGACATATGGATCGAAAGGTAATTTAATTATCTTTACAATGACACCCTATTAATTATATTTTGACATTTATATTTATGTTAAAAATGAGAAAACACTACATTTTTAGCGTATTTATGGTTCAAAAGCTCTAAACCACGGGTTAATATTAAAAATTTTTATTTCCAAATATTGTGTTCTTATTTTTACACAATTTGAAAGAATTTTAGGGGATGAGACCCAATAAAAAAATTTTTTTATTTTTTGGGACACCCTAGTACATATGCGTCCTGAGAGGTATATTACAACAAATGTTTCATTTACTTTTCAATGTACTGTTTTTGGAAAATAATGTAAATACAATGTAATATTGAAATAAAAATTAAAATCTGTAATTTATTTATTTCTAGATCTACATTAATAGTAGTTTACAGTTTCGATATGAGTGTGGATGACATTGGTAAATATAAATAATTAACAAACCTTAATAATTTTACAAAAATAAAAAATTAATTTACTGTTTTGTAATGTGAATTAATATCATAAATTGCCGCTTTTACCCTTGTCGCAACAGAGTTTTTGCTTTATACCAGCCCCTTCTGCTCACCATTTTCAAAACATTATAAAAGCCTTACACTCTCTCACTTTTTAACGCTCGATGGTAAAAATCAGGACAAGATTTAGATAATTTACGTTACTGTCGTTTTTAGCCCTACATTCTGATGCGTCAACAGAGTTATTGTTATATACAATCCTCCGGTCCTTATTTTGTCAATTTTATTCATGTTTATAACACACAGGACCACAAAATTTTTCTTAAATGAAGTATTGACCGGACCATATTTTTTGTTTTTTGGGTCGCTGATTTCGAATCCAAACTCAGTTTTATGCTATCACGTGAAGTTTCTTTAAAATGTCGGATCCAAAATGGCAGTCGAATTTTTTAAAAATTTACCAAATTTGCTTGAAACTTGTTACTCTGTAGTTTTTTGGGGTCACTAAATACGTATTTCACCTTAGTTTTTTAAAATTCAAAATGGCAGATCCAATATGGCTAACGAATTTTTAAAAAATTAATCAGATTTTGAATTTTTAAAACTAAGGTGAAACTCGTACTCAGCGACCCCAAAAACCCTTAAGTATAACGTTGCAGGTAAATCCAATAAATTTTTTAAAAATTTGTCAGCCATATTAGATCCGCCATTTTGAAGTTTTGAAAACTATGTTAAAATTCGTATTCAACAAACCCAAAAAACCCCGAGTAACAAGTTTCAGGCGAATTGTGTAAATTTTAAAACAATCGACGCCATATTGGATCCGCCATCTTAAATTTTGAATATTTACGAGTTTTTTTAATGTTTAACATTATATAAAGTTTTTTCAGTGTGTTAAAGTTTTTTCGAATAGAATCTTCTGTTTATTTTTATTTATATCTTGTTTACAGTCAGTTTTTGCGATTTCTATTAATTTGTGAAGAAACCTGACGTGATGGCGCACGCGCCCAGGGTTAGGTGTGTGAAGTTGGCACAGCAAATGCGAGAAATGACAAATTTAATATATGGAATCGTTTGATGGTCGTTTGATAGACTGCTTTGGTCGTTTGATAGATAGTTAAAAATAGAAAAATATGATGTTTTTAAAAATGTGGTGCTAACTTCAAGACGGCACAACAAAATACTAAATTATTATAAAGTTAGATAATAAAACGTTTGATGGTCGTTTGATAATGTTTGATAGCCAAATAATAACGTTTGATAGTCAAAAATATGTCAGAACCCTACTAAAAATAAAATCACAAAACAACAGAAATTTAGTCAGAATCTCTGATGATTTTAGACTGCATTTGTTAAGATTGCAGACATAGAACGTCAGGCTTGACGATGCGTTAATAACCACCTGAGCTTTTAAGTTATCTGACAGAGGAGACGTAAAATAAATAAAACGAATAGCAGCACCGCACCTAGATTTCGATGCCAGTAGGTCAAATGTTTTCGTCGGCTCAAGATACATTTTGGTTTGGCTAAATCGATGGCTGGTTCGAGTTAAAACAAAACCAAAACAAGCAGTAATGGATTATTCAAGAGCTTTATTAGAAGCGGTCTGTTTATCTTTTAATCAGTGTTCGATTAAAGATTATATTCGAGACTGTTTTTATTTCTGACAGAACAAAAAAGTGGAAATCGTCCTGCAGCCACGTTTATAAGAATTGATGTTGCTCATTTTATACACATTTTTTGTCGCTTGAAATGTTTTCCGAAAAACAATATACATTAGTGAAAGATTTTCTTGTTCGTTACATTGCACTTTTAGTTTCTTACGAAGATTTTCATAAATTTGAAGAAATTTTAATTTCAACCATGATCGTCTCAATTCACCGTTGTGACGGAGAAGACAGTAATGGAATGCCATCTTCTGCAGAAAATGCAAGGATAAAACTAAAGAAATGTATTGCAACAGAAAAGCACCTAGCAATGAAATTAATACCTGATGAAGAGAGTGAAAAACTTCAAGCTTCAACGAGAAGACTGGAATCGATTGACATTGGTCCCAAAAAGGAAAACTGTTTTATTTATGAAGAACCTGACGTCGATGCGAATGTTTACGAGTGGTTTAAAAAAATCAAGTTGAGAGTAGAAGAAGGAATGAATACAGTCCATTCACGAATGAATCCTTACTGCCTGCCGAAATCCGACAACCATCTTTGTGTGCTAGCACCAGAACTTATATTATGGACAGCTGTCATGTGCAAAAAGTTTAAATCGCCATACATAAGAGCTTCCTCTGCTGCAGTTAAAGGGGATTTCAACGACATTAAGAATGTCCTTTCGATTCCCTAGCAGAAATTTTAGCACAGGGTGCGCATGACTTCTCAGAATATTTAAATCACATGAAAAGTTCTGAGAATTCGTTTCTTGGATTCATTGCGAATTATCTTAGTTCAGGAGCAGTTGGCAGGCGCAGATCCAGGGGGCACAGTGACATGAACCCCCCCCCCCCCCAGTATTCAAACTTCCTGGAATTTTTTAAATAAAAATTTCATTCATAATAGATCATCAAGCTAGCGTCTAGCAGATTCCCCCCCCCCCAAGAACCTTGTCTGGATCCGCCCCTGGCAGTTGGAAAAGTATATATACAGAAATGCTTAATTTTAAAGGACTTCAAGGTTCCTCAAAATAAAGTAGAATTAACTGAAGAACTCCAAATTTCATCACCGCGCTTATTACGATCTTTCAGTGTCTTTTGCTGCGTCTTCGATATGTGGACATTCTTAACGGAAAATGAAGCCAGCTTATATAACTTAAAAGAATGCGAATGTAGCTTTGTTATCAATCAAGAGATTCCTATTTTGTATATAAATCACAAAATTATAGCACAGAAAGAATTTAAAGCCATAGGAGAAGCTATTTTAAATTTAAATTCAAATTTTGAAGAGACTTGTTCAAAGAAAGACTGTACTCGCAAACCAAAAGTGCAAATGCGATTGAATGAGCACATTCTAATCGAAGCAAAAGTCAGGGATAGTGCTAAACTCTCAAAATCATTGTGTTGCAAATTGAGAGATTTTCCAATCTATCTCTCTATTCTTAATCAAAAACTTAGGTACGCATATTTATTTATTCATTTATTTAATATATAAACAGGACAAGCCCTTTTGTACAATTGTACTTATAAGAATAAATTTAATTACAATAATTTTTATTTTAACAACATACATCTAGGCTGCCTAAATATTATTAAAATTTCGTAATATTTTACGTAATGCATATAATAATTTGAAAATTTTGTATTCGACAAGAAATTAATTAAAATGTCAATTACTATTTTTTATTAATTATTCTGTTACATAGTCCTCAAATGGTACAATTTTTTTAGCAATGAAAAATATCTATAAGAAAACAAATTTAAAATATCGTATAAACAATCTTATTATAATAGACATTATTTCAGGTTGGTAGAAATTGTTACACACAATGGTGTAATTCACGGTGTTGAAAAATTGACGGGACCTGGCAATTACACAACGATTTGGATAAAAAATTAAAAATCTTAAGATCATAACAGCACTGTTAAAAATTTTTGTTCCAAATTTTATACAAAAATGTTTGAAAAAATTATCATATACAATTTTGGAAAACTAAAACACACATTTTTAAATTTAATACAAATTAAATATGTGGACCATTCCCCTTTTTTACTTCTTCTAAATTTCTAAAGATTCAATATCTTTAAAATTCTTTACCAACCGATTCATAGTATTCTTTACTTTTTGTCTCTTCACGTTTCTGTTAAATTTATGATATGTATTAAGATGTTTAAGAAATATTTAAACAATACTTTATACACAGAAGATTTTTTATGGAAAAATATTTTTCTATTGAATTTAGCAGTTTTTAAATTTTAATCTGTACAAAATAACTAACTATATTAATTAATTATATTATATCATCCAAAAAGCTGTTTTCCTCTTAACAAGTTTTGTCAAATTTAACTAATTAAACTGATTAAAAAAAATTTTAATTATTTCAATATTGCCGAAAATGTATTTATTTATAAATAATGTTTTAAACTGATTATACAGAACTATTAAACACATATGTTTGAAGCAATTTCGTATAAAAACTCAAAAAAATTTCAATTTAGTACTTTTCAATGAAAAAGTTATCAATTTGCCTACAATATTTTAAAACATATGTGTATTGAATTATTTTACAGATAAATTTTTTAATTTTTCAAACACTTTGTTATGAAAAGGTTGTAAATTTACATATTTTTCAAACTTATGTATTTGAAGTTAATCCATACAAAAATTTTTGAAAATTTCAAACACTTTTGTTTAAAAATATTGTAAACTTGCAAATCTTTCAAACATATGTATTTGAAGTTAATCCATACAAAAATTTTTGAAAATTTCAAACACTTTCGTTAGAAAATATTGTAAATTTACAAATCTTTCAAACGCGCGTTTTTGAAATTATTTCATATACAATATTTGTAAATTTTTAATCACTTTTTGTATAAAAGTATTGTAAATTTACAATCTTTTTTAACAGTGAGGGATATTTTATTCCACAAGCGTTAATTTATGTAAAAGTTTACGAAAAATAGTAGTTTAATACAAACAGATCAAAAATTTCTAACTTGATTTAAACAATAAAACTGTTCTATAAAATTTCTAAAAATTGAAAATACATTTTCAGTGACTTCATACTCTACAATCTAAAAGTACAGTAAACTGGGGCTATTAGGAACAGATTTCAACTTTAAAGTCTTGCAACTTTTTTGTGTATTGAAATATTGACTTAATTTTTTGTTTCTTTTTTTGATCTTGGCGAGCACATTGAAGGGTTAAATAATTGCCTTGATCAAAGCTGGAATTTTAAACAAAAAAAAAGAAAAAGACGCATTTTTTCGAAATTATAAAATGGGGCTATTAGGAACAAGGCGGTAAAAACCATTAGAAAACGTAGTTTAAATTAAAGAAGTTATTTTTTATTGCTCGAAAGCAAACACAGAATATAAAACAAATGTAAAAACAAAACTAAAAGAGCGAATGTGTGTTTTAAACGTTGCTGGTATCATAGTAGAGGTCGATGATGGAATCACTAGTCGTTTTTTGTGACTTGTCGGTACCAACACTCTTTTACAATTTCGAAC
Organism: Leptopilina heterotoma; assembly: GCF_015476425.1. NCBI lineage: Eukaryota > Metazoa > Arthropoda > Insecta > Hymenoptera > Figitidae > Leptopilina > Leptopilina heterotoma. The sequence continues at coordinate 720,906 of NW_025111098.1, read as the reverse complement.
CATCTTTGAACACTAAAAACCAAATTAGGTGATAAAAAACAAAAGAAATTACGAAAAACTTACGTTTTGACAACACACTTTAACAATTCGGAAGAAATAATTGTGTACCTTATATACCCGCCGTTTGTGAATTTTGGTTTTTGTTTCTAAAATCTTACTGTAAATACAAAATAAACGTATTTATTACTTAGTGAACTCAATAAAGTTTACCATAAGAAATCCTATTAATAAAAAACAATCACTTCGAGATGTTAAAAATGAAACAACTTACATCAGCAATCAAATGTTTTCCACGTTTGAAACTTCACTAAAACACATTAAGTCTCTTACAAGCTACTATTGTTCACAAAATATTTAATAATCACAATTATTACATTGAAAAGTGTTGCCAGTTACCGCAGCAACAATTTTTCAAAAGCAAGTAACACAGTTTATCGATAAACGGCGCCGATAGCATCAACTCCACCCGAAAACAGAATTTTGTTCCTTATAGTCCCGGTGTTCCTAATAGCCCCAGTTTACGGTACTGTTAAGTATGAATTCTAGTTAATATAAAAACGAAATTTTATGTAAATAAAGCTTTATGAAAGAAAAATTAGAAAATTAATTCTATATGACGACTATCAAACGGTTTTAGGATACTATCAATCATAATTGAGGGAGGAAGAATAATTTCCAAAAAGAAAATTAAAAAAATGTTAATTTGTCCAACGCCTTCGGGGTAATGGGATCATTGTTCACTAGGCACCAGTCGACGCCCCCCGACTATAAAATGTTTATTCAAATCTCCGTGCAATAAAATGTTAACTCAGAAATTCGTGCTGTATAATTGTTTTTAAAAATTTCATGCAATATAATGTTAACTCAAGTTGCATTCAATAAAATGTCAATTCAACCACCAGTGCAATATAATGTTATTGAAAATACTAAAAGTTTTATTTCTAGCCTTTAAATTATATGAGGTTAAAGAAAAACATAATTAGTGAATTTTTCTTGCGAAAGTGAAAAAGTTATGTTATAAATATTTTTTACTTATACTAAATTAATTAGGAAAATGAAAGAATAAAATTTATTTAATTCTAACTTTGAAAACTATTTTTATTAAAATTATAAATAGTTAAAAATATTAAAATTACTTTAACAGTCCCTTTTTTGAATTTAGTTTTCCATTTTGTAGCAGTTTTTAACGCTGTACATATATAATAACTCTTTTTTTCAACCAATTGGTCTGCTGAAGTAAAACCAAACTGTTTGTCTAAAGAGTGGAAAACTATGCAGATATTTCACCATAAAAAAATAATCTTTTATTCACCATTCTGCATTACTGACTTTTTTTATAAAAACTTAACCCATAAATAAGGAACTATACGAATATTATTGTGCTGTCAACAGTTGCAACTTCAATCTATTTAAGTAATTTAATAAATAAATTAATAATCTAATTTAACCTCATACAATTTAAAGGCTGGAAATAAAAATTTTAGTATTTTAAATAACATTGTATTGCACTGGTGGTTGAATTGACATTTTATTGAATGCAACTTGAGTTAACATTATATTGCATGAAATTTTTAAAAACAATTATACAGCACGAATTTCTGAGTTAACATTTTATTGCACGGAGATTCGAATAAACATTTTACAGTCGGGGGGCGTCGCAGTGGAGAAATGTACTATATTCCTCCACTGGCCGTTTGTCCAGTGGAGAAATGAGCGAATAAAAGACTAAAGGGTACATAATTTGTATATTGTATATAACATTAGGTAAAAAATACTATTTAGGTTTTAATTATTCTATTGAAAACACAGTTACTAACACAAAACTACTTACTAATTAACTTACTAATTTAGTTACTAACTTACTAACATAGTTACTACCCATCTTGTTAACTTAGTTACAAACTCACTAACTAACTTAGTAACTCATCATAACCTACTTACTAATATAGCGACTAATTTACTAACTTTTGAGTTCGAGAACATCTAGGCGAACATGCACATGTTCATGCACAAGTTCGTGTGTGTATAACTTTGACTGGTTCATGTTCATGTGCATGATCATTCAAATACTTTAAAGGCTGCGCAGTAGTTTTCTAAGTGTTTTACAGCTGCGCAGTAGTTTTTTGCAACTTCAGTCAGAGATTTCTTTTGATTATAACTAAAAATTTTCTTAAATTTTTTAACCTAAAAACAACGGTTTTTTAATACACACACGAACATGTGCATGAACAGGTGCATGTTCGCCTAGATGTTCTCGAACTCAAAAGCCACTCAAGAATGTACATGTGCATGTTCTTGTACACGTTCTTGTTCATGTTCTTTGTTCCAATTTCTTGTACAAGTTCACTTGCTGATCTTGTGTAGGTTCGGGTCAATGTTCCTGTAACTGATCTTGTGCAAGATCGTGTACACGATCTTGTACAAGATTTTTCAGTTGGGTAGTTACTAACTTAGTTACTAATTTTTATTTAACTAACTAACTTACTAAGTTACTAATTTACTAACTATCTTAATATCTAATTTACTAAAGAATTTACTAACTTTAAACTAACGATCGAGCATAGTTACTAACTAATTTACTAACTACCATTGTTACTAACTATGCTGCTACCTTGGCCGGTTTTCGCCGGCCTGGCGAAAAATTTATTTATTTATATATTATCACATTAATGAATTATGCTTTTACAGCACAAATGGTATTGAATGCGATGAACTATAAAACAGATCCCTGTGATGATTTCTATGATTTCGTTTGTGGTGATTGGAATAAATCTATTCAATTACCTGATTATTATTCTGTTTGGAATATTCACGAAATTTCAAAGGATATCATAATTAATAAGATAATAATATTTAATAAGATTAATAAGATATAAGATATAAGATATAAGATATAATATAAGATTATAAGATATAAGATTAATAAGATATAATTAATAAGATTCGAGGTAAATCAAATCAAATTTTATTAGATTTGTGTTGACCCCCACAGCACCAAAAGATGCCTAAAAATTTATATAATTTAAATTTTAAAAAATTAATTTAATTATTTCAATTTTCCAATTCAATAAATATTCAGCGTAAATATTTCCTGAAAATTTAAATTTAATTTTTGTGTAAATCTATGTGCCGGTCGGCTTAAGGTCTGCCATTTGTGTTATAGAACTGGCCTTTAAGTTCTCCCTACTTCGAGAGTGAGTTAAGCAATGGAATGAATGTAAATGTAACGAGAAAAGAAGAAGAAGAGTGACCTTACTTTAGTTTGAGACTCTCAATGATCGACATTTTTGTCGAATACTTTTATAAAACAGGTGTGAGAATAATTTTTAGTTCCAAGTTTATACGAATAAATTACTGTTGTTAATGTTAATTCTTGAGGTTATTCATTCGGTCTAATGAGGAACAACCTTTAATTGGCAATCTAATTGTTAATTTCCCACCACACTGGTGACCTTCCGACGCGAGTTGCTTGGAATATTCATAACCTCGCAACACGCACATTTCACATTCAACTTAATCTGAAAATATCTGGGTAACGCCAATCCATCTGAGCATCATTCGCCTACTGATTGATGAGAGGATTTTTTTCTGTTCACACCCAATATAATTTTTTGGATGCTATGATTTATCTACATTTTGTAGATTTTTGTCTACATAACCACACTTTCAACATGTACTTTCGCCATCTTTAATTCTCTAACGACAATCGACTTCAATAGTTTTTATCGTCAAACTTTCCACCGACAATGCTGGATATTGACCATATTCTTTGCTGAGACAACTCTTTACTTACCATTTTTCAACTCGGATGACCTTCGATGCAGCTGTGCCAGTCAGTTATTTGGTTCGAGGGTGAGACTTTAAACATTAAACGCCTTCAAAATTTACGCATGGGCACATTTTTATGAGCCCATGCAAAAGACCGTCTAGTGCTTTTTGGGCAGCTCCACTCAATATGGTCTTAAAGAAGGATGATCAGTGGCGACCATGCGGTGACTATCGTATAGGCTCAATTCTGTGACGGAGCCGGATCGTTATCCGGTCCCTCATTTACACGATTTTTGTGTTTAGCTCGCTGGTAAATCAATCTTTAGTAAACTCGATTTACATATGGCCTATAACCAGATCCCAATCGCTCCAGAAGATGTTACAAAGACGGCTATTATCACGCGGTTTGGACTCTTCGAGTTCACTATGATGACATTTAGCTTAAGGAATGCTAGTCAGACTTTTCAACAATACATATCTCAAGCTCTTGGGGACTTAGATTATGTATACGTATACATCGACGATATTCTCATTGCCTTAGCTAATTTTGTTGAGCATGAGAATCATCTCGATGAAGTTTTTGCCGACTGAATATTTCGGTTTACGCGTAAATGTCAGCAAGTGTAAATGCGGACAGAGCGAATTGGAGTTTTTGGGCCATATTGTTAGTCATCAAGGTTTTCGACCTACGCCTGAAAAGGTGGAAGCTATTAAATCTTATCCGAGACCAAAAACCATTACCGAACTATGTCGCTTTTTGGGTTTCCCTAATTTTTATCGTCGAAGTATTCGTTATGCGGCTCACCTATGGATCATGAGTTTCGTTATTGCCTGACGATGATTGATCGTTTTTCTAGATGGCCTGAGGCCGTTCCCATAAAAAATATTGAGGCTGCTACAATCGCACACGCATTCACGAATACCTGAATTTCGAGATTTGGAACACCCCAAACGGTGACGACCGATCAGGGCACCTAATTCGAATCCAGGCTATTCACTGCCCTGCTTCAATTTTCCGGATGTCGCAGAGTTGGTTCTCCCGGATGATTTTGCTTCAGATTCGTATTCATTTCTTAACGAATTTAAGACCCACATGCGCGAGGTCAAACCGGTGCCTGTCGATCACCACCACAAGCGCAAGATTTTTGTTTACAAGGACATGTCTACTTGTTCACATGTTTTCGTTAGACTGGTTCGAGCTCTTAAGAAATCTCTTCAATTTCCTTACGCCGGACCTAATCGAGTTGTTAACCGCTCGTCTGACCGCGTCTTTGAGATTAATGTTGATGGTTCATTTAAACAAATATCAGTTGAGAATCTCAAGCCAGCATATTCTGTCGTTGATTCGTCGGAAATTGCTGAATCAAGTTTGTCATCAACAATACCTGTTAATTTAAATTTCAATAAAAACAATCCTTCTGAATTTGTTGAATCAGGTTTGTTGTCGTCAATTCCTGTTAACATTGAATTTAATAAAAGTGATTCAACGTGTTCTCCGGGATTTTCAAAGAGTGAATTTAGTGATCCGTCGAAGGTCTCCAGACGTGAAAGTCAGGTCTGCCATTTGTGCTATAGAACTGGCCTTTAAGTTCTCCCCACTTCGAGAGTGAGTTAAGCAATGGAATGAATGTAAATGTGAGTGACCTTACTTTAGTTTGAGACACCCAATGATCGACATTTTAGTCGAATACTTTTATAAAACAGTTGTGAGAATAATTTTTAGTTCCAAGTTTATAAGAATAAAATACTGTTGTTAATGTTAATTCTTGTGGTTATTCATTCGGTCTAATGCGGAACGACCTTTAATTGGCAATCTAATTGTCAATTTCCCACATCTATTTAGGCCAAAATAAAATTTTTAAATGTTTAAATTTAAATATTTGTCACATTAATTTCTTAATTACTTCTTTTTAATTATAGATATTTTAGAAAATGAAAACATTCATTCTCATAGGCGATTACTTTCAATGGAAAGGAAATATTTTCATGCATGCATGAATGTTAGTAAGTATCATTAAATAAATATATCAAGAAACAAATAGCTGCACAAAGTAATTGTGTTCAGAAGTAAAGAGTGTTCCATATATTAAGTCATAAAGTTCAAACAATTTGTGACAATCTGCAGAAAAAATGTCAGTAATGTATGTAATAGAGTGCGACATTGGGATTTATTTAAATAACTTTTTTAATTAACAAAATAAGAAAAATGTTGTTAAAATTTTTGAAGCGTCTCGTCTTTATGAATTTTTAGCAAAAAAGTAAACTTAATTATCTTGGACCGTTTAAAAGATATGAACATTTAAACAATTTTGAGCAATTGTTGTAACTTTTAAATAAACAATTGATTTTACTTAAAAAATTGATTTTCTAAAACTTTAGACCAACAAATGTAATACTACCAAGTTTACTAATCTAGTGGTTATAACTAAAATTACCTTAAAAATCAAAATTTAAAAAAATGCATTACTGTGTTTCAACTTAGAAAATGTGATGAAAGATATGTCTATGTAAGATCTGAAGAAATGTAAAAAGGGCGTCCAAAAGACGTCTTTAAGACGTACTTTAGGCGTCCCTGTGCCCACTGGGTTATTTTAAGACAAAAACTAAAAAAAATCGGTGGAGGAATACTGTAATTATATTGATTTTTATTGTTATTTATTTATTATAGCATACTCGCTAGAAACAGAAGGATATTTATACCAAGCTATGGTTCGAGGAAGCGAGGAAGCAGGTCCTAATTGGCAAAATGTGGCTGAATTCTATGCTAATAGAATTGGTGAAATTTCTCTTTTTCATGTTACACTAGGACCTAACAACGAATTGGAAGTAAGATAACGTTTTGTCGTTTAAATTTAAAACAGAAAAATTTAATAATAAATTAAGAACTTTAAGTTAACTTTGACGTAAGATTTTTGTATTATCTTAAGAAGTGTTATTTTATTTTAATAAAATTAGAATAATAATATTGTAACTATATCCCCTTTCATTAGACATTTGAAATTAAAAAGAAAAAAAACATTTTATTTAGATTCTTAGACCATCCCAGACGGTATCAAACCTATTGGCATTCCAGGCCATAAGTGGATTTATTGATATATATTTGGCAAATCAGAACGGTGCTTTATGGTTTCATGAAATGCGAGCAACTGATGATATGTTTAAGAGAGATTTTAAACGTTTTGTACAGCTTATGTCAGAGGTATTATGATTTTTGATGAGTTTGATACTTTATTCGTATATTTATAGATATATTTACTTGTGTAAAGTTTCATTATTCTAAGTTTTATATTTCAGTCTTTTCACTGAAAACTAATTTATATAATTAATTTTAAAGGAAGTACATGATATAGAATGGCCATTGATTCCAGTTAATATTGGCAGATTTCAAGAAATGTATGATGAATCTTGCCTCTCTCCAAATTCTGTAACGCAGGTAACTGTAAATGTTTTTAGCTTTGGTTCTTTGTTTTACAGAAAATTAATTAATTTTGGCGACTATGGTAGTAGAAAATTTGACAACTTTCTTTTATATTTCTCAGATAAATTGGTTACATTTTCTTAGAATACTTGCGGGTCAGTCTGGTGACATGCTCACAAATTTGCACACCATATATATTGATTGGTCATATTTGAAAAAAATGTGTAAAGCATTAAGTTCAACATCAAACGACGTAATTGGTAATTGTATTTCTTGCAATTAGCACAACATTGGTATTAAGGTCACTTTCTGGTTCAGATTGGTCCAAAAATTTAATTGGTAGAAAAACACACTTTTCATGACTTATTAACAGTTCATTATATTGTACCGATTCAGATCAACGTCAAAAAATATACCATTTGAGGCTGAAGTCCCATGACAGCGTTTTGCGTTGCGTTTTGTAACTAGGCAATGAGTGCAAATAGAGCAAACATATATCTCTATCTCTCTCACACTCATGGCCTAGTTGCAAAACGCAACGCAAAACGCAGTCATGGGACTCCAGCCTGACGCCTTTTCGACGATGCAAAAATTTGTTTTTTAGGTTATCTGTACAACTCACTGTATTTTTTCATAAAATAATAATTTATTTTACGCTTTGATAATTATTATTATTAGATGATTTTATACTCTTAGTACTTTCATATTCTTTACATATTTTAAATTCATCACCAACATACAGATGATTTTCAAACAGATCCGTGAAAACTAATTTCTCCTTGGGTGATAAAGAAGGAAATTTTTTCGAAAACTTACTGCACTTATGGCAGATTAAATGAAAAATTATCAATAGATTTTTATTATTTTTTAATAAAATAAGAAACGTACATTATGTACTAACAAAAAATTGTCTTTACTTAATTACGTTTTCTGTAAAAGAACTATAAAAAAATTCTCAGAATTGCATCTTGTCAACAAAGAAACAGAAAATTCATGGGGTAAAATGAATTGAGTCATTTTTATTTGCTGAATGGATAAATTTGTTATTTTACATTTTTTAAAAATATTTTCAGTACTATGTATTCCTTGCTTAATTCAAACAGTACAGTAGGTTGCAAAAATGCCTTCCTAGTAAAAACGTGTCGCACTCATATGTTCCCATGGAAACATATGAGTGCGACACGTTCAAACTAAGAAGGCATAATTGAAACCTACTGTACAAGTTTCAAAAAAATATTAATAGTTTTCATTTATACTATTAAAAAATGCAATAAAAATGTAAATAAAAACATTTTTAACTATTGGTCATATTTTGCTGATATATCTGGAATTTATTTAATTTAACATTTTATCAGAGCCTTTTACATCAAAGATTTTAATATTTTCTGTTTAAAATCTAATTAGGGGAGGATGGGGCAAGGATAGTTAGGTAAGACCTTTTCGGATCTAGCGGCCAAACTTGATTATGTATCTGCAAATGAAAAGTATTTTTGGAAAGCCTGGTTATTTGGCTATAATTTTGCTGTACATTATTTTACTGTAGACTCAAATCCCTACGAGATACGAATGAAAAAGTAAACAAAAATTAAGGGGATAGTTAAAAGAATTCGAATGCCAAAAATGTTATAGAAAATCAGTAAATTTTTGTTTTTTTTTATTTTACTGGTTTTAGACTATTCAATATTGATATCCCAAGTATTAAAAATATGTATGGAACATTTTCTGAATTGCAATTATTATATTAAAATTCATCTGAACTAGAATCAGAAGTTTAAACAATTTTTTTCAGACGACCACCAATTTCTTGGTCATAAGCTTCGTTTTCCGTATATAATTACGCACCATTATGTATATCAACCTAAAAAGAACAATTAAACACTTTTTTAAAATTTTCAATGGTATTAACACGCTTTTACCGTGCCGTATTATCTCTAACTATCCTTGCCCCATGAGTCCATATTTCAGTTTTTTCTAAATTTTAAGGAACGACGTGAATTAATTTGAAAATAAATACGATATTCGTGTTTAGCAGGAAATTCCACTCCGGAAAACATTTTACGTAAAAAATATTCTGAAATTCTAATGTAGAAAACAATATGATAAACATTACGTTGACATTTTAGCAAAACAGACTTTTTTCAAAAATAATCTCCCAACTTCGCAAATGGTGACAGATTGACTTGCAATTTTTACAATCATCTTTTAGTGTTAAAACGCGAATATACTATGAATTACGCGATTTTTGAGCAAGCCGTCTAAGCATAACAGCAACTAACTATCCTTGCCCCTTAACTATCCTTGCCCCATCCTCCCCTAATATTAAAAAATAATAATAAAACTGTCTCACGTCAAAAAAAATTTGGAATGATAACTAAAATCGAATGACCAACTTCTCGTCATTGTACAGACAACCTGACAACAAATTTTTGCTTCGTCGAAAAAGCTTTCTTCCTCTGTAAAAAAAAGTATTGGGAGGTACGGGATTCCGCATTGCGAGTGCCAACCTGACAATGTGGTATTCGCGAAATACCGCATTGGGTGCCGGGGTGAATACGGAAATCAAGGGGTCCCAATGCGGTGCAAGTTTTAAGCTTAAAAAAAGAAAATACTTGACAGGAGTAAATAATGAAAGGCAGTGGAGAAAAATGCGAGTTAAAGGAATAAGAAAATACTAATAGTGAGTGTAAAATTGAAACTTTAAGAAAAAAAGTTTAGATGAACTGTAAAATATGGGCCCATTGCGGCATAGGCTGATTTCAATGCGCCACAGGAAAAGCAACTTTGACTGGTTTGAATGACATGAAATAGGTCAACAAAAATTTTCTAACACATTTGTCTCCGTACACAGACACTTGTCACTAAATCTGCCAACGTACAATTGGTAAGCATCTTCTAAATTAAAATAATCAAAAATATTGTTTAGATTTATGCAGAAACGCGGTTATAAAATAAAAAACTGGAAAGTAATGTAATGCAAATCATATGTCAGCTGGGCCACTGTGTTCGCTCTGCTTGCTTCTGACTCATATTTGACAGTTCAACTTACCTTCTTTTCTTAAAGTTTCATTTTTACATTCACTATTATTATTTTCTCATTCCTTTAACTCGCATATTTATCCACTGACACTAATTATTTCCTCCTGTCACGTATTTTTGTTTTTTTAAAGCTTAAAACTTGCACCGCATTGGGACCCCTTGATTTCCGTATTCACCACGACCCCAATGCGGTATTTCGCGAATACCGCATTGGCAGGTTGACACTCGCAATACGGAATCCCGTACCTACCAATACTTTTTTTACAGGGTCACCATTCGCTCGAAAGGGTACGCTTTTTACTGCTCAGAAATCGCACCGAAGGGCCTGTTTTTCGTTGTTGATATGAATTGGTACACTCTTCCTCCCAAGCGACGAGCAATACATTTTAAAGTGATATAATATATATCTTTTAGTTCGATATTTGCAGTTTAATTTTGAAGTAGATCAAAACATATTATTTTATGTTAACGGGCTGTTGGCAAATATGGGGTATAATGAAAGGTATGTATTAGAGTATTTATTAGAAATAACGCACTTTCTTACACTGAAATAGATTAAAGTTTTTTAAATTTTGAATTTTATTATTCGAGGAAGTTTGATTTACAAATTATTAAAAAATTATTTTTAAAAAACAAGTTTTAAGAACGTTTGATGGTCTCTGAAATTTCTATAAGTTATGTGCGAACTACAGTTATCGCCCTCTGCGAACCGAACTGTTCGAATTTTTTCGCTTAGTTCGAATGTCGAGAATTCGACATTTCGGCGCCCCAAAACCAAACAAAACTCGGTTCGAATCGAATTTTGCACAGCTTTAGAAAATATACTTAAAAACGAGAATTTTGAATTAATCTGAATACACAAATTTACCTCATATAGAATTTTAAGATGATTCACATTTTAGGCAAGTTAAAACCTATGAAATTGGCTGGTTTTAATAAAAAATTTAGGGGGAAATGGGTCAAAAGTACTAAAAGATGGGCAAATATTATTTTTGAAATATCTTCTTTATTTTCAAACCAATCCAATCAATTTTTTATTTTGTTGTCCGCCATATTGGATCCGCCATTTTGAATTTTGAAAAGCTAATGTCAGATTCTTAATCAGCGACCACAAAAACTCCAGAGTATTATGTTTCAATTCAATCCAATCAATTATTTATTTTGGCGTCCGCCATATTGGATCCGCCATTTTGAATTTTAGAAAACGAATGTCATATTCGTAATCAGCGACCTCGAAAACCCCCGAGTAACCGGTTTCAGGAACATTTAAGAAGTTTTGAATTACTTTTTTTAAGTTGCGCATATATGCGTCAGCGACAGTCAACGGGTCAAACTGGCGAGTGACATATTTGTTGGGTGATAACTGTTTCTCGCACATAATCTAAAAATTTAAGAGACCATCGAACACATACTTAGAAGTGTGCAAAAGTGTACTTTTCTGCACACTTTTTTGTATTCAGTATATATACACTATAATCAACATAAAATTATATTTATTGATTAAAACAGTATAAAAATTACATTTTTGGTAAACAGGTGTTACACAAAGCACTGTGTACACCTTATGCGGAATGTCACTTTTCCGCACTTGGTGCATAATGTACTATCGTTTTGAATTTAATATAATATTTTTTATATAGAAATTATCTTCTAGAAGATTCTTTAAATTTGGAAATTTACATTTTTTAACATTTAATATGAATCTTTTTCAAAATAGATCGTATAATTGCATTCTCAAAATGCCATTATCAACAGGGTATTATAATGTTCTGTCGTCTGAGGAAAATATTTCTCCCAAATTTTCTTATGTAAGTTAAGATATGTGTACGTGCGTGATGAAAGGCCTACTTTGTCACTATTGAATTTCTGTATAAATATTATCATTATCTTGATTAGACGTTTAGCACATTGAATAGACTGGAATCCTCTAGGTGAAAAATTTGCAAAGTTTTGTACGGATTCAATTATGAAAGCACCTAATTTAGAGAAAATTAAATTCAAATCATTCATTAGTTCCAATGTTAATTAAAAATTAAAAGTAGAGTACTAGAAGTTTTAATTACAATTACCAGTATGTCACTTTTCACGTGAATGTACACGCATATAACAATACCTTATTTATCATAATTAGAAATTTTTAATATTTACGATTTATTATAACTGCATTAGCTAACAAAATTACTTGATGTCATGAAATCGGAATTGAATGAACAAATTCAAAATAGTTGGTTTGAAGATGGTTTAAAATCTAAAGCAGAAACTGTTGTAAACGGAATTCATCTTTGGTTTAGTAATATGGGTTTTCCTATGACAAGAAGGGAAATAGAATCAATTTCATACAATGTAAGAATATACTTTATAGTAAAAATTTAATTCTAACGAAAAGTAAACATTCTAAATCTATTGAGTACGTTAATGTTGAAATTTTTACAGTTTGAAGTTGATAATACTGCTTTGGGAAATTTGATCAATTATAAAAGAGCTCAAACGGTGCACAAATTTAATCTCTTTTTAACTACCACGACAAAAAGAAGGTATAAATTTAATTTTTGGTTCTTAAATTCTTGTGTTGTATATTTTCACTTTTACATTAGGCGAGCAAAGTAGTAATTTTTCTTTAGATTTTGTAAGTAAATAAATATAACATATAATAACAATAAGAAACATATTTTTAATAGAAATAAAAGAGACATAGAAATGAATGCATTTTACATGCCTAGGAGAAATCTTATGGGTGAGTTAAATCAAAAAATGATACCATAGGCACATAAAGAAAGTGGGATACATTTTTTACAATATGATATTTGTTATATTCCAGTGATGTCGCCTGCATTCTTATTTCCACCCTTTTTCCATACAAATGCACCAGTGTGAGTTGTTTAGATATTTTTAATAAGGAAAATCATAAATGTGTATTATAATTTATATGTAAAATTTAATTTTAATAGAGCCTATAACTTTGGGCGATTGGGGTTTATAATTGGCCACGAAATTTCTCATGCTTTCGATTATAAACGTCTTATACCAATTTTAGGGTGTAAGTATATGTTTATATTTGCTATGTAATTGAAAAAAATATTAAAGTTCTAAGAACCAGAAAAAAAGTTATTCACGAGATTCTTTTGAACGAAAGCTTTTTGAAATATTAAACTGATTTAATAACAGTTGTACATTGTGCTTAGATAATGCTGAAAATGCAAGAGAGTTTTCTGAGGATCTACGTGATAAATTGGATTGTTTTACAGACCAGTTCGACGGTCTTAATATGGTGTGCATAATAAAAATTCCTTATTGGTTTACTTTTATTTAACATTATTAATGATACTGTAAAATTTGTTCGATTAATTGCAATTTCTTTGAAAAGGCTATATTTATATAATCTTATATTGAATGTTAAAATTTGTATTTTTTTAATTTAAAAATATTCTTTAAAACATTACAATGTAGGAAAGTGGTTATAATACTTTGATTGAAAATATTGCTGATACACAAGGATTGAAACTGGCATTTAGAGCAATGAGACGACTTATTATGGCATATCCACATATACAAGATCAAAGATTAGGAAATCTCGATGCTTTTCATACAAGAAAATTGTTTTTTATAGCCTTTGCAAATGTGAATATTACCACTTTATATTTTTAGAAACAAAGAAAAATTTATGTTTAGAATTTTTTTTAAATTAAACTGGTTTCTTCATGTAATACATTAAAAACTATGAATAAATAAATTTATAAAAATTGTTTTAAATGTTTTTGTAGCTTTTTTGTGAAAGTGGGGTAGACCCATATGTATCCGCAACTCATTCACCAGCCAAGTTAAGAGTTATTGGAACATTACAAAATATGAAAGAATTTGCAACGACATTTAAATGCGCTAGAGGACGACCAATGAATCCACGTGGGGAAAGATGCGACTTCTGGAAATACTAAAAATCTTTTTTCTAATTTTTTAGCTTTAATATAATTATAAAGCAGTGTTACCAGAAAGATATAAATAAAAAATGCTTGAAATTTACTTTATCTTACTTGCACGGAGAGAAAAAGTAAGCCTTTTTAATATGAAAATGGTTCACACTTTTCTAGCTCGAACTTTTACTACGCTTAAAGCAAGAATTCAACTGTTTTTAGTATGAGAATATTTCATAGTTAAAGAGAGTGTCAAACCTACTCTTATAGAAAGAAATTAACACTCGAAAAGCGCAGTAGCGCCACGCGAGAAACGTAAGTAACACAAGCCTACTACGATTGCAAGAGATTCATGCTTTTTCGGTATGTTACTCATAGAACTGACGCATGAAACTCCTCCAATCGTAGTAGGCTTGTGTACCTACGTTTATTGCTAGAATTTTCTAACTGAAATCGCGCGCGTGAAAGTTTCATGCATTAAACGTGCGCCTCTTCATACTATATTAAACGTTTACTTTTTCTCTCCGTGTGCATACTTAATTTAAAAAATTTCCTATAAATTGTTTCATATGGATGGGGCTTTCTCCACAATATTTTCATTAAAAAATTTTATTTTTTTAGTGTAGGAGTTATTCTTAGCTTGATGGTTGTTTAACGACATTTGCGCATCAGGCTAATTTCTTAAGGGGTTGTGCGCACGATGCGCACTGCAAGGGCCTGCCAGGGTTGTTTTGGGTCCTTGCTGTCAAGGGACCACACTGTCGTTGAGACCCCCTGCTAGAGCGGATCGTTTTTAGTTTCATTAATCGTGATCTTGTAACAGTACAATAAATTGTGAACAGTTGAATTAAAATTAAAAGTTAATAATAATTATTTATAACCTTATCATCTCTACAGATCAGAAGTGGGATACACACACGTGCTTGTGTATCATTAACTGTCAATCGGTTAATTGTGTAATAGAGGTGCAAAAAATAACGGGAACATTACTAAACACGTTAGATTTGTGTGTGAAAAGTGCTCCAGTGGAAGTTAAAAGTTAGTGACAATGCCTTCTAGCAGACGGAACCGATCCAGATCAGACAGGAGAGATGGACATCGGCGGGATCGTTCGAGATCTCGTTCCCGAGATAGGGCTTCACGGATTCGTGATAGGGTATCACGCATGCATGAACGGATGTCTCGTTCGCGGGAAAGATCATCGCACATACGTGATCGGTCCCCGCACAGGATGTCGTGGAATAGCAGCCGAGCGAGTGGTGAGTCCGATTTTGCGAGATTGACGGAGGTGCTATCAGGTATTGTGCAGTTAGGTTCGAGAAAGTCAAATAAATATATTAACGAGAAAATATTACCGGAGTTTGATCCGGCAAGTAGAGATTTGTCAGCATCAGAGTGGCTAGATAAAATTAGCATGTTTGGGTCAATGTATGATTGGGATGAGGCTTAAAAGTTATATATGGGCATATTAAAATTACGTGGTAACGCGAAAGCTTGGTTTGATGGGCTTAAAACGCCGCTGGTATCTTGGGAGGTTTTCGCGATATCACTGATAAGGCAATTTCCCGGAGAAGAGAATTTTGGTAAGCTGTTTGAATTAGCAGCCTCACATAAAACGACTTCGGGTCAAGATCTGCAAACGTACTGCTTTGAGAAGGTTAAGCGAATTAATAAATTAAAACTTGATATTCCGGAAAATAAAGTAGTCGAATTAGTTACATTTGGTATAACCGACGAGAATATTCGAATGAATGTAATGGCGTCGAAAAACAAAACTATCGCGGAGTTGAACCAATGCTTGAGCATGATTCCAGTAAGTAAAAAACAAGAGCCGAAAAGTCACACGGACTCTCGGTATTTAAACGATCGGAAACGCTCTTCGAATCGTGATGGCAATAAACAGCCAGCTTGTTTTAATTGTCAAAAGACGGGTCACATGAAAAAAGATTGTCCTGAGGCGACGCGAAAAGGGGAAAAACGGTCCGGTACCGAAGCGAACAATGAGACGGCGGGATCATCCGGTAATAAACCTAAGTGTACATTTTGTGGTGTTATTGGCCATGTGGAGTCCACGTGTTTTAAAAAGAAAAATTCCGAAGATAAAGAAAAGAAAAAAAAGGCATGACTAGCAGACCCTTCGGAAGAGTCTAGCTTATTGGTAATGCAAGTCGAGGGTACGGAAAAAATATGCAAACCAATTAAAACATGCCAGGTCGAAAAGGAGAAACGATCTTGTATTGTTGATTTAGGAAGTAAGTGCTCGATAATAAAAGAAAGTGTTGCTCGACACTTTAATTTGCCTTTAAAGAAAACAAGCAAGGTCCTTTCTGCTTTCAACCACGCCTTAGTTGTCCCTCTTGGGTATTCCAGGTTAAAATTGTTGGTCGATAAGATAACTTTTAAGGTAAATGTTTTTATTGTACCCGACAATGAACTGGCAACGGAAATTTTAGTGGGCCGGGATTTACTATCCAAAACAGGGACGGTCGCTATTACAGACGCCGAGGGGATTACATTTACTTTAAAAGATAAAATAAATAAAGCAAGTAAATTAGAGGTAAACTCGGTAGACACAAGTTCGCGGAGGGTCATACAGGAATCGGATTGTGCGTTCGGGGACGTAAGCGAAGCGGAGAAATGTCGGTTACTTAAACTATTAAATAAATACCGAAAAACAATAGAGCTCGAAATGAGTGAGTTAGGTCTGACCACAGCGGGAGAAATGATAATTGAACTCACCTCTAGTGAACCAATTTATCGCAAACCTTATCGCATGGGAATGGACGAGCGTACAGAAGTTAAGGCAATAACAACAGATTTGGAGAAAAATAATATAATTAGGCCAAGTAACTCAAACTACGCAAGCTCCGCAGTACCAGTGCGTAAGAAGAATGGGAAAATACGGCTAGCAGTAGACTATAGGGGAGTAAATGGTGTAACGAAGAATACATTTTCCGATACCAATGATAGACGATCAAATTGATCAATTGTCGGGAAAATGCGTCTTTATAGTCCTTGATCTTAAATCGGGATTTCACCAAATCCCGATGATACAAAGGTATCATTCTTATGATCTAGAAACACTTGCCGTGGTCGTTGGACTAAAGGTCTTTCGGGTATACCTGCTCGGGATTAAGTTTATTGTAGTGACAGACTGCAGTGCCGTCCGAGCTACAATGAATAAAAAGGATATACAACCGCGCGTGGCTCGATGGTGGGTATACCTGCAAGACTACAATTTCGAAATTGTCTACCGTCCAGGGACTCAAGTGTCTCATGTCGATTATCTTTCGCGTAATCCAGTTGAATGTTTTTCTGTAAATATAACAGAGGTAGAATGTATAGAAGTTGCTCAAGCTCAGGATGGCGATATTGAAATAATTCGAAAAATTCTCGAAGCGGGCGACTTAAAGCCGGAAACAAAACAGTACTTTGACAAATATGACCTGAAGGGCGGAGTGGTATTTCGACGAACAGAGGAAGGAAACAGGTGACTGGTTCCTAAATTTGCTCGTTTTAACATTGTCAAATTATGTCACGACGATCAAGGCCATTTCGCGGTAGAAAAAACTTTAGAGAAAGTTCGTTTGAATTATTGGTTTAAGGGCATGAGAAAGATTGTTAATAAATATGTTAATTCTTGTCTCAATTGTTTGTATTATAAGTCAACTTCGGGAAGAAAACCAGGGATGTTGCACCCTATCGAGAAAGTGGCCATGCCCTTTCATACATTACACCTAGATCATGTTGGGCCCTTTATAAAAAGTAGGCATAAAAACACACAGCTCATCTCGATAATTGACGGTTTTACAAAATTTTGTATTCTCGAGCCTACTCGTAATACTTCTGTAAGAGGAGTGTTGAAAGCACTATGTCAGATCGTCGCAATATTCGGTGTACCAGCTCGAGTCATAACAGACAGAGGTACAGCATTCACATCTAATCGGTTTAAAGAATTCTGCACAGAGTATGGGATAAAACACGTACTAAATGCAGTAGCAACACCAAGGGCGAATGGTCAGTGCGAGAGACTGAACCGTACAGTCCTTAGCTCGCTGGCGACTACCTGCGCCGGTGAACCAGAGGACAGGTGGGACGAGAAGGTAAAAGTTGTTCAGAGCGCGATCAACTCAGCTGTCAATAGAACAACACGGATGTGCCCAACTCAACTTTTATTCGGGTATATACCTAGAAGTCCAGCTGATTCAAAGTTGCTGTCTGAAATTTAGGACAATTTGGACCAACTCAACTTGACTGAGTTAAGGAGGGCGGCGAAAAACGCTATTAAGAAGGAACAAAGCTCTCAAAAGCGTAATTATGATGCTCGTCGATTCAAGGCTCCAGCGTATGCAGTAGGCGATGTGGTTATGGTCAGTTCTAACCCTCCTGCGACTGGGGAGAGTAAGAAACTGGTGGCTGTGTTGCCTAATGACAGGTACGAGGTTCAGGACCTGCGGGATACCAAGGGAGCGAGGAATCGCAAAACTGTGGTAGCAGTGGACAGTCTCAGGAAGTGGGTCACGTTCGATGCCACTGAGTAACCTGGGTGAGTTGAGTCAGGCGGTAAGCCGGCTAAATTAGGGCCAAGTCTTGAGATCTCTAGTAAAGGAAATGGTCACCGATACATTTTGAGATCTTAAGGCGGGGGTCGGGACCAAGTTGCCAAGTCGAAGGTTCTCTTGCACCAGAAAATGGTCAGTCTGGTACAAAAGAGGAGACCTTAGGCGGAAGCAGGGACCAGGCCAAGTCAACGGGTCTGGCGCGAGGGAAGTAGTCAACCTTCGCGTGGGAAAGACCTTAGGCGGAGGCCAGGACTGAGTTAAAATTTTAGTTATTTATTTATTTATTTATTTAGATATAAGCTCCTAGGGCTAATAAGCCCTTCAAGGAACAAGATACAAATTAATTTCAATTACAAATTAAGGAAATTAACTTATAATTAAAGAAATTGCACTTAAAAATTTAAAATATAAAAATTGTATAACATATAGTAATTAAATCACGGCCAACCATGCTTGAATATAAAATAAGCAGTGGTATATCGCAGACAAGAAGTTTTCAACTCTATATCAAAGTAATGAAGAAAAATAATAAATTAATTATGTAAATATGTATATATGTTTCGGCTTCTCAACAATAGTGTCCCTACCAGTAGGTAACATCAAATAATGTGTTGTTGGTTCTAAATAATAAATCAAAAAATATTCTCTTAAAAATACATAACTTTGACGCATCTCTTATTGTAGAAGGGAGTTTATTCCACAGTCTAGAACCTCTGACTATAAATGACCTCTGCATCTTACAAGTTCTATGGGATGGAATTTTGAGAACAGATCCTCTCTCACGGAGTCTATAAAAGTCCGGATTATTATTAATTTTAAACTCAAAAAAGTCAAAAAGATAAGAGGGAACCTTATTTTGAAATATATTATAAAGTAAGTTACCCATGAAAAACTGTCTCCTCCCAGCAACATTTAGAAGTTTCAATTTAGACCTATATTGTGAGATATGTTCGTACTTTGGTAGATCAAAAACAAAACGAATGCAAGCATTTAAGGCTCTTTCAAGTTTATAGTTTAATTCATTCGTAATATCGTCATAAGCCACACAACAATAATCAAAAAAGGGCAAGATCAAAGTTTTTACTAATAGAGTGCGAGTTGAGGTTGGAAGAGAACCCTTGTTTCTATTTAGTTGTTGAAGAACCCTGAATGTCTTACGTGATATCCCAGAAATATGATCCCCCCATGAGAGGGTTGAATCCAATGTCAGACCAAGATCCCTAACAGTTTTACTAAATGTAATAGGTGACCCTTCAACCTTAAGTGGAGTGAGAGATGATAACGAATCCAAAGAGTAATTAGCTGAAGAAAAAACCATGGCTTGCGTCTTATCCGGATTAAGGCGTAGTCCGTTTCTGTTAGTCCACTGTTCCACAATCTTAATGTCAATTTGAATATGTTGTAATAAATTTGAAATATCAGAAAGAGGACCAGAAAGATAAAGTTTAAAATCGTCTGCGTATTTATGAAATTTACAATACTTAAAATCTTTTCCAAGATCAGAAACAAATAAATTAAATAAAAGAGAAGAAAGTGATGCACCCTGAGGGACCCCACACTTAAGTTCATCCCAATTAGAGATATTGCCATTAGCATCTATAACTCTTTGAGATCTAAACGTGAGATAAGACAAATATCATCAGATTTACTTTTATTTTTAATTATATTATAGTTATATTTATTATAGGCGTCTCTGATTTTTGTTTTAACTAAATTTCGAATTTTTTTAAACTGAAGTTGATCAGACTGATTTCTAGTTCTTTTAAAAATATTTCGTAATTTATTGCGCTTTTTAATAAGAATTTTAATTTCTTCATTCATCCAAGGAGAAAATCTTTTTTTGATATTAGATAGATGCAGAGGTGCAAAGACGTCAAACGCAGAAGTAATATAAGATGTGAGTTTATAAACTTTGACATTAATATCTGATTCAGAATAAATACTATGCCAATCATAATTCGCTAAATGTGACAAGAATTCAGTTTCAGGTAAATTGCGAACAAGATTTGTTTGACGTATAATACGTGGCTGACTACCAAGAAATTCGAATTTTACGTTTATTAGATCGTGATTAGAAAGAAAAGGCACGGCGTGTTGATGAGATGAAAGAACTTTATCTAAGCTGTCTACAAAGATTATATCAATACGAGTGCTTGAGGTGTTTACATGGTGTGTTGAGCTATGAGGGACAACACACATTCCCGCCGAATAAAACATAGATGTTAAGTAAGAGGTAATTGAAGAAGGGATATTTAAGTTGCAATTAAAATCACCTAAGATTATGATATTAAAATACTGAATCAATGAAAAAATCTGGGATTCTAGTGCGGTACCAAAAGACGCATTTGGGGGTTTATACACAACTCCCACTAACGCACTGTCATATTGCGACTGAATTTTAACAAACAAAAATTCAGCGGAAGGGTACGGTCCCTCAAAGCTCACAGATACTAGAGAACAAGTAAAATTTTTATGTATATATAAACATACACCTCCACCTCGACGATTTTCTCTATCACGACGAAAAAGAACATAATTATCTAATTTAACGAGGTTATTAGTGACATTAGGAGTCAGCCACGTTTCAGAAACGGCAATAACATGATAGTAGCCTGAATCGAAAAATTTCTTAAATTCTATAAAATGTGCACAGAGAGACTGTGCATTAACATGGCAAATGTTTATGCTCTCTTCTGATTCTTATAATAGCAAGTCATTATCAAAGTAGTATTTACAGTAAAATAATAAAAAACCAACAAATAAAGAGAAGGAAAAAAAGAAAAAACCAACAAACAACAAAAAACCAACAATAATGTGCTAATTTTATCTATTATAAAACTTTGTAAGGGAAAACAATAAACATATATAATAAATGTAAAAAATATGAAAAATAGTAAAATTAAAAAATAGGTTAAAATGAAATTCATTATGAATTGAAAGGAAATCAGATTATGCATTGCAAAAAGAAATAAGTAATTCAAATTAAAGTATGCAAACCAATTCCAAGTCATACAGAAAAATAGATTTACGACTTTTAACAATTTCATTATTTAATTTTCTTCAGGTCATCCAATCCTAGCAGTTGATAACGTTGTTCCCCATCATCCTTGCGGTAGAAGATTTTCCCTTTCGAAATCCAAACGTATTAGTTATAATAAAATATTTTATTAGTTATATTTTATTAGTTATAATAAAATTGATAGGGATATTACGACAAGAGCGGATGATCTCGGAATTGATCACTCCGAAATCTTCCCGACGGTCATTTGAACCCCGATCAATCACAGCAAGTGAACTGATTCTTTAATATATGTATGTTTTTACAGGAAATTGTTCGTCGAGGACGCCTCAATTGCAGTATGGCCGAATGTGGGAGTTATTCTTAGCTTGATGGTTGTTTAACGACATTTGCGCATCAGGCTAATTTCTTAAGGGGTTGTGCGCACGATGCGCACTGCAAGGGCCTGACAGGGTTGTTTTGGGTCCTTGCTGTCAAGGGACCACACTGTCGTTGAGACCCCCTGCTAGAGCGGATCGTTTTTAGTTTCATTGATCGTGATCTTGTAACAGTACAATAAATTGTGAACAGTTAAATTAAAATTGAAAGTTAATAATAATTATTTATAACCTTATCATCTCTACATTAGAATAATTTTTTTTGGATTCTGTATCGAAAAAAAATGAGTACATATTTTTTATATTGTGATTTGATGAAAATTACGGAAGTTATTAATTTTTGAAATTTAATGTTTTTGAAAACAGTGACTTTTCAAAACCGTTTTTCTCCCTCAATATTTCAAGTTAGAAAATAATATGGTACATGAAATTTGTCGGAAATTTCATGAACTTTTCAAATATGCTATTATTAATAATGAATATGTAAAGGGAGTACCTAAAAACTTGAAATTAAACTTAAGAAGTGTTATTTCTCAAAGATGGACACTTTCAATTTTTTTCTCTCCACTTAATCTTTAAAAAATGAGAAATTTTTTTCCTACTTATGAGAATGTATGGTGTTATTTCATTTAGTTATTATTTACAATATTCTTAAATCTAAATGCATGCATTTTTGAGGTACATTCTATGATTATGTAACTACACTCGAATCTCGCTATAACGAGAAGTTCGGGAGTCAAGTCTCCCTCTACTATTACGAGCGCAAGCGGAGAAATGAAAAATCCCCACTTTTAAGATTCTCCATTCATTTTGTTTTGTGTTTTAAATTTACGTAATGTCAAAATTACAAACGTAACCTAGTTTAATTTGAACTTCAACGTACAGAAAATTTATATAAGCTAAAATTTTGAAGATGTTCGACTCATTGATATAATTTAAAAAAAGAAGTGACTTTTTAGGCTCATTATGATATAAATAAAATTGATTTTAACCAAATTTAAATCAACAGAATGTGCATTTGTTTATGAATAGTGGGGGTAATGGGAAGAAAATTTTTCTTGTTATACCGAGAGACAGAGCCCTCGTTATAGAGAGCGCTCGTTAGAGAGAAGGTCGATCGTTATAGCGAGATTTGAGTGTAGTTTTATTCAATTTCTGTTGAATGTCATTTGTTTACTTTTTGTAGTGAAGTTTCAAAATTATTTGCAAATTATATAATTTATGATTATTTTTTTAATAATTCAAAAGGATAGCAAGAGCGTTTAATAAAACACTTTATTTATAATAAATAATTATATTTTATACAATTTGCAAATTATTTTGCACTTCTATGAAAATAAATAATATTATTATTCTACAAAAAAATGACATTCAATAGAAATTTAACAAAACTAAGATTTATTTATATAATGCAACTCCAAAATGCATGCATTTAGATTTAAGAATATTGTAAATAATAACTAAATGAAATAACACCATACATTCTCATAAGTAGGAAAAAAATTTCTCATTTTTTAAAGATTAAGTGGAGAGAAAAAAATTGAAAGTGTCCATCTTTAAGAAATAACACTTTTAAGTTTAATTTTAAGTTTTTAGGTATTCCCTTTGCAGATTCGTTATTAATAATTGCATATTTGAAAAGTTCATGAAATTTCCGACAAATTTCATGTGCCATATTATTTTCTAACTTGAAATATTGAGGGAGAAAAACGGTTTTGAAAAGTCACTGTTTTCAAAAATATTAAATTTCAAAAATTAATTTTAAAAATTCAAATTTAAATTTGAACGTAACTTTACAACATTTTAATTGTGAATCAAAATCTTGTATATCAAAAGGACACTTTACTTCAAGGTCACAAAATAGGCAAAATTTAACCTAAAATTTTCATGTATATTAACGAACGATCATTTTGACACATAGGTCAACAATAGGTCTAATGCATCCTAAATTTTAACGTAAAGTTTCTAGCCATGATGTAAAAAGAGTATGTCAAATTTCACCTATATTGTGACGTAAAAAAAATCATTTGAAAAAAAAGAATCATTTGGTGATGAAGATACATCGTCATTTGGTTCTATTTTGATACCAAAAATCAGCTCTAATTTAGAACCATTTATGAAAAAGTTCTCGGGAATAATACTATAATAAATTATCAAGTACATGAAATTATAACAATAGTTAAAAATAATTAAAAATCAAAGAGATATAAATTACATTTTTAAAAAATGAGAATCAATAAACAAACACAAAATACAATTCAATTAATATAATATTTTGCAAAATTGCAAATTTTTTAACCCTCTATCCGTCGCATGGTGAGAATTTCCCTCACCCAGCTTCTTTTTTTATTTATAACTTTTAAAATACAAAAAATTATAATTTCATATTCTCCTTTTACAGCACTCTTCTTCTTTACATTAAAAAAATTTTTGTGTTTTTTTATATTTTAATTTTTTTGTTATTGAATTTGAAAGCAGTTATAATGTCGGGTATTTTTGACGCGAAGTGCGGAAACTTCTCACCATGCGACTGACCGCGTATCATTAATTTACAAGAATAAAAAATTATAAAGCAAACGAGAACATTGTTTTAAATCATGAAACACTTGAAGCATTTAAAATCGAGTTTAATGTACATAGTAACTTAAAATTATTTTCCTCTATTTGAGAGCGTGGTACTGTACAAATATAATTTTTAATATCACTAGCTCCTCCGACGGCCGCAAGCGGCCGTCTACGGTGCTAGTTTTAATATGTCCATTGTCCAAGTCCATTATTTCATTAATAATAGTATTCAAATTTTTTCAATTAATAATTTGCTTATTTATATTTGAAATGTTGACGTTTTTTTTGACAATGCAAAATAAGATTTATTATGAGTACTTTCTCTTAACAAAAATAAAATTTATATATTCGCGCTCTTTTTAAATAACATACGACTGCAGCGCCACCTTCACATGTACAAACAATTTTAAAAACACCCTTCTATTAAGATTTTACATTCTCATTGCCCATTCTTTACTTCGATACTTTTATATGGCATTTTCAAAATTTTTGTCTTTTTTTTAAAGTGCTATAACTTTAGTTCTAATTAACCGATTTTGGATTTTAAAAAAGGATTTCTTTGGTTTTAAGTATATTTTAAGATAAAATTAATATAAAAAAAAATTCAAAAAAATTTTTTTTTTTTTGAAATTTTGAAAAATTAAAAATCTGTTTTTGAAAAAACATCATCTTCGATTTTTTCAAAATTTTACTAAATGTTATGGCAAATATGCTTTACATGTCCTGTAAATTTCATTTTGGGATCTCAAAGGGATTCAGAGTAAAAAAATAAAACGTAACCACAAATTATGAACATATGGGGCAGAATTCCTCAACTGCCCAGGTAGAACAATAAATTTTCTCTAAACTTTGCTAAAATGTTACTATTATTAGTAGAAGTGTAAATATTAATTTTTTTGAATTTGATAAAATATTTTTTGAGTTATGGAGTTTCAAAATTTTGATTTTTTTGAAAATATCTTTTTTCGATTTAATATATTGATAAGTACCCTGTAAAAAAAAGTATTGGGAGGTACGGGATTCCGTAATGCAAGTGCCAACCTGCCAATGCGGTATTCGCGAAATACCGCATTGGGTGTCGTGGTGAATACGGAAATCAAGGGGTCCCAATGCGGTGCAAGTTTTAAGCTTTAAAACAAACGAAAATACGTGACAGGAGGAAATAATTAGTGTCAGTGGAGAAATATGCGAGTTAAAGGAATGAGAAAATAATAATAGTGAGTGTAAAAATGAAACTTTAAGAAAAAAGGTAAGTTGAACTGTCAAATATGAGTCCAATGCGGCGTAGGCTGCTTTCAATGCGGTACACAATCGGTACATAGTGCAAGTCGCCAGTAGAGGGCAGAAGCAAGCAGAGCGAATCGAGCGAACACAGTGGCCCAGCTGACATATGATTTGCATTACATTACTTTCCAATTTTTTATTTTATAACCACGTTTCTGCATGAATCTAAACAATATTTTCGATTATTGTAATTTAGAAGATGCTTACCAATTGTACGTTGGCAGATTTAGTGAAAAGTGTCTGTGTACGGAGACAAATGTGTTAGAAAATGTTTGTTTACCTATTTCAAGCCATTTAAACCAGTCAAAGTTGCTTTTGCTGTGGCGCATTGAAATCAGCCTATGCCGCATTGGGCCCATATTTGACAGTTCAACTTACCTTTTTTTCTTAAAATTTCATATTTACACTCACTATTATTATTTTCTCATTCCTTTAACTCGCATATTTCTCCACTGACACTAATTATTTCCTCCTGTCACGTATTTTCGTTTTTTTAAAGCTTAAAACTGGCACCGCATTGGGACCCCTTGATTTCCGTATTCACCACGACACCCAATGCGGTAATTCGCGAATACCGCATTGGCAGGTTGGCACTTGCAATACGGAATCCCGTACCTCCCAATACTTTTTTTTTACAGGGTAAAATTAATCAAATTTAAAGTATGAATAGTGATTTTTAAATGGGTTTTCACGGGCTATAAGCTGGTGACCTTTTTTCTATGCGCCATGTAAAAATCAGAGTGGGACCATGAGAATTTTTGAGGAAAATAATAATTTATCATTATTTTACATAGAAAATGATGATTTATAATTAATTTCTTCAAAAAGTTCCATGGTCCCACTATGATTTTTACATGGCTCATATGAAAAAAGGTAAGCTTTCGATTGGGGTAGGTTACAAAAAAATAAAAAACACCAATTTTGAGATACAGTAGAACTTGGTTAATGCGATTCTGCAGGGACCGCACTAAGAATGCGTCTTATGCGGGAAAACGTATTAGGTGGGATATAAAATGTATGTCTTTAATTGCAGGGACCACCATAAATGAGCGTCTTAACCCTGTAAAAAAAGAAGAATTGGGTGGTCCGGGATTTCGAATTGGGATGTCGTTTCTTGAATTCGAGAAAACGACTTTTTCGAATTGGACTGATTTCTGAATTCAGAAATGTATGGTTCCGCGATCAACCCAATTCGACAGATATTTTAAAGATGAAAATAAAGAGTTTAACACTTCACTGGACATTGAACAGTAGTTAATTGAGACGGTGCACGTTATTCACGTAGGTGAATACATTTCTTTAAGCAATAATGTTAATTTTCAATAAAATAGAGAGAATTAAAAATTTGATGTGGTCTTTGTTTACAATAGAAAAAGTTTTCTACTTTTAGGGTTATTATAACAGCTTACTTACCGACAGCTGAGAAGTATTATGATAACAAATCAAATGATGATTTCTATACGAAAGTATCATTTACGTCGGTAATTGAATATTAATAAATTAATTTCAAATTTTTGTTTTTTAAATGTATTTAAAAGTAAATCGTAGAGAATTACAATAAAATTTTATAAAATATAATTAAAAACTTGATTTCAGTTTTTAATGATTTTAAGTATATATAATTTTGTAATCAAACTTGGAATTAATTTCATTTCCAGTTTTAGTATTTTAAAACATAGTTGATATTAAATTGAAAGTAGGATTTAAAAATGTTAAAAGGAGTTACAATATTTGTTTTTTAATTATAATTTAACAAATTAATGTTAAAATTTTATTAATTTTGTAATGTTATTAATAAATGTGTAAAACATTAGTTACCAATTTTTATTTACATATTTTTTCAAAACAAGACAAAAAAATATATGAATAATTAATTTGTAATTAGAAATAAAGAAAATTAAATTCATTTAATTAAATTCATTTACTTTTATTTATTTATTATCTTACACGGGAATTATAATAAATAAATAAAAGTAAATGAATTACAATATTTGTTTTTTAATTATAATTTAACAAATTAATGTTAAAATTTTATTAATTTTGTAATGTTATTAATAAATGTGTAAAACATTAGTTACCAATTTTTATTTACATATTTTTTCAAAACAAGACAAAAAAATATATGAATAATTAATTTGTAATTAGAAATAAAGAAAATTAAATTCATTTAATTAAATTCATTTACTTTTAGTTTAAGATTTTTTAAATTTATTAAATTTGTTTAAACATTTACAATACAATATTTTTTTATCATTATAAAATATATTTATATAAATATTTACAATATAAGCAAATCGTTTACGAACTTTCATCTTACAATTTTAACCGAAAAGTGACAGTGTTAAGTGAATATTTTTAAAATGGTGAATTTCCTGGTAGATTTCTAAAAACTTTAAAAATTCTTTTAGAAATTGTCAACAAGTTTGCTATGCAAGTTTTAAAAAAGTCTATTTTACTTTACGAGGAATTTTCCTTTCAACATTTTTAGTTTTGTTTCTGAATATCTAATGAAAAAATATTTACTTCCGTGAAGGTCTGTTGTTCTAGGACATTTCGATTTCAACTTTGGTGCTCATTTTAGTCTCCATAAGTTTTTTTAAATTTGATTAACAAAAAGTTATTCTTTAAAAAGAATTTGCTTTATTGTACAGCTTGATTTGATTTTTTTATGTTAATCAAGAAATGTTAAATTAAATATATAAATTTCTCTTTAGGGGCCATTCAAGTATTACGTAAGCATATTTTTCAGGTTTTTAGACCCCCCCCCCACCCCCATGTAAGATTTTTTATATGCATTAGCGCCATTTTTTCTAATGGAAATAAGCAATAGCTAGACCCCCCTCACCCTTAAATGCTTACGTAATACTTGAATGGTCCCTTAGTTCAAATGGAGCAAATTACAATAATAGTATCGTGAAAATAAATGAGGCTAAAACAGAATTATTTTTCTTTACTCTTTATTTCTCTTGTGAATATTTTCATTTAGGAATCATCCCCAGTAAGAAGCGAGGAATTGAAAAGAATTCAGAATTTCATTTCCTTTGAATGGGCGAATTTCCAAAATAATCCAATTCCTCGGTGGAGCAAGGAAAAGTAGCAAAATCTATTATTCTTAATTGACTTTACCAAAATATGAAACGCGCATTCAAAATTTCAAAAGAGTGAGAGTACAACAAATCAGTAGAAATTTCTATTCCACTGAATTGCTTTTACTATCACTCAATATTTCACTTGAAAAAAAGGTTAGGTTTTGAAAACTTGACGTTAAACATTGAACACTTGAAAATTTCTTTTATTTATTTCAATAAGAGAATTTTTTATTTTATCGTAAATATTTTTGGTGATTTTTAAAATTTTGTAAAAATATTTGGTGAAGTTGTTTATCACTATAAAAGTAATAAATTTACAAAAGTACAGCTAAATCCCAACAAGTCATGAAAATAAGTGTGTTGAACTGACGTGGAATCCACCAGCTATTACTCGGTAATACGCTATATTACTGACTGTTACGCACCATTACGCACTATTACGGGTATTACATAGCTATTACCAGGAATGTGTATGTACACTCCAATACGCAAAAATACCCCCTCGCCGCGTATATTCGATTTCATTTGTCATTAATTTTTTATTTAAATAATTAACAGAAAATAAAAGTTAATTTTACTGCCAATAGGTTGTTCAGAAATTCTAATGAACATTCAAAAAAAATTTGGCATTTTAGAACAAGTTTGAATCCGAATCCAGCAGCGTTTCCCCGAATTGTATTAATATCTCCAAAATTTCACGAGAGTCCAACAATTGTCAATTTACAGGCGCACCATTTTCTTGACCCCTTAATATAGGCAAATAATTTTCCTACATACCGTGAATTTCTCAGTAATGACTCGGTTCATATTATAAAATATGAAGGTAATGTAAAGATGGTTATCCTCATATTTTATAATAATGTTTTTTAAGTTTAACATTTTTTCAAATATAATTAACCACTTCACTGGCGGGGCGTTCCAAATGGCGTTCCACGCGCCGAGGCCCAGACTGGCAAAAACACCGAAATGGCGTTCCTAATAAAACTTTATTTTTAAAGAGTGTACACTACTTTTAACTTATACAAAGCAATATTTCTATAGTTTAGACATCAGGGAACAAGATTATCACAATGAAAATTTCAGTTTTTGGGATTTTCAATGTTTTTTCATACGTTGAAATAGTCCATTTTTACCACTTTTCACCAAATGGCGTTCCACTTTTTTTTAATTTTTACACAGTAAAACTAATATTTTTTATTTAAAAAATATATTTACATACAAAACATTATAATATAATAATGTAATAAGTAAAAAATAAATATAAATAATTAATAAATAAAATTTAATAATTATTAATAATAACAAAAGTGGAACGCCATTTGTTAAAAAGTGTTAAAAATCGACTATTTCAACGTTCGAAGAAACATTGAAAATCTCAAAAACTGAAATTTTCATTGTGATAATCTTGTTCCCTGATGTCTAAACTATAGAAATATTGCTTTGTAGTAGTAAAAAGTAGTGTACACTCTTTAAAAATAAAGTTTTATTAGGAACGCCATTTCGGTGTTTTTGCCAGTCTGGGCCTCGGCGCGTGGAACGCCATTTGGAACGCCCCGCCAGTGAAGTGGTTAAGCTTTTATCATACCTTGTAGCTTATTTGATAAAATATTTTATCTTCAATTGACAGAAATATTATGAACCAGTAAGATTTTAGAAAGTCAATTTTTGCTTTATAAAAATTTTCATTGAAAATCAGTAAATTTTTAAAACAAAAAATACTCACATTTCAAAATAGAAAAAATTTGGGTATTTCTTATTAATAAATTAAAACGCAGTATATTTGATTATTTTCATTTAGGTTATTGGTTAAAATGTTGCCTGTTTGAATTGATACCTTTTGCACTCTTAATCTTCGATATTTATAACATTTATTATAGGGTAGGGTGGGGCATTACTATTCCTGTTTGTATTATTGAGTATAAAAAATGTATTTAAAATTTTTTTTTTAAATTCTTCCCAGAGGGCACAGGGACGTCTAAAAAACGTCCCCAGTAAAAAAAAAGTATTCAGAATAGAGAAAAAGTATTGGTGGAGACGTTCGGTGAATGCGTTTTCGCGACAAAACCGTATTGGTGGGTTACGGTGAATAAATTTTGCTTACCGTGAATACATTTTATTTAAACTCTCGATTTAAAGATTTCTAAGCAAAGTTGAGAATATTTATAAAGAGCGTAAGTGACCTGAAGTATAAAAATGACGATTGCGAGAAGGAAATAAGAAATTTTGAGAAAAAACGAAAAATTAAATGTGACAAACCTACAACGTATGATGATGAAAAGGAACATTGACGATACCTACAAAAACTTGAGAAATCCAAGTATGTATGTGAAACAGGTGAAACAGTAAGTTCCGCCGGTAACGTCAAAGTTCCTTTTAATCATCATACGTTATAGGCACAGAAAAGCATTTGGTAATTGATCAACATTTGACAATCTGTTTGTCACATTTAATTTTTCGTTTTTTCTCAAAATTTCTTATTTCCTTCTCGCAATAGTCATTTTTATACTTCAGGTCACTTACGCTCTTTATAAATATTCTCAACTTTGCTTAGGAATCTTTAAATCGAAAGTTTAAAAAAAAAAGTATTCACGGTAAGCAAAATGTATTCACCGTAACCCACCAATACGGTTTTGTCGCGAAAACGCATTCACCGAACGTCTCCACCAATACTTTTTCTCTATTCTGAATACTTTTTTCTTACTGGGTCCCTTTTTGTCCACGGACAATTCGGGGACAATGATGGTAATGTCTCTGAGTCATCAAAAAGACAACTAAAAGACGATCTATATTTGGTCCAAAAGACGTCTAAAAGACATAAAAGGGACGTCTAGAAGACGTCTTTTTTACATTCCTTCAGATCTTAAATAGACATTTCTTTTATAACATTGTCTAAGTTGAAACACAGTAATATTACATTAAATTTATTTTAAGTTTAAGGAACCTGAATCTTCCTTCTCCATCCTTTGTAGATCCGGATCTATCCTTTGTGCCATCTCTAGTTCCTTAAGGTCCAATGCTGGTTCGATTTCGTGGACGCGGGATAAAGTATCAGCGACGACATTTTATTCCCCTGCAACATGTTGAATGTCAGTTGACAATTGTCCGATGAAGTCTAAATATCGGAACTGACGCAGGGTGCATTGTTTATGCTTCTTCTTAAACGCATACGTTATTGGCTTATGATCAGTGAAAATTGCAGTTGCTTCGAGCATGTGTCGAAAGTATTTCACAGCTTGGTAAATTGTGAGCAATTCTCTATCATAAGCAGCGTATTTGCGTTCAAAAGAACTCAATTTTTTTGAGAAAAACGCTAGCGGTTTCCAAGATCCATCCACCTATTGCTGAAGTGATGCTCCTATCGAAAAGTCGGACGCATCACAAAAAATCGCAAGCAAAGCAGCTTGCGCTAAGTCGATTTTAGTTTCGTCAAAAGAAAGTTCAGCTTCTTTAGTCCATGAAACTGGTGTTTTGCCTTTCACGTTAGCGCGGAGAAGTTCATTCAAAGGAGCTTGAATTTTTGCAGCTTTTGGTATGAACCTTCGATAGAAATTAATCATGCCCAAAAATTGCCGAAGTTGTTTCACTGTCTCTGGACGCGGGAAGTTTCTAATCGCCTCAACCTTTCCCGGTAAAGGTTGAGTACCACTTGCACTTACAGTATATTCGAGGAATTTAACACTGTTTTGTCCAAATACAATAGAATATCAAAAATCCATTATGATATTCGTGTTCAGCATTAAATTTGACTTTAGAAATAATTTTTCCGACCGTTTATCACTATTTACAATGGCAGACTAAATGAGTCAAAACAAGCAAGCGAGTATATCAAAATCACATTTGAGTACCTAACTCCTACGATAGGTGGCGCCAGAAGCTCAAATGTGGCGTACAATGTTCATTTCACATGACAAGTATACAGTGTAAAAGGGACTTTAATCGGATGAATAGTTTTCTCGCCAGGACTAAAGAATAATTTCGCCCCGCGAATAGTAATGCCCCACCCTACCCTACTATTGCTTATATTATTATTACCTTATTATTTCTATTACAACAATAAATATTAATAAACAGAATACTTTTAATTGAGTCAATTTTATTAATTAATTTTTAAATAAAATTTTAATAAACCTAAACATTTATCTCGACTAAAAATATCATTTTTTTTCTATGAGAAATAATTTCGGAATTTCATTGAAAAAATGAAAAAATTAAGAGAAATGGCACGAATATGTATGTCAATGGTGTATTTAAATATTTAGATTGTTTTCCAATAGTCAACTCTCAAATATGAACGATTAGTCCCTCCAAATGTTTAGTCCAATCCTCCAGTTTTCTCAGTGTAAAGTTTAGTATTTTTTATATCAAAATTTCGCTTATATTTGTAACATTTTTCCACAAATTGTAAAATACTTTTGTAAAATTTAATATATATTCTCTCACAACTCAAAAATAAATTTATTTATTGTTTAATTAAATTATAGAAAAATTCATGTCAAACTTTGCGAAAATCAACTATTTTCTTACCGTAAATTAAAAAAATTACCTTATTACAAATATAAGTTTTTTAAAACTGTAGATTTTTAAAGCAAAATATTTCTATAATATATTATGTATATTGTGCATTATAATTATGTAGAAATAATTAGATTTAATTAGAATGTAAGATTTTTTAAAAAAATAATATTTTAGACAACTGCGACCTGAATTTTCGTGTTGACCATATAATTACAAATAAGCCTCGAAAAGTAACCTAAATTTTCTTCAAGCGACATATAATAAATTTTTAATTAATTTCTAAACTTATTTTATTATAAAAAATTTTAAAAATTTAATGTTTCAGTTTGATACATAGAAACAAATTAAAAGAAAACTTAGCTTTCTCTGACAAACAGTTATTTAGAAATTTTTTTAAAAACTTGGAGAACTTTAAATACCTATATCGGGAATTGGGACATTGACCCTATGATTTTTAATGAAATTCAAAACAAATTCTATAATAGCAGTAACAAGCGGATTTTTAAGATTAAAAGTCGATTTTCGCCTGCATTTTGGCAAAAAAATCTACATAATTTCTATATAATATTGGAGGCTACTGATTTTTCTTTTTTTTAATTTAATCCTTGGAGTTTTGCGCATCAATACATCGTAATTTAATCTTTCAACAACATTGAGAACATTCTTCAATTTGCAATTGTTTAAAAGAATTGTTAATAACAATTATAAATTTTCATTTTTTAGCAATCGCTTTATTTAATCCTTAAAGTATAGACTTTAAGCTTTAATTTAAAAAAAAATTCACTTAACTATCTTTATTTGTTTCAAAGTAATAATAAAATGAAAATAAAATGACCCAAAACTTCAACACCTGATTACTTCAAAAATAAATTTTTTTTTTTTGAATAAATCATAGATAACTTGAAAATTGGAGACAAAAATTTTTCAAGTAGCCGATTTCACTTATTTTGGCCCAACTCTAAGACAAATATATAATATTCTAATACACCCAGTTGATGTCAAAGTACCTACGCTGCCAAGTCATTTCTATCAGTTGTCTCATTCTATCAACAAAGTATCTGTAAAAATTTATATGAAATCAAAGACTACAATAATTATACGCAGTTTTATAAGAAAATCTTAAGTATTTTTGAGGAAATAAAAAAAATTAATACGCCTAGAAATTGAAACAGAAATTTTATAAGAAAAAAACACGTCCTTGATATGAAACTGATATGTATTATGGATCTCAACATTCTCAATAGAACACCGGCACGTACGGCACCGGTTACTATATGTGTTTCCATTTCCTCCACACGCCCTTCCCTCCTCTACGATTCATTTCAGTTATGCTCGCAACTCCAAACATTTAGGAGGTTTCTTCGTCGCAGTAAAGTTCGACTTGTTTTGAACTTTCATCACTTTCCCCTACACACTATAATATATCGAAAAATCATGACACAAACAAAAATATCTTGTGGAATGTGAAGAGTTACGCTCTGTTCTATTTTTTTTAAAATGTAAGTACAATTCACTGAAATATCAATACAACTGTGTTCACAGTAATTTCTGAATATATAACAAATATATTTTTCACAAAGTTCACTTATTTATACATTCTGTATTATTGTCATGTCATATATATGAGAAAGTAATGACTTTTTAAAATGCGAAAGCGGTATCTTTCAGTTTCACTCAGAAAAGTATTCTTCTGGAATTTAATTAAGAAGTCTTAATTTTTTCATAAATTTTTCATATTAAAAACCCTTGCTTTTTAATTAGGAAATTTTAGAAAAAATTCTCTTTATAGTGTGAAAAATGAGAATAATTAAAAACATGAATTAACATTTATGAGCGCAGTATGTTAACTTATACTTCAACAAACGTTTTTACAAAATGGAGAATTAGTTTTATAATTAATCTGAACAATATATTCGTATATTTTTTTCTATTTATTCTATTTATTAAATTAATAATAAATTTATAGTTTCGTTAAAAAATTCATTTTTAAAAAAAGACTAGACGCATTTCTACTTTTATTTAAAATCAGTTATCTGAACTTCAGCTTTAAATAATATTTTCAGGGTCACATATATTGAAAGATTGCATATTTAAATTTATTACACTATAATCGTTTGCGTTGGAAAATGTACTGTTTCAATAGCTTTGATAATATGTAATTGTCTGATAAGTAAACTTTTTTATTTTAGCTAGAAACTGAGTTTCTTAATAATAATTAGAAACTTATGAACTTTGTATCAGTAATAAATTTTCAATTTTCTTTGTAAAAAAAATTAAATTATTACAAGGCAAATAAAAAAGTTGTTTGACTCAAATAGTCAGTATTATTATGTGGGCAATTCTCCTTAGAAGGATCCGTTTTCTTTGAAAAAATAAAATTTTTAATTTTCAAAAATAAATATATAAGTTACGCGCAAAAATTTATTTTCTAACTTCAACATTTTTTAAACGAATTTTTTTATTTTATTATCTTAATAGTTTTTAGATTTTTAATAAGTTTTTTTGTAAAATAGTTTTTAATTATATTAACTATATCAATACACAATATAAAAAAGTCCTCGTAAATGAGTTTTGTAAAAAAAAATATCTACACGTTTTTTTAAGATATTTTTTAAATATTTGTATTTTTTATAATGAAAATACACTGAGGGGGGGGGGAGTCAACTCTCTATATAATATGTAAATCACTAATGCCTTAATTTCTATAAAAAGTTGAATAAAGCCATTCATATAGTAACTAAAACTGGTTTCAGTTTGTTTATACACGCAAATTTTACAAAAGGTTAAAGTGCAATACGCTTTAAATATTTAATATATTGTGTAAAGTAATTTACATAAATGTCCAGTTTATATTTACATCTGAAATGCACTGTCAAGAAATTATTGTTTTGAACATTTTTTACTTTAATTAAATTTTAAATAAATTTCGAGCTACTCTAAAGATTTGATTAAATTTTTAAGTGGAAATGCAGTTTCCTTTTCAAGAAATGTAAAGAGTTGATGAATAGCTTATAGGTTATATTGTACCTCTTGTTTATAAATCTACAAAATATTAAATAAATATGTTGTAAAAGACACACTTCTGACTTCAATTAAAAAAAAAAGAGTAAATAATTACAAACTACACTGAAAAAAAAATTTTATTAGATTCAAATAACCGATTACTTGACTATTATCAATATTAAATATTTATAATTGAATGAAATAATGTTTAAGAGTCAATTAAATTGTATTTTCTTCAAATATACTGAAGTTATTGATTCAAATACCTTTTAATTGACTCCAATAAATATTATTTGATCCCAGTGAATATTTAATTATATAATAATTTTTTATGAGGAATTCAATGGTAAAAAAATAAACGAAATGGGAAAATATTTTGACGCTTTTTAAATTTCTATTTATCTTAAAAATTGATAGATTTTGAAATCCATGTTTAATTTTGTAGAATATATGTTTTTGAATTTACAAGAAAATGGACAAATGAAAAAATTTATTTTCATAATTTTTGAGGCATTTTTAAAAAAAAATCTTTGTTTTTAAGCTGAAAAAAACTAAAAAATACCATTATTATTCAATTTTTCAACAAAATTCATTTGTTTATTTTTCTAACTTATTTCAGACCTTAATTTAATCAGATTTTTTAAAAATATTTAAAAAATTTTTTTCTCTGAAATTCAATTATTTTCAAAAATTTTAATAAAATTCTTGGCAAAATTTTGATTATTTTCAAAAAAAAAAAAACTAAAACTTGTTTTAGTTTGTTTATACACGCAATTTTTAAAAAAAAAAAAATTTTTTTTT
This sequence comes from Leptopilina heterotoma, assembly GCF_015476425.1. Taxonomy (NCBI): domain Eukaryota; kingdom Metazoa; phylum Arthropoda; class Insecta; order Hymenoptera; family Figitidae; genus Leptopilina; species Leptopilina heterotoma. The sequence continues at coordinate 683,561 of NW_025111098.1, read as the reverse complement.
TCCTAAATTCAATAATTTTTAATATCTACCATTTTAATAAAATTTTCCAAAAGATTTCAATTATTTAAAAAAAATTTAAGAAAATTCTATACAAACCATTAATTATTTTTATAAAATAATAAAAATTTCACAGGAATTCCATTATTTACAAATTTTTTTTATAAATTCCTTCACAATCATTCAATTATTTTTATAAATAATAAAATTTTTACAGGGATTTAATTATTTTTTCAAATAATAAAATTTTTTTTTAGGAATTCAATTATTTTCATAAATAATAAAACTCATTGCAGAATTTCAATTATTTTTAAAACAATTTTAACCGAGTTTCTCGAAAAATGTAACTTAAAATTTTTATTAAAATTCATCGAAAAAATTCAATTATTTAAAAATTTGTTGATAAAATTCTTTATGAAAATTCAATTTTAAAAATATTCAATTATTCAATAAATTTATTTATTTTTATTCTTAAATACCTAATTGAATTCTAGTAGAATTTTCAAATAAAAATTGATAAAAAAACGAATCTCAGTTAAAATCTTAAATAATAATTGAATTTTAAAGGCCATCAATTTTCAGAAATAATTGAATTTTAAAAATTCCATTATTTTCTGAAGTAATAAAATTCTTCGCAATAATGCAATTATTTTCAAAAATAGTAACATTTGTTACAGGGATTCAATATTATTTTTATTAATAACAAAATTCATTTTTGTAATTCAATTATTTTCACAAATAATAAAATTTTTTTACAGAATTTCAATTATTTTTTATATAATTTTAATTGAATTTCTTGAAAAATGTAATTATTATTAAAAATTTTATTAAAATTTGTCGAAAGAACTCAATTATTCAATAAATTATTTATTTTTGTATTTAAATAATTGAATTTTAGTAGAATTTTCTAATAAAAATTGATTTAAAAATTAATTTCAGTTAAAATTTTAGATAGTAATTGAATTGATAATGATTTTATCACTGGGTCATCTTTAATTATTATAAAACATGAAGATATCGATCACTCCGAGTCGAAGACTCGGAGTTATGGATTTATTCATGTTTTATAGTTATAAAAAATTTAATTTAATATTCAAGTAATCAATTTGATGAAATTGATGAAATCATCAAATTGATGAACCATTTCTCTTTGGATTGATGCAATTTTTGTATGCAAGTTTGCAGAAACCTACCTCACTTGTTTGCAATAAGATTTTGATTGTGTAAACTTTGTATACTAGAAATGAAAAAAAATATTGATAGAATCATCGTGATAGTAATCTCTTGCCTTGCCGTAAGAAAACAAGAATTTTAAAAGACGTAAAACCCGCTAAAAAGATAATTATATTTTCAAAAGATTTTATCCATAATTTTTCTACAATCTGATAAGATAAGTACTTAATCACACTTGTGGTTATATTTGCGTTCTGCACGTGAAACGCGACCATTCACGTGCACAACATGCACGTTTTTGGACAAAATTAAAATTCCTTAAAAAAATTGAGAAAAAATCTTCAAAATATATTTTTCACCAAAAAAAAAATAATAATAATTTAATTATTTGTTACAGTTTTTTTCGTTAATTTTCGTCAACGAGAAGTCAATTAAAAATGTCTCTAGCAAGTAAAATTAAAGTTACATCTATTTTCAATAATTTGACAATGGTATCGATTCGAGCCTTCTCGGCAAAGCCAATGCTCAGTACAAAAGACGAAACTAAAGAAGTGATAATAAAATACCTCGATGGAAAGGACAATGGAATTGCAGTCATAGGATTAAATCGTCCAGAAGCTCGGAATGCATTTGGAAAAACCCTCGTGTCACAATTGAGCGAAGCGATTTCAACAATTCGTCAAGACAATAAAGTTCGAGTCCTGATTGTACGGAGCTTGGTACCAAAAATCTTCTGTGCTGGCGCAGATTTAAAGGAGAGATTGAAAATGGACAATTCCGAAGTAAATCCGTTCGTTTCTTCATTGAGGAGTCTCATGAACAATGTGGAATCATTACCGGCGCCTGTTATATCGGCAATAGATGGCTCTGCACTCGGAGGAGGCTTAGAACTTGCCCTCGCCACTGACATAAGAACGGCGGCGTCTGAAGCAAAAATGGGTCTAGTCGAAACCAAATTGGCCATTATTCCTGGCGCAGGTGGAACCCAGAGACTGCCCAGAGTTGTGGGACCTGCGAAAGCCAAAGAACTTATTTTTGCAGCAAAAGTCCTCGATGGCGAAGAAGCTCACAAAATTGGACTGGTGAATCAAGTCGTTCCACAAAATAAGGATGGTGATGCTGCCTATCAAGCTGCTCTGTCCATAGCCAGAGAAATTCTACCAAATGGGCCTATTGGAGTGAAGTAAGCAATAATTAATGTATTATAGTTATTGCAAAAATTCCTTTTGGATATTGTTACATATTCACACTTCGCACATCATCTGCTAAAACATACTATTTACTACCTTTTTTACGTTGGGCCACTACTGTAAATTCGCTAATACTAGAATTCAAAAAACTATTCTCAAAAAATATAATCAAATTCTTTAAAAAGATTCAATTACTTTAAAAAAATATTCGACATTCAATTATTTCCAATATCTAGTATTTTCATAAAATTTCGCAAAAGAATAGAATTATTTAAAAAAAAATTTATAAAATTCATCCAAAATTCAATTATTTTCATAAATAATAAAATTTCCAAAGCAATTCAATTTGCTCATCGAAGAATTTCAAATATTTTTAATACTATGTGTTTTTAATTAATTAATCAACAAATTCAATTATTTTCACAAATAAAGTTTTCCACAAGACTTAAATTATTTTAAAAAAAATTTTTTATTCGCAATTATTTTCAAAAAAATGTAAATAAAATACCACACAGACATTCAATTATTGATCCAAAAATTTGAATAGAATATTCTTTGTAAAATTTAACTATTTTTAAAAACTTTTCGCAAATCAATAATTTTCAGTCTACTATTTTCATAAAATTTCCAATCAGAATTCAATTATTTAAAAATTTTTTTTTTAATCTTTGTAAGAATTCAATTATTATCATAAATAATAAAATTCTTTACAGGAATTCAATTATTTTAAAAAATTTTAATAAAATTCTTAGCAACTATTCAAATATTTTCGTAAATAACAATATTCATCACAAGAATTCAATTATTTTTAATATATTATTATTTTAAATTAATTAATAAAAAATTTCAATTATTTTGACATAAAAATTTTTCATAACAATTAAATTATTTAAAATAAAATTTTCATAATATTTATTATATTTCGAAAAAATTATTTATTTAAAACAATGTTTATAAAATTTTCAAGGAAAATTCAATTCATTTCAAAAATTACAAAATTTTTTACAGAAATTCAATTCTTTTTAAACATTACAATAAAATTTTTCGCAATAATTCAATTTATTATTATCATAAATAACAATATTCGTCACAGGAATTCAATTATTTTTAATATTATTTTAAATTAATTAATAAAAAATTTCAATTATTTTCACAAATAAAATTTTTTATAAGAATTCAATTACTAAAAATAAAATTTTCATAATATTTATTATATTTCGAAAAAATTATTTATTTAAAACAATGTTTATAAAATTTTTAAGAAGAATTCAATTAATTTCAAAAATTACAAAATTTTTTACAGAAATTCAATTCTTTTTAAACATTTCAATCAAATTTTTCGCAATAATTCAATTATTTTCATAAATAATAAAATTCTTCTCAGGTATTCAATTATTTTTGAAAATTTTACAGTAATTGATCAAAAAATTTAATTATTCTTAACAATTTGATTTCAATTCCTCGAAAAAATCAATTATTTAAAAATAATGTTTTTTTAAATTATTTGGAAGAATTCAATTATTTACAAAAATATTATAATTTTTCACAGGAATTCAATTCTTTTCAATTATTTTAATAAAATTGTTCGAAAGAAATAAATTATTTTAAATCCAATTTGAATAAATTTTTTTCGAAGTAATTGAATTATTCTTTTAGATTTTAATAAAATTCTTCCCAAGAATTCAATTATTTACATAAATAATTCTTCAAAAGAATTCAATTATGTCGATAAATAACAAAATTATTCCTGAAAATTCAATTATTTTGAAGCATTTTAATAAAATTCTTTGCAAAATTAAATTATCTTTAAAAATAACAAAATTTTTAGCAATAATTCTATTATTTTTAAAAGTAATAAATTTCTTCTTGGAAATTTAATTATTTAAAAATAATTAATAGGTAATTAAAAGAATTCAATTATTTTCACAAATAATAAAATGCTTTTTAGGAATTCAATTATTGTGAAAAATTTCAATAGAATTCTTTGTATTTTTAATTTTTAAATTAAATTTAATTAATTTTTGCAATTTAATGATTTTCAATATCTACTATTTTCATAAAATTTATAAACAGAATTCGATTATTTAAAAAATTTTTTGGAAAAATCTTCTTAAGAATTGAATTCTTTTCATATATGTAACTCTTCTAATATTCTATTATTATCTAAAATTTTAACTGATAATTATTTGTAAATTTTATTTTGTAAGTAAATAAATTTTATTACCTATACAAATTTTATTAAAAATTTTTGAAATCCTAATATTGAATTGTTGTGAAAAATTTAAATTTTTTGTGAAGAAAATTTAATTCTTGCAAAGAATTTTATTAAAATTTATTTAAATATTCAAAAGTTTTGAAAAATTTTTTTAAATTTTGAAAATATTTCAATTTTTTTCAGGAATTAAATTATAATTGTATTAAAACTAGATGAATTCAGATAAATATTAGCAAATCGTTAAAATAAATAGTGAATAGTAGATTTTAGTAGATGAGTGTACGATGCCTGCAATTTTTACATTTCTGACAAATTAATGATGTCGCTAAAGTTTTGAACGTTTCAAATGAATGAAATTTTTTTGTTTCTTCCTCAAATTGAAATTTTATTGCAATTATATTGTGTCACGTATTAAAAACTAAATTTTAAAGATTCTAAATGTTTAATTTTTTTTTAATTTTTTTGCTTTTGATAATATAACGCATGCAGTCAGTAATTTTTGAAAATATTTGCAACAGGCAAAAAATTCCGTTCATTTAAACCATAAATTATTATTTAAACCATTTAAATCATAAATTATGAGGAATATATGTGACGCACTTCCAAGAAACAAACAAATTATTGGTTATGTTTATATTAGATTCATTATGATTAAAAGTTTCTTTTTAATTATGTAAATTTGAAACCAGTTTTCATTGAATATTTTGGATACAAGGAAGAATTGAGCATCAATAATTTCCAATAATAATTGATTCTCTTTCTGTATTTTTACTCCAAAAATTATAAACATAACCTCAAATTTTTTGCTGCTTTTTTTCTTGGGAGCGCGTCACATTTTTTGATAAGAAACATTAAATTTATCAATAGCATGAAACTTTATTGAAAGAATTCTCAGGACTATGACACAGCCTTAAATTCAGAGAATGTATTTGAAAAAAAATTTTCAAATTAAAAAATTGAATTCTAAAACTAAATTTTAAAATTAAATTCTAAAAAATTAAATGTTTTTAAGATAAGTAAAAACTATAAAAGAGAATCAAGTTTTTCCCATATACCTCATTATATAATTCGTTTTGCGGTTAATTTTATCACTTATTAAAAAGAAAATGTTTAGAAAATGCCAGTAATTGTTGTATATTTATTACGACACCCAAGGTCTGTCTAAAACTCATCGATTAACTTATGACAATGTATTCATTAGCATAAATTAATGACTCAAGTAGTTATTTTTAATCAACAACTCTGTGGCTTACGTTTCTCAGGGTTGAAATCGAAGGAAAAGCTTTGTTCTCTCTTTGCTATTATTATTTCAATAATACTATAATAACTCTGAAATTAATAAATTATTTTTTATTTCAGATTATCAAAAGTTGCCATCAGCAAAGGAATTGAAGTTCCAATTGAAGATGGATTTGAAATTGAAAAGCAATGTGTTTCTCAGCTTTTGGAAACGCAGGATCGACTCGAAGGTCTCGCGGCATTTACTGCTAAACGAGTTCCCATTTACAGGGGTTTGTAAAAGTGGACCAAAAGGAAAAATTCGTTAATTATTTGGAACCGACTTTTGTCCACGCAAAGAGTAATTTTTCAAGAACCAAAGTTCCAAGATTTATAATATCGCACAAACGTACTTTTTATTAACGAGGGAGTTGGTAATTATTGTAATATTTGTAAAAATTGTTTTCTACGCTGTACTTTTTATCGCAGAATATCATTGTTGTTGATTCGTAAAATTTTTAATTCTTTATAAATTGTTAATAATATTTTTAAACTGTAAATTTTATGACCTGTCTTTATAAGAATAAATCTTTATATTATTTTTTATTAAATAAAATGCGTTATTTTTACTACAATCGTTATTTTATGAATAAAAAAAGATTAAAAAACGATTTTGTCCAACAAATTTTTGGACAAAATATTTTTTATCTTTAAATAAAAAAAAATAAATAAAAAAAAATTTTAATTTAATTTTTTTAATTTAAATTTATTTTTTATCTTTCTTTTTCTTTAATTTTAATTTTTTTTTAATTTCAGTTTCAACGATTTGAAATTTGTAAAAATATTTACTGACTTTAAATTGAAAATGAAAAAGAGAAAAATTACTTTAATTTGGTTTTATTCATTTCATTTGAGGTATATTTAGACTATAAATAAATCAACACTATTTACATAAAAATTGAATTTAGAGAAAAATACTCTCTAGAATATACAAATTAAACGCAGTGCATTGGTGCGTTTGGACACTCTTTGTTTTGAGTGTCTTGCACCAAAATTTGCAGAACTTTTAATTGATTAACCGAATCTTCGGGACCGGTCACGCGATGTCCTATTGTAAGATCACTTTCATAAATTTCATAATCGTTTCCACCTTCTCTCACTTTATCTCCGAAAAAGTGTATTTCGTCGTAACCCTCAATATGCTTTAGGCAATAGGTTTTGTCCCATCCATTAGGAAAGACATCAAATGAGATTTGTCCACCTAGAAGTGAAATAAAAAAATTTAGTGATATTTCAATTTAACACTCGGTGGTTAATTATTAAGTAAAATTAAAAATAATTTTTATTTTTATAAATTAATTTATAATATTTATCGCAAAATTGAAAATTTAATTCAGTAGCAATATTTACTGTCGGAATAAAAATTTTCGGTACAAAAAATTTGAAATCCACTTTCATTTTCAGGATTGCCACAAAAATGGGATTTTGTTTCTCCCTGATTTCCAGGGAAAATTTTAACTTTTTCTCTGACCCTAAAGAATATTCTGATTCACTCAAAAAATGATTAGATACTCAAAAAAATGTTCTATTACTTATTTACGAATTTCTTTAATTGTAAAATTATTCGAAAACACCAATAACTAAATTTTTAAATAAGTATTTAAATATTATTTTTCCATAGGAATTAAAATTCTTCAAAAATTTGAAATTCAAAACCTTTTTGAAATTTAACAAATTTTAATAATTAAAGATGACCGAGTGATAAAATCATTATTTTATATTATAGAAATATTGTTACTACTGTTATTTCTTCAAAATTATTTTCATCATTTCAATTCAATTATATTAATTTCTAGAATTTTTAACTAAAATTATCCTTTAAATTAATTATTCATTCATTTTTAATAATTTTTGCAAAAATTTCTTTGAAAATTTTCAAATTCTTTTGTTTACAATTGAGCTCCCGCGGGCAATAACTCGATCTGCGCTCGGACGCAAGCGCTAGTACCAGTCGGGGAGCAGTGAGCGCCTCTGCGCCACTCACTGCCACCCGACTGGTATTAGAGAGTGCGTCCGAGCGCAGATCGAGTTATTGCCCGCGGGAGCTCAATTCAATTTTACGAAATTTCTATTATTCTGCAATTCTTTAATTAAACATATAATAGAAAATAAAAACTTCAAATAATTTCAAAACCAATTTCAATTAAACTTTTTCAAAAAAATTAAATCAACAGAATTGATGATTAAAAATATGCAGAGTTCCAATTTTCAAAGATTTTAATTTGAAACCATTGAAAATTAAAATTATTTCTAAAAATTCACGCTATAATGCTTTTAATATTCAATTATTATCAAAAATTTTAACTGAAATTAATTTTTAAATCAATTTTTATTAGAAAATTCAAAAATTCTACGAGAATTCAATTATTTAAATGCAGAGAAGAAAATTTATTAAATAAATAAATGTTTCTTAAAATTGAATTCTCATAGAGAATTTTATCAACAAATTTTTAAATAATTCAATTTTTTCGACGAATTTTAATAAATATTTAAAGAATAATTATGTTTTTCGAGGAATTCGATTAAAATTGTATTAAAAATAAAATTAAAATTCTGCGATGAATTTCATTATTTTTTAAAATAATTGAATTCCTAAAAAGAATTTTATTATTTATGGAAATAATTGAATCCCTGCGTAAAAAAATGTATTATTTATGAAAATAATTGAATTATATTGCGAAAAAAAATTTATAAACAATTTGTAAATAATTGAAGTTCTGTGAAATTTTTATTATATATGAAAATAATTAAATGTCAGTATAGAATTTTATTAAATTTTTTTTTTAAATAATTGAATTCCATTGAAAAATGTTATTAAAATATTAGATATTAAAAATCATTAAATTCAGGAGAATTTTTGAAAATAATTGTTTATAAAGATAATGGAAATTTTGATAAGAATTTTTAAAAATTTTTGAATATAATTGAATATCTGGAAAGAATTTTTTACTTTTGAAAATAATTGAATTTTTACTATCATTTGTACCTTCTCCAAAATTCAATTTTTTTTCGTTACTTTTAAAAATAATTGAATTCTTGTGATGAATATTGTTATTTAAGAAAATAATTGAATTTTGGAAAGAATTTTATTAGAATTTTTAAAAATAATTTAATTGTTTTGAAAAATACTAATATTTTTGTAAATAATTGAATTCTTCTAAAGAATTTTAAAAAACCATTTTTTTAAATAATTGATTTTTTTCGCGGAATTGAAATCAAATTTTTAAGAATAATTTCATTTTTTGAGCAATTCCTGTAAAATTATATTAAAAATAATTGAAATCCTGTGATGAATTTTATTATGTATGAAAATAATTGAATAGTTGCTCAGAACTTTATAAAAATTTTCAAAACTAATTAAATTCCTGAGATGAATTTTATTATTTATGAAAGTAATTGAATTATTGCGAAAAATTTTATTAAATTGTTTCAAAAAGAATTGAATTTCTGTACAAAATTTTGTTATTTTTGAAAATAATTGAATTCTTCATAACAATTTTATGAACATTGTGTTAAATAATTGATTTTTTTAAAATATAATAAATATTATAAAAATTCTTTTTTAAATAATTGAATTCTTGTTAAAAATTTTATTTGTGAAAATAATTGAATTTTCGATTAATTAATTAAAAATAGTATTAAAAATAATTGAAATTCTTCGATGAGTTTTATTATTTATGAAAGTAAATTGAATTTTTGCTTAGAATTTAATCATTTTATTAATTTTGCGAAATTTCATGAAAATACTAGATATTGAAAATAATTGAATTTCGAATACTTTTTGACAATAATTGAATCGTTTTAAAGTCTGGATAGTTCTTTAAGAATTAAGTAATTCTAAATGAAATTATTGCCAGAAATAGAAAAAATTGAAGGTTTTGTATTAGAATTCGTGGTAATTTCATAGTTTTATGAGACAAACAAAAAAAACACCAAAATTCAGAATTTTCTTATAAATTCTAAAAATTTAATATTTTCCTGTACTTTGAATAAAAATCCCTGACTTTTCCCCAAATTCCCTGACCTGTGGCAACCCTGATTTAAAAAAGGAAATTTATATTTTAAACTACAAAATCAGAGGGAAAATTAGTTTACAATTAAAATTTAATTTTAAAATTTTAATAATTTCATTTCTTGTTAAAAAAAGTATCAAAATATAAGAAATTATTATATTAGAAACATTGTATAATAGAGAAATGAAAATTATAGTTAAAAAGTTAAAACGTTAAAAAATCTTTTTAACTATTTTTAATTTTCTGAAACATTTTAGTTTTCTTCAATTTTTATAGACGTTTGCTTTGACTTATTTTCAAAATTTTATTTTGAGAATTTTACGGTCTGGCAAGACGAATGTTTATCTTGAATAAATGATTCTTATGCTTCTGATTGTACAAAGATAAATGAAATAAACTTACCAATACTGTACGTCAATGCTAAATCTGGAAATTCTTTTTTCAAGGCTTGAATGAATTTTTGGCGAATTTGATGTTCGTTATCATATTCATAGAATTGAAGGCGCTCTTCGTGTGAACAATTTCTTCCAACAGGAGAAATATTTAACATCCCCGTTCTAAATTCCACAAATGTTCCTCGCTTAAATGGCAACTTCAATTCGGAAATATATTTCAAAGCAAAATTTATAAAATCCTGTAGAACCTCTTCTCCAATCTTACTTTGGATGGACTAAAAAAATTCAAAAATACCATTTCATTTTCATAAATTGCAAATAATTTAAATTAGAGAATGAATTTATTTATTTATTTTTTTTTAATTTTGTAAAAAAAACATCAAAAATAAGTCTAAAATAGTTTCAAAAATAAAATATGACTTTGCAAAATTTAAACAATATTTTTTTACAATATTGCAAAATATAACTCAGGTAAAAAAATTCAAAAAAAATAAAAATAAAAAATAAAAAAAATAAAAAAATAAAAAATCGAAATAAATTTTCTGTTTGAAAAAAGAGAAAAACTAAAGGAGAAATTTTTTTAAGATTCAAAAAATGTTATGTCTAAAGTTTGAAAAAAGAGAAAATTTGTTTTTTCCACATAAACTGAAAATTCTGATGACTTAATAAAAGTGACAATTTTTAAAAAGTTTTGAAGGATTTTGTTAATTTCAGAGGAGAAAAAGGCAGATCAGATAAAAGAAGAGACGAAAAGTTATCCTTTCAATATTATTAAAAATAATTTTTTAATTAATATTTATATAGTTTTAAGAATAAAGTTCAATAAACAAAAAGTGAAAAATGAATACTTACTTCTGATGACAATTGTTTGCCATCTCTGAAAGACACTAATCCATTTTCAGAAAAAATATATTTATATTTCTTGAAAATCTCCTCGCCACCTAATTGTTTCTTAATTTTGTTAAGATCAGAACCACCAATAACAGCGATGTCGAACATTTTTTTCACTGACTCTTGCAAGAATTTATCAACACTAGGCTTAATTACCTGTAAAATTTTCAGTTCTATAAATAAGTTTCTAAATAATTATAAAATAGTGTAACGACAATAGCAAACGAACATTCTACATTTTGTACTTCCATATCAGACAAATTATAAAAAATTATTTTCATTTTAAAGTTCTTTAATTATTTTTCAAAATGTATTTTTTTTATTTTTTTATTTTAAAATTTATTTTGGTATTTTCAATGACCTTAATTTTTGTCAAATACTAAGGCCACAATTAACAAACAGTAGGTACCTACTTTCAAAATTAATAAAATTCAAAATATTTAATTTATGTTTTTGAAATACATACTTTAACATTTCATATTAAACTTTTCAAGAAAAATATATATAAATAATTTTTCTTCGAGCACATTATTGACACTATTTTTATATAAACATTAAGAACCACATGCTTTCAAAATTATATAAGGGGACAAATAAAAAGTATTGGCTTTAGAAAGTTATTAATTATTTAAAATTGCAAATTATTTTTAACCTATAACAAAAACAATGTTCAAAAGGTGGTCATAAAATAAAAGAGGACGGGAAATATTTTTTAACCCTTTTTAAATTTTTATTTTGTACAAAAATTGATAAATTTTGAAATCCATCCGTAATTTTGTAGAAAATATTTCTTTGAACCCAAAAAAATTGACAAATGAAAAAATTGATTTTCATAATTTTTGAAGCATTTTTTTTTAAACTTTATTTTTAGGTTGAAAATGTTATAAAAATATTATTATTCAATTTTTTTATTTCAAAATTCATTTAAGTTTCATTTTCTAACTTATTTCAAATGGCATAAGTTGTTAATTCACAGAAATTTTTTTGGCGGAATTTTTTTCACGGAAAAACAAAAGACGGTTGAATTGTAATTATTTTAGAAAAAATTGTGAAAATAGCTTTAAAGTCTATTCTTGTGAGTTTATAATTGTTAATTAATTTTTTAATTCCATATTTTTTTATTGATAATGTGTAAATCATGTAAATTTAATTTTTTAAAAAAATTTTTCATAAAATTCTAAGCAAGAATTCAATTATTTTCATAAATAATAAAACTCATCGAAGAATTGCAATTATTTTTAATACTATTTTCAATTAATTAATCGAAAAATTAAATTATTTTCACAAATAAAGATTTCCACAACAATTCAATAATTTAAAATAAAATTTTCATAATATTTATTTCATTTCGAAAAAATTAATTATTTAAAACAATGTTTATGAAATTCTTATAAAAAATTCAATTATTTTCTAAAATAATAAAATTTTTTCACAGAAATTCAATTATTTTTAACCATTTTAATACAATTTTTCGCAATAATTCAATTATTTTTATAAATAATAAAATCTTTCTCAGGAGTTCAATATTATTTTTGAAAATTTTAATAAAATTCTTGGCAACTATTCAATTATTTTCATAAATAATAAAATGCTTTTCAGGAATTCAATTATTTTTGAAAATTTAAATAAAATTCTTGACAACTATTAAAATATTTTTATAAATAATAAAATTCACCGCAGGATTTCAATTATTTTTAATACAATTTTACAGGAATTGCTCAAAAAATTTAATTATTCTTAAAAATTTAATTTCAATTCTTCGAAAAAATCAATTATTTAAAAAAATGTTTTTTTTAATTCTTTGGAAGAATTCAATTACTTACAAAAATATTAGTATTTTTTACAACAATTTAATTATTTTAAAATATTTTAATAAAATTGTTGGAAAGAAATCAATTATTTTAAATACAATTTTAATTACATTTTTTAAAAATAATTCAATTATTCTTCTTGATTTTAATAAAATTCTTCTCAAGAATTCAAATATTTACATAAATAATTCTTCGAAAGAATTCAATTATTAAAGATAAATAATAAAATTATTCATGAAAATTCAATTATTTTGAGGAATTTTAATAAAATTCTTTGCAAAATTCAATTTTTTTCATAAATGACAATATTCATCGCAAGAATTGGATTATTTTTAAAAGAAATAAAATTCTTCTTGGAAATTCAATTATTTAAAAAAATTATAATAAAATTTATCGCAGGATTTCAATTATGTATTTTTAATGCAATTGTACAGGAATTGCTCGAAAAATTTAATTATTCTTAAATATTTTATTTCAATTCCTCAAAAATCAATTATTTTAAAAAAATATTTTTAAACATTTATTGGAAGAATTCAATTATTTACAAAAATATTAGAATTTTTCACAGGGATTCAATTATTTCAAATACAATTTTAATTACATTTTTTTGGAAATAATTCAGTTATTCTTTTAAATTTTAATTAAATTCTTCCCAAGAATTCAATTATTTACATAAATAATTGTTCCAAAGAATTCAATTATTTCGATAAATAACCAAATTATTCCCGAAAATTCAATTATTTTGAGACACTTTAATAAAATTCTTTGCAAGAATTCAATTATTTTCATAAATAATAAAATGCTTTTTAGGAATTCAATTATTTTTAAAAAAAAGTTAATAAAATACCACACAGACATTCAATTATTGTCAAAAATTGTAATAGAATTCTTTATAAAATTTAATTATTTAATTAAAAACTTTTCGCAATTTCAATGATTTTCTATATTTACTATTTTCATAAAATTTCCAAACAGAATTCAATTATATAAAAAACATTTTGTAAAAATCTTTGTAAGAATTCAATTTTTTTCATGAATAATAAAAATTCATTGCAGGAATTGAATTTATTAGCAGGATAAGAAAGAAGTAAATATTTTTGATGAAAATTAAGAAAAAGTGAGGGAAAAAAATAAACACTTCACAAAACTGACAAAAATTATTTTTGTCAGTTTTGTGAAATATTTAAAACGAGTTTTGTTGATCAAGTTTTATTTTTCTATAGCTACTTTTTTTTTAGTTTGAAAGCTACTTTTTTTTATAATTAATTATCGAGTGTGAAGTCTGAGATTGAAAATAATTCGAAATTTTTTTCCTAAAATGTAATCTTTTTTCTTAATCATTCGTAATTTTACGGATTTAATTTTTTTATAGCCATTAAGAAATTTGTATAGACGAATAGTTATAAATGTTCCATAGATATTCCCATTTACATCAATAAGTAAATATCGATATTTGAATCACAGAAAATAATATTAATAAAATAAAATACCTGTTGAGGTGTTGTAAGAGTTCCATCGACATCGAAAAGGCAAATAATCTTTTTCGCCATAGTTACCTGAAACATCAATGTTACAATAAGAATTCAGAAAAATGCATTTTTATATCAAAATTTGAAAAATATTTCATAAACAAAAATCCCTTTTTTACTTTAATGAATGAAAAGCTTTGAATGACACGTTTCAAAAGCGTTTTATTGAACGAAAAAATCGAATTAAAAGGATTAAAAGCATTAAAAGATTCTAAATAACCAATCGGTTGACTAATGGGTACAGGATCACGTGCTTATCCCAGTTGTATGGTCATTTATAAACCCCTCCTATTTTTTATCAATCATCTCAACTGAGATATTCTTTTTGTTAAAAATTGTATGACAACTAAAATATGTTTCAATATATTTTCACCTTACCTCTATTCTGGACTATTATATGAAATAAAAAAAATTGTTTCACAATTTTTTAAATACTGAGACAAAATCAGAAAATGTCAATAATCTAGCCCCACGTCATTGACAACAGAACCACCTGTGGTGAATTAACGCTAAAAGAATTTTTTTCTACAAATCTCTATGAATTGAAAATCTATTTCCAAATTCAAGAACAAGAATTTGATACTTTTTGACGAAATTCTAAAAGTTTCAGAAATTTACCTTACTTTATTTTTTTTTAGAGAAAAAATCAATCTTAGAGATTTAGAATGACAGGAGACGACGTGGCCTATAACTTTCAGTTGCCGGTACTAATACAAACGAAATCTACTGAGCAAGGTATTGTGTCGTTCTCTCTTCCATCAGGAACGTAATTTAGAGGGGTTAACGAATTCTTCATTTTTCAACTCCACTACCAAAAAAAAAAAAAATTTATCCACCATTTTCGAAAATATTCAACATTTTACATGGATTTGAAAAAATTTTCCATTCGGAGTAGAATCCATTTTTTTTTATATTCAAATAATTTTCAGCTTTTTCAGGTACGTTAGTGATGAGTTTCACTTTTAATTCCAGCTTCACTGCTTCAGTGCAGCAACAACAGTTAGAAAGTTTTAAGATGTTGAAGAACTTTAGTTTCATTTTAATTTTAATTTTATTACTGGAATTCAGAAATTCTATTGGAAAGAAATCTCAAACACAACGAAATGTTGTTTTGCTCTTGGGTAAAATTCTTTTTTTCAACAAGTGGATATTTATCTTCAAAAAATATATTTCTTTCTCTTGGAATGTTTAAATGAAGAATTTTTAAATTTGTGTATTTTAAGCGAGTATACCAACAAATTTTGTTTCCGTATACCTTTTGAAAATATAGTTTATATTTAAAATTACAGCTGACGATGGAGGCTTTGAAATGCGATCCTATTTAAATAATATTTGCCAAACTCCCAATTTAGACAAATTAGCAAAAGAGAGTTTAATATTCAATAATGCTTATACTTCTGTTAGCAGTTGTTCCCCAAGGTTGGTAATGATTCTAATTTTTAAAGGAATATTCATCTTTCTAATAATATTTTATACTATAATTTCATTATTTTTTGCATCAATTTATTTTTTTTTTTTTGACATTATATAATTATAAAGATATTTTATTTAAATGACAAATTTTAAAAACTAAAATTAAAAGTGCAAAAATATTTTTTATAATTTTTCATAATCCTATAGTATTTTTTATTGGTTGAAAATTTTACTGGTGATTTTTTTCAATTCAATTTTTATTATTTTTCATCTATGTAGAATAAAGGAATCAATTACTGTGGATTCTTCAGTTACTGCATTTTTGTGATTATTTTCTATTATAAAATTATTTACTATATTTATAAATGTATTTCAAAATGTTGGTGAAATGACTTTAAAACTTACTAAATACAATTGTTTATGAAAATGTACTGTTAAAAAAAATATATATATATATATATATATATATATATATATATATATTTTTGGACAATTTAAAAAACTAAACAATAATAATTATTATTTAAAAAACTCTAAAAAATTTTTTGAAAATTATTCTTTTCTCCAATATTTGAAGAATAATTCTAAAAACTTTTATTTTTAAACAATTTGAAATAATTTAATTAAAAATAATTCTAAGAATTATAAGTGTTTTGTTATAAAAAAATAAAAAAAAATAAAAATATAATAAAATAATAATAATAATAATAATATAATAATTTTTTTTTTTAATATTTTTTTTTTATTTTACTAAAATCGATTAAAATTTTTAACAAAATCAAATTACTCTTAATAAAATTACTTTTATAAATTTTAAATTTTGAATTCAGTCGTGCTTCGCTATTGACGGGATTACCAAGTCACCAAAATGGAATGTACGGTTTACACCAAGGAGTACATCACTTTAATTCATTTGACGATGTTCCCAGTTTATCTAAAATATTGAAGCGTAAAAAAATACGAACTGGTAAGTTTCAGAAATTTCGTTGCCATTATTAAATTTTACAAGTTAATGAAAAAATGCATAACTTTTTTTTTTCTTTCAGGTATCATTGGGAAAAAACACGTGGGACCAAATAAAGTCTATCCCTTTGATTTTTCCCATACAGAAGAAAATGAATCGACACTCCAAGTAGGACGCAATATTACCAAGATCAAATTGCTTGTTAGGGAATTTTTATCGCAAAATAAATCACAGTATGTAACTCTTAACTTTTCTTATTAACTGCGAGAGGTTTATAAAAAAAATTCTGATGCAAAGTTCCCAATTTTACTAAAATAGAAATTTTAAATGAAATATTTTACTTTTTTCCCGCACGATATACATGAATCAGACTTCGAACTCGATAATTAATTTTAAAAAAAGTAGCAAAAAAGAGTTTTTAAACTTAAAAAAGTAGTCAAAAATAGCTATCGAAAAATTAAACTCCACGACCAAAAAAACTCGATTTAATTACAGGATTCCTACAGAAATCCGAATTTAAAATTCCATACCTTTTCCATGATTTCCAGGTCAAATTTTTACGAAATTCCAGTGGAATTTATAATCTAATTTCAATATTTTTGGGCTCTTTAAAAACACTTTACTTATTTAATAGTCTCTACCCTTTGGTAAAAATTCTAAAATTATCGAAAATTATCAAAAATTCAAAAATCCGAATTTCTTAAAATTCAACATTTTTTCCTCTCTTTTATGGGATTTAGCTTCATTATTTTTTTGCTCTTGGAAAATACTTTACTTATTTAATAGTCTTGACTCTTTGGTAAAAATCTAAAATTATCGAAAATTATTAAAAATTATCAAAAATCCGAAAAATCGAATTTCTTAAAATTTAACGTTTTTTCTTCTCTTTTATGCCATTTAGCTTTATTATTATTTGAATTTCTATTCAAGAGAAAAAATGAAAAAGAGAAAAAATTTAGAAACTTTTAAAAATTCTAGGCATTTTCCATGATTTCCCTGATTTCCAGAAGCCTTTTAAAAATTCCATACCATTTCCATGATTTCCATGATTTCCAGATTCTGTAGGAACCTTGAAATTTAGACACTTCACAAAACTGACAAAAATTTCATTCTATATTTTATTTTCCTGACTTTTTCCTAATTTTCATCAAAAATATTTACTTCTTTCTTATCCTGCTAATAAATTCAATTCCTGCAACGAATTCTATTATTATTGAATTTCTAAAAAGCATTTTATTATTTATGAAAATAATTGAATTCTTTTTAACGATTTTATTAGAATTTTTTAAAATAATTGAATTTCCAAGAAAAAATTTATTACTTTTAAAAGAAATTGAATTCTTGTGATGAATATTGTTATTTCTAAGAACAATTGAATTTTGCAAAGAACTTTATTAAAATGCCTCAAAATAATTGAATTTTCAGGAATAATTTTATTTTGTTATTTATCTTTAATAATTGAATTCTTTCGAAGAATTATTTATGTAAATAATTGAATTCTTCGGAAGAATTTTATTTAAATCTAAAAGAATAATTGAATTATTTCAAAAATATTTAATTAAAATTGTATTTAAAATAATTAATTTCTTTCAAACAATTTTATTAAAATATTTGAAAATAATTGAATTCCAGTGAAAAATTATAATATTTTTGTAAATAATGGGATTGTTTTAAAGAATTTAAAAAAACCATTTTTTTACATAATTAATTATTTCGAGGAATTGAAATTAAATTTTTAAGAATAATTACATTTTTCGAGCAATTCTTGTAAAATTGTTTTAAAAATAATTGAAATCCTGCGATGAATTTTATTACCTATTTATGTAAATAATTGAATAGTTGCTCAGAATTTTATTAAAATTTTCAAAAATAATTGAACTCCTGAGAAGAATTTTATTATTTATGAAAGTAATTGAATTATTGCGAAAAATTTTATTAAATTATTGTTTTAAAAAGAATTGAATTTGTGTAAAAAATTTTGTTATTTTTGAAAATAATTCAATTCCCGAGAAGAATTTTATTATTTATAAACATAGTTGAAATAGTTGCTAGGAATCTTATTAAAATTTTCAAAAATAATTGAACTTCCGATAAGAATGTTTAAAAAGAATTGCATTTCTGTGAAAAATTTTGTTATTTTTGAAAATAATTGAATTTTTCTATTAATTAATGTAAAACAGTATTAAAAAAAATAATTGAAATTCTTTGATCAGTTTTATTAGTTATGAAAATAATTGAATTCTTTCTTAGAATTTAATCAAATTTTTTTTTTTTAATTTGAATTTTCAAGAAGAAATTTATTAGTTTTAAAATAAATTCTAAAGAATTAAAAAAAACAATCTTTTAAATAATTTTTTTTTTTGAGGAATTGAAATTAAATTTTTAAGAATAATTACATTTTTCATGCAATTCCTGTACAATTGTAATAAAAATAATTGAAATCCTGCCATGAATTTTATTATTTATGAAAATAATTGAATAGTTGCTAAGTATTTTATTAAAATTTTCAAATTTCTGTGAAAAATTTTGTTATATTTGTAAATAATTGAATTCTTCATAAAAAATTTATAAACATTGTTTTAAATTATTAATTTTATCGAAATATAATAAATATTATGAAAATTTTATTGTAAATAATTGAATTCTTGTGGAAAACTTTATTTATGAAAATAATTGGATTTTTCGATTAATTAATTGAAAATAGTATTAAAAATAATTGAAATCCTTCGAAGAGTTTTATTATTTATGAAAATAATTAAATTCTTGCTTAGAATTTTATCAAAAATTTTTTTAAAAAATTGAGTTTCCATGAAAAATATTATTAGTGAAAGTAATTAAATTATTGTGAAGAATTGTATGAAAATTTTGTTAAATAATTGATTTTTTCGAAATTTTTTTGAAAATGCTATTCTAACTTAATTGAATTCAGTGGAAATTTTATTATTTATGAAAACAATTGAATTTTATAAATTTTTTTTTAAATAATTGAATTGTTTTGCGAAATTTTATAAAAATACTATAGATATTGAAAAATAATAAATTGAATTTCGAATATTTTCTGAAAATAATTGAATCGTTTTAAAGAATTTGATTATAAATTTGAGAATAGCTTTTTTATTTCTAGTAATTGCGAATTTAAAATAGTGAGAGTTCTCAAAAAAAAATAACAGAAATAGTAGCTTTTTAGTAGATGAGTGCGAAGCCTGAACTTTAATTTTTTATAAAAGTAATTTTAGTTAATTTCTGAATAACTTATTATTATAATAATTAATAATAATTTATTTCTTAATAGGAATATTTTCTAAAAATGATTAACATTTTTTAAAATGTGCTAAACTTTCATTTAATTTCATAGACCATTTTTCCTGTACGTTGCATTTCACGATCCTCATCGTTGTGGACATACAAATCCAAAATATGGAAACTTTTGTGAAAAGTTTGGCAATGGAGATGTGGGAATGGGCACAATTCCAGACTGGTCTCCAATTTCTTATCAGTGGGAACAAATAAAGCTTCCGTATTTTGTGCAAGATACTGAAGCTGCAAGAAGAGATATAGCAGCTCAATACACAACTATATCTCGATTAGATCAAGGTTATCACACATTTAATAATTTATATTCCAATTTTTTTAGTAACAAAAATTCAAGTTCAAAATTAATTCAAGTTTTTTATTATCAAAGAATTCTATTAAATGTCAAATGCTTCAGGGGTAGGATTGATCCTCAAAGAATTAGAAGATGCTGGATTTAAAAATAATACCATGGTGATCTACTCGTCTGATAATGGAATTCCTTTTCCGGGTGGAAGAACGAATTTGTACGATTCTGGTAACTACTTTCCACTATGTATTTATAAAAACAGATTAAATTTTAAAATTAAAATTAATTTTTTTTAATTTTTTTTTTTTTAATTTTTATTTTAAATTGTACTTTAATTTTTTAATACTTTCTACTTCCATTTTCAATGAACATAGTCATATTAATGTATATTTTTGCTTCTTTATATTTAGATTATAGGTTGTACAAAGAAGATGCATAAATTTGTACATCTAAGTTGTACAAACTGAAGATGACCTAGACGATGAAATGTTGGAGAATAATGTTTATTTCCAAAATTTCTAATAACTGATTAATGATACGATTGTTTTTAACAGGCATTGCTGAACCAATGATGATTTCTTCTCCGTTCCACAAAAAACGGAGAAATAGTGTAACACACAGCATGACTTCATTGTTAGATGTCGTTCCTACTATTCTCGACTGGTTCAAAGTCTCATATCCAAATCGAACTCGTTATCCAAATCAGACTCAATTCACTTTAACTGGAAAATCGCTCCTTCCATTATTGACCGAAGGTAAATCAACTATTTTAAATTCATTTAAAAAAATCTTATTCGCTAATATTTTTCACTAAATGTTTTATGCATTTGATTTTCTAATACTTTCTATTTAAAATTTAAAATTGACCTTGCCGTATCTATCAGGATTGCCACAAAAATTTAATTTTGATTTTCCCTGAAGTTCTTAGGGAATTTTCAAATCCATTTGATAACAGTTCAATTTTACGAAAATTCGATTATTCTGAAAATTTTCAATTAAATTAAAATTAGAAAATAAAAAACTTCAAAGAATTTAAAAAAAATTGAATTAAACTTTTTCAAAAAAAGTCAATTCTACAGAATTGTTAGTTAAAAGTAGGAAAAATTCAAATTTCCAAAGATTTTAATTTGAAACCTTTTTAAAATTCAATTATTTCTAAAAATTCATGCTTGTAATGCTTTTAATATTCAATTTTTAATTAATTTTAAAATCAATTTTTATTGGAAAATTCCACGAAAATTCAATTATTCTGCGATGAGTTTTATTATTTATGAAAATAATTAAATCCAAATGTTGTTATTTATGGAAATAATTGAATTATTGCAAAGAAATTTTTTTAAATAATTGGATTTTTTTTTGGAAAATTTTATTAAAGTAGTAAATATTGAAAATCATTGAAAATAATTGAAAATATTATGAAAATAATTTAAATTTATCCAAGAATTTTATTAAAATTCGAAAATAATTGAATTTTAGAGAACAATTTTATTATTCATTAAGATAATTTAAATTATGAAATAATTTTTTTAATTTTCAGAATTTTAAAATTTTTTGAACATAATTGAATTTCTGCAAAAAATTTTGTTACTTTTGAAAATAATTGAAATTCTGCAATCATTTTTTAAATTCTTCAAAATTCAATTAATTTTTAGTATTTTTAACTAAAATTCTTCTATAAATCCATTATTTTTAATAATAATTAAATTCACAAAAATTGGAATTATTAAAATTTTTCAAAAATCTAAGTTCTTTAAAATTTCTAATCAAACTTGAAATCTCATAAAGAATTTTATGAATAAATTTTTAAATAATTGAATTCTTCCGACAAATTTTAATAAAATTGAATTATTGCGAAGAATTTTATCAAAAAATTTGTAAATAATTGAATTCCTGTGAAATTTTTATTATTTATGAAATAATCAAATGTTTGCGTAGAATTATATCAACATTTTTTTTAAATAATTGAATTCTTTTGCAAAATTTTATTAAAATAGTATATATCGAAAATCACTGAATTAAGGAAATTGTTTGAAAATAATTGAATTTCAGAGTAAAATTGTATTATTTATCAAGATAATTGAAAATTTTTTTAAATTGTTAAAAGTATTTGAAATTTTGAGAAAAATTTTGTTACTTTTGAAAATAATTGTATTTCAGCAATCATTTGTAACTTCTCCAAAATTCAATTTTTTTTTGTTTATAACTAAAATTTTTCTGTAAATTCATTATTGAATAAAAAAATGAAATTGTCAAATATTTTAAATTGAAACCTTTTCAAAATTCAATTATTTCTAAAAATTTATGAGCATGATGCTTTTAATGTTCAATTACCTATTATCTAAAAATTTTTACTAAAATTCATTTTTAAATCAATTTTTATTAGACAATTTTAAGAGAATTGCATTATATAAATACAAAAATAGATAATTGAATGTTTCTCAAAATTGAATTCTTATAAAGAATTTGATAAAAAAAATTTGTAAATAATTGAATTCCTGTGAAATTTTTATTATTTATGAAAATAATTAAATGTTTTCGTAGAATTTTGTCAAATTTTCTTTTAAATAATTGAATCGTTTTGCAAAATTTTATTAAAATAGTAGATTTTGAATATCATTGAATTTAGGAAACTTTTTGAAATTAATTGAAATTTTGTCAAGAATTTTATTAGGTAAATTTTTTGAAAATAATTGAATTAATTTTGAAATATTGATGTAAAATTATTCATTAATTAAGTTATTTGAATAGAAATTATTATCAGAAATAGAAAAAATTGATGGTTTTGTATTAGAATTCGTGATAATTTTCATAGTTTATGAGGCAAACAAAAAAGACTCAAAAATTCAGAATTTTCTTATGAATTCGAGAAATTTAATTTTTTCCAGTACTTTAATAAAAATTCCTGACCAATTCTACTTTCCCTGATTTTTCCCTGACCGGTGGTAACCCTGATGTTAGAAAATGTTAGAAAAAAATGAAAATTTTTAGAGCCACAAGAAAAGAATACAACAGCAATATTTGCGAGTCAGACGCATCATGAAATTACCATGTACTATCCGATGAGAGCTATTCGAACAAAGCGTTATAAACTTATTCACAACATAAATTACAAAATGCCGTTCCCTATTGATCAAGACTTCTATCTGTCACCAACTTTCCAGGTCAGTCTTTTTATATTTTAAATATCTTATAATACAGTTCTTTTATTTACTGATACCAATAATCTATATTCATAAACGATTTTCCTTCTTGAAAAATTAAAAATGCATCCAGGTACAAATGTTCAATTATTTTTAGAAAATGTTTATGAATATTTTGTTACTATTCAAATTGAAAAACGAGAATTTTTTCTTTTCAAAAAACAAGACTAATTAACACTTCTTTATAGGACTTGTTGAACAGAACACAATCAAACCAGCCTCTTCGATGGTACAAATCATTAAAGACTTACTACTACAGAGATGAATGGGAATTATATGATCTGAAACTTGATCCAGAAGAAACGAAGAATATTGCTTTCAAATCATCAACTAAGGTAAATTTTTTATTTTCAATATTTTTACTCATTTTTTTTACCAATTTTGTTGGGTAGTACCGATTCTACGCAATTAAACTTTAGCTACGTCTAGAAAAAGAGTTTTAATGACCAAAAATATCGAAATTTCGTTAATAATAATTTTTCATAGCTAAAGATCTGAAAACTGAATTGCAAACATTTTTAAGAAAATATTTTTTTTTAAGATCCATTTTTCAATCGCAATTGCAAATTATTATTATTCATTTTCACCATTTCAGGCAATTTTTACTCAATTAAAAAAACAACTGTTCGACTGGCAAAAAGAAACAAAAGATCCATGGCTTTGTGCTCCAGAAGGAGTGTTTCAATCAGTTGGAGACTTTAAGGACAATCCTCAATGCATGCCTTTATATAATATGAATTATTAAATTTTTCTCTGATTATTTTGTAATGAAACAAAATTAAAAATTAAAAATGTTAATAGTGAAAACGAATAACGACAATAAATGAAATTAGAAAATTTTCACGACGCATGTATATGTAACTTCTTATTTTTTAATAAATATTTTTACAAAAGTTTTAATAAGAACAGAAAAATTTTCAGTACTTACGACGATTTTTCAAAAATTTCCCAAATGAGACTGTGTAATATTCTTAACTTTCCTTTCCCGCTGTTTGAAAATTGCCTCGTTAAGTTGGTGTATGTAAGTTGAAGATTTATTGGCAGACTTTTCAATTTCACTTAATTCTTCAGATATCTCGTGCATCTGTATTAAAATAAACCACATGTTACGATAGAAAAAATCCAACATATAATGAATAATATAACTTTGTATATTGAAATTCAGACTTCGCACTCGATAATTAATTATAAAAAAAAGTAGCAAAATGTAGCTTTCAAACTAAAAAAAGTAGTAAAAAAGTAGCTATCGAAAAAATTTAACTTGACGATCAAAAAAACTCGTTTTAGACCGTTCACAATACTGACAACAATTCCATTCTATATTTTATTTTCCAGACTTTTTCCTAATTGGCATCAAAGATATTTACTTCTTTCTTATCCTGCTAATAAATTCAATTCCTGCAACGCATTTTATTATTCATGAAAGAATTTAAATATTTATAAAAATAATTTAATTCTTGACAGAATTTCACAAACGAAATTCTGCAACGAATTTTATTATTCATTAAAGAATTTAAATTTTTTATAAAAATAATTTAATTTTTCCCAGAATTTCATAAAAATTTTTAAATAATTTATTTCTTTTGACTAATTTTATGCAAATTCAAATTTAAATAATTGAATTCCTGAGAAATTTTTATTATTCATTAAAAAAGAAATGAATTCTTAGGAAGATAAAATTCTTCGCAAAAATTCAATTGTGTTAATAATTTTTTAAAAATTCTCAATTCAAAATTTCAATTTTAATCAATCTTAATTCCAAATTTAAATTATCATTATAAATAATAAAATTCTTTTCCAAAATTCAATTATTTTCAAAAATTTTAATAATAATTCAACTATTTACAAACTTTTTATAAATTTCTTCGCAATAATTCATTTACTCTTATAAATAATAGAATTTTTAATTTTTTCATTTTAATTTTTAATTTTTCATTTATTTTCAAATATAATAAGATTCTTTTTAGAAATTCAATTATTTTTATGAATTTAATAAAACTTATCGCAGAATTTTAATTATTTTTAATGCAATTTTAATACAAATTCTTCAAAAAATGTAATTCTTAAAAATTTTATTAAAATTCGTCAAAAAAATTCAATTTTTAAAAAATTTGTTAATAAAATTCATTATGAGAATGCAATTTTGAGAAACATTCAATTATTTAATACATCATTTATTTTTTTATTAAAATAATTGAATTCTCGTAGAATTTTTTAATAAAAATTGATTTAAAAATGAATTTCAGTTAAAATGTTAGATAATACATTGAATATAATTGAATTTTTAAAATAGGTTTCAAACTAAAATCTTTGAAAATCTGAAATTTTTATTCTTTTATCTTTACTCTTTTCTGTAGAATTAATTTTTTTTTTAAAATTTAATTGTATTTTTTTTTTGCAATGATTTAAAGCTTTCATTTTACATTATATATTAAATTGAAGAATTTTCGAATAATCAAAATTTAGTGAAATTAAATTGTAAATAAATGAATTTGAAAATTATAAAGGAACTTTTGCAAAAACTATTAAATTTACTATCAATTTATAGTTGATTTCTTTTGAAGAATTTTAATAAAATTTTTAAATAATTGATTTCTTTCGATTAATTTTATGCAAATTCTAATTTAATAATTGAATTCTTGCGAACGTTTTTATTAGAATTTTTGAAATTTATTGAATTTCAAAGAAGAAATTTGTTACTTTTAAAAATAATTGAATTCTTGTAATGATTGTTATTTATGAGAACAATTGAATTTTGCAAAGAATTTTATTAAAATTCCTCAAAATAATTGAATTTTCATGAATAATTTTGTTATTTATCTTTAATAATTGAATTCTTTCGAACAATTATTTCTGTAAATAAGTGAATTCTAGGGAATAATTTTATTAAAATTTAAAAGAATAATAATTGAATTATTTGATTAAAATATTTGAAAATAATTGAATTCCCGTGAAAAATTCTAATATTTTTGTAAATAATTGAATTCTTCCAAAAATTTGTAAAAAGATTTTTTTGAAATAATTGTTTTTTGAGGAATTAAAATCAAATTTTTAAAAATAATTACATTTTTTAAGTAATTCCTGTAAAATTGTATTAAAAATAATTGAAATCCTGCTATGAATTTTATTATTTATGAAAATAATTGAATAGTTGCTAAGAATTTGATTAAAATTTTCAAAAATAATTGAAATCCTGAGAAGAATTTTATTATTTATGAAAATAATTGAATTATTGCGAAAAATTTTATTAAAATGTTTTAAAAGAATTGAATTTCTGTGAAAAATTTTGTTATTCTTGAAAATAATATTGAATTCTTCATAAGAATTTATGAAACATTGTTTTAAATAATTAATTTTTTCGAAATATAAATTTTATTTTAAATAATTGAATTTTTGTGAAAATTATATTTGTGAAAATAATGGAATTTTTCGATTAATTAATTTGAAATAATATTGAAAATAATTTTAATTCTTTTATGAGTTTTATTATTCATGAAAATAATTGAATTCTTGCTTAGAATTTAATCAAACATTTTTTTAAAAAATTGAATTTCCATGAAAAATGTTATTATTAGTGAAAGTAATTGAATTATTGTGAAGAATTGTATAAAAATTTTGTAAAATAATTGATTTTTTTGAAAATGCTATTCTAAATTAATTGAATTCCTGTGGTAATTTTATTATTTATGAAAATAATTGAATTTTTAATGAATTTTGTCAATTTTTTTTAAAATAATTTAATTCTTTTGCGATTTTATGAAATTACTAGATATTGAAAATAATTGAATTTCGAAAATGTTTTGAAAATAATTGAATCGTTTTAAAGAATTTGATTATAATTTTTGAGAATAGTTTTTTGATTTCCAATATTAACAAATTTAAAGTAGTGGAAATTCTCAAAAAAAATAGAAATAGTAGCATTTAGTGGCTGAAATTTTAAAAAAGTACCCAAATAGTAGCATAACGTCAAAAAGTAGTAAATAGTAGGTTTTAGTAGATGAATGCGAAGCCTGTAAATTAAAAGAAGGAAATACATAGTAATAAAGGTAATAAATAACGGAATAACTTTTATGCAAATAACTTAACCTCAATACTTACAAATTGCTTATAACCTTGAAGTCGATTATTTTTCTCGTGATTATTGTAAATCTGCTTAAACTGTAACATTAGCATGAGACACAGTACAAATCCTCCGAGGGAAAGTAATGTATTGACATTTAAAATGCCACGTATAATTAACATAACAATTATTATAGGTTATACTTCATGAATTCTGCAAAAAAAACGGATAACTTGTTTTTTTACATTTTAGCAAGCCTTGCAGGAACTGCACAATTTCACAAAAACTAAGTTCTTTATTATTGTGAGTAAATACGACTCAATTAATAAACATTACTTTTTTTAAACTAAAACATTATTTTACAATTTAAACTTTAATGTTTATATTATGAGATAACTGACGAAAATGCGTGCGCGCGCCTCTAGTGTAGAATTCCGAAACTAGTTTTGACGTTTTAACAAAAATATGTGTCAAATAAACAATATAGTCACAATATAGTATTGTAATTTACAAATCAAGCTACACTTATGTATTCTTAAGCAATTTTAAAGAGTGCAGTAAGTACTTATGTATATTTACAAATGCTAAGAATGATATATTATTTATAGTCGAAAATCGCAGGATAAACTTTTTGATTTTATATAGGTTATAATCACATTTTTCAATTTTACACTTTTTTTAAATTAAAATTCTTATAAATTTATCTAAAAATACCTACCAAACCAAATATTTTTAAAAATTTTTATTAATATATTGACATTTTATATCTCAATTACAAAATTGACGTAATATCAGTAGTGCAAATTTTAATGTTTGATGAAATATTTATATTTTGCAGATTATTAGAGACTGGACCTTAAAATGTTATAATAAATTGTTGATTACCTTGTGATAAAATAATTATTAATAAATATTAAAAACAGTAATTTAAGATGCCGGAAAAAATAGAAGTTGGTAAGAAATGTATTTTTATTTTAAATTAGGTATATATACGTTCAGATTTGTTTGTTTATAAAAATATTCGTAAGGCATTTTATAATTAAATTTTAATAATACATGTTTTGAAAAAAATTTTCAGATGTTATTCCTCAAGACTTGAGACATGAAGAGACGATTATTCAAATTGCAGATGCTTTAGACAGTTTAGAATTTGCCGTTTCTCATATTTTCAACTGTATCAATAACAGAATATCCGAAAATGGCAAAAAGTTCGTTTATTATTATAACATTTTTATCACTAATCAGGGAAAAGTCAGGGAAAGTAGAATTGGTCAGGGAATTGTGAAAATTCAGGGATTTTTATTAAAGTACTGAAAAAATTTAAATTTTTAGAATTCAAAAGAAAATTTTTTAATTTTTGTATCTTTTTTGTTTGCCTCATAATCTATGAAATTACCAAGAATTCTAATACAAAACTTTTAATTTTTTATATTTCTGACAATAATTTTTTTTAAATAACTTCATTCTTCAAGAACTATCATAAAGTTCTTACTTATAAATTATTTAATGAAAAATATTCAATATTTCAAAATTAATTGAATTTTAAAAGAGTTGCGTTTACAATTTTCATAAATAAGATGAACTTTAAGAGTTTTCAATTTGAAATATTTCAATTTTGAATGAATTCAATTAGAAATTTTAAAGAACTTAGATTATTGAAAAATTTTAATAATTCAAACTCTTCTGAAATTATAGTTAAATTTGTTAATATATATTTAATTAATTATTAAAAATAATGAATTTTTAGAAAAATTTTAGTCAAAAACACTGAAAAAAATTAAATATAATATTTTCACAAATTTAATTAAAATTCTTGGCAAAATTTAAATTAATTTCAAAAAGTTTTCTCAGTTCAATGATTTTCAAAATCTACTATTTTCATAAAATTTCCCAAAAGAATTCAATTTGAAAAAAAAATTCTACGAAAACATTTAACTATTATTATTTTCATAAATAATACAAATTTCAAAGGAATTCAATTATTCACAAATTTGTTTATAAAATTCTTTATGCGAATTTAATTTTGACAAACATTCAAGTATATTCAATAAATTATTCATTTTTGTATTTAAATAATTGAATTCTCATAGAATTTGACAATAAAAAGTTTTCTAATTTAATTAAATTTTCTAATTAAAATTTTAAATAATAATTGAATAATAAAAACATTAAAACATAATTTTTTAGAAATAATTGAATTTTGAAAAGGTTACATTTATTAAAATCTTTAAAAATCTGAATTTTTTGTAGTTTTCAATTAAAAATTCTGTAAAACTTAAGTTTTTGAAAAATTTTAATTGTAATTCTTTTGAAATCAGTTCAATTTTTTAAAACTTGTTTAATTATTAAAAATAATGGATTGATAGAAGAATTTTAGTTAACAAAACTAAAAAAAATTGAATTTTTTAAAAATTGATTTAAAAATGAATTTCAGTTAAAATTTTAGACAATAATTAAATATTAAAAGCATTATAGCGTGAATTTTTAGAAATGATTGAATTTTTAAAAGGTTTTAAATTAAAATCTTTAATTTGAATTTTTCATACTTTTATCTAACAATTCTATAAAAGACTGAATTTTTTTAAAAAAGTTTAATTGACTTTTTTTAAAACTATTTGTAGGTTTATTTTGTAATATATATTTAATTGAAGGATTTCCGAATAATTGAAATTTCGTAAAATTAAATTGTAAATAAATGGATTTGAAAATTCTCAAGGAATTTTGCAAAAATTATTAAAAATAATTCATAACTGATTTCTTTTGAAGAATTTTAATAAAATTTTTGAAAACAATTACATTTTTCGAAGCATTTGCTTAAAATTTTATTTAAAATAATTGAATACATGTGAAGAATTTTATTTATTTATGAAAATAATTGAATTCTTGCAACGAATTGTATTACATTTTTAAAACAAAATTAAGTCTTTTGAGTAATTTTATTGAAATAGTAAATTTTGAAAATATTTGAATTATTTCAGCAAAGAATTTCATTATTTGTGAAATATAATTGAATTCTTGCAAAAAATGTTTGAAAATAATTACTTTTTTCGAGGAATTCATTTAAAATTGTAATAAAAATAATTGAAATCCTATGGAAAATTTTATTATTTATGAAAATAATTGAATTCTTACACAACGAAAATTCTTACATTTTTTTAAATAATTGAATTCATGTGAAAAATTTTATTGCTTATAAAAATAATTGAATGAAGAATTTTATTAAAGTTTTTGTAAATAATTTGATTTTTTCTGAAAAATTTTATAGATATTTAACTTATTATAAAACATGAAGCTATCGATTACTTAGTCTATGATTAGACTGCATCATCTTTTCACCTTTTTTTAAATTTTGACACCTATTTCGCCTACTTTTTAAATTTGTCAAATATTTACAACCAGTAGTTATTTAATCCTTTACTATTTTTACTTTGTTAAATTAAAAAAAAATATTTATTTTCTCCGATAATTTACAGACTAGACACGATTAAATCAAGAGCGGAAAAAATTCACGGACAACTTGATTACCTGCAAACAAACTTGAGCTTGAAGGCTGTAAAAATGTATTCAGCACCAAAATATCCAGCCAGTCACGTCTACAAAGAATACGAAACTATCATGAAACCAAATTTAAAGAAAGACACTTTGCCATCAATTTACAAAAGTTCAGTTCCAATTTCCGACACGATTGATATGCACTTGACTGCTGGCATTAAAACCGAAAACGGACAATACGCTTCTAATATCAATCTTCAGGAAAAATTGCAATTTTACTACGTCAAGTCGAAACCCTACAAACGAATAACAACAAGTAACGAAAAGAATGATAGACGTTTAATGCCTGGGCCATCTTCCGTGAGTGCTCTCATGCTTTTCGACAATTATAAACAATCTCAAGATCGTTCCGCTCATCTGACGCAAACCAGTGATAAGCAGGAACTTGAAGATGCTCCTGACTCTATTCTTCAACCCTGGCACTCTTCTGAAATTGAATCACCTTCTTATTTATACGCGCCTGCTTTGGGAGAAGTGAGTAGTTTGCAATTTTATTAAACTAAAAGAACCCGGGATTTTGATTTTGTTTTTCCCCGATTTCCAGACCAAATTTAAAATTTTTTACCTAACCTTAAAGAATATTCTGATTTACTCTAAAAATTATTAGATATTAAAAAAAAAAAGTTCTATTACATTTATTTACAAATTTCTTCAATTGTAAAATTATTCGAAAACATAAATAACTTCATTTTTCAATAAATATTTCATCATTATTATTTTTCCACGGGAATTAAGATTATCAAAAAATTTCAATTTTCAAACCATTTGAAATTTAACAACTCATATAAAATATTTACTATAAAAAATGAATATATCGATCACTCCGAGTCTTAGACTCGGACTAATCGATATGTTCATGTTTTATAGTAATTTAAATATCCATAAAATTTTTCAAAAAAAAATTAAATTATTTATACAAAAATTTTAATAAAATTCTACGCGAGAATTCAATTATTTTTATAAATAATAAAATTTTTCATAGATTTCAATTATTTTTCATACAATTTTAAATGAATTCCTAGAAAAATGTAATTATTTTCAAAAAATTTTTCCAAGAATTCAATTATATTTCACAAATAACGAAATTCTTAGCTGAAATTAAAATATTTTAAAAATCTACTATTGCAATAAAATTTCTCAAAAGATTTCTACTTTTTAAAAAGAATGTAATAAAATTAGTTGGAAGAATTCAATTATTTTAACAAATTAATAAAATTTTTCACAGGATTTCAATTCTTTAGAAGAGATGTAATAAAATTAGTTGCAAGAATTCAATTATTTTCATGAATAATAAAATTCTTTACAGAATTTCAATTATTGAAAAAAATTTCATAAAATTCTTCGCAAGAATTCAAACATTTTTATAAGTAATAAAATTTTTCACATGAATTCAATTATTTAAAAAAATGTAATAAAAATTCGTTACAAGAATTGAATTGTTTGCATAAATAATAAAATTCTTTGCAGGATTTTAATTATTTTTAATAAAATTTTAAGTAAATTCTTCGAAAAATGTAATTGTTTTCAAAAATTTTATTAAAATTCTTTAAAAAAAATCAATTATCAATTATTTTTAGTAATTTTTGCAAAAGTTCCTTGAGAATTTTCAAATCCATTTGTTTACAATTTATTTTTACGAAATTTCGATTTTTCGGAAATTCTTCAATTAAATATTTTTAGAAAAAAAGTACTAATATAAACATAAAAT
Source organism: Leptopilina heterotoma (assembly GCF_015476425.1). Taxonomy (NCBI): domain Eukaryota; kingdom Metazoa; phylum Arthropoda; class Insecta; order Hymenoptera; family Figitidae; genus Leptopilina; species Leptopilina heterotoma. Next base: position 650,571 of record NW_025111098.1, on the reverse strand, counting down.
AAAAAAAAATTCAATTCAACTTTTACAAAAAAATTAATTCTACAAAATTGTCAGTTAAAAGTATAAAAAAATCCAAATTTTCAAAGATTTTAATTCGAAGCCTTTTTAAAATTCAATTATTTCTAAAAATTCAAGTTATAATACTTTTAATATTCAATTATTATCTAAAGTTTTAACTGAATTTCATTTTTAAATCAATTTTTATTAAAAAATTCTACGAGACTTCAATTATTTTATTACAAAAATAAATAATTTGTTGAATAATTGAATCAACAAATTTTCAAATAATTAAATTCTTTCGACGAATTTTAATAAAATTTTAAAAAATAATTACATTTTTCGAGGAATTTGATTAAAATTGTATTAAAAATAATTGAAATTCTGGGACGTTTTATTATTTTTGAAAATAATTTAATTCCTAAAAAGAATTTTATTATTTATGGAAATAATTAAATCCCTTAAAAAAATGTTATTATTTATGAAAATAATTAAATGTTTAAGTAGAATTTTGTAAATATATTTTTTTATATAATTGAATCCTTTTGGAAAATTTTATTAAAATACCTAGTAGATAATTGAAAATCATTAAATTTTGAGAAAATTTTTTTTTTTAATCATTAATTAAATTAAAGTTTTTTTTATCTAATTTCAGAAGAATTTGAATTATTAAAATTTTTCAAAAAACTAAGTTCTTAAAAATTTCTAATCAAATTCATTAAAAATTGAAATTTTATAAAATTTCAAATTAAAACCATTGATCTATTTAATTGATCTATTTAATTTTACGAAAATTGTAAACCCAACTCTTTTATAATTTAATTAATTAGAAATATTTAAGAAAAATTATTCATTAAATAATGTTTTAATTTAATGATAGTAAAAAAAATATTTTCAGAAATAGAAAGAATTCAAGGTTTTGAGAATTGTTAGATAAAAGTATGAAAAATTAAAATTGTCAAAGATTTTAATTTGAAACCTTTTCAAAATTTAATTATTTCTAAAAATTCACGCTATAATGCTTTTAATATTCAATTATTATCTAAAATTGTAACTGAAATCCATTTCTAAATCAATTTTTATTAAAAAAATTCTACGAGAATTCAATTATTTAAAATGAAAAAATACATAATTTATATTGAATAATTGAATGTTTCTCAAAATGGAATTCTCATAAAGAATTTTGTAAATAATTGAATTTCTGTGAACTTTTTATTATTTATGAAAATAATTAATGTTTTCGTAGAATTTTATCAATTTCTTTTTAAATAATTGAATTCTTTTGGGAAATTTTATTAAAATAGAAAATTTTGAAAATCTTTGAAATTTGAATCGAGGAAAACTTTTGAAGATCATTGAAATTTTGCCAAGAATTATCATTAAAACATTGAAAACTGCTGACAAACAAGAAATTTAAAAAAATAAATAGCACTTTATAATGAGACGATTTTTCATTCGCAGGTTCCACAAATAAACGTGCCGCTAACGCTTCCAGATCTGCCTGGAATCGTCGACGACGAAAAATTTGTTCTCGATTTAAATTCACAGAGTCCAATTGCACCGTCATCTGCAACAGCAACTCCCACCGTGAGAATAGATCTTCCAACTCCAGTCTCGACGACGGACGAAATAGACGTTCCCTCTGTGTCAGATCAAACTGCACAAAATCTACCAAACTTTTCTGACAGCAAAACAACCACCTCGGAGGTCAAGACATCACCTCCTCCACCACCACCTCCGCCACCTTCGAATCAAAATCTTGAACAGCAGACAATAGCTTCTCAAGCTTCTGCTCAGGCCCCGCCGCCACCTCCACCTCCTCCACCACCTCCGCCACCATCAGTTCCACAATCAGTTGACGGAGAACAGTCGAAGCAGGCGGAAAAGAAACCAGCAGCCGCACAAGTTTCAAAAGGTGCAGATGATCGGACAAATTTGATGGCAGCTATTCGCGATGCTGGCGGAATTGGTAGAGCCAAACTTCGTCCCACTGCAGAGACGGAAAAACCAAACAATCGCTGGGCATCAGCTTCTGTTGGTGGGGATTTAATGGCCGATCTTCATGCGAAATTATCGCTGAGAAGGAAAGGTATCGCTGGAGGCGGCATGAATGCTTTTGAAAGAATGTCCAGCATGATTCCTCCACCTCCGAAGCCAAATGAAATTTCCGACCGGAACTCGGCGACCAGTGAAGGTGATTCACAACCTGATAATGATGAATGGGAGGAATAATTTCTTTATTACACATTCCAGTTTGTATCATATTTTACGTATTAAATAAGTTAAGAAAAGACAACTAGCGTTCTCAATTAATGGTAGATCAAGTAAATCAAGAACTTTCATCTTTTTGAAAGGCTCTAAAATTTTTATCTATGTGACGCTCCACGGTGAAAGGAACCTATCTTCCAAATAACATAAGGCTCAGTTTCATAGAGGTTTTTGATGATAATGAAACAATTTATCAAGAAGTAGATGAAATTGATGATGATGACGTGGAATTAAATGAAGAAGAAAAAGAAATAATAAACAAAACTGAACAAGATTTCGATGAATTAATGCGTGAGTTGGGACTTGAAGTTAAAGGGGTAAAAAAAAGGTTTAGGCAAAGTTGCGTCTCAGCAAAAAGAAAATTTTAATAAATGCACAACTGATAGAGCTAAACTTAAAAAGAAAATTGAACAAAATGAAAGAGAGATTGAACAATTGAAAATTAAATTAGGTGGAAAAATGGACCCGAGTGTAGAAATTAACAAACGACAATATGAAAAATTAAAGTTAAACGTTGATAGCGATACTGGATAACGAACTTAAAATTTTAAATATTCAAAAAAATCAAGAATTATTTGAACAAAGAATTAGTAGATTAAAAACAACAGGACTTGAACCAGTAAAAGTATTTAAAATTACCGACTTTACGAATCAAAAATTAAAAATTACGGACCAATTTCTGACAAAAAATATAACCAATTCGAGTCAAATAAAAGAACATTTTACTTAAAACTATAAATTTAATTTTGTCTTTATTATAAAGATGACTGAGTGACAAAATCAATATTTTATATTACAAGTAACCTATTTTTACTGTAACTTCTTCAAAATTGTTTTTATCATTTCAATTCAATTTTTATTTTCTAGAATTTTTAACTAAAATTCTTCTTTAAATCAATTACAAAATTATTAGTTAAAAGTACATATAAAAATTGACATTTTTAAAGATTTTAATTTGAAACCTTTTCAAAATTCAATTATTTATAAAAATTCACGCTATAATGCTTTTAATATTTAATTATTAGCTAAAGTTTTAACTGAAATTCATCTTTAAATCAATTTGTAATAGAAAATTCTACGTGAATTCAATTATTTAAATAAAAAAATAAATAATATATTAAATTTTCGAATTTTTATCAAAATTAAATTCTCATAAAGAATTTTATTAACAAATTTTTAAATAATTGAATTTTTTTGACGAATTTTAATAATAGAATTATTGCGAAGAAAATTATAAAAAATTTGTAAATAATTAAATTCCTGTGCAATTTTTATTATCTATCAAAATAATTATGTTTCCGTAGATTTTTATCAACATTTTTTTAAATAATTAAATTCTTTTGAAAAATTTTATTAAAAAAGTGGATATTGAAAATCATTGAATTGAGCAAATTTTTGAAAATAATTGAAATTTTGACAAGTGTTTTGTTAAAATTTTTGAAAATAATTGAATTTCGGAGAAGAATTTTATTATTTATAAAGATAATTGAAATTTTGGCCAGAATTTTAAAAAATTTTTAAACAGAATTGATTTTTAGAATTAATAATTTAATTTCTGCAATCATTTATAACTTCTCCAAAATTCAATTCTTTTAGTTTTGTTAACTAAAATTCTTCTATAAATCCATTATTTTTAATAAATTAATAAGTATTAAAAAATTCAACTAAATTCAAAAGAATTTATAATTAAAATATTTCAAAAACATTAGTTTTACACAATTTCTCATTGAAAAGTGTGAAAAATTCAGATTTTCAAAGATTTTAATTTGTAACCTTTTAAAGCTTCAGTAATTTCTAAATTTTTATATTTTAATGCTTTTAATATTCAATTATTATCTAAGATTTTAATTAGAAAATTTAATTAAATAAGACAAATTTTTATTGGTAAATTCTACGAGAATTCAATTATTTAAATACAAAACTAAATAATTTATTGAATAATAGAATGTTTCTTAGAATTGAATCCTCTTAAATAATTTTATCAAATTATTAAGTAATTGAATTCTTTTGACAAATTTAAAAAAAAACTTTTTAATAATTACATTTTTCGAGGAATTTCATTAAAATTGTATTAAAAATTATTAAAATTATTAAGCTTTTATTATTTATGAAAACAATTAAATCTCTGTAAAATTTTGTAATATTAGGTATGAAAATAATGGAATTATTGCGAAGTAAATTAAAAATTTGTAAATAATTGAATTCCTGTACAATTTTTATTATTTATAAAAATAATTAAATGTTTGCGTAGATTTTTATTACATTTTTTAAAAATAATTTTCTTCTTTTGGAAAATTTTATTAAAATAGTAAATATTGAAAATCTTTGAATTGAAGGAAATTTTCGAAAATAATTGAATTTCGGAGAAGAATTTTAATACTTTTGAATATAATTAAAAATTTGACAAGAATTTTTAAAAAATTTTTAACATGATTGATTTTTTGCGAAGAATTTAGAAATCAGTCTCTTGAACACTATAATCATAGAACGTTTTTCAAAAATTTTACCATCAAAGGTGTTAAGAGTATGGAAAAAGGTAACTACAAATTAGTAAAAAAATCTCATTTTTTACTTTCATAAATTACATGCGCGCAGGCAGTAGAAATATTAAATCATAATTGTCTTTTTTACACAAAAATTATAATTTACATTTACTTTAGCATATTATAAACTTATTAGTCTAAGTTCTTAAAAAATTGTTCAATATCAAAATTTTAAAATAATTTGCGCATTATAATAATGAATTAATAAAATGAATCAAAATTAAATTTCCTTAAATTCTAAATGTAATTTTGTTGCAAATACTACTAATATATAACACAAGCCTTTATATTCGAATTTAAAATGAGGAAACAATTTTTTACGAAATGTTTCTGAGCGTAAGTTGATATGTATGTATGTACATTATTTATTACATATTTTAATTTAATACCTAAATTGAAATATGTACATACACGGAGAGAATTATTTTCTTGGATCAAAAATATTATATTTAGTTCGATTTTCTTTTATTTTTCTAATTTAAACTTGCTTCGAACACATTTTGTGGTTGATTTAACACTTAATTTAAACGTACATTTTTATACTAAACTGGCAAATATTTTCTATCTTTTAAAATTAAACCTATAAATCGAATTAAACACAATTATTCAAATTTCTTTTTAAATTAAGAAGAATAAGAATAATTGTTTCTCAGTGTATGTCAATATTAGGAAGCCTGCATTTTCTAATTAACAATAGATAAACTTTTGATATTACAAAACTTTATATACTTTCAAATACTTTCAATAGCAATTTTTATCCATTAAAATTTTATAAAATCCAATTCTTAATAATTATACATTTCATTTTAACAAATGGTAATTAAATATCATCTGACGAAGGAATGTTTCACTATTAATCCTTCTTCTTTTAAAGAAGAGTCTGCCGACTATTTTAAATTTTATCCTCTCAAAAAACTTTTTCTCTAAATATTTATTTCTCAATACGATTTTATCGATTTTAAATAAAATCGTATTTTTAAACAAATTTATTTAAAAGCGTAAAAAATTCATCAGATCTTTACTTTCAATTACAAATATATTATGAATAAAAAAATCTTAATCTAAGGAAAAAATTAATTTTACAGTTTAGTAAAGATTTTATAGTTAGACATCAAAAATTGAAAATAAAAAATAAATCGAGTATATTTGATTATTAATGAATCAGTGATTTAAAAACAAAATTTCTATTTACACAAGTAATGAATAATTTTTTTAAATTTCAATAATCGACATTTTGGAAATAGACATAGTAAAAAACAAGCCTTCTTTCATTGAGGAATAAATTAATTGTTCGAAAAAACTAGTATAATATTTACAGAATTTTTTTTTATAAATTAGGCGCGGCCCAATTTAAAAATTTCATGGCCATTTCGAAGCCAAGGAAGCACGCAGCATTTGCCGGAAATGCTCGCAACATTACAGGAACAACTCCTCTGTAAAGGGCAAGAGCTCCGTCTTCTTTTATCAATTTAACAAAGACTTCACGAATTCCTCTTGTATACGTTCCCTCAGGCGCTGAAAAAATACGATGACAATTAATACATAATAATATCAATTTCAATGCATACTGATTTTTAACTTTCAGAAATTCAAAATTCAAAATGGCGGATCCAATATGGCGAACAATTTTCTTAAATTCATTGAACTAGCTTGAAACTTGATACTCGCGAGGGTTTTTGGGGTCACTGATTACGAATCTGATGTTAGTTTTTCAAAATTCATTTTAACGTTCGAGTGGTTTTTATCATTCTTCAGGGACATTTTCTCTGTATTTAATAATAATTTTTAGAATGAATCAGAATATTTTTAGAATCTGGAGAAAAATCAAAATTCTCTCTGGAAATCAGAAAACAAAGTCATGAAGAAACAAAACGAAAATTTTGTGGTAACCCTGAAAAATTTTAAGCGTGTTTGTTTATTTTTGAAAAATGAGATAAAAACTCGTTTCGGACAAGTAAATTTTAACACTATCATATAAAATCGAGGTTTTTATTTTTTAATTTAAAATGGCACAATTTTAGGGTATCCGGACAAGAAGTCCAAAAACAAAAAGTCCAAAACAAAAAATTTTTTGTCAAAAAAGTCCAAAGAAATTAAAAATCCAATGAAAAAAAATTGAGATAATATAAAAATTTAAATGTTTGCCTTGAATGAAATTGTCCTTTTCTTGAGTTGCTCATTTCGATCACTGTGAATCGAAAGTAGGTAAACTTATGAATTTTAAATTTCTGAAAATTGTTGTAAATAATTGTATTTCTTGGGATAATTGTTATAAAAATTGTATAGAATAATTGAAATTTTTTTATTTAAGAAAATAATTGAATTTTTGTATTTATGAAAATAATTGAATTTTTGTGAAGAATATTAATATTTATGTAATTAATTTAAAATCTTGCAATTTTAACAATAACGTTTTAAATTCCAATTTTTATAGCATAAAAAGTAAAAAACGTGGCTTTTTCACATGTTTCATTATTTATTTTGGACGTTTTTATTTATTTTGGATTTTTTGCCTTTGGACATTTTTATTTTGGATTTTTTGTCCTGTAATACAATTTTAGGAATTCAATGTTTTCAGGGTTGCCAAAGGTCAAGGAAAGTAAAATTGGTCAGGGAAATCAGTAAAAAGTCAAAGATTTTTAGTAAAAGTACTGGAAAAAATTAAATTTTTAAAATTCATGAGAAAACTCTGAATTTTGATGCTTTTTTTTGTTTGCCTCGTAAACTATGAAATTACCACGAATTTTAATACAAAACCTTCAATTTTTTCTATTTATGGCAATAATTTCTTTTTTAAATATTCTTTAAGAACTATCATAAAATTATTACTTAGAAATTATTTAATGAATAATTTTTACAATTTTCATTAATACTAGATTGATACAAGAATTTTTGTTAAAAACACTAAAAAAATTGTATTTTGGAAAAGTTACAAATGATTCCAGAAATTCAATTATTTTCAAAATTTTTAATAAATTTCTTCGAAATAATTCAATTATTTTCATAAGTAATAAAACATTCACAGGAATTCAATTATTTAAAATACAAAATTTCATAAAATTTTTCGAAAAATATCAATTATTTAAAAAGATTTTTATAAAATTCGTCCCAAGAATTCAATTATCATATAAATAATAAAATTTGTCACAGAAATTCAATTTTTTTTATAAACTTGAATAAAATTCATTGCAAGAATTCAATTATTTATATAAATAATAAAATTCTTCACAGAAATTGAATTATATTCAAAAACTAAAAAGAAATTCTAGAAAAAATTACAAGTATCTTTATAAATAATAAAATTCTTGGGAAAATTTGAATTATTTTCATAAATAATAAAACTCATCGCTGGATTTTAATTATTTTTGATACAATATTTTAATCAAATTCCTCGAAAAATGTAATTATTCTTAAAAATTTTAATTAAAATTTGTCAAAATAATTCAATTGTCTAAAAATTTGTTGATAAAATTCTTTATGAGAATTTAATTTTAACAAACATTCAATTATTCAATAAATTATTTATTTTTTAATTTAAATAATTGAATTCTTCTAGAATTTTCTAATAGAAATTGATTTAAAAATGAATTACCGAACAATGGATTTATTATTTATGAAAATAATTGAATTATTGCAAACGCATTTTATTACATTTTTTAAAAATAATTGAATTTTTTAAGAAATTCTACTACTTGCAAAAATAATTGAATTCTTGCGAAGGATTTTATTAGGATTTTTGTAAATAATTAATTTTTTTTTGAATAATTTTATGGTAATTTAAATTATTACAAAACATGAAGAAGGCTATCACTCGGAGTGATAATGTTTTGTAATAATATTTTTATAAGTTGTTGAATTTCAAAAAGGTTTGAATTTGAATGTGTTGAAGAATTTTAATTCCTACTGAAAAATAATAATGATTAAATATTTATTTAAAAAAGAAGTTATTGATTTGGTCTGGAAATCAGGGAAAAATCAGGGAAAATTAAAATTAAATATTTGTGGCAACCCTAGTTTTTCAGAATTGAAAATGTCGATCAAAAGTACGAAAGCATAGATCTAAACAGTTCGCAAGAATCGTCAATTTCATGAGCATGGCAAAATTTTTTGAAACTCGGTCCGACATATTGGATCCGCCATTTTGAATTTCAAAAATTTGACATTGAATTCCTAATCGGCGATCCTAAAATCATCGAATAATGATTTTTGTGAACTTTGTTTAACTCAATTTTATAATTTGAAATTATTTTTATCAAATTTGAGCTCTCGGATCAAAAAACTCGATTTGCCGCTAGGACGGCTTAAATTATGTAAAATATTCAGTTTCAAAAAAAAATACTTCTAAGCAAAAAGGAGTTTCACTTTTTCATTCTCTGCAAGGATACGTATTTGAAAAATTTTTCGATTTTATTTTTCTTTATTTTTTCACGGGGTCCTGACTGGCCTGGAAATTCTCTGTCCGAACGGAAATCGAGTTCTTTGATCCGGTAGCTGATTTGTGTTTAGTTGAATTTTCGAACGGATTAAGTTATTTTCGTCAATTTTTTAGTATATTTCTTTACTTAAAATTTTAAATTGACTTTAAATTTACCTGTTTGCAATCGACTCTTCAAAACATCGGGAGGCATTCCAATAATCCAATTGGCAACTCCAGCGAAACCTCCGGCGATTATCGTTGAAAGTAAACTAAGTTTTCCATCCTCTGGTGTCATCAGTCTCTGGAGTCCTTCATAAGTCATAAAATACATTCCTGACGCTGGCATATCTAAAAATCCCCCCCAAAAAAACAGAAGAAGAAAATTTTTACCATTACTATTTTCCTCGGGAATTAATAATAGAGAGTAAATGCGTGTGGGTTGAACAGATAGTTTGACATCCTGCTTGATAGGAAACATCAAGGCAGACAGATAAGAGTCAACAAAACTCAGTTTCTCTTTAGTTACATTCATATAATCGAAAAGTCATGAAATTCGTCTTTTAATCGTCCAAATATTGGAAATATGGCAATTTTCTATTTCATCTTTACTTTATTCACACTGGTACGTCTTATGAATCAAATTCTCTTTTTCTTTCTCCTAAGCTTTCATTTTCTCTTCTCATTTCTTTTTTTTTTTTGACATTCTGAAACTATAAATTCACCTAAATGCTAATTGTAAGTTTATTAAAACTGAAAATTTTTTCAAAAAACTAATAAATATTTTACTCTATTTCTCGTAGTTTTTTTCTATTTTATAAATTTTTGCCAATCAATGAAAATTGAAAAATAGTTCTTTTTCGTTTATTTAGTGAAATAAAAAAAATTTATCGCATTTTGAAAATAAGAAATTGAAATGTTTCGAGAAATGTAGTTATTTTTGAAACACTTTCTTAAACTTTTCAATTTTTAATTTTAATTTTTTTTTTTTAAATTTTAATTTGCAAAAATTTTGATAGTAATTTTAAACTTTAAAATCCATTCAAATGTGGGTGGAATTTTGCAAAAATTCATAACAATTGATTCAGTTTTTTTCCTCCGCTAAAGAAATTTTGTAAAGTTTCTTATTTATTCTGTAAATATTTTCAGTTTAATAAACTAGATTATCTTATTCTTTGGTTGATTTTACTTCTTCTTATTATCTTTATGTAAAAAATGATATTCATATTTTATGTAAACCACTTTCACTTGTAATCTAACTAAAGTTTATTATAAGAAAAATGAAAAATGTTTGTTGATAAGTGAAAAAGATTGGAAATAAATTTAGTGTTGACTGCATGTGTCGATTAGGGACAGTATGCAGCACAAGTAGTTGATATCGGTGGCGTTTGGGAAATAAAATGTCCACAGGGATGCTCCTGCCAAATTCTGAAATTCGCTGACCTATCTCTTCATCAGTGGCTCGATCCGAGGTCACAAAATCAGGTACGGATAAGGAATAGCCGAAACTCGTTTCTCGAAATACATAATCTATTTTTTGGAATTAGGCGGTGGACGATGCGGACAAGGATGCCGACTCCATTTTTGCCAATGAATTACTCAAAGTGGCCACGTGTGTCGTATCGGAAAATCCGTCGGAACTTCTTCACAAGCTACCCTCCGATCTGCAGGTCCTTCAATTACTTTTTCATTTTTTTGTCACTTCAATTATTAATATCTATTATATTTCAGGTTTTAAATATACAATTTTTATTCTACTAAAAATTATAGATAATTTCTGTTTTGAAAAATTTAATTATTTTTTACGATTTTTTAATCTAGTTTTATTCTACAAACGTCCAAGAAGTTGGCAGTGCCATTTTACTTTCGACAAAAAAGAAAATATGTACTAAACTGTGCTAATTTTCTGACACAAAATATTTTTCAAAAAAGTTAATTACTAAACATGAAAATGAAATAGGTACAAAACTTTTAAAAAGGGGGGCAGTGAAATTTCAACCCATCTAAATTTTTTATCTTTGGTACAATGTAAATTAAATTCCTCAAAAGAATTGAAACTTCTTCGAAATAATTGAATTTATATTTGTACAAATTTCATTATTTTCTTTTTATTTTTTATTTCATTATTTTCTTTAAAAAAAAGTGCTTCGCAGGAATTCAATTATTTTCAAAACAATATTAATAACATTTCTCGAAAGAATTCAATTATTATTTTCAAAAATTTCGATAAAATTTATTTACTAGAATTGAATTATTTCCAGAAATTTTAATAAAATTCTTCGCAACAATTGAATTACTTCTATAAAATAATAAAATTCGACGGAGGAATTTAATTATTTTCAAAAATTTTGATAAAAAATAAAATTCTTCATAACAATTGAATTATTTTCATATTAAGTGAATTTTAAAATTAAATTATGATTTTTAATTCAAAATATTAATTAATTACAGTTATTATTTAATCTTCAAAACAGTAAATAATAAAATTTTATTAATTTCAAAATTCAAAACGTTTGAAAAGAAATATTATCAAAAAATTAGGAAACAAAAACAACTTCAAACTGCGAACAGACATCCGGAAGACAAGATTATTAATATAGAAGATTAATCAGTGAAATTTCTAGAAATGACACTTTTTCAAAATTAATTTTTGAACTGAATTGCGCTCCTCTAGCGTAAGAATAAAAACGTGATCCCTTCTAAAAATTGTATTAATTATACAATATTTTTTAAATTTTATTACTAGTTTAATTTAATTAATTTAGATTTTTTAAATTAATTAATTAATTAATTTAGATTTTTTAAATTAATTAATTAATTAATTTAATTCTTGAGAACGATTTTATTACTTTTTTAAAATAATTGAATTGAAAATTTTGCAAATATTTTTATTAAAATGACTCAAAATAATCGAATTCTGTCGAAAATTATTTATGTAAATAATTGAATTCTTCTGAAGAATTTTATTAAAATCTAAAATCCTGTAAAATTGTATTAATAATAATTGAAATCCTGCGATGAATTTTATTATTTATAAAAATAATTGAATATAGTTTCTAAGAATTTTTAAAAAAATTTTCAAAAATAATTGAAATTCTGAGAAGAATTTTATTTATTTATGAAAATAATTGAATTTTTGCTAAAAATTTTATTAAAATGCTTAAAAAGAATTGAATTTCTGTGAAAAATCTTGTTATTTTTTAAAAGAATTGATTTCTTGCGAACGATTTTATTAGAATTTTTTAAAATAATTGAATTCTTGTGATGAATATTGTTATTTATAAAAATAATTGAATTTTGCAAATAATTTTATTAAAATGCCTCAAAATAATTGAATTTACGGGAATTATTTTGTTATTTATCGAAATAATTGAAATCTTTTGAAGAATTATTTATGTAAATAATTGAATTACTTCAAAAAAATTGAATTAAAATTGTATTTAAAATAATTTCTTTCGAATAATTTTATTAAAATATTTGAAAATAATTGAATTCTTGTGAAAAATTCTAATATTTTTTGTAAATAATTGAATTCCTAAAAAGCATTTTATTATAATATAAAAATAATTGAATTCTTTCGAACCATTTATTAGAATTTTTTAAAATAATTTAACACCAAAGAAGTAATTTATTACTTTTAAAAATAATTGAATTCGTTTGAAGAACATTGTTATTTATAAAAATAATTGAATTTTGCAAATAATTTTATGAAAATAATTAAAATTTAAAAAATTCAATTAAAATAATTAAACTTTCGGGAATAATTTTGTTAGTATCGACATAATTGAATTTTTTTGAAGAATTATTTATGTAAATAATTGAATTCTTCGTAAGAATTTTATTAAAATCTGAAAGAATAATTGAATTATTTAAAAAAAATTAATTAATATTTTATTTGAAATAATTGATTTCTTTCGAACAATTTTATTAAAATATTTGCAAATAATTGAATTCTTGTGAAAAATTCTAATATTTTTGTAAATAATTGAATTCTTCCAAAGATTTTTAAAAACATATTTTTTGAAATAATTGATTTCTTCGAGGAATTGAAATTAAATTTTTAAGAATAATTACATTTTCTGAGCAGTTACTGTAAAATTATATTAAAAATAATTGAAATCCTGCAATGGATTGTATTATTTATGAAAATAATTGATTTCTTTCGAACAATTTTATTAACATATTTGAAAATAATTGAATTTTTGTGAAAAATTTTGAAAATAATTGAATTCTTTATAAGAATTTTATAAGCATTGTTTGAAATAAATAAATTTTTCGAAATATAATAAATATTATGAAAATTTTATTTTGAAATAATTGAATTCTGGTGGAAAACTTTATTTGTGAAAATAATTGAAATAATTTTGTTAGGGAAAGTAAGTGAATTATTGTGAAGAATTTTATGAAAATTTTTTTTAAATAATTGAGTCTTTCGAAATTTTTTTGAAAATGCTATTCTAAATTAATTGAATTCCTGTTGAAAATTTATTATTTATAAAAATAATGGAATTTTCGATGAATTTTATCAATTTTTTTAAGTAAATGAATTCTGTTGCGAAATTTCATGAAAATACTAGATATTGTAAATAATTTAATTTGGAATATTTTTTGAAAATAATTGAATCGTTTTAACGAATTTGATTATAATTTTTTCGAATATTTTTTTGATTTCTAATAACGAATTTAAAGTGGTGTAAATTCTAAAAAAAAAAAAGTTGCTTTTAGTGTCTGAAATTTTAAAAAAGTTTCTAAATAGCAGCATAATGTAAAAAAAAGTAGTAAATAGTAGATTTTAATAGATGAGTGCGAAGCCTGAATTTACGTATAAATGTACTAAATAAATTTCTAATTTTAATTTTTTGAAAAATTTTGTTCTCTTCTTGGACGTTATAATGTGACGATAGTTATCATGTTTCTTTTGCAGTTAACATTTATTTTTACGTTCAAAAAAATGTTTTCAATTTGAAGGTATTCACAATATTGGAATCTGGAAATGGAGAGTCAGATATAGTTCTCCACTCTTCGGACTTTGAGCGTTTTCAGTATTTAATTTCCCTTGAAATTCAGGGCCTGGAAAATGTCAATATCACAAAAACAGTGAATCCTTTAAAACGAGGAGGAATAGTCCTTTCGGCAGACACTCTCCTACCATTAGGAATGACACTACTCTATCTAAATCTTGAACGAGTGACCCTAACAAATTTAAGCCTGACGAACAAAAATAAAGCGAATTTAGTAGTGAAACCAGCAGTTCCTCCCAATGAGGACTCAACTGATGGACTATTTCCAAAAAATGGTTCGAACCTCGCAGGACATAGACTGATTTTCCTCAGTCAGCAAGTGAACGACAGTAAGGATGACATGGAAATTCTTCCTTACGACATCTACAAACAGGAAGTTGAAGGACGAACGGATTCAGGTGGACTTTTCACTGGACTGAGAACCCTAACTCACTTGAGAGTTTACGACTGCAAACTCACGGACATTTCCTGGCACATGTTTGATGGCTTGGAGAATTTGATTTATCTCTCGTTGGAGAAGAATGACTTGAAAGTAATTCCCGAATTTTGCTTCTATGGAACGCCGAATTTGAAAAAATTGTCTCTCGCCGAAAATCAACTACTCACTCTAACCAGTGTCGATCTCGCGGGACTTTTGACTCTCGAACATTTGGATTTAAGTGGGAATAATCTAACGTTTCTGTCAGAGTTGACATTTCCTCCATTTCCAAATCTTCGAGTGGCAAATTTTGAAAGAAATCCACTGGACTCAATTTTTCCCAGGTAAGCAAAATTTATTAACAGAGTTGCTTCGATTATAGTACAAAATGTCCGAATCAAAATATCAAAACCGAAAGTTCCAAGGGACGGAATATCCAAAAGACTATAAAATCAAAGAAAAAAAATTATTTCCAAAAGAAATAAAATTGAGCGCTCCAATGCAACAACTCGTTCGACGCTCGAAAAATTTTCGAGCGTCGAACGAGTAAAAAAATTCTTTTTAGGAATTCAACTATTTTCATAAATAATAAAACTCATCGCAGAATTTCAATTATTTTTAATACAATTTTAATCGTATTTCTCGAAAAATTTAATTATTCCTAAAAATTTTATTAAAATTCGTCAAAAGAATTTAATTATTTACAAATTTCTTGATAAAATTCTTTATGAGAATTCCATTTTGAGAAACATTCAATTATTCAATAAATTATTTATTTTCGTATTTTAATAATTGAATTCTCTTAAGAATATTCTAATAAAAATTGATTCAAAAATAAAATTCAATTAAAATTTTAGAAAATAATTGAATATTAAAAGCATTATAGCATGGATTTTTAGAAATAATTGAATTTTAAAAAAGTTTCAAATTAAAATCTCTGAAAATCTGAATTTTTCATACTTTTAACTGACAATACAATAGAATAAATTTTTTGAAAAATTTTAATAAATTTTAGTTAAACACACTAAAAAATTGAAATTTGTAGAAGTTACAAGTGATTGTAGAAATTCAATTATTTTCAAACATAATAAAATTTTTCTCAGGAATTCAATTATTTTCAAAAATAATAAAATTCTTCTTAAAGAATTCAATTATTTTCAAAAATTTTAATACAATTCTTCGAAAACATTTAATTATTTTCATAAATAATGAAAATTTCATAGGAATTCAATTATTTATAAAATTTTTATAAATTTCTTGTCAATATTTAATTATTTTCATAAATAATAAAATTTTCTACAAGGATTCAATTATTTTCAAAAATAATAAAATTCTTCTTAATAGGAATTCAATTATTTAAAAAATTTTTATAAATTTCTTCGCAATATTCAATTATTTTCATAAATAATTAAATTTTTTACAAGGATTCAATTATTTTCATAAATAATAAAATTGTTTTCAGAAATTCAATTATTTTAAAAAATAATAAAACTCATTCAAGAATTTCAATTACTTATTAATACAATTTTAATCGAATTCCTCGAAAAATGTAATTATTCTTCAAAATTTTATTAAAATTCGTCAAAGAATTCAATTATTTAAAAATTCTTTGATAAAATTCTTTAATTTTAGCCTTTTTGAAATTTAACAATTTAACAAAACTATTTAACAATTTAACTATTTTACAAAAACTATAATTTTTCCAAAATTCAATATTTTTTTTCTTGAAATTTGTAAATAAAATTGATGAAAACTTTAATGATTTCATTTTAAAAATTTAAATATTATTTCAGTTTTACAACCATTAAAATGTTCAATGATTTCAGTTCAGAAATCTTTTGAAATTTAATTATTTCTAAAAATTCAAACTATAAAGCTTCTAATATTGAATTAATATCTAAAATTTTAACTGAAATTCAATTTTAAATCAATATTTATTACAGAGTTCTACGAGAATTCAATTATTTAAAAATGAAAATAAATATTTTATCAAATAATTGAATATTTCTGGAAATTAAATTCTATTACAGAACTTTATCAAAAATTTTAAAAATAATTGAATTCTTTCAAGAATTTTAATAAAATTTTCAAGAATAATTACATTTTTAGAAAAATTAATTTAAAATAGTATTTTTTTCTAAATAATAATTAAATTCGTTTGAGAAATTTTATTAAAATAGTAGATATTAAAAGTAATTGAATTTCAAAATCTTTTGAAAATAATTGAATTCCCTCGAGCAATTTTCAAGGAATTCATTTAAAATTCTATTGATAATAATTTAAATTCTACGATGAGTTTTATTATTTATAAAAATAATTGAATTCTTGCAACGAAGTTTATTAAAATTTAAAAAAAAAATAATTGAATTTATGTGAAGAATTTTATTATTTATCAAAATAATTGAATTCTTGCGAAGAATTTTATAAAAATTGTGTTTTAATTATTTGTATTTCTTTGAAAATTTTGCAAAATATATTAAAATAATTGAATGTTTACAAAGAATTTTGAAAAAAAAAATTTTTTCAATTAACTGAATTCTTCGTTAAGAATTTTATAAAAATCTTTTTAAATAATTGATTTTCTTCGAAAAATTTTATGAAAATTGTGTTAAAAATAATTCTTTGCAAAAATGAAATTATTTTAAATATAATTTTAAAAAAATTTCATGAAAGAATTCAATTTTTTTAATTTTTCATATTTTTTGAAAAAGTTTCACTATTTCTAAAAATTTTAATGAATCCTTCGAAAGAATTCAATTATTTTTATAAATAGTAAAATTCTTTGCAAAAATTCAATTATTTTCAAGAAAATTTCACGAAAGAATTAAATATTTTTCTTAATTTGTTATAAAATATTTCAAAAGAATTTAATTATTTTCTAAAATTTTAATAAATCCTTCGAAACAATTCAATTATATTTATAAATAGTAAAAAAATTTTAGCAAAAATTCAATTATATTCAAAACAATTTCAATAAAAAATTCAATTTTCGTTATAAAGTATTTGAAAAGAATTCAATTTATTTTAAAAAATTTTAATAAATTCTTGGAAACAATTCAATTTTATTTATAAATATTAAAATTCCTTGTAAAAATTTAATTATTTTTAATACATTTTTAATAAAATTTCATGAAAGAATTCAATTCGTTTTTTAATTTTTCATATTTTTCGAAAAAATTCCATTATTTTAAAAAGTTTTAATAAATCCATCGAAACAATTCAATTATTTTTACAAATAAAAATTTCCTTAAAATTATCGAAAATAATTTAATTATTGCGAAGAATTTTATTAAATTTTTTTTCAATTATTGAATTCCCGTGAAAATTTTATTATTTGTAAAAATATTTGAATGCTTGACAAGATTTTTATAAAATATTTGCTAAATAAGTGAATATTTTTTTAAATTTCATAAAAATTGAATTTCAAATATGTAATTGACATCCATTTAAAATTGTGCTATTTATGGAAATAGTTGAATGCTTCCGAAGAGTTTTATGAAAATTTTTTTTAAATAATTGAATTCTTTTAGTAAATTTTATTTAAAAAATATAGATAGGGATAATAATTGAATTTTGAAAATAATTGAATCGTTTGAAAGAATTTTTAATTTTAAATATAATTTCTAAGAGTTTTGTGAAAATTTTTGGGAATAATTTTTTTATTTCATCTATTAGCGAATTTAAAGTAGTGCAAATTTTCAGAAAAAGAAAAAAGTATCTTTTAGTGTCTCAAATCGAAAAAAGTATTCAAATAATAGCAAATCGTAAAAAATAGTAAATAGTAGGTTTTAGTAGATGAAATTTAGAAAGCCTGAAATTTATAAATTATTTCTCTGATCAAGAAAATTAATTTTCAAGATTTTTTCAGCACTTTTGAAATAATGAACACGACTTTACAACTTTACGTTGGAGGCGATGGATCAAAGTTAAAACTTCAAAAGAACTCGTTCCTGGGTCTACGAGTGCTGGAAGTCTTGCATCTACTCAATCTCGAAATGGAGAGTCTCGAACGCTTTTATCTGCAAGGGATGCCCGCCCTCAAGGAACTCAAAGTACGAGGAAACATTTCGAAAATAGAATTCGACGCGTTTATCGATTTAATTCAACTCATCGACTTGGACTTGAGACATTGTCATTTAAGGCAAATTTCGATGGACGCTTTTTACGGTCTAGAGAATGTAAAACGCATCGATTTGTCCTACAATGACTTGGAATTCATTCCCCCAGGTCTCTTTGCCGTTCAACAGCAAAATAGTCTCAAAGAAATTATTCTCAGCAAAAATCGACTGACTACACTGCCACACGATTTCTTCAAAGCCCTAAGGAATATTAACAGACAGACGCAAATTCAAAATCTTCGCTTGGACGGAAATCCCTGGGATTGTTCCTGTGCAATGGAAAACTGGAATCCTCATGTTGTAAGTTTTGCGAACATTCAAAATTTACAATTTTAAAAATAAAGGTCCTAAAAACAGAAAAATAATTTTAAAATAAAGACAAATTTTCAAGTTGAGTAGAATTACAGGCCTCGGATCGATTTTAAGGAGCAAAAAAAGTCGCTTTAGTCGATTAAAAATACAAAAAAGTCGAAAAAGTCGTTTGTTTAATTCAATGATGTCACAAAAATTTTATCTCGTATTTTTCTGACTTTTCACTGATTTCTAATTTTAATTATTCAAAACTTGAATAATTTTGTTAAATAAATATTTAAATACTTCTTATTTGTTTTTCGACGGGAAATTAAATTTAAAACCTTTTAAAATTGAATAATTTCTAAAAATTAAAACTATAACTATTACAAAATTCAATTATTTTCTACAATTTTTAACAAAACTTCATCTCTAAATCAATTATTTTTAATAATCTTCGGAAAATTCCTCTTGAATTCAATTATTTAAATACAAAAATTAAATTTTTTTATGATAAAATTGTAACAATTATTGTCCATGTGTCTTTAAAGTTATTGATCCAAACACTTAAAATTTGCTAAATTAATTATTTATAATTAATTAAATCTTGAAAAAAATATAAAAAAATAATAAAAGTGTTTAAGAACTTTTAATTATAAACATGAACAAGATTTTCAAAAAATTTTATTAAGTCTAAAAAAGTAAATTTTTACAAATTTCAATTTACTTCGTTCTAAGACAATTAAATCTTAAAAAAATATGATAAAACAATTCTAAGAAATAGTTTCATTGTAAATATTTAAAATTTACTTCAATAGATTAAATTTATTATTAGAAAATAAAAAATTCAGATAATTACAAAAAAAAATTGAATTAAACTTTTTCAAAAAAATTAATTCTGCAAAATTGTTAGTTAAAAGTATGAAAAAATTCAGATTTTTAAAGATTTTAATTTGAAACCTTTTCAAAATTTAATTATTTTTAAAAATTCACGTTATAATGTTTTTAATTTTCAATCATAATTTGAAATAAAATTTTTAAATTAATTTTTATTAGAAAATTCTACGAGGATTCAATTATTTAAATGCAAAAATTAATATTTTGTTAAATAATTAAATGTTTCTTAATATTGAATTGCCATAAAGAATTTTATCAACAAATTTAATAATCGAATTCTATCGACGAATTTTAATAAAATTTTTAAGAATAATTACATTTGTCAAAGAATTGGATTAAAATTTTATTAAAAAAAATTGAAATTCTACGATGACTTTTACTATTTATGGAAATAATTGACTTATTGTAAAAAAATTATTATTTAATAATTTCAGAAGAATTTGAATTATTAAAATTTTTCAAAAATCTAAGTTTTTTAAAATTTCTAATTAAATTCATTAAAATTCTGCGTTGGAGTTTGATTATTAATGGAAACAATTGAATTCCTAAAAAGAATTTGATTATTTATGAAAATAATTGAATTATTGCGAAGAAATTTATACCTAAAATGTTAGTAAATAGTTGAATTCTTGTGAAATTTTTATTATTTATGGAAATAATTTAATGTTTTCTTAGAATTTTATCAGAATTTTTTTTAAATAATAAATTGAATTTTTTTGAAAATTTTATTAAATTACTAGATATAGAAAATCATTGAATTGAGGAAAATTTTTGAAAATAATTAAAATTTTGACAAGCATTTTATTAAAATTTATGAAAATATTTCAATTTCGAAGAGGAAGTTTATTAGTTTTAAAAATAATTGAAATTTTGACGAGAATTTTAGTAAAATTTTTGAAAATAATTGAATTTCAGAGAAAATTTTTATTATTTATAAAGGTAATTGGAATTTTGAAAATAATTTTTTAAAATTTTTGAACATAATTGAATTTCTGAGAATTTTATTGTTTTTGAAAATTATTCATTAAATAATTTCCTTGTAATAATCTTATGATAGTTCTTCAAGAATTAAGTTATTTTAAAGGAAATTATTGTCAGAAATAGAAAAAATTGAAGGTTTTGTGTTAGAATTCGTGGTAATTTCATAGTTTATTACAAAAAAGACACAAAAATTCCGAATTTTCTTATGAATTATAAAAATTTAATTTTTTCCAGTACTTTTAATAAAAATCTCTGACTTTTCCCTGAATTCCCTGACCTGTAGCAAACCTGTAATAATTTATTTTCAAAATTTGCAATTAAAATTCTTCAAATGTTGATTTTCAAAAATTTTAATAAAATACTTGAAAGTGTTGAAAGAAATCAATTAATTTCAATTAAACTTTACAGAATTTCAGTTATTCAAAATGTTTTTGAAAAATTGAATTAAAAAAATTATTCAAAAATAATTTTTGAAATATTTGTCTATAGTTATTTTTGACACTATATAAAAATAGAATTTGTATTTTTCATTTTATACTAAAAATATGGTAATTTGTTGGAATAATTGGAAGAAAAGTCGAAATTTTTGAAAATAATTCGAAAAAAGTCGCATTTTTTTAAAATGGTCGAAGATAGTCGAGAAAGTCATAAAAGTCATAAAATATCCGAGGCCTGGAATTATTATTTAAATAATTTATTATTGCAGGTAAATAAAACTCGAGAGACAACTCCGAGATGTTTCACGCCGAAAGCAGTTCAGAACTGGGGAGTTTTTCACGCCCTACGCAAAGGTGGACTTGCGTGCAAAAGATTTAAGAGAAGACACATCCGCAAATTGGCTAAACTACCAAACTACGAGGAGAATAATATTAGTTAATTTTCCTTAGCACATAAGTTAGCAGTAAGTCTCAATATTGATAGGAAAAATTATCAAATAAATTAGAATATAAACGAGAAACTTTTTCACGTACCTCTTAAAAGTGTAGCACAGGTTCCTTTATAAATACTTCGAATTCCTCCCTCTCTGTACAATTGTCTAACTACATCCTTTGGACCACTATACTTTGGTTTCGCCTCTCCCTGCTGAATTTGTAAAAGACACTTAATTCTTTCGCCAGGAGCCATGATGATGGTTGTGAAAATACCGCTAAAAGCCCCGGCGTAGAATAATTGAGCAAGTGTTAATTTTTCATCCGGTGTTTGTTGCTGTAATTTTTTTCCCAATCCGTAACCCAAGAAACTCATCGCGAAAATTGGAGCGACTCCAACAAGTGGCGCTGCCATTCCTGTAATGTAAGTAAGTAACAAAAACATTAAAAATTAAAAATTAATTAATAAAAAAAATTAATAAAAAAAAAAATTAAAATTAATTAATTTTAATTAATTAATTTTAATTAATTAAACACAAAAACATTACAGAAGACTAATATAATTTTTCTCCAAGAAATAAAATATAAGTTTTTCAATTTTATATGGAAAATAGATTACTTTTGTCTTTTATCTCAATCTTCTTTGAAAAAAAATTAAATTCACAATTTTGAAACAATTTTTGTCAAAATTTCAATTATCTTTAAAAATAATTAAATGCTTTTCCGAAATTCAATTACTTTCAAAAAATTAAATAAAATTCTTGGCAAAACTTGAATATTATTTTCAAAAATTTTCCTCAATTTAATGATTTTCAATATCTATTTTAATAAAATTTTCCAAAAGAATTCAATTATAAAAAGTTGTTGATAAAATCCTTTATTAGAATTCAATTTTAAGAAAGATTCAATTATTCATAAAATTATTTATTTTTATATTTAAATAATTTTTAAATAGTAAAATCTTTGCAAAAATTCAATTATTTTCAAAAAAATTTCACGAAAGAATTCAATTTTTTTCTTAATTCGTTATAAATTCCCAAGTAGCACGTAATATTTGAAACATCCCAGCAATATGCCACAACATTGAGGCAATATTGGTAATGTTAAGGCAATGTTCCCAATATCGCTGTAATATTACGTGCTACTGGGGTTATTTCAAAAGAATTCAATTATTTTCTAAAATTTTAATAAATCCTTAAAAAGAATTCAATTTTACTTATAAATAGTAAAATTCTTTGCAAAAATTCAATTATTTTTAATACAATTTTAATAAAATGCCAAGAAAGAATTTAATTATTTGCAAATTTTTTGATAAAATTCTCGTCAATAATTCAATTATTTTTAGTACAATTTTAATCGAATTCTTCGAAAAGTGTTGTTATTCTTAAAAAATTTATTAAAATTGGTTAAAAGAATTCAAATATTAAATTTTTTGATAAAATTATGTATGAGAATTTATTTTTAAGAAACACTCAATTATTCAACAAATTATTTATTTTTGTATTTAAATAATTGAATTCTCGTAAAATTTTCTTATAAAATTTAATCAAATTAAATTAAATCCCTGTGTTATAGCATAAATTTTTAGACATAATTGAATTTTGAAAAGGTTTTAAGTTAAAATCTTTAAAAATTTGAATTTTTCATACGACTCTGTAGAATTAATTTTTGTGTTAAAGTGTAATAAAATTTTTTTGAATTCATTTGAAGTTTTTATTTTGCTAAATTCCTCGTAAGAATTTAATTATTTTTATAAATTGTAAAATTTTTTGCAAAAGTTCAATTATTTTTAAACAAAATTTTAATAAAATTTCATGAGCGAATACAATTATTTTCTAAAATTTTAATAAATCCATCGAAATAATTCAAGTATTTCTAAAAATATGTAGTAAAATTCTTTGCAAAAATGCAATTATATTCAAAACAATTTCACTAAAGAATTCAATTTTTTTCTTAATTCGTTATAAATTATTTCAAAAGAATTCAATTATTTTCTAAAATTTTAATAAATCCTTAAAAAGAATTCAATTTTACTTATAAATAGTAAAATTCTTTGCAAAAATTCAATTATTTTTAATACAATTTTAATAAAATGCCAAGAAAGAATTTAATTATTTGCAAATTTTTTGATAAAATTCTCGTCAATAATTCAATTATTTTTAGTACAATTTTAATCGAATTCTTCGAAAAGTGTTGTTATTCTTAAAAAATTTATTAAAATTGGTTAAAAGAATTCAAATATTAAATTTTTTGATAAAATTATGTATGAGAATTTATTTTTAAGAAACACTCAATTATTCAACAAATTATTTATTTTTGTATTTAAATAATTGAATTCTCGTAAAATTTTCTTATAAAATTTAATCAAATTAAATTAAATCCCTGTGTTATAGCATAAATTTTTAGACATAATTGAATTTTGAAAAGGTTTTAAGTTAAAATCTTTAAAAATTTGAATTTTTCATACGACTCTGTCGAATTAATTTTTATGTTAAAGTTTTAATAAAATTTTTTTGAATTCATTTGAAGTTTTTATTTTGCTAAATTCCTCGTAAGAATTTAATTACTTTTATAAATTGTAAAATTTTTTGCAAAAGTTCAATTATTTTTAAACAAAATTTTAATAAAATTTCATGAGCGAATACAATTATTTTCTAAAATTTTAATAAATCCATCGAAATAATTCAAGTATTTCTAAAAATATGTACAGTCAACTCTCGATAAGACAAACTCGAAGGGAGACCGAAAAAACTTTGAGTTATCGAAAAGTTTGAGTTATCAAATGTTAATAATGCTTATAAGGAATGAACGGGACCCAAGAATTACTTTGACTTACCGAAAAATTTGAGTTATCGCGCTTTGTCTTATCGAGAGTTGACTGTAGTAAAATTCTTTGCAAAAATGCAATTATATTCAAAACAATTTCACTAAAGAATTCAATTTTTTTTCTTAATTCGTCATAAAAAATGTCAATACCTATGTACAATTCAATTATTTCTAATATTTTTCGAAAAAATTCAATTATTTTCTAAAATTTCAATAAATCCTTCAAAACAATTCAATTATATTTATAAAAATAGTAAAATTCTTTGCATAAATTCAATTATTTTCAAAAAAATTTCACGAAAGAATTCAATATTTTTCTTAATTCGTTGTAAAATTTTTCAAAAGAATTCAATTATTTTCAACAAATCTGATAAAATCCTTAAAAACAATTTAATTTTCTTTGTAAACAGTGAAATTGTTTGCAAATTTTAAATTATTCTTAATACAATTTTAATAAAATTTCAAGAAAGAAATCAATTTTTTAAAAATAGCTAATAATATTTTTCGAAAAAATTCAATTATTTTCTAAAATTTTAATAAATTCTTCGAAACAATTCAATTATTTTTTTTATTTTTATTAAATTTTTTTGAAAGTATCCAATTATTTTCAAAATTTTTAATTATATTTATTAAAGAAACTCCATTATTTTAAAAGAATTCAAAAAAACAAGATTCAATTATTTTTCTAAATAATAAAACTCTTTGAAGAAATTAAATTATTATCAAAGTTTTTGATAAAATTCTTTGCAACAATTCAATGATGTTCAATACATTAATTTTAAAATTGAAAATTATTTAAAAAGAAAAATTATTAAAAAAGTTAAGAATCGAAAAAACAAACAACTCACTTCAAACTGCGAACAGATTACCGGAATACAACGATTATTAACATACTAGCAACAATTCGCGCGCTAAAGCGCGCGGCTAATTTTTTACTTTATTTTTTAAATAAAATTAATAATTTTAAAAATAATAGAATTTAAAAATTTTAAATTCAATTTTTTGTTTAAAATACTAAAATAATTCAATTTTGGAGAAATTGTAAATAATTTATTGCAGAAATTCAATTATATTCAAAAGTAATAAAATTCTTCTCATAAAATTCAATTATGTTTAAAATTAGAAAAAAATTCTCGTCAAAATCCCAATTATCTTTGTAAATAACAAAATTTTTCCCCAAAGTTCAATTATTTTCAAAAATGACAATAAAATTCTTATCCTAATTTCAATTATTTTCAATATCTACTATTTTAATAAAATTTTCAGAGAAAAATTCAATTATTTAAAAAAAATTTAATAAAATCGTACACAAACATTTAATTATTGTCAAAAATATTAAAAATTCCACAGGAATTCAATTATTTACAATTTTTTATAAATTTCTTCGCAATAATTCAATTATTTTCATAAATTTTTAATTATTATAAATTATTATAAAACATAAAGAAATCGATCACTCCGAGTCTTCGACTCGGAGCAATCAATATTTTCATGTTTTATAACAAAATACTTTTATAAACTGTTTAATTTCAAAAAGGTTTGAATTTGAAATTTTTGAATGTCTTAATTCCTGTGGAAAAATAATAATAATGAAATATTTATTTAAAAAAGAAATTATTGATGTTTTTGAATAATTTTACAATTAAAGAAATTCGTAAAAATGTAACGGAACATTTTTTTTTGAGTAAAATTTTTTCCTTTATTTTCTAAAAATTCAAAAATTTTCATTTCCAATGAAAATTTGTAATTGACAAATAGAATTTCGTTTATTTTTAAAAAAAACTTTGAATTTTATTAAAACAATTGTAATTAAAAAATTGAAATAATGTAAATTATTCCCTTATGAAAATTGAAAATTTTCTACAAGAATATTAAGAAACGGGAATATGTAATGTTTTTTTTCCCCAAAATAAAAGAATGAGTTTGTGAACGATATTGTTATTGAGAAATAAAAATTAGTTAAAAATTCTAGAAAATAATAATTGAATTAAAATGATGAAAATAATTTTGAAGAAGTTACAGTAACAATATTTTTATAATACAAAATAATGATTTTATCACTTGATCATCTTTAATTATTATAAGTTGTTGAATTTCAAAAAGATTTTAATTTAAAATTTTCGCAAATCTGAATTCCAATGGGAAAATAATAATAATTAAATATTTTTATTTAAAAAAGAAGATATTGATGTTTTCGAATAATTTTCTAATGAAAGAAATTCGTCAATAAATGCGATAGAACATTTTTTTTGAGTATTTAATAATTTTTAGAATGAATCCGAATGTTCTTTAGAGTTAGGGAAAAAGTCTAAATTTTGTCTGGAAATCAGAGAAAAAGAAAATTAAATTTTTCTGGCAACTCTGTATAAGTGTCAATTGAAGTTGGCTGGTTCCACATGCCCTTAAAAATTTAAACAAACCTGAAAGAACATTGTTTTGCAAAACAAAAGCATGCAGAAAACAATGTCAACAGTAAACTCATTAACACACCTTTATATAAACCTAGAAACCCTTCCTTGGTAACCGTTTTTTTAGCACAGTCGAAAGTTCCTTTATAAAGGACAGATTCATTTGGACCTGGTTTCGGCATCGTTTGCAGTCGAACCTAATAAGAATACATTTTTAAAATTTTTAGAAACTGTCAGACAATATTTATTTTAACTTTTAATGAATCAATTACATAAATTAAAGATCAAAAGACTTTATATAAATTAAATAATTACAAGTAAATAGAAAAAAGTCGGCAAAATATTATGAAACAAACAAAAAATATATTTAATAATATATTAATATATTAATAATATATAATAAATTGAATTTTTAATAAAATTAATAAAATAAAAAATAATTAAAATTGTAATTAAAATATAGCCATAAATAATTTATATATAAATTAAATAAATAGAAATAAATTGAAAAAAGGCAGCAAAATATTATGAAACAACCAAAAGAAAATATCGATATAAATTAAATCTTTAATAAAATTAAAATCGCAATTAAAATTTGTATAATTAAAATATAACCTCACTTTTATTGTGTCGAGAGGATGACCTGTTACAATTGTACAGATTCCTCCAAATCCTCCACTCAAAAAATATTTCACAGGGCTCACGTTTTCAGACATTTTTCCTGCTTGTTTTATTTCTTAAAAGAATGAATAAAAATATAGTGGAAATTAAAAAACTCCGCTACAATTCAATAACTATTTCACTATTTGTGAGTTGTGTGCCAGAAGAGAGCATAGAATATTTGCAGTACGTCCTCTCCTCTGACGGTCAAAGTCCATTTGTAATATATTGAGTTGATTATCCTCTCTGTAACACATATTTCATTCATTTTTATTAGAAGCAATTGATATGTACTTGAATTGACAAAGGGAAACAAAATTTGCATATTCCTTCTATTATTATTCTGTGCAAAATTGCCTGTTTATTTTAAATATAACCTACAACATTGTATTACATTTTTCAGATAATTTGTAATACATGTACGCCTAGTGTAAATAAATCATTCCGTTCCTATACCTGCATTTCTTTCGATAAACCAATTAATTGTTAATATTTTTAGAGATAAAAATAAATTTTACGAAGGTATAAATATTTGGCCCGTCAGCCAAATAAAAAAAATTATTCGGCCTAGAGATGCGAAGAGGTAATATTACCCCTGGACCGGAGAACGGTAACGAGAACGAGAATATAACCGACCAAAATTCTTCAAGAGAATTTATGAGAATTTGTTATACGCATTATAAAATTCTAATAAGTTGTGAAAGATTTTAATTTGAAGAAATAATGCAATTAAGTTAAAAAAATTATATTTTTTATGTAATAAATTACCTGATATAATATTAAAAAATTCACTTATTAAGTACATAATATTAAATATTCTTGTTTATTATTATTTAAAAATTATAATAAAATTTGTCGCAAGAATTTAATTATTCCCATGAATAATCAAATTCTTTATAGAGCAATTCAATTATTATTTTTAAAAATATTAATTAAATTCGATTATTTTCAAGAATTGTAATATAAATTCAATTATTTTCGACAATTTTGATTATATTCTTTTAAAAAATTAATTTTTCAAAATTTTTAATAAAAATCCTACAAAAAATTCAATTATTTTCCAAAATTCAGATAAAATTCTTTGAAACAATTCAATTATTTTTATAAATTGTAAAATTTTTAGGAAAAATTCAATTATTCTTAAATAATATAATAAAATGCTTCTGAGAAATTAAATTATTTTTAATACAATTTTAATAAAATTTCTCGAAAGAATACAATTATTTTTAAAAATAATAATTAAATTCGATTATTTTCAAGAATTGTAATATATAAATTCAATTATTTTCTACAATTTTTTTTAAATAATTCAATTATTTTTATAAATTGTAAAATTCTTAGCAAAAATTCAATTATTCTTGAAAATAATAAAATTCTTCTGAGAAATTCAATCATTTTCAATACCATTTTAATAAAATTTCTTGGAAATAATTCAATTATATTCAAGATAATTTTAATAAAATTTCTCTAACAGGTTCAATTATTTTTAAAAATTGTAATAAAATTTTTCTAAACAATTCAATTGTTCTCAAAAGTTTTTAATAATATTCTTTGTAAATTTCTATTATTTTCAAAATTTTCAATTAAAATTACTTTAAAAAATTACATCATTTTTACGAAATTTAATGAAATTCTTTAAAAAAAATATTTAATTTAATAATATTAAAAAAATTTAATTATTTACAAAAAGTATAATACAATTGTTTAAAAGAATTTAATTTTCTATGAATAATTTAAATATAATTTAATAGGAAAATCGTTAATTACAATTAATATAATAAACACGATTATTTTAATAACTTAAAAGGAAAATCTTTTATAAAATTCAATACATTCAAACTTTTTTGTAAAAATTATTAATAAAAATTCCATTATTTTCAAGAAAATTTAAAAAAATTCTTCAAAACAATAAAATTATTTCTTCTTTGCATTTTCAGTTTGCTTCTAAATATAATTTTTCAATTTTTTACCCAAATTAAAAAAATTGAAATTAAGGGCATTTGAACCTTGATGACGTTACAGATTGTGCAAAGCATGTGTGACGTCATCAAGGTTCAAATGCCCTTAAACGTTAATAAATTTTATTTCATTTTTAATTTTTTTTAAAGTAAATTTAATTTTTCGATTTTTTTTCTAATTCCATTTTCAAATAACAAAACCGAACTTTATTAAATTTTTTCTTAATTTTCAATTGTTTTTCAATTCAATTTAATTCAATTTGCCAAACTAGCAAGTTGAAAATAATTGGATTTTTTAATTTTTTAATTTTTTTGTAAAATATAAATTTAATTTTTCAATTTTATGTTTTTTTCTAATTCTATTAAATTCAATTTTCAATTAACAATATTCCGAGCTTAATATAATTTTGTTTTTATTTTCTAATTACCTTGTAAATTTAAATTTTCAATTTTATATAAATTTTTATTTTTCCATTCAATTCAATTTTTTATTCTAAAAAATTTTAATTAAATTTTTTGTCATTTTTAATTTTCTTGTAAAGTAAATTTATTTTTTCTATTTTCTAATTTTATTCAAATTTATTTTAATATAATTTGTAATCAACAAAACCAGACTTAATTCAATTTTCTTTTAATTGTTAATAACTGTAAATTTAATTTTCCAAATTTTTTTGCTTTTCAATTTAATTCAATTCAATCTATCAATTTGAATTTAATTAAAATTAAATTAATATTAGTTTTAACCTTTTGAATATTTATAAATATTTTTTTAAATATTTAATTTATTGAAATAATTTTATTTTTCGAAATAATTACAATATTTTCAATTTTTGCAGTGAATTAATTAAAATTTGATGTTACGAAAAAGAATTCTTTCTGTTCTATATGATAATAGTAAATTATTTTTAAATTTATTCGACAATTGATGAAATATATTTGATTTATTTTGAAGTTTATTGTTATTGTTTCACCTCATATTTTGAAAAGGTTGATAAAATTTGTGAAAACAAAAATAATAATCAGTTTAATGTTTCCTTGGATTTAGAAAAGATCGCTGAATCTATTGGAAATTTTCTAAATTTATAATATATTTTTTTTTCTTTTTTTGTGATGAAAATTTTTGAAATTTTTACTTTCTATTTTTATTTATATAATAAAATTGTAATTTGAGGGTGTGAAAAAAAAAATTAAAATTATTTCTTGAAACTAAAAAAAGATAAAGTGACAAAATGACTTATTATTTTCCACGACCTGGCAATTTTCGTAAGTAATCAAAAAATGTTTTATTATTTAATAAATTATCTTGAAAGAAAAAAAAAATATAAAAATATGAAAATGTAAAAATAGATATATAAATAAAATTGATAAATTTATAAAAATTCATAAAAATAAATAAATATTTATAAATTTAGTAAATTTTATTAAATTTTTTAAATAATTAATAATTTGCAATATTAATTACCTATAATGAAAAAATTTAATTTAATTTTTAAAATTACAATGAAAAATAAAAGATTCTAATTCAATTATTAACTAAAGTAAAATTATTAATTTAATTAATTGAATTAGGTAACTTGATTAATTTAATTTAATTTAATTTAATTTAATTTTTAAACTTAAAATCTAAAAATCCCCAAAAAAATAAAAATTCCTCTTTTCCAGCGCCAAACGCAAATTTTTTAGTCGAAAACAATTTTCATCTACACCTTGAAATTGAAAAATTAAGATCAGAAAATAATAATTTGAAGAACACAATTAATCAGCAAGTGAGTCAAATTCAACAGCAAAATGCAATTGAAAAGAAAATCATAAATCTTAAAAATGATTTAATTACAATGAATTCAGACTTTCGAGAAAATTTTGATAGGAAAATCAAAGAAATTAAATGTGAACAACAATTGGGAATAAAATTAATTACCGAAATTTGGAAATTTCACATGTGCATGGCAATTATAAATTTACAACAAAAATCATCAAATGACGAAAAATTTACTCAAACTGATTTGGAAATTGATGACGACAATAGTGATGATGACGATAATGATAATGAAGAAAATGATGATGATGATGATGAAAACGAAGATAATGATGATGATGATGATGATGGTCAAGCATCAAATAATTCAACGTTAATTTTTAATGATCATCAAGAGCAAATTGTTCCTCAATCGGAGCAAATTTCAAATGATGAATATCATCAAACTGAAATGGAAACACAAACTGTTGAAATGACCAACGAAATTCATAATCAACACGAAGAATTTGATGATTATCATAAAATGGAAACGCAATTTGAGGAAATTTCTAATAATAATTGTCTTCAACAAGAAACGGAAAATGTTAAAAACCAATTTCTTCAGATGAGAATGGAAACGCAACCATTGGAGAATTTAATGAATCACCATTATCAACAATCTAGTGGAATATTAATTGCAAACAATTGTTTAACGTCATCAATTAGTCCCAGACTTCAAGGAAATTCCAATTTCTGTCAAACACCGGTAAATATATTTCAAAAAATTATTTTCGTTCCAACAATTTTTTTTTATTTATTAATTTGTTTTATTTATATTTTCTATTTTTTTAACAAATAAATTTTTTAATAATTAAATAGTTAAGTGACTATTTAATCAGGGCTCGAACCAGTGAAAGTATTTAAAAATACGGATTTTACGGACAAAAATTAAAAATTACGGACCAATTACTGACAAAAATATAACCAGTCCGAGTCAAATAAGACAACATTTTACTTAAAACTATTAATTAAATTTTGTCATAACTATAAAACATGAAGATATCAATAACTCCGACTGATAAAATCATTATTTTATATTATAAGAATATTGTACTTTTTCAAAATTATTTTCATCATTTCAATTCAATTATTATTTTCAAGAATTTTTAACTAAAATTCTTCTTTAAATCGAATTATTTTTAATAATTTTCGAAAAAGTTCTTTGACAATTTTCAAATCCATTTGTTTACAACTTTACAATTCAATTTTACCAAAAATTTGGATTATTCGTTTATTTAAAAAAAAATTCAATTAAATATTTGGAAAAAAATTAATTTCACAGAATTGTTAGTTAAAATTTTAAAATTCAAAGATTTTAATTTGAAACCTTTTCAGAATTCAATTATTTCTAAAAATTCATCCTATAATATTCAATTATTAATATTCAAATATTATCTATAAAATTTTAACTGAAATTCATTTTTAAATCAATTTTTATTAGAAAATTCAACGAAAATTCAATTATTCAATTACAAAAATTAATAACTTATTGAATAATTGAATGTTTCTTTAAATTTAATTCTCATATAGGTTTTTATCAACAAATTTTTAAATAATAATTGAATTCTTTTGTCGAAATGCAATTCAATTTTTGAGAATAATTATTTGAATATTAATTAAAATTATTAACAATATATAGTAATTGAAATTTTGCAATGAGTTTTATTATTTGAAAATAATTGAATCATTGTAAAAATTTTATTATTTATGAAAATAATGAAACTATTGCAAAGAAATTTATAAAAAATTTGTAAATAATTGATTTCCTTGTGAAATTTTTATTATTTTATGAAAATAATTAAATGTTTGCGCAGAATTTTATTAAAGATTTTTTAAATAATTGAATTTTAGCAAAAAATTTTATAAAAATTATTTTGAATAATTGATTTTTTTCAAAAATTTTTATGAAAATTGTGTTTAAAAATAATTAAATTTTTGTGAAAATTTTATTATTTATGAAAATAATTGATTTCCTAAAATTAATTTTATTATTTTACGAAAATAATTGAATCCCTGTAAAAATTTTATATTATTTATATTCTGCATATTCATATTCATAGAATTTTCTCAAAAAATTTGATAATAATTGAATTTCTTCGAAGAATTTTATTATTTATGAAAATAATTGAATGTTTGGGAAGAATTTTATTAAAATTTAAATAATGTACTTTACTTTGAAGAATTTCTTTAAATTTTTTTTAGAGAATAGAGTTTTTTTAATAATTTTAATTGAAAATTGTGACAGTAATTGAATTTTATAAACAATTTCTTACAAGTCTTTAAAATAATCGTATTTCTTAATAATTGAAATTAAACAATTAAATTATTGAATTTTATTAAATGATTTTAGAAAACAATTTATTTCTTTCGTTTCTTTAATAATTTGTTAATACTTGTATTGAAAATAATTGAATTCCTGGGAAGAATTTTATTATTTATGAAAAATAATTTAATTCTTACGAAGAATTTTACTACTTATAAAAATAATTGAATTGTTTTCAAGGATTTATTAAAATTTTAGAAAATAATTGGATTCTTTCGAAAAATGTTATTAAAAATTTTTTAAAAATTAAATTCTTTCATGACATTTTATTAAAATTGTATTAAAAACAATTGAATATTTGCAAAGAATTTTTCTATTTATAAAAAAAGTGAATACCTTTAAAGAATTTTGTTATTTCTCTAAGCAATTGAATTTTTTCAAGAATTTTATTAAAATTTTTAAAAATACATAATTGAATTTCAGAGAAGAATTTTGTTATTTATAAAGATAATTGAAATTTTGATAAGAATTTAAAAAAATTTTGTAATAGAATTGAATTTTTGCAAAGAATTTTATTACTTTTGAAAATAATTAAATTTTTGCAATTATTTGTAACTTCTCAAAAATTTTCTAAATTATATCGTTAAATTTACGAACTTTTCGTCTTTTCTTAATCAAATTACGGACCTTTTTAAAACAAACGGACTTTTACGGACTTCAAGAAAATTTACGGACCTTTATTTGATTTACGGACCTAGTTCGAGCCCAGATTAATTGATTAATTAATTTATTATTTGGTAAAATAAATTTATTAAAATTTATACCAAGAAATAAATAAAAAATTTACGAAAAAAAAAATTAAAAATTAAATTAAATTAAAATTTAAAAAAAAAAAAATACGAAAAAAATTTACGAATTTACGTTAATTATTAGTTAATTTTTTTATTTTAATAAATTCAGGCTTTGGACTGAATAAATTAAATTCATTAAACTGGTATATTAATTGATTAAAATGAATTGAAATATAAAATTTTTTAAATTCTATTTTTTTTTATTTTCCAGTTAACTGTGAACCAAAATATTTTCGGTAATTTGACGGCAAACCTTCCCCCAAAAAAAGAAGAAGTTGATTCCATTTTTAGTAATAATAATAATAATATTAATAAAGATGATGATGACGATTTAAAAATTCAAAAAAGAGAAAGGTTAATGATAACAATGTTCGCTTGCGAAAAATGTGATAGAAAATATGTATCGAAACAAAAATTGAAGATACATAAAAAAATGCTTCATGAAATGAAACAATGTAATCATTGTCAAAAAGATTTTAAATTAGGCTACATTAATCGACACCAAAAGTTCTTTTGCAAGGAAGCATTAAATTTTTTCCCCTGTCAAAAAAGTTATACAAGATAAATTATTTTACAAACTAGAAAAAAAGAAAGAAACAAACAAAATATAAAAAAATATTTTTAATAAATTAGGTTTAAATAAATATATTTATAAATTCAGAAAAAAATGCGGTTTTTGATACAATTTTCACTCTAAATTGCAAGAATATTATAATTTACAAAAATTTACGGTACCAAAATTTTTTGTAATTGTAAATATATGCAATTAAGAATGTAAATTTACAAATTCATTTGTTTTCTCAATGTAAAACGGTTTCAAAAAGAATTTGAATCAAAGAGAATAAAATTAAAAAATTAAAAAAGAATAGAATAAAAGAAAACAGATTTAAAAAATTAACGAAAAAAAATAGAATAAGAAGTATATGTTAAAAAAATAATATATTAATAAACAGAAATCTAAACAATTATTTAGTTTTGAATATTACTTGATTAAAATTAAAGCCGATAATCAAATGTAATTGAACAAAAAATAAAAATGTTAAAATTACGACAAAAATACAAATTCTTCATTTCGTTAAACAATATTTTTTTAAAGGTCTTTGTAAAAAATGCATTAATATTGTTTTAATTGCAAGAAATGGAAAATTTTATTTTTCTTAAACTTTACATTTTTTGAGACATTTTTTGTCAATTTCCATAACGAAATCAAAGAAATATTCAAACTAAAAATGAGTTGAGATTGATCAATAATAAAATATATAAACAAAAACAAAGGACGAAAAGTAAAAGAATTTAATTTAAAATTAATATACGAGTGAACTTAAATTTACTAAGTTTTTTTTATTTTATAACAATATTTAAAAAAAATATATATGTTTTTCTCAGTTGTGTCCTAGAAACGAAAACATATGTGATTTTATTTTACTGTAACATGCAAAATAAATGTTATTTAAAAATTGAAAAAAAAATTTCTTCATTTGTCTTCCTAAAATTTTTTTAAAGTTGAATTCCTGCATCGAATTTTATTATTCACGAAAGAATTTAAATATTTATAAAAATAATTTAATTCTTGCCAAGAATTTTATTAAAATTTCTAAATAATTCATTTCTTTCGACAAATTTTATGCAAATTCTAATTTTAAAAATTAAATTCCTGAGAAATTTTCATTATTCATGAAAAGAATTGAATTTTTACGAAGATTTTTACAAAAAATGTTTCAAACAATTGAATTCTGTTTGGAAATTTTATGAAAATAGTAGATATTAAGTCATTAAATTGCAAAAAGTTTTTAAAAATAATTAAATTTTACTAAGAATTCTATTAAAATTTTCGACAATAATTGAATGTCCGTTTAGTATTTTATTAAAATTTTTTAAATAATTGAATTTCCAAGAAGAAATTTATTACTTTTAAAAATAATGGAATTCTTGTAATGAATATTATTATTTATGAAAATAATTAAATTTTGCAAAGAATTTTATTAAAATGCCTTAAAATAATTGAATTTTCGGGAATAATTTCGTTATTTATCGACATAGAAAAACTGAATTCTTTTGAAGAATATTATTTATGTAAATAATTGAGTTCTTAGGAAAAATTTTATTAAAAACTAAAAGAATAACTGAATTATTTCAAAAAAATTTTTAATAAAATATTTGAAAATAATTGAATTCCTGTGAAAAATTCTAATATTTTGATAAATAATTGAATTCTTTCAAAGAATTTAAAAAAAGATATTGTTTTAAATAATTGATTTTTTTTTGAGGAATTGAAATTAAACTTTTAAGAATAATAACATTTTTTGAGAAATTTCTGTAAATTTGTATTAAAAATAATTGAAATCCTGCGATGAATTTTACAATTTTTGAAAATAATAATTGAATAGTTGCAAAGAATTTTATTAAAATTTTCAAAAATAATTGAATTTCCTGAGAAGAATTTTATTATTTATGAAAATAATTGAATTATTGCGAAGAATTTTATTAAAATGTTTAAAATGTATTGAATTTCTGTGAAATTTTTTTTTTATTTTTGAAAATAATTGAATTCTTGTAGAAAATTTTATTTGTGAAAATATGCGATTGAAATTTTCTATTAATTTAAAATAGTATTAAGAATAATTGAAATTATTTTATGAGTTTTATTATTTATAAAAATAGTTGAATTCTTGCTTAGAATTTTATCAAAAATGTTTCTTAAAAAATTGAATTTCCATGAAAAATGATATTATTAGTGAAAGTAATTGAATTATTGTTAAGAATTGTATAAAAATTTTGTGTAATTGATTTTTTCGAAATTGTTTTGAAAATGGAATTTTTAATTAATTGCGAATTCCTGTGAAAATTTTTTATTATTTATGAAAATAATTGTATTTTGGATGAATTTAAAAATTTTTTTTTTTAAATAATTGAATTCTTTTGCGAAATTTCATGAAAATACTAGATATTGAAAATAACTGAATTTCCAATATTTTTTGAAAATAATTAAATCTTTTTAAAGAATTTGATTATAATTTTTGAGAATAGGTTTTTGATTTCTAGTATTAGCGAATTTAAAGTAGTAGTGGAAATTTTCTAAAAAAATTATTATTTACATTCTTTGTTCAAAAAGTTGAATGTATAATCATTTTTTTTTACTTTTTCTATTCTTTAGGATAATTAAAATTTTCGTAATGAAGATTATTTTTAATTTGAAAATGAAAGTATCAAATAACAATATTTTTGCGAAATTGGATTATTTCCTTGTACAACAAGAAAGTTCAATTATTTTGAATTTAGAAAATTTGATGTCAAATTTGAAATTAGAATAAAAATTTGTTAAAGTTTTTTATTGTATACTTTAAAGTTTTTAAAATAATATAAATTGAATATTTAATTCTAAATAATTTTTCTGTTGTATCATAATTATTTCTTTAAAAATTACTTAAATTAAAATGACTTGAAATTGTTTACAATAATCAGCGCAATACAACAATTCCAACATAATTTGGCTAGTACTTAAATAAAAGGCAAATAATATATGTGTATTATTTATATATAGCAAACAAATACTAAAAGAAATCCTAAGATTTTAGTTTGAACCGTTTCAATTTCAACCGTAAAATTGTTAACCTATAAATTAAATTATATAATAATAATAATATCGTCTATTTTCATTTATTAGGAGACTTATTGACTAGAAAATCCGCAATGAAAATATAATTTGTGTCACGTGTATTTAATTCATGCATTCTAGTGTGCATCAATAAAAAATGAATAACAAAAGTAAACATACGAAACACCTTACGACAATTCTTGTTAACGCTTGTTACTGATCAGCTGATCGTCCGGACAAACAATTAAGTGTAAAATAAAAATATAAAATAAAACTAGCTCTCCATTTGATACTGTCTATCTTTAAATGTGCTCCAGCGAAATAAATTTTAGTCAAAAAATTCTATAAGTTACATACGGATGAAAAAACATTGATTCGTCTCTTTTGCTTTTTGAGGTTAGGGTGTTTAGTACTTGAGAAAATGTCATGTTTGTGGCGAACATCTGTTCATTGTTTATGACGAATTCGTATATATGATTATAAAAAACATGTAAATAAAGTGCCAGTAATTAAAATTTTCTCAGGAAGTGTTGATTTAGGTATTAAAAAACAGTTTTTCGTTTATCGTAAGAGAAAATTTAACGAATCAACTTCATCGAAATCAGAAATAGAAAAACATTTTCAAAAAAATCGAATTCATAATTTAATTAAAGAAGGGAATAATTTTTTTCTGTCGTTTTTTTTATAAAATTTTCCGCGTTATGTAAAAAAGTGAATTTTTATTAAAAAAAAAAAGTTATTGAGAAATATGTTTTTTTGTGAATCATATTTATTTAAATTTCTCTAGAAGTGACACTTTTCATATTTTAATGAATGAATGAATGAACTATTTCTCAATCTAGTTACATATATATACATTAATCCACAAACATGAGTTTGAGAGGAATTTTTTAACGGCAAAACGAATTGTTTAGTCT
Organism: Leptopilina heterotoma; assembly: GCF_015476425.1. NCBI lineage: Eukaryota > Metazoa > Arthropoda > Insecta > Hymenoptera > Figitidae > Leptopilina > Leptopilina heterotoma. The sequence goes on along the minus strand of NW_025111098.1, from coordinate 611,481 downwards.
ATTAAAAGCAATTTCACTTGGAATAATTTTAATAATTTTCTTAATATTTTTACAAATTTACAGAAAATAATAAAAAATGACGGACAAAATGCAAAGTAGTCAATCTCAGCCAATTGTTAAAATTGGTCATTATACTTTAGGCCAGACTCTTGGTGTTGGGACTTTTGGCAAAGTAAAAAGTGAGTAAAATTTTTTTTTACTGAAACTAGAAAAATTCTATAAGAAACTAAAAATTTATTTTTGTTAATTTTCTCCATTATTAGTCGGAGAGCATGTGTTGACAAAACACAAAGTGGCAGTGAAAATTCTCAATCGGCAAAAAATCAAGAGCTTAGATGTCGTTGGAAAAATACGAAGAGAAATACAAAATCTTAAATTATTTAGGCATCCGCACATTATTAAATTGTGAGTTGGAATTTTTAATTAAATTCAAAATTATTATTTATTTATGGTAATAGTAGGCTTCGCACTCTTCTACTAAAACCTACAATTTACTATTGACTTTTTTTACTATTTGCTACTATTTGGATACTTTTTTTAGATTTTAGACACTAAAAGCTACTTTTTTCTTTTTCTGAAAATTTGCACTACATACTTTAAATTCGCTAATAGATGAAATAAAAAATTATTCTCAACAATTGTAACATAATTCTTATAAATAATTAAAAAATAATTAAAATTTTAACAAAATTCTTTCAAACAATTCAATTATTTTCAAAAAATTTTCGAAATTCGATTATTTTCAATATCTACTATTTTAATAAAATTTACCAAAAGAATTCAATTATTTAAAAATAAAAATTTTGATATAACTCTTTTCAAGCATTTAATTATTTTCATAAATGTCAAAATTTTAACAGGATTTCAATTTCTAAAAAAAAAAAAAAAAAAAAAAAATTTTTTTTTTTTTATAAAAAAATTTTATAAAAATTTTGATATAACTCTTTTCAAGCATTTAATTATTTTCATAAATGTCAAAATTTTAACAGGATTTTCAATTTTTTTTTATTTGAAATTTTATTTTATATTATTTTTTATTTTTATTTTAATGTATATACGGGCTCAAAGGCCCTTTGAAGAGTAATATAAATACAATTTTTATGAAATATAAGAAAATTTAATTATGAAAAAAGGTGTATTATACCGTAAATAAACTAAACTAAAATATTCAGTTATTTAGAAATTTTTTTATAAAATTCCATTTCAATTCAAGAATTCAAATATTTTCACGATTAAAATTTTTTCACGGGAATTCAATTATTTAAAAAAATTTTAATAAATAATTTTTCGCAATAATAAAATTATTTTGAAAATTTTAAGAAAATTTTTTACAAATAATTGAATTGTTTTGATGAATTTATTTAAAGTTTTAAAAAATAATGAAATTTTTTCAAAAAATATTACAAATTTAAAAACAAATAAATTCAATTCTTTAGTGAAATTGTTTGGAATGTAATTGAATTTCTGCGAAAAATTTAATATTCATAAATATAATTGAATTGTTTCAAAAGATTTATTAAAATTTTAGAAGATAATTAAATTTTTTCGAAAAATATCACTAAAATTTTTTTTTAAATTTAATTAAAACTTTACTATTTATAAATAAAATTAAATTGTTTTGAACGATTTATTAGAATATTAGAAAATAATTGAATTCTTTTGAAAAATTTTATAACGAAGAAAAAAATTGGATTCTTTTTTCTGTAGCGCAGATTTTTTTGAAAATAATTGAATTTATGCAAAGAATTTTAATATTTATAAATAAAATAGTACAGTTTTGAAGGATTTATTAAAATTTTAGAAAATAATTGAATATTTTTTAAAAATATTAAAAATTTCAAAAAAATGTAATTCATTTATGCAATTTTATTAAAATTGTATAAAAAGTAATGGGATTTTTGCAAAGAATTTGACTTTTTATAAATATAGGTGATTGAATTTTTTCAAAAAATTCTATTATTTAAAAAACGTTGATAAAATTTCCCAAAAGAATTGAATTATTTAAAAACATGATAAAATTCTTCACAGGAATTCAATTATTTTAAAGAAATTAATAAAATTCGTTGCAAGAATTGAATTATTTCCATGAAAGTTTTGAATATAATTTTATTTGGAAATTAAAAAAAGAAAAATGATTGAATTTAAAATATTTATTCTTTGTGGAAAAATAAACAAGTGTTTTTAAATATTTATTCAACAAAAATTGTTCAAGTTTTGTATAATTTAATTTAGAAATTAGAAAAAAGTTATTTTTTCGAATAATTGTAATTAAAATTTTTTTAGTTAAATTCCTTTAAAAAAATTAAAAGAGTAAATAAAATTTTCAATCCAATTAGAAATTTTGTCAAATTTATTTGTAACAAATCTTATATTTTAAAGATTAAGATAAGAAAAAAAGTGAATATTTTTTTATGGAAATCAGGAAAAAGTCAAGGAAATATTGAATCAAATTTTTGTGAATCGACTAAAATTTTTTAGTCATTAAATTTAATTTTTCTATTGCTCGCTACTTTCCACTAGTTTTTTCTGTTTTAAAAATACTTTTTGATTCTTTTTTAAAATTAATTATCGAATGCGAAGCCTGTAGTAGGGCAATAAAAAAATGTTATTAATATGAAAGATGATGAAAATATTTGAAAAAAATTATATTGTCAAGTCGTATGAAATTAAAGATTTTAAGATACAATTGGATTTTTGAATTTAAATTAAAACAGGTATCAGGTGATCAGTACACCGACAGATATATTTATGATAATGGAATATGTTTCTGGTGGTGAACTATTCGATTATATTGTAAAGCACGGCAAACTAAAAGAATACGAGGCGAGAAGATTTTTTCAACAAATAATTTCTGGAGTGGATTATTGTCATCGTCACATGATTGTGCATCGGGATTTAAAGCCTGAAAATCTTCTCCTCGATCACAATTTACATGTTAAAATTGCAGATTTCGGTAAACTTCACAAGTGTTTTTTCAAATTCAAACGCTTTATTTTAAACTACTTTTCAAATAATTTATTTGAACTACTTTTCAAATATTTTATTTGAACTACTTTTCAAGATGAAAAAATATATAATTTTAATTTTTAGGAATGATTTAATAATTCAGATGTAATTAATATTCTTTTTTTTAAAGGCTTGTCAAACATGATGATGGATGGGGAATTTTTGAGAACTTCTTGTGGATCTCCAAATTACGCCGCACCGGAAGTAATTTCTGGAAAGTTGTATGCAGGTCCTGAAGTGGACATTTGGTCATGTGGAGTAATTTTATACGCGCTATTGTGCGGCACATTGCCATTTGACGACGAACACGTACCTACTCTCTTTCGAAAAATTAAGTGTAAGCTACCATTTTCATTATTTCGATTTTCATAGTTTGAAATTCCAATTTTTAGTTATTTTAATGTGCCGATTTGAAGGGAATTATCTACTTAACTTTTAATTAAGAATAATTGATTTGAAATTAAAAAAATAAACAGATTAAGTTTTTTTTAATAACAAAAATTGAATAACAGTGGTATTCTCTTTACTATTTTTAGCACAATCACAATTTTTTTTTTTAAATGCTTCAAAAGTAGTAAGATTCAAATTTTTTACTCCACAATTTTTTTAAAGACGTCAAAAATGGTTCGGTAAAATAGATGAATTTTATATTGTAAAAATTAAAAAAAAATGTTTAAAAATGTATTTATTTGATTTTAAAAAATTATTTTTCTGGTAAAGAAAAATTTTTACCAAAATACTGATTAATAAACTGAATTCTACATTCAATAAAGATTAAAATCAGTGTTTTCACAGGTCAGGGAAGTCAGGAATTTTTATTAAAAGTAATGCAAAAAATTAAATTTTTAGAATTCAAAAGAAAATTCTTAATTTTTGTGTCTTTTTTGTTAGCCTCCTAAACTATGAAATTACCACGAATTCTAATCTAAAACCTTCAATTTTTTCTGTTTCTGACAATAATTTCTTTTTAAATAACTTAATTCCTAAAGAAATATCATAAAATTATTACTTAGAAATTATTTAATGAATAATCTTAATTCAATATTTCAAAATTAATTGAATTTTAAGAGACTTTCGTTCACAATTTTCAGAAATAGATTAACTTCAAAAGGATTAATTTTAAATTTTATAGAATTTTAATTTTTGAATGGATTTAATTAGAAATTTTAAACAACTGAGATTTTTGAAAAATGTTAATCACTCAAATTTTTCTGAAATTCGTTAAATTTTTTAATATATATTTAATTAATTATTGAAAATATTGGATTTATAGAAGAATTTTAGTTATAAACACAAAAAAAAATAGAATTTTGGAGAAGTTACAAATGATTGCAGAAATTCAATTATGTTCAACATTTTTTAAAATTTTTTGATAAAATTTTTTATGAGAATTTAGATAAATTTATTATGTATTTAGATAATTGAATTTTTGTAGAATTTTCTAACAAACATTTTTCTAATTTAATTAAATTTTCTAATTAAAATTTTCTAATTGAATATTGAAAGCATAATAGCGTCAATTTTTAGAAATAATTGAATTTTTAAAAGGTTGCAAATTAAAATCTTTGAAAATCTGAATTTTTCATACTTTTTAATAAAAATTCTGTAAAACTAATTTTTTTGGAAAATTTTAATAATTTATAATTATAATTAATAATTAATAATAATAATAAATTATAATTAATAATTTATAATTATAAATTTATAATTCTTTTGAAGTCAGTTGAGTTTTTTAATACTCATTTAATTATTAAAAACAATGGATTTATAGAAGAATTTTAGTTAAAAACACAAAAAAATTAAACTTTGGAGAAGTTACAAATGATTGCAGAAATTCAATTATTTTCAAAAGTAATAAAATTCTTCCGAAAAATTCAATTATGTTAAAATTTTTGTCAAAATTTTTATTATTTTCATTAATAATAAAATTCTTCTTCGGAATTGAATAATTTTTAAAACTTTTAATAAAATTCTTGGCAAAATTTGAATTATTTTCGAAAATTTTCTTCAATTCAATGATTTTCTATATTTACTATTTTAATAAGATTTAGAAGACAATTATTAAATAAAAAATTTAACAAAATTTATTACAAATATTTAATTATTTTTATAAACAATAAAAATTTTACAGTCGGAATTTAATGATTTACGTATATTCTTTTATAAAGTTCTTCACAATAATCCAATTAATTTCATAAATAATAAATTTTTTTACAGAGATTCAATTATTTTCATAAACAATAAAACTCATTGCACAATTTCAATTATTTTTAATAAAAATTTCAACCAAATTCCTCAAAAAATAAAATTATTTTTTAAAAATTTTATCAAAATTCGTTAAAAAAAATTCAATTATTTAAAAATTTATTGATAAAATTCTTTATGAAAATTTAATTTTAAGAAACATTTAATTATTCAATAAATTTTTTATTTTTGCATTTATATAATTGAATTTTCGTAGAATTTTCAAATAAAAATTGATTTAATAATTAATTCAGTTAAAATTTTAGATAATATAATTTAATATGAAAAGCATTATAGAGTGAATTTTTAGAAATATATGAATTTTGAAACGGTTTAAAATTAAATCTTTAAAAATCTCAATTTTTCATACTTTTAAGTAACAATTTTGTAGAATTATTAATTTTTTTGAAAAAGTTTAAATATTTTTAAAAATTATTTCAAGTTTTTATTTTCCAATATATATTTAATTGGAGAATTTCTGAATAATCGAAATTTCGTAAAATTGAATTTGAAACAAATGGATTTGAAAATTCTCATGGAACTTTTGCAAAAAATTATTAGAAATAGTTGATAATTGATTTCTTTTGAAGAATTTTAATAAAATTTTTGAAATAATTACATTTTTGGAAGAATTTACTTAAAATTTTATGAAAAATAATTGAATACCTGTGAAGAACTTTATTATTTAGGAAAGCAATTGAATTCTTGCAACGAATTTTTATTACATTTTTTTTAAATAATTGCAATTCTATGAAGAATATTATTATTTATGAAAAAAATTGAATTCTTGCAACGAATTTTATAATATGTAGGTATAATAATTATTTTTATAAGTTTGTTGAATTTTAAATGGTTTGAATTTGAAATTTTTCGAAAATCTTTATTCTATAGAATAATAATAATTAATAAATATTTATTTAAAAAAGAAGTTATTGATGTTTTCGAATAATTTTACAATTGAAGAAATTCGTAAATAAATGTAATGGGACATTTTTTTGAGTATCTAATAATTTTTAGAGTGAATCAGAATATTCTTTAGGGTCAGGTAAAAAAGTCAAAATTTTATTTGGAAATCAGGGAAAAACAAAATTAAATTATGGCAATCCTGAAAATGAATCCAAAAAGGTTAAAAAATATTAATTAGTTTCGGAGAAATTGAAAAATTAAGAAAAGCAGGAAAAATTAATTGTTTTAGTTCTTATAGTATTCGAGATATTTATGAAGCAAAAATAAGACATATTTTTATCAGAGGAAAAAATGACCGTATTTTTTGTCTTGAAATTTCAGCCGGTATTTTTCCCATACCAGAATATTTGAACAAAACCGTCGTGAGTCTTCTTTGCCATATGTTGCAAGTGGATCCAATGAAACGAGCAACAATCGAGGACATCAAGTAAGTTTAATGAGATAAAATTCTAGACAGTTGATGAAGTAAATAAAAACAATTAATTCTCTTTCAGGAAACATGAATGGTTCCAAAAAGATTTGCCAACCTATTTATTCCCTTCGCCCGTCGAGCAAGATTCGTCTGTGATAGATATTGATGCCGTTAACGAGGTTTGTGAGAAGTTCAACGTCCAAGAATCAGAAGTGCACTCTGCATTGCTTAGCTGTGATCCTCACGATCAACTGGCAATCGCCTATCATCTTATCATTGATAATAAGAGAATTGCGGATGAAGCTGCAAAAGCCGAATTGAAAGATTTCTACGTTGCCTCAAGTCCTCCGCCTGTTGCCTTCAGTCCCAGTGAGTCCAACAACAGTCCCTTGCGGCCTCATCCTGAGAGAATTGCTCGTAAGTGTTGAAAAAAAAAGAAATTTCCCTTCTATTTGAAATTAAACAAATTTTTTTTTCGAAACCTGAATTCCATTAATTTTTATTTTTTTCCTGTAGAATTTTCATGAAGTTGATAATAATTTTTAAATTCTTAAATTTCTGTGCAAAATATATTTATTTTCATCTAAGCTTTCCGCGATCGTCAAGGTTCTTTAGGCAGTGCTACGGCTCAAGTTCCGGGAAACAGGAACACTCCCGTCAAGAGAGCGAAATGGCATTTAGGAATCAGGTCTCAATCTAAACCTCATGACATTATGAACGAAGTGTACCGAGCGATGAAGGCTCTTAACTTTGTAAGTCTACTCTTTTCTTTTTACTTTTTTTTGTACCTATTTAATAATTTTTTCAAAATATTTAAGTACCTCAGACTTCGCACTCATTTTTTAAAACATACGATTTACTACGTTTTTACGATTAAACACTAGTTTGGTACTTTCTCAGATTTGTGGCACTAAAAGCTACTTTTTTCATTTTTGGGGAATTCGCACTAGTTTAAATCCACTAATAGTTGAAATAAGAAAGTTAATATTTATTTTCTTCAAATAACCGTCCGAGTCACATAAGAGAAAATTTTACTTAAAACTATAAATTAAATTTTTTCATTACCATAAAATACATAAAACATGAAGACCGAGTGATAAAATCATTATTTTATATTATAAGAATACTGTTACTGTAATTTCTTCAAAATAATTTTCATCATTTCAATTCAATTATTATTTTCTAGATATTTTAACTAAAATTCTTCTGAAAATCAAGTATTTTTAATAATGTTTGAAAAAGTTATTTGAGAATTTTTTAAATCCATTTGTTTACAATTCAATTTTATGTAAAATTTTGACAATTTTGAAATTCTTTAAAATAATTATATTAATTTAACTAATTTTTTTAAAAAATTCAATGAAACTTTTTCAAAAAAACTAATTCTACAGAATTATTAGTTACAGAATTATTAGTCAAACATTTTAATTTGAAACCTTTTAAAAATTCAATTATTTCTAAAAATTGACGCTATTATGCTTTCAATATTTAATTATAAAATTTTAACTGAAATTCATTTTTAAATCAATATTTATTAAAAATTTCTACGAGAATTTAATAATTTTAATACAAAAAAAATTATTTATTAAAAAGGTAACTGAATGTTTCTTAAAATTTAATTCTCATAAAGAATTTTATCAACAAATTTTTAATTAATTGAATTCTTTTAACGAATTTCAATAAAATTGAATTAAAAATAATTGAAATTCTCCGATGAGTTTTATTATTATGTAAAATTGTTATTAAATATTTATTAATTCTCTTCTTTTAAAGAAAATTTTACTGAAATAGTAAATATTGAAAATCAATGAATTTAAGATAATTTTCAAAAATTAATTCACATTTTGACAAGAATTTTATTAAAATTTTTGAAAATAATTGAGTTCTTGCGAAGAATTTTATAAAAATTGTGTTTTAATCTTTGCAAAAATTCAATTATTTTGAATACAATTTTAAAAAAATTTCATGAAAGAATTCAATTTTTTTAATTTTTTATATTTTTCGAAAAAATTCCAGTATTATTAAAAATTTTAATAAATCATTTGAAAGAATTCAATTATATTTATAAATAGTAAAATCCTTTGCAAAAATTCAATTATTTTCAAGAAAATTTCACGAAAGAATTCAATATTTTTCTTATAATTTGTTATAAAAAATTTCAAAAGAATTTAATTATTTTCTAAAATTTTAATAAATTCTTCGAAACAATTCAATTATATTTATAAATAGTAAAATTCTTTGCAAAAATTCAATTATATTCAAAACAATTTCAATAAAAATTCAATTTTCGTTATAAAGTATTTCAAAAGAATTCAATTATTTTCTAAAATTTTAATAAATCCTTCAAAACAATTCAATTTTATTTATAAATATTAAAATTCTTATAATATATAAATAAAATTCTTGCGCAAAAATTTCCTTAAAATTATCGAAAAATTTTATTATTTGTGAAAATATTTGAATTCTTGACAAGATTTTTATAAAACATTTGCTAAATAATTGAATATTTTTTTAAATTTCATAAAAATTGTATTTCAATTATGTCATTGATATCCAGTTAAAATTGTGCTTTTTATGGAAATAATTGAATGCTTCCGAAGAGTTTTATGAAAATTTTTTTTTAAATAATTGAATTCTTTTAGTTAATTTTATTAAAATTTAAAATAGAAGATTTTGTAAATAATTAAATTTCGAAAAATTTTTGAAAATAATAATTGAATTTCTGCAATCATTTGTAACTTCTCACAAAATTAAATTTTTTCAGTATTTTTAACTAAAATTCTTCTATAAGTCCATTATTTGTAATAATTAAATAAGTATTAAAAAAATTCAATTGATTTTAGAAGAATTATAATTAAAATTTTTCAAAAAAATTAGTTTTATAGAATTTTTAATTAAAATTTAGATTTTCAAAAATTTGAAACCTTTTCAAAATTCAATTATTTCTAAACATTTATGTATTAATACTTTTAATATTCAATTATTATCCAAAATTTTTGTTAGAATATGTAATTAAATTAGAAAAAATTGTTTAGGAAATTTTACGAAAATTCAATTATCTAAATACAAAAATAAATAATTTACTGAATAATTGAATGTTTCTTAAAATTTAATTCTCGCAAAGAATTTTATTAACAAATTTTTGAGTAATTGAATTCTTTTGATGAATTTTTAAACAATTTAAACAATTTTTTAAGAATAATTACATTTTTCGATGAATTAGATTAATTATTGTATTAAAAATGGTTGAAATTTTGTGATGAGTTTTTATTATTTAAGAATTGAATTCCTTAAAAAGAACTTTATTATTTATAAAAACAATTGAATCTCTGTAAAAATTTGTATTATTTATGAAAATAATGGAATTATTGCGAAGAAAATTAGAAAATTTGTTAATAATTTAATTCCTGTAAAATTTGTGTTATTTATAAAAATAATTAAATATTTGTGTAGAATTTTATTCATTTTTAAAAAAAATACTTGTCTTCTTTTGGAAGTTTTAACTACAATTCTTCTCTAAGTCAATTATTTTTAATAATTTTTGAGAAAGCTACTTAAAAATTCAATTATTTGACGAAGAATGTCAACTAAAATATTTTCGAAATTCACTTTTTTATAATTTCTTTTTCAATTTCAATTCTGTAAAGTTCAATTATTGTCAGAAATAGAAAGAATTTAGAGGTTTTTGTATTGAAATTCGTTGTAGTTTTAAAGTTTATGAGGCAAACAAAATAAATTCAAGATTAATATTATTTAAATATCAAAAAATTATTAATTTATTATAATTCTAAAGAATTATTAAAGTTTTTAATAATTTTCCTTAAAGATTCTAAAAAATAAATTTAATTTTGGAATAATTATAGTTTGTAATTTTTTGAAATATTTAAGTTTCAGAAGGATTTACAGTGAAATTATTTTGAAATTTTTATTCCTGTGTACAAATAAATACCAAATTAAAAATTATTTAAATATTTATTTACTAAAAATTATTTAAATTTTAAATAATTTAATTTAGAAATTCTGAAAAATTTAGGATTTTGAAAAATGGTAATTAAAATTGTTTAAAAATAGTTGAGTATCTGTAAATAATTTTAAAAAATTGAAACAATTGTAAATGTTGCCATTGAAATAAATTTTACACTTTAAAGAATTTTATTTTTTAAATTTTAAACATTTTTTCAAAAATTGTAACTAAAAATTTGTAAAAATTTAGAATTGAAGTTATTTCCAGGATGAGGGAAAAAGTAAATATTCTTTTTGAAAATTATGGAAATATATAATAAAATTGGTATCCGGACAAGAAGTCCAAGGCAAAAAGTCCAAACCAAAAAATCGAAAGTAAATGAAATCCAAAAAAGTAAAAAAAAAAAATAGTTTCACTTTGGACTTATTTTTTTGTGTAAAATTTTATTATTTATGTAAATAAATAAAATCCTTCGATTTTAACATTAACATTTTAAATTCCGATTTTATAGCTTAAAATGTAAAAACGTGGCTTTTTCACATGTTTCATTATTTATTTTGAACTTTTTTTTCTTGGATTTTTCGATTTTTCGACTGAAACGAGTATTTTTAGTCGTTAATTTTAATTTTTCGATAGCTACTTTTTTACTACTTCTCTTAAGTTTCAAAGCTTTTTTGTAATTAATTAATGAGTGCGAAGTCTGATTTAAACACTAAATAATTCTTAAAAAGAAATTCTCAAATTCTAAATATTGTAAATAGAGTAAATTTTGATGATTTTTGTGAACTTTCAATTCTTTAACACTAATAATAATCTTATTGCATTATTCAATCACAGGAGTGGAAGATTATCAACGCATACAGTGTTCGAGTCCGACAAAAGAATCAAGTCGCAGACAGATACAGTAAAATGTCTCTTCAATTGTACCAAGTAGATTACAAAAGTTATCTTTTAGATTTTAAATCACTTTCGAGCGAAGAAAGCGAAGACATGATGATTTTAGGTGAAATTAAATCGTCAATCAAAATTTTTAAACTCATTTCTTTTTTTTTATTTCATAATAATTTATATTTTATTATATTTATTTATCTTCTTTTTATTTTAGATCCTACTCTTCCCCCTCCACAAGCGACTGGTCACCACACAATGGAGTTTTTTGAAATGTGTGCTGCTTTAATTACTCAACTGGCTCGATAAAAGTCAAACTACAAACTAGGTAAAAGGGGTGTCGGTTAAGCAAAATAATAATGAACAGAAAATTTAAAAAAAAAGTATTTTACGAGTCAGTAGTCATCTTATTTCATGTACATAGGTTTTTATAGGCTTAATCTTACACAATATTCTCATTTGAATCAGAATTTATCGTGACCTTTCATTTCTGTTTTTAATTATTTTGAAAAATTGTATATTAACAAATTGATAGCAATATTTAAATATTGAATTTTAACTTATTATAAGAACATAAAACAAACAAAAAAGACACCAAAATTCAGAATTTTATTATGAATTCTAATTAAATTTAATTTTTTACAGTACTCAGGGCTCGAACTAGGTCCGCAAATCTCGTCAAGCTCCGAAAATTTGCTTGAAGTTCGTAAAAGTCAATCTTTTTTTAAAAAAGAACCGTAAAGTCCGCAATTTGATTGAAAAATGACGAAAAGTTCGTAAATTGTACGATATAATTTGGAGAATTTTAGAGAAAATACAAATAATTGCAGAAATTCAATTATTTTAAAAAGTAATAGAATTCTTCGCAGAAATTCAATTATATTCAATTTTTTTTTAAATTCTCATCAAAATTTCAATTATCTTTATAAATAATCAAATTCTTCTTCAAATTATTTTCAAAAATTTTAATAAAATTCTACGCAAACATTTAATTATTTTCATAAAAAATAAAATTTTTACCTAGGGATTCAATTATTTTCGTTAATAATAAAATTCTTTTTATGAATTCAATTATTTGTAATACAATTTTAATCAAATTCCTCAAAAAATGTAATTATTCTTAAAAATGTTATTGAAATTCGTCAGAAGAATTCAATTACTTAAAAATTTGTTGATAAAATTCTTAATGAGAATTAAATTTTAAGAAACATTCAATTAGTCAATAAATTATTTATTTTCGTATTTTAATAATTGAATTCTCATAAAAATATTCTAAAAAAAATTGATTTAAAAATAAAATTCAATTAAAATTTTAGAGAATAATTGAATATTAAAAGCATTATAGCATGGATTTTTAGAAATAATTGAATTTTAAAAAAGTTTCAAATTAAAATCTTTAAATATCTGAATTTTACATACTTTTAACTAACAATTTTGTAGAATTATTCATTTTTTTGAAAAAGTTTAATTGAATATTTTTTTTTAATTATTTCAAGTTTTTATTTTCCAAATATATTTAATTTGCGAATAATCGAAATTTCTGAAAATAGAATTGTAAATAAATAAATTTTGAAAATTCTCAAAGAACTTTTTTAAAGATTATTAAAAATAATGGATTTATAGAAGAATTTTAGTTAAAAAACATTTTAAAAAATTGAATTTTGGAGAAGTTATTGCAGAAATTCAATTATTTTCTAGAGTCATAAAATTCTTTGCTGAAATTTAATTGTGTTCATAAATAATAAAATTCTTATTATAGAAATTCAATTATTTTCATAAATAATAAAACTGATTGCAAAATTACAATTATTTTTAATACAATTTTAATCAAATTTCTCAAAAAAAGGTAATTTTTCTAAAAATTTTTGTATTAAAATTCGTCAAAAGAATACAAATTTTAAGATAATAATTGAATATTAAAAACATTATAACGTGAATTTTTAGAAATAATTGAATTTTGAAAAGGTTTCATATTAAAATCTTTGAAAATCTGAATTTTTCACATTTTTGTAACTAACAATTCTGTGGAATTAATTTTTTTGAAAAAGCTTAATTGCAGATTTTTTGAATACATTTAAAGTTTTTATTTTCTAATATATATTTAATTGAAGAATTTCCAAATAATTGAAATTTTGTAAAATTGAATTGGATAGCTGTCAAAGAATTTAAGAAAAAATACCAAAAATAATGGATTTATAGAAGAATTTTAGTTGAAAACATTCAAAGAAATTTAATTTTGGAGAAGTTTCAAATTATTGCAGAAATTCAATTATTTTTCAAGAGTAATAAAAATTTTTCGCAGAAATTTAATTAAGTTTAAAAATAATGAAATTTGTTCTTATGAATTCAATTATTTTCACAAATCTCGAAAAATGTATAATTATAATTTTTAAAAATTTTATTAAAATTCGTCGAAAGAATTTATTTATTTAAAAATTTGTTTATAAAATTCTTTATAAGAATTACATTGAAACATTCAATTATTCAATAAATTATTTTTGTTTTTAAATAATTGAATTCTCGTAGAATTTTCTAATCAAAATTGATTTAAAAATTAATTCTAGTTAAACTAAAATTTTTAGGTAATAATTGAATATTAAAAGGAATTTAATAATTTAATTTTAAATATAATAATTATTAATAATTTAATAATTTAATTTTGAAATTAATTTTTTTGAAAAGTTTAATTGAATTTTTTTATATCATTTGAAGTTTTTATTTTCTAATTTACAAATAATTGCGAAATTTCGCCAAATTGAATATTGTAAACAAATGAATTTGAAAATTGTCAAAGAACTTTTTCGAAAATTATTAAAATTAATTGATTCGAAGAAGAATTTTAGTTAAAAGTTCTAGAAAATAACAATTGAATTGAAATGATCGGACTGGTTATATTTTTGTCTGTAATTGGTCCGTAGTTTTTCATTTTTAGTTCTTAATTTTATTTTTTAGGTCCGTATTTTAAAATACCTTTACTGGTTCGAGCCCTGAGTACTTTGAATAAAAATCCCTGTTAATAATTGATAAATTCTGACTCATTTATCAAAGGCAAAATTATTGCGTCAAACATATGATTTTATTTAAAAAGAATTGTATTAGTTACCAAAAATTTTTTCCCTCAAGTAGCGCAACACTATTGTAAATAGTTTTTAATAGCTGTTTTATTGTTTTTTCTTTGTTTATTTTTTTACAAAGGTTTGCTTTTTAATAATAATAATATTGCATTAATTAAAATTTTTGAAATCCTGGAAAGTTGTGTGTACTTATAGCGCGGAATACTGCTGTTTACATATTAACTGTAAATTTTATTATTATATACGAGACGAATTCCGTTACATTGTAATATCATTTGTTATATATAATACGACTATTCGACGTAACGGAGATTAATTAAAAATTAATCATTTATCAATAAAATTGATTTGTTATAAAAAAGAAAATCCATGCTTAGAAAAATATACATTGTCCTAATGATCATACAATTGTTTATCTTTTTTTCATGTATACATCACACATACAATTATTATAATTCCTAGTCTAAAAAATATATATAATATATATAATATATCGAATACAAAGAAATGCAAACTACAGATGTGTATCGTAACAACTGTGGTCAATAATTCGTTAAAAATCTTCAAAAAAAAAAAAAATTAAATTAATGTACAGTTATGCATTAAATTATAATGAGGTGACTTTTCTCTAACTCATTTTATTTGGTGATTTGGCTTTCAAGATATTATTCTTGACATTCAATTAACAAAATGTACAATAATGGCACCTTCACTTCCTTTCCCTTTATACAATCATCGTTTATGGCTAAAATTCTCCGTTAAATGCTGCCTCAACATAACTGCCAAAATTTCATCATCACTGTTTTTTTTTTAAAAACACCGCTTAAATAAAATCCATTTTGCGCACATTTATTATTGATATGAAAGTTTCTCTAATCCTAATATTGTGCTCGCTTTTTATTGGAAGATCTACAAATTGATCTCTGGGGAAGCGTTTAAAAATCACTCTTTTAGGCTGGGTGTGTTGTTAATTAAAAATTGACGTTCGTCAATGTTTGTTTAAGGCTCGAAATTTTCAGCAAAATAAAGTTTGCATTTACCACACAATACTATCTATATGTTGTTAATCACAAATATGCCCTCTCATAATGTGTGCTGGTAAAATTATACTGACTAATGAACATTTCCATCACACATTTTTTTTAGTCTTTTCGATAACTTTCACAATTTTTCCTTCTTCTAGGCTTATTAGCGAAAAATTACTTTTATAAATACTTGCCAACGTTTGCTAGAGTTAAAATATAATCGCGAGTATATTTTAAAATGATGTTTGTTAAATTTCCTGCGCCTCTTCATTGGGGTCATTGTCGACAAATTCCACATGCGTGAAAGGAAAATGACCAACTTTCCCGTGCAATTCACCTTCCCATTGACCGTTAATATTGGTTTTTGTTACTTTTATTATGTCGCCGACTTCAAGTTTCAGAGCCGTTTTATCGTAAGCGTTCGGCTCTCGAGCTTGTTTCACTTTTGCGAATGCAGGCAGTGGTCTTTGAATATTCGCTCGACGATTTGTCGGTGTCACTGAGAATTCCGGATGTGTGGCCTGAGTTGTCGACAGACCTAAATTCGAACTAGAACTGGAACTTCCTCCACTTTCGGGTCGTTTGCTTTCAACGGGTCCGTCTTCGTCGTATTTTTGTACATAGGGAACTGGCACTGAACCCGCTTGACCGAGACTGTTTCTTGCTGTCCACCATTGTTCCTCGTCCTTTGATATTATCGTCAAAATGTCTCCTGTTTTCAATTAAGCATAACAAACAATGTTAAATCATTTAAAAGCAACTAAAAATAATAGGAAGGCAATTATTGTTTAAAATATAAAATTTATTCCAAATTTAGGGTTGCCACAAATATTTAATTTTAATTTTCCCTGACTTTTCCCTGATATTATTATTTATGAAAATAATTGAATTATTGTGAAGAAATTTATAAAAAATTTGTAAATAGTGGAATTTCTCTGAAATTTTTATTGTTTATAAAAATATTTTAATGTTTGCTTAAAATTTTATCAACATTTTGCTAAAATAGAATATCTGCTCGTGGAACAAGTTTAAAAAAGTATCCAAATAGCAGCGAATCGTAAAAAAGTATTAAATTGTTGGTTTTAGTAGATGAGTGCGAAGCCTGTAATAGTTTATTTTATTTTGTAGTAAGTTATCAATTTTAAGTGTTCAAATTATAATATTCAACATCTTTCTCAAAGAAAGTAAAGTTTTTAATTAATAAAACTGAATATTGAGTTAATATTCTAATTTTTAAAAAATTCTAAACTATTTAATTCTTGTAAAAGAATATTATTTTAATTTAGATCATAAAATACATAATATATTAAGTTTCAGTAGTTTTCTATTAATTTAAATGATAAAAATAATAAGTTATTTCATAAAGAATAAAAAATTACCTTTTCTGAAAGGCAAATCATCAGGATCGTTTCCTTCAAAGTCATATTTTGCAATTACCCTGTGCAATTTTTTGAGTGCTGGCCTAATAAGTGGCGTTGTATCAAGGTAATGAAGTTTGTAAAATGCTAAAAGATTGGGAATATCGGAGAATGTCTGATCGCCTATTCGATATCGAATCTGATCGCCTTGTTGCATTTTGTTTATGATGTAATGACTAACTTTGCTGTCCTCTTTAACGCAAAGTACGAAATCGCCGTGTATGGACTTGCTGTCTCGAACTAGAAAAACACCGCCTTCCTTTTCGCTCATTAGCAAGTCTGAAGCATCCTGCCTCGACATCGCTCCAAAATACCAACTGAAATATTTGTTTTTTCATTAAAAGTCTATTGAATAATTAAATTTTAGAGAAAAATAAAGTCAAATTCAGGCTTCGTACTCGTTAATTAATTTTAAAAAAGTAGCAAAAATTAGTTATCAAAAAATTAAATCTGACGACACAATTTTTTTCATAATTTCTAAATTCAATTATATTCAAGAATAAAATAATTTTTTTAAAATAAATAGTTAAATAGATATTTATTTTCCCACAGGAATCAAAATATTTTAAATGACTTCAATGTAAAGCCTTTTTGAAATATTTAACTAATTCTAAAACTTAAAATTGTACTTCTTCCGAAATTCAATCATTTTTTTGTTGACAGTTTTAAATAAAATTATTCAAAACTTTAATCATTTTACTTCAAAATAAAAATTTTAATATATTATTACAGTTTTACAATTAAAATTTTCAAAACTTCAATTTAAAAATCTTTTGAAATTTAATTATTTCTAAAAATTCACACTATAACGCTACTTCTAATATTTAATTATTATCTAAAATTTTTAATTCAATTTTAAATCAATTTTTATTAAAAAATCGTACGAGAATTCAATTATTTAAATACAAAAATAATTTATTTACTCAATAATTGGATATTTCTTAAAATTCAATTCTTATAAAGAATTTTATCAAATTTTCAATTCAATTTACTAAAATGTTTTTGAAAATAATTGAATTGTTATAAAGAATTTCATCAAATTCTAAAAAATAAATTACATCAAATTTTTTTTAAATAATTAAATCCTTCAGAGGCATTTTAATAAAATTTTTAAGAATAATTTTCTTTTTTTATAGAATTCATGTAAAATAGTATTAAAAATAATTGAAATTCTAAGATGAGTTTTATTATTTATGAAAATAATCGAATTCTTGCAAGGAATTTTATTGAAATTTTTAAAAATAATTGAATTCATGTGAAAAATTTTATTACTTGTAAAAATAATTGAATTCTCACAAAGAACTTTATTTCTACTATTTTTAAATAATTGAATTCTTGCAAAGAATTTGATAAAAATCTTTTTAAAAAATTGATTTTTTTCGAAAAATTTTATGAAAATAGTTGAATGTTTGCAAAGAATTTTATAAATTTTTTTTTAAAGTATTGAATTCTTTTTATTATATATTCAAAATAATTTAATTTTTACGAAGATTTTTACAAATTTTTTTTTAAATAATTGAACTCTGTTTGAAAATGTTATGAAAACAGTAGATATTGAAAATCATTTGAATTGCAAAAAGTTTTTAAAAATAATTAAATTTACAAAGAATTCTATTAAAAGTTTTCAAAATAATTGAATTTCTGTGTGGTATTTTATTAAAATTTTTTTAAAACAATTGAATTCATAAAAAGTATTTTACTATTTATGAAAATAATTGAATTTTTGCAAATGATTTTATTAGAATTTTTTTAAATAATTGAATTTACAAGAAGAAATTTATTACTTTTAAAAATAATTGAATTCTTGTGACGAATATTTGTTATTTATGAAAATAATTGAATTTTGCAAAGCATTTTATTAAAATGCTAAAATGCTTCAAATAATTGAATTTTCGGGAATAATTTTCTTATTTATCGACATAATTGAATTCTATTAAAGAATTATTTATGTAAATAATTAAATTCTCGGGAAGAATTTTATTAAAATCTAAAAGAAAATAATTGAATTATTTCGAAAAAATTTAATTAAGTATTTAAAATAATTGATTTCTTTCGAACAATTATAATATTTTTGTAAATAATTGAATTCCTGTGAAGAATTCTAATAATTTTGTAAATAATTGAATTCTTCGAAAGAATTTAAAAAGACATTTTTTTAAATAATTTATTTTTTCAAGGAATTGAAATTAAATTTTTAAGAATAATTACATTTTTTGAGCAATTCCTATAAAATTGTATTAAAAATAATTGAAATCCTGTTATGAATTTTATTACTTATAAAAATAATTGAATAGTTGCTAAGAATTTTATTAAAATTTTCAAAAATAATTGAATTCCTGAGAAGAATTTCAATATTTATGAAAATAATTGAATTATTGCGAAAAATTTTATTAAAATGTTTAAAAAGAATTGAATTTCTTTGAAAAATTTTGTTATTTTTGAAAATAATTGATAATAATAATAATTCTTCATAAGAATTTTATAAATATTGTTTTAAATAATTAATTTTTTCGAAATATAATAAACATTGTGAAAATTTTATTTGAAATAATTGAATTCTTGTGGAAAACTTTATTTGTAAAATTAATTGACTTTTTCGTTTAATTAATTTAAAATAGTATATTAAAAATAATTGAAATTCTTCGATGAGTTTTATTATTTATGAAAATAATCGAATTCTTGCAAGGAATTTTATTCAAATTTTTAAAAATAATTGAAAATCCATGAAATTATTTATTAGCGAATTAATTATTATCAATGAAAGTAATTTAATTATTCTGAAGAATTGCATACAAATTTTGTTAAATAATTGATTTTTTCGAAATTTTTTTGAAAATGCTATTCTAAATTAATTGAATTCCTGTGGAAATTATATTATTTATGAAAATAATTGAATTTTTGATGAATTTTATCAATTTTTTAAAAAAAATAATTGAATTCTTTTGCTAAATTTCATGAAAATACTAGATATTGAAAATAATTGAATTTGGAATATTTTTTGAAAATAATTGAGTTTCGAATATTTTTTGAAAATAATTGAGTTTCGAATATTTTTTGAAAATAATTGAATCGTTTTAAATTTTGTTTAATTTTTGAGATTAGTTTTTTTTTATTTCTAGTATTAGAGAATTTAAAGTAGTGAAAATTCTCAAAAAAAAAAAACAGAAATAGTAGCTTTTAGTGGCTGAAATCTAAAAAAAGTACCCAAATAGTAGCATAATGTAAAAAAGTAGTAAATAGTAGGTTTTAGTAGATGAGTGCGAAGCCTGTATAGAATTGAATAATGTAGTCAGTCTCTTAGAAATTTCTGACAGTCTATTCAAAACTAAAACAAAATTCATGCAACAAGTTTGACAGAAGAATTAACCAATTTCATTAACGATCTTTCTAAGTGTTTTGAAGAAAAGTTACTGCAAAGAATATCTCAAAGTCTTTGAGTGAGTCGTGAAGTAATATTAAATAAGAATAATCACTGTGAGAGTTAGAAAACTGTCGTACGAGTTACAAGGTTAACATAGAATTACGTGAAAGACAATACCTAGATTTATCATACTGATCGAATGTAGCAGCCATTTTTTAAAACCTGTTCCACTTATCAAATTTCACTGATAATTAGCAGCCTCCGGGTCAATTATGATGCGTCTAAATGATTAAAGTGACAGAAAACACAGGCGAGATTTTCGGACAGACAGCATGTCGGAAGGTAAAGAAATGTGCGAATATAAAATTACTTTGAAAACGAATTCTCACATCTAAAAGTGAAAAAAAATTATTATTAATAAATCACTGGTTGTTTAATACCTCGAGTTTAGTTATATCCAGGAAAATTCACTGTAAATATACAATATAAAAATTCTCACTGAGTCAAGGAGTAGCGTTTTGAGGTAGTCTGTAAACATTCCAAACACTTGTACTTATAATTCATGGAGTTTCACTTTAACGCATTTTTTATTTACAGTCAATTTTTGTCTAGAATTGTTGCACATTATATTTACAATTCAAACTTTTAAGATATGTAATCCAGTGTAAACATATCTTCCCAAAACGGAGTGTTGGAAGTTTGCCCACAAAAATGGCTGACATCTGCCGCTTCTTTTATGTCAAGTTCACATGCGTGTTGAATAAAAATAAAAACTTAAGGCGCACTCACAGCTAGTAGGCAGCAATACAAATTTGAATTTACTGTCTCTTTCACTCTAATTGACTTTCTCTCTTACTCCAATTACTGCCTGCGCAGGCAGGCAGAGCTGTGAGTGCTCCATTAATCTTTTTTCCGCGCGCTTTTTAAAAATTGCTAAATGACCGTCATTTTTACTTTTCGTAATATTTATGTAGAAAATTTTCAATTTTCAAAAGAAAATAATTTGCATCATTTCAATTTCTTAATTACAATTATTTTAATAAAATTCAAAGTTTTTTTTTAAATAAAGGAAAAAAATGTTTATAAATTCTATTTGTCAATATTACAAATTTTAATTGAAAATAAAATTAAAAATTTTTAAATTTTTAGAAAATAAAGGAAACAATTTTAATTAAAAAAATGTTCCGTTACATTTATTTATCAATTTCTATAATTGTAAAATTATTCGAAAACATCAATAACTTTTTTTAAAATAAATATTTAAATATTATTATTTTTCCATTAATCTTCCGAGGACGACCGAGTGATAAAATCAAGAATATTGTTACTTTAACTTCATAAAAATTATTTTCATAATTTCAATTCAATTATTATTTTCCAGAATTAAATTTTTTCAAAAAAATTAATAATTCAAATTTTCAAATATTTTAATTTAAAAATTTTTCAAAATTCAGTTACTTCTAAAAATTCATGCTATAATGCTTATTTTAATATTCAATTATTATTTAGAATTTAAACTAAAATTTATTTTTAAATTAATTTTTTTAGAATATTTTTACCAGAATTCAATATTATTAAAATACGAAAATAAATAACTTATTGAATAATTGAATGTTTCTCAAAATTGAATGCTCATAAAGAATGTTATTAACAGTTTTTTATGTAATAATTATTAAATTATTAATTATTTTTAAAAGTATTTTCTAAGTATTCTTTCAAAGAATTTAATTATTTTTAAAAATGTTTAATAAAAAATCTTTGGGAAAATTCTTTTCATAAATGATAAAATTCTTTAGATGAATTAAATTATTTTTTAAATACAATTCGGATAAAATTCTTGTCAAGAATTCAATTATTTTTATATAAATAATTATCAAAAAAAATTATTTTCCAAAATTCTAATGAAATTGAAGATAAAAATTAAAATAATCTACTTAAAATCATTCAATATTTTTAAGAAAAATGTAATAAAAAAATTTAAAATTAATTCAGTCCTTTCAAAAAAAATTTATTAAAATTATATTGAAAGTAATAAATTATATTTTAACGAAAAATTTGTATCTAATAATAACTTATTAATTATATATTTAATTGTCGAATTTTCTTAATAAGTTTAGAAAATAAATAAATTCTTGTTGTAATCCTTGCTTTTTTATCTCTCTCAGTTTTTTTATTATTCTTAACTTCGTCCAATAACAATTACGGAATAATAGCAGTTTGTCTCTTGACAATTATTTACTGAACTACAACCTTACAGTTAAATTGACGTTCTACCTTATCGATCGCGTCTAATTACCTGGAGCATTCGTAAGTATATAGTACGTCTGGGACTCACTATATGACGAAGAGGAAGCGCGTGTGTAGCGACGCGTTTCGTTAGAAACATGGAGTATAGACATGGTTAGAAAGCTGGACATTTTTAAATTCCAGCATTGACATTCAAAAGAGGAAGCAAATCTCCTACTGCGGAAAAAAGGTATATTATTATCGCATACATCTAATTAATACTTGTTATGAGTCAGTCATTCTATTATATTTCGACTAAAGTCGTTGCCGACCCAGTAAAAAAAAAAATATACAAGACCCGTGGATTCTGTATACCAGCTCCTAATCTGGTAAACGGAATTTGAGAAATTACGATTACAAGCTCTTGCTGGTAAACGGAAAATGTTTTTTGCACTTTTAAGTATGTAAAAACCACTTAAATTGATATATAAACATATGAAAATTAATGGAAAAGGTTAAATAAATTTTTTTTTTTTAATAGGGAAATATGCATTTATGCAAAAAAACGATTATTTTATTAACTAGTTTAGAAGCAGTGAAAACATAGTAGTGTTGGTAATGTCTTGCCTGAAAAATGAGACTTTAACTTACCGACAGTGGATATTGAATGAACTAAATTTATGATTTTTCATTTTCAAATACTCTAAAATATTGAGTAATTAATAATAAACTGTTAAAAATAATTTTTAATAAGAAATTTTTTATTTTCAGATTCTAATATTAAAAAATTATAATATTTTAAATAATATTATAATTATTATATTTTAAATTATAATATTTAAATTTTTAATTTTTTAAATTTAACTAAATAAAAAAATTTTGGTAATTTTTTAAATAAATTAATTATTAATGCTATAAGAAAATTTTCAAAATTTTTTTATTTGGAAAAGGGTAAAATAAAAAAAAAATTAATATTTTATTAATTTTTTTTTCACAATTTCCACAAATTGTTTTTCTTTATTAGAATAGTAAGAAAAAAATTACACGAATACATTCAGACAAGTGGTTTATTAATACAAAAAATTACTACAATTACTTGTATTTTTTTTTAATATACTACTCTAAGAGTACTCTAAGGTAGCGATTCGCAAATAAATTTTTCAGGAACAAATTAATTAAAAATTAAATTAAACACGAAAAAACTCTGCACGACAAATTTGTTAAACAACAAATATATTGTCAATTATTTGAAAAACTCTACGCAATTATTCGTCTTACTTCAAATAGAATTGTGTAAATTTAAAATGAGAAATTAAAAAGTAAATAAACATATATTTGTTGTCTGAAAAAATTTTTTTGTAGAGTTTTATTTTGTAGAATTTTTTTTTGGCTATTTATTTAATTTTGAATTTTTTCGTATTAATTAATGAAATGTACGAAGTAAAACTCTACACAAAAAAATTTTTAAGAGAACTAATATAATAATATTGTTATTTACTTTTTAGTTTCTAATTTTAACTTTACATTTTAGTTTAAACTAAATTTTTAAAATTTACTTAACAAAAAATTTATCCCTGAAATTTTAATGACTTTTTTGTTTTTGCTGACTTGTGACAACTTTGATTAACTAGTATAATAGCGTTAGTTGATAATTTGTCAAAAACTGTAGTTTTAATCATTTCAAAGAAAATGTTCGTTACAATCAGAAATCAGATCATCACATTGTCAATTTCTGATTTTTCACTCTCTCTTTCTCGACATTCTAACAGATCTTAACCCATTAAAGCCCATGATTAGACAAATGAAAATATCATCAAAATTATTATTGGAAACAGGACTGCGGATCAAATAATGACTTTTGACGTCAAAAATTGTTTATAAAAATTGTTATAAACAAATGGAGAAAATTGATAAAATTTTAAAAACTAATAGCGCCATTCGATTCTACGTGAAAAATTACTAAAGGAACATGTATGACATTTTAAAAATTTTCAATCAGTTTGTTGTAAATAATTTATAAACAAATAATAATGCACACTCATGTACCTATTTGAGCCCATCATTACACAACTAAACATTTCATCAAAATTATGATTGGAAACAGGACTGCGGATCAAATGATGACTTTTGACATCAAAAATTGTTTAAAAAATAATTTGTTTATAAAAATTGTTATAAACAAATGAAGAAAATTGATAAAATTTTAAAAACTAATAGCACCATTCGATTCTACGTGAAAAATTACTAAAGGAACATGTATGACTTTTTAAAAATTTTCACTCGATTTGTTGTAAATAATTTATAAACAAATAGTGCACTCTCATGTACCTATTTGAGCCCATCATTACACAACTAAAAATTTCAGCAAAATTATTACTGAAAACAAGACTGCGGATCAAATGATGACTTTTGACGTCAAAAATTGTTTGAAAAATAATTTGTTTATAAAAATTGTTATAATCAAATAGAGAAAATTAATAACATTTTTAAAACTTATAGTGCCATTCGATTCTAAGGGAAAAGACTACTAGAATATTTTTTAAATTTAAAAAATTATGAATCAACAAATTCTGCCTGCATTTGTTCGTATGAAATATTTAACCTTTAGAATTACTGTCACTGTTGTTCATTTGTTTATAACAATTTTTATAAACAAATTATTTTTAAACAATTTTTAACGTCAAAAGTCATTATTTGATCCGCAGTCCTGTTTCCAATCATAATTTTGATGAAATGTTTAGTTGTGTAATGATGGGCTCAAATAGGTACATGAGAGTGCACTATTTGTTTATAAATTATTTACAACAAATCGAGTGAAAATTTTTAAAAAGTCATACATGTTCCTTTAGTAATTTTTCACGTAGAATCGAATGGCGCTATTAGTTTTTAAAATTTTATCAATTTTCTTCATTTGTTTATAACAATTTTTATAAACAAATTATTTTTTAAACAATTTTTGACGTCAAAAGTCATTATTTGATCCGCAGTCCTGTTTCCAATAATAATTTTGATGATATTTTCATTTGTCTAATCATGGGCGTTAATGGGTTAAAGGACCTCATACAAGTTGTATAAAGTTGGTTGTCCGTGGACCCTTTTAAGATCTCGGTTGTTTAATTTCGCCAATGCTGTGCTTTTTCATTTCTTTGTATTCGAATCGAATTTAATAAATGTAGCTAGATGACTGTTGATCGCATCCTCGGTTTCGAACAGGGAAGACTAATCAAAATAAATGTCACCAGTTTCCACAACTTTGTCCTCACCAAATATTATTGATATGGTTGAATTCACTG
Source organism: Leptopilina heterotoma (assembly GCF_015476425.1). Classification (NCBI taxonomy): domain Eukaryota; kingdom Metazoa; phylum Arthropoda; class Insecta; order Hymenoptera; family Figitidae; genus Leptopilina; species Leptopilina heterotoma. The sequence goes on along the minus strand of NW_025111098.1, from coordinate 585,604 downwards.
CACGGCAGATACTAGAAATTTTTATTAAAACAATTTTAAATTTGGAAAGAATGTGAATTGTTTTTTATTATATTATTTTCTTTATATTTCGATATTTAAATTAAATTTATTCAATATTATCAAAGAAGAAGAATTTAAATAAAAAATATTCAAAGAAGGTGATTATTTTTCTGATTTTAAATTCCATGTTTTTCTTAGTCAAATTTTAAAAATTTCTTGGTTAAAACTGTATAAATAAATATTTTTTAATTATACAAACTTTTAAACAGTACGGAATAAGTTAATAAATTTCAATACACTACATTTTGTATTAATTGATTTTAAGTTCCCTTACGAATCTGGAATAATTATTGTAGATAATTACTGGAGATAACACTTAAAATCTGACCATAATAGGATGACAGCATTACCCAGCAGAGTAAAATCCCAAAAGGGTTTTAAAAAATTGACGGCCGTTTGGTTTTTATTGTAATTTTAATTTTTGATAATTCAAACTTTTATTAAAATATCATTCTAATCAGCTTTTGTCAGAAAATAGTGCCTTTTTTTTAACAATAACCTTTTATACTTTATTAATAAAATTGTAGTTTTTATTCCGATAAACAAATTAATTATTTATGAACAAGCTATGCTTAAAAATTATTTTCAGCTAATGTTTTCAGGTTTTGTACTCGATAATTATTTTTAAAAAAGTAGCTTAAAGACAGAATAATTATTAAAACACTCTAAGAAACAAATTATATCAAACTATTTCCAAATAATGAAATTTTTTTTTAAATTTTATTCAAAATTTTAAATAATTTAAATTTTTTTTTAAATATTAGGAAAATATTTTTTTATTGAAAATAATTGAATCGTTTTAAAGAATTTTATTAAAATTTTTAAAAGTAATTTTTTATTTCAACTGTTAACAAATTTAAAGTTGTGAAAATTCTCAAACAGTATAGGTTTTAGTAGATATGAGTTGTAACAATTATTATATTTTTTATCAATTTTTACACACTTGTTAGCAAAATATATTTTTTTTATTCAAATCTTTATTACAGCGTATCATAAGGAAAATTTCCTTGTGTAGGGGAGACTGGGGCGAAAAGTTAAATTTTGCATAAATTTTTTTTGGTAATATAATCCGCTTAGATGCAAATATGTGTATATCAATATTGTAGGGCAACTTGTCCCCTACAACTTTCAATAAAAAAGTTTCTGATATTTTCGCATAAAATACATGTTTTGTCCTTTTTTGAAAATTTTGTTTTTTTTAACTTTTAGCCTACTAAAACTATTTTCTAAAAGGTGATATGTATTAGATAAGTTAAAGTATAAAGTATATGTAAACAAGTAATTTAGTAAATAAAAGATCTTTGTTTATTTAACAAAAGCTTTAGAATAGTTGTGAAGTTAAAAAATTGAAATTAAAAAAAAAAAAAAATTTTGGTCTATTTCACGTGAACATTCTTGTTTTTTGACAGAGTACTTTCCCAATGTCAAATAAATAATTTTTAAACAAATAAACCCAAAAAACGGAAAATAAAAAGAAAAATTTTTAACATGTAAAAATACATTTAACTTTTCGCCCCAGGGTGCGTTTTTGGTTTTAACAACAAATATAAAAAATCTGACTAAAGATATTTAGCAAATACCTTTAGGTATCTCTTCAGGGGACCAAAATAAGGATCTAAAAAAATCGCGATGAGAATAAATTGAAAAAATATACTTAAAAGTTGATATTTTCTTTTTCGAAAAAATTTTCAAAAGTAGGTTGAAAAAAAACTTTCAATATAGACACCACAAAAATGAACAGAATTGCACACAACTCCGGACATTTATTTAGGGTGATAACACCTTTCTATAATTAAAATTGCGGATATACTTCCGAATAAGGGGGACCACCGATTTCAATGAAAATTGGTATACCAACGTATTTTGATGCGCTGATTACGAAAATGATAATGAAATTTGACTAAATTAATGAAAATTAAAATAAAATTAATGAAAAAAAAAATTAAAATTAATGAAATTTTTTTTTGACTCCCTTTCTGTATGCACAGAGCAAGGGCACACGACCTGAGGCGGGCTTCGCCCGCCTCTCAGCTGTTCCCCCCTTGGGCCCTGAAAAAAGGTTTTTTGGGGGGGACACGTTGTAGGGGGCTCGGGTCTGGGTTGTGTACCTTCTAGTACCAACTAGGAAGTAAATTTGACTCCCTTTCTATATGCACAAAGCGGGACTTCATGAGCTGTGGCGGGCGAAGTCTTGAATTTCCCGTTTTTATGGTATTTTATGGTTTCTTACATTTTTCTCGAAAAATAATAGATTTTAGCAAATAATGATGAGAACATAAAATTTGTATTTTTATGAGATCTATAACTTTTGCTTAAAAAGTTTTTCAAAATTTTTCGTTTTTTACGAATTATACGCAAAAAACCACAATTCTATGGTTATTTTATGGTTTTTATTATGGTTTTTACCATAATCATTGAATTTGCACCAATTTTCAGTATGATTTTCGTGATCAGAGTATTAAAATACGTAAAGAAACTGTATTTTGTTAAAATTAGCTGTTCTTTTGACCAAAGTATATTTTAACCCTTTTTTATGGTATTTTATGGTTTTTTACATTTTTTTCCGAAAATAATGGATTTTAGCAAATAATAAGAACATAAAATGTGTATTTTGGTGAGATCTATAACTTTTGTTTAAAAAGTTTTTCAAAATTTTTCGTTTTTTACGAATTATACGCAAAAAACCACAATTTTATGGTTTTTTTTATGGTTTTCACCATAAAGATGAAATTTGCGCCAAATTTCATCATCATTTTCGTAATCAGCGCATCAAAATACGTTGGAATACCAATTTTTATTGAAATTGGAGGTCCCCCTTATTCGGAAGTACACCCAAAATGGCAATGCTCAAACTATTTCCGTTCGAAAAATAATGAATTTTAACTGTTTTCACAATTTAACTTTTCGCCCCAGTCTCCCCTATGCATTTATATATTTAATTTTATTGCCCAGATCAAAAAGTCAACTTTTCATTTTAATAACGCGTAGAATTTTAATCCATAACAAAATAATTTAAGTGCTTATTTTATTTTTGCAGAAAATCTGCTCTTATATCTACAAAAATTTTCCGAATGAAAAAATTGATTTTTACTACTATTAAAAAGCTTTTTCTAGGAGAACAACATTTTTCTTAGGTTGAAAATGCTGTAAAATACTATTGTTATTAACTTTTTATATTTGGAAATTAATTTGTTTATTTTTCAAACTAATTTTAAATTATAATTTTATTGTAAGTTATTTAAATTTTATATTTTTTATTTTTGAAAATTATGATTTAAAATTAGTTAGAAAAACCAACAAATTAATTTCCAAATATAAAAATTGAATAACAATTGTACTTTTGGCATTTTCAACTTATAAAAACAATGTTTTCCAAAAAAAATAAAAATATTAAAAACTCAATTTTTTCATTCGGCAATTGTTTTGTATATTGAAAAACATATTTTCTATAAAATTGCAGATAAGTTTTAAAATTTAACAATTTTTAAGAAAAATATAAATTCAAAAAAGGTTAAAATATTTTATGAATGATTTTATTTTACGACCATTGAATTCCTCTCAAAAAATTAATATAAACATAATTTTATGGGAGAGTTGAATCATTTTCCTGGTGTAGTTAAAAATGTTGATGTACCCTCCCCTTAAATTATGTTATTAAATTTAAAAGTTGATTTTTAATTTCAACTCATAAAGTTAAATATAAATATATGTACATATTATACTGATATTTTTCTATTCTCACGGTCGAAAAACCAAAAAATATTGAAATTTTAGTTTCGAAAATGGAATTTATAGCAACTAAACTGACATGAGTATAATTTTTTGTTTGTTTTAATATATAAAAGAGTTATTAAATTTTAATTTTATTAAGGTTTGAGTAAAGTTTTAAATGATAGAAAAATATATTTTTAGGCGTAGTGTGAAAAAATTGAGAAAAATTGAATAATTTGCCCCCAGTGGCGGATCCAGAATTTAGTCCAGGGGTGGGGTCATCTATAGATTCGGCGAGCAACGACCATAATTAGCTGACCTTTTCATTTTTTTATGTCAATTTTTCGCCCCAGTGGGGGGTTAGTAAAAGTAATTTTTTAAGCATAGGATTAATGGGCTGATTAGACTGATTTTTCAATAAAACATTGAATTATCAAAAATTAAAATTACAATAAACGCCAAACGACGGCTAATTTTTTAAAATCCTTTAGGGATTCTAGTCTGCTGGGATAATGACAATGCTTTCATTCCATTATAGTCAAGTTTCAACCCAATTTTTGGTGTATAATTATTTCAATAGTGGAATAATTGTTGGAATTTCAATTATCAAACTTTTCAAAGTAATAAAAAGTCATTTAAAGTACTACATTTTAACTGATTTGAAATTTAATTATTACATATTCTAATCAATAAAAAATTGAATTATGTCAAATTTTAACCAATCAGTTTATAAGAAAATTTAATTGTTTGAAACATTTTAAATTAAAAATTGTCTTAAATTTATGGAACAAATTTTAAATAACCAAATTTAAATTCATCGTAATTTTTATAAACTAAAATTTTAATAATTTTACTTTAGATTATGGATTTTAATTTTCATCAGCGAATATTTTTACCAATTCAAATTATTGGAATTTATTTTATTAATTAATATCAGTTTTCGATAATTTTAATTTGGAACTGTTAAATTTTTTATTTATATATTCATATATATAATACCTGCATTGTTCATTGCATTTTGTGGGATTCAATGATAGAATTAAGTAGTGTGTCCAGTAAACAAAAACTATTGGTCGATTTTTAGGAAGACATTTTTCGAATCTGCTTAATTTGTCTCATTGGATGATCAATCTCTGTAGCATTCGTCGAAAACAATCCGCAAAAATTTGAAGTAACATGACTAAAATCTAAAATGAAATATTAAATACAGAATTCCATAAAAATTGAATTACTGTGATTGATAAAATAAATCAATAAAAAATTGTAAATTACCGGAGTGTCCTTGATTTCAATCGACCATTATTCTTTATCCCAAAAAGCAGCAGATCCCATAGGAAGATAAATAATGTTTTTCTTGTAACGGCCTTTTAGAAAAGATCAACTTGGTACGCTCGAAGCACCAAATCTTCTTTCCCATACTTCTTCAATCACATTGTGCTGAAATAAATTTCAGTATAATAATAAATAATTGATCAATAACAGTTAATTAGGAAGATCAATATAAATAAATAAATATGATCAAGTTATTATAAATTATAAATAATTAATTATAATACGGAAATAAAAAAAATTATTTAAAATATATGTTAAGGGATGAATAATTTTTCGAAAATAGTTTTTCATGAACTCAGATTCTTTACAAGTAATTATTATGTATGCTAAATATTCATGTTAATCTAAATTCAAAAATAATATCCGTTTTTACGTAACAATTAGAGTTTGCGAAATAGTTTATAACTTTTTTAATTAAACATTTTTTATAATGAATTTTAGATATTTGTAATCATAAAACATCACAGATTTAAATTTTTTTGTTTTGAAAATTTAATTATTTAAATTGTAAACTTTTTAAGCCATAAAATTATAATCCCATACTACAATAGGCTTTCGAGTCTATTGTTAAAGCAGGGGTTGCAATATAAGTTTAAAATTTAACGGGAATTTCGTTGAAAATTTTGTTAACCTTTTTTTATTTTCACTTCCAGACTGTTAACAATGGTTTGTTGGCATAACCTACATTTGAAACTATTGTTAAAGGACTTTAAAAATGTCTACCGAAACATTAAAAAAAACGGACTGAAATTGAACTGGAGGCCAGTACAATTTCAGTACTTTTTCAGTCCATTCTTCCGGCAGGGTATCCGTGATCTATAACTGATATGTAAAAACAGATATCATTTTTGAATTTTAAGCCAAGAGAGTATAAGGTATACGTAAAAGTTTTCAAAATAATCTGAGTTTATAAACATTATATATGATGTTGAAATAAACAAAAATGATTTTAAACATTAAAAAAGGTATAATGGTTTTTCGATTTTATACCTAAGTTATAAAAAGCGTGACGACCTTTTTACATAAAGAAACAAGAATACATCCCCAAAAAAGATTTTTTGCTATGCTATAAAAAAGTTCGGTGGCAGTCATAAAAGTTTTCATGATTCTTGGCAGTATTTTGAAGGGTTCTATTTCTTTTTAATGTTTTTGAGCTGCAATTGTAAGTAAAACTGCTCAAAAACACCAGAAATTCTGATTATTTTTCTGATGTTTTGTCATTATTTTTTTGGTAGGGCCACGGCAAGGTCTAACGAACATATCCAAGATGCCAGTCGCGTCTGGCAGCAAACCCACTTCTCCCAGCACATCAAACAAATCAATCATGTCTGGAAGTGGACCCACTTTTCCCAGACCATCAAGCTGCTTCTACAACAACTTTTTTTTCATCGACATGAGCGTGAAAACGATGCGCGCGCAACTATTTTGCATGGTTTTAACAGTGCATCTTGTTCGTGTCGATGAAAAAAAAGTTGTTGTAGAAGCAGCCTCAAAGAAATCAATGATGTTCGGCAGTGGATCCACTTCTCCCAGCACATCAAAGACATCGATGATGTTCGGTAGTGGACAGGGGTCAACATGTAAACTTGATTTGAATTAAAATGGCCATAAGTTTTCTTGTATACAAGATATCAAGTTCCGGTTGGTACCAAAAAGAAGCTTGACTCTTTCCCTAACTTTTATCTCATTACGAGCATAGGCTAGGATAAATATTTCAGAACGTTTTTTATGGTTTTATGAATTTGATATTTTTTGCACGTAATCCAGGTTTTTTATTCATTTGCCCATAAGTTTCCTTGTATGCAAGATATCAACTTTCGGTTGGTACCAAAATGAAGCTTGACTCTTTTCCTAACTTTTATCTCATTACGAGCATAAGCTAGAATAAATATTTGCAAACGTTTTTTATGACTTTAAGAAACACAAGATGATATCGTTGATGCGACATGTATTTGTCCATTTTGAATCTCACGACATTTTTCTTTTCGTGCGCCTCTTGAAAACGATCCATCAATTACTACTTGTATCGAATGATGCGCTCGTAATCTTGTAGATTTGTCCACGAAAAATTTTCCATCGTCGGAAAATCTCATATGTACTGCTTGCAGTAACTTTGAAGATCAAGACCCAATCGTTTCTTTTTCTCCTTACGTCGATACTTGTCCGCATTATTGCCAACGTAAACTTTTACTTTTCACAAATTTTACAAAAATTAGTTTTTTCTTTCACACACGATTTTCTTTAGAAATAATTTGTATTGGTGAGAGAAATAACCAAAAAAAATTATTATTTAATTAATTATTATTACAAATTTTTATTTATTTTCCAGGAAAACATTTCAAACTAATTAATTTCTATAAATTTCTTGAATTAAGCAAGTAAGAGAATAACTTTTGCATGTTCTTAGAAAAAGAAATTTTTAATTTTTTAAATGTTTTGCCGAAAAATGCAAAAAAATTTATTTAATTAATTATAATTAAAAATGTTTATTTATTTTCCGGGAAAAGATTTCCAACTAATTAATCTACAAAATCAGGTTTAAAAAGAACCACGCTGACTATTATTATTTAATTAATTATGAAATTGTTGTAATAGGGAAACCATGTTATTTTTAAGATTTTAAAATTATTTGGAATATTATCAATTAAATGTAAATTGACCTTTTTTATTAATTAAGTGTTTTAAAAGTTAGCTTTATTCCTAGTGATATTTTCATATTTAATATAAATAGTATCCCTGATAGAGATACGGGTACGCAGCACCTCTTACCCGCGTGTAAAATCGTCCTCGACTTCCTTTTCGAAATCCTCCTCTGTATTGACGATATTCACCACCAAAGTAGGGATCGTATGAATCATCGATCTGTAAAAAAATATTTTCTTATAATTAACTATTTCTTAGTAAAAATTGTACATTAAAAATTTTTTTTATTCAATATTTGACTTAATTTTTTCAAAATGAAAGTTTTTTTTGAATTACTTTCAAAAAACGGCATTTTTTCCATTTTTTTGCTTTAAAATAAAGCTAAATATATATATGTACTTTCAATGTCCTAAAAGGAAAAAATTCCGTTTTTTTGTTTTCGAATTATTAATTAATTAATTTACAATTAAATCAGTAAGAAATTATTATATATATTTATTGTATATATTTATATAATATCTTTTAAATGATTCCAATGTAAAATATTTTTGAAATTTTATTATTTCCAAAACTTACGGATAACTGTAATTTTTTTAAATTAAATAATTTTTGTATTGCTATTTCAAAATAAAATTGTCAAATATCAGTATATCATAATATTATAATATTCCTTACAAATCTTTGGTAATTTAATTTTTTCGAAAATTGACACTATGACACTTCTAATATTGAATTATTATTATTAAATAATTGAATACCTACTTTTGAAGAATTTTAATAACATTTTCAAGAATAATGGCCTTTTTTGAAGAATTAATTTTAAATTGTATTAAAAATAATTAAATTTAAATTAACTTAATTATATAATTGAATTCCTGAAAAATATTGAACTATTTAGGATAATAATAGATATGAATAATAAAAAAAATAAAATTTGTAAAAAATGCAAATTTGGTTCGAAAAAATTTTAATTTGTAACAGGAATTAAATTAAAATTATACGAAAAGATTTGAATTGTTATAAAAAAAAATTGGGGTAATTATGTTTAAATATTAGATATTAAAAATAATTTATTTTTACTGCTCAAAGTAAAAACCTAGTAAGTCGCATTTGCCGTTAAGACGAAAGCCGCTTCAACAGTAAGCGACTTTGAACCTTATAGCAAATGCGACTTACTAGGCTTTTACTTTGAGCAGCAGATTTAAACAATTTTTTTTCAAAATAACTGAATGTTTGCAAAGAAATTTTGTATTTTGTACATCTGAGGCACCAGATCTTAAAAGGGCACACGCGCGAACACACGGCAAATAAGTTGGCCCCTAGAGATAAAATTTTGAAGTTGTTCAAAATGAATTTTAAATTATTGTTTCTTGTACAGAATTTCAAGGCGAAACTTTTTTCTAATAAAAATTTTTTATATAATATCTCGTTTTCACGTAAATTGAAAAAAACGTGATTTTTTAAGTTAAGAAATTTTAATGAATTTTTGACTTCAACTCGTGACTACTTTGTTAAATATTAATATTTTTCCACGAAATTTACACACATTATTCTTCAAACTATTCCAAGAGTGAAACAATATTTGTAAATGTAAAAAAAAATTGTATGTCAAAGTAAATAATTATTTAAATAATTTTGTCCGAAAAATGATTCTCCTCTTTTCAATTGAAAAAGTTGAGTGACGAATTTTCGTTTTTGGAAAACTTTCAGCGACAAAAATGTTCATTAATATGTTAGGAAGTTTTTTGGAAAATATCTCGCCATTTGATAATAAATTAAAGACAATATAACCCCTTAACTGCCGACCGAAAAACACTAAATGTGCCCATAATGCCAAGAATAAAAAATCGTCCAATTTGTCTGAAACTTCCCAGTAAGAAACGAAAAATTGAAAAGGATTGAAATAATTCAAACTCTGTATGGTGTAGTAGAAATTATCCAATACTTTTGAATGCCATTTCTGTCCAATACTTTTCTATACCATGATAGGACCACGTTTCGTCTAAAAATGAATGCTATTCAATTCTTTTTGTAATTTTTAACAAAGACAAAATTTTTTTCTGAATGCTTTCCAATCCCATCCGAAATTATAACAGCCTGTCATTATATCACTTTTCAATTTTTCATTGGAACCGCGTTTCTGCATGCATTCAAGCAATCTTCTGGATTTTTGTAATTTATAAGATACATACAGTGGCAGATTTTGTAAAAAGTGTTTGTGTTCAAAGAAAAACTTGCTGAAAAATTGATTGTTTACCAATTTAACGTCATTTAAACGAGTCAGGGCCGTTATTCTGTTAGACAATAAATCATAACCTAAAAATTTCAGAGACCTTTAAACACTTTTAACCCTCTTAACTGATAATTTAATAATTATTCCTTTTTAAAATAGCAAATAAAGTCATGAGTGCAGTTATTTGAAAGTAATTGAACATTCTATGCAATGTCAACAATATTAGTATTATATTATTATACTACTGTCGCGGAATTCAGAAGCATAGGGCAGAAATGGTATTCAAAAGGATAGAATTTTTTTAATGCTTCTTAATCTTTGCTTTCTTACTGGGTTGTTACTCAGGGGTTTTCGGGGTCGCTGATTACGAATCTGATCTCGGTTATTCAGAATTCAAAATGGCGGATCCAATATGGCGGACGGATTTTTAAAAATTAATCCAAATTACCTGAAATTTGTTACTCGGAGGTTTTTGGGGTCGCTGATTACGAATCTGATGTCGGTTTTTCAAAATTCAAAATCGCGGATCCAATATGGTGGACGGATTTTTTAAAATTGATCTAACTTACCTGAAATTTGTTACTCGGGGGTTTTCGAGGTCGCTGATTACAAATATGATGTCGGTTTTTCAAAATTCAAAATGTCGGATCCAATATGGCGGACATTTTTTTTTAAATTTTGGATTTGCTTAAAAATTATCATTAGGGGGTTTTCGGGGTCGCTGATGATGAATCCGATGTCAATTTTTAAAAATTAAAAATTGCGGATCCAATATGGTGGAAATTTTTTTTTAATTTTGTATTCGCTTGAAACTTGTCACTCGGGGATTTTTGGGGTCGCTGATGACGATTTCTATGACAGTTTTTCAAAATTCAAAATGGAGGGTCTATTATGTCGGATATTTTTTTTTTAATTTTAGATTTTCTTGAAAATTATCACTCAGGGGTTTTCGGGGTCGCTGATGACGAATCGGATGTCTGTTTTTAAAAATTCAAAATGACGGATCCAATATCGCGAACATTTTTTTAAAATAATTCTGTTTTTATCATAAAATCAGAACAAATTTTACAAATGCCGGTTTCATAGAACAGCTATAAAAAGAGTGCAAAAATTGAAATTCCATTGAAATGTCCTAACGCATTTCACCTTTCCAATAAGTTCATAGGTGAAGTGGATCTCTACGGTATGCCATATTGGATCCGCAATTTTGAATTTTGAAAAACTGACATCGGATTCGTCATCAGCGACCCCGAAAACCCCCGAATGATAATATTCAAGCGAAGCCAAAATTTTTTTAAAAAATGTCTGACATATTGGATTTGCCATTTTGGGTTTTGAAAAATCATCATCATATTCGTAATCAGCGACCCCGACAACCCCCGAGTAACAAATTTCTGGTAAATTGGATCAATTTTTATAAAAGTGATCCGCCATTTTTAATTTTGAAAAACCAACATCATATTCGTAATCAGCGACCTCGAAAACCCCCGAGTAACAAATTTCAGGTAAATTGGATCAATTTTTTAAAAAGTCATCCTCCATATTGGATCCGCCATTTTAAGTTTTGAAAAACCATCATCATATTTGTAATCAGCGACCTCGAAAACCCCCGAGTAACAAATTTCAGGTAAATTGGATCAATTTTTTAAAAAGTCATCCTCCATATTGGATCCGCCATTTTGAATTTTGAAAAACCATCATCATATTCGTAATCAGCGACCCCAACAACCCCGAGTAATAGATTTCAGGCGATTTTAAACATTTTTAAAATAAAAATGCATTGTATTTTCCATGGCAAAGATTTTGAAAAATTTGCTAAAAGTGTTGTTTTTAAAAATTTATAACATTTTTGTAATTCACTGAATTTAAAAACAGAAACGTGCGTCGCATTCTGCATTGCGTTGACTTTTTAGGAATCATTTTATTTTTAATTTTCAGCTATTTTTGACTTTTTTACATCAATTTTTAACATGGCAAAGATTGTCAGTTTTCCGGCAGTCAGAGCAAAGTCCGAAATGGCAAGGATCTTTGCTATCGGCAGTCAAAGGGATAATGAACATTTTTGTCGCTGAAAGTTTTCCAAAAACGAAAATTCGTCACTTAACTTTTTCAATTGAAAAGAGGAGAATCATTTTTCCGACAAAATTATTTAAATAATTATTTACTTTGACATACAATTTTTTTTTACATTTCCAAATATTGTTTCACTCTTGGAATAGTTTGAAGAATAATGTGTGTAAATTTCGTGGAAAAATATTAATATTTAACAAAGAAGTCACGAGTTGAAGTCAAAAATTCATTAAAATTTCTTAACTTAAAAAATCACGTTTTTTTCAATTTACGTGAAAACGAGATATTATATAAAAAATTTTTATTAGAAAAAAGTTTCGCCTTGAAATTCTGTACAAGAAACAATAATTTAAAATTCATTTTGAACAACTTCAAAATTTTATCTCCAGGGGCCAACTTATTTGCCGTGTGTTCGCGCGTGTGCCCTTTTAAGATCTGGAGCCTCAGATGTACAAAATACAAAATTTCTTTGCAAACATTCAGTTATTTTGAAAAAAATTGTTTAAATCTGCTGCTCAAAGTAAAAACCTAGTAAGTCGCATTTGCTATAAGGTTCAAAGTCGCTTACCGCTGAAGCGGCTTTCGTCTTAACGGCAAATGCGACTTACTACACGGAAAAAAAGAACGTGAATCCTTCCTTGAAAGTGCTTGACTTTTGGATAGGACACAAAATACAAGGCTGTATAATATACTTTTTATTAGAAAATATAGAAAAGTCCTAGAGTTATTCTAGTACTAGTATGGGCAACAGTGTTTTTTAAATTTTAACGAAAAGTCATTTGTTCAGTTTTATAAAGTACGTGAAAGATTAGTTGACTGCGCTTGAAAATTCTGTAGAGCATGCGCAGTGTGCGTTGCGCGTTACCCGAGGTAAATGCCATCTGATCGTCTGTTTCCATTTGTGGAACGTCAAAAAGTGATACAATAATTGTTCTTTGTTTGTGTGATTAATTATCCAAATATGTGAATGAATGAGTGGATTTCAGAAAAACTGTGTGAACAAGTGGAAATTATTTTTTTTATTTTACAATTTTTTTGAAAGTCAATGAAATTCTCAAGCAAGGTACTAGAAATTTTCATTGACTGCTTTTGAAACTCTCATGCAAAAGTACTAGACTGTTTTTAGTATTTTGTGTCGTATCCAAAAGTCAAGTACCGACTCAATGAAAATTTCACGTACTTTTTCTTTCCGTGTAGGTTTTTACTTTGAGCAGTAAAAATCAATTATTTTTAATATCTAATATTTAAACATAATTACCCCAATTTTTTTTTATAACAATTCAAATCTTTTCGTATAATTTTAATTTAATTCCTGTTACAAATTAAAATTTTTTCGAACCAAATTTGCATTTTTTACAAATTTTATTTTTTTTATTATTCATATCTATTATTATCCTAAATAGTTCAATATTTTTCAGGAATTCAATTATATAATTAAGTTAATTTAAATTTAATTATTTTTAATACAATTTAAAATTAATTCTTCAAAAAAGGCCATTATTCTTGAAAATGTTATTAAAATTCTTCAAAAGTAGGTATTCAATTATTTAATAATAATAATTCAATATTAGAAGTGTCATAGTGTCAATTTTCGAAAAAATTAAATTACCAAAGATTTGTAAGGAATATTATGATATTATGATATATTGATATTTGGCAATTTTATTTTGAAATATCAATACAAAAATGATTTAATTTAAAAAAATTACAGTTGTCCGTAAGTTTTGGAAATAATAAAAGTTCAAAAATATTTTACATTGGAATCATTTAAAAGATATTATATAAATATATACAATAAATATATATATATATATATATATATATATATATATATATATATATATATATATATATATATATATATAATAATTTCTTACTGATTTAATTGTAAATTAATTAATTAATAATTCGAAAACAAAAAAACGGATCTGTCCTCCTTCTGTCATTTCGCTCCAATATGACCGTATCCCAAGCAGCGATGCCACCGGACGACTCTTTTTCTAATTGGGCAACACATAAAACCAATTTTCACGTGTCCCAATTTCTCAAGTCTGTTCGCCTCTTCCGGGTTGGTGACTACAACCGCGAGCTTCATCCCTCGGCGGTTGGGTCCTAAGACCGTCACTTTCCTGCATCCTGGATTTCCTATCGCTTCCGACAACACTTGTTGCACCTCATCGCAGGCTTCGCACTCTTCTACTAAAAGCTACTATTTGCTACTTTTTTATATGAGGCTACTTTTTTGAGCCTAATGCTACTAAAAGCTACTTTTCTGAACAAATAGTCAAATTTAGATTTTTAGTTTTCACATTTCCATTTAAAAACAGTGTTAAAAACTAAAATCGTTAATGAAAAACGACCGTCAAATAGTAGACATACAAATTATTGAATGAAGAAAATTTTTTGAAAATAATTGAATTCTTGTGGTGAATATAAATGAATTGTTGTTATTTATAGAAATAATTCAACTTTTACAATGAATTTTATTAAAATTCCTGAAAGTAATTTAGTTTTGTCGAACTTTTACTATTTATGAAAATAATTGAATGTATTGCGAATAAATTTTTAAAAATAAAATTATAATTACGGTGATTAACTTCCTTTGATTATTTTCGAAAAATTTAAATAAAATTGTTTAAAACAAGTAAATTACTTGTAATATAATGTAAAGAAATTTCAATTACATAAAAAATTTTCAACTATTTGTTTATAAAAATTCAATTGTCTTGAAATAGCAGAAATAAAAAATCTTATTAATCTTCGCACTTAGAAACATGAATACATTAGAATGTGACTCCTTGTAAAATTTAATTATTTATCAATTATTAAATTAAAATACTTTGAAAATTCGATTTTTTAAAAAGTTTTTAATAAAATTCTTTAATTCTTTTTTTTGTCACCGAGGCTACTATTTCCTACTTTTTTGTCATCGAGGCTACTTTTTCCTACTTTTTTTAAACTCATAATGGAGTGCGATGCCTGACCTCGGCTTCTTGGGTAGGGCAATCCAAATCACGGATCTCGAGTGTAACTCTTCGATCCAACAACTGCACCTTACCCATGCTTCCAACCGCTTTGGCCACCTCAGCGGTGAAAGCGCCCTTGTCGGAGCCTCCTCTGATCTTAATCAGAAGGTCTCCCTTCTTTGTAGCTTTTGCTGCTACTATTCTCGTATGGCAGTCGTCCGGGTTGATCTCTTTGCGAAGTTTACCCAGAACGTCAGCATACGTTAATCCTTGACCGACTCGAATTAGAAATGCGGATCTTTTTGACCCCATTCTTTCCATTTGAGGAACCTTGGATCTGGTACTTCCGTTTCCATTGGAGGAGCTTCCTCCTTTTTCCTCTTATCGGTTTGGGTTCGAGTCTCCCCTGGACTGTCACCCTCTCGCTTCCGTTTTTGAGCATCTCTTAGGACGCTTTTGAGATTATGCCTATAGGAACGCTCTCTCCTCTCCCTACGGTCCTTGTGGTTACACTCCGCACCGCTGAGAACGCATGCCAAATCAAAGTCCGACTCATCGGCCGCGACATGCTTTACAACAGGTCTCTTTCAACAGGACTTTGATGGCTCTGAGTCCATCTTTTACTGTCCTGTTGACGTTCTTCTGAATGTCGCAAGATGTTATCATCTTTGCGACCTCCAACTCCATTTTGTCGAGGCAAGTCGCCTCCTCCTTTCTGAGCCGCAAGCATATCTCGCGAGTCTCTTCTATCGCCTCGTCGTCTACTTCTGACAATGAGTGGATAGCGCTATGTACGGTCTTCCGCTACTGCAGCTTGACACACTCAGAAGGCTCGACGCGCTTCCCTTTCTTATTCTTTCTCCTTCCACGATGTTCTGTGGATCCAATCTTTCCACGATCACCCGTGGCACTGCAAGAAATTGTGCGCCCCCACAGTCAGTCATCAGTCTTGGGACCGATGGTGAGATATCCCTTTTCCGGCCTGCTCACATGGGGTACTTTTTTTGAATTTTGTGAATCCATTCTTTCTTGCTGTTTGGTTGCCCTTTAGTGAAAAGCCCCGCCACCACGGCAAGGTCTACCGAACATATCCATGATGCTAGTCGTGTCTGGCAGCGGGACCACTTCTCCCAGCACATCAAAGAAATCAATGATGTTTGGCTGTGGACCTGCTTCTCCCAGCACATCTAAGACATCAATGATGTTCGGCAGTGGACAACCAGCGGCGGAGACGAATTTATCTATGAATTAAATACTTAAACAATAATCAAAATTGATACTCAAGATAATATAAACGTATTTATAATAAAATTATTACTTTTAAACATTAAAAGAACAAATTATTTAACATGAATTGACAATAAGAGTGAATAAAAATTTAATAAAACATAATAATGTTGATAGTACTAAAAGACTTAATAATAGTAACTCTAATAATATACTAATAACAATATTACCGACAATAATATGAGGATAACAACATTAATTTAATAATACTAATGGTAATACCGACACTCAGTCAGATATCATCAATATTATTACATGCTATTGATATTCTGCATGTCATAATGTCAGATATTGTTCCTTATATGTCATTTGAAATTTTCATTAACGGAATTTTCTACCACCGCGAGAAAATATTTTGGACGTGTTATAACACGATCTTGCACCACGTGTTGAAACACTTGGTGGCTGGGCCTTGTAGTCCCGTCGGGGTATTGGGAAAAGAAAGAGAGAAAGCTAGAGCGGGAGAGTATTAAGATAGGAAAAGATGGAAATAGGAAAACTCGCGGACTAGGCCAAAAAAAAATGGTAGTACCGACGTCGAAAGTGTAGACCCAAGGGAAGATACCACATTTTTCACTAAGTTGAGACCTTCAAAAGGAAGGTTCTCAACTTGAGCAGTGGTGATTTTTAGCGGAAAATTTCACAAGCATGCGACCGGTATCAGTTGAATGACATAAAAAATGTAAGGCCATTAATGACACTTCAATTTTCTGTGATGAGACGAGATTTTGATATTGTAGCTAGGAACGATTTAATGGTAGATTTGCGTGTGCCTTTTCGTTTTGCTCGTTTTCTTTCCATCTCGTTGTCGAACGTTTGTTTCGTTTTCGATTTGTCGTTGGAATCCTTCGCATCCTTCTTCTTCGTCTTCTTTTTCGGTTCTTCCTTGTTTGGTTCATCAATTTTTTTCTTTGATGCACTTGAATTTCCTCCTCCATCCTTTGATGCCTTCGAGTTTGCAGCGCAACATCTCTTTGCGATCTTTCCGATCGGCGGAAGAAAATCATTAAACGTTGGTAGTGGTCGTTTCCTATTCATTATGTCAACAGATATACAGTACAGGAATGTACTGAAAAGCGAAAAAAATGCTGACAAGATGCGCGTAAAAAGGGTGCACGACAAAAATCGAAATTTGGTGCGATAAGTACGAGTAAAACTCACAATATTGTACGCTATTGTCCTTGAGTAAAACCCTAGAGACAAAAATCGACCGA
Organism: Leptopilina heterotoma; assembly: GCF_015476425.1. NCBI lineage: Eukaryota > Metazoa > Arthropoda > Insecta > Hymenoptera > Figitidae > Leptopilina > Leptopilina heterotoma. The sequence goes on along the minus strand of NW_025111098.1, from coordinate 568,088 downwards.
CTATTTATATTATTGAGTAAAACTCAATAATACTTACGAGAAAACTCAGAAGAAGTACGACGCTTATTCGACTCGACAAAGTAGAGTAAGACTCGAGAAGGATTAAACCCTTGTCGATTGCCGAAGAGGTAATGGACCGCTGCTGTTGCGAGACGCGTACTTATACCCACGCCACGAGTGATCCCCACTTACGTGTTCGATTTACGGACATGTGGGGAAAAAATTGGTCTCTCTTTAACGTTCGCGTGCTTGATGTACTCGTTTGCTTTTCCTTTTTTTTAACGTTTCGATCATTAATTATTTTCGACGATGATGATGGTTAAAAAGAAAAACGCTGTACGAACGCGAGATGAATTTAAAAGAAAAAATTTACTTTTCAGTCCCTGTTCGAAAGCCAAAATCTTTATTAATTGTTAATAAGGGAATAAAATCGGAATTGAATAAAAATAATACGCAAAGGAAAATGTTAATTACATCTTAATTAAACGATACGCGACACGAAACTACGACGAATTAATTGAAATGCAATATTAAAAGGATCGAATTCAACAAAAATGTGCTCAAGATAATAAAGCAAAAATATTTTATTCTAAAAACTAAACGAATTTACCAAAATGCAAAATAAATGCGGAAGAGGTGCGCGTAAAAAGAAAGAAGGTTAAAAAAGAAAGGTGACGACAAAAATCGAAATTTAGCGCTATAAGTATGGGCAAAACTCACAATATACTACGCTATTGTACTTGAGTAAAACCCTAGGGATAAAAATCGCGCGAATATTTATATTACTGAGTAAACTCAATAATACTTACGAGTAAAACCCATAAGAAGTATGACGCCTATACGACTAGACAAAGTAGAGTAAGAATCTAGAAAAGGTAAAATCTTTGTCGATCGACGAAGTGGTAATGAACCGCTGCTGTTGGGTGACGCGTACTTATACCCACGCCACACCCACTTGGATGGTCGATTCACAGACGGGTGGGGGAAACTCGGTCTGTTTTCATCGTCCGCGTGCTAGATATACTCGTTATAATAACTTTCTACCTAATTAACAATACTTACTTACATTTTTTGGAAATTATTCATCATTAAATAAGGATTTAATTAAATATTTCAAAAAATAATTGAATTCTTATGATAAATATTGTTACGTATGAAAATAATTGAATTTTTTAATAAACTGTATAAAAATTCTTCAATATAATTGAATTTCTGTGAAGAACTTTGCTATTTATAAAGATAATTAAAATTATGACAATTTAAAAAAAAATTTTAAAATATTTAACTTTGTTCAAAGAAATTTCATTCTTATTTTTAAATTCTTTCAAAGAATTGAGTTAAAATTAAAAAAATCGAAACTAATTTTAACAGAACTGAAACTAAATTATTTCAAAAAATACTTCCTTAAATTATTTATATGTAATAACTTGCGGCATTTCTAGGATAAAAATTGTGATATAGAATGAACATAAAATTCAAACGTAAAAACAGTTGTTAGTCCTGAAATAGGCCGATTGTTTTGCGTGAAGGTTTAGAAAATTTATGCTTCATTTTCTGTTCTTTTAGGCAAAAGAACACATTCAATATGGGCCACGAAGGCTTATTTCTGCAGGAAATGATACTTTAATTATTATGTTAAGAGTTTTTAGCAATTATGTCTCTATTCGTCATCACAGTCATGTGAGTCCAATTGAAGCGATGAATCAACTTTTTTTTCTTGAGCTACATCGCGGACATCCTTTGGATTCGAGAAAACCGGACTGGTCTTCTTTTTTGACGTCGAAGCAGTCGACTCGATCTTCATTGACGATAGTAGAGTGATGAGGCTATTTTGTTTAGCTTCATTTATTGATTTTTGGGAACAAATATTCGTCTTCTCAGTCTTGATATGGTCGTTGAGTCTTTTATCGGCAGTGGCATAGTAATCGCTTCCTGCATTCGCAGCAGCTGATATCCGGCTTGTTGCGTGACCTCCAGAATATTTTACAGCGCTTGCCTTCGGTGACGGTGTATGTTGTTTGTGGCACTGAGTGGCCACGGACAGTCGCTTGTGGAAAAATCGGGGCTGACGCATTTCTGACAAAATTTCCCGCTGTGGGGTTCAGGGCACTGACGATAAGCCTGACCTACTCTGCCGCAATTGAGACATCCCTCAAGAGCCTTTGAACGAAGACGAGGGTCGGGGATCTCGACTTGGGCCTTGAAGACTTCTTCCATTGTTTTTCGGAACACCTTGCGAATAACTTTCAATTTGGTATGAAGGTTTTTGCAATCTTTATAAAGTGAATTTTAATCGAAATTATACAAATCGATAATTCCTTCCAACTCGCGTATCATAGCCTTGTTGAGATTTAGTCCGACGGTGGCAGTTGGTAATTTATCGAGTGTTTCTCTCTCTTTAGAAGTGATGTTAAAGACAGTACGATATATATTGGCTGCGTCAGCTTTAACAATCGGAGCAGGCTTCTCTGGTCGGGATTTAAGCTGTTCGTGTAAAGATAAAATTGACAAATTTCAAAAAATATTAATTTAAAAATTTTATGTTTGATAGTGGACAACCATTAACAGGGAATTTTTTTTTTTAATTTTTTTAAAATTTTTTTTCCATTTTTTTAACAAATTTTTAATTTTTTTTTAAAATTTCTAAACAATTTTTTAATTTTTTAAAAATTTTTAAACAATTTTTTTCCTTTTTAAATAATATTGATATATAGATAAATATATATCCATCCTTAAAATATAAATGGCTCTGCACATTTATTAACTAATAAACCACCCAAATTTCTTATGGGGCATACATTTTTTGCTATACATGATTTTTACAATTTTCATGTTTACCCCTTAAGAAATCTGGGGGTTTAGGATTTGTTAATCTAACTTCATAATTACAGTTGGTGCAGAGCTATCTGTATTTACGGATATCGTGGAGTAAAACATTATCTACTTCTTGTTCCACTGTGACTTTTAAATTCAGTCTCATACTTTTTAATTTTCGATTTAAACTTGACATATATTGCATGAAATGATATCCATGTAAATGGTAATTGTCCACATTACTTGGATGTTGGACAAACACCAAAACATGTATCATTTCATGCAATAAGTTCTGTTTAATGGCCTTCATATTCCAGGTATTTTTCATTGTGAAATGATGCCTTTTGCTGATGCTTATTATGCGAGTTTTCGTATCGGTTACACCGCTCACATTCTTGAGATTGGTGTAAGCGAACGTAAAACCCGCAGGTTTTAATAGCGATTCAAACAAAAGGACATCATATTTGCAATACAATGAATACAAATCTGTTAGACCCTTTTTAGGATATGTCGATCGATCTCTATACTTATTTACAATAGGGTTCTTCACAGGAGGAGGTGGACCCTGTGATCTCGTGCAACGACTCACAGTGGGCAAAATGCTCTTTTTTGTGTCAAAATCAAAAAACTTTTGATAGAAGTGATCAATTTTAATAAATCGAACGGGAAACAAAAGAATAATTCCTACAGAATACAGGAAAAATATGGAAAAAGTGAAAAAAAAATTCCTAACCTATTAAAAATCCCGATAAAGTTAAGTTTTTCTATGAAAAATATCATTTTTCGCCTGAACAGCTAAGAAAAACATCGGCAATAACTAAATAATTAATTAAACTTGAAGACTTTGTCTTACTGATTAAAACCTGATGTTAACATTGCACATTCAAAATGGCGAATTCAATATGGCTGACAAAATGTAACAAATTTTTGGATTCTCTTGAAACTTGTTTACTTAAGGTTTTTGAGGTCGCTGATCACGAATCTGATGTCAGTATTCAAAAATTAAAAATGGCGGATCCAATATGGCGGACAAAATATTAAAAATTTGTTCGGATTTTCTTGAAACTTGCTATCTATAGGTTTTTTGGGTCGCCGATTACGAATCTGACATCAGTTTTCAAAAATTCAAAATGGCGGATCCAATATGGCGGACAAAATATAAAAAAAATGTTCGGATTTTCTTGAAACTTGCTATCTATAGGTTTTTTGGGTCGCCGATTACGAATCTGACATTAGTTTTCAAAAATTTAAAATTGCAAATCCAGTTTAGCAAAAATGAAATTTAGAATTCAATTAAATTTTTTTTAAACTATAGATAGCAAGTTTCAAGAAAAGCCGAACAAATTTTAAAAATTTTGTCCGCCATTTTGGATTCGCCATTTTGAATTTTTTGAAACTGATGTTATATTCGTAATCAGCGACCCAAAAAACCTATAGATAGCAAGTTTTAAGAAAAGCCGAACAAATTTTTAATATTTTGTCCGCCATTTTGGATTCACCATTTTGAATTTTTGAAAACTAATATCAGATTCGTAATCGGCGACCTCAAAAACCTTAAGTAAACAAGTTTCAAGAGAATCCGAAAATTTGTTACATTTTGTCCGCCATATTGAATCCGCCATTTTAAATGTGCAATGTTAACATCAGGTTTTAATCAGTATGACAAAGTCTTCAAGTTTAATTAATTATTTAGTTATTGCTGATGTTTTTCTTGGCTGTGCAGGCGAAAAATGATATTTTTTATAGAAAAACTCAACTTTATCGCGATTTTTAATAGGTTAGGAATTTTTTTTTCACTTTTTCTATATTTTTCCTGCATTCTGTAGGAATTATTCTTTTGTTTCCCGTTGGATTTATTAAAATTGATCACTTCTATCAAAAGTTCTTTGATTTTGACACAAAAAAGAGCATTTTTGCCCACTGTGCGACTCATGTCAAGTGTGTGTGTGTAATGATGGAATGTGTGTGTGTGCGCGATAGAATACGGATATATAATGTGTTTGTAATGAGTGATTGAATGTGAAATGTGTGTGCAGAGAGTGTGTGCGCGAGAATAAGGAGAAAGATTGTACGCGGAAACTCTATGAAGGGTAAAACCCTTATCGACAGTAGGAGAGATAATGATCCGCTGCTGTTGGGAGAGGCGTATTTATACCTGCGTCGCGAGTAATCCCCACTTGTGTGGTCGATTTACGGACGGGTGGGGGAGAACTCGGTCTCTCTTCATCGTCCGTGTGCTAGATATACTCCTTTCCTTTACTTTTTTTACAAGTTAGTTTCTCGAGAAACGTTCTTCGTTTCGCGATGGCTTGGCCTTGATGCAAGCAAATATTAATTAACACAAAAATTATTTTTTTCGTTGTTAATAATAATAAATTATAACAAATAAAAAAACAATAATTTTCAAATAAAGAGATAATTATTCTTGATAAAAATTTCAGTGAAGCTGACAAGTTGTGTAAAGTCTTCGAAGATGGCCTTGAAAGGCTAAAAAGCTTTTAATGAATCTGGAAACATGATAAGAAGCTTAATTGAAATAAAAACTATTCTTTAGTTGTTAATAATATTTAATTATAACAAATAAATTAACCAGTATGTGGTAAGTAAACAGAATAAAATTCTTGATAAAAATTTCAGTGAAGCTGACAAAATTTTTAAAGTTTTTGAAGATGACCTTGAAAGGCTATAAAGGTTTCGAAGAACCTGAAAACATGATAAAAAGATTATTTAACAAAGTAATTATTCGTTTAATTGTTAATAATAATTAATTATATCAAATAAACTGAAAAAATGATTGTTGAATAAAAATAATTGCCATATTTAAAAAATGACTTAACAGTTAGTGAAGCATTAAATTAACATTTTCATCATTAAATCTTGCTTCAAAAATGACAATGACAAACGAAAATTTTCCAATTCTGAAATGAAAATTGTGATTTTTATATTTAGAATCAACATAATATTCAAACGTAAAAAACATTTGTTAGCCCTGAAAAGGGCCGATTATTTGTTTAGCCTATTTGTTTTTTGAAAATTTATGTCTTTATTCCTCATCACAATCGTCTGAGTCCAACTGAAGCGATAAATTCGAACTCTTCTCGATCTTCATTGACGATAGCACAGTGATGAGGCTATTCTTTGGAGCTTCATTTAATGATTTTTTGGACTAATTACTCTTCATCTCAGTCTGGATATGATCGTTAAGTCTCTTTTCGACAGTGGCATCTCTTAATCGTTTTCTGCATTCGTAGCAGCAGATATCCGGCTTGTTGCGTGATCTCCAGCATATTTTGCAGCGCTTGCCTTCGGTGACGATGTTGTTGTTTGAGGCACTGTGTAGCCAAGGACAGTCGCTCGTGGAAAAATCGGGGCTGGCGCATTTTTGACAAAACTCCCCGCTGTAGGGTTCAGGACACTGACGATATGCGTGACCTACTTTGCCACAATTGAAATTTCAAAAAAAATTTATTTATATAGTGAATTTTTGGTTGTCCTTTAGTAAAAAGCCCCGCCACCACGTCAAGGTCTATCAAACATAAAATTGACAAATTTCAAAAAAAATTAATTTAAAAATTTTATGTTTGATAGTGGACAACCATTAACAGGGAATTTTTTTTTTAAATTTAAAAAAAAAAATTTTTTTCATTTTTTAAACAAATTTTTAATTTTTTTTAAATTTCTAAACAATTTTTTAATTTTTTTAAAATTTTTAAACAATTTTTTTCCTTTTTAAATAATATTGATATGTAGATAAATATACATCCATCCATAAATATAAATGGCTCTGCACATTTATTAACTAATAAACTACCCAAATTTTTTATGGGGCATACAATTTTTGCTATACATGATTTTTACAATTTTCATGTTTACCCCTTAAGAAATCTGGGGGTTTAGGTTTTGTTAATCTAACTTCATAATTACAGTTGGTGCAGAGCTATCTGTATTTACGGATATCGTGGAGTAAAACATTATCTACTTCTTGTTCCACTGTGACTATTAAATTCAGTCTCATACTTTTTAATTTTCGATTTAAACTTGACATATATTGCATGAAATGATATCCATGTAAATGGTAATTGTCCACATTACTTGGATGTTGGACAAACACCAAAACATGTATCATTTCATGCAATAATGTCTGTTTAATGGCCTTCACATTCCAGGTATTTTTCATTGTGAAATGATGCCTTTTGCTGATGCTTATTATGCGAGTTTTCGTATCGGTTACACCGCTCACATTCTTGAGATTGGTGTAAGCGAACGTAAAACCCCCAGGTTTTAATAGCGATTCAAACAAAAGGACATCATATTTGCAATACAATGAATACAAATCTGTTAGACCCTTTTTAGGATATGTCGATCGATCTCTATACTTATTTACAATAGGGTTCTTCACAGGAGGAGGTGGACCCTGTGATCTCGTGCAACGACTCATGTCAAGTGTGTGTGTGTGTGTAATGATGGAATGTGTGTGTGTGCGCGATAGAATACGGATATATAATGTGTTTGTAATGAGTGATTGAATGTGGAATGTGTGTGCAGAGAGTGTGCGCGCGAGAATAAGGAGAAAGATTGTACGCGGAAACTCTATGAAGGGTAAAACCCTTATCGACAGTAGGAGAGATAATGATCCGCTGCTGTTGGGAGAGGCGTATTTATACCCGCGTCGCGAGTAATCCCTACTTGTGTGGTCGATTTACGGACGGGTGGGAGAAAACTCGGTCTCTCTTCATCGTCCGTGTGCTAGATATACTCCTTTCCTTTACTTTTTTTACAAGTTAGTTTCTCGAGAAACGTTCTTCGTTTCGCGATGGCTTGGCCTTGATGCAAGCAAATATTAATTAACACAAAAATTATTTTTTTCGTTGTTAATAATAATAAATTATAACAAATAAAAAAACAATAATTTTCAAATAAAGAGATAATTATTCTTGATAAAAATTTCAGTGAAGCTGACAAGCTGTGTAAAGTCTTCGAAGATGGTCTTGAAAGGCTAAAAAGCTTTTAAAGAATCTGGAAACATGATAAGAAGCTTAATTGAAATAAAAACTATTTTTTAGTTGTTAATAATATTTAATTATAACAAATAAATTAACCAGTATGTGGTAAGTAAACAGAATAAAATTCTTGATAAAAATTTCAGTGAAGCTGACAAAATTTTTAAAGTTTTTGAAGATGACCTTGAAAGGCTATAAAGGTTTCGAAGAACCTGAAAACATGATAAAAAGATTATTTAACAAAGTAATTATTCGTTTAATTGTTAATAATAATTAATTATATCGAATAAACTGAAAAAATGATTGTTGAATAAAAATAATTGTCATATTTAAAAAATGACTTAACAGTTAGTGAAGCATTAAATTAAGATTTTTATCATTAAATCTTGCTTCAAAAATGACAATGACAAACGAAAATTTTCCAATTATCGTATATTTGATATTTCAAAATCTCTTAAACTTGTCGAAAGAATTTACTTATTCAAGTCTTAAATGAAAGCTAATGTTTCAATTGAGTGACACGTTAAATTAACAACTTCATTATCAAATCTTGCTTCAAATGTGGTCATTTAAAAAAAAAAATTTTTAATTTTAATTTCAAAATTATAATCTCTCAAATTTCTTAACAAATTAATATCAACCGAAGTGAAATTAAATATAAAAAAGTGCTTACTTAAATTATTTATTAGTAATAACTTTTATAGAAATAGTGGCATCGCTTGAATAAAAATTGTGATATAATATATAGAATGAACATAAAATTCAAACGTAAAAACCATGTGTTGGCCCTAAAAAGGGTCGATTGTTTTGCGTGAAGGTTTGCAAAATTCATGCTTTAGCTGTTGTGGATCGTTAAAAATCAGTTACGATTAAAAACTAATTATCATTTTCTTTATTGCTGGACTTGCTATTTTTCCACCACATCTTTGTACTTCCGTTCCGGTAAGTCCTAAACTGCACCCAACGACCATCGATTTTTCTCATGAACTTTTTTCGACTGTGGGGAAATTCAATCTTTATATCGCTGTGATGAATGATCGACGATTTAGTGTTGCTGCTTTTATCTTTTTTCGTTTGACTAGTAGATAAATTATAAATAGTTCTAGGTTTCACTTTGATGCAATTTCTCGTTTGACTGGTAGATGAATTAATACTAGTTTTTGGTTTCACTTAAGTGCAATTGCCGTATTATTGCACTAATCGATAATTAGGGCTTGCTTCCTTGCTCTCGAGTTCTTTTCTTTGATCGAGTCGAAGTTGCAGATTCGTTTTTGGAGTTGGTCGATAAGAAATTATTTCTGAGGGTGGTGAACCTTGAACATAATTCGGCTGATATTCTTCGATTTCCATTGATTCTCGTTCAACGGGAGAAGCCTTCATCGTACTTGTCTGACGTTCGCCATTTACGTTGACAGTAGGTGTAGCTTTCAGAAGCCCGTCGATTTGTTCAAGGACGGTAGATAAGGAGAGATTTTCTTCGTTATCAGGCATTTTGGTGTTATTTCGATGCGTTGATAACCTTCGGATATATAACGAGTATTCGTGTCCCGTGTTCGATGCGTGGATAACCTTCGGATGTAACGAGTTCGTGGTTCGTGTTTATTTACCTATAATACTTGTAGCGAACTAGTAGTTTCAAAGAGAAAAGAAAATGAACAAAGAAAAAATTCTCCAAGACATTCAAAACCTCCAAAACAGGCAAAAGGAACTAAATGGCAATGCATAATAATTAAAGTTTTTGTTAAATAAATAAAAAATATGATTTACAGATATAACCTCAAATAATTATTTAATTTAATTTTGTTATCTAAATAAAAATAAATATTTGTTTCTTTGAATAAAGTTTAATTTAATAATAAAATAATTAAATACATTATTTTGTCCTTTTGAAATAAATTAAAAGCTAAAAGGTTATTAAATAATAATTTCAATTATAGTAATAAAACTTAGAATTTGAAACGTTCGTAATAATTCACGTGTATTAATAGGCACGGCGTAGTAATGCACGCGTAGAATTTCAAGCACATTCGTAGTAATTCACACTTGTACACTTTTTTTTAAATATTCCTTTTTTTAATACAAATTAAATTATTTTTATAACCCAACTTTTTTTAGTTCTAAGAAAGATTAACTACTCATTAAAAAAATGATCCGCTGCTGTTAGGAGACGAGTATTTATACCTGCGCCGAGAGTCATCCCCACTTGAGTGGTCGATTTACGGACGGGTGGGGAAAACTCGGTCTCTCTTCATCGTCCGTGTGCTGGATATACTCATTTACTTCTCTTTTTTTAATGTTAGTTTCTCGAAAAACGTGACCTTGATGCAAAGATTAATTAAAATATAAATTATTTTTCTCCTTAATATTAATAATAAATTATAACATAATAAATAAAACAATACTTGTCAAATAAAAAAAATTATTAAATTCAGTGAAGCTTACAAACTTTGTAAAGTCTTCAAAGATGGCCTTGAAATTTAAAAATTAAAATTCTCTTAAATTTCTCGCTAGAATTTGTTTATTCAAGACTTAAATGAAAGCTAATGTTCCAATTGAAATATGACTCATCTATCAGTGACGCGTTAAATTAACATCTACAGCATCAAAAATTGCTTTGAAAATGACAATGAGAAACAAAACATTTCCAATTCTCAAAGATGTCATTGAAATTTCAAAATTAAAACTCTCTGTAACTTCTAGCTAGAATTTATTCATTCAAGTCTTAAATGAAAGCTAATGTTTCAATTGAAATATGACTCATCTATCAGTGACGTGTTAAATTAACATCTACAGCATCAAAAATTGCTTTGAAAATGACAATGAGAAACGAAAAATGTCCAATTCTCAAAGATGTGAAATTTCAAAATTAAAAATCTCTAAAACTTCTGGCTAGAATTTATTCATTCAAGTCTTAGATGAAAGCTAATGTTTCAATTGAAATATGACTCATTTATCAGTGACGCGTTAAATTAACATCTACAGCATCAAAAATTGCTTTGAGAATGACAATGAGAAACGAAAAATTTCCAATTCTGAAATGAAAATTGTGATTTTTATATTTAGAATCAACATAATATTCAAACGTAAAAAACATTTGTTAGCCCTGAAAAGGGCCGATTAATTGTTTTGCCTATTTGTTTTTTGAAAATTTATGTCTTTATTCCTCATCACAATCGTCTGAGTCCAACTGAAGCGATAAATTCGAACTCTTCTCGATCTTCATTGACGATAGCACAGTGATGAGGCTATTCTTTGGAGCTTCATTTAATGATTTTTTGGACTAATTACTCTTCTTCTCAGTCTGGATATGATCGTTAAGTCTCTTTTCGACAGTGGCATCTCTTAATCGTTTTCTGCATTCGTAGCAGCAGATATCCGGCTTGTTGCGTGATCTCCAGCATATTTTGCAGCGCTTGCCTTCGGTGACGATGTTGTTGTTTGAGGCACTGTGTAGCCAAGGACAGTCGCTCGTGGAAAAATCGGGGCTGGCGCATTTTTGACAAAACTCCCCGCTGTAGGGTTCAGGACACTGACGATATGCGTGACCTACTTTGCCACAATTGAAATTTCAAAAAAAATTTATTTATATAGTGAATTTTTGGTTGTCCTTTAGTAAAAAGCCCCGCCACCACGTCAAGGTCTATCAAACATAAAATTGACAAATTTCAAAAAAAATTAATTTAAAAATTTTATGTTTGATAGTGGACAACCATTAACAGGGAATTTTTTTTTTTAATTTTTTTAAAATTTTTTTTCCATTTTTTTAACAAATTTTTAATTTTTTTTTAAAATTTCTAAACAATTTTTTTCCTTTTTAAATAATATTGATATATAGATAAATATATATCCATCCTTAAAATATAAATGGCTCTGCACATTTATTAACTAATAAACCACCCAAATTTCTTATGGGGCATACATTTTTTGCTATACATGATTTTTACAATTTTCATGTTTACCCCTTAAGAAATCTGGGGGTTTAGGATTTGTTAATCTAACTTCATAATTACAGTTGGTGCAGAGCTATCTGTATTTACGGATATCGTGGAGTAAAACATTATCTACTTCTTGTTCCACTGTGACTTTTAAATTCAGTCTCATACTTTTTAATTTTCGATTTAAACTTGACATATATTGCATGAAATGATATCCATGTAAATGGTAATTGTCCACATTACTTGGATGTTGGACAAACACCAAAACATGTATCATTTCATGCAATAAGTTCTGTTTAATGGCCTTTACATTCCAGGTATTTTTCATTGTGAAATGATGCCTTTTGCTGATGCTTATTATGCGAGTTTTCGTATCGGTTACACCGCTCACATTCTTGAGATTGGTGTAAGCGAACGTAAAACCCGCAGGTTTTAATAGCGATTCAAACAAAAGGACATCATATTTGCAATACAATGAATACAAATCTGTTAGACCCTTTTTAGGATATGTCGATCGATCTCTATACTTATTTACAATAGGGTTCTTCACAGGAGGAGGTGGACCCTGTGATCTCGTGCAACGACTCATGTCAAGTGTGTGTGTGTAATGAGTGATTGAATGTGGAATGTGTGTGCAGAGAGTGTGTGCGCGAGAATAAGGAGAAAGATTGTACGCGGAAACTCTATGAAGGGTAAAACCCTTATCGACAGTAGGAGAGATAATGATCCGCTGCTGCTGGGAGACGCGTATTTATACATGCGCAGAGATTCATCCTCACTTGAGTGGTCGATTTACAGACGGGTGGGGGAAAACTCGGTCTCTCTTCATCGTCCGTGTGCTAGATATACTCATTTACTTTACTTTTTTTTAAAAGTTAGTTTCTAGAGAAACGTGACTGAAAACCAAGAGACAACAATTGACCGAATATTTATATTATTAAACAAAACTAAATAATATTTATGAATAAAACTCTTAAGTCGTTCGATAATTAATTAATTAAATGAAACGAAAGAAGATGTGTTCTTCGTTTTGTCTTGGCATATTTATAATTCGCGCCTTATGAGGAGCTCGCTTGACTTAAGTCACTTCCTTTCTGTTATGTACGCATGCGCGCTATCGTTCAACGATACTTCTTCTTGTGTGTTAGAGCTCTGAGGCTGTTCACGAAGATTGTTCTTTCTTTAATAAAAACTATTATTAATTCGAGATCTCGAGTGTTATTTACACTGCCCATAATACCGCTTTGTCAAAAGGTTATGGGCCCAGAATCGTTTTCATTGCGCGATCGGTTAAGTGTTTGAAAAGAGTGATAAAAGAAAACGTACTAAGTGCATCTCGTCACGGCGTGGCATCGTGGGATTTCCTATATATGAGAAGTTTTTCAGCCAATATTCATCAATCGGGAGATTAAATATTCAGTTCGACGGAACCAGCAAATAAAACGGAGGCATCTTACATCAAAATGGAGAAAATATACGAAAGGATTTTATTGATATGTCAGGATGCCCTGAAGATGAACGAATTAGAGAATGGTGATATACATATCAAAATGGACGACAGTTTCATTCACGTGACTTTTCCATCCGGATCAGTTGTAAATATAAGTAAGTAGAAAATTGATTAATCACAAAAAAATTGAATTAACGACAGTATCGATTTTTGACGAATTTAATGCGTTAATCGATGAAATTTTTTTTTAACTGAATGTTAATAATTTCCAATTGACGTCGTTAGATAAAAACGTTAATATTAACGAGGAACCAGGAATGACAGTTTGAAATGAATAAATTCAATAAAGAAATAAAGAACACACGAATTCGTCTCTCTGGGTTGTTTTCTGTCGGATAGAGTTGAGTTCATTCTTGAAAACAAAGAACAACTAGGTTATTTTTCTCGGACACACGGTAGTAACGGGTGTGAAAGAACAAACCAGTTCCAGATCGTTTAGAATTGTGTTCATTCTGAGCGGTTTAGGAGCAGGCATTAGTATAAGTTCGCAGTGAATCTGATAATAAAACCAAAATTAAAACGACTGAATATTATTTAAGGTAAAGAAGTTCTCGGAGAAGATTGGGATGTCTTAAAGTCACAATTCCTGCGAGGTACTAAAAGACCAAAACCAGAAGACGACGACGTCCAAAGCGCAGATAAAACTTCGCCACAAGAGATAGAGACAAAGGAGACAGAAGAAACGGTCAGCAACGAAGTACCTATCAATAAAGAAACGGCGGTCGATCCAGTCAAAGATCAAACAACGAAAAGTGAAATATCTATCCCTTTACCAGGTAAATTAATTATTTTGCAAAATATTTTCTTGACGAATATTGATCCAGTCATAACGAATTAAGTAAAATATAACGATTGTATGACGGTTGTTGTCGACAACACATTTGACAGATATTTTTGTTTATAGTAGGTGTGTCGCCAAAAGAAGAAAGAGGTTCTAGCAGATTTGAGGATCAATTTATCAACGAAAAGGATAGTGTGGCATGTGAACTTGTAGAAAAGAAAAATCAGGTTGACAAAGACTGACAAAAGATAAGTGTAAATTTAGAAAAACGACTGTCAGAATTCGAAAAAGAAAAAATTCAACTTCTAGAAATAGAAGAAAGAATTTCAAAGAAGATGGAAAACATGGAGCAAATGTTGGAAAAAACACTAAACTTGCACGCTAAAATGCAAGAAAATCTCAGGTTTTGGCTAAAACAACGGGAACTAGAGGAAAAATCTAAACAACCCAATACCGAATCAGAAAGAGATTATTCAAATCCCTCGTTAAAGAAACAAAAACTTGACGAAGACTCGAACAAAATAAACATTAATTCGAATATAAATATCCCTAAAACTATTGATAATAATACGACAGTACACAATTCTATGACAAAAATAATAACAATAACAAAAGATCAAAAGAACGAAAAAGTATTGAATTGAATTTCTGCAATCATTTGTAATTTCTCTAAAATTATCTAAATTACATCGTACAGTTTACGAACTTTTCACCCATTTTGCTTCCTCATAAGGAAGCTTTGCATTGGTGACGATTTTCAATTTTTCAAAAGAATGTTATATGAAGTCATTTTCATCTAGAACATATGTATATTCAATTATGAGCAAATGTCCAGATGTATGTGTGTGTGTATGTGTGTGTGTGTATGTCACAAAAATTGTGTACAAATTATCTCATACAAATTTTGATGGATTGTCCTGAAATTTTGCAGGTTTATTGCAGTCATTAATACCTAAAATCTGACACAAGGATTTTAAAAAATATCTACAGAATTTTTTTTATACAATTTTTTTAAAATTCAGAAAATTTTTTTGTTGTATTTTTGGAAATAATTTTTTTATTTGTTAATATTTTTATTAATTATTCTGAAAATTACATTCCTGACAAGAAAACAAATCGATTGATGCATACAAAATATATATTTTATCAAAATTTATAAAATTAATAAATATTTTTCTTTTTTACAAAAAATTCAAATTTTGTATTTTTTTCATAATTAATTTAATATTAATATTAATATTTTGAAATTATTATTCTATCATAAAATAGAAGCAATTGGCAAATGAAAGTGTAAATTTCACCAAATATTTATACAACAACTTATAAATGATTTATATAATTTTATTTTAAACAAATCTTCTAGTCAAACCCTTTTGTACATAGTTTTTCAAAAGTTTGCAAAACCGCAATTTTTATATATTGAGTAAGAAAGCTTGTTTTCTTCATAAAAGAATTAAATTGCACTAATGATTAATAATCTTAATTAATATAATCGTCGTATCATTAAAACAGCTCTTTTTCACTATTTTCTTTCTAATTTTAACCCAATTAGTGCAAGTTATTTCGAAACATTAAGAAAACAAGTTTTCTTTTGTATCAAGGTACGGTGTTCGAAATAACACTTAGAATCAGTGAAATAACTGTTAAAAATAGTCGTTTTAGTGCATTTAAGTGCTAAAATACGAACTGAGAACAAAATATCATAAAATCATCCTAGCAAGCAGCAAAGCATAGCTGGTTGCAGCTCATTCATTGTATCCTTCTTCTCTGTACACAACAAATTGTAAGTAAGAATCAAACTGTTAACTATACCATTATTTAATGAATAAACGTTATAAATAAGGAATATGCATATGTTTAATTAACGGAAACCCGTAGTTTCTTTAAAGTCAAACAAATCCACACTTAAAATAAATGTCAAGCCTTACCAACTTGACTAATCAGCAACTTGTCTCCATTTTACTAATAAATTAGTATACTAATCTAAACCTTAGCTCGGGTTGTAACACTAAACGCAGTAATTCGAGATAAATTACAATTCATTCTCGTCACGTCATCGGATACGTGAATTAAATGGTGAGCATTCAATGTTTGCGAAGTTGCTCCGTATAAAAGACCAAAGCTTCTGAAAAAAATTCGCAAATATTGTTTCGCATGCTTATTGTATTTTCTACAAAGGGATTCGCAACATAAAATTTTTGCAGCTACATGTAGCAATAAGAAATTATGATACAAATCCCTTCGTAGGAGTTTCCTTAAAACTACAGGTCCGCAATATAATAAGAAGAATCGAAATTCGGTCGCTTTCCACTTCGCAAACGTTGCTGTTGTCCTGGTTTTCCTCTGAAACTCGAAAGGAATTGTGACTTTTTAAATGCTCCATTCGCCTACCAAGTTCTTTCCTGTTATTGACGCTGAGAAAACCATTCATACAAAAGTCTAATAGTTTCTTCATGATTCCATTGCAACAGTGATGCATGAAGTCCAGGACGAATATAAATATCATGTCAACGAATGGTAAAATATTTAGCAAAGGACCTGGCCTGTGATGATGACTAGCTTGATGCATCGATCGAAATGATGCATCTGACCTCTCCGTTGCTTCTGTGTTCCGAAATACAGTTCTTCTTTCTACAGATTTGCCCATGACCTCACATCTTTCGCAAGAATTTTTCCCTTTGTGGCCTACTGTACACTTGAGAAATGCTCTGGCTGGCGTGTCGCAGATAAAGCACTTCAACTTCAAATCGAATTTCTTGCCATTTATGTAAATGCCATTTGCTTGAAGGTCGTTAATTTCCTCAATAAAGTCAGCGAGAAACTCTTCTACACTCTGTGGTTTCGATTTCCCATAGAAAATGGCAATTGGAAATACTTCGTATACATCTGGTTCGAAATGTATCTTCCCAGAAAGAACCCAAAATTCATCAGAAGACGATTTTTTAAGTGGCACCTTGTCAGCATTCACTTGCAATTCGATAAATTTGTCAGGGTGTAACTCGGGATTAATCATATCTGTCAATGCCTTTTTTATTCCGAAATATGTGAATTCTCCAATTCCGTTATTTGCATCATTCATCGGAATAATTTTGTAATTTGTGTTTCCAGTTTTCAGAAAAGTTTTCGAACACTTTGGTAATGTTGGCAGTAACCGTTCTCTTAAAATGGATAACAAACTATCCAAGTCAGTTTGACATATTTTTAATCCCCACTCTCTTAGTTTTGGTATTTCCGGAGGCTCAAATATTTCTTCCACATTATTATCTTCGACTTCGCTTCCTTCATCATCGCTGCTAATATTATCATCGGAGAAATCACCGTGCATTTCATAGTAATATTCGCTTGCTGGGTGTAAAATCATGATACCTCGGATTAGCGTTGAAAAACATGATACCACGGATTTGATTTGAAAAACATGACATATCGTCGTTTGGTTTGAAGAACATGACACGTCGAAACAAAAATTTTTTTATTGAAATTTTGTTTGGTACCACTGACCGCGAAATTTAAAATGATTTGTTATATTACATTTTTAAAAAATATATGATAAGAGATTAAAATCAAAGTAAAATCTTGCACTTTACTCATACACGGAAAAAAAAGTTCACGAATCTCTCGTGAACTAGTATATCACTTTTGGATGGGACACAAAATTTCAAAATTTTCATTCACTTTTGATTAGAAATGGCGAACGTCAACGAAAAACTGAAACAAAGTTAATGAATTTTTGATGAACTGTGTTAAGGATGAGTACTTAGTTCGTCAAAAGTAGAGGTACAAGTTGACGAAAAAATCGTGAACTCGCGAGTTTCAGTAGTATGCGCAGTTCGTAATGCGCATCAAATATGGCTGATCAAGCATTCATCATTCAGTCGGTGTCATCGGTGTTTACATTCGGGCAAATTCTTTGATGAAAGTTATTATTTAGAATCAGTGTTTTTTATTACTTAGTGAATATTTTTGTTTGCTAATTTCCTTTGTGAAACAAATAATTCATAAAATGCCCAGTAAAAAAAAAAGTATTCAGAATAGAGAAAAAGTATTGGTGGAGACGTTCGGTGAATGCGTTTTCGCGACAAAACCGTATTGGTGGGTCACGGTGAATACATTTCGCTTACCGTGAATACTTTTTTTAAAAACTTTCGATTTAAAGATTCCTAAGCAAAGTTGAGAATATTTATAAAGAGCGTAAGTGACCTGAAGTATAAAAATGACTATTGCGAGAAGGAAATAAGAAATTTAAAAAAAAAACGAAAAATTAAATGTGACAAACAGATTGTCAAATGTTGATCAATTACCATATGCTTTTCTGTGCCTACAACGTATGATGATTAAAAGGAACTTTGACGTTACCGGCGGAACTTACTGTTTCACATACATTTACTTGGATTTCTCAAGTTTCTGTCGGTATCGTCAATGTTCCTTTTCATCATCATACGTTGTAGGTTTGTCACATTTAATTTTTCGTTTTTTCTCAAAATTTCTTATTTCCTTCTCGCAATCGTCATTTTTATACTTCAGATCACTTACGCTCTTTATAAATATTCTCAACTTTGCTTAGGAATCTTTAAATCGAGAGTTTAAAAAAAAAGTATTCACGGTAAGCGAAATGTATTCACCGTGACCCACCAATACGGTTTTGTCGCGAAAACGCATTCACCGAACGTCTCCACCAATACTTTTTCTCTATTCTGAATACTTTTTTTTTTACTGGGTGAATTAAAAGTTACGATAAGGGACTTTTTCTACTTTGCACGGTCCTGAGTTTTACAGCAGACAAAGCTAATCGTTTCGTTTGTCGAAGGACAGTGTATCTAGATTTAGCCGTGGCGGTTAGTTGTTAGAAATATTATGTTATAGGGTATAGGTACTAGGTTCGAATCCCATGAAGCGAATTAAGAATTTTAATGGCGATAAAATTGTGTATTCTGTGTAGTTGGGTGCGTAATAGGCGTCAAGTTATCAAATTAAGGGGCCATCCATAAACCACGTAGCCTCTTGAGGGGGAGGGGGGGTCAATCAATTGACTACGACAAGAGGAAAAAATGGCGCTAATACATGTAATAGCGTACTACATGGGGGAGGGGGGGGGGGTCAAAATTCCCAAAAAATGGGGCTACGTGGTTTATGGACGGCCCTAAGTGAAATACTATAAAAAAGTAGTGTCTAAAAATTATTTTTTCTTGTTTTTAGCATTTTTTAAAAGTTCACGAATTTTTCGTTAACTTTGACGAAAAGTTCGGAAACCGTACTATGTTTCTAGTGAAGGAGTTGATGAAATTTTGACGAACTGTGTTTGTTGATTTTCAAGAATTTTGTGTCCCATCCAAAAGTGATATACTAGTTCACGAGAGATTCGTGAACTTTTTTTTTCCGTGTATAATTTTAAATATTTCACGACATGAAATTTATTTTAATTCCCTATATTAAAGAACCAGTTGAGACTAGTAGAAATTGAACATGGATCTACTGGTGTCTACTGGTTTTAACTTCGAAATCCGATTTATGTAACTGAAATGAATATCCAATATAAAATTGAAATGGATTTATTCTGGATTGTCCTCTTCAATTTTTGTTTCGACTTGTTTTAACATGGATTTCTAATCTTATAATTTCTACTTGCATTTCCAAGTTCGCACATACTAAAAGTATCAGCTTGCAATTCCAAATACAAAAATTAAGTTTAAGTATCTACTTGGTTCAATTTGGATTCTCGAATAATACATTCTACTTGACATGTCAAATTAAAAATCATCAAGCTAAGTTTAATTTGAATCGGGGATACATTCAGTTCTATGTGGAATTTCAAGTCTAAATTTAAAGAGTTTGATTTATAGCGAATTGGAAGTCACAGAATTGTTATTTTCGCCAATTGTTATTTTGTAAATTGTCATTTTTGCAAATTTCCATTCTTACAAAATATTAATTTTTTCACTGTTATTTTTGCAAACTTGCTTTCTTCGCATTAACAGTCTAAAGAATTGATAGATGCTTCTGCTAATTGTTAATTTTTGCGAAATTGTTTTGTTATGAGTTGTTATTTTTGGTAATTGTTGTTTCGCTAACTTGCATTTCTCGAATTGATATTTTTATGAATTGTAACTGTTGTTATAAAAAATTATTTTACCTTATTCTCCTTCGACCTGACATATTATGAAGCGAAATTATTTATTTCATATAAGTTTCAAATATTTGACACATTTTAAATTTCGCGGTCAGTGGTACCAACCAAAATTTGAATAAAAATTTTTTGTTTTCGACGTGTCATGTTCTTCAAACCAAACGACGATATGTCATGTTTTTCAAATCAAAACCGAGGTATCATGTTTTTCAACGCTAATCCGAGGTATCATGATTTTACACCCAGCAAGCGTATTCTCTAAAATCTATGTTTTCTTCATCATAGTTTTCTACCAATTCTTCATCATAATCTTCAGGCAATTCTTCATCATAATCCTTTAGCGATTCTTCATCTTCCCTGATATTTTGGTTATCAAAATTTTCAATGTCAATTTCATCATAAATACTGTCTGAAATGATTAATATATAACTAAATTCAAGTTCTAGCTTTTTTAACTTTACATAACATTTGTAACCATTAAATGTACAGGATTGCCACAGGCCCAGGAAATTAGAGAATTTAGGGAAAGTAAAATTAGTCAGAGAAAATTTTGTAAATTTTAGCAAAAATACTGAAAAAATATTAGAATTTTTAGAATTTACAAAAATTTTTAAATCCATAAGAAAATTATGGTTTTTGTTATCCATCAACCATTGAAAAAATTAAAAACATTTAATTCTCCTTGAATTTCTTTTTGATTGACTTATAAACTATAAAATCACCGCGAATTTTGATACAAAACCTTAAATTTTGTTATTTCTGACAATAATTGAACTTTATAGAATATAAAATTTAATTTATTTTAAATAATTTAATACTTGAATAACTATCATAAAATAATTTGATGAATAATTTTGCTTAACAATTCCAAAATTAATTAAATTTTTTAAACTCTGCTTTGACAATTTTTAGAAATAATTGAATTTTAAAATAATTTTAATTGGATATTCTGAAGAAATTAGTTTTTGAAGAATTGTTAATTAAATAATAGTTGAATTTTTTGATATATTTTAAATTGAAAAATTTTTGAATTATTAAAATTTCTTAATATTTAATTATAAACAAGTAGATTTCATGATTATTTTAAATGAACTTTCTTTTTTTCTGTAAATAAATAAATTCCCAAAAAACTTTCTTACTAATAATTAAATTAATTGTTTTATAGAAGTATTTTTGTTAAACATTCTAGAAAAAAATTGTATTGAAATAATGAATAAAATTTTCGACATTTTGGATTCCCAAAACTGAACAAAACTCGATTCGAATCGAATTTTGCACTGCTCTAATTCAATAATTATTATTTTTCCATGTAAATTAAGAACTTTAAAAATTTTAAATTCAAACCTTTTTGAAATTCAACAATAATTTATAAGAATATTATTATAAAACATGAAGATTAGCGAGTGATAAAATCATTATTTTATATTATATAAGAATATTGCTAATGTAGCTTTTTCAAAATTATTTTTATCATCATCATTTCAATTCAATTATTATTTTCTGTATTTTTTAATTTAAATTCTTCTTTAAATCAATTATCTTTAATAATCTTTGAAAAAGTTCTTGGAGAATTTTTAAATCTATTTGTTTATAAATTAATTTTACGAAATTTCGATCATTCGAAAATTCTTCAATTTAATATAAGTATATTAGAAAATAAAAACTTCAAATATTTAAAAAAAAATTCATTAAATTTTTTCAAAAAAATTAATTCTACAGAATTGTTAGTTGAAAACTTAAAAAATTTAGATTTTTTAATATTTCAATTTTAAACCTTTTCAAAATTCAATTATTTCTAAAAATTCACGCTTTGATGTATTTAAAATTCGATTATTATATAAATTTTTAATTAGAATTTACTTTTTAAATCAATTTTTTTAGAAAATTCTACGAGAATTTAATTATTTAAATACAAAAATTTATTGAAATAATCTATTTATTTATTGAATAATTTCATGCTTCTTAAAATTGAATTCTTTCGACGAATTTTAATAAAATTTTTAAAAATCATTTTTTTTATGTAAATAAAATTATTCATTAACTAATTTATAAGTAACAGTTTAATAAATAGTTTTTTAATAATTAAGTTATTTAAAAAGACTTCAGAATTTTCTAATGAATTCTAAAAATTTAATTTTTTTCCAGTACTCTTAACAAAAATCCCAGATTTTTTACTAATTTTCCTGATCTGTGGCAATCCTGTCGGTTTGGTTATTTTTCATTTTTTTAGTTGATTTTTCAAAAACTTTACTTCACTTACTTACTACACTTACTTCACTTATAATAAATAAATTGTTTATTTACGTTTAGAAGAATAATTCAGATTTATTGATTCAGGTTCATCCGATGCTTCCGTAATGTTGTCAAATTCCGGATAAGAGTCTGTCAACAGATCATTTTTTCTTTTCTTCGCTTCTTCTTGCCTTAATTTACACAAAGATCGGTATCTCTTCGATCTTATTCTGTTCTGCTCTTTAATTTTTTCACTTTTTTCATCCATTTCTAGAAACTTTAGCATTAACACTAACACATTATGCACGCGTCAAGAGAAACTTTGTCTAAATGAATTGTAGGTTATCTTTTTCCTCAATATATTTTAAAACTGGGATCTACTTATGGCCTGATTCAAACATTTAATGGGGCCCTGGATAGGTATAGATAGATTTCCCTTTCAGAGAAAAAGGGCATTCTAGTCAGCGCCTGATTATTACCTATCTAGACATTACTAGTGTGGTTGGCCTTATTAATTCCTCATCAGCGCCTGATTATTACCTATCTAGACATTACTAGTGTGGTTGGCCTAACTAATTCCTCATCAGTGCCCTTCTTCAAGTAAGGTTAAGTCGGGCAATTTCCACACGGGATGTTACAGTGAAGGATTAATGTTATCTCGGTTTAATTTGAATCGGGGATTTTTTTATTTTTATTTTTGCAAAGAATTATTATTACAAATTTACATTTTTACAGATATTTATTTTAGTTAACTGTTATTTTGCAAATTTTATTTTTGCAAACTTGCATTCTTCGCAATTGACAGTTTTACAAATTGGTAGATACTTTTGCCAATTGTTTTTTTACGAAACTGCTTTGTTGTGAATCATTATTTCTGCTAATTGTTGTTTTGCAAATTTTAGTTTTGCGAATTTGCATTTCTCGAATTGATATTTTTATGAATTTGTTACTATTGCTATTTGTAAGTTTGTGAATTTTGTAATTTTATGAAAATCTGTAGTTCACAACAAAGCAATAAAACACTTTTAACCTTTTTTTTGAAATTTTTGTTATTCTTTTACATTATAACAAAATATTACAAAATTTAAAAAAAATTAATGACTCAAAAGAAGTTTACAGTAAACTTACGAAACTTACACTATTTACACAAAATTGTTCACTCTTTTAATAGAAAATATTTGCATGATTTCTTTTTAATGATTTGACTTTTTTTTATAAGATTATAAATGATGTAAATAATTGTTCAAATTTATTATCATTATTTAATATGTCTGTCCTTATAAGGGCAACTAGAAATTATACACTGTTTTTGGAGTCCTTTCATCGAACAAACTACGGATATCACTCTTCTGTAACAAGATTAAGTAGAGAGGCTAATTCGATGTCAAATATTGTTGACTTTTTTGATAGTAACTTCTTAAGATTCACGTCTTCATTGCGTAGGTTTATTTTCGACTTTTAAATTAAAACTACCTAGCGTTGATTACATACAGTTAATATTGTATAATATAAGTTGCGGTTGCAACTTTTAGATTGTAAGAGTACTATGTACGAAAGGGCTTGTCCCGTATACTTGTTAAATAAATAAATAAATAAATGATTGTTGTGGAAAATTCAGTCTTTCATTTAAAAAAAATGTATTAAAAACAAATAATAATTGTAACGTCTAGACTGAATTTTCCACGACAATCAAATTTTTCCCATTGTGGAGTGGACGCGCGTTTTTAATAAAAAAATTCGTTATGTACATTCCAAATTGAAAATACAAAAATTTTTTATTAGGGGCTTCAAGAAGAGACTACTGAGTATACCTCCTATATGAGTTTCATTGCAATTGGAGGAGTAAAACACATAAATAATTCAAATTGTTTATAAAATTTTTATTAAAAATATGGAATTTTCAAATTTACAATCATGCAAATATTTTCTTTTAAGAGAGTGAACAATTTTGTGTAATCAGTGTAAGTTTTATTAATTTATGGTAAACGGCTTTTGAGTTATTAATTTTTTTTAAATTTTGTAATATTTTGTTAATGCAAAAAAAATTGGACAAGTGCGAGTTGTACTCGCACTGCAATGGCGGGTTCCGCACACAAATATTAAAACAATACTTGTAACATTGATCGGTAATTGGTAGAATTAAAATAAACAATTATAAAAATATATTAAAATCATTTGATAAAAAAAAATAACTAAAAAAAGTTAAAGTATTGTATATCTAATATTGTAAACAATAATAAGCAGAGGAACTATGATAAATTTTGTTCCTCTGCTTATTATTGTTTACAATATTAGATATATACAATACTTTAATTTTTTTTAGTTATTTTTTTATCAAATGATTTTAATATATTGATTGGATAATATTTAACTCGGGGTTAACCCTGGGTGAGTGCCGAAAACAGCCCATGTGCGAATACAACTCGCACTTGTCCAATTTTTTTTTATTTTTAGTTAAGAAATTAAAGTCAGAAAACAACCTCTCATTTATTCTCTTAAAATTTCACTCTCTTCCTTAAAATATTTAATGCCACGTGTTTAAACTAAAAAAAAATAAAAAAAATTTTTTTTTGATTTTTTTTCAAAAAGTTTCTTAAATAAATTTTTTGTCATCAGACTGTAATAATACACTAGAATACCAATTTTCAGCTCATTAGGTCAAATAATGTAAAAGTTAGGGAAAAAAAATTTTTTTAAAAAATTTTTTAGTTTTTCCTTGACAACGCTATGGCCATCATTACATATCAAGTTCTCTATATTTTTCCTAAAATATTCGAGTAAAAATACACCAGCATGCAAAATTTCAGCTCTCCATGTCGAATAGTTTAGAAGTTAAGGGGGGGGGGAATGGTCACTTTTTATGCATTTTTGGCCAAAAATCTTGTTATTTCTTTGACAACACTATGACCATCATCTCCAAACACATTCTCTATATTTTTCCTGTAATCTACGTGTGAAAATACATATCTGTACCAAATTTGAGCTTTTAGGTCAAATAGTTTAGCCGCTGGGGGGGGACACGATTTGGCTACGGACAACAGAGTCTCACCAATAGGGTTCCGCCGATACACCGTAGGTGTACGGAACCCTAAAAATAACAAAAATTTCAAATTTCAAAAAACGGTTAAGAGTGGTTTATTGCTTTGTTGTGAACTACAGATTTTCATAAAAGTTTTAACATTTTAGAAAATCAATGGAATTTATTAATGTTGCAAATTTGTTTTAAAAAAAATATTAATAAAATAATTATTTATTTTATGGGATTTTATATTTTCTAGTTTTTATTTTGTTTCTCTTCAAATCGCAACAACCAATCAAGAATTTGTCCTTGATTGTTTAAAATGCGAGATTCGTTTTTCCCCGTTTAATTTACGAATAAAGAAAATTTTTATTTTAGAAAAGAGTATTTATAAAGCGGATGTAGGATGGGATATTTTGATTAATAAGCATTTATTTCCCATTTAAATTTAAAATTTATTTTCCCTTTTCTTATTTTGTTTATAAAATTTAGTCGTAAAAGTACAATAGTTATATTTTTGCTTACCCCTAACTTATCTCTACCACCTCCAATTCCTTAGAGATGGGCCTAATGTTGTTGTTTAATGTTGTTGATTAATGTTGTTCACCTCGATTGCTGTTTGTTTTCTTTTAATAATTCTCCGCTTGAAATGTCGATTATTAACTAAACACACACAATTCTGACGCTCGTGAATTTAACTTTAACTAACTCGTGTTAATTCTACGTTTGTGGCTTCGTTATCACCACTATCGATTAACAGAGTTATTTAACAACTTTCCTTAATTAGTATATTTTACTAATTAAGGGACAGTTAAATAACGCGTCTTTTTTACTTGAATGACCGAAAAATACTGTGTCGAATGAATTGCCATGTCAATCCTCGCACCCAAAACTATACTGCACTTGGTGGGAAATTTTGCAAGCACGACATTCTTCAGGGATCATTGTCCCTGTGTTGAAATAAATTTATAATTTCTTTATTTCTGAGGAATATCTTTCTAGATCACTATTGCTGACGTTGCTTGAGTATTGAGCAAGTCGCTCGCATATTAATCCATGATTTCCAAAGACGAACAAAATTACTTATAATAATTATTGCTCCATTATTTGGCAATCATTATTAATCTTTTTTTATAGTTCAGTGATCTTAGGGTTGATAACCTTGTGTTAATAAGTTATTGAACTTATTAGTTTTAAATAGGAATGTTAAGTCGTGGCATATTTGCTAGTACAACAATTGACATTTAAATTCATTCAGAGAATACTAAATTTTGCAATTAATTAATAATTAATTTTAATTTAATTTATTTTAATTTAATTTTGCAATTAATTAATTTTGCATATTTCTTCATAGGGATTTTATAAAATTTTATTTTTTTAATTAACGAACTATGAATTCGTTACAATTAACACGGTTGAGTCATTTTGCGAATTTTAATTGTTACGAATTTTTTTTTTTTTTATTTCGCTTAATGTTATTTTTTGCAAATTTTTGCAAAAAATTACAACGCTGTCAAATGACATTTGAGTAGAAACTTATTAAATATTTAATTAATATTTTTAACATATTAGCATATATTGCAAATCTATATAAATATTTTTAATTCTGCTTGTATTTTTATAGGTACTTACAAAAATTATAATATTTTACATAAACTTACGTTTTTCAAAGTTGCAGTTTATATAGACAGGTCGAAAAATATTTCTCACGTCGATTCGATAGCCGTGGTCGTTAAGCGTTTAGATAGATAGGTCATAGGTGCGGGGTTCGATTCCCATCGGGTACAAGTTTTAATTTAATTCTTCCAGTTTAATGAAAATGTTTGTTTGTTTGGAGTGTGCTAAGAATACGAAGTTATTAATGGTCATAAGAATCTTTTATAATTATATTTATTATTATTATTATTATTATTATTATTTATTATTATTATTTATTTATTATTTATTTATTATATTTTTTTTCAAAACTATCTGTTCAATTGTAACCACCTTGGATTTCCAATTATGAATCGATATCCAAGTTGAAATAAGTTCATATTGTACAATGTAACCTACTTGGAATTTCCGGTTGACTGTAATGTTCAAACTGAAACCAGTTCATTTTGAACTTGACATTCCGAATTCAAACCAGCTGAAAATACTTATCTACTGGTTTGAAATTGGAACTTACGTGACAATAACCAACTCAAAGCAAGTAGACTCCTGATTAGGGTGTCCCAAAAAAATAAAAAGTTTTTTTTTATTGGGTCTCATCCCCTAAAAATCTTTCAATTTGTGTAAAAATAAGAACACAATAT
Source organism: Leptopilina heterotoma (assembly GCF_015476425.1). Lineage (NCBI taxonomy): Eukaryota > Metazoa > Arthropoda > Insecta > Hymenoptera > Figitidae > Leptopilina > Leptopilina heterotoma. The sequence continues at coordinate 540,379 of NW_025111098.1, read as the reverse complement.
TTGGAAATAAAAAATTTTAATATTAACTCTCTGCTGATGCTAACGACCGTTATAGTCAAAAATCGTCATTCTGGACGCCTGGTGGGGACTATGGGAGTTACGTGCTTTGGCGATAGAGTGGGGATAAGTTAGCATCAGCAGAGGGTTAACCCGTGGTTCAGAGCCTTTGGACCATAAAAACGCTAAAAATTTACTGTTTTTTCATTTTTAACATAAATATAAATGTCAAAATATAATGATTAGGGTGTCATTGTAAAGATAATTAAATTACCTTTCGATCCATATGTCATAGTATAAGATTCAATGAAAATTAAGAGTGTTACAGTTGATTAAAGATCAAATTTCATGAAAATTTTGATGATTTAGACACTTAAGTAACTAGTATTTTTTTCACATTAAACAGTAAAAAATATTTAGATTTTAATTTTTTTATTGAGAGTCTGTACATTTAGTGGTTATATCTAAATTTATTGTTTCAATTTTTGCTTCAAATGTTGAAGGAATGATAAGAACGAAAAAAATAGTTTCGTTCACTAAATCTAGTGTATAATTGTCATTTTCAATCAAATCGAGGTCCACAAGGGCTAAAAATTTTCGAAATGTTACAGACTCTCAATAATAAAATTGAAACCTAAATATTTTTTACTGTTTAATGTAAAAAAAGTACAAGTTACTTAAGTGTCTAAAAAATAAAAATGATCAAAATTTTCATGAAATTTGATACTTAATCGACTGTAACACTCTTAATTTTCATTGAATCTTATACTATGATATATGGATCAAAAGGTAATTTAATTATCTTTACAATGACACCCTATTCATTATATTTTGACATTTATATTTATGTTAAGAATAAATAAACACTACATTTTTAGCGTTTTTATGGTTCAAAGGCTCTGAACCACGGGTTAATATTAAAATTTTTTATTTCCAAATATTGTGTTCTTATTTTTACACAATTTGAAAGAATTTTAGGGGATGAGACCCAATAAAAAAAAACTTTTTATTTTTTTGGGACACCCTACTCCTGATTCTACCCGGTTCTACTGGTTCTTTAATATAGGGTATTGAAAATATGGTTAAAATATAAAATGCTCTTATATTGAAAGAAATTTTCAAGTGTTAAATGTTTAAGTCAAGTTTTAAAACCTAACCTCACTTTCTAGTGGAATCTTAAGTGGCAGTGAGTCAATTCAGAGGAATAGAAATTTCTACTGATTTGCTGTACTTTCTCATTCTTTTGAATGCGCGTTTCATATTTTTGTGAATTCAATTCAGAATAATAGACTTTTCTGATTTTTTGGTCGTTTCCGTGGAATAGAGCTCCGAGGTAATTCGCCTATTAAGAAAAATACAACTTTTGAATTCTTTTTAATTCTTTGTTTTTTTTTATTGTTTATACTTCTGCCCTATTGGCCTTACGCGCTTCGACAAGAGTCTCCGAGAAATACTTTTTTGGATTAAGCATAACCATTCTACTTTGAAATTTTCTATATATTAACCTAATTTGCGTCTACAGCCGACTTTATTAGGAGTACTCGCATTCCGCCTGGACCACCCGTCAATGGGTTTTCTCGCCAGAGAAGAGTGTAACGATGTGAATCGTTACTTATAATAATTTTAGAGACCGAGACTTTCCTCGTTCGTTTGCTATAGTGAGTGAGAGTGGTTTCTCTCTCGTGGTCGTTCTGTCTGTCGCAGTTTTTCTGTTTTTGCTATAGTGTCGTTGCGAGCCGGGTGTTCGTTTTGCTTAGAGACTAGTTGAATCTAACGTTGCGCATGTTCGATGTGACGTAGTACATCAAACGACGAGTAGCGACCCTTTTTCCCCCTTTCTTACAGGTGTTTCATTGATGGAAGGGAGTTGATTTATGGAAATTCGGCGAGGATTGGACGAAGAGGATTTTGCGAGATTGAATGCAGGCTTCTGAGAAGTTCGTGGTTCCAGTTCATAAATTAAGAAATCATTATTCGCAAGCAAGTGTTACGAGCTGGTCGAGTTTTTCCAAATTGAGCATTTCTTAAGAATTTATATTAATTTTCATTTAATTTTGATTTATAAATTTTGATTGTATTTTTCTTAATTTAATTTTCTAAAATAAAGTTATAATAGTTTAGTGAATTTTTAAGCGTTTTATTGAGTCTTTCTGAACTTTATTTCTTGGAGTCGCCGGAAAGCCGTTGCAGAAAGGACGCCGTTGGTTGTTGGCGAGAGTTTTCATCGCAGGTTTGATTGTATTTTTGACTGGAGATCGATGCATCGTCGATCGTGTTCTCAGCAGTTCCTCCCTTTGTTTTATTTTAATTTGTCTTTCGTTTTTGTTAGCGTTGTTTTGTTGAGACCTTTTTTGTGTGTTTATTTTAGAGTTTAGTCGCGACTTAGAGTTGGTTAAATATCGAATTTCGGGACTACGATGCAATAGCTATCTTCTTTAATTTATTATTTAATTTTCTATTTAAAAGTCCCGTTATAAATTGGCATCCCTGGTGGGGAACACAAGCTGAGATCTCCAGAAAATTTTAAAGTGTTGTGACGTCAGTATTGTGACCAGAGGAAAATTTTGTGTTGTCTTTGTGTAAGAATAATTTGAGGAAATTTCTTGTTGAAATGCCCAATTTGTGACCAATGAAATGCCCAAGTTGACCGAATTAGAGAACCACTCCCCAAAGTACCGCTGAAAGAATTGCGAGGTAAATTTTCGCCGCGTGCATAGTGGTATTTCTCGTTGCATACAAGTGCACTGCCGAGAAAATATTCGTGTTTTTTTTTTACGAGTAGTGGAAGGTGTTGAGTATTCGGCACGGAATTTGTCAAGCAACGGTTAATTGATTTCGCGTGGGATGCGTTGATTTTGGCGGGTGGCGAATTTGGCGGGAGTACAGCGTGGGGTGTGACGTCGGCAGAGAGTAGCAGGCTGACGGTTGAAGCCGGCGTTGTGTAAATAATCACAAGCCGGCGTGTCATTGACAGTTGAATGCGGTATTGTCTTGGTAGGAATTTTTGTATCTCACATTTAATATTTTCGTGACGAAAATTTTATACATCGAACGAGTATTTATGTCAGCAGAGATAATTCCGTGTAGAAGGACGTAGAGACCGAGAAAGCATTCAAAATAAGAGACCGGCACGGGCAACGAGCGAATAATATAGTTCGTGTGGTTTTGTTTTGTGTAAAAGAAAGAGAATGAGAAAGAGTTTTTTTTCTCGTATAAGTGTTAGAGACGCATTTTATGTTGGGGGAGTTTTTAGACTTGTCCAAAAAGGTTAGAGACCTTTCTGCTTTCGCTATGGAATTCTATCGTGGGCGTATGTTGGAATTATTGGGTCACGACTCGATTCTGCCCATTTGGAGACAAATCGAGTCTATGACTCGCGAGGAAGTAGTGACAGAACTAGCGCAGCAAAATGTCAGTATCTCAGGGACCTTCCAAGTAATTAAAGAGCGTTTGCTTCGTTTACGCGTGAGAATTTTATTTGGAGAACAGGTGTCTGTTCCGTGGAATCCGGCCTATGATTTGGGGGATTCGCAACAAATTTTTACTATAGAAGCGTTCAGCGAAGTAGAGACGGTAGAGACCAATGAAAACGCGAGTAGAGAGGGTAGTTTGGACGAGATTCGTGACAATGTAGAGGGTAATACCACGGTGATAGAGATGCCTGGGGGGGAGCAGTCACAGTTTGAATCCGAGGGGGAAAATTTTGCTGGCGGTGGTTTGGACCAAGCGGCAATGGTTACAGGCTCGGTATCGGCCACGGCAGCATCGTTAACGACGACGGCTGGTAGTGGCATAATGACTGCAACGACTAGCACGACTTGGTCGTGCGCGTCCCAGGGTATTTCGTCTTCACAGGTTGCGCCTGGTTCGTGGGGGTTTAACGTGGGTGCGAATAGTTTACCGTTCTCATCGGCCCAACTAACTACAGACGGTCCTACAAAAGAGCCCGGTATTGCCCCTGTGTTGGTGTCGAGCGGAACTATCCCGAAGACAATAAGCAGTCGGAATCAGGAACGATATAACAGTTCGGCCGTGCGGGGACAGCGCCGAGTGGGGTTTGTTAATCTCCCAGGCGAAGTAAAAACGCCCGTTCGTCAGTTTAATGATAGCGACCGACAATCACAGTCGCGTGGGGATCCTGGGGGAAGCCATTTTTCGAGCAATTTTGCTCAGAGGTTGGCTAGTGGGGCGCAACCAGGGCCCCGGGTGAGACCAGGGACAGAAGTGAGTTCGGGCATCACGGCCGGAGCACAAATGGAGTTCCGCTCCCGCGACTCGTGCTCCAGTGTAGAGAGCGAGACCAATTCTGTCCTATCTAGCCCCCGGTTAGGTAATAATTTTGGACTGGCTTTTAGACTGGTGAAGTTATTAAAAGATTGGGACCTCCGTTTTTCGGCCGCGGAGAAGGAGGATCCGGAAGAATTTTTAGACCGTTTAGACGATTGTAGGCAATCGAATGGTATTAGTGACCGAGATTTGTTGCAAGTAATACCCAGTGTATTGCGACGTGCGGCAAGTCAATGGTTTAGGATCGTTAAATCTGAATTAAACACTTGGGACCAGTTTAAAAAATTGTTCAAAAGGGAATTCCTAGAGACGTTAGATGACGAAGACGTGTATGACGAGTTGAAGGCCCGTACGCAGGCGAAAGGCGAGAAGATCAATGAATATTTATTAAATTTACGGTCCATTGCCCAACACTTTCGTAAACCGATGACCGATTTCGAAATGTTACGAATTGTGTATCGCGGCTTAACCCCGGATTATAGGCATTATGTATCATCGTTCGGCGTAAATAGTGTCTCAGAGTTGGAGAAAATATTGCGAAATTTTGAGAGAATAAAAGAGCTGGATAGGCGTTACGTGCCACCCCCTTCTAGAGACAGAATGATGTTTCCCATGGCAGCGCCGAGGCCTCCCAACCGATCGTCGAAGTTGGATGCGTTGTTGGAAAGTTCGGACTCAGGTAGTGGAGGGGAATCTCCAGAGAAACCTAGTCGAAGTTTAGAGACGCGTAACAAGAGCAAAAAGCGGCCTAAAAAGAAGATGGTGCATGAGAGCCAATTGAGCGCCATCTCGGCGCCAGCCGGGTTGCCACAGTTGGGAGTTAATCAGCAGAGACCGGTGGCAGTAAGCGCGCCACCACTGGGATCCCAGATACCCCCTGCGGTGTTGGTTCCGGTACCACAAATGGTCCAACCTGCCCCGCAGCAGGGCATTAGGGTAAATAGTGCCAATAATTTGACCAATTCGCGTCAACCTGGCGACCCCCGCGTGTTTATGGGGATGTGCAATTTGTGCAAAGCGGAAGGGCATAAGGCGTCTATGTGTCCGTCTCGTGTATGCTTCCACTGTCGAGGACAGGGACATTTTGCGCAACAGTGCCCTGCGAAATTGAGTAAAAATCCTGTCGCGTGTCAGGTGTGTGGTAGCAGTGGAGTGGTGTTTGCAAATTGTGACAATTGTGCGAATATCCGTGTTATGTTGGGAAACGCGCAAGGGGGGGAGATAAGCAGTCTTCCCCCCCGGTTTCCCAATTCCAAGCAGTAGAGCCAGGTGATAATGAGATATTCCTTCGTGTGCAACGTATGGTGTACTCGTCACCTGGTGAGAGTGTAGAGACCCCTCGTGCGACGAGTGAGCCGGTGGGGGTAGAGGTACGTGTACCGGAGGCGAGCGGGCAGATAGTATGTGTGCCTGTAGCACCGCATAGTGTAGCGATGTCGGAAAGGCACACAGAACGCATTGAGACAGTGGATAGAGGGGGAAGGCTAGAGAGCTTAGAGACCCCTCGCGTGACAGGTGAGTCGGTGGGCGTAGAGTTGCGTATGCCTGAGGCGGGCGGGGAGGTAGAGTGTTCCCTCGTAGCACCGCATAGTATAGACACCGCCGAGAGGCACACCGATGTTAGTGAAGGAATGAGAAGCAATAGAGGGGAAGTTTTCGAGAGTTTCGAAACTCCTCACGCAATCGTTGAGAAGGCAAGAGTCGAGGTACAGAGTGCTGAGGCGAGCGGGGATAATAGGGTACCCGTTGTTCAGCCTTGTACAAGACCAGGGGAAGAAGAGAGGGAGACGAGCGGGGAAGGCGGCGCACAAGGCATTACTGCTTCGGTGCGCGTTGGTTCGCCGCCTAATGAGAGAAGTAATGCGGGCTATGAGAGAGACTCGAGCGTGCAATTTTCCACGGCCGATGCAGGCGCGACGGAAGTCGAGTTTAGGGAGGGGGGGAATGCACAAGGTGCATTTAGTACAGCAATCGAAGGCGAAATTGTAGATGGTTCGTCGGAAGAAAATAGATTCTTCATTAAACTTTTTATTGCTGACCGCCCTTACCTTGCCCTTTTTGACCCGGATGCGACTATTTCTGCAGTAGGGCCGCATCTAGCGAGACAATTTCGTGACAAATTAGAGACCACGGATTCCATAATTTCGAGTGCGATAGGGGGCGAAACCAGAGCGTTGGGTAAACTGAGGCTATGGTTTACCATTGATGGCGTTTCTCAGTCGTTCGAATTACGAGCGATTAAATCCTTAAAGCAAGATCTGATTCTTGGCATGGATTTTTGTAGAAACATGGACGTGGATGTGCAATTGGGAAAAGGGTTATGGCGCATTAGTGGCCAGGCTTGGCACGAGTTTGCCAATGGACCAGGTAGATGTGTCGAAGGTCAGGTTTTTGCCGAATGTGCGGGTATTTGCGAATTAAATGCGGCACAGAGGCAAGAAATTCAACAGCTCGTCGATGAGTTAGTTTTACCCCAGGGCCAAGAGCATGGCATGACCACCTTAACCGAGCACACTATTGTAGTGACAGATTCGGCCCCTATCAAGCACCGACCACGCAGAATGTCCCCCATGATGCTTCAGTGGCTCATAGAAGAAATTAAGAAGCTTCTTGAGCAGGGCATTATCGAAAGGGCTTCGAGCGATTGGAGTTCCGCACCGGTCATAGTTAAAAAAGGGGTTGGGTCCTTGAGATTGTGTTTTGATTTTAGAGACCTAAATGTCGTGACCGTAAAAGATGCGTACCCTATACCCAGTATTGATAGTATACTGGATAAGTTAAGAAAGGCACGTTATATTTCCAAAATCGATTTAAAAATGGCGTACCACCAGGTACCCATGGCAGAATCGAGCAAACATTTCACGGCCTTTTCAGTTCCTGGGTTGGGTCTTTTTAGTTTAAACGCATGCCATTCGGTTTGACAAATGCCCCTATGACTTTCCAGAGATTAATAGACGCCCTCTTTGGGCCGGAATTCGAACCAGTAGTTTTTGGGTATCTGGATGATATAATAATAGTCAATGACGACTATGAGGAGCATGTGCGTTGGCTAAGAACAGTTTTGCTTAGGCTGGCGTTGGCAGGGCTGGTAGTGAATCCATCCAAATGCGAATTTGGATGCTCGAGAGTGACGTATTTAGGATACGTCCTTGATAGCGACGGTTTGCGACCTGATCCGGAAAAGATTGCCCCAGTACTAGAGTACCCCGCGCCCCAGAATATTAAGCAGTTGAGAAGATTTCTAGGGATGGTAGGGTGGTATTCTAGATTTATTGCTGGCGATAGTGAGTTGAAAATTCCCCTATTGCGCTTGCTTCATAAAGGAAGAAGCTGGGAGTGGGGGGAAGAGCAACAAAATTCGTTTTGTGAGTTAAAAAGGAAGTTGAGTTCCGCGCCAGTTTTGGCCCGTCCTGACTTTTCGAGACCGTTCACTATTCAATGTGACGCTAGCGACCTTGCCCTTGGGGCGGTTCTTACTCAGGAGTCTGAGGATGGTGAGCACCCCATTGTGTATAGTAGTAAGACCTTGTCGCCAGCTGAAAAGAATTATAGTGTGACAGAAAAAGAGTGCCTGGCGTTGATTTGGGCAATTAGGAAGTTTCGCCCGTATGTCGAGGGTTATAAATTTACGGTTATCACTGACCATAGTGCTTTAAAGTGGTTAAGAAACTTAAAAGAACCCTCTGGACGTTTAGCGCGGTGGGCACTCGAGTTACAGCAGTGGAATTTCGATATAGTGCATAGGCGCGGTGTACAGCACATGGTGCCTGATGCATTGTCGAGAATGCTTGAGGGGAGTAGTGACGTGTCGTCTTTTGAGACCATTAGTGACCCCTGGTACATTAAAAGACGGGAAATGGTTGAAAAGTTTCCTCAGCGGTTCTTGGGTTGGCAATTAATTGAGGGTCGTTTGTATAGACAACGAGAAGATCCTTTATTGAGCGCGTTTAGTGACTCTAACGAAAGTTGGAAACTTGTAGTTCCTTTCGAGTACCGAGAGCGTATAATGAAAGACGCACACGATGGGTTGTCGGTTGGACATTTGGGCGTGGATAAAACTTATCACCGCGTAGCGACCGAATATTATTGGCCGGGAATGTGGTTTGACGTACAACAGTATGTTAAGGCGTGTGAGGAGTGCCAGAAATTTAAGGCGTCTCATGAAGGGCCAATGGGATTAATGGGACATAGAATTGTCGAAACTCCGTGGACAGTGGTAGCGGTCGACTGTATGGAATTTCCCCCGAGTAAAAGTCAATGTAAGCACCTCGTTGTGTTCCAAGATCTTTTTACTAGATGGGTGGAAGTCAAACCATTGCGTTCGGCGGACGGGAAATCAATTTCGAGAGCATTTGAGGAGTTAGTTGTTTTTCGTTGGGGAACGCCTCGGTTTTTACTGTCTGATAATGGGAAGGAGTTCGATAATAAAGTGTTAAAGTCTGCCCTTGAAGAGTATGGTGTCCAACATCTGACCACCCCTCCTTACCACCCCCAAGCGAACCCAGTAGAGCGTAGTAATAGGACCCTTAAGACTATGATAGCGACCTTCGTTGGCCAGGACCACCGAGATTGGGACAAGCATGTTCACGAATTTCGAAATGCGGTGAACACGGCTGTCCAGGCTACAACTAGGGTGTCCCCAGCTTTCCTCAATTTCGGTCGACAACCCTTACCTGTTAGGAGTTTGAGACGAGAGTTGGAAACGGTACCCCAGGTGGACCTCATTACCCCGGAAATTTGGGTTGAGCGTATGAATCGTTTGGATGCATTAAGAGACTTGGTGGCGCGTTTCATTGATAAGGAAAAAGAAAAGCAGACCATGTATTATAATCGGAATAAGAGAGTAGCGACCTTTGGTGTTGGTGATTATGTGTGGTGGCGGTCCCATAAATTGTCAAATGCGGCGAAAAAATTTTCTGCTAAGTTGGCCCCTAAATACGAGGGACCTTTTGAAATTATTCGTCAGTTGTCCGACAATGTTTATGAGCTTAAGACTGACAATAGTCGCCGTATTACCAAGGTGCATGTTTCCGACTTGAAGCGTTTTGTACCTCCTCGTGGTCAAAGTTAAGTGTGGTGTCATGGATTTAATCAGGGTGGTTTAATTTTCCAGTTTTCATGCCAAAGGTGAATGAGGCCGGTGGCTCCACTTCCAAGCCTCGGGTTCGCAGTGTTGTGGTGTTGAAGCGGCACGAAAAGATGAGGCGTACAAGTGTTGGTCGGGGCCGGTGGCTCCGGGAGAGGGTGGAAGTGCTGCTTGTTCCGGGTCCCGTCCTGCCTGTAATTGAGGAGCCAGCGAGCCTCCAGCATTTCGACGCGTTGTTCGACGAAATGTTGAGTCGGGGAAATGTGGTGGAAGGGGGAAGGAGTCCTGTTATGCCGGAGGTGGGACCGACTGCGGAGCGCGAGGAGGCGGTGGGAGCAGCGGACCCTGAGTCGGAGTCTTTAGTGTTGCCCCTGGAGTCGGTTCCGCCCTTACTGGAGAATGAGTGGGAGGACTGGTCGGGCCGACCGGTGCCGGAGGGCGAGGAAAATTTACAAATTCCTCCCGAGGACCCGGTTGAGTTCGAGAGTTGGTTGGCGGTGATGGAATTAGAGCAGACCTTACAGGAAAGTGAGGCGGCTGAGGCTCGGGTTTTTGTTCCGGTGGAGAGACCAGTGGTGGAGAGACGTAGGCCCCAGAGCGATTGGGATTACGTCAGCAGCCAGCGGATGGACGACCTCATCCCTGCGGCTTCCACAAACTCGGGTTTGCCCCGACATGCTCCCCCACCTGTTACAGACCCGACGTCGTTTGCTGTTGACCAGGAGTCAGTTCAGGTGTCGTCGCCGGGCTCTGTGTTGGATCGTATGTCTCCTTCCCAGGAGTTTTTCCCTATCTCGTCCTCTTCTAGTGGAGCAGGTTCCCCTCTTGACCCGCCTCCTTTAATGTCTTTGAGACCGTCCCCTGTTCGACCCCCACCCCCGTCGCCGACATTGATGACAGGCCGTTTATTTTCGGATTTGGTTTCCATTCCCACGGATCCTTCTTTGGACCCTCCTCCAGGTGTTTGCCACAATTGTTGGCAGCGAGGGCATCGCTTCCGTAATTGCACCAGGCCTTTGGGTACTTTCTGTAATAATTGTGGCCGTAGGGAGGTGCGAATGTCGAATTGCCCTCGTTGTCGAGATGCTTATTGGAGGCAGCGTCGTGGTAGTGACCGGCGTGAGTCACCCCCCTCTAGTGATCGTGTCCCGTGTGCATTTGGAATCCCTTCTGCCCGGGGCCGTCTTGTTGCACCTTTGGGGGATCGTCTTGGCCCTCAGCCTAGTACTAGCCGCGGTTCGGTGGAAACGAGGCCTCTCATAGAGCAGATTATGAGTCTCGAGAGGTTTGTCCGAGATCTTCCACCTGAGATGGCGCGGGAAATCAAGATCAAATTTTGGGAGAGCCAGCAGTGATGTGCTGTAATTTGCCTTTGAAGGAAATGAAATAAACGAGTCAATTAGAGTTTTTTTTTTGTGTTTTATTTTGTGTTCTTTTCCTAATCTGGTAAAGGAGAGTCAGTTTTCAGAGGAAACTCAGTCGAGCGGAGATCTTTTTCCTTTGAAGTAGTGACCGAGAGATTATTTTTCATGCTGTGTGAATTTTTGAATTTTCTTTTCTTTTCGGCAAAATTATTGGTAATAACTTTGGCCTAGGGAAGGGGATTGTAACGATGTGAATCGTTACTTATAATAATTTTAGAGACCGAGACTTTCCTCGTTCGTTTGCTATAGTGAGTGAGAGTGGTTTCTCTCTCGTGGTCGTTCTGTCTGTCGCAGTTTTTCTGTTTTTGCTATAGTGTCGTTGCGAGCCGGGTGTTCGTTTTGCTTAGAGACTAGTTGAATCTAACGTTGCGCATGTTCGATGTGACGTAGTACATCAAACGACGAGTAGCGACCCTTTTTCCCCCTTTCTTACAGGTGTTTCATTGATGGAAGGGAGTTGATTTATGGAAATTCGGCGAGGATTGGACGAAGAGGATTTTGCGAGATTGAATGCAGGCTTCTGAGAAGTTCGTGGTTCCAGTTCATAAATTAAGAAATCATTATTCGCAAGCAAGTGTTACGAGCTGGTCGAGTTTTTCCAAATTGAGCATTTCTTAAGAATTTATATTAATTTTCATTTAATTTTGATTTATAAATTTTGATTGTATTTTTCTTAATTTAATTTTCTAAAATAAAGTTATAATAGTTTAGTGAATTTTTAAGCGTTTTATTGAGTCTTTCTGAACTTTATTTCTTGGAGTCGCCGGAAAGCCGTTGCAGAAAGGACGCCGTTGGTTGTTGGCGAGAGTTTTCATCGCAGGTTTGATTGTATTTTTGACTGGAGATCGATGCATCGTCGATCGTGTTCTCAGCAGTTCCTCCCTTTGTTTTATTTTAATTTGTCTTTCGTTTTTGTTAGCGTTGTTTTGTTGAGACCTTTTTTGTGTGTTTATTTTAGAGTTTAGTCGCGACTTAGAGTTGGTTAAATATCGAATTTCGGGACTACGATGCAATAGCTATCTTCTTTAATTTATTATTTAATTTTCTATTTAAAAGTCCCGTTATAAGAGGAAAGCTGTAGAAAACCTCTCTGAGTACAACCGGTTTATCGACAGTCGAGTTCTAATGGTGTGTACCGGACAATAATTGACAGTGCACATCATTCTACCTCGACGTCAAACCTCCCGCTCAGATTATCTCACGTGCCGGAAAAATGCAAGCAAAGTGGGCACGAACCAAGGGTACTTATACCCTTGGTCCTTAAACGACCGCCAATGCGAGGCATCTATCCGACTGAGCCAATCTGTTGGTTGAATTCTTCGTTTCTTACCGGGTTAATGACGGTTAGGCCATAAACACCATACCTATAGCGACCCTTTTGCAGGTAATTTTTCCCAGTACAATTTTAGTGCTTAAACGCAGCAAATTTTTACTGAAATAGCACTGAGCTCTCAGTCTAATTCCCCAGTACAATTTCAGTCTATTCTTCCGGCAGGGTGAACAAAGAGAATTTTTTAAATATCTTTAATATTTATTGTAAAAGAAGCATCTAAAGTATATGAGGTCGAAACACTGTCACTTTTTCATCTATTACAAAATAATAAAGAAAGCACGTAATTTACTATGAAAACGTTAAGAATTTATTAACCCAGTAAAAAAAAGTATTGAGTGGAGCCGTTAGAAATTGGCAGTAGCTCTGAGCCAATATAGTAGGGCTGCCACCTTGGCCGGTCAAGCTGGGCGCTTGACAATCGGAACCGGTGAGGGATGTTACCGAAGTATTATCCTGCAGGTACTCCTGTTTTTGACGGTCACTCATCATGTTCGTTTCTTTCTGTTTGGTTGTCCTTTAGTGAAAAGCCCCGCCACCACGGTAAGGTCTACCGAACATATCACAGAACATCAACGACATCGATGATGTTCGGTAGTGGACAACCATCGGCGGGGTCAACATGTAAACTTGATTTGAATTCAAATGGCATTAAGTTTTTTTGTATCTGGTCTGGCAGTGGACCCACTTTTCCCAGACCATCAAAGAAATTAATGATGTTCGGCAGTGGATCCACTTCTCCCAGCACATCAAAGACATCGATGATGTTCGGTAGTGGACAACCATCGGCAGGGTCAACATGTAAACTTGATTTGAATTCAAATGGCCATAAGTTTTCTTGTATACAAGATATCAACTTCCGGTTGGTGAATTGTCCTCATTTTTTTTATTTCAGAAATTTTTTTCATTCTACCTGCAAAAATTAGTGCCAAAGAATTCTTTGAGTAAAAACGAACATGAAGAAATTGCAAGTGGTACATCAACATCATCATTTAAAAAGACAAATAAAAAGCGAAAAGCAATTGACAATGACAACACTGATTACAATAGAAATATTAAAATGAAAAAAAAATATTATTTTCGATAGTACTGACGATGATGACGACGACCACAAAAATGATATTAAAAATAATAAAAATAAAATTAAGGACAATGACAACGACGATAAAGACAACGATATTCAAAATAATGATGACAGCAGTAGTGATGATAGTTCATTTTTTTCAATTATTGATGACAGTGACAGTACGGATGACGAAGAGTTCTATATTCAATGTTAAAAAAATTTTATGATAAGTGAATGTGTTGTGTTCATGTTTAAAAAATCTTTTTCATCTTGTTCTTCTTGTATATTGTTGTTGTTGTAAAATTTTTTTTTTTGTTATTTAATTGAAAAAAGTTAGTTTTGTTTGTAAATTTTTTTTTTTTATTTTTTTTCCATTTTTGTATATTTAATTTTGTTATTAATTTCATTTTCTTTTTTTGTTTGAAATTTGTTCAAATTTTTCGTTAAAATTCATTATTATTTAAATATTAAAAAATAATGAATTAATTTTTGTTTTAATTAATTAAGTAAAAATTTTTCTGTTAATATTCTCTCAGCAAAAATGAGAATTTAAAAAAAGACTTACGTTAAAAAAAATATTGTCTAATGATTGTGTTTATTATATGTTTGTATGTATTATTTATTATTATGTTTATTTTTGAAAACAAAAATGTCTTTATCTACGTCAAACTTTTGAATAATTTATTATACATTAATCAATTAAAATTTATGTATTATAATTTTTTGGAGAAAAAATGTTAAAATTTGTGTGTGTTTTTTGGAAATGAAGAAAAATTGAATAATTTATATTATTATTATTATTATTATTATTGAATATTGTTAAAACTTGTAATAATAATTCTTCTTTTAAATTAAATTTTGTTTTTTTTCCAAATAAAAATTTGTATATTGTGAAATAAATAAAAGAAATTTTTTTTTTAATTTAAAAAAAACATGGCTTTTATTTAATTATAATTATTTTTTTATGATTTTTCTTTTTTTCATATTTTTTGAAAATTAATTTATATATATATATATATATATATGTATGTACACACACACACACAAAATACAATAAATACATGTAAAAATTTTTACATAAAAAAATTAATATACAAACAAAAAATTATTTAATATTTAATTATATTGTTTTTTTTTAAAAACCACAACTCACACTCCACTACACGTCATTGTTTTCGTCATCACTACTTTCTCTCTTTTTCTCTAATCACTATCGTCGTCGTTGTCACTACTACTACTACTACTATTTGAAGAGTATAGTAATAGTCTTCGACGTCCAGGGCATATTTTTTAAAATTTTTTTTCACTTTTTTCATGATGACGAGGACGTAAGGGACCAGCAATTGTTGGTAATATATTTTCGAGTAAAACTATTGGTTGCATAGCAAATTGAGATGTTGTTGTTGTTACTAATCGAATTGTATTGTCAGGTACTGCTGCTGTTGTTGTTGTTATTGTAAATGCTGCTGTTGGTGGTGGTGGTTCAACAAGTATTGGTGAAGCAGCAGCAGCAGCATTGGCATCAACAATTGCTGGGGGGGCCCGCGGTGGTTGTGGTTGTTGGGGCCGATCTCCATTAATGCTCATAGCATTATAACCTCTTTTGTATTTAATAATAAATTATCTATATCAAGCCGTCACAGAAAGTTCCTTTGCCAATGCACGTAATCTACGATGATTACGTACAAAGTACGTTTGCTCGTCGAATTCGTTTACAGACAATGCATTACCCATCGCAGATAAGTCTTTGTAGCATAAGCTACTAAGAATTTTTGGTGAGTTTTCCCGAAAATAATCATAATTATTCTTTTCTGGTAATGAAAAGATGAATCTGTAAAGAAGTAAAAAATAATAATATAAATATAGGTTGGATATTTAAATTTTTTTTTTTAATTTTAAAAATTTGTTTTTAAATTTAAAATTTAAAACTTACATTTATGGGCAACTCCTCATTTCCAATATGATTATCATCCTCCTCAATAATTATTGGCTGTGGTTGCGGCGGTTGCTGCTGCTGTGGTTCTTGTTGTTGTTGTTGTTGTTGAGGAGGATGATTGACTGCTGCGATGGGAACGGCTAGGGCGACATTATTGGCAACATGATGATAATGCTCGATCAACATGGGAGGTTGTGGTGTAATAGCATTCTTTGCTGCAGCGATCATCACTGAATGAATTGAATTAAGGGAATTTCTTTCCATTGGGTAAGGTGAAAATTCTAAAGAAAATACACCATAACCCAATAGAGTGAATAATAATCGCCAAATTTGCCCATCTTTCCAAGAACAGAGAGAAGCGAAACATTCAGATTGACGCAAGTGCGACAGTCTGTTTGTCGTTGTCGTCTTCCCCAATAAAAAAGGCACAAAATCTTTAATAGAGAGTCTCTCATTATTATTATAATTGTTTTGTAAATTTATAATTAAATTTTTCATCTCACTTGCCAATTTGGAAACGTCAATACGTTCCTTATCTATAAGAAATAAATTTCTACAAATATCACATTTGTGACATTGCCAATTTAAATCTATTGATTTTTGGGAAAGAGGATCGAAATGATTAATTATAAATTTATAACGACATTGCTGTTGATTTTCACAATATGATAATAATAAGAGCAATTCATTTAAATATTTATTTTTTAAATCCGCACTATAAGTATGATCTTTAATAAATAATTTCATTTTTGTGAAGACATCCTCGTAGTGATAAAATAAAATGCAATCACTCGGAATGTTATCGCGACCAACTCTTCCCGATTCTTGACAATAATTTGCCAAAGAATTGGAAATTGTCGAATTGATAACAAATCGAGTGTTTGGTTTATCAATACCCATACCTAATGCTATTGTCGCGCACAAAACTTGAATACGATTTTCCTTCCAAGCAAGGAAAATTGTCTTCTTATCTTGTGTCGGCAATCTTGCATGATATACCTCACACGAATAGCCATTATTTCTCAGGAATTGACGATATAGTACAGTATCTTCAATTGTTCCACAATAAATAATACCCGATCCCCCATTATTATATCTATCTCGCATCAATCGAATTGTTTCTGTCCCTCGGTTCTCTTTTTTGATGTTGAAACTTAGCAAATATTTTAAATTCGCCCTAAACAAATCTGCAAATAATCTGGAAATATTTTTAAAAAAAAATTTTATTTTACTAAAATTTTATAATTTTCATTGTGAATATCAAGTTTTTAAAAAAAAATTTCATTTTTTATTTAAAAATGTTGTAAAATTATTTTTATAAATTTTTTTTTCCTTTTATTATTCTTGTTAATTGAAAGTTGATAAAATTTACAAAAAATTGCCTCCATATATCATTAACGTTATAAAATTTAATTTTCATTTTTTGTTTAAAAATGTTGAAAAATTATTTTTATACATTTTTTTTTAATTAAATTGGTTTTTATCTAATTTTTAAAATAAAAAATGAACAATAAAAATAAACTTACACTATGCAATTTTGGTCGAGTCTCAATGTAGCTTGCAATTGGGGAATTTCATTGCGTGTTATTGTTGCTGAAAATCCGCAAATTTGGATTTGGGAAAACAAGTTTTTCAATTTTCTTAAATTGAGATAAGAATCTCTAAACGTACATCCCCAATCCATTATGCAGTGAACTTCATCAATTATAACACGCGATAATTTTCCCCAGACATGTGCCTTCCGCAATTGTTTCAACACTGTTTCGTTATTGAATAATTTCTCTGGTGTGATGAAGATAAAATCAATTCTGTTGATTTGATTTTCCTCAGAGAAATTATTCACTAACAAAGTGTCGTAATGTAAATTGTCGCCCGTCACTTTCAGCGTGCGAAACTAAAAAAAAAGATGGTAATGAAAATTTTTGAAAAAATTTTAATTTTTTTTTATTAAAAAAAACAATTAATGATAATTAAGAATAAATTGTTTTTATCAAATGATTTTAATATATTTTTATAATTGTTTATTTTAATTCTACCAATTACCGATCAATGTTACAAGTATTGTTTTAATATTTGTGTGCGGAACCCGCCATTGCAGTGCGAGTACAACTCGCACTTGTCCAATTTTTTTTTATTTTTAGTTAAGAAATTAAAGTCAGAAAACAACCTCTCATTTATTTTCTTAAAATTTAACTCTCTTCCTTAAAATAATTAATGCATGCAAAATTTCAGCTCTCCATGTCGAATAGTTTAGAAGTTAAGGGGGGGGGGAATGGTCACTTTTTATGCATTTTTGGCCAAAAATCTTGTTATTTCCTTGACAACGCTATGACCATAATCTCCAAACACATTCTCTATATTTTTCCTGTAATCTACGTGTGAAAATACATATCTGTACCAAATTTGAGCTCTTTAGGTCAAATAGTTTAGCCGCTAGGGGGGAACATGATTTGGCTACGGACAACAGAGTCTCACCAATAGGGTTCCGCCGATACACCGTAGGTTTACGGAACCCTAAAAATAACAAAAATTTCAAATTTCAAAAAACGGTTAAGAGTGGTTTATTGCTTTGTTGTGAACTACAGATTTTCATAAAAGTTTTAACATTTTAGAAAATCAATGGAATTTATTAACACGGTTGAGTCATTTTGCGAATTTTAATTTTTACGAATTTTTTGTTTTTTATTTCGCTTAATGTTATTTTTTGCAAATTTTTGCAAAAAATTACAACGCTGTCAAATGACATTTGAGCAGAAACTTATTAAATATTTAATTAATATTTTTAACATATTAGCATATATTGCAAATCTATATAAATATTTTTAATTCTGCTTGTATTTTTATAGGTACTTACAAAAATTATAATATTTTACATAAACTTACGTTTTTCAAAGTTGCAGTTTATATAGACAGGTCGAAAAATCTCACGTCGATTCGATAGCCGTGGTCGTTAAGCGTTTAGATAGATATGTCATAGGTGCGGGGTTCGATTCCCATCGGGTACAAGTTTTAATTTAATTCTTCCAGTTTAATAAAAATGTTTGTTTGTTTGGAGTGTGCTAAGAATACGAAGTTATTAATGGTCATAAGAATCTTTTATAATTATATTTATTATTATTATTATTATTATTATTTATTATTATTATTTATTTATTATTTATTTATTATATTTTTTTTCAAAACTATCTGTTCAATTGTAACCACCTTGGATTTCCAATTATGAATCGATATCCAAGTTGAAATAAGTTCATATTGTACAATGTAACCTACTTGGAATTTCCGGTTGACTGTAATGTTCAAACTGAAACCAGTTCATTTTGAACTTGACATTCCGAATTCAAACCAGCTGAAAATACTTATCTACTGGTTTGAAATTGGAACTTACGTGACAATAACCAACTCAAAGCAAGTAGACTCCTGATTAGGGTGTCCCAAAAAAATAAAAAGTTTTTTTTTATTGGGTCTCATCCCCTAAAAATCTTTCAATTTGTGTAAAAATAAGAACACAATATTTGGAAATAAAAAATTTTAATATTAACTCTCTGCTGATGCTAACGACCGTTATAGTCAAAAATCGTCATTCTGGACGCCTGGTGGGGACTATGGGAGTTACGTGCTTTGGCGATAGAGTGGGGATAAGTTAGCATCAGCAGAGGGTTAACCCGTGGTTCAGAGCCTTTGGACCATAAAAACGCTAAAAATTTAGTGTTTTTTCATTTTTAACATAAATATAAATGTCAAAATATAATGATTAGGGTGTCATTGTAAAGATAATTAAATTACCTTTCGATCCATATGTCATAGTATAAGATTCAATGAAAATTAAGAGTGTTACAGTTGATTAAAGATCAAATTTCATGAAAATTTTGATGATTTAGACACTTAAGTAACTAGTATTTTTTTCACATTAAACAGTAAAAAATATTTAGATTTTAATTTTTTTATTGAGAGTCTGTACATTTAGTGGTTATATCTAAATTTATTGTTTCAATTTTTGCTTCAAATGTTGAAGGAATGATAAGAACGAAAAAAATAGTTTCGTTCACTAAATCTAGTGTATAATTGTCATTTTCAATCAAATCGAGGTCCACAAGGGCTAAAAATTTTCGAAATGTTACAGACTCTCAATAATAAAATTGAAACCTAAATATTTTTTACTGTTTAATGTAAAAAAAAGTACAAGTTACTTAAGTGTCTAAAAAATAAAAATGATCAAAATTTTCATGAAATTTGATACTTAATCGACTGTAACACTCTTATTTTTCATTGAATCTTATACTATGATATATGGATCAAAAGGTAATTTAATTATCTTTACAATGACACCCTATTCATTATATTTTGACATTTATATTTATGTTAAGAATAAATAAACACTACATTTTTAGCGTTTTTATGGTTCAAAGGCTCTGAACCACGGGTTAATATTAAAATTTTTTATTTCCAAATATTGTGTTCTTATTTTTACACAATTTGAAAGAATTTTAGGGGATGAGACCCAATAAAAAAAAACTTTTTATTTTTTTGGGACACCCTACTCCTGATTCTACCCGGTTCTACTGGTTCTTTAATATAGGGTATTGAAAATATGGTTAAAATATAAAATGCTCTTATATTGAAAGAAATTTTCAAGTGTTAAATGTTTAAGTCAAGTTTTAAAACCTAACCTCACTTTCTAGTGGAATCTTAAGTGGCAGTGAGTTAATTCAGAGGAATAGAAATTTCTACTGATTTGCTGTACTTTCTCATTCTTTTGAATGCGCGTTTCATATTTTTGTGAATTCAATTCAGAATAATAGACTTTTCTGAAATTTTGGTCGTTTCCGTGGAATAGAGCTCCGAGGGAATTCGCCTATTAAGAAAAATACAACTTTTGAATTCTTTTGAATTCTTTGTTTTTTTTTATTGTTTATACTCCTGCCCTATTGGCCTTACGCGCTTTGACAAGAGTCTCCGAGAAATATTTTTTTGGATTAAGCATAACCATTCTACTTTGAAATTTTTTATATATTAACCTAATTTGCGTCTACAGCCGACTTTATTAGGAGTACTCGCATTCCGCCTGGACCACCCGTCAATGGGTTTTCTCGCCAGAGAAGAGGAAAGCTGTAGAAAACCTCTCTGAGTACAACCGGTTTATCGACAGTCGAGTTCTAATGGTGTGTACCGGACAATAATTGACAGTGCACATCATTATACCTTGACGTCAAACCTCCCGCTCAGATTATCTTACGTGCCGGAAAAATGCAAGCCAAGTGGGCACGAACCAAGGGTACTTATACCCTTGGTCCTTAAACGACCGCCAATGCGAGGCATCTATCCGACTGAGCCAATCTGTCGGTTGAATTCTTCGTTTCTTACCGGGTTAATGACGGTTAGGCCATAAACACCATACCTATAGCGACCCTTTTGCAGGTAATTTTTCCCAGTACAATTTTAGTGCTTAAACGCAGCAAATTTTCACTGAAATAGCACTGAGCTCTCAGTCTAATTCCCGAGTACAATTTCAGTCTATTCTTCCGGCAGGGTGAACAAAGAGAATTTTTTAAATATCTTTAATATTTATTGTAAAAGAAGCATCTAAAGTATATGAGGTCGAAACACTGTCACTTTTTCATCTATTACAAAATAATAAAGAAAGCACGTAATTTACTATGAAAACGTTAAGAATTTATTAACCTAGTAAAAAAAAGTATTGAGTGGAGCCGTTAGAAATTGGCAGTAGCTCTGAGCCAATATAGTAGGGCTGCCACCTTGGCCGGTCAAGCTAGGCGCTTGACAATCGGAACCGGTGAGGGATGTTACCGAAGTATTATCCTGCAGGTACTCCTGTTTTTGACGGTCACTCATCATGTTCGTTTCTTTCTGTTTGGTTGTCCTTCAGTGAAAAGCCCCGCCACCACGGCAAGGTCTACCGAACATATCACAGCACATCAACGACATCGATGATGTTCGGTAGTGGACAACCATCGGCGGGGTCAACATGTAAACTTGATTTGAATTCAAATGGCCTTAAGTTTTTTTGTATCTGGTCTGGCAGTGGACCCACTTTTCCCAGACCATCAAAGAAATTAATGATGTTCGGCAGTGGATCCACTTCTCCCAGCACATCAAAGACATCGATGATGTTCGGTAGTGGACAACCATCGGCGGGGTCAACATGTAAACTTGATTTGAATTCAAATGGACATAAGTTTTCTTGTATACAAGATATCAAGTTCCGGTTGGTGCCAAAAAGAAGCTTGACTCTTTCCCTAACTTTTATCTCATTACGAGCATAGGCTAGGATAAATATTTGTGAACGTTTTTTATGACTTTAAGAACTTGATATTTTTAACATGTAAACTTGTTTTGAATTCAAATGGCCATAAGTTTTCTTGTATGTAATATATCAACTTCCGGTTGGTGAATTGTCCTCATTTTTTTATTTCAGAAATTTTTTCCATTCTACCTTCAAAAATTAGTGCCAAAGAATTCTTTGAGTAAAAGCGAACATGAAGAAATTGCAAGTGGTACATCAACATCATCATTTAAAAAGACAAATAAAAAGCGAAAAGCAATTGACAATGACACTGATTACAATAGAAATATTAAAATGAAAAAAAAATAATATTATTTTCGATAGTACTGACGATGATGACGACGACCACAAAAATGATATTAAAAATAATAAAAATAAAATTAAGGACAATGACAACGACGATAAAGACAACGATATTCAAAATAATGATGACAGCAGTAGTGATGATAGTTCATTTTTTTCAATTATTGATGACAGTGACAGTACGGATGACGAAGAGTTCTATATTCAATGTTAAAAAAATTTTATGATAAGTGAATGTGTTGTGTTCATGTTTAAAAAATCTTTTTCATCTTGTTCTTCTTGTATATTGTTGTTGTTGTAAAATTTTTTTTTTTGTTATTTAATTGAAAAAAGTTAGTTTTGTTTGTAAATTTTTTTTTTTTTATTTTTTTTCCATTTTTGTATATTTAATTTTGTTATTTATTTCATTTTCTTTTTTTGTTTGAAATTTGTTCATGTTAGAGCCGAATTTGAAAACTTAAATAAATTAATTTAATAATATCAAATTTTTAAAGAAACTTTAACTAAACGTGTCCTTCGGACAAAATAATTTGTAAAGGGTAGTGGATTCTTCCCTCTACTTGGTTATTGGTTCAACCAAGGGGTGAGAATCCTATCCCTTGAATTTGGAGAAGATAGGATAGTTTTAGGAATAATTAAATTATAAGCAAAAATAAGATTAAACAATATAAGATATATATTTTCCCAATGAGTCCCTAATACAAATAAAACTAATCTTTACGTGTGTAAAAAGTACGTGTGAATCTGTACGTGTGAATGAGATAATCGTGTGTGTCGTAAAATGTAAGATGTTTTTACTCACTACTTGGTATTCTGTACTTCGAAATTCGAATCCAATGACGAATCTTGTTTTTATCCTCTTTACTATGAACTTTAATATTCCTTAGATAATGCACAATGCTGAGACTTCAATTCTTTTACTCTTTAACATAATTTATGATTTCTTTAAATTTATTTTCATTTCTTTTATTTTAATATTTCTTTTCAATTCCCTATATTTAATTTTTATTAAGTAAATTCTCTCTATTTATTTTCTTTCACTATATTTTAATATTTTTCTTATATTTCTTTGATTCCTTTAATTACACAATTTAATTATTTATATTCAATATATATATTTTCAATTCAATCTTCTTTAACTTTTATTTATTTATATTATTCTCAATTGTATTCACTTTCTTTAAACAAACTTTTTATTCTACCGTTAGACTTTCGATACGATTAACACGGCTAAATGCCGGACTTAGAACTTCAGGCTACAATGGCCTGGACTAAAACTGCGGGCCTAAACTGCCCGGGCTAACTGCCGGCTACAACGGCCTGGCTTAAACTGCCCAGATTTCCCAGTGTCAATCAATTTTATTGAAAGACGATTTAGTGGGGAAATCGTATGTTAAGTTCATTGTACTCGACTGTTGTCAAGTCAATTTCTGCAACCTTGCAGATTTAAGCAGTGGTGTGATCCGAGTTCAGTGACTTGGATGCACCACTCCTTATATTGAGCAATTTAACTTTGATATTTTCTAACTAATTTTCAAAAGGGTCAATAAACTGTTTGTCCAAGAAAAGGAATTTATTAAGAAATACCGTGTTTTATTCTTAGGCTTTTCATTTCAAATTGTGAAACTTAAAGGAATGTTAAATCTATTGAAATATATATTATTTATATAAAATTAGATCTTTTTCCAATTAGAATATTCTGGATTAAGATATTCAAAGAGAAGAATGTCCCTTTTGTGAAATTTGTTGTTGTTTTTGTGTAAATGTTTTGTGGTGTTTAACAAAATCTCATGTTGTGTGTGATTGTTGTATGTAATTTTAGTTTTAAATATAATTAAAAAAGTTATTAACAATATAAAAAGTTACGGAGTTCGGCCGTAACAGTTCAAATTTTTCGTTAAAATTCATTATTATTTAAATATTAAAAAATAATGAATTAATTTTTGTTTTAATTAATTAAGTAAAATTTTTTCTGTTAATATTCTCTCAGCAAAAATGGGAATTTAAAAAAAGACTTACGCTAAAAAAAATATTGTCTAATGATTGTGTTTATTATATGTTTGTATGTATTATTTATTATTATGTTTATTTTTGAAAACAAAAATGTCTTTATCTACGTCAAACTTTTGAATAATTTATTATACATTAATCAATTAAAATTTATGTATTATAATTTTTTGGAGAAAAAATGTTAAAATTTGTGTGTGTTTTTTGGAAATGAAGAAAAATTGAATAATTTATATTATTATTATTATTATTATTATTGAATATTGTTAAAACTTGTAATAATAATTCTTCTTTTAAATTAAATTTTGTTTTTTTCCAAATAAAAATTTGTATATTGTGAAATAAATAAAAGAAATTTTTTTTTTAATTTAAAAAAAACATGGCTTTTATTTAATTATAATTATTTTTTTATGATTTTTCTTTTTTTCATATTTTTTGAAAATTAATTTATATATATATATATATATATATATATATATATATATATATATATATATATATATATATATATATATATATATATATATATATATATATATATATATATATATATATGTACACACACACACACAAAATACAATAAATACATGTAAAAATTTTTACATAAAAAAATTAATATACAAACAAAAAATTATTTAATATTTAATTATATTGTTTTTTTTTAAAAACCACAACTCACACTCCACTACACGTCATTGTTTTCGTCATCACTACTTTCTCTCTTTTTCTCTAATCACTATCGTCGTCGTTGTCACTACTACTACTACTACTATTTGAAGAGTATAGTAATAGTCTTCGACGTCCAGGGCATATTTTTTAAAATTTTTTTTCACTTTTTTCATGATGACGAGGACGTAAGGGACCAGCAATTGTTGGTAATATATTTTCGAGTAAAACTATTGGTTGCATAGCAAATTGAGATGTTGTTGTTGTTACTAATCGAATTGTATTGTCAGGTACTGCTGCTGTTGTTGTTGTTATTGTAAATGCTGCTGTTGGTGGTGGTGGTTCAACAAGTATTGGTGCAGCAGCAGCAGCAGCAGCATTGGCATCAACAATTGCTGGGGGGGCCCGCGGTGGTTGTGGTTGTTGGGGCCGATCTCCATTAATGCTCATAGCATTATAACCTCTTTTGTATTTAATAATAAATTATCTATATCAAGCCGTCACAGAAAGTTCCTTTGCCAATGCACGTAATCTACGATGATTACGTACAAAGTACGTTTGCTCGTCGAATTCGTTTACAGACAATGCATTACCCATCGCAGATAAGTCTTTGTAGCATAAGCTACTAAGAATTTTTGGTGAGTTTTCCCGAAAATAATCATAATTATTCTTTTCTGGTAATGAAAAGATGAATCTGTAAAGAAGTAAAAAATAATAATATAAATATAGGTTGGATATTTAAATTTTTTTTTTTAATTTTAAAAATTTGTTTTTAAATTTAAAATTTAAAACTTACATTTATGGGCAACTCCTCATTTCCAATATGATTATCATCCTCCTCAATAATTATTGGCTGTGGTTGCGGCGGTTGCTGCTGCTGTGGTTCTTGTTGTTGTTGTTGTTGAGGAGGATGATTGACTGCTGCGATGGGAACGGCTAGGGCGACATTATTGGCAACATGATGATAATGCTCGATCAACATGGGAGGTTGTGGTGTAATAGCATTCTTTGCTGCAGCGATCATCACTGAATGAATTGAATTAAGGGAATTTCTTTCCATTGGGTAAGGTGAAAATTCTAAAGAAAATACACCATAACCCAATAGAGTGAATAATAATCGCCAAATTTGCCCATCTTTCCAAGAACAGAGAGAAGCGAAACATTCAGATTGACGCAAGTGCGACAGTCTGTTTGTCGTTGTCGTCTTCCCCAATAAAAAAGGCACAAAATCTTTAATAGAGAGTCTCTCATTATTATTATAATTGTTTTGTAAATTTATAATTAAATTTTTCATCTCACTTGCCAATTTGGAAACGTCAATACGTTCCTTATCTATAAGAAATAAATTTCTACAAATATCACATTTGTGACATTGCCAATTTAAATCTATTGATTTTTGGGAAAGAGGATCGAAATGATTAATTATAAATTTATAACGACATTGCTGTTGATTTTCACAATATGATAATAATAAGAGCAATTCATTTAAATATTTATTTTTTAAATCCGCACTATAAGTATGATCTTTAATAAATAATTTCATTTTTGTGAAGACATCCTCGTAGTGATAAAATAAAATGCAATCACTCGGAATGTTATCGCGACCAACTCTTCCCGATTCTTGACAATAATTTGCCAAAGAATTGGAAATTGTCGAATTGATAACAAATCGAGTGTTTGGTTTATCAATACCCATACCTAATGCTATTGTCGCGCACAAAACTTGAATACGATTTTCCTTCCAAGCAAGGAAAATTGTCTTCTTATCTTGTGTCGGCAATCTTGCATGATATACCTCACACGAATAGCCATTATTTCTCAGGAATTGACGATATAGTACAGTATCTTCAATTGTTCCACAATAAATAATACCCGATCCCCCATTATTATATCTATCTCGCATCAATCGAATTGTTTCTGTCCCTCGGTTCTCTTTTTTGATGTTGAAACTTAGCAAATATTTTAAATTCGCCCTAAACAAATCTGCAAATAATCTGGAAATATTTTTAAAAAAAAATTTTATTTTACTAAAATTTTATAATTTTCATTGTGAATATCAAGTTTTTAAAAAAAAATTTCATTTTTTATTTAAAAATGTTGTAAAATTATTTTTATAAATTTTTTTTTCCTTTTATTATTCTTGTTAATTGAAAGTTGATAAAATTTACAAAAAATTGCCTCCATATATCATTAACGTTATAAAATTTAATTTTCATTTTTTGTTTAAAAATGTTGAAAAATTATTTTTATACATTTTTTTTAATTAAATTGGTTTTTATCTAATTTTTAAAATAAAAAATGAACAATAAAAATAAACTTACACTATGCAATTTTGGTCGAGTCTCAATGTAGCTTGCAATTGGAGAATTTCATTGCGTGTTATTGTTGCTGAAAATCCGCAAATTTGGATTTTGGGAAACAAGTTTTTCAATTTTCTTAAATTGAGATAAGAATCTCTAAACGTACATCCCCAATCCATTATGCAGTGAACTTCATCAATTATAACACGCGATAATTTTCCCCAGACATGTGCCTTCCGCAATTGTTTCAACACTGTTTCGTTATTGAATAATTTCTCTGGTGTGATGAAGATAAAATCAATTCTGTTGATTTGATTTTCCTCAGAGAAATTATTCACTAACAAAGTGTCGGATTGTAAATTGTCGCTTGTCACTTTCAGCGTGCGAAACTAAAAAAAAAGATGGTAATGAAAATTTTTGAAAAAATTTTAATTTTTTTTTATTAAAAAAAACAATTAATGATAATTAAGAATAAATTGTAGTTGTAATTTTTTTTTATTTTTTTACAAAAAGGAAAATACAATGGAATCTCGATTATCTGAACCTCTGTTATCCGAACCCTCTATTATCCGAACCGAAAATCATTTTATCTGAACTTCTATTATCCGAATTTTATTTTGGCCTCCCTAATCTTTTAAAGGAAAATAACAAAATTTATGTCAAAAAAATATTTTAAAAATTCTGCATTCTATGTTTTATTAATATATTATTATGAATTAATATATATTTACGTATATATACTTATGTATATTTAAAAAATTAATTAAATGAAATATATATATAATTCAACTATCGATTTTTTTACTTTAATTATATAATAAAATTAAAATCTCTATTATCCGAACTTTCGATTATCCGAAATCGGCCTTACCTAGGTTAGTTCAGATAATCGAGGTTTCACTGTATTAATTTTTTTTTATTTTTAATTAATTTTCATGTTGTTTAAATTTTTTTTTGTAAAAAATAACGTATTTTTATTTTTATTATTTTTTTTTTAAATTAAACATCTCTTACGCCCAACTCTTGTAAATAATTATCCTAATCTTATATTAAAGACAGCAATGGAGAGACGATAATTGCTGTTTTTTCAAAGCAATAACATTATCAGCTGCATTATAATTTTCCATATATGTGGGAAATTGAAAACAGAGAGATTTTCCACCTCCCGTTGGCAGGACATAAAGTCTATCATTACCATTGTAAACATTGGTAATGATTTCCACTTGGGACCCCCTAAATTGATTCAAGTGGAATCTCTGATTCAATTTTTGAGCCCACAATTGTTGCGCCATAATATATGCTGTTAATTGCGCTTTTTATACTGGAAAAAATAATAAATAATTTTTAAATTAAATGTTGTTGCGCATGTTATAGTAAACCCAAAAAAAATATTTGTATTTGTATATCTTTATTGTTTCATGTATCTATTATGTGTTTTTGTGTATGTACCCTGCCGGAAGAATGGACTGAAATTGTACTGGGGAATTAGTACTGAGAGCTCAATGCTATTTCAGTGAAAATTTGCTGCGCTTTAGCACTGAAATTGTACTGGGAAAAATTACTTGCAAAAGGGTCGCTATCGTTGATGTTTATGGCCTGACTATCGTCATTAATTTAAAGGACGAATATTTCTTTGTTAATGTTAAAAATAATTTTTATTTATATTTCAACATTATATTTGTTTAACGTGAACTAAGAATCTTTACAAGTAATTATTATGTATGCTAACTATTCATGTTAATCTAAACTAGAACCAAAAGGGCGCGCGTTGTGCGCCCACTCCTGGTCCTTTAACACACAAAATAAAACCTTAATGTAACCTTAAATTAAATCTTAATTTAATAAAAACATATGTTTATATTTTAAAAATTATTTTTCTGTTAATAAGATTGTTTAAAAAGTTTTTAATTTTTTTAATCTAAGTTTGACGAATTGAATTTTCTATAAAAAATTACACGTTAATGCCTATAAAAAATTCTTATTCTGGAGAAAATCACCTTTAAAATAAGCCTAAAATCATTAAAAAGCATTCAGTATTTTAGAAGTCATTAAAATTTTTGTGAAACATTGAAAATTATAATTTTTTAAAAATGTCTAAATAAAATATTGATCAAATGACTTGAAAAATTATGTACAAACTCCAAGGATTAATTTAAAAAAGAAAAATCAGTAACCTTCTATATTATAGAAATTGTGTAGATTTTTCTGCCAGAATACAGGCGAAATTTTTTTTAAATTAATACTTGGAGTTTTGCACATCAATACAGGGTAATTTAATTTTCCCAAAATATTGAGAACATTCTTGAATTTGCAATTGTTTTAAAGAATTGTAAAATAACAATTTTAAAATTTCATTTTTTAACAATCCCTTTATTTTATCATTAAAGTATAGACATTAAGCTTTAATTTAAAAAAATTACTTAATTATTACTTCCTCATAGAGGAAGTATTGTAATACCAAAATTTTTTGAGTTCGATTTTTTGATATACCTTTATGTTCTTTGACCTCAGGAGTTGCGGACATAAAGTGAGAGTACTTTGTGATAGATTAATAAAGTTTAACTACATTTTTTTTGGATTTTTAATTTTCCAAAAACACGTTTTCTGCCCATAACTTAAAAAAAATGTTAGGACACCTATAAATGTTTTTCCATAATTTTGTAGAGTTTTTTTAGACGCATCTTTTGAGCCCTAATTGAACATTTTTCGTCCATATTAACCGGAGATATTAAACTTTTAAAAATCATAAATTTTGGAAAAAAATATTTTTTTGAAAATTTTGTTAAAAAATGTAGAAGTAATCTTAAAATTATTGTTACCAACATGTAGAGCATTATAAAACGATTCGATTGACCTATTTTTGAACCTAATTCGATAATAAATTTTGAAATTATTGGTATTTTAAAAACCAAACATTGTGGAAATTGACATTTTCTCAACATTTGTTTGAAAATTTTTGTTTAACTATTAAACTATTATAACTATATTGTAGAGTATTGTAGAGTATTTAAAAATACATGGATTGACCCAAGATTCAATCACTTTTACCATATTTATAAAAAGTTATTCATATATTTTCCTATTATTATTATTATCTCTATGAGGAAGCAAAGTGTTCATGAAATGAGCGCACCAAAATTATAAAAAATATACAACTTGGCAGCGCTTTCTTTATTTGTTTTAAAGTAATAATAACATGAAAATAAAATGATCTAAAACTTTAACACCAAATTACTTTAATAATAAAAAAATTTTTTTTTAAAGTTTCCCTTATTGGGAAAAATTTTTTTTTCCTTATTGGGTCAAAACCCATTATATTAAAACATCAAAGATGTTTTTGTTGGGATTAAATTATTCTCTAATTAATGATTTATTACCATTTATTAAATCAATTTTAATTAATTGTACACTATCTGCAAAAATTATGTAAATGATACATTTTAGTGCTATAAATAATTTTTTCATTTTGCAAAATGTATTAACCCATTAACGCCCACCAAGACTCAAAATGTACCAAGATTTCACGACTTTTATTTTGTATAAAATAATTAGTTAAAAATTTTAGAAGTACCATTTCCGACGAAAAATTTATCGCTCTTTCTGAATATGAAGCTAAAATTTGTTTATAATTATCTCAAAAAAATTTATAACAATTTTATTGCAAAAAAACACTTTTTTATGAAAAAAAAATTTTCAATTATTATTTTGACATGGAAAGCTAAAGAATATGGTCTCCAAAGCACAAAATATCGCGTCCTTGAACTCTCAGCTATAAAAATTCATAATTACTTTTTATTAAATTCAAGATGGAGGATATGAAAATGGCCATTTTTCCAAAATGCAAAAGGCCGAAAAAAAATTTCGAGTAATGTTTTTCAAAAGTTATTAGATTTGATTGAAAATGGTTACTAGGGGGTTTTTGGGGTCGCTGATTACGAATCTGATGTTACTTTTTCAAAATTCAAAATGGCGGATCCAATATGGCGGACAATTTTTTAAAAAGTGATTAAATTTGCTTGAAAATGGTTACTCGGAAGTTTTTGGGCTCGCTGATTACGAATCTGATGTAAATTTTTTAAAATTCAAAATGGCGGATCCAATATGGCGGACATATTTTTTAAAAGTGATTGGATTTGCTTGAAAATAGTTACTCGGGGGTTTTTGGGGTAGCTGATTTCGAATCTGATGTTACTTTTTCAAAATTCAAAATGACGGATCCAATATGCCAATAATTTTTTTAAAAACTGATTGGATTGGCTTTAAATTGACCATTTGGGGGTTTTTGGGGATGCTGATCACGAATCTGTTGTCACTTCTTTAAAATTCAAAATAGCGGATTCAATATGGCGGACAATTTTTTAAAAAGTAATTGGATCCGCCATTTTGAATTTTAAAAAAGTAACATCAGATTCGTAAACAACGACCCCAAAAACCCCCGAGTAACCATTTTCAATCAAATCTAATAACTTTTGAAAAACATTACCCGAAAATTTTTTTCGGCCTTTTGCATTTTAGAAAAATGGCCATTTTCATATTCGCCATCTTCAATTTAATAAAAAGTAATTATGGATTTTTATAGCTGAGAGTTCGAGGACGCGATATATCCTGCTTTGAAGGTCATATTCTTTAGTTTTCTATGTCAAAATAATAATTGAAAAAAATTTTTTTCATAAAAAAGTGTGTTTTTTTGCAATAAAAATGTTATAAATTTTTTTGAGATAATTATAAACAAATTTTAGCTTCATATTCAGAAAGAGCGATAAATTTTACGTCGGAAATGGTATTTCCTAAAATTTTTAACTAATTATTTCATACAAAATAAGAGTCGTGAAATCATGGTACATTTTGTGTCCTGGTGGGCGTTAATGGGTTAATTAAGTTAATATTTTGTTATTAAGTAATAATTTTTTCAAAAGTTGATGCAATAAAATGTATATTTTTAATAATTTAATTTTTTTCTTAAAAATATTAGAATATTATTAGAAGTTTCTAAAGCGACTGACAGAGATGTGTAGTTTTTGCACGGAACAGAAAGATACGTGGTTTCTAAATTGAACGTGGAAGATACGTAATTTCTAAAATGTTCTTTAAACATACGTACATTCCACTTGGAGTGAACGATATAATTTTGGAAATACTTTACATGTTTTAATGTTCTTTGGATAAAGCTGCAATAAGCATTCAGTTAATTTTAATACAATTAATGTTAATAGTATTAATTAATGCTAATAGTATTTAACATTAAAATCTACAAGTAAATATGTAAATAAAAAAGCCAAACATGACAGAATTTTATGTATTATCCTAACTTAAATGCTTGGCCATTTCTGGTACAGAATTTTATATTTACAATATAAAATTTTTTAAAATTTTTCATTTTTACTCATAGTAATCATAATAATACAACACTATCCTACTTAATTTTTTTATACAAAAAACATTTTTATAATAAAGTTTAAAAATTAAAAAATTATATTATTTATATTAATTTATTTTTAAATTTAAATTTATAAGAAAATTCAAAATTTTTATGAAATAAAGAAAATTTGAATATTTATTTATTTATTTATTTATTTATTTATTAAGAATGTTCCTAGGGCTGAAGAGCCCTTTAAGGTACAAAATATAAGTCATTTGCTTCAATACAATTATATAATAATTTTTAAAATATAACTGGTGATACTATATGTATATATATCTAAGTTATTTACATACAATCAATCATATAGAAAAAAAAAGTATATTAATATCAATAGTTTACCAGTATGTAATATCAAATATTATGCTATTATTTTTAAATAGAAAATTAAAAAAAAGTTTCTTAAAGGCGAACTGAGTAGATAGATTTCTAATTGAAGTTGGAAGTTTATTCCACAATCTTGCTCCTCTTATAATAAAAGATCTTTGCATTTTACATGTTCTATGTTTTGGTATTACTAGAGGAGATTAGTCAGTTAAGGGGTGAAACCACATTAGAACGCTGTTTTTTTTTGCCGTTTTTCGCGAATTTTTTTTTTAAAGTAAGAATTTTTTTGAATGGAATAAAACATTTCCACTATGTTGTTCATAATATTTAACTGTAACTGCTATTTTTTATAAGCGTTTATATAAAAAATCTTCCAAATTGGGAGCTATTGCATATAGAGCTGCTCCGCCGGAGTTCATGACTGCCGTGCAGTCCTGAGCCCACAAATTTTGTCCAAAAGCAAAAAATCAAGTTTATTCATATTTTATAAATATTTTATTTTTAAGTGAACTAACTTTTAAGTGAAAATATTAAAATTGAAAAATTGACACTACTTTAAAAAAAATTCGTTTTTTTGCCTACTTTTTTGCAACTTTTTTATTTTAAAAAAAGTACTAAATTTTTTTTTCTTTTTAAGTTTAGTTCACTTAATAATAAATTTAATAACGAACAATTTCCAATTTTTCATTTTAAAATCGGTCAATAACTTTTTGAGCTACACTGCACGGCAATTTTAAAAATCCTGTTTAGAGAAAAACGCATTTGAAAAAATAGTATCAAAAATTGATATTTATACATAAAATTTTTTTTAAAGTGGTTACACTTTAATCGGCTATTCCAACACTATATATGAGGCATTTTACGTGAAATGTCCTAAGTTGAAATTTCAACTTCTTGAAAAAAATTGAAACTCGAGGAATTTGTTGTTCTATCAAGTAGAAATGTGACCCAAAAAATATTTTTGATTTTTTCGAAAAATTGGAGGGGGTAGAGGGGGGTCAATTTGACCAATTTTGCCAACACCGGCTACTTTGTGAATTTTTTCTGAACATACTTGTCATGGGAAAAATTTTTTAGAACATGTTTCTGAAAGGTTTTTTCGTCCTCTTTCCAATGGTGTATTTTTTTTAATATTTTAAAAATTTACCCTAATTTTTGATAATTAATAATTAATTTTCAATTTCTCAAAAATCGGTCCGTTTCTTTTGAAAATAAATTATTGTAAATTATTGTAAATTATTATATATGGGACATTCCACGTCAACACGGACAGAGCTCTAAACAAAAATTGCTTTGATGGATTTAAACGTTCTAGGGCTTAAAAGATTTCTACGTTCATGTACTTTAAGATGACGATGGGCGTTTTTTGCAAAATTCCATTTCCGATGCCAATAGAACTGTCAAAAGTCAAAAGGTCCAAAAATCTCAAAATACTTTTATGAATTAAAAGCAAAAAACGAGGTAAATTATTTTGTAACTCATTCTTTATAAGTTTTTAGGGTTCCCGAATATAAATCTAAAGTTTTTTTTTAAAATCCAAAATGGCGAATTCAATATGGCGGACAAAATTCAAATTTGATCAGATTCGATGAAAACTTGTTACTCGGTGGTTTTTAGGGTCGCTGATTACGAATCTGAAGTCACTTTTAAAAAATTCAAAATGGCGGATCCAATATGGCGGAAAAAATTTCAAATTTGATCCGATTCCCTTAAAACGTGTTACTCGGGGGCTTTTGGGGTTGCAGATTATGAATATGAAGTTACTTTGTGTTTGAGACTTCAAATTCATAATCAGATACGCTAAAAACCACCGAGTAACACTTTTTAATTAAATCTGATCAAATTAAAAAATTTGATCCGCCATTTTGAATTTCTACAAAGTAACTTCATATTCATAATCTGCGACCCCAAAAGCCCCCGAGTAACACGTTTTAAGGGATTCGGATCAAATTTGAAAATTTTTTCCGCCATTTTGAATTTTTAAAAAGTGACTTCAGATTCGTAATCAGCGACCCTAAAAACCCCCGAGTAACAAGTTTTAATAGAATCTGATCAAATTTGAATTTTGTCTGCCATATTGAATTCGCCATTTTGGATTTTTAAAAAAAAACTTTAGATTGATATTCGGGAACCCTAAAAACTGATAAAGAATGAGTTACAGAATAATTTACCTCCTTTTTTGCTTTTAATTCATAAAAGTATTTTGAGATTTTTGGACCTTTTGACTTTTGACAGTTCTATTGGCATCGGAAATGGAATTTTGTGAAAAACGCCCATCGGCATCTTAAAGTACATGAACGTAGAAATCTTTTAAGCCCTAGAACGTTTGAATCCATCAAAGCAATTTTTGTTTAGAGCTCTGTCCGTGTTGACGTGGAATGTCCCATATATATATTATATATATTGTAAATTATTATTGTAAATTATTGTAAATTTAATAACTCAAAAACAAAAAAAGGGCATTTTGAAAATTTACATGCCGATAGGAAAAAACTTCAGCTTTCGTTTGCAATAATTTATTTTAAAAAAAACGGACCGATTTTTGGGAAATTGAATAACGTAAAATAAAGACGTTTCTAAAAATGTTTTATATTTATATACTTTTCAGTACAGGCTAGTGTCGGTCAGTTTTCAAAATCGAGAGGTACATATAAAGAAATTTTTGCTTACATACGTAAGCTTGTACGCTTGTTACACTGGACTACAAAACTCAATGAAAATTATTAGAATATTGAATATTGAATTGCATGCCGCCGAATAGGGTGCAAAGCTGACACTCACACTTCCTTCCAGGCTGCAAATGTCGAATAAAGTTTTTTTTGTATTGTCATTAAACACTTTAGTGCGGGTCAATGCACAAGATGATATCCTCGAATCCAACAAAGTTACTCGTCATCGTCATTGTTTACTGGGGTACTGCAAAAAAGAAAAGAATATTACTTAAAGCCAAACAATAGACTACTAAATTTTGTACAGCAAAGTGCTGCACGAAAGCGTCGTGTACGGCTCCTTCAGGATGCGATTCCATGTGTGCAGAATACGTGGACCGAAAACAGAAAATATTGAGTACGAAAGAGATAGGTAGATATTGTTGTTCTTTTCACTCTCATGATCGCACCCTTACAGTAACAATCTTCAAGAGTCTCTTCCCAAGTTGATTCGATCGATTGAACAACGATTTTTTTAATCGTGCCAATGGACTACCGACGTACCCTCTTGTGAAATTTGGAAGAGAAGCATTGCCCATTGCCACCAAACAATGTTTCTTCTTTGTATCGTTAATTACGAAATTAACGAATTTGTCACATTCTCGTTGATGCGACATGTATTTGTCCATTTTGAATCTCACGACATTTTTCTTTTCGTGCGCCTCTTGAAAACGATCCATCAATTACTACTTGTATCGAATGCTGCACTCGTAATCTTGTGGATTTGTTTACGAAAAATTTTCCATCGTCGGAAAATCTCGTACGTCGATACTCGTCCATTTGCCAACGTAAACTTTTACTTTTCACAAATTATACAAAAATTGGTTTTTTCTTTCACACACGATTTTTTTGGAAATAATTTGTATTAATGAGAGAAATAACCAAAAAAAATTTAAGCCAAATTAAAGTAGGGGAACACCCCCAAAACTGTCATAAATTTTTTTTAATTTAATAAAAATTGGTTGTTTATTACTCAATCAGGCATGTTAAAAAAAATTAATTTTGGTTTTCTCTTATTTCCAAACAAAATTTTTTACTTTTTCCCTGGTCTTAATACACTGAAAGAAAATCTTATAGGGGAGTGTAAGGTATGGTGGCGGACTTGTCAAATCTGGCATGTAACGTCACATGTGCGATTCCATGAGAGATTTTAGTTTTTTCGGAGTAAGTAAACCAATTGCAATGAAACTTAGGAATATCAATCTACACATAAAAAGAAACAATCCCGGTAAGAAGAGGTTGATTAAAATAGATTAAAATGTTTACACAAAATTTCAAAAATGACATTGGTTTGGCATTAAAAGCATATTGAATTTTGACCATATATGCAGTCATTTTAATGCATTTTATTACCTTTTCATTAAAACGAATTAAAGTGTCAGCAATATTTAAGTCATAAATGGAATTCTAATGATTACAAATTTTATGGTATTAAACAGCATAAAATTGTTTTCAATTCTAATTACCCAATAAGAAGTAAAATGTATACCGAATTAAATAGAATATAAATGTGTGCAGATGAATTATCTTTAAATGAATTAAAACATGGGAGTTCAAAAATGACATAAGTTTGGCATTGAAATGATTCAGAATTTAGCGATATTTGTATATATTTTAATCTATTTTAATCAACCTCTTCTTGCCGGGATTCCACCAAATATTACGTCAAAATATTCAGTAGTTTTTGAGATGTCAAAATTTTGGAAAAATTTTGAAATCGTTATATCTTCTTTCCATTTTAATCAAATCACTTAATTCTTTTTGGAAAAAATTGAGCATAAAAAAACGAAAAAAATTTTTATATTATGTTTATAAAAAATTTTTATAAACAAAAAAGTTATTAAATAATAATTGAATAACTTATGCACGACTAAACGAAATTGAATGAGGCAAACACTAAACAAATCAAAATTGCTAACTTTCATTGCAATTGGTTTACTTACTCCGAAAAAACTAAAATCTCCCATGGAATCAGTGTAAAGATTTTTTGAAAGTTGATTCAGGTAAATGTATGGAACGTATTGTTTAGACCTTGGACAACAGTTTTTTGTATTATCCATTTTTCTCAATTCGCGCTGTATGAAAGTAACACCATCATATTTCCATCAATAGCTTGTAAGGTATGATGGCGTAATTTTTGTAACGTACAGTGGCGGATCATTTTTTTGCACGAGTTTCAATTGTCTTTGCATTTTTTGTGTACATACAGTAGCCCAGCAAACACGTTATATAAGTATTCTATAACAGTGAGGTTACAGTGTTATAGAACATTTGTTCCTAACTAGTTATAGATCTGTGATAGAACCTGATTGTAACAGAGTTCTAGAACATAGTTACAAGTTAGTTACAGAATAGTTCTGTATTATGCTTATGTCACAGTTCTATCACAATGTGATGTAAGAGTTACATAACTTTAATGTCGCAAATTTTCTGTAACTGTTGTTCCAACCTTGTTCTATAACTGTGTATGAACATTGTTGTGTAATTGGTCTAAACATCTGTTGCAATGCAGTTCTGTAATATACAGTTTAACATTGTCCGAACAATGTTAAACTCTTCTAACAAATTTGGTGTAGTTCATATTATTTTTAATATAATATAATATAATTCGTAATAATTTATAAAAAATACCTATATGGGTGATTCTTCATTAAGTGGTCACTTTTGCTTCCCCTCTGTTTCCTATTTAATAACTTGAAAAATTGTTATCTAATCTACTTCAAACTTTTGCATAATTAATCTTCAATATGTTTTTTAGTAATATCATAATCGAAAAATTTTTTTTAATTAAAACAAAAGTTGTAATTCAATTGCAAATGTTCAAAAAATGCACATTTGTCGTTTCTCCACACATGAATCATGAAGTTTAATATGTTTTATTTTGCACAAACTTTATTTTAAACGTTTTTTTATTTATTCTATTCGAAAGTTCATCTCAAAAACTAAGTTTTAGTGTGTCGTTTTCTAATTTCCATTAAAAAATCTGTGTAAAAATATTTTTTTAATATTTTCCCCAATCTTTTTTTATTTAGAACTGGAGTTTACAATTTCATTGATTTTCATTAATTTTATTCCCTTTTTTAGTGCGATTTTATTTGCCATTAATATTATTAAGTTAATAAGTTGTATTTATGTTAAATTTGCAAAAAGAAATATAATTTTTAGATTTAAAACTACAAAAGTTACTATTATTTTATAGCGTATTTTAATGGTATGTAACTCCATACCCGACAAAATTGCCGAATTCTAAATGTATAAAAAAAATAAAAATAATAGTGATTTAGAGTAAGCAAATCTCTTTAATTATCTGCAAAAATTGTTTATTTTTATGAATTTTTACGGTTTCAATGAATTTTTTTCTTTGATTTGTAAACTCCAGTTCCTGTAAACTCCAGTTCCTAATTTCGTTTCGCGTAATGGAAGTGTTTTGTTTTCTTGAATAAATATTATTAACCTCGATTAACCTGTATCAAAACAAGTAATTTCAATAACAGGTATGAGTAAAAATATTATTTATTTATTTATTAAAGCAGTTTAAAGTAATTATTTGCTTATTTACACTATTTATAATTATTCACATTCGAAAATTAACTTTTTCAAATAAATTATTTTACCTTTAAATTACAAATTTTTAAATTGTTTGTATATAAAACTAAAGAAAGAATTAAACTCAAATATCTATAAAATAATCATTTTCAAGCTTTATTAAAAAGATCTAAATAAAAAATTTCCAAAAAGTTTAATTAAAAAAGAAAATTTTAACATATTCAAAAGTTACCACTTTGTGGAGAATCACTCATATAGTAATTATTGACAACAAATTGCTTTCTTATTTCTTTTATACTACTATCAGTAGCATTTTTTACTCTATTTTTAAATTTTCTTCAGTTTTATTATTCTTCTAGTGACTATTTAAACAATATTATTATGTATAAAAGTCTCATAAATGTTTTAAAGGTGCATGTAATGTAATCGAGAATGTAATTATTCGTTAATTGTTTGACATTATTATTATTCGTAATAGCAAATTTTTTTGATAAATTAATTTCACAAAGAATTTTGTAAAATCTATTTATATTTAAATGAAAAATTATAGAATATAAATTTGTTATAAAAATGTAGAAATTTCATTAATTAAGCTTAAATTTATTGCTTTAATCTTTCATTTAAAAAGTAATTTTTAAGCCTTTCCTTATGCTTGTAACTTTGAAAATTTACATTTTTCAATTAACATTATTAAATATAATGTATATTATACATAACATAATTATACTATTGTTGCAAATACAGTATCCTTTTTCAAGTTACAAAGCACATTTTCATAGTTCCTTCGTTATATATGTAAATTCTAAACTTCCTTTCATGAGCCTCCGTGGCGCAGTTGGTAGAGCGTTTGATTTATAATCCACTCCTAGCTGCGTCTTGCGTTCGAGACCTCGTGGTTGTAAATATTTAAATAAATAGCAAAACAAATTTTCTTCGACATGTATAAATATTCCGGGTATGTATGACATGCGAGAACAGCGTGGAATATTTTTTTAATTTTAATTAAAATATTTTTTAATGACAGATATGAGTAACAGAAATTTGTAACTGTTCTAGAACTGTGACAAGTATCTTCGTCACCATGTTACAGATCTGTTACTTAACTGTGACAACCTTCTGACTACGACATTTTGCGTACCCAGTGAGTCCCCTGTGAGTCACCAGTTACATCACATGTTCTTCAATTATTTGTCACAGTTCTGTAACAGATCTGTAACAGTGTTTGCTGGATAGGTTGCAAAAATGCCTTCCTAATATAAACGTGTCGCACTCATATGTTCCCATGGAAACATATGAGTGCGACAGGTTCAAACTAAGAAGACATAATTGAAACCTACTATACGTGCACGGGATTTTTCGGTGCATGGTGTCTAAAATTCAGGTGTCGCGCATGGCATGGAAAAATATAGTGCACAAACCAAGATATATTAGGTGAAAGTATTTTACTTTTCAGTGCTTGCTCAGCAGCATTGTTTTCTGTGCCGCGAACCTCAAATATATATTACAAGGTCTACATATTAATTTGCTGTTGCGTTCACTTATTATCAATAAAATGTTAATATTTAATTATTAGTATATTTATACATTTCTAGTGAAATATTAAATTTGTTCTAAAATAAATGTATTCTATTTTTCAATTTAATGTTATGTTTGAACATAACCTGAAAAGTGGATTTCGAAATAATGAATTATTTGAATGTATATTAATAATTTCGTTAAATAAATATTTAAATACCTCTTGCTTGTTTTTATACGGGAATAAAAAATTTTAAATTTCTATTTAAAACATACTGAAATTTAATAACTTATAAAAATTGTGACTTCAATTCTCTTAAAATTAAATTATTTTCAACAATTTTTAATCAAATTTCTTCTCAAAATCAATTATTTATAATAATTTTCCGAAAATTCTTAGAGAATTCAATTATTTAAATACAAAAATTTAGTTCATTATAATAATAAATTGTAACTATCTATTAGAAATAGAAAATTTCCTTCCGAATTATTTATTTGTAAAATGGAAAATTTGATCCAATGGAAGGTAGATAAATAACAACAAATAGTGTTATTTCATTTATTTAACGACGTTTCGATGACATGGTTTGTCATCCTCTTCAGGTTAACTAAAATTATAAATTTAAGTTACATAGTAACAAGTCAATAATTATAAAACTATGTCTTGTCGTTGCGATTAAAATACCGATAGTAAAATACCGATAGTTAAATACCAGTATCGGTATTTTAATCGCAACGACAAGACATAGTTTTATAATTATTGACTTGTTACTATGTAACTTAAATTTATAATTTTAGTTAACCTGAAGAGGATGACAAACCATGTCATCGAAACGTCGTTAAATAAATGAAATAACACTATTTGTTGTTATTTATCTACCTTCCATTGGATCAAATTTTCCATTTGTAACTGTCTATGTTTTTTTGAGTTATTAATTAATTTTCAAAAAATTATAATAAAGAAATTCTTAAAATTCATTTCTTTAAAATATCGTTAAAATAATTTATGAAAGATAATAGTTTTTCAATTATATACAATTGAAAAATTTCCAAACAATTGAAATTTGGTAAATTCTATTAAAAAATAATTAAATTTTTGAAGAATTTTAATTATTAATATAAATGTGATTTCTCTAAAATTTTAATAAATCTAAAAAAGTAAATATAAAAAAATGTTAATTTACTTTATTCGAAGTTAATTGTATCTTAAAAAATTAAGATAAAAAAATTAAAAGAAATTTTTTTTAAAAATTGTAATGCAATTTTTCGAAAAGAATTGAATTTCTTAAAGGAAAATTAGAATACAAAATTTCTAAAAAAATTTTGTTTAAAAAATAATTTAATATAATTTTTAGAAGCTAATTTTCATTAATTGCCATTTTCAAATTTACCCTTATAGATTTTTTATTAAAATTTTTGAGAAATCAATTATTTTCAAAATTTGCAATTTTAAAATTTTTCAAAAGTTAATTTTCCAAAATTTTTATAAAACACAAAAAAATCTATTACTTTCAATTAAGTTTTACATTATTCCAATTATTGGAACTATTTTAATTTAAAATTTTAAAAATTTAATTAGAAAAATTGTTAAAAAATAATTTTCGAAGATTGGTCTATAGTTATCGAAACTGATAATTATAAATTGAAATCTTAAGATTAAAAATTTTTATATAGGGGACATTCCACGTCAACACGGACAGAGCTCTAAACAAAAATTGCTTTGATGGATTTAAACGTTCTAGGGCTTAAAAGATTTCTACGTTCATGTACTTTAAGATGCCGATGGGCGTTTTTTGCAAAATTCCATTTCCGATGCCAATAGAACTGTCAAAAGTCAAAAGGTCCAAAAATCTCAAAATACTTTTATGAATTAAAAGCAAAAAACGAGGTAAATTATTCTGTAACTCATTCTTTATCAGTTTTTAGGGTTCCCGAATATAAATCTGAAGTTTTTTTTTAAAAATCCAAAATAGCGAATTCAATATGGCGGACAAAATTCAAATTTGATCAGATTCGATTAAAACTTGTTACTCGGGGGTTTTTAGGGTCGCTGATTACGAATCTGAAGTCAGTTTTTAAAAATTCAAAATGGCGGATCCAATATGGCGGAAAAAATTTTCAAATTTGATCCGATTCCCTTAAAACGTGTTACTCGGGGGCTTTTGGGGTCGCAGATTATGAATATGAAGTTACTTTGTGTTTGAGACTTCAAATTCATAATCAGATACGCTAAAAACCACCGAGTAACACTTTTTAATTAAATCTGATCAAATTAAAAAATTTGATCCGACATTTTTTGAATTTCTACAAAGTAACTTCATATTCATAATCTGCGACCCCGAAAGCCCCCGAGTAACACGTTTTAAGAGAATCGGATCAAATTTAAAAATTTTTTCCGCCATATTGGATCCGCCATTTTGAATTTTTAAAAAGTGACTTCAGATTCGTAATCAGCGACCCTAAAAACCCCCGAGTAACAAGTTTTAATCGAATCTGATCAAATTTGAATTTTGTCCGCCATATTGAATTCGCCATTTTGGATTTTTAAAAAAAAACTTTAGATTTATATTCGGGAACCCTAAAAACTGATAGAGAATGAGTTACAGAATAATTTACCTCGTTTTTTGCTTTTAATTCATAAAAGTATTTTGAGATTTTTGGACCTTTTGACTTTTGACAGTTCTATTGGCATCGAAAATGGAATTTTGCAAAAAACGCCCATCGGCATCTTAAAGTACATGAACGTAGAAATCTTTTAAGCCCTAGAACGTTTAAATCCATCAAAGCAATTTTTGTTTAGAGCTCTGTCCGTGTTGACGTGGAATGTCCCATAGATATTATATAAAAATTATTTTTAATTTTTTAATGAATAGTGATATAGAAAGATGTAGACCAAATTGTACATTGGCATAAATGCAATTCTTATTATTTATTGCAGTCAAAATAAAATTTATTTAAAAAATACATACAATCTTATTTAGTTAACACGTATCTCATTAAAATTTTAAACGTTTAAAATATTACATGGCATATAAAAAATAATGTATTTACTTGATAAATAATTTTTATTTCTCATTTATAATCAATAATTTTGAAAAATATAAAAACAAAAAAAATTTCGTTTAGTTAAGCGTTTGAAACTGTAGATATGTCGTAGGCAAGTGAAAGAATCAGGCATTAAGCTTAATTTCTAGGCATTAGGATAAATTTAGGCAAATAGAAGAATGGACATGCGGAGGACGCTCACTCTTTTATCTGCCTGGATTCAGTCAGTCATTAAGCTTATTGCATAGGCAATTGCTAACTGCCTGAAGTGTCCTCGGCAGATAGAAGAATGCGCGTTCTCCACATGTGCATTCTTCTATTTGCCGACGACACTTCAGGCAGTTAGCAATTGCCTAGGCAATAAGCTTAATGACTGACTGAATCCAGGCAGATAGAAGAATGCGCGTCTTCCTCATGTGCATTCTTCTATTTGCCTAAATTTAGCCTAATGCCTAGGAATTAAGCTAAATGCCTGATTCATCTACTTGCCTACGACAGATACATTAACATGCAGTATCAAGTTAAAAAATATGTCTTATATATATTTATGTAGGAAATTTCGTTTCTTTCATACAATAAACATAATTGTCTTAATCCTATCGAGTCGTGTTCGATTATTATTTTTCAATTTTCGCTGTCTTCGATAACACTATATGCAAAAAAATGGGAGTTAAATCCAATTGTTCGAAAAGGAATGTACTTAAAATAAATCAAATTGTCCACAACATAAATATTTTCTATTTTTCCGAAAACAGGACCATTTTCCAAAATAGTAGCAATTATAACTGTCCCACTTTTGTAACTTATATCATTTACTGTTACATTGTTTACGGTTTTCGTGAATTTGCAAACGGAAAATGAATGGCTACTAAATTGTCTTGCATCTTACTTCCGTACAATAAATGAACAGGGGCAAAACGATATCAGTTTCCTTGTAGTTTTTGATCTGCTCTTTCCATAAGGAAGCTTGAATAAAGTTCATGCAGACATCTGAAGTAGAAAGTAAATAATCTCTGTAAGCTAATGTTGCTTTGAAC
The DNA here is from genome assembly GCF_015476425.1 of Leptopilina heterotoma. Classification (NCBI taxonomy): domain Eukaryota; kingdom Metazoa; phylum Arthropoda; class Insecta; order Hymenoptera; family Figitidae; genus Leptopilina; species Leptopilina heterotoma. Next base: position 496,079 of record NW_025111098.1, on the reverse strand, counting down.
AATCCGTCCATCTGGAGAATTCTTCTTAGTGTGTTCTTCAATGGTAGATGAACCATTGATGTCGTTTTTGTTGTGATATGAATTTTGTTTTCTTGAAATTTGGGCACTTGATCTTCTTTTAAGACACATATTTCAGGTTCTTCATATTAACCCAAATTTTTATATATTGTCAAACTTTTTTTTTCAGTACTGAATTTTTGAAACGGATCTTTCGTCGGCTTGGTGGAAAACTGTACTATTTCAAGAATTCGTTATAAACTATAACGCTTAATAAATTAATAAATTTCGCTTAATAAGAATGGATTATAATCATCCATTATAAAATTCCTAATTTGTTCTACAATAAATTGTACGTCTGATCGAGAAAAATTATTATTGTTATACAAATTGCAGGTTAGTTTCAATATTTTTTTTCAATATCCATTTTACTTTAAAAAGCTTCTTAGAATAAATTATTTGGAAACTACACCTAATTCAGCACAGAAAAGACTGATCTGCTTTGAAGCAGTTAAAACTTTTCGTCCTTTTATTTCATATAATTATGGGCAATTCCACGTGAGATTTCAGTCGACCTCTTAAAATCGGCCAAAAATATTTTTTTTCTATTCTGTATTGAAAAAAACAGATACGTATTTTTTTATTATTTTTTTTTGAGGTCAAATTTTTAAGTTATGAATTTTCAAAATTTTCGGTTTTTAAATTTAGGTATATTTTTAATGTCAGATAACTAAAAAAATATTGCTTCTTTTCATTTTTTGACAACAGAAAAAAAGTTTTGTTTTTCTCTCTACTTTTGAATAATCATAACAAAAAATTTTTTTTCCATTTTTTATTAAAAAAATTAAAAAAATTTATAAACAAATTAATTTTTTTTAACTTTGGGTATGATAAATCTTTAATTTTCTTTTTTTAAAACATACCTGGAAATGATAAGAAGGTTTTTCAAAAAGTTTCAGAGTGGGCCTGACAAGTTTGATGGGTCCAAAAAATAATTAAGCTGTCCGTACAAGTCGCACGCACGCGGCACAATGGGATTTTTTTTACAATTTATTATTAAAAATTGTTTAGAGCCTACAAGTTCAATAATAATCAAAATCCGATAAAATTTGTAGGCTCTTGACAATTTTTAATATTAAATTGTAAAAAAATCCCATTATGCTGCGTGCGAGCGACCTGCACGGGCAGCTTAATTATTTTTTTAAACCCATCAAACTTGTCAGGCCACTCTGAAACTTTTTGCAAAACCTTCTTATCATTTCCAGGTATGTTTTAAAAAAAGAAAATTAAAAATTTATTATACCCAAATTGAAAAAAAATTAATTTGTTTATAAATTTTTTAAATTTTTTTAATAAAAAATGCAAAAAAAAATTTTGTTATAAATATTCATAAGTAGAGAGAAAAAAAAACTTTTTTTCTTTTGTCAAAAAATGAAAAGAAGCAATATTTTTTGAGTTATCTGACATTAAAAATATACCTACATTTAAAAAACGAAAATTTTGAAAATTTATAACTAAAAAATTTGAACTCAAAAAAAATAATAAAAAAATACGTATATGTTTTTTTCCAATACAGAATACTGGTGAAGTGCACATACCTTGTGCTCCTTTCGTTTCCTTCGTTTTCTTGCATTTCGACAACAGATGCTGAAACAATCGCGTAAGTCGGCTCTCGAAGTGAGTATTGAAATTCGTTTTAAATTCTCGATCCTATTTGACGACTAGCTTCTTTGATGATAGGGGAGCGGAATTCGCAGTCGTACAATTCTCGATTTCCACCACGTTTCTCCTTGTACTAGTCTGTCAATTGTACAAAAGCTTAATCTCGTTGCACAAGAATAGTTTTTCTTTTCAGAGCAATGAAGAGTTGTTCGTAATTTGGTCCATTCTTACTCCACAATTCAAGAAGATTTTTATTCTTTGAATGACATAATAAATGTAATGCCGTTAATGACACCTCAATTTTCATGCGAGAAACAATTTTCGCATCTTGGAGAATCCTTTCCGTGATGAGATGAGATTTTAATATTGTACCTAGGAACAATTTAACGGTAGAATTTCGTGTGCCTTTTCGTTTTGCGCGTTTTCTTGACCTTTTGTTGTCAAACGTTTGTTTCGTTTTCGATTTGTGGTTGGAATCCTTCGCATCCTTCTTCTTCGCCTTTTCCTTATTTGGTTCATCAATTTTTCTTTTTCGATTCGGTGCACTTGAATTTCCTCCTCCATCCTTTCATGCCTTCGGGTTTGCAGCGAAACGTCTCTTTGCGTTTCGATTGTTGATTATTTTCGACTAAGTAGAAGTAGACTCTAGAAGGGTAAAACCCTTGTCGATCGCCGGAGAGGTAATGGACCGCTACTGTTGCGAGACGCGTTCTTATACCCACGCCACGAGTGATCCCCACTTACGTGTTCGATTTACGGACATGTGGAGAAAAAATTGGTCTCTCTTTAACGTCCGTGTGCTTGATGTACATCTTAATAAAACAATACGCGACACGAAACTACGACGAATTAATTGAAATGTAATATTAAAAGGATCGAATTCAACAAAAATGGGCTCAAGATAATAAAGCAAAAATAATTGACTCTAAAAACTAAACGAATTTACCGAAATGCAAAATAAATGCGGAAGAGGTGCGCGTAAAAAGAAAGAAGATTAAAAGAGGAATGGGGGTGACGACAAAAATCGAAATTTAGTGCGATAAGTATGGGTAAAACTCACAATATACTATGCTAATGTACTTGAGTAAAACCCTAGAGACAATAATCGCGCGAATATTTATATTATTAAGTAAAACTCAATAATACTTACGAGTAAAACTGATAAGAAGTACGACGCTTATTTGACTCGACAAAAACCCTTGTAAAACCCTTGTCGATCGCCGGAGAGGTAATGGCCCGCTACTTTTGGTAAAATAATATTCTTATGATAGATATTGTTACGTATGAAAATAATTGAATTTTATAATAAACTGTATAAAAATTCTTCAATATAATTGAATTTCGGTAAAGAACTTTGCTATTTATAAAGATAATTGAAATGATGACAATTTAAAAAAAAATTTAAAAATAGTTGACTTTGTTCAAAAAAATTTAATTCTTATTTATAAATTCTTTCAAAGAATTGAGTTAAAATTTTAAAAAATCGAAACTAATTTCAACAGAACTGAAATTAAATTTTAAAAAAATACTTCCTTAAATTATTTATGAGTAATAACTTGCGGCATTCCTGGAATAAAAATTGTGATATTGAATAAACATAAAATTTAAACGTAAAAACAGTTGTTGGCCCTAAAAAGGACCGCTTGTTTTGCGTGAGGGTTTGGGAAATTTATGCTTCAGCTTTTGTGGATCGTTACATCAGTAACAATTAAAAACTAATGATGATTTTCTTTGTTGATAGAGATAAAATCTTTCCACCACAACTTCATACTTCCGTTGCGATAAGTCCTGAACTGCACCCAACGACCATCGATTTTTCTCCTAAACTTTTATCGACTGTGGGGAAAGTGAATCTTTTTATAGCTGTGTTGGTTGATCGACGATTTAATATTGCTGCTTTTATCCTTTGTCGTTTGACTAGTAGATGAATTATTACTAGTTTTAGGTTTCACTTCGGTATGATTGCCGTATGATTGCACTAATCGAAAATTAGGGCTTACTTCCTTGCTCTCGAGTTGTTTTATTTGATCGCGTCGAAGTTCAAGATCTGTTTTTATAGTTGGTCGATCAGGAGTACTAACAGAACGTAGTTTGCATCCAAGTGTTGCATCAACATTGATTATTTTTTAGCGTGGTGAAGCTTGAACATAACTCGGCTGATATTCTTCGATTTCTATATGTGGTGTTGTGTTGAAAAGATGATTATTTGACAGGTCTGACTCGACGGCGTATGCTTCACCGAATTCTTTGGCTCCCAAATGATAAACGTTTCCTAGATTGAATTCGCGGATGAAAAAAAGAAGATTCTCTTTCAACGGGAGAATCCTTCATCGCACTTTTTGTCAGACGGTCGCCATTTTCGTTGACAGTAGGTGTAGATTTTAGAAACCCGTCGATTTGTTCGAGGATGGTAGATTCAAAGAGATTCTCTACGTTATGTGGCTGTTTGGAGTTGTGAGGTGGATCAAATTCTACACCGTCACTATCGCTATCCGAACCAAAGAGTTCAAATAACACAGTTTTACGAGACTCTTGTTTGGCCATTTTGTGTAATTTCGATGCGTTGATGACCTTCAGATATATAAAGAGCCTCCGTGGCCCGTGTTGGATACGTGGACTGACCTTCGGATATCTCGCTGCAAGGTCGTTGCAGTGTTGAAGTTGTTGTTCCCATTCGACTCGACAAAGTAGAGTAAGACTCCAGAAAGGGTAAAACCTTTGTCGATCGCCGGAGAGGTAATGGCCCGCTGCTGTTAGGAGACACTTATTTATACCCGCGCTGGGAGTGTTACCCACTTGGGTGGTCGTTTTACTGTATAAGCCACGAAGGCTTGTTTCTGCAGGAAATGATACTTCAAATATTATGTTAAGAGTTTTTAGCAATCATGTCTCTATTCGTCATCACAGTCCTTTGAATCCAACTGCAGCGATTAATTAACTTTTTTTCTTGAGCTGCTTCGTTGACATCCTTTGAAATCGAGAAAACCGGACTGGTCTTCTTTTTTGTCGTCGAAGCAGTCGACTCGATCTTCATTGACGATAGTAGAGTGATGAGGCTATTTTGTTTAGCTTCATTTATTGATTTTTGGAACAAATATTTGTCTTCGCAGTCTTGATATGGTCCTTCAGTCTTTTATCAACAGTGGCATCTCGTAATCGCTTCCTGCATTCGCAGCAGCAGATATCCGGTCTGTTGCGTGACCTCCAGAATATTTTACAGCGCTTGCCTTCGGTGACGGTGTTGTTGTTTGTGGCAGCGTGTGGCCACGGACAGTCGCTCGTGGAAAAGTCAGGGCTGGCGCATTTCTGACAAAATTTCCCGCTGTAAGGTTCAGGGCACTGACGATAAGCGTGACCTACTGTGCCTCAATTGAGACATCCCTCAAGAGCCTTTGAACGAAGACGAGGGTCGGGGATCTCGACTTGGGCCTTGAAGACTTCTTCCATTGTTTTTTGGAACACCTTGCGGATAACCTTTAATTTGTTATGAAGGTTTTCGCAATCTTTATAAAGTGAATTATAATCGAAATTACACAAATCGATAATTTCTTCCAACTCGCGTATCATAGCCTTGTTGACATTTAGTTCGACGGTGGCAGTTGGTAATTTATCAAGTGTTTCTCTCTCTTTGGAAGTAATGTTAAAGACAGTACGATATAGATCAGCTGTGTCAGCTTTAACAATTGGAGCAAGCTTCTCTGGTCGGGATTTAAGCTGTTCGTGTAAAGATCGAATTACTTCATCTTGTTTCAAGTTATCGCGCTCGAGCGATCGAAGTCTCGTTAGGAGACCATCGAGGTCTTGCTGTATGAAGGCAACCAGTCCAGACCTTCGGATATATATAAATAGCCTTCGTGGCCCGTGTACGATGCGTAGATGACCTTCGGATATCTCGCTGCAAGGCCGTTGCGGTGGCATAGTTGCTGTTTCTATTCAACTCTGCAAAGTAGAGTAAAAGTAAGGGTAAAACCCTTGTCGATCGCCGGAGAGGTATTGGCCCGCTGCTTTTGGGCGACGCGTTTTTATACCCGCGTCGCGAGTAATCCCCACTTGGATAGTCGATTCACGGACGGGTGTGGGGAAACTCGGTATGTCTTCATCGTCGGCGTGCTAAATATACTCGTTTGCTTTACTTTTTGTTCAAGATAATTTCTCGAGACGCAATGCAATGATGCGCCCGTTGATTATATAATTTTTTTATTTTTGTTTTGTTTTCTTTTATTGTCGCGGACAATTTTATAAATTTCTTACACCTCTCTTTTGTGAAGAAAGAAAACTTTCACTTGAGTTTTCTTTAAAAAAAAATTTCGATAAAATATTGTGTCAAAAAAAATAAAAATGAAAAAAATAGATATTAAAAACTAATAATGATTTTCTTTGTTGATGGAGATAAAATCTTTCCACCACAACTTCATACTTCTGTTGCGATAAGTCCTGAACTGCACCCAACGACCATCGATTTTTCTCATAAATTTTTTTCAACTGTGGGGAAAGTGAATATTTTTATCGCTGTTATGGTTAATCGACTATTTAATATTGCTGCTTTTATTCTTTGTCCTTTAATTGGTAGGTGAATGATTACTAATTCTAGGTTTCACTTTGCTGTGATTACTGTATGTTTGCAATAATCGATTTAATAGGGCTTACTTCCATGCTCTCGAGTTTTATTTGATCGCGTCGAAATTCAAGGTCCGTTTTTAGAGTTAGTCGATACGGAATACAAACAGAACGTAGTTTCCATCCAAGCGTTTGATTTATATTGATTATTTCTTGGGGTGGTAAAGCTTGTAAATAACTCGGCTGATATTCTTCTATTTCCCTATGTGGTGTTGCGTTAAAAAGATGATTATTTGACAGGTCTGACTCGACGGCGTATGCATCATCGAATTCTTTGGCTCCCAAATGATAAAGGTTTCCTAGATTGAATTCGCGGAATATCGTTGGATGAAAAAAAGAAGATTCTCTTTCAACGGGAGAATCCTTCATCGCACTTGTTGTCAGACGGTCGCCATTTTCGTTGTCAGTAGGTGTAGATTCTAGAAACCCGTCGATTTGTTCGAGGACGGTTTGGTGTTGTGAGGTGGATCAAATTCTACACGATCGGTATCCGAACCAAACAGTTAAAATAAAACAGTTTTACGAGACTCTTTTTTATCTATATTGGTGTTATTTCAATGCGTGGCCTCACCTTTTCAACTCAACGAGCCGCCGCAGCCCGTGTTCGATGCGTGAATGACCTTCGGATATATAACGATCCTCTGTGGTCCTTCTTCGATGCATGGGCTGACCTTGGGTATTTCGCTGCAAGGCCGTAGCGGTGGGATGTTGCCGTTCCTATTTGATTTGACAAAGTAGAGTAAATCTCTAGGAAGGGTAAAATTGAAAAATTTGATTGCGAGACATGCATCAAAGAAAAGATGATCACGACGCCGTTTCCAAAAGAATCAAATCGAAAATCAGAAATACTCCAAATTATACACACTGATGTGTTAAGTCCAATTCAAACAACTTCGATGGGTGGAGCAAAATAGTACAACGAGTTCATAGATGATTATTTTAAATGGTGTGAAATAAGATTTTTGAAATCAAAAGCAGAAGCATTTAACGCAACAAAGAAGTACATAAATCTTGTAGAAAGTCAAACTGGAATAAGTGTCAAGATAATACAATCTGACAATTGACGCGAATATATGAGCAACGAATTTAGTTCATATCTGAAAAATCGAGGAATAGGACGAAGATTAACGGTACCACATAATCCTGAACAAAATGAGACGGCTGAGCGTAAAAATCGAACTCTTCTAGAAACAGCTATATGTCTCCTGAAAGAAGCAAATTTATTCGAATCATTTTGGGTTGAAGCCGTAAATACAGCTTATTACATCAGAAATCGTCTGCCAACATCAAGCCTGGAAGGAAAAACTCCTTACGAACTGTGGAAAGGAGTGATACCAGATTATTCTCAATTTAAAATCTTCGATAGCCGTGTGTTCTACTTGAACAGAAATCCTGGTAGAGGAAAATTGGAACAACTAGGCGAAGAAGGAATATTTTTTGAATATTCGGAAGAATCGAAAGCTTTTCGAATTTGGTCACCTAAAAAAGCAAAAGCAGTTATTAGTCAAGACGTAAAATTTATTGAAAATAAAAAACTAAAAGAAAATAAAATAAACTTACCATCGATTTATAGTACTCAAAAGAAAGAAAAACGTTTTATCGACATTGAACATATAATACCTGAAAATAGTGATGAAGAAAACTTTCGTGGTTACGACGAAACCTACCGACCAATAGAACAAGCTGAACCTATTAAGGAGGAATGGTATAGAAATTCAAAACATTTAGAATGTTTTGATATTTTGGGAAATGATTCGCTTTTATATAATAAAATTACCCACCAAATTTCAGAATTTTTCACTAAATAGTTTACAAGTTAAAAATTATTTAATTTAACATTACCTCTTATGGAGAAAGCACGAATTTGCATGTTCATCATTAAAAATTTAGTACTTAAAAAATTCAGGATTTTTTGTAAAAATTGTGTCTTGAAGGTCAAGATTTATGCTTTATTAATGACGAAGGTTCTTTTTTATTCACTAAGTAGTTAAAAAGTAATTAATTAGTTTCTGGAAGAAAACTAATTTTATGACAAACAGAGAAAACGTGGCAACACTGCATATAAAAACTCACATGTGACAGCTGTTTAGTGGTACATAGAACCAAGAGATGGCGCCAAAGGTACCAAAAACGACAAATTTTCATTATTTTTAACCACACAAATGCAACTCATAACAAATTACAACACTTGACACTGTTACCAACGATAAAAAAACAAACTACTTGCATTGCGAGGTTGTCACGATTAAACGCTCATTACAAATTGTTATTTGACAATGTTTATAATTAATAACATTAATATTACAGCATAATAAGACACATATATACGTAATAATAGCATTTTTTTTAAAGTTTGCAATGGAATACTCGATAAATCCGAAAATAATTTTTAGAGAATTTCAGTAACTTTTATTTTCTTAGGTTTTAAATTCGTACAGACAGTAACAAAAATTATTTTCTGCTTTTATAAAAAAATGTAATTTAATAAATTTACTACATTTTCCTTATTTAATACATACTTTTTAATATTCATTGATGTCTACTTTTATGATTTTAATAAGAAAAACTGCTATATGTAGCTTAAATAAAAAAATTAAAAATTCCCCTAAATGTCACAAACTTTTGGCCCGATAAGGTATACCATTCCTCCTTAATATCGAACAAGAAGAAGAAATAGAAAACATAGAGCCGAAAAGAAGACGAGGACGACCTACAGGAAATTAAAACAAACCGTCACAAGAGATAAACATTCCTCGAACGGGAACCAGAAATGAAATACGAAGCAGCTCAATTAAAACCCCAGTTGAACTGGGCGATCAAACACAAGACAAAACAGCTAGATACACTGAAAGCATTTTCTTATCCGAAGTACCTATTAAGGTAGCGATGTCAAGATGCGACGTCGAAGAATGGTGTCATGCCTTTGCATCTGAAATGATATCAATAATAAAAAAACAAAACTTGGATCATTGCCAATCACCCGGATAAAGGAATAGTCATCGGCAGTAGAATGATTTTACGAAACAAACTAAACCCAGATGGAGAAATTGAGAGGAGGAATGCCCGACTAATTGCTCAGGGATTCAGTCAACAACCCGGAGTACATTTTACTGAAACTTTTGCTTCAGTTACTCGTTTTAGTACAATTAGATTTGTCTCATCACTTGCAGCTCAAAACGATTTACATATCAGACAATTCGACGTTACATCTGCCTACCTAAATGGAAATTTAAAAGAAAAAATTCACATGGAACCACCTGCACATTTTGAAAATTCCCTACAATATTTAATAGATTTTGAAGGAAACAACGAATTTGGAATCAAAGTAAAAGAAATGTTGAACGATTTTAAAAGTGGTGACAAAGTATGTCTTCTTAAAAAATCATTCTATGGTTTAAAGCAAGCAGGTCGAAGCTGGTACATAAAATTAAATGACACTCTACAAAAATTAGGAGCAATACCAACCAAATCTGATCCGTGTCTATTCCAAATAGGAACAGGAGAAGACGTTACTTTACTATCAATCTATGTAGATGATTTCTTAATAGCTGTACGACAGCAGAAAGTGATCGATAATTTGGGAAAGAAGCTAGCCAATGAATTTGAAATTAGAGACATCGGTCCAATTTCATATTACTTAGGAGTAGAATTCTTCCAACAAAAGTATATCATCAAAATGACTCAACAAGGTTATATTATCGAATTACTCAACAAATTTTGAATGATCGACAGCAAACCCGTTACCAGTCCAATAGATATAAACACAAAACTAAAGAAAGAAGAAAACCCTACATCTGAAGAACAAAAACTACCCTATCGAGAACTTATTGGAGGTCTTATTTATCTATCTATAACTACTTGACCAGATATCGCATACTCCGTAAGCATGTTAGGACAATTTAATAATTGTTACGGATTGGAACATTGGAGGGCAGCAAAACGTGTATTATGTTACCTAAAAGGGACAAGCAGCACTGATATTACCTACAAAAAAGATTTGAAACCAATTCAAGGTTTTGTCGATGCTGACTGGGGAGGATGTATCGAATATCGCAGATCATATTCAGGATATATATTCACCTTTGGAGGAGCACCAATATCATGGGATTCAAGAAAACAGAGAACTGTAGCTCTCTTAACCACAGACGCTGAATATATGGCAATGACAAAAAGCATCAATGACGCAATGTATCTTCAACGATTGGTTAAAGAATTAGGATTCGAAAAACTTTGTCATCTTACAATTTTCTGTGACAACCGAAGCTGTTTATCTCTTGCTGAAAATCCTACTTTCCACTCCAGAATTAAACATATTGATATTCGCTATTATTTCATCCGAGATGTTCTGAAGCAAAACATTTTTTCAATATAACATATTCCAACTGATCAACAAGTAGCAGATTTCTTGACCAAAAGACTTCCAAGACTGAAACATTCATTCTGCATGAAATCCGATGGACTTTCAATCGATTAATAAAGAACGAACAATTTCGAGATATACATACTTAGTATGTTTATGAATATTAGTTTTCTATTTTCTTATTAACGCATAACTCGAGGGGAAGTGTTAAGAATTTAAAATATTTAAATTATTTAAACAATCGAGTTACGATATCAAATAACATTTATATTCATGTTAAACAAAATTCTTTTGTTAAAAGAAATATTTTAGTCAGTCTGTCATTGAATTTTCTCTGGCTCGGATGTCTGTAGTTATTTAATTGATTATCTAATAAACCTAATTGTTCTTTTTGTTAATAATCTCTGGTTGCAGTACTTATTTTAATCGAACAAAAACTTTCACTCGAGTTTTCTTTCAAAAAGAAAAATATAACATCTTTAAAATATGCGTGTAGATATATAAAAAAATATAAATGTTCGGTAAAATATTGTGTCAAAAAAAATACAAATGAAAAAAATAGATATTGTAATATCATAAGATGGTAAATGGGTTTTTTCCGTGATAATAATTGGATCATATCGCTGGGATCATACCCCAGCGGTGAGAGACGATTCATTTTTTTCAGAAACCATGCACAAAATAAAATATATTTTCAAATATTAATGAAGTATTAATTTTGAAATATTGATTTCTGTCTTATCGATGATAAGAGAAAATAAATATATATCCGCTAAATTGACACCTTACCATCTTATAATAATTATTATCACGGAAAAAACCCATTTACCATCTTATGATATTACAATAAAAATTTGTACTATGCGTTGAAAAGTCGTGTGCTTGGTTTCTGAAATTAATGATATCGGATCTCTCTGTAGCTCAATTGGTAGAGCATCCTACCGGCAATAGGAAGGTTCTGGGATCATACCCCAGCGGTGAGAGACGATTCATTTTTTTCAGAAACCATGCACAAAATAAAATATATTTTCAAATATTAATGAAGTATTAATTTTGAAATATTGATTTCTGTCTTATCGATGATAAGAGAAAATAAATATATATCCGCTGTGACGATGTGAATTGTCGTTCTTTATTTTGTCGAAATTCTGAATCGTCATGTCATCTGTCGGAATTATCCCTGAACCGTGATCGTTAATTGATATGGTAATTTAGAAAGTCGAAACTGCCGTGTGACCCACTATCAGTGGTGAATGTGTGTCGCGCGGCTAGTTAGTAGGAGAGAAAGTGGTAGAGGGCAGAGCCGCTGTCTATTAGAAAGAGATAGAGAGAGGAGAGCCAGCGGAACGAGAGAGAAGAAGAAGTCGAAGAAGCCAAGCACGTGTAGGAAAAGCGAGAAACAGGTGTCAAGAGTTTTTCGCCGACATTTTGGGTAGTTGGTCTACGACGTGTGTAGATAGTGACCTACGAGATATGTAGAAAAGTTGGTTTGCGAGGTGTGTAGAGAGTATTGTGTTAAGAGACTTGTCAAGTGTTATAGTTTTTGTCGAATTTTGAGTGTGTCAAGGAATTAGAGTGTCGTGCCGAGAAAAGGATTAATAAAGAGTGTGAAGAGAAGTGAAGTTGTTTTTCTTTTGGATTATTCCCTAGTTATCCCTGAGGAAAACAGCCGCCGAGAAGCCAGTAAGAGAGAAATCGAGAAGCGTCGTTGGGGTGAGTCAGTATCGAGCCAGTGTTGAGCCAGTCGTGTCTCGTCGTTGGCATTTCTGCTTGCCAACTTGTTCAGGCAGAATTTCCTCTGACGATTGAGAGCGTCTCAGAGGTGTTGTTGTTTGTCGGGTTGTTAAAGAGTCGAGTAGTTTATTAATTGAGCTTAAAAATTAATTGGCGCCTGACGGCGAAATTTATTAAATTAAATTTCATATTATTATTTTTGGTTGAAAGCGTCGGATTTTGCCTGACGTAAAGCAGAACTTTTGAACTAGAATTAAAATAGTTTAAAATTATACGTCACAAAATTTGGCGCCCAACGTGGGGCCAGGCTCGAACCGAGACACGACTGAAATTTAATTGTGAGCCAGATTTTAGTGCAAGTGTGCCAGAAATTTGAATCTTTAATTTAGCCAGAGCCAAAGTTCATTTTGTCAATAGCCAGAAGATTCAAATTTTGTTGCTTGACAGTGCCAGAAAATTGTATATGTTGCCAGAATTTAAAAATTTTTTGTTGCTAACGCCAGACATACAAATTGTATGTTACCAGCTGACAGAAAATTCAAAATTCCCAGTGCCAGATTGTTTATTGATTTATTTTGCCAATGCCAGAATTTACTTATCGATAAATTATAAGTAAATTAATACCAAAAATTGTGTAAAATAAAATTGTAGAGTGCCTTTGCCAATTATTTAAAAATTTAATTTTCTTTGAGACTGTAAAAATTTCCTGCCGTGATAAAAATTGAATTCAACAATTAAAAGTTTTTTTTTTGTTTTGCCGAAAGCCAGTTTCGTGAGAAAATTCCGAGAAAAATTCCCAACAAACTTGTGCAAAATCAAAAATTTTCTGAAAAATTTTATGCCGAGCACATGTTAGACCGGAAATAAAATTCGAGTTAGTCACGTGACTGCAAATAGTGCGCCGGACGGTCGAGAGAAACGACGCGCCGGGATATTTAAAATTTCAGCAGTCAAGAGAAAGCTTGCGCGCGCCAGGAAAAGTGGCCCAGTAGTAGTAATAGCGACTACATAGAGAGAACGAGAAGAAGAGATAGAGGGAGAGTCGAGTCACCAGTCTGCCAGAAAAAGAAAAATTTTAAAAGGGGGCCTTTCTTGAGTAGGTACGTCCTTGCTTCCAAGATAGCACAGGGCCGTGTATACTAATTGTGCACCCCCCTGAAAATTTAAAATTATTCGAACTTAGAAATTTTCTTTGATTATTTTGAAATGGCAAAGGCAAGTAGCGAGATCCAGGACTACAATAGACGCATGAGCGAACTAATTGAAATACCATGCGTAAGCCGAGCATGGGAAACAATTAGAGTCATGCAAATTGGCCAAGTAGTGACGAACTTATTGCGACACCAATTGTGTATCAATGGTTCGACACAAGTTTTGAGAGAGAGATTGTTAAGAGCCGAGATGAGACTAGCCTTGACTGACGGTACTGAAGTGCCATTTAGCGACCGGTATGACCTTGGGAATTCCGATAAAATCTTTTTATTGGAAGCCTTCGCAGAGCCAGAATCTAGCCCGTTTCGTTTTGTTACGCGACAAAGGGGTGGCCAGTTTTCATCGGCGGATAATGAGGAATCCGACAGTGGGGCGAGCCAGATTTTTGAGCGTATTTGTGACAGGAGAACTCTCGGGAGTGGGGGAAGTAAATCGGAAATTGGAACACCGTACAGTAGACCTAGTCCGACCAACGTTATGTCCACACCAAATTACACACCCCCACCACCAGTCATGTCAACAGCCAGTATGACGACAGTTTCTCCCACCACTACCAGTGCTCAATTAAGTATGACAACGAGCACTGTCATGACATCGCCGCACACCATCACCTCTGCCACAATGGCTCCGAATGTCCAGAGCCTTCGAGATTCAGTCACGCGTTTGGGTTTGTCGCCAGAAATAAGAAGACTCATGGAGTGCGCCGAGAAAATAGACCACCAGTATGCTGGAGGGGGGTGGGAGTTACAGCAAAGCCAATGTAGGGCCGAGATTGCGGATGGGTACCAATTGACCCACCACCAACAATCGCGTATAGTGTCCCCACATGCCAAAACTCCAGTAGCCGAGACCTCACACTCACATCATACTAATGATAGAGTGAGGCCCACACCCACCCCTAGAAGCCAGTCAAGCCGAAGTAGTGGGAATGAAGACAGTGTAACTCAACAAAGAGTGCCACGAAATGGAGATCCGGTAGGAGAGCCAGTGAGAAAAGAGACTGAAAGAACTGTGTGTAGTAGAGGGGAAAGAAAAAGAGATCATGTTAGGAAATTGGGTAAGATTAGAGAAGAAGGCCAGAGAAAAGGGGAGAGAGAAGCCAGACTGAAAATAGGAAAAGAGTACGAGAGCAGTGAAGGAAGTAGTAATAGCGAGAGAGTTAGTAGTGGGGATAGAGTTAGTGTTAGTGATAGAGTGAGTAGAGAGTGTCAAAGAGAGAACAAGAGGGCCGACAGACCGAAGAGAGGTCAGGGGGAGAGCCGGAGATCAATCTTAGATGACTCTACGAGTGAGTCAGAATCTGAGAGTGATCTGAGTCAATGCCAGAGTAGTGGGGGGAAAAACAAAGAAATTAAGTCCAGTCGGAGGTCCAAAGTTATCAGAACACTGAAGGACTGGGACTTAAAATTCTTTGGTGATGACGACAGTGCCGAGGAATTCTTGGAGCGCCTGGAAGACTGTAAGGCTTGGTCAGATTGTTCTGATCAAGAAATATTGCAAGCGCTGCCAATCATCCTTCAGAAAACTGCCAGCAGTTGGTTTAGGTCATTGCGCCGTGAAATTAATTCGTGGAAATCATTCAAGAGGGCGTTCAAGAATGAATATCTGGTGACGGTAGACGACGATGACGTGATTGACGAGTTGAGGGCCAGGACGCAAGGGAAAGGAGAGAAAATATCTCCATACTTGACCAGCTTCAGGTTAATCTTAGGACACATGAAGCGCCCCCTTGACAAGAAACAACAAGTCAAAATCGCCTACAAAGGACTTACGCCGGAATATAGACGACAGTTGGACCGTTTATATTTCGATTCTCTCAGTCAGATGGAGAAAATTCTACGAAACTTCGAAAAGGCCAAAGATCTAGACGAGAGATATACCCCCCTCCACCTAAAGAGAAGATGCGTTTTCCTGCAGCAGCCGTGAGGAAAACCAGATTCGAGAAAATGGTGAGATCAGAAGCAGCGACGTCAGAGGAGGAGTCAGAGTCGAGTGGTAGTGACCACTCTACCCAGGAGATTAAAGAGACGAAGGAGGACAACAGAAAGGAGAAGCCAGAAAGTGTATGTGTAGACGCCATGACACTTAGGACAGCAGCCCAAAAATCAGTAGAGCAGAGCCAAGTAGTCAGTTCACCCCGACCACAAATCTTGCCAGGACCTATGCAAATTGCATACCCAGCCATGTATGCAGGAATTGTGTCAGGAGGAGCCAAACCAGTTGGTTTGCCAAATGTAGAACAAAATTGTTCACAAACGGCAACAAAGCAATTTATGGGAGTTTGTTTTCAGTGTCAGTCTATAGGACATCGGGCCAGAGATTGTCCCAGGAGGATCTGTTTTCAATGTCAACAACAGGGACATTATGCCAAACAATGCCCCCTGAGGCAAGCCCAAGTGGAGTCATGCCTAGTGTGCAAAACTCCAGGAGTAAACTTCCTGAGATGCCAGAATTGTGTAGAAATACGGAGAATCTTGGAGAGCGGGGCCTGGAGGACATAGAGATGCCAGGTACACTTGGGCCACGACAGCGGGAGAAGAAGTGCCGAGAAAGAGAACTGTGTGAGAGTGTACCAGAGCCGACCGAGTAAAGAGAGCTTACTCTGTCAAAGTGTAGATGAAGGCAATGCTGGCGAGTGTGGGACTAAAGGTACGGATGTGATCCTAGTACCTATAGTCCAGGGGAGGGGAGAGGCTGTGAGAATCACAGCTGACCCAACCCTAAGAAAAAAAAAATTTTTTTGAGATTAGGGATGGGAGAAAGCATTGTAGACAGAAAAATTGACAAGAGGAGAGCCGAGTTTTGTAAGCCGAGTATAGTAGAGAGGAGAGCCGAATTACGTGAGCCGAGTATAGTAGAGAGAAGAGCCGAGTGTCGTAGAGAGGAGAGCCGAGGGCCGTAGAGAGGAGAGCCGAGTTTTGTAAGCCGAGTATAGTAGAGAGGAGAGCCGAGTTTCGTGAGCCGTGTGAAGCGAGCCAGCCATTGACATCGGACAGTAGTTAGTCATTGGTAATGACGGTCCTACTGGGAGTAGTACCGGTCATGGGGAGGGGATTGTGACGATGTGAATTGTCGTTCTTTATTTTGTCGAAATTCTGAATCGTCATGTCATCTGTCGGAATTATCCCTGAACCGTGATCGTTAATTGATATGGTAATTTAGAAAGTCGAAACTGCCGTGTGACCCACTATCAGTGGTGAATGTGTGTCGCGCGGCTAGTTAGTAGGAGAGAAAGTGGTAGAGGGCAGAGCCGCTGTCTATTAGAAAGAGATAGAGAGAGGAGAGCCAGCGGAACGAGAGAGAAGAAGAAGTCGAAGAAGCCAAGCACGTGTAGGAAAAGCGAGAAACAGGTGTCAAGAGTTTTTCGCCGACATTTTGGGTAGTTGGTCTACGACGTGTGTAGATAGTGACCTACGAGATATGTAGAAAAGTTGGTCTGCGAGGTGTGTAGAGAGTATTGTGTTAAGAGACTTGTCAAGTGTTATAGTTTTTGTCGAATTTTGAGTGTGTCAAGGAATTAGAGTGTCGTGCCGAGAAAAGGATTAATAAAGAGTGTGAAGAGAAGTGAAGTTGTTTTTCTTTTGGATTATTCCCTAGTTATCCCTGAGGAAAACAGCCGCCGAGAAGCCAGTGAGAGAGAAATCGAGAAGCGTCGTTGGGGTGAGTCAGTATCGAGCCAGTGTTGAGCCAGTCGTGTCTCGTCGTTGGCATTTCTGCTTGCCAACTTGTTCAGGCAGAATTTCCTCTGACGATTGAGAGCGTCTCAGAGGTGTTGTTGTTTGTCGGGTTGTTAAAGAGTCGAGTAGTTTATTAATTGAGCTTAAAAATTAATTGGCGCCTGACGGCGAAATTTATTAAATTAAATTTCATATTATTATTTTTGGTTGAAAGCGTCGGATTTTGCCTGACGTAAAGCAGAACTTTTGAACTAGAATTAAAATAGTTTAAAATTATACGTCACACCGCTAAATTGACACCTTACCATCTTATAAGAAAAAAATAGATATTCAAAACTAATGATGATCTTCTTCGTTGCTGGAGATGAAATATTTCCACCACAACTTCATACGTTTCTCCTTGTACTCGTCTACTAATTGCTGGTCACCAGCTTTCCTTAAAAAACGTTTGACATTTTTTTGGGATGACGTATATATATTCACTGAATTGTTATTCACTGCGTTTAACGATTTCTTTTTCTTCTTATCCTTGGCTTCGGCTTGTTTTTTTCTCCTCTCCTCTTCTTTTAATTTTTTCTTAACATTCTTAAAGCTTGTCGCTCTTGGAGAAGATGGGACGGAATCGAACGTTCGGGTATGTAGATGCGGACGAGATTCCATGGTGGTGGTATGGTTTCTTGCGGCTCCGTGATTTGGGGGGTCGTGTCGACCGGATCGTATTCCTCGATAAAGCATTTTGTGTAATTTGACAGTTGTGGCTCGTACTCATCGTACAACTGTTCCAATTCGTGATATGATGGTGTCTTGATAGCGTCGATGGTTACAGCGGATTCGTGGGTGGGAGAAAAACACATTTCGGGTTCGCGGACAGATGCACACATTTTGGGTTTGCGGATAGGAGAGACACACATTTCTTCAGCGCAATTTCGAGTAAACATGGACGCCAGGATAGCTTTAATTGTTGCTTCGTCGACAAGTTGAGGCAAATCGAGTTGATTACGACAATAGTTATAGAATTATGGCGGAGACATTTACACCTTCTGTAAAATTTGTGCAAAATTGTGAAAAGAACAACAATATCTACCAATCTCTTTTGCACTCGTGATTTTCTGCCATCGGTCGGCGTATTATGCTCACATGAGATCGCACCCTTACTCCAATATAAATTTTCCATTTTGCACAATTTTTACCGGAAGTGAAAACTTTCCATTATTCTACCAATAATGCTGATTCTACATTTACCGAGTCCGGAACGACTAGAATTAAGCTGTTTCATTTGTGACGTTATAGTCGATTTCAGGTGTGATGTAAGATAACTGGAGGGAAAACAAGAAGACATGTAATTCTTTATAGAATTATTTATATTTAACCGGAATCGCAATCTTAATTGTAAGTATATAACACGACACATGAAGGTGTCAAGCTGCGATAATTAAAGTTCACAGTTTTTATAAGGATGTTTATTTTTAATCGTGATATTATGAAAGCGAAAGTTGAGAGAGGATTTTTGCTCCATGTGCTTATTGAATCAAGAAACCTTTACCAGTTACATAAAGGGTTTTGTTGATGTGGCATTCCAGGAGTAATTTACTACTTTTCGGAGTACCCTCACCGATTTCTTTCAAACTTGGTAGTATTACATTTGTTGGTCTAAAGTTTCAGAAAATCAATTTTTTAAGTAAAATCAATTGTTTATTTAAAAGTTACAACAATTGCTCAAAATTGTTTAAATGCCCATATCTTTTAAACGGTTCAAGATAATTGAGTTTACTTTTTTGCTAAAAATTCATAAAGACGAGACGCTTCAAAAATGTTATTAACATTTTTTTCTTATTTTGTTAATTAAAAAAGTTATTTAAATAAATAATATTAACTTTTGATCAGGATTTCAAAATTAAATGACTTACGAACCAAAAAATTCCTTTTTTTTCACACTTTTATATTCCGAAGAAAAACAGTTGCTCGAGTTTTTCAATAACTTATAATTTAAACAATGATTCGCTTGTTTACAATTATTTTGCAACTAAATGATCATCTGTTCTCACCTGCGCGCGACACTGCTACGTCACGTCCGTCTGTCTTCAGAATATATTTTTGACAAGCGTGGAAAAATTGAGGTTATGTTTAATCAAAACAACACATTTCAATCTTTTTAAAGTCTTAGGATATCAGAATATCAATATCCTGATTTAACTTTTTTTTCCATGACTGCTAAAAACTTTAAAAAGATTGAAATGTGTTGTTTTGATTAAACATAACCTCAATTTTTCCACGCTTGTCAAAAATATATTCTGAAGACAGACGGACGTGACGTAGCAGTGTCGCGCGCAGGTGAGAACAGATGATCATTTAGTTGCAAAATAATTGTAAACAAGCGAATCATTGTTTTAATTATAAGTTATTGAGCGTCTCGTCTTTATGAATTTTTAGCAAAAAAGTAAACTCAATTATCTTGAACCGTTTAAAAGATATGGGCATTTAAACAATTTTGAGCAATTGTTGTAACTTTTAAATAAACAATTGATTTTACTTAAAAAATTGATTTTCTGAAACTTTAGACCAACAAATGTAATACTACCAAGTTTGAAAGAAATCGGTGAGGGTACTCCGAAAAGTAGTAAATTACTCCTGGAATGCCACTGATATACAATTGTTTTTAAAACATTAAAAAATACAAATTTTTGAATGAAAAAAAAATTATCGCAATAAATTGAAAAGAAATATTACTATCGTGAATAATGAATACAGTTAACTCTACCAATAGTGCCGCTATCAATAGTGCCACTTCTTCTCTTTCTCGCTCGAGCTCTATCCCCACTTTAGCGACTCTAGCACGGCTTCTGAATTTCGAGTTTCCCCTAAGAGAGAAATATACAAACAGTGGGGGTACTACAGTTCCAAGAAAAGTCGTAAACACTGTGCAATTTTGCGGCACTATTAATAGAGTTGACTGTATGTAAAAGTAAAAATTTTGCAACTTGGACATAAATTTTTTTTCTATTTTAAAAGAATTTTTAACTTAAGGAGGAATGGGACAAAAATATGACAAAAAGTTAATGACGTTTAAATTAATTACATTAAAATAATATTGATTTTTAAAAGATATTAACATTTTTTATCAGTACGAAACAAAACTTTTAGAAGTGATTGTACTAAGATATAACCTTAGAAAATGAAAAACATTGAAAAATAAGTTCGAATCAATTAGTAAATGTGGTGCACATACACTTGAAAAATATTTCATTTGTAAAATTATAGCACATAATGAGGTATTACATTTTTTTATTAATGTAATTATTTATTTATAAATGGTTTTAATGAGCTAAGAAACGTGACAACGTTGTAAACTGATATCTTTGTTTTTCAAACGTTGGTAGCACTGTCATGACGGAAATAGTTGTGGGAGTGAGTGAGAGAGACATATTGAACTGATGCGTATCTATGAATGGATAAATAGTTATCTTCTTTACCAGCTATAATTTTACTTTACAACGTTGCCATGTTTTTACGTGCAAATGTCAAAAATCTTTTGTTTTTCTACTTTTTAAATTATTTTCTTTGTTATTTAGTCTGTAAGTATATAAAAGTTTAATTATTTTTTGAAGCTGAGATATTGAACTTCAATATATATTTGAGACAAAAAAAGTTGACTTCTGGAAATATCATTTTTATGTTTGATAAGAACCGAGTATTTGAATTTTCCAGAAGAGACAATGTTAAATTAATAAATTTATAACTTTTAAACTATTTAGACAAAAATTTTTCTTTCAAAATTTTCTTTGCATCGATGAAATTCCTCGACGACTGTTGATTTCATCCATCAAATTTTGGTATTTATTGTGTTCGGTGCCTTTTTTTAGATCTACAAGACCAGTATTGGTGTACAGCACGTGGGCAATTCCCAAGTTTGCCTGGGGTACAACCACGA
This sequence comes from Leptopilina heterotoma, assembly GCF_015476425.1. Taxonomy (NCBI): domain Eukaryota; kingdom Metazoa; phylum Arthropoda; class Insecta; order Hymenoptera; family Figitidae; genus Leptopilina; species Leptopilina heterotoma. The sequence continues at coordinate 474,892 of NW_025111098.1, read as the reverse complement.
AATTACGAACATTTTCGTTGTGAAAAAATTGTTGTACCCGAAGCATAAATGGAATAAACTTGGTCCAATTCGAGTTACGTTTCTCATCTTCATTGTCATTAACATGTTTCTTCATGTCTTGAAAGTTCACATTTTCATCGGCTTGAAGAAACTGTTGAAACGCAGGAATGTCGCAACGATTCTTGTCAAGCAAGAGTTCCACTTGCTGCACAGCCTTCTTTTTCTTCGTTGATTCACGATTCGTATCTGATGACGACGACGATGATTGTTGTTGTTGTGCCTTAATTTGTCTCATCATTTTCGCGCCCAGGCTTTTATTCACTTTCTTCTTATGTTTTCGACGATGTTTACGTTTACGATGTTTCGATTTGATGAAAACGAGATCTCGATGCGAATTGTCTCTAGCTCGACGCTCAATTCGTTATTCAATTTTCGCTGTTTTAATTTGTTTATTCGTCATACGAATGGCAGGTCGAAATTGTTGGGCTGCAGCTCTTCTTTCTGCATGAATTTGCGCCTTGTGCTTCTTTCGTTTCCTTCGTTTTCTTGCATTTCGATTAGCACGTCTGCTGTTCTTTTCGCATTTTCATTATCGTTGTTTGGAGAAGGTTTGTCATCCTCCCTGCTCGTTGATGGTGGATTGTTATCGATCGACAACAGATGCTGAAACAATCGCGTGAGTCGGCTCTCGAAGTGAGTATTGAAATTCGTTTTAAATTCTCGATCTATTTGACGACTAGCTTCTTTGATGATAGGGGAGCGGAATTCGCAGTCGTACAATTCTCGATTTCCACCACGTTTCTCCTTGTACTCGTCTATCAATTGTACAAAAGCTTCATCTCGTTGCACAGAAACAGTTTTTCTTTTCAGAGCAATGAAGAGTTGTTCGTAATTTGGTCCATTCTTACTCCACGATTCGAGAAGATTTTTATTCGTTGAATGACATAAAAAATGTAAGGCCATTAATGACACTTTAATTTTCATGCGAGAAATAATTTTCGCATCTTCGAGAATCCTTTCCGTGATTTTTGTTTTGCGCGTTTTCTTGCCCTCTCGTTGTCGAACGTTTGTTTCGTTTTCGATTTGTCGTTGGGATCCTTCGTATCCTTTTTCTTCGTCTTCTTCTCTGTTTGGTTCACTAATTTTTCTGTTTCGATTCGGTGCACTTGAATTTCCTCCTCCATCCTTTGATGCCTTCTAGTTTACAGCGCAACGTCTCTTTGCGTTTCGATTGTTGATTATTTTCGACGATGATGTTGATGATGGTGCAGGAGCATTTGATGTTGTAGTTGCAATGATTGGCGGGAGAAAATCATTAAACGTTGGTTGTGTTCGTTTCCTTTTCATTATGCTGACGAGATGCGCGTAAAAAAAGGGGGCACGACAAAAATCGAAATTTAGCGCGATAAGTATGGGTAAAACTCACAATATACTACGTTATTGTACTTGAGTAAAACCCTAGAGACAAAAACGCGCGAATATTTATATTATTGAGTAAAACTTAATAATACTTACGAGTAAAACTCCTAAGAAGTATGACGCCTATTCGACTAGACAAAGAAAGAAAAAAAAAGTAATACTAAAAAGTAAGACTCTAGAAAGGGTAAAATCTTTGTCGATAGTAGTAATGACCCGCTGCTGTTGGGTGACGCGTGCTTATACCCGCGCCGCGAGTGATCCCCCCTTGGATGGTCGATTCACAGACGGGTGGGGGAAACTCGGTCTGTTTTCATCGTCCGCGTTCTAGATATTCTCGTTTGCTTTACTTTTTTTTGCGTTTTGATCATTGATTATTTTTGACGATAAATAACTTTTTACCTAATTAACGATACTCACTTTCATTTTTTGGAAATTATTCATTATTAAATAAGGATTTAATTAAATATTTTAAAAAATAATTGAATTCTGATGATAAATATTGTTACATATAAAAATAATTGAATTTTATAATAAACTGTATAAAAAATCTTCAATATAATTGAATTTTGGTAAAGAACTTTGCTATTTATAAAGATAATTGAAAAGATGACAATTTTAAAAAAAATTAAAAATAGTCGACTTTCTGGAAAGAAGTTTGATTCTTATTCCTAAATTCTTTCAAAGAATTGAGTTAAAATTTAAAAAATCGAAACTAATTTTAACAGAACTGAATTTAAATTATTTCAAAAAAATACTTCCTTAAATTATTTATAAGTAATAACTTGCAGCATTTCTGGGATAAAAATTGTGATATAGAATGAACATAAAATTTAAACGTAAAAACAGTTGTTAGGCCTGAAAAGGGCCGATTGTTTTGCGTGAAGGTTTAGAACATTTATGCTTCATTTTCTGTTCATTTAGGCAAAAGAACACATTCAATATGGTCCACGAAGGCTTGTTTCTGCAGGAAATGATACTTTAATTATTATGTTAAGAGTTTTTAGCAATCATGTCTCTATTCGTCATCACAGTCGACTGAGTCCAACTGAAGCGATGAATAAACTTTTTTTCTTCAGCTGCTTTGTGAACATCCTTTGGAATCGAGTAATCCTTTGGACTAGTCTTGTTTTTGACGTCGAAGCAGTCGACTCGATCTTCATTGACGTAAGTACAGTGATAAGGCTCTTTTGTTAACCTTCATTTATTGATTTTTAGGAAAAATGTTCGTCTTCTTAGTCACGATATGGTTGTTGAGTCTTTTTCGACAGTGGCATCTTGTAATCACTTCCTGCAGTCGTAGCAGCAGATATCCGGCTTGTTGAATGACCTCTAGCTAGAAGTCTGTGCCGAATAGAATTTTAACGGCGGCGGCGTTCAGTCTTAAATCAACCGGCGTACGGTATAAAAAAAGCTGCCCTTTTTTACTAAACGCCGATAAACAAATAGTTCTTTCTAGAGTCTTACTCTACTTTGCCGAGTCGAATAGAAACAGCAACTATACCACCGCAGTGGCCTTGCAGCGAGATATCTGAAGGTCATCCACGCATCGTACTCGGGCCACGGAGGCTCGTTATATATCTCAAGGTCTGGACTGGTTGCCTTCAAACGGCAAGACCTCGATGCGCCCGTTGATTATTTTTTTTATTTTTCCCTTTTTTTCTTTTATTGTCGCGCATATTTTCATACATTTCTAACACCTATCTTTCGTAAAGAAAGAAAACTTTCACTGGAGTTTTCTTTAAAAAAAAAATTGCGAGAAAACATTGTGTCAAAAAATAATACAAATGAAAAAAATAAATATTAAAAACTAATGATGAGTTTCTTTGTTGATGGAGATGAAATTTTTTCACCACAACTTCATACTTCCGTTGCGATAAATCCTGAACTGCAGCCAACGACCATCGATTTTTTCATAAATTTTTTTTAAACTGTGGGGAAAGTAAATATTTTTATCGCTGTTAGAGTTGATCGACTATTTAATATTGCTGCTTTTATCCTTTGTCCTTTAACTGGTTGGTGAATTATTACTAGTTCCAGGTTTCACTTCGCTGTGATTGCCGTATGTTTGCACTAATCGATAATTAGGACTTACTTCCTTGATTTCAAGTTGTTTTATTTGATCGCTTCGAAGTTTAAAATCCGTTTTTAGAGTTGGTCTATCAGGAATACTCACAGAACGTAGTTTTCATCTAAGTGTTTCATCTACATCGATTATTTCTTGGGGTGGTGAAGCTTGAACATAACTCGGCTGATATTCTTCGATTCCCACATGTGGTGTTGCGTTAATAAGATGATTATTTGACAGGTCTGACTCGACAGCGTATGCTTCATCGAATTCTTTGGCTCCCAAATGATAAACGTTTCCTAGATTGAATTCGCGGAATATCGTTGGATGAAAAAAAGAAGATTCTTTTTCAACGGGAGAATCCTTCATCGCTCTTGTTGTCAGACGGTCGCCATTTTCGTCGACAGTAGGTGTAGATTTTAGAAACCCGTCGATTTGCTCGAGGATAGTAGATTCAAAGAGATTCTCTACGTTATGCGGCTGTTTGGAGTTGTGAGGTGGATCAAATTTTACACCGTCACTATCGCTATCCGAACGAAAGAGTTCAAAGAGTTTTACGAGACTCTTGTTTGGCCATTTTGATATAATTTCGATGCGTTGATGACCTTCAGATATATAAAGAGCCTCCATGGCCCGTGTTGAATACGTGGACTGACCTTCGGATATCTCGCTGCAAGGTCGTTGCAGTGGTGAAGTTTTTGTTCCCATTCGACACGACAAAGTAGAGTAAGACACCAGAAAGACACCAGAAACCTTTGTCGATCGCCAGAAAGGTAATGGCCCGCTGCTGTTGGGAGACACTTATTTATACCCGCGCTGGGAGGGTCACCCACTTGGGTGGTCGTTTTACGGACAGGTAGAGGGAAACTTGGTCTGTCTTTATCGTCCGCGTGCTAGATATTTGCTTTTACTTTTTTTGCGATTTGATCATTGATTATTTTTCACGATGAATAACTTTTTACCTAATTAGCAATACTCTTTTATTTTTTAGAAATTATTCATCATTAAATAGGGATTTAATTAAATTTTTAAAAATAATTGAATTTCTATAAAAAACTTTATTACTTATATATAAAGATAATTAAAATTATGACAATTAAAAAAATTAAAAACAGTTCAATTTCTGAAAAGAAATTTCATTCTTATTCATAAATTCTTTCAAAGAATTGAGTAAAAATTTAAAAAACCGAAACTAATTTTAACAGAACTGAAACTAAATTATTTAAAAAAAATACTTCCTTAAATTATTTATAAGTAATAACTTGCGGATTTTTTGGGATAAATATTGTGATATAGAAAGAACATAAAATTAAAACGTAAAAATAGTTGTTGGCCCTGACAAGGGCCGATTGATTTGCGTGAAGGTTTAGAAAATTTATGCTTCATTTTCTGTTCTTTTAGGCAAAAGAACACATTCAGTATGGGCCACGAAGGCTTGTTTCTGCAGGAAATGATACTTTAATTATTAAGTTAAGAGTTTTTAGCAATCATGTCTCTATTCGTCATCACAGTTGTCTGAGTCCAACTGAAGCGATGAATCAACTTTTTTTTCTTGAGCTGCATCGTGGACATCCTTTGGAATCGAGAAAACCGAAATGGTCTTCTTTTATGACGTCGAAGCAGTCAAGTTGATCTTTATTGACGATAGTACAGTGATAAGGCTCTTTTGTTAACCTTCATTTATTGCTTTTTGGGAACAAATATTCGTCTTCTCAGTCTTGATATGGTCGTTGAGTTTTTTTTCGACAGTAGCATCTCGTAATCGCTTAGTGCATTTGTAGCAGCAGATATCTGGCTTGTTGCGTGACCTCCAGAATATTTTACAGCGTTTGCCTTCGGTGACGGTGTTGTTCTTTCTGGCACTGTGTGGCAACGGACAGTCGCTCGTGGAAAAATCGGAGCTGGCGCATTTCTGACAAAAATTTCCCGCTGTAGAGTTCAGGGCACTGACGATAAGCGTGACCTACTGTACTGCAATCGAAATTATACAAATCGATAATTTCTTCCAACTCGCGTATCATAGCCTTGTTGAGATTTAGTTCGACGGTGGCAGTTGATAATTCATCGAGTGTTTCTCTCTCTTTGGAAGTGATGTTAAAGACAGTACGATATAGATCGGCTGTGTCAGCTTTGTCAATCAGAGCAAGCTTCTCTGGTCGGGATTTAAGCTGTTCAACGACTATCGATTTTTCTCATAAATTTTTTTAACTGTGGGGAAAGTGAATATTTTTTATATCGCTGTTATGGTTGATCGACTATGTAATATTGCTGCTTTTATCCTTTGTCCTCTGACTGGTAGATGAATTATTGATAGTTCCAGGTTTTACTTCGCTGTGATTGCTGTATGTTTGCACTAATCGGTAATCAGGGCTTACTTCCATGCTTTCTAGTTGTTTTATTTGATCGCGTCGAAGTTCAAGATCCGTTTTTAGAGTTGGTCGATACGGAATGCAAACAGAACGTAGTTTCCATCTAAGCGTTTGGTCTATATTGATTATTTCTTGGGGTGGTGAAGCTTGTACATAACTCGGCTGATATTCTTCGATTTCCTTATGTATTGTTGCGTTAAAAAGATGATTATTTGACAGGTCTGACTCGACGGCGTATGCTTCATCGAATTCTTTGGCTCCCAAATGATAAACGTTTCCTAGATTGAATTCGCGGAATATCGTTGGATGAAAAAAAGAAGATTCTCTTTCAACGGGAGAATCCTTCATCGCGTGGCCCAACCTTTTCAACTCAACGAGCTTCCGCGGCCCGTGTTCGCTGCGTGGATGACCTTTGGATATATAACGACTCTCCGTGGACCTTCTTCGATGTATGGACTGACCTTGGGTATTTCGCTGCAATACCGTTTTGGTGGGATGCTGCCAATCCTACTTGATTCGACAAAGTAGAGTAAAACTCTAGGAAGGGTAAAATTGAAAAATTTGATAATAATACAATCTGACAATGGACGCGAATATATGAGCAACGAATTTAGTTCATATTTGAAAAATCGAGGAATAGGACGAAGATTAACAGTACCACATAATCCTGAACAAAATGGGACGGCGGAGCGTAAAAATCGAACTCTTCTAGAAACAGCTAGATGTCTCCTGATAGATGCAAATTTTTTGGAATCATTTTGGACTGAAGCCGTAAATACAGCTTATTACATCAGAAATCGTCTGCCAACATCAAGCCTGGAAGGAAACACTCCTTACGAACTGTGGAAAGGAGTGATACCAGATTATTCTCAATTTAAAGTCTTCGGTAGCCGTGTGTTCTACTTGAACAGAGATCGTGGTAGAGGAAAATTGGAACAACTAGGCGAAGAAGGAATCTTTTTAGGATATTCGAAAGAATCTAATGCTTTTCGAATTTGGTCACCTAAAAAAGCAAAAGCAATTATTAGTCAAGATGTAAAATTTATTGAAAATCAAAAACTAAAAGAAAATAATAAAATAAACTTACCATCGATTTGTAGTACTCAAAAGAAAGAAAAACGTTTTATCGACTTTGAACATATAATACCTAAAAATAGTGATGACGAAAAAGACTTTCGTGGTTTCGACAATCAACTAATAGAACAAGCTGAACCTATTAATATCAAACAATAAGAAGAAATAGAAAACATAGAGCCAAAAAGAAGACGAGGACGACCTACAGGAAGTAAAAACAAACCGTCACAAGAGATAAACATTGCTCGAACAGGAACCAGAGATGGACTACGAAGCAGCACAATGAAGACCCCAGTTGAACAGGACGATCAAACACAAGACAAAACAGCCCGATACACTGAAAGCATTTTCTTATCTGAAGTACCTATTAAGGTAGCGATGTCAAGATGCGACGTCGAAAAATGGCGTCATGTTATTGCATCTGAAATGAAATCAATAATAAAAAACAAAACTTGGATCATGACCAATCACCCGGACAAAGAAATAGTCATCGGCAGTAGAATGATTTTACGAAACAAACTAAGCCCAGATGGAGAAATTGAGAGGAGGAAAGCTCGACTAATTGCACAGGGATTCAGTTAACAACCCGGAGTACATTTTACTAAAACTTTTGCTTCAGTTACTCGTTTTAGTACAATTCGATTTCTCTCATCACTTGCAGCTCAATGCGATTTACATATCAGACAATTCGACGTTACATCTGCTTACCTAAATGGAAATTTAAAAGAGAAAATTCACATGGAACCACCTGCACATTTTGAAAATTTCCTACAATATGTAATAGATTTTGAAGGAAACAACTAATTTAAAATCAAAGTAAAAGAAATGTTAAACGATTTTTTTAAATAAAAAAAATAGATATTAAAACTAATGATGATTTTCTTTGTTGCTGGAGATGAAATCTTTCCACTGCAACTTCATACTTCTGTTGCGATAAGTCCTGAACTGCACCCAACGACCATCGATTTTTCTCATGAACTTTTTTGACTGTGGGGAAAGTGAATAATTTTATCACTGTGATGGTTGATCGACTATTTAATATTGCTGCTTTTATCATTTGTCCTTTGACTGGCAGATGAATTATTTCTAGTTCCAGGTTTCACTTTACTGTGATTGCCGTATGTTTGCACTAATCGATAATTAGGGCTTACTTCCTTACTCTCGAGTTGTGTTATTTGATCGCGTCGAAGTCCAAGATCCGATGATAAACGTTTTCTAGATTAAACTCTCGGAATATAGTTGGAGGAAAAGAATAAGATTCTCTTTCAACGAAAGAAGCCTTCATCACACTGTTGTCAGACGGTCGCTATTTCGTTGACAGTAGGTGTAGATTCCAGAAACCCGTCGATTTGTTCCAGGACGGTAGATTCGGAGAGATTCTCTTTGTTATGAGGCTGTTTGGTGTTGTGAGGTGGATCAAATTCTACATCGTCACTATTGCTATCCGAACAAAAGAGTTGAAATAAAACAGTTTTATGAGACTCTTTTTTTAAGCTATTTTGGTGTTACAGTCGGGCCTCCGAACTGAACGCTTTCAAACTGTACGCTGTCGCCAAACTGTACGCTGGCTTTAGTTTTTAAGTGCTCCACAGTGTACGGTGGCGCTACTAAATTCAGTGCCGTATATTTGAAAATGTTGCCTTTTAAGGAAGAATCTGAGGGACAGTCAAATAAAAAGTTATTCCAATGTCATAATTTCGTAATTTAAAAAAACTAATTAAATTTTAAATTCGTCTTGTTGGAAAGGCGAAGAATTTAATTTTGAATATTTAAAACGATTAAAAGTTTCATTTGAATAAAAATTACAATTTTCTGTCAATAAGAATAAACATTTGTTAAATTTTAGGTTATGTTACTTAAATCATTCATTATTGACGACAAAATTATCATTTTTATTCAAATATATATTTAAAATTTTCAAAATTTAGAAAATTAAATTCCTTACGCTTTTACCAAAAGGAATTGAAAATTTAATTTGACTTTTTTTAAAATACTAAATTATGACATTGGACTAACTTTTGTTCCGATTGTTTATCAAATTCTTCCTTAAAATTTAAAATTTTACTGATTTAATCAAATTATTTTCTTTTTCATAATTTGGATAAATCAGTGGACTTCTTTTAATTCTATGAGGCAATACGTTTTGGTTAAAAATTGTTAATTTTTCTAACATTTATAATTTTAAGAATAGTATATATATTTTTATGATTTCAATTAATTTTAAATCTAAAATTATGTATATTATAGTCCCAGACGATAAATGAGGAGCAAATTTTCAAAATTTGATAAATTCCTATTTTCTTATTATTTCGAGAAATCGAAATAAATGACTTTCCTGACATAACCACTCAGTTAATTTCAAACTAAAAAATTTGTAATATTTAATATTTGTAACAAAGTTTTTATATTTAATACGTTCTGTTTTTAATAAAACTTTCACATAATAAAGTAACTTTAAGGTTTTGGTAATTTGTTCTAATAACAAACATAAAAATTAAAAGTCAATTTGGTTATGTCAAAAAGTTTTTAAATTGAAAATTCGCTGTTAATAATTTTTTTTTTAAATTTAGCAAGGACATGATGATTTGTGAGATATTTAAATTATTAAATTTATGTTTATCTCGATTTAAAAAAAAATATATTTATCAACTTTTGAAAACTTGCTCCTTAAATATATAAGTGTACAGTCCTGAAAATTAAATAGTGGGGATGAGTTCGTCAGCGTACAGTTTGAAATCAAGTGGAGGGGTTATTTCTGGGGTACCGTACAGTTCTGCGGCCCGACTGTATTTCGATGCAAGGCTGACCTTCGAATATATTACGAGCCTCCGTGGTCCGTCTTCAATGCGTGGACTGACCTTGGGTATCTCGTTGCAAGGCCGTTGCGATGGGATGTTGCCGTTTCTATTTGATTTGACAAAATAGAGTAAAACTCTAGGAAGTATGACGTATGACGTTGCGGTGATATATTAACGTTCCTATTTGAAGAATGGAAAATTAAAAGAAAAAAATAATCAAATGGTCAAAATTTTGTTCATATTAAAATAATAACAATAATAATACTAATCAGCCTTATTACTTGCAAAAAAATTTGTTTACAATTTTAAATTTCTTTTTTACAAACAACTTTTTTTAATATATGGGACATTCCACGTCAACACGGACAGAGCTCTAAACAAAAATTGCTTTGATGGATTCAAACGTTCTAGGGCTTAAAAGATTTCTACGTTCATGTACTTTAAGATGCCGATGGGCGTTTTTCACAAAATTCCATTTCCGATGCCAATAGAACTGTCAAAAGTCAAAAGGTCCAAAAATCTCAAAATACTTTTATGAATTAAAAGCAAAAAAGGAGGTAAATTATTCTGTAACTCATTCTTTATCAGTTTTTAGGGTTCCCGAATATCAATCTAAAGTTTTTTTTTAAAAATCCAAAATGGCGAATTCAATATGGCAGACAAAATTCAAATTTGATCAGATTCTATTAAAACTTGTTACTCGGGGGTTTTTAGGGTCGCTGATTACGAATCTGAAGTCACTTTTTAAAAATTCAAAATGGCGGAAAAAATTTTCAAATTTGATCCGAATCCCTTAAAACGTGTTACTCGGGGGCTTTTGGGGTCGCAGATTATGAATATGAAGTTACTTTGTAGAAATTCAAAATGGCGGATCAAATTTTTTAATTTGATCAGATTTAATTAAAAAGTGTTACTCGGTGGTTTTTAGCGTATCTGATTATGAATTTGAAGTCTCAAACACAAAGTAACTTCATATTCATAATCTGCAACCCCAAAAGCCCCCGAGTAACACGTTTTAAGGGAATCGGATCAAATTTGAAATTTTTTCCGCCATATTGGATCCGCCATTTTGAATTTTTTAAAAGTGACTTCAGATTCGTAATCAGCGACCCTAAAAACCACCGAGTAACAAGTTTTCATCGAATCTGATCAAATTTGAATTTTGTCCGCCATATTGAATTCGCCATTTTGGATTTTAAAAAAAAACTTTAGATTTATATTCGGGAACCCTAAAAACTTATAAAGAATGAGTTACAAAATAATTTACCTCGTTTTTTGCTTTTAATTCATAAAAGTATTTTGAGATTTTTGGACCTTTTGACTTTTGACAGTTCTATTGGCATCGGAAATGGAATTTTGCAAAAAACGCCCATCGTCATCTTAAAGTACATGAACGTAGAAATCTTTTAAGCCCTAGAACGTTTAAATCCATCAAAGCAATTTTTGTTTAGAGCTCTGTCCGTGTTGACGTGGAATGTCCCATATATTCAATGAAAGAGAATATTTAATACAGTAAATAATGAAAAGTTTCTGTTGATTTTTGTATTGAGATTTTTAAATAATCTGTTTTACTAAACTAAGATGAACAATCCCTACTCTTATACCCTAACTGGAAAATATGTACCTGAAGGGTACAATTAGTTTTATGACAAACCTTTCCGTAGGTAGTACAAACTGAGCTCTCCGAAGAGTAACTTGTATTCCTAGAGATCTTAGCTGTTTTTCGTATCACGTTATTATATGTATTTTGATTTTACTGCCGCGTATGTGCTAAATCGTGTTGTGTTGTGTTTTTTTTTCTTTTTTTTATGAAGCTTGGTTTAAGAAAAAACCTGATGTGGGAAACTTGAAAATTTTTGTATCAATTACCTCAATGTACCAAAACAGAAAAGAACGAAATTTGATCCTAAAAGCAGAAAAATGATAGTGGTCGGTTACGAAGGAGAGTCTGCAAACTATCATCTCTGGAACAAAGAAAGCCGCAAAATTTATATAAGTAACAATGTAGATTTTGACGAAAGTTATATCAGGCAAGTCTCAAAACCAACAATGATGATCAATCATGTTCTTTAGATTTGGATTTTGGGCTTCCAGAGAAACCCGCTGAAAGACGCAGAGAAAATGAACAAATTGAAAGTGAAGAAGAAAATCCAAGAGAGCTTGAAATCAGAAACAATGAAGATCATGGAAATATTCTACAACGTTTACGCGACAGAAATCAGATAATTCAACCATATCGCTATGAAATACCATTAAACTATTTTTCTGAAATTATACCTGATTCATTTCACGAAACCCTATTATCAGAAAAATCTAAGGAGTGGAAAAAGGCAATGAATGAGGAAATGGACGCACTTCGTGAAAATAATACCTAGGAACTTCAAGAACTACTTGCCAGACGTAAAGCAATAGGGTGCAAATGTCTCTTTTTAACTAAAAGTGATGTAAATGGTGAATTTGTAAGGTACAAAGCTCGACTGGTGGCAAAAGGATTTTCTCAACGGGAAGGTGTAGACTATTTTGAGACTTTCTCACCTGTTGTGCGGTATGAATCAATGCGGGTGATATTATCCATTTCGACGGTTGGGTGCAGAAAGGTGCCAATTCAGATTAGTCGTGAAAAACCTGCCATTTGAACTGAGATTTGGAAAACATGCCAACTCAGAATGGACGTTTTTTTTTTTTATTTTATGTTGGTAGTACGGAAAAATTTGAAAAAGGTTATAAATTTGTAATGATCTGATTTTTATTTGCTACGGAATTCGCTCGCCGGATGGAGTCCGGGTACCTTATTACACAGGTCAACAAAAAAAGACTTACTTTTTTTTTATGAGATAGCGGAATGGTTTCCTATGTATTTTTGGACGCTGAACACGATCCCGACTTCCAAAATTGCCCATCACGTCAGGATTTTGAGAAAAGTGGGGGTAAAGACCCCAAAAACGCTTTTTTGAGAAATTTCAACATTTATTTTCTCTTTAACCTGACGTGCTAGAGACTTCCACAAGGTCTTAAATTAAAGCTTATAATGTGCACTAAAAGACCAATATCCATAAAATAAAAAAAAATAAAATTTTTTTTCAAAAAATGGGATTGAAGACACCAAAAATTTGTGTTTTTGGATTGCTTTAATAGACTTTTTGCAATTGCTTGGATTCGCATGAAAATGGTTACTTGGGGTTTTTGGGGTCACTGATTACGAATCCGATATTAGTTTGCAAAAATTAAAAATGGCGGATTCGTAATCAGCGACCCCAAAAACCCTGAAATAACAATTTTCAAGCGAATCCAAGCAATTCTTAATTTTTACATCTGCCATCTTGGTTTCGCCGTTTTAAATTTTTGCAAACAAATATTGGATTCGTAATCAGCGACCCCAAAAACCCTAAGTACCCATTTTCAAGCGAATCCAAGCGATTGCAAGAAGTCTATTAAAGCAATCCAAAAACACAAATTTTTGGTGTCTTCAACCCTATTTTTTGAAAAAAATTTTAATTTTTTTTTATTTTATGGATATTGGTCTTGTAGTGCACATTACAAGCTTTAATTTAAGACCTTGTGGAAGTCTCTAGCACGTCAGGTTAAAGAAAAAAGAAAGGTTGAAAATCCTCAAAAAAGCGTTTTTGGGGTCTTTACCCCCACTTTTCTCAAAATCCTGACGTGATGGGCAATTTTGGAATTCGGGATCGTGTTCAGCGTCCAAAAATACATAGGAAACCATTCCGCTATCTCTTAAAAAAAAGTAAGTCTTTTTTTGTTGACCTGTGTTATTTTATTTATAAACGATTTAGGCGGAAAGCGCCATCTTTATATCAAAACAATATTTTACTAGTAGGGAAATTATTAGGACCAAATTTGGAGAGGTATAGTCATTAACTAGGCCAAATTTAAACCTTCGAAAGTAAGTATATTGTAACAAAATAATATTTAATAACAAAGTAAATAATATAATAAAATAATACTAATAAGTTAATACTTGAAAACTAAAGAGAATTAAGAATTGAATGAAATTTAATATAAAATATAAACTAAAATGTTCGTAGAGAGCAGTTAGAATTTAATTAACAATAATAAAAATAAATGAATATAAAATTATTAACAATAGTAAATTTAAGTAAAAAAAACCGGACAAGTGCGAGTAGAACTCGTACTAAAACCGAGGGTTCCGTACCCTCGTTTAAAACTTCTACTTTTTTGCTAGAAAAAATATAAAGATCAACTCCAATATTTTTCGCTGTATTTTTTCTGTAATCTACAGGTGAAAATAAATAAATAACTAATTTTCATCTCTTCACATAAAAAACTGTGGGCGCTAGGGTAAAAAACACGTTTTTTTTGACGAAATTTAAAAAAATTTTAAGTTTTTCGCTAAAAAAAATATGAAGATAAAATCCAATTATGTTCGGTGTATTTTTCCTAAAATCTACACTTGAAAATACATCAAATAAGCAAAACTGTAGTCCAATAGGCCAAGAATTGTGAAAACCAAAGGAGGGGGGGTACACACTTTTTTTCTAAAACGGAAATTTTTTTTAGTTTTTCGCAAAAAAATATGAAGATGAACTCCAATAATTTTTTCTGTATGTTTGTTGAAATCTACACGAAAAAATAAATAAAAATGTATAACGCCAGTCCACTAGACTAAGAATTGAGAGAACTAGCATAGGTATAATTATTATCAAAAATTGAAAAAAAAAATTTAGGTTTTCGCTCAAAACGCAATGAAGATCAATTCTAATCATTTTCACTATATTTTACCTGTAATCTACACGTGAAAATACAAAAGTGTACCAATTTTCAGCTCTTTAGGTAAAAAACTGTGAGTGCTAGGGTGAAATAAACGCTTTTTTGACGAAATTTTTAAAAACTTTGAGTTTTTCGATGAAAAAAATATTAAGATCAAATCCAATCATGTTCGCTATATTTTTCCTGAAATATACACACGAAAATACATAAAATAAGCAAAACTGCAGTCCAATAGGCCAAGAATTGTAAAAACCAAGGGGGGGTACACACTTTTTTTTTAAAAACGAAAAAATTTTTTAGTTTTTCGCAAAAAAAAATATGAAGATGAATTCCAATAATTTTTTTTGTATGTTTGTTGAAATCTGCACGAAAAAACAAATAAAAATGTAAAACGCCAGTCCACTAGATTAAGAATTGAGAGAACCAGCAAGGGTTAAAGTATGTTCGTGCTTGCAAAAAGAGACTTTAGATGTTCGATGAAAACACCATGAAGATCAATTCTAATCACTTCCGCTATATTTTTCCTGTAATCTATGCGTAAAAACGAATAAGTATGCCAATTTTCAGCTCTCCAGGTAAAAAAATGTAGGCGCCAGGGGGGGGTACATGGATTTTTTTTCGAAATTTTCAAAATTTTTGACTTTTTCGATAAAAACAGAATGAAGATCAATACCAAATGTGTTCGCTATATTTTTCCTTTAATCCATTTTTGAAAATACATATGCATACCAATTTTTAACTTTCTAGGTAAAAAACTGTGAGCGCTAGGGGGGGGGGGGTACATGCCTTTTTTTGCGAAAAATGGCCAAAATTTGATGTTTTTCGTCGAAAACTCTATGAAGATCAATCCCAATCACGTTCGCTATATTTTTCCTGTAATCTACGCGTGAAAATACATACGTGTACGAAATTTTAGCTCTCTAGGTGTAAAACTGTGAGTGCTAGAGGGGGGGTACATGGTCATTTTTGTAACCGTTCCAATAGGGTTCCTACCGGGGTACAGAACCCTAAAAAGATAGCCCTAGAGTCTCGCTTAGATGCTGTTGACCATGATGCCATTTTCTCCTGAGAGTCTGCAAAAATAATAAAAGAAAACCCGGTGTTAATATTTAACCCTCACTTGCCTTCCGTGGCATTTACAAATTATTCGCGAAACCGTTCTAGAATAAGTTCCCGTATTTTATGTAACCGACGATTTCCTGGGCGCACTAGAAAATTAACCTTTGTGCTTCTAGGGGTTAATTTAAAATTTCGGCAAGCTACCGAAATTCTTGCCAGAACAATAAAATACGTGAATTTAAATTTGATTAATTAAGTTGACTCTAGGAACACAATTTCTACTCCTGAGAGCACCCGGGATAAGAATTTGTGTCCGTGTCGTCACCACGGGTGGACAGAAGAGCGCCTCTGGACACCGGGGGTGGAAAGCAAAAACATTAAAACTAGAAAATGTCTAGCAACCTTCCACGAGAGCACCCCTGGTTAGTCGCCATACACCTGGGTAAAGAAAGTTCGTTCGACCTAAGAGCACCTGGGTAGAACGAACATTTCTCTTGACGGCATACTACTCACAGAAGAGCACCTCTCCTGAGTACAATGCCCATGAGTTCGTACCTGTTAGGCAAGAAGAGCACCTCGAGCCATAGCGGTAGACGAACTGACGATCTACGATCGTGCAGCGAGGTACCTTGGTCTCTCGTGAGCTAGAGAGACGAGCGAGTATGGAAGGGGAGAGAGAGACACGACTCTGCGTGCGCCGACGTTTCTCGCTCTCTCCAATGGCTAGCGCAACGACTATGGCAATTGCTTAAGCATTGCAATATACCTTCGTTACATCCCCCCTTCTTTCAAAGCGAATTTTAATGAGCGTACGAAAAGAAATAAAATAAAAATGTGCAACTTACGGAACCAATCTCGCATGCTTAATTAGACCAGTTTCCTTTACTATCCGGAGAACCCATTTAGCACCCGGAACAGGAATGCGAAACCGATCCGTACCTAGGGGTACTTGCACCCATGGACCACCAGGGAGACGCGCAACCCTAAATGGACGACCTTGCATCGACGTAGGCAGCGGAATTGGAAAATCCTCTGATGAACCCTCGAAGTTGGCGATATTATTATTAAGGTCGGTATCTAACTGCTGTTCAACGTCGATAACCTCGATGGCGTTAAGCACATTTAAATCCAAATTCGGCAAATCCTCCGTGATGTCGATAACTTCTTGCAAACTTGCAAAAAGATCGTCATAAGTTTGCGGGCAACCTTCCGACAACGTTCCAAGACTAGGCTTCTTTAAAACGACCGGCGTGGTAAGTATTTCCTCTTTAATAATTAAAGGTAAGGAACTTCTTTTTTTAACTACCTCTCTCGATTTTAACTCTTTGCCGTTGATATGTTACGAAATGTCGTCTAGAGTCCTTTTTGGGGGAACAGCCAATGAGAAGAGGCGTTTATGCTTGTGTTGATAAGTTAGTTATGTGTGAGTATGTAAGTGTCTAAACTTGCAGGATCGTACCTTCTTAAAATTGGAACCCATTTATATTTTACAATAAATTCTACTAATTGATCACTAAAAATACGATTTTTTGTGTAAAGTGCAAATGTATATTTGCAATTTATTACAATTTAAAAATGGTAAATTTGATTGTTAAAGACTTTTATCAAACATAAATACCTTATGTAAACATAACCTCAAAATCAAACTAACATCCGGCCCTGATATTGTCCACGTGATTCAACTGTCAAACTGCTTGTTTCTGAGGTGGGGAAAACTTATGTACGGCAAAGAGTTAAAATATGATTAACTAATGTTTTGTTTTCCTTTTTAGGACTAGCAGCGATGATGGTAATCTTCGGTTTCTTTACAGGTTTCTTCGTCTTCAACTTCACCATCTGTTTAGCAATTTTGTTTTTCGCGATAAGTTTAACTTTTGAAATTGGATCCTTGACGGTTGAGGGAATAATATCCGGTAACGTAGGTGACGGAATACGTTTCAATTGGACAATCGGAAACACAGAATCTCTCAAAATGTTTTTAATTTTCTGCGTTTCTTTTTCTCGCATTCTCTCTTCTTCTTTCTCTGCTATTTTAATTAAAATTTTCTCAAAATCTTCTTTATTGGACGAACTCGGTAAACACACTATTTTACCCGATAACTCGGCACAGGGTGGTTTTACAATAGGTGCTTTTAATTTTAATAAATTCGACTTCCTAGTGACCCCTTTCTGAAAACTAAGTTCAAGTTCCGATTTCACAATTTCTGAAACTTCCGGCAAATCATTATGGAAATTAGATTGAAATGCGAAATCTAACTCCTCGTCCACGTGGTTCAACAAAGTAAATAATATAATAAAATAATACTAATAAGTTAATACTTGAAAACTAAAGAGAATTAAGAATTGAATGAAATTTAATATAAAATATAAACTAAAATGTTCGTAGAGAGCAGTTAGAATTTAATTAACAATAATAAAAATAAATGAATATAAAATTATTAACAATAGTAAATTTAAGTAAAAAAAACCGGACAAGTGCGAGTAGAACTCGTACTAAAACCGAGGGTTCCGTACCCTCGTTTAAAACTTCTACTTTTTTGCTAGAAAAAATATAAAGATCAACTCCAATATTTTTCGCTGTATTTTTTCTGTAATCTACAGGTGAAAATAAATAAATAACTAATTTTCATCTCTTCACATAAAAAACTGTGGGCGCTAGGGTAAAAAACACGTTTTTTTGACGAAATTTAAAAAAATTTTAAGTTTTTCGCTAAAAAAAATATGAAGATAAAATCCAATTATGTTCGGTGTATTTTTCCTAAAATCTACACTTGAAAATACATCAAATAAGCAAAACTGTAGTCCAATAGGCCAAGAATTGTGAAAACCAAAGGAGGGGGGGTACACACTTTTTTTCTAAAACGGAAATTTTTTTTAGTTTTTCGCAAAAAAATATGAAGATGAACTCCAATAATTTTTTCTGTATGTTTGTTGAAATCTACACGAAAAAATAAATAAAAATGTATAACGCCAGTCCACTAGACTAAGAATTGAGAGAACTAGCATAGGTATAATTATTATCAAAAATTGAAAAAAAAAAATTTAGGTTTTCGCTCAAAACGCAATGAAGATCAATTCTAATCATTTTCACTATATTTTACCTGTAATCTACACGTGAAAATACAAAAGTGTACCAATTTTCAGCTCTTTAGGTAAAAAACTGTGAGTGCTAGGGTGAAATAAACGCTTTTTTGACGAAATTTTTAAAAACTTTGAGTTTTTCGATGAAAAAAATATTAAGATCAAATCCAATCATGTTCGCTATATTTTTCCTGAAATATACACACGAAAATACATAAAATAAGCAAAACTGCAGTCCAATAGGCCAAGAATTGTAAAAACCAAGGGGGGGTACACACTTTTTTTTTAAAAACGAAAAAATTTTTTAGTTTTTCGCAAAAAAAAATATGAAGATGAATTCCAATAATTTTTTTTGTATGTTTGTTGAAATCTGCACGAAAAAACAAATAAAAATGTAAAACGCCAGTCCACTAGATTAAGAATTGAGAGAACCAGCAAGGGTTAAAGTATGTTCGTGCTTGCAAAAAGAGACTTTAGATGTTCGATGAAAACACCATGAAGATCAATTCTAATCACTTCCGCTATATTTTTCCTGTAATCTTTGCGTAAAAACGAATAAGTATGCCAATTTTCAGCTCTCCAGGTAAAAAAATGTAGGCGCCAGGGGGGGGTACATGGATTTTTTTCGAAATTTTCAAAATTTTTGACTTTTTCGATAAAAACAGAATGAAGATCAATACCAAATGTGTTCGCTATATTTTTCCTTTAATCCATTTTTGAAAATACATATGCATACCAATTTTTAACTTTCTAGGTAAAAAACTGTGAGCGCTAGGGGGGGGGGGTACATGCCTTTTTTTGCGAAAAATGGCCAAAATTTGATGTTTTTCGTCGAAAACTCTATGAAGATCAATCCCAATCACGTTCGCTATATTTTTCCTGTAATCTACGCGTGAAAATACATACGTGTACGAAATTTTAGCTCTCTAGGTGTAAAACTGTGAGTGCTAGAGGGGGGGTACATGGTCATTTTTGTAACCGTTCCAATAGGGTTCCTACCGGGGTACAGAACCCTAAAAAGATAGCCCTAGAGTCTCGCTTAGATGCTGTTGACCATGATGCCATTTTCTCCTGAGAGTCTGCAAAAATAATAAAAGAAAACCCGGTGTTAATATTTAACCCTCACTTGCCTTCCGTGGCATTTACAAATTATTCGCGAAACCGTTCTAGAATAAGTTCCCGTATTTTATGTAACCGACGATTTCCTGGGCGCACTAGAAAATTAACCTTTGTGCTTCTAGGGGTTAATTTAAAATTTCGGCAAGCTACCGAAATTCTTGCCAGAACAATAAAATACGTGAATTTAAATTTGATTAATTAAGTTGACTCTAGGAACACAATTTCTACTCCTGAGAGCACCCGGGATAAGAATTTGTGTCCGTGTCGTCACCACGGGTGGACAGAAGAGCGCCTCTGGACACCGGGGGTGGAAAGCAAAAACATTAAAACTAGAAAATGTCTAGCAACCTTCCACGAGAGCACCCCTGGTTAGTCGCCATACACCTGGGTAAAGAAAGTTCGTTCGACCTAAGAGCACCTGGGTAGAACGAACATTTCTCTTGACGGCATACTACTCACAGAAGAGCACCTCTCCTGAGTACAATGCCCATGAGTTCGTACCTGTTAGGCAAGAAGAGCACCTCGAGCCATAGCGGTAGACGAACTGACGATCTACGATCGTGCAGCGAGGTACCTTGGTCTCTCGTGAGCTAGAGAGACGAGCGAGTATGGAAGGGGAGAGAGAGACACGACTCTGCGTGCGCCGACGTTTCTCGCTCTCTCCAATGGCTAGCGCAACGACTATGGCAATTGCTTAAGCATTGCAATATACCTTCGTTACATCCCCCCTTCTTTCAAAGCGAATTTTAATGAGCGTACGAAAAGAAATAAAATAAAAATGTGCAACTTACGGAACCAATCTCGCATGCTTAATTAGACCAGTTTCCTTTACTATCCGGAGAACCCATTTAGCACCCGGAACAGGAATGCGAAACCGATCCGTACCTAGGGGTACTTGCACCCATGGACCACCAGGGAGACGCGCAACCCTAAATGGACGACCTTGCATCGACGTAGGCAGCGGAATTGGAAAATCCTCTGATGAACCCTCGAAGTTGGCGATATTATTATTAAGGTCGGTATCTAACTGCTGTTCAACGTCGATAACCTCGATGGCGTTAAGCACATTTAAATCCAAATTCGGCAAATCCTCCGTGATGTCGATAACTTCTTGCAAACTTGCAAAAAGATCGTCATAAGTTTGCGGGCAACCTTCCGACAACGTTCCAAGACTAGGCTTCTTTAAAACGACCGGCGTGGTAAGTATTTCCTCTTTAATAATTAAAGGTAAGGAACTTCTTTTTTTAACTACCTCTCTCGATTTTAACTCTTTGCCGTTGATATGTTACGAAATGTCGTCTAGAGTCCTTTTTGGGGGAACAGCCAATGAGAAGAGGCGTTTATGCTTGTGTTGATAAGTTAGTTATGTGTGAGTATGTAAGTGTCTAAACTTGCAGGATCGTACCTTCTTAAAATTGGAACCCATTTATATTTTACAATAAATTCTACTAATTGATCACTAAAAATACGATTTTTTGTGTAAAGTGCAAATGTATATTTGCAATTTATTACAATTTAAAAATGGTAAATTTGATTGTTAAAGACTTTTATCAAACATAAATACCTTATGTAAACATAACCTCAAAATCAAACTAACATCCGGCCCTGATATTGTCCACGTGATTCAACTGTCAAACTGCTTGTTTCTGAGGTGGGGAAAACTTATGTACGGCAAAGAGTTAAAATATGATTAACTAATGTTTTGTTTTCCTTTTTAGGACTAGCAGCGATGATGGTAATCTTCGGTTTCTTTACAGGTTTCTTCGTCTTCAACTTCACCATCTGTTTAGCAATTTTGTTTTTCGCGATAAGTTTAACTTTTGAAATTGGATCCTTGACGGTTGAGGGAATAATATCCGGTAACGTAGGTGACGGAATACGTTTCAATTGGACAATCGGAAACACAGAATCTCTCAAAATGTTTTTAATTTTCTGCGTTTCTTTTTCTCGCATTCTCTCTTCTTCTTTCTCTGCTATTTTAATTAAAATTTTCTCAAAATCTTCTTTATTGGACGAACTCGGTAAACACACTATTTTACCCGATAACTCGGCACAGGGTGGTTTTACAATAGGTGCTTTTAATTTTAATAAATTCGACTTCCTAGTGACCCCTTTCTGAAAACTAAGTTCAAGTTCCGATTTCACAATTTCTGAAACTTCCGGCAAATCATTATGGAAATTAGATTGAAATGCGAAATCTAACTCCTCGTCCACGTGGTTCATTTCGCTCAAATCGAACGCATTAATCTTAATATTTTTCCTAATCTCCATTTCCGCCAGTTTAGAGGTTGTACGAGACATAGCGACAGGCTTCTCGGAACTAAATGAATATTTCGACGAAAAATGCTGAGATTTAAGTGGAATCCTTATCTTATCTCCGGGGAGAACGGGGACGACGGGGAAGACAACGAGTCGAGAGGCGATGTTATTCTATAGACTTTTCGTCTACAAATTTCTTAATATCTTTAATATACACATGTTTGAAAATTTTCCCTTCTAGGTTTTTAAGATCAAAAATTACAGGAGAAATTTTCTTTTTAATAAAAAATGTACCACTAAATTTTTCCAATAATTTTGCGCTCTTTTTCTGCATTTTATTGGAAAGATGAAAATTTCTTTTTAATACTTTTTCACCGATGATTGGACACTATTCTCTTTTTCTCAAATTATACTTTTTTTGTTGAGAATGAAAATTACGAGCAAGATTTAAACGAACTAATTCAAGAGCATTTTGAATTTTTTTAATACGAATATTAGTATTCGTAGTATCTAGGGAGTTGCTTGGTGGCCAAAAGACTAAATTGCCATTTCGCTAAATTAAAATTTTACACAGTAAGAGGTTAGGTTCGAAACACTCAGTCGGTAAAACAGTTTTGCTGTGCGTGGTTTAGCAAAATGGCAATTTAGCCTTTTGGCCACCAAGCAGTTTAAACGCGAATCTTGGAAACCAGGTGGTAAGAATTCACGGCCGGTGGTAAGGTAGGCTGGCGTATAACCTGTAGCTGAGTGGCGCGCGGTGTTGTAAGCGAACTGCAGCTCCGGAAGATGGCGATCCCAGTCCGATTTCTTCTCGTCCATGAATTGTTGGATCATCGTCTTTATCACCTTGTTGACTCGTTCCACTGGATTACATTGAGGAGAATAAGGTGGTGTCAGACGGTGTGTAATACCAAAATCCTCCAAGAAATTCTTAAACTCGTTGCTAATGAATTGTCTGCCATTATCCGATACAATAATTCTTGGACATCCAAAACGAAAAAATATTTCCTTCAATGTAGAAATTAACAAAATAGTAGTCGCTTTTCTCAGAGGTTTGAATTCTGCCCACTTCGTAAATCTATCTTAAATAACACATAACATTGTGTTACCGGAAGTTGTCCTCGGAAGAGGTCCGACGAAATCCACGGATAACATTTCCCACGGATTTTCAACATTTGTAGAATGTAATTTATTATGAGCAGCTTGTTGAGAACCTTTATTCTTTTGACAATTTTCGCAGTTTCTTACGTACTCAGTACCGTCTCTTAGCATACCTGGCCAAAAGAAAAATTCTCCCAGGCGAGCGAGAGTTTTTGCTACTCCCAGATGACCTGCTGTTGGTTCGTCGTAGACTTTTTTAAGGATATCATCACGTTCTTCTTTCGGAATACATAATTTCCATTGTTCGTTATAAGGAGTTTCTTTATAGTCTAGAGAATGAAGCACATGGTGAAACAATTTTCCTTTTTCGATCCTGAAGTCCGGGTTTCGGTCTGGTTGTTCCTGGGTTAATTTAAATTGACGTTGATACCAAGGACAAGAAGGAAATTTATTTATTTCAGAGATTTGGAGTGGCACACGAGATAAGTAATCGGGCAACCTATTTTCAATGCCTTTTTTATAACGCACTTCAAAATCCCACTGAGAAAGCTCCATAATCCAGCGAGCCAAACGCCCAGAAGGTGTTTCGATATTGTTGAGCCATTTAAGGGCCTGATGATCGGTAATCACAATAAAATGATAACCCTCAAGATAGTGACGCATTTTCCACACACCCCATTTGACGGCTAAACACTCCAGTTCCGTTGCTGAATAATTTTTCTCTGCTGGGTTAAGAGTTCTACTAGCATATGCAATAACTACTTCTTCTTCTCCTTCATTTTGAGTTAAAACTGCTCCAAGTCCTAACAAACTTGCATCCGTTTGAAGAAAAAATGTTTTAGTCCAATCTGGACATGCTAAAACTGGTGCTTCAGTAAATTTTCGTTTAATTTCGTCGAAAGCTGCCTGTTGATCCTCGTTCCAATGCCAAACAGTATCCTTTTTCAAAAGATGAATCAGCGGTGCAGTTAATTGAGAAATATTTTTAACAAAACGTCGATACCACGAAATCATTCCGATAAATGACCTTAATTCTTTGATATTTGTAGGGGGTTTAATTTCCAAGATGGCGTCCACCTTTTCTGGATATGCATCCTTCTTAGTAATTTTGTTGAGCCTTCTGAAGTCAATACAAAATCTTAGTTTTCCATTTTTTCGCTTAATCATGACAACTGGAGAACTCCAGGGGCTCCTAGATTTCCTGATTACCTTCTGCTTCAACATTTCTAAAGTTTCTTGACGCATAATTTCCTGAGTCACTGGATTTCTAGGCTGGTAACGTTGTTTAATGGGCGTATTTTCTTCTAGGCGAATTTCATGTTTTAATAACGGAGTACATCCTTTAATCTCCGAAAATAGGGCTTTTTCCTTTTCCAATAAAAGATCAAGAGATTTTTCTTGATCTAAATCCATTGATTTTAATCCAGGAGATCCTACTTCACCTATTTCTATACGAAAAGCATTTTTAACTAGTTGGATGTCTTGGTTATTAACTAATAAAGAAAAATTTAGTTTTTTAAGCAAGTCTATACCAATTAACATAGACTGCATTAGACCAGGTAAAACGAGGAATTTATGTTTTACCAAGGTTCTTCCGACCAGAATCTTCATTTGAAAACTAGTGTTCACTTTATATTGTGAACCGTTGGCTAAAGCAATTTTGATGTCCTCTAAACACGATACTCCACCCAACTTAGCTAGACGATTTGCTGTCTCGGGGTTAATAAATGATGAGACGGCTCCTGTGTCGACTAGAGCGAAGAAAGCGACATCCTCACAATTGCATTTCACGAAAATTCTGGAGTCGGGGATTAGTAAGGCCGAGCTTACTCCTTTTGCTCGACCTTCTTGGCGTTTCCCGACGGATGGCACTTACAGTCACGCGTAAAAATATCTTCCTCACCACAATAGGAACAAAACTTCTTTGGTCTACTGCGACAAACATTACGCCGATGACCCGGTTTACCGCATCTCCAACAGTGAGTTTTCGGATCGAAGGGTTTACACACTTCTGCTAGTTGATTAGTAGGTGATTTTTCCTGTATATCTTCCGTCTTCATCGTTCTAACTATCTCTGCCACCTCTTCTACACGTTGGATCAAAGAACTGACACTATCAATTTCTGTTCTTCTTATATGCAGTCTATACAATGGCTGCATGTTCCAATATAAAGTATCTAGTTGACGATCGTTGCTATATCCTCCATGTCTTCGCATCAAGGTTCCAAGAGAATTTGCATAACTCCTGATTGAGTCATCTTTACCCTGAATTTTGTTAGAAATCTGAGACTCCAAATTTCTAAGCTCTCCTGGAGATAAATAGAACCTCCTTAATGATGCTGTTAGTTGAGCCAACGAATGAGTACTGGAAATCTCATTTCTGTACCATAGGAGAGCATCTCCACGTAAAAGTTCCGGGAACCCTCGGAGAAGTTGTTGGTCCGAGAACCCATATGCAGCTTGGAGTTCTTCTACTCTCTCCAAAAACGCATAAGGATCATGACCATCAAAATTACAACTCCACTTCCTCATTGAATCTAACACGTAAGTGTCACTAACTCCCGCAGTAGGTGATAATGCACCCAAAGGTACAAAATTCACTGGATGACTCGAAGTTGAAGGAGCCGCAAACTGTTGTTGTTGTTGCTGTTGTTGTTGTTGAAGTTGTTGTTGCTGTTGATGTCCCGAAGTTTGTGGATCTTCTAGAGCCAAAAGATCTCTTGACCTATCGTCTTCCTCCTTATAGTCCTCTGGATCCGGTGGTTTGTTGAAAATCTCAGGATTAGCTCTAACAAAAGCTACCATCCGCTGCCTCAATTGAGCCAACGTTCCTTCAGAATCTATCTGGTATTCGTCCAGCTCCAACATCAGATCCGCTTTGCTCATGTCGTAAATCCATTTTACACCCATTTTAGAAACTTGCTCTTGATACTGCACTTCACGTAACAAAGTCTAGTGTATTTCTGAGCTTAGGAGCAGCTGATGTGGATATATATACTAGAAGAGCCCTCTTCCGGACCTCGAAGACACCAACTGAGGGGAGTGGGAAGAACTGCAGCAGAAGGGATAATCAAAGGAAGAAGAAAGGGAAAGAAAAATCCGAAGAGAAGGAGAACTAATGTACTAAAGTAAGGTTAAGGTTAATTTTACGAAGGAGAATTTTTCCTCTAGGAGAACCAGGAAAAGAAAATAAAATTTTCACGGAAAGAAAAAAAAAATAAAAGGTAAGGAAAAATTAAATGCTTAGGAAAGAAAAATTTGGATAATTTCTGACCTCAGTTTTTATTGCAGCAATCTCTAGTGAAGATTCCATGTCGACCACATCTGGAGCAGAATTTAATTGGCATGTTTCTACACGATGTCCTCCGATGTCCATCCTGACCACAACGCCAACATGCAGTACGATTATTGTACTGTCCCAGATCTACCCTAGGCACACTATACAGAGCCCTACTTGGTCCTTTGGTCTCCTCATATGACAGCTGCGTCCAAAAGAAACTCTCCTTCCAGTCAAAAGCGGTATCCAAATCCAAATTCCTTAACCGAACTTCAAACTTCCTTATTTCACTCTCCAGCAACATTTCCGGAAAAACTCGACGTAATTGTATATTGGAGATTCGATGTCTTTTCACCATCTTCGATACCTCCTGAAGAGCCTCCCATAGCTCTGATGGAGAAAACCGACGATTAATTCTCTCGATGATTCTGAAGATCTCGTAGTCCTGAAGATGTTTTCCCATGTTAAAACCACGAAGCAACAACGAGCAACGAAGAAAAACAACGAACGCAACGAAAGCAGCACAAAGAAAATTACGAATTTTATTATGTATGACCGTATGGTAAGAGCAATAAAATCGTTATGACCGATCCGACTGTATAACGCCATATTTAAACCTGAATTCTTCCCCCACTCTCGCGAATATATATTTTTACAACGACATAAAAAAAAAAAAATTTTTTTTTGGAACGCCAGACGCGATTAAAAATTGGGGTTTCAACCCTTTAAAAACAGAAAGATTCCATTTTTGTTTTCAAATTTTCCTTCAATTACCACACCACACAAAGAAACCACTAAAAAAAAACAAACGTAAGCGAGACCCTAGTGCTAAAACAAAAAACAAAAAATACTAACTTTAGTCCCTGTTCGGGCGCCATGTAATGATCTAATTTTTATTTGCTACGGAATTCGCTCGCCGGATGGAGTCCGGGTACCTTATTATTTTATTTATAAACGATTTAGGCGGAAAGCGCCATCTTTATATCAAAACAATATTTTACTAGTAGGGAAATTATTAGGACCAAATTTGGAGAGGTATAGTCATTAACTAGGCCAAATTTAAACCTTCGAAAGTAAGTATATTGTAACAAAATAATATTTAATAACAAAGTAAATAATATAATAAAATAATACTAATAAGTTAATACTTGGAAACTAAAAAGAATTAAGAATTGAATGAAATTTAATATAAAATATAAACTAAAATGTTCGTAGAGAGCAGTTAGAATTTAATTAACAATAATAAAAATAAATGAATATAAAATTATTAACAATAGTAAATTTAAGTAAAAAAAAAGATAGCCCTAGAGTCTCGCTTAGATGCTGTTGACCATGATGCCATTTTCTCCTGAGAGTCTGCAAAAATAATAAAAGAAAACCCGGTGTTAATATTTAACCCTCACTTGCCTTCCGTGGCATTTACAAATTATTCGCGAAACCGTTCTAGAATAAGTTCCCGTATTTTATGTAACCGACGATTTCCTGGGCGCACTAGAAAATTAACCTTTGTGCTTCTAGGGGTTAATTTAAAATTTCGGCAAGCTACCGAAATTCTTGCCAGAACAATAAAATACGTGAATTTAAATTTGATTAATTAAGTTGACTCTAGGAACACAATTTCTACTCCTGAGAGCACCCGGGATAAGAATTTGTGTCCGTGTCGTCACCACGGGTGGACAGAAGAGCGCCTCTGGACACCGGGGGTGGAAAGCAAAAACATTAAAACTAGAAAATGTCTAGCAACCTTCCACGAGAGCACCCCTGGTTAGTCGCCATACACCTGGGTAAAGAAAGTTCGTTCGACCTAAGAGCACCTGGGTAGAACGAACATTTCTCTTGACGGCATACTACTCACAGAAGAGCACCTCTCCTGAGTACAATGCCCATGAGTTCGTACCTGTTAGGCAAGAAGAGCACCTCGAGCCATAGCGGTAGACGAACTGACGATCTACGATCGTGCAGCGAGGTACCTTGGTCTCTCGTGAGCTAGAGAGACGAGCGAGTATGGAAGGGGAGAGAGAGACACGACTCTGCGTGCGCCGACGTTTCTCGCTCTCTCCAATGGCTAGCGCAACGACTATGGCAATTGCTTAAGCATTGCAATATACCTTCGTTACAAATTTTTCAAAAATGAGGTTGCTTTTTGTGTGGTTGTTATTTTTGTTTGGAAAAGGAATATTTTTACCAATTTGTTGAATTAATTTGTAAATTATTTAATTTTTAATACTTATTAAATTATTTTAATTTAATATGAATAAAATAATAATTATTCCGCAAAATTATATTAAACAATTTATTTTTTTATTTAGTAAATTATTAACTAACAGATAATTAAAAGAGAGATTATTTATACCAATATTTACAATTTATAATAATTAAGAAACAATTTTATTATTTAAATCTGTTTTTTAAAGTATCCGTTAAAAATGGTTATGTTAACAAATTTTATTTGACTAAATTCAGTTTAAACAAAAAAGCAAATGATCGTAAAATTAAGAAAACATAACCAAGTTTTATGATTATTAATTGTGAAATATATTGATTAAAATGGATAGTAAGTATTATAATTATAGGCTTAAAAAAATTAATACATAATTAATAATTTATATTAATTCAAAATTTACTTAAAAACGCTTAACAAATAGAAATATTTCTCTAATATAGCTCATTGTGAAAATGATGAAAATGACAATATTAAACGGACGCGAAAAAGGAAAATAAACTCGGAAAATTGGAAACGAAATTCGTCCAAAAAAGCTCGAAATCTTGGTCTCCAATGTGAATTTGAAATTAATAACCTTACTACTAAACCAAAAACAATGGGGCCAACTTGTACAAACTGTCGTTTTAAGTGTCAAAATAAAGTAACTTGTCAAGATCGCATAAATTTATTTGAAGAGTATTGGAAATCAGGTGATCATACCCGTCAATGGGATAACCTAGATAAACTAATTGACGAAAATCGAAATCCAGAGGAAACTACAACCGAGTCTACCATGAGACATTTCTTTCTTGAATTACCTACAGGGAAAGTAAAAGTTTGCCGGGCGATGTTTTTAAATACATTTGGTAAATTTTTAAAATTGTATTTTTATAATATTTCAGGCCTCAGATCGACTTTAACCAGCAAAAAAGTTGCTTTAGTCGATTAAAAATAGAAAAAAGTCGTTTATTATTAATTCATTGTTGTCACAAAAATTTTATTTTTTATTTTCTTTATTTTCCCGATTATTCACTGATTTCTAAATTCAATTAATTAAAACTGGAATAATTTTGCTAAATAAATATTTAAATATTTCTTACTTCTTTTTTCACAGAAAATAAAATTTAAAAAATTTCAATTTTAATAAAGAAATTCGTAAAATTAACATTTTGAAAATATTTCTAAATCATTTTTGAAAGACAATAGTTTTTTAATTACATACAATTGAAAAATGTCCAAAAATGGAAATTTGATAAAATCTTTTCAGAATAATTTAGTTATTTAAAAAAATATTTTAAAAATAATCAAACTTTTGAAGAATTTTAATTATAAATAATAGGTATCTCAAAAATTCTATTATTATTAAACAATTCTAAGAATTAGTTTTTTATGAAATATTGAATATCGAAAAAAAATAATAATTAAAAAAATAAAAAAATAAAATAATAATAATAATAATTTTTTTTATTTTTATTTTTTTATAAATTATATTAAAAATATTAAAAAATAATTAAATTTTGAAAAATTAGAACGAAATAATTCAGACAATTACTTTCTTCAAAACTTTTTAATATTATTTTTAGTACCTAATTTTAATTAATTTTTAATTTTATTAAAATTTTTGAGAATTCAATTATTTCTAAAATTTTCTATTAAAATTTTTTAAAAGTTAATTCTTAAAAATTGTAATAAAATACTTGAAAAAATGATGTATTTTCAATTAAATTTTACAAAATTTCAATTATTCAAAATCTTTTTAAATGTATATTTAAATAATTTAATTAGAAAAATTATTTAAAAATAAATTTTCAAAGATTTGTTTTTGGTTATGTTTTCACACTATAAAAATCGAAATAAGTTACATTTTTTGCTAATAATATGGTATTTTGTCGTAAAATTTGAAAGAAAAGTCGAAAAAGTCGCAATTTTTAAAAAAAAGCCTAATAAAGTCGCATCATCCGAGGCCTGATATCTGTGAAATTATAAAAATTATATAAAATAATTTGTTAGTGTGGATTTATAATTAAATTTTAAAATAGTTTACAAATTTCTTATTTCTCAATAGGCATTTCAAAAGCTGTATTAGAAACAATTCGAAAGAAAAAATCTGTTTCATTAACAGGAAATATGATAAACGTCGATATGCGAGGCAAGCATGATAGTAAACCCAAAAGAATAACAGAAGATACAAAGAAGTCAGTTCGTGATCACATTGAATCATTTGAAAGAGTCGAATCACACTTTTGCAGATCTGAATCAAGTAGAGAATACTTAGATGAAACTTTGAATATTAATAAAATGTATTCTCTTTATAAGGAATTTATGGACAAAAATAATGAAACCAATATCGCTTCGGAATATCGATATCGTTTCATCTTTAATAATGAGTATAATATATTTTTTCACCAACCTAAAAAGGATCAATGTGATCAATGTGCATCGTTTGGATTTTTGACACAAGAAGAGAAACAGCTTCCACAATTTAAGGTCCCCCAAGATGAGCACATAGAAAATAAAATAAAAGCTAGATTATTAATGGCTGAGGATAAAAAACTAGTAGAAAATGACCCAACAGTTTTGTGTGCATCTTTTGACTTGCAGAAAGTTTTGAGCACTCCAAAGTCAGAAATATCAGTTATGTTTTATAAAAGAAAGCTTGTTGTATATAATTTCACGATTTTCGATTTGGCCTCAAGAGAAGGGAAATGTCACGTCTGGAACGAGACTACTGGAAAAAGAGGAGCTAATGAAATAAGTAGCTGCTTATGGATGTTTATAAAAGAGAAATGTAATAAAGGAATCAAAGATTTCAGATTTTTTAGCGATAATTGTACCGGTCAAAATCGCAATCAGTATTTATATTCTATGTACCAGAAAGCAGCTAAAGAATTTGGAGTGACTATAACGCATAGGTACATTAGAAATTACATTTCCTAAATTTTTTTCTTATTAATTGTTTGTTTTTTAAAAAATATTTTTAAAAAAATAAAATTCCAGAAATATCTTTTTAAAAAGGAAAGTATAATAATAATTCAATTAAACTAAATAAACAGTTATTTAAACACAAGTGTCAATACTAACATTTCTTTCTTTTAAATCGTCAAACTAAATTCTCAATTTAAGTCTATTTTTCCAAATTATAAAATAAATTTACTAAATATGGAAAATATATTTATTTTTTATTAAAATTCTTACCATTTCAAAAATAATTTTTATCATATTAGTATTTAATTTCTAATTTTCCAATAATACTTTATTAGATATTTGGTAAAAGGACACACCCAAACTAGTGGAGACTCAATGCACTCTGCAATTGAAAACGTTGCTAGAAATCTTTCAGTTTACACACAAGATGAATGGTGTGATATTATGGAAAAAGCGAAAGTAGAAGATCCAAAATATTCGGTGTATCAAGTTTCGAGAGACGAATTCTTAGATTTTTCTGAATTATCAGATAAACATTTTTGGAAGAAAATTAGAATTTCTCAGCTGAGCGAAATTCGAGTGTTTCCAAACAAAAAGATTGCCGTAAAATATAATTACAATGATGATTCAACAGAATTATTAACTTCCTTTGATGAAAAGAAGCAGTTACAAATTTGTTATACCTCGAAATTGCCGTTAGAAAATGCGAAAAAAAATGATTTAAACTCACTACTTAATAGTGGTCTCATACCTGAAAAATACTATCAATTTTACAATAATATCATAAATTAAATATTGAAATCGATAAAATATTGCTGTCACTTTTGTGTCACTGTGATACTAATTCTATAAAATGTGTTGATGTTACAAAATTATTTATTATATGCAAAAATTTATAAAAAACTAATAAAAAGTTATTTCTTAGCATTATTTAATAATTATTGTTTTACTCATAAAAATGTATATGTATGATATTCTAGTATTTTTTAAAAATAAAAATAATAATAATTATAAAACTCATATAGAAAAATAAAAATGTATGTAGTTATATATATAATATTTAATTAATATTAAGTTTATTTTTTATTTTATTATATTTATTATATAATCATTTATTTATTATTATTCCCTTATATATTTTCATTAAATTACAAATTAACCTTTTACAAAAAATCATTTTTGTAAAAGTTTCTAACCTTTTTCAAATTTTTCCGTACTAACAACATAAATTTTAAAAAAAAAAACGTCCATTCTGAGTTGGCATGTTTTCCAAATCTCAGTTCAAATGGCAGGTTTTTCAAATATTTTTTGAATCGGCACGTTTTTCACGACTAATCTGAATTGGCACCTTTCTGCACCCAACCGACGATTTGTGCTAGTGAAGATCTTGAAATGGCAAGATTTGATATAAAAACAGCTTTCCTTAATGGTGAGCTCAAAGAAGAAATATTTATGGAACAACCAAAAGGGTTTGAGAGTGTAGAAAAACTGAATCATGTTTGTAAGTTAGTAAAAAGTTTGAATAGTCTCAAGCAATCTCCACGCTGTTGGAACGAAAAATTTGTGAGTTTTTTAAGTCAATTTAACCTTTGGAACATTGAAAGCGATAAATGTATATTTGTTGCATGAATGAATGATGATCTAATTTACCTTGTATTGTATTTTGATGATGGATTAATAGTGTTAAAATCATTGGGGTCCATAAATGAAATGTTAAGAGTTTTATAAGAGGGATTTAAAATTTTAATATAGAAAGCTGATCAATTTGTAGGTTTTGAAATCCAACGTGATCGAGTAAACAAATGCATTAAAATAAAACAATCATCCCACATAGCACAATAGTATGAGGTAAGGTTATGTTTAGTACTAATCGTAAGGCACATAAGGTTACACAATATTGCTGCGGTAGACCTGAGGTGAACTAAAAACTTCCGCCATGGAGGTAAGGTTACATGTTAGAGTGTGGTAAGTATATATGATAAGGCTATGGTAACCTTACACGTTAAGGTTGAGATAACCTTACACGTTAAGGTTGAGGTAACCTTACACGTTAAGGTTGAGGTAACGTTACACGTAAAGGTTGAGGTAAGGTAATTATTAAGTTGTAAGGTTGAGGTAAGGTTAAGGTAAGGTTGTGATAAATTTACCAGTTATGGAAAATATTGAAAAAATAATTAATAAATAAATATTCAATTAAAAAGTTAGTTTGTTGCTCTTCTCTATTTTGGAAACCTGACATGAAGCAGAAAATTTTGAAAACAAATTTGGGGGGACTGGGAATCGAACCCGGGATCGACGCGCATAAACCTATCATTCTAACTAACTGAGCTAAGTAGAGAACTGGCAGAAGGAAAATTAATGTTGCCTTTAAGGTGAACCAAGAAGATGATTAACTCCTTAAAGGCAATATTAATTTTCCTTCTACCAGTTCTCTACTTAGCCCAGTTAGTTAGAATGATAGGTTTATGCGCGTCGATCCCGGGTTCAAATCCCAGTCCCCCCAAATTTGTTTTCAAAATTTTCTGCTTCATGTCAGGTTTCCAAAATAGAGAAGAGCAACAAACTAACTTTTTAATTGAATATTTATTTATTAATTATTTTTTCAATATTTTCCATAACTGGTAAATTTATCACAACCCTACCTTAACCTTACCTCAACCTTACAACTTAATAATTACCTTACCTCAACCTTGACATGTAACCTTACCTCAACCTTAACATGTAACGTTACCTCAACCTTAACGTGTAAGGTTACATCAACCTTAACGTGTAAGGTTACCTTAACCTTAACGTGTAAGGTTACCATGGCCTTATCATATATACTCGCCACACCCTAAAATGTAACCTTACCTCCATGGCGGAAGTTTTAAGTTCACCTCAGGTCTACCGCAGCAATATTGTGTAACCTTATGTGCCTTACGATTAGTACTCAACATAACCTTACCTCATACTATTGTGCTATGTGGGATACTATATCAAAAGGATGTTATGTAAATTCGAAATGGAAAACGCGAATGTAGTAAATGTACCAGCTATACCCGGATTTGATTTGAGTGTTGTGAATGCAACTGAGATAATCAAAGAAAATATCAATGTTTCTTTTACGTCAAGCTATTGGCTCACTTTTATTTGCGGCAAGAGTAACTCGTCCTGATATAGAATGCATTGTTAATAGTCTGAGTCAATTTTTAAATGATTTTTCGATGGCACACTGGAATGCGGTTAAAAGAATTTTAAAATACTTACGCGGCACATTACATTTTGGCTTAGAGTACAAAGCAAGTGGGAGTAAAAACACGCTGGTAGGTTTTACTGATGCAGATTATGCAGGTTGTTCTGATACTCGTCGTTCGAGAAGAGGATTTGTATTCTTACTAAATAATGCACCAATAAGTTGGTGTAGTCAACGTCAAAGTGTTGTTTCACTTTCTACTACAGAAGCTGAATATATTGCACTTGCACAGGGAACTAAAGATGCTGTATGGTTGCGACGAATGTTAAGTGAACTTTAAAAGTGAACTAAATATTGATTGTAAAAGTGTTTTAATATTTGTGCATAATCAATCGGCAATAAAATTAGCGAATAATCCAGAGTTTCACAGCAGAACAAAAGATATAGATGTACGCTACCATTTTGTTCGCGAAATTGTTGATAAACGCGAAATTATTATCGAGTATGTTCAATCATCAGAGCAAATAGCAGATATTTTAACAAAGACTTTGCCAAAAGAACAATTTATTTACCTTCGAAACAAAATGAATGTAACGGGTATAAATCTAAATTAGTGGGAGCGTTGAATTTTGTATTTAGATTTTTAAATAATCTGTTTTACTAAACTAAGATAAACACCTTCTACTCTTATACCCTAACTGGAAAATATGTACCTGAAGGGTACAATTAGTTTTATGACAAATCTTTCCATAGGTAGTACAAACTGAGCTCTCCGAAGAGTAACTTGTATTCCGAGAGATCTTAGCCGTTTTTCGTATCACGTTATTATATGTATTTTGATTTCTTTACTGTTTCCGAACCTTTGTCACATCTACTATTACGTGAACTTTTACAATAAACTTTTTGTTAAATAAAAGTTAATCGTGTGGGCCCAAGGAGCACGTAAGCTTATCTTGACATCACTGTAATATTACATTGGAGATTCGTTATATTACACTGTAATATTACAGTGATCTTACTGGGATATCAAAATGTCCGCCTGGAGGTAATATTACGTTGTTATATCAAGAGAATATTACCTGGTAATATTAAGGTAATATTAACGTAATGTTAAGGTAATATTC
Source organism: Leptopilina heterotoma (assembly GCF_015476425.1). Taxonomy (NCBI): domain Eukaryota; kingdom Metazoa; phylum Arthropoda; class Insecta; order Hymenoptera; family Figitidae; genus Leptopilina; species Leptopilina heterotoma. The sequence continues at coordinate 439,102 of NW_025111098.1, read as the reverse complement.
AGATAAAATTAGAATAATTTTATAATTTAGAAAAAAACATTTCACAAAGCTGGACTTGAACCCTGAACCTTGCGCACAGTAATCAAGAGTCTTACCACTGAGCCAAACTTACTTGTAGTGTATTAAGATTTTTGATAAAATATGAAGAACTTTAAAAAACTTACAAAGATTATATACCGTCGAGAATCTTAATACACTACAAGTAAGTTTGGCTCAGTGGTAAGACTCATGATTACTATGGACATGGTTCTGGGTTCGAGTCCAACTTTGTGAAATGTTTTTTTCTAAATTATAAAATTATTCTAATTTTATCTGAATATTACCTTAACATTACGTTAATATTACAGTGTAATATTACCTTAATATTACCAGGTAATATCTCTTGATGTAACAACGTAATATTACCTCCAGGCGGACATTTTGATATCCCAGTAAGATCACTGTAATATTACAGTGTAATATAACGAATCTCCAATGTAATATTACAGTGATGTCAAGATAAACTTACGTGCTCCTTGGGGGAAGTTCTTTTAAACCTAAATAATCCAACAGTTTCAATTATTAATCACAATTGATATATTATCCAAAAATAAACATTAATTTTAACAATGTCTTTCATATTTAATAATGATTAATTATTATATTGTAATGTGCAATATAATTTTTTGTATATAATTTTTGTCATCTACTTATTGTACAAATAACAAAGCTTAATCTCGTTGCACTCAAAATTGTTTTATTTTCAGAGCAATAAATAGATGTTCGAAATTATGTCCATTCTTGCTCTACGTTTCGAGAAGATGTTTATTCGTTGAATGACATAAGATATGACGGAATCGAACGTTCGGGTATGTAGATACGGACGAGATTCCACGGTGGTGGTATGGTTTTCTTGCGGCACCGTGATTTGGGGGGTTGTGTCGACAGGATCGTCTTCCTCGATAAAACATTTTGTGTAATTCGACAGTTGTGGCTCGTACTCTTTGTATAACTGTTCCAATTTGTGATCTGATGGTGTCTTGATAGCGTCGATGGTTACAGCGGATTCGGGTTCGCGGATAGGAGAGACACACATTTCTTTAGCGCAATTTCGAGTAAACATGGACGCCAGGATAGCTTTAATTGTTGCTTCGTCGACAAGTTGAGGCAAATCGAGAAAAGCGTGTATATTTGGAACTTCAATTGTCGATGAGACGAGATGTTTTTCCACTGTAACCGAAGCGTCACTTTGAAAAGCCTACCAAATTCCCCAACGTCGTGGTATATGTCAAGTAATTGCAGGCCCGGGAGGAATTTTTGAGTCGAGTAGAGCATGCCGCCGAGTAGGGTGCAAAGGTCATGAAGCAGGTTCTACATGGGATGCCCGACACGACACGACGTGCCCCTTCTACTCCATCTACCAAATGCTTTCCCCTACTCACGGAGGAGAAGTTGGTATTGGAGAGGGGGCCCGTTTTACGTGTCGGGTATCCCATGTAGAACCTGCTTCAAGCTTCCACTTCCTCCCGGGCTGACACCGTTGTTGTTTGCTTCATTTCTGTGAAAAAGAAATATTATTCTTAAAACTAAACAATAAACTGAAATTCTTTTATAAGTTAATTATTATTAATAATTGTTGATATATTTTTTTAAAAGAATTTTCAAATTTATTTTTTTTTCAATTCACCTGAAATTAATTTTTAAATCTATGTTTATTAGAAAACTAGCAAATAATAGAGAATGTCTTGATCATTTTTCTTTTATTTGTAAAAGAATTTCTTTGCATCAAGTGGTTATCACACATATGGGAATACTCATATCCAAAATTTCTATCAAAACATTAATTACTATAGGAAAACAAAAGACGACACTTTCTGTTCACGGAATAGCAAATTATTATTATGTATATTTGAATGAAATTGATTTTTATCAAAGAAAAACTTACTTTCGATAGAAGAAGATTGCTTCGTTGAATGGTGGATCCTTCTGGATGAGTTCCTCATCGATGAGACCAATGTTGAGGATATTAAGTCCAACATTGATTTCATGTTCTCACGTGAGTCGACAAACATCGCAACGAGTAAAACGATTGGGAAACTTTGATTTAAAGTCGGTTCTACAATGGGCACGTCAGACGTCCACGTCTGACGTGCCCATTGTAGAACCGACTTAAAGTGCAACTTACAGCAAGTGCTGCACGAAAGCGTCGTATACGGCTCCTTCATTGTGACGATCTTCAAGAGTCTCTTGCCAAGTTGATTCGATATATTGAAAAAGGATTTTTGCAATCGTGCAATGTTTTTTCTTCGTATCGCAACTTGTATCGAACGATGCGCTCGTAATCTTTTGGATTTGTCTACGAAAAATTTTCCATCGTCGAAAAATCTCGTACGTACTGCTTGAAATAACTTTGAAGATCGAGATCAAGTTGTATCATTTTTTCTTTACGACAATATTCGTCCATTTGCTAACGAAAACTTTTTCTTTTTACGTAAATGTGCTGATCTTTTCGTTTGTTTTCTGACGATGGCTGTGGATTCCCGGTACGTCGAACATCGCCAAATGTTGCTTTCTTCCTCGGATCAAATAAGAATAAGCAGCCTTGACATCGTGCTCAGTATTTCTAGTTGCAACAAAATAAAAAAATTTACAAGAAATTCTTGCATGGTCGAAAATTCTTTAACGACAGTTTTAATTTTTCCATTTAAATTCTCGAAACGGTTATTGGTAGTATTTAAGAAAGACATTTGAAGAAAATTCCCACATGACCATTCTTGCCTAATGCTATGTCAATTTTTATCGAAATAATTTTGAACAGAAATTGGCGTTTATGCTTTTAATCTTTCGTAATATGACATATACTCATCTTCATTATCAGAATTTATCATTTTGCGGATGATAAATTTTGCGGTGTCTCTTTGTTCGCTCGTAATTCCCAATTTTTCGGTTGTTAACTTTTGATTAAAACTCTTGCGTGTGAAAAACGCAAATTAATAACTTTGAATTTGGCAAGGAAGTTTTGATAACTTCGAGCTCTGTAATATCCTTATCAGCCATTATTGTGATAATTTTGCCCCAAGACGGATGTTTATTTTTAAACTGCTCAATAAACCATTTCACGGATTGTAGGACAAAAGTTTCAAACCAGAAGTTCCAATCCAAAAGTTCCAATATGAAAAAGTTCCAATATACAACATGTCCAATTAATGTCGGAAAAACAAAATGTATGTGAGTCATTCCATTATATTTCGACTAAAGTCGTTGCCGACTAATTTTAAAAAATTGTAATATTTTGCAGGAATGATTTTAAAGATATTAGGATCACCGAACAAAAAGAATTTTTTAAATATTTTTTATATTTATTGTAAAATAAGCATCTAAAGTATATGAAGTCGTAAAAACTGACACTTTTTCATCTAATAGAAAATATTAAAGAAAACACATAATTTACTATAAAAACGTAAAAAAATTATTAGAATTTATTAAGAATGAATTATTTTATTATTATAAATTGATAGAAACAATTATTAATAAGAAATATTAAATAAAAAATAATTTTAAAGTTTACATGGAAAATAACCTATTTTTGCAAATTTCATTCACTAAATATGAGAAAGAGAAATCATTAAATTGGATAAAACCTTATGAAATATAAAGTACCTGTGATTAACTTTTAGTTTTTCTTATCACTTTCTTCCTGTTTTCTTCACAAATATTAAAAAATAAGCAATTAAAACTGGCACTTTGCTTATTTTCACGATTTTAAAATGCAAATAACTTCTGCCCAGAAAAATGAAAAATTACGAAAATTGGGCAATAATTATTTGATCACTAGATACACTTACTGGAAAAAGATTTTCTTTGGTCCCGAAGCTATTTCTCGAATTAATTAACTTTAAACTTTTTACTATTTTTATCAGGTTAATACATGTGATTTCTTTAAAACTGAAGTTGGTTCAAAACGATTAAACAAGAAGAGCTAACTTCGTCCTTTAAAAAACACATGTATTAACCTGATAAAAATAGTAAAAAGTTTAAAGTTAATTAATTCGAGAAATAGCTTCGGGACCAAAGAAAATCTTTTTCCAGTAAGTGTATCTAGTGATCAAATAATTATTGCCCAATTTTCGTAATTTTTCATTTTTCTGGGCAGAAGTTATTTGCATTTTAAAATCGTGAAAATAAGCAAAGTGCCAGTTTTAATTGCTTATTTTTTAATATTTGTGAAGAAAACAGGAAGAAAGTGATAAGAAAAACTAAAAGTTAATCACAGGTACTTTATATTTCATAAGGTTTTATCCAATTTAATGATTTCTCTTTCTCATATTTAGTGAATGAAATTTGCAAAAATAGGTTATTTTCCATGTAAACTTTAAAATTATTTTTTATTTAATATTTCTTATTAATAATTGTTTCTATCAATTTATAATAATAAAATAATTCATTCTTAATAAATTCTAATAATTTTTTTACGTTTTTATAGTAAATTATGTGTTTTCTTTAATATTTTCTATTAGATGAAAAAGTGTCAGTTTTTACGACTTCATATACTTTAGATGCTTATTTTACAATAAATATAAAAAATATTTAAAAAATTCTTTTTGTTCGGTGATCCTAATATCTTTAAAATCATTCCTGCAAAATATTACAATTTTTTAAAATTAGTCGGCAACGACTTTAGTCGAAATATAATGGAATGACTCATGTCAAAAAAATTTTCGACATATTAAAAATTATATGAAAAAACAATTCGACTATTTAAATAATAGGATAAAGAATAAGTCGATAAATTAAAAATTATACTGAATAAAATTTCGGAAACTGAAAATTATGCGAAATGATGTTTTTATGTTTAGAACATTAGGAAATTCAAATTTGAGGAATAATCATGCGCCCCAATTTGGCAGCTGAGGTCGTCACAGATCCATTGACGACACTTTCGCAAATCCAAGACGAAGATCGAGAGAATATTCTTGTGAAACAACAAAAAATGAAAGAATATGTAAGCGTTGTAATTACGAAGAATATCTATCTGGAGATATCGTGTTTGTAAAAAGACCGATCGAAAGTACTGGATCAAGTACCAAGCTACAACCGAAGTATAGAGTTCCGATGGTTATTAATGAAGCTTTGGGACATGATACTTATAGAATCGTGCAACTAAAGTTGAGTTTCTAATGTGAGAGAAGGTGCGCATCGATGTTCATAGCTGTAAATATACCACAGCATACTTTAGTATACGTATAGCTATGAACATCGATGCGCACCTTGTTTTATTGGAGACTCAACTTTAAGAGCGTTCGATGGTCTCTGAAATTTGTAGGTTATGAGCGACCTACACTTTTCGCCCTACAAAAACGGTACTGCCTGGTTTAAATGACGTGAAATTGGTAAACAATCATTTTCGAACGAGTTTTTCTCTGCACACAAGCACTTTTTGCAAAATCTGAATCCGAACCAATGACACAAATCTTCTTAATTACCTAAATCCAAAATATTTTTTTAATCCATGCAGAAACGCGGTTGCAGAATGGTAAATGCAAAAGCAACAAAAGTAATGTAATGACAGGCGGCAAGACGTTTGTTCCAACCATTTGCCATTAGAGGGCAGAAGCATGCAGGGAGCGTAAAGGCTCAGTTGTCAAAATGATTCGCATTACATTACTCTGGCCTTTCCCATTTTGCAACCGCGTTTCTTCAAGGATGAAAAAAATATTTTGGATTTAGGTAATTAAGAAGATTTGTGTCAATGGTTCGGATTCAGATTTTGCAAAAAGTGCTTGTGTGCAGAGAAAAACTCGTTCGAAAATGATTGTTTACCAATTTCACGTCATTTAAACCAGGCAGTGCCGTATTTGTTGGGTGATAGCGGTTTGTCGAATGTAATCTAGAAATTTCAGAGACCGTCGAACACCGTTAAAGCATTCAACATCAGGTAGGACTTACGCAGCAACGGCTCACGCGTCACAGTTGAAACCATGGCGACCGGACCTGAAGGAGTCGGATGAGGATTTCGACACTGAAAATGAATCTAAAGAGGAAGGTGGGTCTGAAAAGAAGGAATATAAACATAACGAGAAGACGATTGACACCAAGATTCCTGATAAAAAGGATGAACCAAGACGACGATCGAGAAGATTTCAAGAACAAAATGAAAAAGTGAATTGAAAGACAATTCATGTGAAATGAAGTGAAATGTTATTATTAATCAATATATAAGTTGTGATTTTCGTGGTTTTCAATTAAAAATTTTGTTTAAAAAGAAAAAAAGGGAGGGGAAATGGAGGACCATTTATTAGTCGGATGGTCGATCTGTTGGCTATTTTATATTTAAATTGTGGTGTGAGCATTTAGTTCAAGTAGTAAGAAGTAAATGGTAGGGGAAGAGAAAAGGGGAGGACTTCCGATAAGAAAATTGTAGAAGAGTCAGTGTTGCTCAAGGAGCCAAAATGTAAAGACCTGTAATTCGCTTTCTTAAAAATAATAAATCTATTTCGTTTTAACAAAAGTCAGGGTGTGTTTCAAACCTAAAGTCATTAAGTAAATAAAAATTCGCGAAGTCTATCAAAATAATAAAGGTCATTCAAAACTGACAAATTGCCGGACATAGAGTCGAAATTCCGCACCTGTCGTCACAGCAACTATCTGCTCATCAATCGCTGACACAAAGGACAAAACTTCACAGGTAGCTATCCGCCTTCCTCAGGAATCCTCGGAGTCGGTGTTTCCAATTAAAATTTGTCGATGCCGGTCTTGGCAATATGGCGTCGTTGTATGAGTCTCTCATGTGAATTTTGAAGACAATTATGTGAATTAAATTTTTGTCGAACATGAGAAATAAAGGTTTTCTCAGATGTAAAAAACTTTTCTCTCTTAGAATGTTGTATAGACTTTCGCGGATTGCATTTAGAATTTTCAAGAAAATCTAGATTATATTTCGATACACAACATGTGCTCGTCAAGTGGTCACCAATGTGCGATTATTCAACTTGTAATTGCACACTTTGTACAACAAATAAATAATGGAAAGGTTCCCGCAACCTTATGTGTTCAATGATCGAGAAAAATATAATTTTACTATAACGACTTTATTCACTTATAAGATTTCTTCAATCAACGAATATGAAAGAGATGTGACTCGTTCAACTGTAGTTAGTGGACCGATCATCTGCGGACCACGGTCAGGCTAATGTGTTGGCAGTGCACCAGACAATTGGTCCGAAGACCACTCGTGCCTAGCACATTGGTGGACCGATGATTTCCGGACCACGGTCAGGCTTATATGCTGACTATGTGCCAGGCAATTGGTCCAATGACTATTGTGCCAGCATTGTGCAAATATAATCCCCCACAGTACCGAAACTTTCCTAAAAATTTATTAAATATTTACTTGCAATGTTCGGAATATGTAATTGCAATGTTTATTGAAAGTTGTGTAATTATTTAAATGTCCCGATTAAATAAATGTTTAGCGCGAACCTTTTCTGAACATTAATTTAATCGGGACATTTAAATCTTTACACAGTTTTCACTAAACTTTTCAGTTAAATATGCCGAATATTGCAAGTAAATATTTAATAAATTTTTAGGTAAGTTTCGGTGCTGTGGGGGATCTGTCTGACTTATTTACAAAGTAAAGAAGTTTTAAACCGGTATTCAAGTTATTTCTTTTCTACAAATTGTTTTTATTAACAATTTAGTCATTTTGACCAATTTATATTACTTTGCACTATTTCTATATACAATGTGACCTGGCCATAATTTGATTAAAAGTTTTTAAAATTTTTTTTAAGTCAAAAGAAACAAGAGCGTAAAATTAAGAAAAAACTAATTTTTCGTTATCATACAAATTAAAATAATTGAATAAAACTAATTAATAATGTTACTAATATAAATTACATGTGGACGACATTTTAAACAAATTTTAATTGCAATTTTTAAACAGTATTCATTAAGGCACTTTTCCTATATGACGGACGAAATTTCAGGCTTTTTTCAGGAATTTTTTTTACAGAAAATGAAATATAATTCTATAATTTATTTTACATGTTATAATTGGTGTCTAAAAATATACAAAAAAATTTTTAAGTGATTTTTTAAATCATTTAATAATTATTTTTATGAGTCAAAGCTGACTCCTTTGAAAATGATCGGGTGAACGGTCGCAACGATAACTTTCTTCAGTACTGTCTGAACTAAAAAAATCAAACGTAGTTTTACTCAGTAGGCTTACTGTTATCGCGTGAACCTCAATAAACAATTTATCTTAATAAATAACAAAATGGCGGACTGTTAAAAAAATATCAAAAATCGCTTGTTTTTTCGTAAGTAATTGTTTAAAAAAATAGGAAAATGTTTATGTAAAATCATGACCGAGGTTCACACGATAGACACTCATGTGTAGAATAATGCTTCTAAATTCCAGACCGATCTGTTTAATAGATTTTGAGTAATCCTTGTCACCAGTTAGAAAAAAGTGGTTTTGAGAAAAACGCGTTTAAAGTTTTAGTAGCTGTAGCTCGCGCCCATGCACTGTTTAATTCTACGCGCTGTAACTTTGTTAGTTTTTCAAATATCTGTCTAAAACTTTTACACGATATTTCTAAGATATTGTACTTTCGAAACATGCAAAAAAAGAAAAATCGATTTTTTCAAACCGTCACATAGGAAAAGTGCCTTAAGAAGATTTGCTTTAGTGGCCGACTACTCTCTGGTTTATCCTAGTTCATTAAAAAAATTGTACTGTATTAACATTGTTATTAATTTCTTTTTGTAAAAAATTGGAATTTATGTTTAGTAGTATATTAACCTGGCTAATATTTAGATTTATTCAATTTCCAATTAAAAAGTAAAAGTTAATATATTCTGAAATATAAAAATTAAATTTCATATAATTATTGCTTCCTCATGAGGAAGCTTTGCACTCGTGACGATTTTCAATTTTTCAAAAGAAGGTTATATGGACTCATTTTCATCTATAACATATGTATATTCAATTCTGAGCAAATGTCCACATGTATGTGTGTGTGTATGTCACAAAAATTGTGTACAAATTATCTCAAACAAATTTTGATGGATTGTCCTGAAATTTTGCAGGTTTATTGCAGTCATTAATACCTAAAATCTGACACAAGGATTTTTAAAAATGTCTAAAAAAATTTTTTATACAATTTTTTTAAAATTCAAAAAAAAAATTTTTGTATTTTTGGAAATAATTTTTTTATTTGTTAATATTTTCATTAATTATTTTCAAAATTACATTCCTGACAAGAAAACGAATCGATTGATATATACAAAGTATATTTTTTATCAAACTTTATAAAATTAATAGATATTGCTTCCTCATAAAGGAAGCTTTGTATTAGCAAAATTTTGGATTGTCATTTTTTGACATATTTATAAATTTTTTTTTATTATGCCTAATACTTTAGTACTTTATATATGCACAGGAACTCGCCGTATAAATGTTTTAAATAAATAAAAAAAAATTCGACGTATTTTGAACACCGAAGTCCAAAAAACGGATTTTAAAAATTTGTCCCGATGTGTGTGTGTGTGTACTAACATTACATTTGCCTCAATATCTTAGAACGAGAAAGAGCTAAAGGCCTCAATTTTTTTTAAATTGTAGGTCTTCTCGGGGGACATAAAATGAGAGTATTTTCGGCCCGATTCATGAGGTTTAACTATTTTTTTTTTGCATTTTTCATTTTGTAAAAAAACGTTTTTTGGACGTAACTTAAAAAAATGTTTGGACACTTATAAATGTTTTTCTTTAGTTTTGTAGAGTTTTTTCACACGCATCTTTTGAGCCCTAATTGAATATTTTTCGTTCATATTAACCGGAAATATTAAACTTTAAAAAATCAAAAATTTTAGAAAATAAGACTTTTTTGAAAATTTTGTTGAAAAATGCAGAAGTTTAGTTTTGTTTTGTATTTAGTTTTGTAGAGTTTTTTCAGACGCATCTTTTGAGCCCCAATTGAACATTTTTCGTCCATATTAACCAAAGATATTAAACTTTTAAAAATCTAAAATTTTGAAAAATAAGTCTTTTATAAAAAATTTTTTAAATTATGTAAAAGTAACTTTAAAAAATTATTACCAACTTGAAGAGCATTAAAAAACGCTTCGATTGACCTATTTTTGAACCTGATTCAGGCAGAAATTATTGGTATTTGAAAAATCAAGAATTGTGGAAAATATCATTTTTTCAACATTCTTGTTTATTAACTTATGTGTAATTATTAAACTATTATTACCATCTTATAGAATATATAAAAACACATTTTTTGGACCAAGATTTAATGATTTTTAACCCTTTTATAAAAAGTAATTCTTATATTTCAATTATTATTATTTCTATGAGGAAGCAAAGTGTTCATGAAATGAACACCAAAATTATAAAAATGTACAACTTGGCAGCGGTTTTTTTCTTTATCACAAAAAATTCAAATTTTGTATTTTTTCATAATTTAATTTTATACATATGTTTAGATGGAGTTTGCTAAAATTTTGTAAGTGAATTACGTCACGAATTTATATTTTATATGTTGAGGAAGCTAAATGGTCATGAAATGAACAACTTGTTATTTTTGTATTACCTATATTTAAAAATTCTTTTTTAATCAACTCAATTAACAAATTTAAAATATTTACATTGTAAAAAATTCTTAATATTCGTTATTATTATTCTTTGTATTAAATATTAAACATTTGAAAAATTGTTTAATGACTTTGCAAAATAATAAACGTATCTATTTCACGTGTTTGTTACAAGGGATATTTTATGAGAAACCATCAATAGTCTCCCTTGGTCGAGCGCGTCTAGGTGCCTCCCAGAACGGTTGAGCCCTGTAGTGCACTATATGATCGAGTGTTCGAATCTCGGGTGTCACAATCGTTCGGGAAATTCTAAAAATGCATTTTTTTTATTTATTCTATTTTTTTTATTTATTAACATTATTAACATCAAATTTAAGAAAAATGTAACACTCTCCTGATTTATTACATTACTTTTATCTACGTATTATATTTTTGTTGACAAACCGCATTTCGGTCAATTTTTTTTAAATTTTGTAAATGCGTAGATCTTACTATTAACTATTTAGATTTTAAATGTCATGGAATATTCTATAGAACAGTTCAATCGCGAGCGTGCTACCTTTAGATAGTATGACAGTCGTCAAATTTCTATCCAATTGAAATAGTAGGTCGCCCAAAATTTTTTCTGTGTACTCTCCGCAGAATTCTACGCCCAGAGGCGTAGGATATTTTCTGAACTTTCACATAAGTTTAACTGAAGATACACTTACATGGAATATATATACAATGTATGTATAAGTATAGAGTGTATGTATAAGTACCCACATAAGAAATTATAAGGAATCTTGAATAGAACCCCTTATGCATTCTTACACTGTAATAATGGTCATACATATGGCCCCTTTAGTTATGCAACTCTTGTAAGTTTCTTAAGTTAACATCTTAATAATGCTCTGCAAAGTATTGTTCTATTTGAAAGGAGAATAAAACATAGTTCAATTATATACTAAAAAATTTTAATTCGATGTTTCTATTAAATTAATTGTTACTAAATATGTATAAAAACTTATACCAAAAAATTGCGTTATTGTTAAATTTGAATTATTTTTTAAATTTACATATTCTGTATAATTGTATATATTTACTATCTATTAATAATAAATTTGTAGATTAATTTGTAGACAAACTATTTAATTGCCCTAACTTAAATATCACACAAAGTCTTTTCACTTGTTATTTAATAAATCAGTTAAATTAAATTTAGTTATCCATATTTAGGTTTCGATAGCTACTGGTTGAGCTTTTGCTGGTCGTGCTAAAAAATGAAAAAGCGTTAGTATTACAATTACAATCTGCATTATTAATAATTTGTAATTCATAAAATAAAATATATCCATACTCATGCAAGATTCTGGTTGGAATTTAATGTCGTCAATGGCAAAGCCTCCGTTACTAGCTGTTCCTTCCAAAATAAGTCGATAAGGAGCCCGCGCCTCTATCGCAAATTGGGCTGCTACCCAAGACGGTCTGATGTTGTTAAATCCTTTCGCTGTCAAGTGCCAAAGCTAGAAGGAATAATTCATGCATCTTATTTTCACTGTCCTCAAAACATTTCTTTATACTTAAATTAATTTTCGTGTAAAAAAATAATACTCTAGTTAAACGAATGACATTTTTACCCTATCTTGGACCCTATCTGAAATCCTTATAAACAAGATTATAGTAATAAAGAATATAATTAGAAAAAATTTATTTTCATGAGTCATTCATTGTCACCAAATGTGGTTTTGAATTTAAATTGCCGAGAATATGTGCCTACCAATTCCTTGTCTTCACTCTCTTCATCGTCACTGATCTTATCTCCTTCAATTGAAACTTTAATAATTCTCAAAGACGTTGATTCTTCAACTCCAAATGCGGCAAACCAAAATGTAAAACATAATGCTGTTTCATCAGGCGATGTATTAATCACCGGTGATAAAAGTTGAACTGTAGCAGATTTTTGATTTGTAGTAAAAATATCAAAGAAAACAAAATCTCCTGTTGCACCAAAAGTTTTGTCTAATAATTGTGCTGGCCTATGAGTTAAGAAGGCTCTCTGCCAAGTCACAGTTCGATCATTTACAGCTGCCGTTTTATTTTCCCAACCACATAAACCTTTCTCAAAACTGCAATCCTCAGGCTTAACAGTTGCACTCATTGGTCTTACTGAAAAAAATTTTAATAAAAGTTTGTACTACTTTATTAAAAATTGTTTCTACAAAATTATAACTTTCTTAAAAGTCTAAAAAAAATTTAATTAATTACCAGTGCAATTTCCAGTGTAAAAAGCGACATCGTCAATAGCAATGCTTCCACTTGCTCTATTGGGTCCCCATGTACCTTCAAAAATTATATTAAAATCCTTTCTTTCATTGATACTTGTCTGGGCAAAACTCCAAGTTGGTCCTTGATTATTATAAAGCTGCCATACAGGATTTGCATCTGAGGAACTCTCCCCGAGAGTTTGAACCAAAACACGAAGAACGCCTAAAAAATACATAATACTTAATCGTCAAAACATTAATACCCGATTAAAAATTCGAATTGGAGAGAGTTTCCATTATTACAACACGTGTTATAAATAAACAACTTCCATTTTTTGAGACAACTGCAGTAACATGCAAAAGTTCACATACAAGAACTCGTGGAACTTTATTTTGATTCATAAACATGTACATGAATTGAAAAACATTTCTAAGAATTTTCGAGTTTTTAATTTCAATGTTTTACCTAAACTAGGTCCAGTTGAGTCGATGAAAGATTCAAACATAAAATACCAGAAGGTGATGCAAAGAGGATCATCAGAGCCTTTAAACTCTCGACTCATTAATTGAGCAGTTCCTCCACCAGTATTTCTACCTCCTCCTCCTCCTCCTCTGGAACGTTGCAAACCCAAAAAATACTCATTTCGACGACTAACTGTATGTCCATTGCTATAAGGTTTTCTTTGATTTCTAGAACTCAGAGTTGAAGTTGATATTCTTTCCCACTCGACACGGTCTGGATCTCTAGAGTTTACCCACTCGCATTCATCAATTTCGAAAGTACAGTCTCTTGCAAGAGGAGCTGCAACTTGTGGCATTGCTAGCAATACAAGAAAGTAATAATATGAATTAAGTATTTCAGTCACAAAATTACAAAAACATTTAAAAAGGCGAGATGAAGAAGTTAAAAATAATTCGACGAAGCAAAGTAAAAGAAAAGAAGAGAATATAAAAGTTTCTCACTTGGACAAACGCCAGAAGTTAAACTGATTTCATCTATCGCAATGTCTCCCATTCCTGTGTTTCCCACAGAAGCCTCAAAGATGAGTTGATAATCATCCAGCGAACTAATGGTGACTTCTGATTTAAACCACGCATTACCAGCATTTCCACTGAGTGCCCAAATCTCTTGCACTTCTGCATCCAAACTCCGCAAATGGCGAAGATGAATTTTTAGGTTTCCAATTCCTGAACCGAACATATGAAACCAAAAATGCATACACATTGGAGATTCTGGCCCTGTGCCGGGGAAAGTGATACTCATTAGTCGTGCTGTGTCTCCAGGTCTTCGAGGATATCTAGAGTCAATATAAGCATAGCCACCAGCTGTTGCTCGATCGCTGGAACTGTCCATCGCTGGTCCTGTGGTAGGATCATTGCTTCCTCTGCTCTTTAAGAAATGTTATTTTTTAAAATAATTAATTTTAAAATCTTTTTCTTCCAACAGTACACCGTGGAAAATTCACATAATTATTAAAACGAATATGGGATCCTATTTAAGATGAGCATAAAATCTCTCATGCGATCGTTATATTTCATGAACCTGTAAAGGTCTGCATACAAAATTTTGGATAGGATTCCAGAACTGTTCTTACAAATAGATTTTTTCATACAGTCATCTGTAAGAACCCATATAAAAAATCACAATGGATCTTGAATGAAATCCCATATGTTTATTTACGTAGGAATTTTTAATAGAACGAGTACACCACTTTAAACAACTTACAATTGTCCAATCAAAATCATCTTCAGCATCATTGGTCCAATCACAGATACCACCTGCAAAGTTACAAAAGCCAGCACATGTAGGGCCTATTTGAAGGTCGATATCATCTATCGCTATATAGCCACGATAAAGCCTAGAAGGATCAGCAGAATCTACAGGTACACCTTCAATTACGATCTAAACAAAACCATGAAAATAAAATTATAAAAATAAAAAGAACACAGACATTGAAGATTTATATATTTTCAAATTTAGTTAGAAAAAGTATTTGTAATACCGAATGTAATTCCGGATAAGTGTAAAGAATATGAGCCTGCTGCCAAACTCCGAGAATATTATACTGTGCATGCCAGAGAACTCTCTCATTGCCACTGTCAAAAGGTTTACTTGAAGTAGATGTTGCAGTAGCCGTAACATTTTCAATTGGAATTTCATCAGCCCTTTCTTTTTTTATTGAATATTCGTCTACTCCCATATGTAAAAGTACTCTAAGACCAGCAGAACTTAAGCCATTTATTGCATACTTAAACATGAAGCAAGTTCCAGAGACTCCTGTGCTTCCCAGCTGAGGACTGTGCAAAAGACCACCGTGACTTCTTGACTTTGTATCCTTAGGTGGAACATGTGATGTTTCCAGAAAGGCATATCTAACAAAATTCCAATCAAATTAACAATGTGTTAAATGATTTTAATCAACAGATTTTAAATATGTGGACAAATTTAAAAGTATCTTTAGTACGCATTATTACTATATTACCTATATTTCAACGTAGACATTATGTACTACCCAAGTAAAGTACCCTGGCTTTACTAACGTACAAAAAATCTACATTGACGTGGCTAATAAATTACAATCACGATATTAAACAGAATTTACAAAATAATTTTCCTAGCAACTCATTACTGCAATTACACTTTTGAAAAAGGTTAGGATTAATGAAAAATCAAAAGTTATAGATACTTTTAATACTTTCTTGATTGAATACGGCTTTATGGAATGAGAATTTTTAGAAGTAATAAAAGCTTTAAGAATCTATGTCACTTTTCCAGCGACAGTAGCTTCGCGATAGAAGCTTCTGCAAGTTGAAAATTGTAAAACATTATTTGCGAAAAAATAATTAGAGAAAGCCGTTTAAAAAATCTTTTATTTTTAGAAATAGAAAGAGACAAAACAAAGTAATAAACCTGGCAATGTTGTTATTAATAGATTTGAGTATTTGACAAATATAATCTACTAGCTGCAATCTAGTAATGTTGTATATCTATTAAAAATTAAATTTATTAAAATTACAAACATTATTTGCATCACAAATTAATTAGTGATCGTTTCGAAATGTTCGACCCATAAGTCTAGTCACATTACTAAACCAAATTCGTCGACAGCATTTAATTATGATAAAGTTTGTAAGTAAAAACAAAACGTCTCAAATATAAAAACATTGTTATAGAAATAAATTATTACAAAATTTACTATCTTAAAAATAATTGTATATATAAGAAACGTCATTTGATTCAATCTCTCAAAATTAGAAAAAATGGAAATGGATTTGTCATGCTTTGAAAACTGTCTTCTTAAATATTTCATTCATGTTGAAACACAATATTTCTTTCCGTGCATGCTGTATAATTTCGTAAATTAATTTATTAAAAGTCTCACCCTCCTTCCATGGTTCCTGCAGTAGAATCGATAGGTGGACCACCTAACCAATTGGTACTTAGGCCAGTGCCTGTAGTCCATCGCAAGGCTCCATGTCCATCTTGCCACTCACAGAGCGACTGCACGGGGAGAGGACCAAAATCACAAAATACTTCATCAACTGACGCTGTCGGCGGAGGTGCAGTAATCTCAGGATTTCTATTCAAAATTTTTTAATTTAAAGTAAAGTATAAAATTCTTAAATAAGTAAAATATTGTAAGAAAAAGTTATGAGAAGAATAAATGAATAGTTGGAGAGTCAATATATGACCAAAATCACAAAATACATCATCAACTGACGCTCTCGGTGGTAGTGCATTTACCACGGGATTTCTATTCAAAATTTTTTAATTTAAAGTAAAGTATAAAATTCTTTAAAAAAAGTAAAATATTGTAAAAAAAGTTACGAGAAGAATAAATGAATAGTTGGAGAGTTAATTTATGAATGATTTAGGATAAATTAATGATTTTTTATTAAGTTATTAATATTATAAGTAGGTGCTGGGTATTTAACAAGATTATTTGCACATCGAAATAAAACTTCGTAGCTTTTTCTCTTGGGTACTCTAACGAAATAAAGCAGTTTTAATTTTAAATTAATATGTTTATCGAAAGATGTTCCTGGTAGAGAAACATTAAAAAGATGCCTTAAGGATTTTAGAAACCCACACAGCACCGAAACTTTTCTAAAAATTTATTGAAGATTTACTTGCAAACTTCGAAATATTTACTTGCAAAGTTTAGTAAAAATTGTGTAAAAGATTTAAATATCCTAATTCAATAGATTTTTATAGAGATTTATTTAAGATATTTAATTTATTTGTAAAAATTGATTCGGAAAATTGATAGCTTCTTTCACCTTTAATGTTTACTAAACTTTGCAATGAATTCTTCGAAGTTTGCAACCTAAATCTTTAATAAATTTTTAGGAAATTTTAGTCAGGCAGGAGAAATTTTGTTACGTCGTTATGACTTTTCTTGTTTTTTTGAAGATTCAAAAAGATAAGTAGGAAATAATTTTTAACTTATTTATTTATTGACAATATAAACGGGCTAGATGCCCTTTGTATAGTGCATTGTAATTAAGGTACATAAACGTAAAATACTGTGAGCCATATTGGCATCAACATCAAATAATAAATGTTTCAAATTTGTTTTAAAAGAAGATAAAGAAACTCCAAAGAAATCCAGCTTATCACTATATGGGTTAGCAACTCTAGCAAGTCTATTATAAGTAGAATAGTAACAATAATTGGTTCTGTTAATTGATGTACTAAGAGGCAAATAGTTTCTGAAATTATATTATAAATATATTATAAATTATTTTATTATAGGTGCAGAAAAATTAATGCGTTCCGAGACTGATGGACATCTCATCAATCCATTGAATATTTTGAATAAGAAAATGAGATCGTTATATAAAAATCGGGTTACAATTTTTGGTATTTTAAGTATTTCTCGTATATATTATCGTAATCATGTAAATAATAATCAAATGGAATGTTTAAATAATTGTTTGGTTGCAAAACGTAAAAAACGGTTCTGAACACGCTCTAATCTCAATATATATAAGTACTGTAGTATGGAGACCATGTTACAAACACAAATTCAATTAAAATGAAATGTTTTTATTCAGAGTGATACCAAGGTCCCGCATTTGTTCCACCCTTACAAGTTCAAGATTATTGATATTATAATTAAAGTTAATACTCTTAGTTTTTCTTGTAAAAGAAATAGTCGTACACTTAGATATATTCAATTAAATTTTAAAAGTAGAGCATCATTTATTTAAATTTACTAAATCTGTTTGCAAATTAGGACAGTCATTAAGAGGATGTATAGGCAAAAATAATTTAAGATCGTCAGCAAAAAGCAAAAACGAACAATACTTGAACACTGAAACAATGCCATTAATATAGAGTAAATACAAGAGTGGTCCAAGTTTAAAGAGCCCGGAGGCACTCCAGAAAGAACTAGAAATACTTTAGAGTAAGAATCACTAACTCGTACGGTTAAAGGTCTATCTCTCAAATAGCTGTTAAACCAACCAAGTAAATTATAAAACAAAAAATATTTTTAAAAAATAGAAATTAAATAAATTTATTTGAATTGCAAGTGAAGACTCCCATTACCCCACGTTTTAAGTTTCTAATTTAACATAATTAAAGATAAATAACGAAAGGAGTAAAAAATAACCAAAATAGTATACTATTATATGAGGATAAGTTATTTTTTTAAAAATGATTCTCCTTAAAGGGCTTCAATCCCCCCCTTCCACTAATTATCCTATTGAATTAAAATAATATTTCTCATTCCCATCTTGTGAGTAACATTACCCCTGAGAGGAAGGATTCCTTTGAGCTAGAGTCGTCGGACTGGTGGCTCTTCTCGGAGGAAACAGCCCTCTTGCTGTTGTTGCACTCGTTGGAAAAATGTCTGACCACTGTCTGGGTTCAATATTCTCCACTTCATCAAATGGTTCTCGGTCACGATCTCCAGGGTCACTTCGAGCTTCTGGAGAAATAGCTTGAACACCAGAATCATTTGGATTCTGGGAATCTATTAAGCCATCTACGTAAAAAAGGGATTTTAACCTCATGGTCAACAAATCAAAAAAAAATTCGAAATTTTAATATTTAATAACAATTCTTAAAATTACCAATTAATATAGGTACTGATTCAGTTTGATTTGATGAAAGCGATACATTGTCAGCTCCAACCAAATCTATTTGTTCTCCGAACATTGGTTGTGAAGATTTTGGATACCATGTCAAGGCTCCGGCATTCGTAACAAAAAACAAGAATAAAAGACGAATACATTCTGAGTTTTGCATTATCGAAATCCAAAAATTCGAAAAACTCTTTTTATACTATTTCAAAATCTGCATATTTTATTGCGAACAATTCTTATTTAATTATTATTATTATAAAAACAAAATCCTCAACATTGTATACACTTTTCACTTGATGATGAAGAGAAAAAATATGTAAAAATTTGAAATCCACATTATTTTTTTAGGAAATAGTAATATTTTTTTAAACTTTTTTTACGTTTTTAAACTTTTTTTAAACCGGTCACTTTAGTAAATATTAACACATTTGGTTTTTGTTTAATTATTTTGGTTTTTTTTTAGCTTGAAAACTTCGGACTTGAAAAAAAAGCAAGAGAAATAATTCAATCGATAAATAGTTTAACACGACCACAACGCTTTCAAAGTGTGAACTGAATGATTGTCAGAGTTAGAACACGTTGAATAAGACCAAACGAAATGGGTCCTCTGTTGTTCCGGTCTTTACTTCCGGTCGTCACGCTCCTCGTCCTCGGAGCGTTGAAGTTCGATAACCGTTCATCGGGTGGTATCGAGTGAAGGAGAACATTTATAAAATTTAAATAAAACTATATATAAAAATTTGTAAAAATAATATAAAAACACTTGCAGTATTAGTATAAACATTTTTCTCTTACAATTTATTATTTTATATTAAAAAGCTAATAAAATAAAAATCGAAAAAGTCATTTCAATTCAATTATTATTTTCTAGAATTTTTAACAAAAATTCTTCTTTACATCAATTACTTTTAAAATTTTTTGAAAAAGTTTATTTAGAATTTTCAAATCCATTTGCTTACAATTCAATTTTACGAAATTTAGATTATTAGACAATTCTTCATTTTAATATACGTAGGATTAAAAAATAAAAAACTAAAATAATTTTTTTAAAAATTCAAGTAAACTTTTTCAAAAAAATTAATTCTACACATTTGATAGTTAAAAATATGCAAAATTCCAATCTTCAAAGGTTTTAATTTGAAACTATTTCAAAATTCAATTATTTCTATAAATTCATGCTATTGTGCTTTTAATATTCAATTATTATCTAAAATTGTAATTAAAATTCATTTCTAAATCAATTTTTATTAGAAAATTTTCATAAAATTTTTTAAACAAAAATTAAATTATTTACAAAAATTTTAATAAAATCCTTTGCAAGAATTCAATTATTTTTACAAGTAATAACAATTTTCATATGAATTCAATTATTGAAAAAATGTAACAAAATTCGTTATAAGAATTCAATTATTTTCATAAATAATAGAATTTTTTATAGGATTTCAATTATTTTTAAAATACAATTTTAAATAAATTCCTCGAAAAATGTAGTTATTTTCAAAAAATTTTTTTAAGAATTCAATTACATTTCACAAGTAGAAATGAAATTCTTCCCTGAAATGAAAATACATTCAAAATCTACTATTTTAATAAAATTTCTCAAAAGAATCCAATTATTTAAAAGAAAATTCGATGCAAGAATTCAATTATTTTAAATAATGTAATATAATTCGTTGCAAGAATTCAATTATTTTCATAAATAACACAATTCTTTACAGGATTTAAATTATTTAAAAAAATTAATAAAATTCGTTGCAATTATTTTTTTAAATAATAAAATTTGTCACAGGATTTCAATTATTTAAAAAAATGTAAGAAAAATTCATTGCAAGAATTCAATTGTTCTCCTAAACGTAATAAAATTCTTCAGTGATTTTCAATTATTTTTAATACAATTTTAAGTAAATTCTTCGAAAAATGTAATTATTTTTTAAAATTTTATTAAAATTCTTCGAAAGAATTCAATTATTAATTTTGAAATTCAAATCCATTTGTGTACAATTATGAAATATAATTTTAAATATAAAAATAAAATAAAAAAAATTCTATTTAACTTTTTCAAAAAAACTAATTCTACAAAATTGTCAGTTAAAAGTATGAAAATATTCAAATTTTCAAAGATTTTAATTTGAAACCTTGACAAAATTCATATATTTTAAAAAATTCATGCTATAATGCTTTTAATATTCAATTATTAGGTATCTAAAATTTCAACTGAAATTCAATTTTAATTCAATTTTTATTAGAAAATTCTACCAGAATTCAATTATTTAAATCCAAAAATAAATAATTTATTGAATAATGAAATGTTTCTTAAAACTAAAATCTCATAAAGAATTTGATCATTTATGAAAATAATTGAATTCTTGTAAAAAATTGTATTATTTATGAAAATAATTGAATTATTGCGAAGAAATTTATAAAAAATTTGTAAGTAATTGAATTTCTGTTAAATTTTTATTATTTATGAAAATAAGTAAATGTTTGCGTAAAATTTTGTTAACATTTTTTTTAAATAATTGATTTTTTTCGGAAAATTTTATTAAAATAGTGGATATTAAAAATCATTAAACTGTGGATGGGAAATATTTAAAATTTTACCAAAAATTTTATTACAGTTTTTGAAAATAATTGCATTTCGGAGTAGAATTTTATTATTTATAAAGATAATTAAAATTTTGACGTGAATTTTTTAAAAATTTTTTAACATAATTGAGTTTTTGCGATGAATTTTATTACCTTTGAAAATATTTGAATTTCGGAAAAGAATTTTACTATTTATAATATTTATTTATATAATTGAAATTTTGACGAGAATTTTAAAAAAATTTTGAACTTAATTTAATTTTAGCGAAGAATTTTATTGCTTTTGAAAAAAATTGAATTCCTGCAATTCTTCAAAAATCAAAGTTCTTTAAAATTTGAAATTAAATTCATTGAAAATTGAAATTTTATAAAATTTCAAATTGAAATCTTTATCAAAATTCTAAAAACTTAATTTTTTACATTACACTAACAGGGTTTTTTAAATTTCCAATAAAGCAAAAGAGAAATTAAAAATAAAATTCTATAAGGATACATAGAAAACATATTAATTAAAAAAATTAATAAAAGAGAGAAAATATAAAAACTTTCACAAAATACATAATGGAGAAAGAGTATATAGGTATATATTTAATGAATAAATGAAAATTGACTCCATTAAATGAATTTTTATTCACCCGACATATAAAAACAAATTCTATGATTCGAAATCGTGGTATGCGATGTTTATCGGTCCCTTAGAGCCGATATCATTGTACGATTTTAAAACCTTTGTTTTCTCCGAACCATCGCAACGGACACTCGTTGTGTCAGGGAAGCATATATACGCATATAATCATTCTTCGATTTTTCCGAGTGTAATATGCGTTTTAACAATAGTTGAACTAAATTTATTCTTTTCCCTTGCGTGACTTAGAATTTCCACTTTTTTCCCCTTTTTCGACAATATATAAAAGAGTCCATGCTATTAATTTTTTAATAAAGGTGTCATAATACATAAAAAAAAGTTTTAATAATAGTCTCATAAATTAGGTCACATCAATATAAAAAGACAGAATAAAAATAATATGGACTCTGTAATACAAAATATATACCAAACAATAATAAAAATTAAGATTAAATGTAAATTAAAAAAATCTAATAGTGCATAAATATTTTTTTCTTTTTAATTTTTGATTTCTATTTTTTCTTCCTTCTTTTATATATAATAAAATTTATTTTTAAATATGAATTTCTGTACCTATTTTTAAAATTTCTCATTAAAAAATAAAACATTAAACAAACGATACTTTACAATAATATTACAATCTAAAACAAAAAATTTTTAAATCAAATAACCGATTACTTGTCTATTATCAAATAAATATTTACTTAAATCAAATAATTTTGACTTGAATCAAAAAAATTGTATTTGAATCAATAAATTCATTATTAGAAGCAAATACCATTTAATTGATTGAAATAAAAATAATTTGATTCAAGTAAATATTTATTTGATAATACACAAGTAATCGGCTATTCGAATCAAATAAATATTTTATAGTGCAAAACAAACAAATATAGTAAGTCTTTAGAAAATAAAAAAACAGTTTTTAGTTCTTGGAACAATAAAAAAGAATTGATAAAATATTAAAATAGATAAAAATGTTAAATCTCGACTTCAAGACCCTTTTTGAGTCTTGTAATTAAATTAAAAAGATGTTAAACTGTTTTCGGGACAGAGGCAGATTGAGGTTTTAAAAAGTTGAGAAATACTTGCGGAGCAAGCTCCTCCTTTGAGACCGGATGGGTGCGACCAACGTTAAGATAGAGTTTCACGACGATTTTGTTCAAACACGGTGATGAGATCAGTAGTTCCGTTGATGGTCGTGAAATTGCAGTTTTTCTTAACATTTTGGAAATAGTGCTGATTAAATTTCCACTCAAGCCTTTTGTCAAGGACTTTGGCTTTTCAAAAATCACCATTTTCATCAATTCCGAATGAGTCTGAAAAATAATTTACAATAGCGAATTATAAAAGAAAAAAAATTAAAAAAACACAGTAAATCGTGAGGTATTAAAAAGCGTTGCAGATCAAATTAACACAAAAAAAAATTTTAAAAATCGAATTTGGTGTTATTTTTTACTATGAATGAAATTTTACTTTAAATCAAAACCAAGTCAACGGATTACTAACTAACTTAATAACTACCTTAGTTACTATTTAACTTCCTAACTGACTTAGTTACTAACTTACTGACTTAGTTACTAATTAACCTACTAATTTAGTTACAAACTTATTAACCTATTTAATATTATTATTATTAACCTTATTAACCTATACTTCGTTACTAATTAACCTACTAACTAACTTAGTTACTTAATTAGCTCGCTAACTAACAAAGTTAGTTACTAATCAACTAACTAACTTACTAATTAACTTACTAACTAACGAACTAACTTAATTACTAAGTTACTAACTTAGTAACATATTTACTAATTAACATACTAACTTAGTAATATAGTTACTAAATAACTTACTAACTAACTTAGTAATTACTAAGTTAGTTAGTTGGTAAATCAATTAGTAAGTATGTTACTAAGTTAGTAACTTAATAATTAAGTTAGTTCATCAGTTAGTAAGTTAATTAGTAAGTTAGTTAGTTGATTAGTAACTAACTTTGTTAGTTAGTAAGCTAATTAGTAACTAAGTTAGTTAGTAGGTTACTTAATATCTAAGGTAGTTATTAAGTTAATTAGTAGATTAATTAGTAAATATCTTAGTATGGAACAATGTTACTAAGTTAGTAATTAAGTTAATAAGTTTGTAACTAACTTAGTTAGTTAATTAGTGACTATGTTAGTTAGTAGGTTACTTAATAGTAACTAAGTTAGTTAGTAGGTTACTTAGTAACTAAGGTAGTTATTAAGTTAATTAGTAGATTAATTAGTAAATATCTTAGTATGGAACAATGTTACTAAGTTAGTAATGAAGTTAATAAGTTTGTGACTAAGTTATTAAGTAGGTTAATAAGTAACTGACTTAGTTGGGAACCATGTTACTAAGTTAGTAATTAAGTTAATAAGTTTGTAACTAACTTATTTAGTAGGTTAGTTAGTAACTAAGTTAATTAGTAGGTTAGTTAGTAACATACTTAGTTAGTAGGTTTCTTAGTAACTAACTTATTTAGGAACCATGTTACTAAGTTAGTTAGTAGGTTAAGTAGTAACTAAATTAATAGGTTAATTATTAACTAAGTTAGTTAGTAGGTTAATTAGTAACTAATTTAGTTATGATCAATGTTTCTAAGTTAGTAATTAAGTTAATAAGTTTGTAACTAGGGACCATTCACATATTACGTGATACATTTAGGGGAGGGAGGGGGGTAAGCAAAGTATCACGCTTTAACAAATTTTCTATACTAAACTATAGAAAAAGTATCTAAAATGCCTAAAATATCTATCACGTAATATGTGAATGACCCCCTAAGTTAGTAGGTTAATTAGTAACTAACTTAGTTGGTCGGTTACTTAGTAACTAACTTACTTAGGTACCATGTTATTAAGTTAATTAGTAGGTTTGTAGTAACTAAGTTAGTTAGTAGGTTAATTAGTAACTAACTAAGTTAGTAATTATGTTACTAAGTTAGTAATTAAGTGAATAAATTTGTAACTAAGTTGGTTATTAAGTTAATTAGTAACTGAATTAGTTAGTAGGTTAGGGGCCATTCAAGTATTACGTAAGCATATTTTTGAGGTTTTTAGACCCCCTCTTCCCCCTCGTAAGATTTTTTATATGCATTAGCGCCATTTTTTCTAATGAAAGTAAGCAATAGCTAGACGCCCCCTCCCCCTTAAATGCTTACGTAATACTTGAATGGTCCCTTAATTAGTAAATAACTTAGTTATTAAGTTAGTAACTAAGTCAGTTAGGAAGTTAATTAGTAACTTAGGTAGTTATTAAGTTAATTAGTAACTAACTAAGTTAGTTAGTAGGTTAATTAGTATAACTAACTTTGTTAGTAGGTTAGTTAATTTGTGAGTTAGTAAGTTTGTAAGTTAGTTAGTAACTAACTTACTATTGTCCCTTGTGAGGCTAAATTCGTTGAATTTTTACAAAGCCTTGACTGTGGTGTTTGATTTGAAGTATAATTTTATTAATTGTATAAAATAACACAAAAATGGATTATTTTAATCCTTTCTGGTGTTAATTTAATCCTAGAGGGATTAAAGTGTTGCAGATTATTTTAATCCATTCTGGTCTTATTTTAACACCTCACGTTTTACTGTGAATCTATATTTTACTTTTAAATTATTGTTTTAAATATAATTATGTGGTGGAAAGAACTTTTTTAAATTTATAGTTAGTTTAAGGTAGAATGTAGAAAGAATTGTTACCGTAGCAGGAAAAGGAAGTGTTTTTGTGACCATTTCATATAAAACGACACCCATACTCCAAATATCGCATTTTAAATCATAAGCCTGGCCTTGTAACATTTCCGGTGCCATGTAAAAATATGTTCCCGCGTGACTCAAGATACTTCTAAAATTAAATATAATAACAAAAGTTTCTTTAAAAATTTAATTTTACATAAACATTTAAAATTAAAAGAAAAATTTGTTTCAATAACTTAAGTCCATCTCCAATTTTTCTTTAAATCACGAGTTTTAACATTGAAATGATTTTAATTGCAATCAACTGCAGTTTCCAAACATGATATTTATAATAAGAATGCAATAATAAATGTATTTTTTGACAAATAAGGAGAAATAAAAATAAGAAAATGTACTCTTGATTGTTTTTTGAAAGTCCAAAGTCAACAATTTTCACGACATCCGCATTTCGTCCAGTGAGCATAATATTTTCTGGTTTCAAGTCTCTGTGTAAAATATTTTTCGAATGAATATGGTTCACTCCTAAAACGACCTGAGTGAATAAATAAACAGCATCCTAAAATAAATCAGTAAATTGCAAAAATTTTTCATTTCTTTTAATATAAGATTTTGAGTATAACCAAAATGTATTTTAGTTTTCCATTATGCAGACTTCGCACTAAAGAAAAAAGTAGCTTCAAGACTAAAAGAAAGTATCGAGAAATTAAATTTTACAACTAAATGATTATATTTAAAAAGTTATTTTCAAAAATTAAAACATGAAATTTTTTAAAATATAAATTTTATTTCTATGAAATTTGACAAAATTTACAATTGTTTATCAATCTTTAAATAAATATTTTTGTAAATTAACTAATTCCAAAATTTTTCAAAAACTTAATTTCATTCCGAATTTAAAGATTAAGGGGACTTTCTGGTTTAGAATTGACAAAAAAGGAAGGTTTTAAAACTTTTATTGTAAGAACAGTATTAAAGAAATTGTAAAAACTATTTTTGGACATTGTAGCACATTGAGTAGAGAAAATTTAAAAAATATGTTTGAGTGTATTTAGTTCAATTTCATAGCTGTAGGTGGCGTCATCCAAAAGATACCTTTTTTTGGTACGTTAGATTCCGGGCAACCTGTAATACATAAATTCAAGTTCCAAACGGGAATCTCTTCATAAGGATTTATTCTTGTGCCTAAACCTCAAAAACGATTTTTTTTAAAGGTTTTTTTATTTTATATGTACATTTTTCTCAAAAACTCGCAAAAACGCCGTGTTTTTGGGTCAATTTACCTCCATATAAAAACACAGGCGGTAGAAATATGAGTTTTTAGAGGTTTAGGCACCAGTTTTTTAAATAAAGAATCGAAAAATTTTTGGGATTTCAAAATCGGTTCGGTAGATTTCGAGAAAAGCTCTGTACTAGTTTGAAAAATGAGTTTTCGAGAAAAACGCGTTTAAAGTTTTCATAACATAATTCATTGAGTCATGAATATCAAACAACTTTTTATTACAACAGAACTTCGTATCCCGCTGTTTTTGGGGTCGCTGATTACGAATTTGATGTCCGTTTTGGAAAATCCAAAATGGCGGATCCAATATGGCGGACGAAAAAATAAAAATTCAACCGGATTTGCTTAAAACTTGCTACTCGGGGGTTTTTGGGGTCGCTGATTACGAATTTGATGTTAGTTTTTGAAAATACAAAATGGCGGATCCAATATGGCGGACAGTATTACTTTCAAAATTGATAATGAAGTATTTGATTCAAACGCAATGCTTTAAGATTTTGAACATATGTTATTCATTCAACAATATCTGCTTTTGGCAGCCCGCAATAGCATATCTTTAGATTCTATAGCATTTTTTTTCAGTGTATATGTATTTAAAACGTTCCTAGAACGTTAATGTTTTGTGCCTATATTCATAACTAGCAATCTCAAAAGGCCACAAGTAACCATTTTCAACTAAATTTAATTAATTTCTTAATCTTTGTCCGCCATATTAGATCCGCCATTTTGTATTTTCAAAAACTGACATCAAATTCGTAATCAGCGACCCCAAAAACCTCCGAGTAACAAGTTTTAAGCAAATCCGGTTGAATTTTTATTTTTTCGTCCGCCATATTGGATCCGCCATTTTGTATTTTCAAAAACTGACATCAAATTCGTAATCAGCGACCCCAAAAACCCTCGAGTAACATGTTTCAAGCTAATATCAATAAAAGAGGAACACCAAATATGTAAATAAGATAACTGTAGATTGTTGTTGAAATACATACCGTCATAAATATTGTTATAACTTTTGTTTTTGTACATATTTTTTAAAAATCGTTTTGGGACAGTAATTCTATGATACTAAGGAACATTTTTAAGCAAAAAAAAAAATCGATTTTTTTGAAATTCTAAACCAGAAAGTCCTCTTAAACTAAAGTTTTAATAATTTTGTAAAATTAATATTTAAATACTTTTATTATTTATTCTTCAGCATGAATTAAAGTTTCAAATAACTTCAATGTATAAAACCTTTTGAAACTTAATTATTTCTATAAAAATTATGTACAACTGCTGTTCTTCCAAAATTAAATTATTTTTCTAATTTTTAAATAAAATTATTCAAAACCTTAAAAATTTTGTAGAAAAATAATCTATATTATATAAATAATTGTTGCATTCTGGATGTATTATGTTCGTAGTTTCAAATTAATTCCTTTTATTTGATTTTTCGTTTCCTAATTTTTTCATTAAATTTTCCATTTTAAATGTTTTACATTTAATTAAAAATTTCTAATTCTTTTCAATTCCTCACTTCTTACTGGGACACTACAACGCTAATCTTAGCAGAATCCCACTATGAGGTTTTCATAGTTTTGAAAATTTAAAGGAACAATGCAGAGAAACTTTTTATTTTAATTAATAAAATTTCTCTTATCAAATTTCCTCCAAGAGGTTAATAATTAGGTATTCATAAGTACCACACATTAAAGAAGAACTTTTATAGATTTTTTTGAGCAGTTTTTAATAAATATTAGTTTTAATAACCATGGTAACAATTTTATAAACATTTATCCTTTACTTTTCCAATTTTCTTCTATGATTATAAGTATTCATAAGTACCACACCAAATAAGAAAGTTTATAGAATTTTTGGAGTAGTTTTTCATAAATATTAGTTTTAATAACCATAGCGACAATTTCATAAACATTGCCAATCGTAAATAGTTTTTTAAGCTTTTTCACTTCAAATGGTTTATTGGAGTACTTATCAAGAACCCTTGTACGTTATAAACCTCCATCAAAAGAAGGAAATCATTTCAGTAGTAGGTCAAAGGCAAACTCTTTCCTTAAATAAATAAAAGAATTAATAATTTTAGTTTAATTTTTTTTCGTAATTGTCATTCGATTTCTATCGACTAAAAGTGGTGGTTGTGCATTGTACAACCATGAAATTTAAAGACATATTTTTTGTCAGCTTAATTTTATGGAAAGAAATTTTGGTAATGTCTTCTGCAAGTAATTACTATGACGGACTGATAAAGTATCTGAAAAACGACTCCAGATTGCGTCAGATAGTGTTCCTTCTTGACGATGAATTAGTCCATTCGGACCCATTGATGGATTCTCTCATGTCAGCAGTGAATTCGCATTTTCCATCGTTTACGGTCAAGTACAGTGATATAAATTCTAATCTTGCTAAACAACGTTTACAGACACTATTGCGACCTAAAATTACTGGACTATTCGTTTTGCAGTGGACAAAGAACACACCATTCGATAAATTTGAGGAATTTTTTACTGACCGAAATGATTTATTAAAGGGGCCAACACGACCAAAATGTTTAATAGTGCCGTCTTATCCTATATTTCATATAAATATCAGCGGAATTTTGTCATTTGTTAAAGATTACAATTTCATGGACTTTAGTGTTTTGATAAATATGAATGAACGGACTCTAAAAATTGAACAAAACCATAAAAAATTAATTCTTATTGTTGTAAAGGCTTTACGAAGCCCAAATAGGTACGAATATTTAGATTTCTATTTCCCAGAGTTTGATTCTGCAGAATTATCATCAAAAAGTCAGTGGTTTTCAAAGCATATTTTATCTACTAATAATTCATTTGTGTACGAATATTTTATGGCTATAAATTTTTTACGAATTTTTTCACGAGAAATTTATTTTGAACCGAAAACACTATCTTTTGTACTGCTAAATTCTCAAATGGTTTTTAGTGTATTTGATCACATATGGGCAAAAATGGAACATTTCCAAAAAGAAAAAGAATATATGTATCCTAATGAGAATATAAATTTTTATACATTTTCTCGGAGAGTGGATGTGGGTTTGATTAATATACTACTTCATACAATGCACCCTGTCAATGCTGTTATTCCACAAATGTCAAAACATTCAAAAGAAATTAGTGTCTCAACAGAATTTTGGTACATGATCATTGTAACAGTTTGTACAATTTCTATTATACGATTAGTAGCATTTTTGATAAAATTCAACAACAGTACATGGCAAACTTTAAACATCAGCCAAATTATAATGGGAATGTCTGCGAATCACGAACCTCGAAATTTAGCAGAAAGAACAGTTTTCGGATCATTGATTATTACATGCATTGTCTTTACTGGCTATTTTTACTCGATAATCCTCGACATCAGTTTTCGACCATCTCCTGAAATTTCGACTCTCACAGATCTTGTCAATTCGAATTTAACACCAGTTTTGTCTTTTGAAGTACGTTATAACTTAGCAACAACAGATGCAATCGCTAACAATGGAAAAATAGGAAGTATTGGTAGACAATTAGCAGAAAAAGGACTTACATTGGAAAGTATAAAAGAAGATAGGAGATTTGAAGAAGGTAAAATATTAGAAGGAGATTGTTTGCTAAAGTATATTGATCACCGGAACATTTCCTGTGTTATAAAAAATGCTCCACATCATGTTAAAAATTACATGGCTAAAAACGGAAGAACAAATGTTAAAATATTGGAAGAAACTGTTTTGTATTATTACTATCCATTTGCCACAGAGTCTTTTACACCATATCTTGATGATTTTATCAAAAGAATCTTAAATGTTTTGGAATTTGGATTATCGAGAGAGATTTACAGAAGCAATGTCAATTTACGGCAAACAAATAATTCGGAATTACAAATGATTTCGAAGGAGCAAATATTTATTGCCTTGTTTTATGTAGGAACAATTGGATATTCGCTGGCTATCATGGCTTTTATACTTGAAGTAATTACAGCAAAGATAAGAAGCAAATTTTTGCACAAACCAAAATTTCGATTTGTAATTTAACCCGATGTACTGGTGTTGAATGAAGTTAAATACAGTATGACTTCGCCTTGTATTGATAAATTGGCTTAGGAAGATTTTATAAAAGAGAGAAAAACTATTCTAGTCACTTCTACTTATAAGGCAGTGTAAGCGTTTGATTTTCTTTACTTCAAATCATATTATAGATTCGAATAGTAAATATTAGATAATTTATGTACACCGTACTTTTCCGTATATGTCACGTGGAGGAGATATTGTAATCATTACATCTCAATAAATTTTAGTAACAAATAAGATATAATTTATTTTAACCCATTAATGCCCATGGGCACAGAAACGCAGGTATAAAAAAGTAACTATTTGGATCCTGGCATGGGGTATAAAAATAATTTTTGACATTAAAAATTTTGTTTAAAAAATTTTTTTTTGTTATGAACAAATTAAAAAAATTTTAATTTTTATAACAATAGATCTTTTTTAAAAAATTATGTAACATATGTTCTCGTAGTAGTTTTTCGCGTAGAATCGAATGGCGCTATCAGTTTTTTATGAAAATCAATTTTTCTTAATTTGTTTATAACAAATTGTTTAAACAAATTTTTTTAAACAAAATTTTTAACGTCAAAAATTATTATTATACCCCATGCCAGGATCCCAATTGTTATTTTTTTGATATCTGCGTTCCTGTGCCCATGGGCATTAATGGGTTAATATTGATTTCGAGTTGGGATTTAAAGTCAGTCCGATATTACTGTTTTCAATTCTTAATAATCTTTTAATACTTCTATAATTGTGTACAAATTCTGTTTTGTTCTCAACAAAATGGAGAACAACAAGACAAAGACACTCTTATGTTATGTTCCTTGGATAGAGAAATTATGAAAAGTACCAGATTGAAGAAAGATACAATTATAGTAATGTTCCTTGAGTTTTTCTAAAGTTTTAGATTTAACAAAGATATATGATTGTAGTACCTAATGTTCTTTGATTAAAGAATTTGAAGAGTGTTAAATTTTTCTTTATATGCTTGTAAAGGACTATATGCTATTTTTTGATAACAGAAAGACAATTGTACTATCAAACGAAAAGCGGGAATAAAGAGAAAGATTAAATGGATATTGGTCCTTGCTTATATTATAAAAAAGAATCTCAATGTTAAAGAGTTGTGAAATTTGAGTGTTTTAAATAAATATTGAACATGGAATAAATTAATAAGTTTTGAATCATTTTTAACCCTGTCTTGTTTAAGCCAAACAATAATTTGTTGAAAAATAATGAAAATGTAAATGTAATACTTTTTCATTTGTTTTGCATGGGTCTAAAATAATTTGAGAAATTCATACTTCTTATTGTTATATTCTTATATTTTTTAACATAATTATTAATTTCATATTTTATTGAGTAGTGCATAACCCACGCTTCGATATAAACAAAAAATGAAAGGAAAAATTATTTTATTTATTTAACATTTTGATGTTTACTTTTGTTATGTTTATTATTGAGTGAGATAGACAGTAATGACTTTTATTTTTATTTATGTCAAAATGCGACCAGAAAAGAGAAAAGTAATGTGAATGATTAAAAATTAAATAAATTGAATACCGTGTTTTGCGTGTAAAATTTTCTAGTAAATTAATAATTTTTAAAAATAAATACTTGAATATTATTATAATTTTAACAGGAATTAAAATTTTCAAAGATTTCAATTTAACAACATTGAAATTTAATTATTTCAAATAATTCTACTATAACGGTTCTCATAGTCAAAATTATTTTCTAAAATTGTAATTTTTTAATTCAAAAATAAATAGTTTACTACTTTTATAGTAAAAACATTTCTGGTAACTTTTGCTACTTTCGGAGCAAATTCTGTTACGTTTGAAGTAAATTTTACTACGTTCAAAAAACATATTTGTAAAAATTAGTAAAATTTACTTCGAAAGTAGCAGAAGTGACCAGAAATGTTTTACTATAAAAGTAGTAAAAGTTATTTTATATTTTTCTCCGTGAAATATTAGTGGGTTTAAAATAGTGTCAAAAAAAGAAAAAGGTAGCTTTTTTGTGTTACAAATCTAAAAAAGTATCAAAATATACCAAATAGTAAAAAAGTAGTAAATTCATAATAGATTATTGTAATATAGCAGTGCGAAGTCTGTTTGATTTGTTAAAAAAGTGAAATTATTTCCTATTTGTAAAAATGAAGTAGGTATCAAAAAATATAATTATATATATTTTTTTGAAACTAAGTTAAAAATAATTTTAATTAATTTACCTCTTCTTTTAAAGGCCTTTGTCGTTTCTCGAGCAAATCCTTTAAAGTCCCATGTCTTGCAAATTCCATTAAAATAAAACTTCGTTTACCCTCTAACCAAGCTCCACGATAGGAAACAATATTCGGATGTCTCAATTTCCGAATGGAATCAACTTCAATCAAAGCCATCTTGTTGAAAAAAATTTCTAATTATTAAAACAAAAAGAAAAAAATACTTTCTTCACAAAAATGAACCAATAAAAAAATATACCTTAAAACTCAAAAAGTTTGTTGCACTTAATTTTTGCTCTTTAATAACAAAAGGCTTCCAATCACTTTTCCTCCGTACCAAGTGCACCATTCTGCGAAGAAAATAAACTTAAAATTTCTCTTTCGTAAAAATATTTTTCTTAACTGTAATTTCCAACTCACCCAAATGTTCCGTTCCCTAATACAGTTTCAAAATTATAATCGTCTGAATTCATTTTTTAAAAATTTGCTATCTCTGATAGTTGTCATAAAATTAAAAATTAAAATCAAACAGGGAACAAAACAACGAACGGAAAGACTCATTTCTGGTAACAATTGTTTACTTTTTCTAGGTCAGCCATTAATGTTTATTGTCCTTCGGATTGAAACACCAATAAACTAAATTCCCTGAAATCATAGTTCTAAGCGAAAAATAAATAATTTTCCAAATGTAAACCAAAACCTTTAACTTTTCCAAAATAAAAAAAAAAAATTTTTTAAGCACATTATTGAAACTCTGTCTAAATAAACCAAGGTTTTAAATTCTGCATTACATTAAATCTACTAATAGTTGAAATAAAAGAAATATTCTTAAAAATTTTAATAAAATTTTTCATAGAAATATAATTCAAAACAATTTTTATAAAATTCTTTGAAACAATTAAATTATTTTAAAAAAATTAAGGAAAATCTTTCGCAATAATTGAATTATTTTCAACAATAATTAAATTCTTCGCTGAAATTCAAATGTTTTCAATGTCAACTATATTAATCAAATTTCACAAAAGAATTCAATATTATTGTGAGAAAAAAATTAATAAAATTCAAATTAAAAATTTAACTAATATTATAAATAAAAAAATTTCCACAGGATTTGAATTTTTTAAGTCCAATTTGAAAAAATATTTTTTAAAAAAATCAATTATTTAAAATAATTTATTAAAATTCTTTAAAAAAAATAATTTTCTAAAATTTTGATAACATTTGTTTATAAGAATTAAATTATTTTCATAAATAACAAAATTCATGGCAAGAATTAAATTATTTTTAATACAATTTTACTTGAATTATTCTTTTACATTTCTATAAAATAATACAAAAAATTCAATTATTTACAATAATAAAATAAAATTTGATGCAAGGATTCAATTATTTTTAAAAATAATAAAATTCATCGCAAGAATTAAATTATTTTTAATGTAATTTAATTAAATTATTCAAAATAATTGAATAATTCTTTTTAATATTTATAAAATGCTTCAAAACAATTCAATTATTTAAAAAAAATTTAATAAAATTTGATGCAAGAATTAAATTATTTTTATAAATAATAAAATTCATGGCAAGAATTTAATTATTTTTAATACCTACAATTTCATTAAATTCCTCGAAATAATTGAATTATTCTTTTAAATTTTTATAAAATGATTCCAAAAATTAAATTATTTACGATAATTTAATAAAATTAGATGCAAGGATTGAATTACTTTCATAAATAATAAATAATTCTTTACAGGGATTCAATTACTTTTAAAACCAATTTTCAAGATTATTTTTCTAAAAAAAATCAATTATTTACAATATTGTAATAAAATTCTTTGAAAAAAATTCATTATTTTTTAAAATTTTTATAAAATTTGTTTTTAAGATATAAATTACTTGCATAGATAATAAAATTCATTGCAAGAATTCAATTATTTTCAATTTAATTTTAATTAAATTATTCGAAATAATTGAATTATTTTTAATACAATTTTAATTTAATTATTCGAAATGATTAAATTATTTTTTAAAATGTTTATAAAATGATCCAAAAAATTAAATTATTTTTAATTATTTAGTAAATTTAGATGCAAGGAATCAATTATTTTCATAAATAATAAAATTTATGGCAAGGATTCAATTACTTTAAATAATTTAATTTAATTTTTATTTTCAATTTTAATTGAATTATTCGAAATAATTCAATTATTCTTTTAAATTTTTATGAAATGATTCAATAAATTAAATTATTAACAATAATTTAATAAAATTCGTTGCAACTATTCATTTTTTTCCATAAATAATAAAATTCATCACAAAAATTCAATTATTTTTAATAAAATTTAAAATGAATTCTTTGAAATAATTGAATTATTCTTTAAAATTTTCATAAAATGATACAAAAAATTAAATTATTTACAATAATTTAATAAAATTTGATGCAAGGAATCAATTATTTTCATAAATAATAAAATTCACCACAAAGAATTCAATTATTTTTAATCTAATTTTATTAAATTTTTTTTAAATAATTGAATTATTCTGTTGTATAATCATAAAATGCTTCAAAACAATTCAATTATTTAAAAAAAAAAATTAATAAAATTAGATGCAAGGATGCAATTATTTTCAAAAGTTTGAATTAAATTTTTTATGAGTATTCAATTTTAAGATATAATCAATTATTTATTTTCGTATTTAAATAATTAAATTCTTATAGAACTTTCCAATAAAAATTGGTTAAAAAATTAATTTCTCTAAAAATTTTATATTATAATTGAATATTAAATGCGTTATAGTATAAATTTTTAGAAATAGTTAAATTTCAAAACGCTTTTACATTACATTTAAAATAATTTATATCCTTCCGTGTATTGTTAATAAATAATGTATATTCGATTCAAGAAAGAAAGAATTAAAAATTAAAACATTAAAATTATTGATATAAAATAGTTCGAAATGAAAAAAAAACCTGAGACTTTAATTAACATTTTCAGAAGGAAAACTTATTCATTTAACAGGAAAAATGAATATTTTTGATTTCTTTTATTAATGTTTATTATGTTGAAGTGTAGAAAATTATAACTTACTCTTAATCATAAAAAATTGAGATATCCGGAATTCTTATTATTTTAAAAGGCATCCAACATTTCTTTCGATCTTATTCACTATCGAAAATTATAAATACATACTGTAATACCTAATGTTTTTTGAAATTAGAAAATTGTACAGTAAAAATTCTGATATTTTCAGTAGAGATGGAAAATTAGCAATTCTGGTATTTTATATTCTCGTAAAAAAATACACAAAAGTGTACGATTTTTTAAAAAAATGTATAATTTTTTAACGCATTAATAATAAATATTAATATTAATTAATTATAAATTCATATTAATAATTAATTATTAATATAAGTATTTTATAATAATTGCAATAAATTTCCATTTCAAATAAAATTTTAGTATAATACCAGAATCAAAAATTTGATTTTCAGTATATACATAATAATTGACTTAATTAAAGAAATTTTTGTTTTGAGACAAGAAAAGAGTGAAAATCAAGAAGAGGTAATCTTTTTAACATGGGAACTTGTGAAATTTATTTTTTGGCAAAGGAAATCTTCATTGCGTGGGAAGGTGTAATTTTGAAACCTTGAAGCGCATCTTTCGCGGCTCCGGATTGTACTTCATTTTCGAATTCAACGAAGGCGATGTCGTGTCGATTGGGAACCAATCGCACTTCTTTGAAGCCAGGAAATTGGTTGAACAACATGGACAACATCATTTCGCTTGTCTCGTCCGGTAAGTTCGTAAGGAAGAGAATTTGATTTGGTGGTTGCTCGGGAACTGCAGCGTTTGACAAGCCAATATGTTGAGGAACGCCACCAGCGTTGAAACCAACTTGATGTGATTGCTTCGCTTGATCCTTGGCGCGTTTCTTCGCTCGTTTCGCCTCTTCTTCCGCCGCTGGCAAAATACGTTTCGGTTTTTTTGGTCTTTCAGCAAATGTGCCCTTCATTTTTGCAATCATGTCACTATCTTGCTTTGCATATTGTATCCTCTGCAAAATTAATTATCAATTCATTAATAATAATAAATAACAATGTATTAATTGCCAACAGATTATTTGTTAAGAATTCTTTTATTTTTCACCAGAGGAAACGAAACTAAATTTAAAAGAAGCGTCAACAAGAATTTTCAAAAATTGTAAAAAAATTAACATCAGAATAGGAGAATTTACATTTGTGACTTGCTGAAGCGGAACGGCCTCGGGACTTGACCTCTTTTTCCAATAATTCCAATTACTGTTAACTCTGTTCTTTCTATATTTTGGTGGATTAGAAGCTTATTGGTAAAAAGTACCAGTTTGTAAAAGTTAATAATTAAAAAAATAATCAAACTAAACCGTAAACTTTTGCCCAATTCGGAAAAATTCCTTCGTTCACAAATAATGTCACGCAATTTTTTGAAATTTTCACCCCCCCCCCCTTGTTACGCAATTAAATGCAATTTCACATGTAAAAAATACATTGTGTCACGTTTAGTAAAGACCGTCCCCCTTCCCCAAAAAACGTGACATCATTTGTGAACGCTCCCTTTTGAACCTTGTAACATATTACAAGAAGAGTATTAAAAAATTTTACTAAATAAAAATAAAATACAAATTTTTCTAAAATTTTGCAAAAAGTAGAAACTTTTTTCTTTAACATAACGAAAAATTCTTCTAACTTATCAAATTTAAATTTAGACAATTTTTGTAAATTTTTCTTTAAAACAAGGGAAAAGAGAGGAATATGCATAACTTTAAATGTTTTGGGAGATTTTATAAATATACGGGGATAAAAAGAAGAAGGAAAAAAAAGGGTACAATGATACCGTACCAATGAATTTTTTTTAAATATAGAAATTAACACAATTTGAAAAATTAATATTGTGACGTAAAAAATTATTAGACTTCACACTCAATAATTCATTTTAAAAAAGTAGCAAAAAGTAGTTTTATTATCCTGACTTTTTCCTAACTTTCATCACAAATATTTACTTCCTTCTTATCCTGCTAATAAATTGAATTCCTGCAACGAATTTTATTATTCATCAAAGAATTTAAATAGAAGCTGTTATAAAAATAATTTAATTCTTGCCAAGAATTTTCTTTAAATAATTAATTTCTTTCGACTAATTTTATGCAAATTCTAAATTAAATAATTGAATTCCTGAGAAATTTTTATTATTCACGTAAAAAGAATTGAATTTTTTTGAAGATTTTTTACAAAAATTGTTTTAAAGAATTAAATTCAGTTTGGAAATTTTATGAAAATAGTATAGATGTTGAAAGACATTAAATTGCGAAAAGTTTTTTAAAATAATTAAATTTTACAAAGAATTCTATTAAAATTTTTGCCAATAATTGAATGTCGCCTGTGAGGTATTTTATTAAATTTTTTTGAAAATAATTGACTTCCTAAAAAGCATTTTATTATTTATGAAAATAATTGAATTCTTGAGAACAATTTTAAAATAATTGAATTTCCGAGAAGAAATTTATTACTTTTAAAAATAATTGAATTCTTGTTATGAATATAATTTATGAAAATAATTGAATCTTGCAAAGAATTTTATGAAAATACCTCAAAATAATTGAATTTTTGGAAATAATTTTATTATTTATCTTTAATAATTGAATTCTTTCGAAAATTATTTATGTAAATAATTGAATTCTTGAAAAGAATTTTATTAAAATCTAAAAGAATAATTAAATTATTTCAAAAAAATTGAATTAAAATTATATTTAAAAGAATTGAATTCTTGGGGAGAATTTTATTAAAATATTTGAAAATAATTGAATTCCTGTGAGAAATTTTAATATTTTTGTAAATAATTGCTTTTTTCGAGGAATTGAAATCAAATTTTTAAGAATAATTATATTTTTTTTTAGCAATTCCTGTAAAATTGTATTAAAAGTAATTGAAATATTACGATGAATTTTATTAAAATTTAACAAAAATAATTGAATTCCTGAGAAGAATATTTTATTATTCATGAATAGAATTGAATTCTTACAAAAGTTTTTACACCAAATTTTTTAAATAATTGAATTCAGTTTGGAAATTTTATAAAAATATTAAATATTAAAAATCATTAAATTGCGAACAGTTTTTAAAAATACATAATTAAATTTTATTAAAATTTTTGACCATAATTGAATGTCTGTGTGGTATTTTATTAAATTTGAAAAAAATTGAATTTTGCAAAGAATTTTATTAAATGCCTCAAAATAATTGAATTTTCGAGAATAATTTTCTTATTTATCGACATAATTGAATTGTTTCGAAGAATTATTTATGTAAATAATTGAATTCTTCCGACGATTTAAAAAAACATTTTTTTAAATAATTGATTTTTTTGAGGAATTGAAATTAAATTTTTAAGAATAATTACATTTTTTGAGCAATTCCTGTAAAATTGTAGTAAAAATAATTGAAATCCTGCAATGAATTTTATTATTTATGAAAATAATTGAATAGTTGCTAAGAATTTTATTAAAATTTCAAAAAAGAACTGAATTCATTAGAAGAATTTTAGTATTTATAAAAGTAATTGAATTATTGCAAAAAATGTTATTAAAATGTTTAAAAAGAGTTGAATTTCTGTAAAATATGTTAATATTTTTGAAAATAATTGAATTCTCAAATTCTTCATAAGAATTTTATAAACATTGTTTTAAATAATTAATTTTTTCCATGAGTTTTATTATTTATGAAAATAATTGAATTCTTGCGAACGATTTTATTAGAATTTTTTTAAATAATTGAATTTCCATAAAGAAATTTATTGTTTTTAAAAATAATTGATAAAATAAATAATAAATAATTTATTTAAATAATTAAATAAATAATTATAAATAAATTATAAATAATATAATATTAATTATTTTTTATAAATAATTATAAAAAGAAAAATAATTTTCAATCTTGTGATGAATATTGTTATTTATGAATACAATTTAATTTTGCAAAAAATTTTATTAAAATGCCTTAAAATTATTGAATTTTTAAGAATAACTTTGTTATTTATCGACACAATTGAATTCTGTCGAACAATTATTCATGTAAATAACTGAATTCTTGGGAAAAATTTTATTGAAATCATAAAGAATAATTGAATTATTTGAAAAAAATTTAATTAAAATTGTATTTAAAATAATTTCTTTCGAACAATTTTATTCAAATATTTTAAAATATAATTGAATTCCTGTGAAAAATTTTATATTTTTTATAAATAATTGAATTCTTTCAAGAATTTAAAAAAAACTTTTTTTAAATAATTGATTTTTTTGAGAAATTGAAATCAATTTGAGCAATTCCTGTTAAATTGTATTAAAAATAGTTGAAATCCTGCGATGGATTTTATTATTTACGAAAATAATTGAATTGTTGCTAAGAATTTTATTAAAATTTTTAAAAATAATTATTCTGAGAATAATTTTATTATTTATGAAAATAACTGAATTGTTGCGAAAAATTTTACCTATTCTACATAATTAATTTTTTCGAAATGTAATAAATATGAAAATTTTATTAATTAAATAATTGTATTCTTGTAGAAAACTTTATTTGTGAAAATAATTGAATGTTTTAATTAATTAATTTAAAATAGTATTAAAAATAATTGAAATTCTTCGATGAGTTTTATTATTTATGAGAATTATTGAATCGTTTTAAAGAATTTGATTATAATTTTTGAGAATAGTTTTTTGATTTCTAGTATTAGCGAATTTAAAGTAGTGGACATTCTCAAAAGAAAACAGAAATAGTAGCTTTTATTGCTTGAAATCTAAAAAAAAGTATTCAAATAGTAGTAAATAGTAAAAAAAAAAAGAAGTAAACAGTAGGTTTTATTAGATGAGTGCGAAGCCTGTTATTAAAATCGATAACAAAAATAGTTTATTTAAATCTAAAATTTCAAAAATGTTCAATTTCAAAAATTATGTATTGAACAGCTTAATTTTGAGAAAGTAAAATGAAATAATAGTGTTTTCTTACCATTGGTTTGTCATAAAACGGAAAACCTTGCATAGATCTTAAAGCATTTGTTGAACTAGCAATTTCCTTGAATATAACAAAAGCCTGACCTCGCATTTTTAAAGTTTTAAGTGCTACAATATCCAAAATTTGTCCAAATTGACTAAATATTGCATATAAAGACTTTTTTAATTCCTCCTTCTTAATCTTCTCATTTAGATTATTGATATAAATTGTGTTATTCGGCCTAATATCCATTGTGATCTTCTGTAATCAAATACATAACCTCTATTTAGTTAAAGAAATCAGTATTTATTCATTACTTTTACATGGACTAAAATAAAAACATAATAATTATTCGTCAATTATTTCCCTTAAATTTAAATATGTATGTTTCAAATATAGTTTGTCTTAACTATAAATAAACAAACAAAACAATTTGATTAATAAACATTCTATTTCGTTTCCAATAAAGAAAAAGGAAGAAATAGACAAATTAAAAATGAGAAAAATCTTAATTTTTTATTAATTTATCCGATTTGTATGTAAAAAGTGTAAACAAAATCATTTTTACAGTATAATAAACAAATAAAATCAGGTGCGTAAGCAAATAGTAATTTTAAATTGAGGCAATTATGAAATAAAATTATCCGTTACCTTTGTTAAGAAGTTCTTATAATTTC
Organism: Leptopilina heterotoma; assembly: GCF_015476425.1. NCBI lineage: Eukaryota > Metazoa > Arthropoda > Insecta > Hymenoptera > Figitidae > Leptopilina > Leptopilina heterotoma. The sequence continues at coordinate 397,010 of NW_025111098.1, read as the reverse complement.
CTCGATATTATTAAATTTCTTTAATTAGTGTTTTAATAACATTAAAAATTATACCATAAACAGAATAAACTTATTATAAAATTCAAGTCGGCGTTATTTTTTAGGTTAGAATCAACGATGCATCCACGATTGCCGACAAGCAGGTCTACCAACAGGTTTACCAATAGTTGCAAAATACAGTGACGTCGAATCGCAGTTCTCCTGGATGGAAAACGTTAAATTCCTGATTATTTTCTAATATTATTGAAAAATAAAATATTGTCTATTAAATATTAATTTTTAAGAGGCAGAATCAATATTTTTTATTGATATATTTCTACAGGGTTGCGTTGCGAAGTTACGAATAGAAAATATTGTCTACTTAGGGATATTTTTATTCTATAACACTAGAAAAATACTCTTTTCTGATTGGTGGAGATCGTAATTATTTGTCCATGAAACAACTTTTCATTTTTCTTCTTTATCTTCTATAATTTTATAAACAAAAGTGAAATTATTTTTGAATATTTTGAAGAGAAACACGATTATTTTTAAAAAAGTAAATAAACTTAGAATGTGGAATTATTTTCAAAAGGAGAAAATTTGTATTTTTCAATTGAAACTTTCAAAAATCCCGCTGTACTCCAACCAATTAGAGTTGGTATTTACAATTTCCCCCGAGGAAATTTGGAAATGTTTGGGAAAATTCGCAATTTCTACGCCAATGGAGAAACTACAGAAAAGCTCTCTCTCACTCTCTACTCTTTCGTTTCATTATGGCACTGGCATTGTATCTTATTAGGGGAAAGGAATTGCATTACGGAAATTCGCTGATACGTTTTTTCTCAAGCTGCTCAGCCATGAAGGTAATTTTTGCTTTGCAATAATCATTCATCACTCTTTAACGTCATAAAATAATATCCTCGGGATATTTTTCTTTTATCATTTTTTGCGCGGTTCATTTGTAACAGCAGGCTAGTTTTCTAAAGATTAGGGTGCTCTTAAGTTTCAAACACATATAAATGTGTGTAACGTGTATGATATTGCCGCGATGATAAATAGTTTACACACAATAACAATATGCCGAGTAACATCTGGTCTCAATAGATTTTACAATATAATTAACCCTAGGTTGATGAAATGCTTTTTATACGTTTAATTTTCAAAATTTTACCCATTTTTCCCTTAATTTTTTTTATTAATATATTAGAAATTAAAATATAATTTTCAATATTTTTGATAAAAGACAAAAACAAAATAAAACTAAAACCGTTTCGAAGATAGAAAACAACTAAATTTTCGAGTTTCGACGTTGAAATATTGAATATGTTGATATGCATATATGTGTAAATGTTCTGTTATCTTTGAAATACTGGGTCACTTTTAATAAAATCGTTAACTTGTTGAATTTTGCATTCTTGAAAATAGAGATTTGACTTTGCAGCGTTAGATAATCATTTGCGATAACTTTTAGTTAATAAAATATAAAGAAAAATTAAAATTATTTTTTATTTAAAAAAATCTAAAATTGTCTTGGTTTTTTTGAACAGAAAGGGTTAGTGCTCGGAGTTTATGAGACAGAAAAAAAAGAGGATGAGAAGATTAACCTGACACCTGCAGCAAGTAAATACAATGAAATTTGTGATGGAAAGCTACTCAAACAAATACAGTTGTAAGTCTTTCACTTTCTACTTAATACATTAGCCTTCAATTAAATATGTTGCTTGCTCAATTTTATATCTGCAAAAGTCTGTTTGTTTGTAAATATAATTAGATACCTTTGGAAACAATTGATTAGTATGTTATTAAAGTCATTACTTGTCAAATAATTTTAATACAAAATATTTTCTTTTATTTCTCATATTTATCTCATTCGCGGGTATTTACTTTGAGATTAAAAAACAAAACTGTTTCAGTAAATATACATTTTTACAAAGAATTTTTTTTTACATACAACAGTGTAATAAAAGTTCATAAATTAATTAATATTAATTTTTAAATTAATTAACTTATTTATTTTAATATACCTTTAAATAAAAATTTTTTGAAAAATTGAAATTTTATAAAATTTATTTGAAAATAAAAATTGATATTTTTCAAGTATTTTATTACAATTTTTGAAAATCAACTTTTGAAGAATTTTAATTGCAAAGTTTAAAAACAATTAAATTCTCAAAATTATACCTATAATTAACAAATTTTTTGGAGAATTGAAATTTTGTAAATTTTACCTGAAAATAATTGATTTTTCTCAAGTATTTTATAACAATTTTTAAAAATCAACTTTTGAAGAATTTTAATTGCAAAGTTTGAATAGAATTGAATTCACAAAAATATACCTTTAATTAAAAAATTGTTAAAGAATTGAAGTTTTGTACCATTTAATTGAAAATAATGGATTTATTTTCAAGTATTTTATTACAATTTTTGAAAATCAACTTTTGAAGAATTTTAATTACAGTTTGAAAATAATTGAATTCTCAAAAAAATTTAATGAAAAGTCTTCAAGTAAAAATTTAAAAATGAAAATTTTTTGAAAAATGTTAATTACAGTTTGAAAATAATTAAATTCTCAAAAAAATTTAACGAAAATGAAAATTTATGAAAAATTTTAATTGCAAAGTTTGTAAAGAATTAAATTCTCAAAAATATACCTAAAATAACAAAATTTTTGAAGAATTGAAATTTTGTAACATTTAATTGAAAATAATTGATAATTTCAAGTATTTTATTGTAATTTTTGAAAATCAACTTATGAATAATTTTAATTGCAAATTTTGAAAATAATTGAATTTTCAAAAATTTTAATGAAAAGTCTTCAAGTGGAAATTTAAAAATAAAGATTAATGAAAAGCTTCTAAAAATTAAATTAAAATAATTTTGAAAATTAATTAAATTGTATATAATTGAAAAACTATTATCTTTCAAAAATTATTTTAAAACATTTAAAAAAAATTAATTTTACGAATGTTTTTATTATAATCTTCTGAAAATTTTAACTTTAAAAAAAAGTACAGTTACAATTATTATAAAAAATTGAATTTTTGTATTGAAATAATCGAATTCTTGAAGAACTTTCGGAGAATTATGAAAAATGATTGATTTAGAAATGAAGTTTAGTTAAAAATTGTAAAAAATTATTGAACTTTTTTGCGCCTTAAATTCGATCCGAGGCCTGAAAATTTAATGATAAATTTTGTTATTAATTAGGCTACTAAATTTTGAGATTCAACAATAAATTAATTTAATTATTCGTCATCATGATGAAACAATCTTGCGAGCACCTTAATATCTGATGACTGACAATTTACAATTTTTTTTGTAAATTATTTGGTTATCTTGGTACTAAGATAAGATTCTAAACTTTGATCGAACAAAACGTTTAATGGTGAAAGAAAAATAAAATTTTATTTATAATCAAACTGTAATTTTCCACTTCATTCTTAAATTGATAATTGAAATGCTACAATTATTTTTCAGACAATGATTCTACAAATCTGTTTTTTGTCTGTTTTCTATCAACAATTTATTTTTCTCAATAAAAACATTCCTTAAATAGTTTGAGAAAGCACAACTTGGCAACACTCTGTAATTTATTTCCCACTTTAGCGCTCTGGAATGTAATTCCCATAATAATTATAATACTGTCCGACAAAAATGAATTTTTTTTCTGCCCCGTCAATAATTTTGATCACTTTCGATAGATTTTGTCACGCTGATTACGAATCTGCAAAGAAAATGCCCAAGCATGTCATATTTTTTGAGAAAATTAGTGTTAAAAAATGAAAATGGACAATAATATTTCCAGATTTCCTTCAGATAGAATTTGAATAAAATTTAAAAACTTTTTATTAAATTTCCAGGTTATACTTATTTATTTAAGGGGAGACTTCGACTACATTTTTAACTATATCAGGAAAATGATTTAAATCTTCAATAAAATTATTTTTATAGTAATTTTTAGAGAGGAAAGCAATGGTTAGAAAATATTCTGACTTTTCTTGAATTTTTATTTTTCTTAAAAATTAATAGATTTTAAAATCCATCCGTAATTTTGTAGAAAATATGTTTTTGTATTCACAAAAAAATTACCGAATGAAAAGAATGATTTTTATTATTTTTAAAGCATTTTTTTCCCTAAATATTGTTTTTAGGTTGAAAATGCTAAAAAAAGTACCATTGTTATTCAATTTTTTTATACTGAAATTTACTTGTTTATTTTTCTAAATAATTTCAAATCATAATTTTTTAAAATAAAAAGTAAAAAGAGCAGAATAATTATATGATAAAATTATAATTTAAAATTAGTTTGAAAAATAAACAAGTGAATTTTCATATAAAAATATTTAATAACAAGGTTTTTAGTATTTTCAACCTAAAAACAATGTTTTTTTCAAAAAAAATAAAAATCATTTTTTTATAACATTTTATAGATCATTTTTTTTAACCGAACATTAATCGACTCGACAAAAAAAATTCGAATCGGCCAAATCGAAGTTTCGAATTGCAAATTGCACAACATATTGCATACACAACATAGCACAAGACTTAAAATTTTTTTATAAAATTGAATTTTCGCAAAGTTTTTATTTTGAAAATTCTGAAAAATAAAATTTTTGAAATTTTTCAATTCTATTGTTTTTAAGATAATTGAATTTTTATAAACAAATAATTGAAATTTCTTTACATTCAATTAAAGATAATTGAATTCCTATAAAGAATTTTATTTAAATTTTTCGAAAATAATCAATGGAAGTTATAGTGACCGTATAATTATAAATTTATTTTAAAAATATAAAGTCCCTCTTAACAGGGTGTCTAACGGACAGGGAAGTCAGCAAAAGGCAGGGAATTTTTTTGGTCAGGGAAAAGTCAGGGAATGGCAGAAAATTTCATTGAAAGTCAGGGAAATTTCTAAAAATTTTTAATTTAACAAAACTTAGAAGATTTTTATTATCGTTTCTTTCTAACATTAGATATTAATTTATTGTTAAATATGTCAGTTACCATATTTTTGTCCCAAGAAAGAAAAAATAGAATTAGTAAAATGTCAGGGAAAAAGTCATGGAATAGTCAGAGAATTTTTTTCTTAATCCTTGTTAGACACCCTGTCTTAAAGTTTTAAATGGGACGCATGATTATTCCCCAAATGTCATTTTTCCGAAATGTCATTTTACCGAACTGCACTTTTGCGAATACTCATTTTTGCGAAAAGCCAATTTTGCGAAATGACACTTTTGCGAATTGTCATTTTTTCGAAAAGCTATTTTTGCGAATTGTCATTTTTGGGCATGGACATTTTTACGAATTGTCAATTTTCTGAAAAGTCATTTTTGCGTATCGTCATTTTTACGATTTGTCAATTTTTCGAAAACTCATTTTTGCGAATTGTCATTTTTACGAAAAGACATTTTTGTGAAATGTCATTTTTGCGAATTGTCACTTTTGCGAATCGCCATTTTTACGAATAGCCATTTTTACGAATTGTCATTTTAAAGAATTGACATTTTTGTGAATTGTCACTTTTGTGAATTGTCATTTTTGCGAAAAATACAACAGTGAATTTATAGACCTACAAGTTTTCTATTGTATTTTTCGCAAAAATGACAATTCGCAAAAATGACTTTTCGGAAATTTGACAATTCGTAAAAATGTCGATTCGCAAAAATGACTTTTCGGAAAATTGACAATTCGTAAAAATGGCGATTTGCAAAAATGACAATTCGCAAAAATAACAATTCGTAAAAATAACTTTTCGCAAAAATGACTATTCGCAAAAATGACAATTTGTAAAAATGGCGATTCGCAAAAGTGACAATTCGCAAAAATGACATTTCTCAAAAATGACAATTCGCAAAAATGATTTTTCGCAAAAATGGCAATTCGTAAAAATGGTGATTCGCAAAAATGACATTTCTCAAAAATGACAATTCGCAAAAATGACTTTTCGAAAAAATTACAATTCGTAAAAGTGGCGATTCGTAAAAATAACTTTTCGGAAAATTGACAATTCGTAAAAATGGCGATTCGCAAAAATGACAATTCGCAAAAATAGCTTTTCGAAAAAATGACAATTCGCAAAAGTGTCATTTCGCAAAATTGGCTTTTCGCAAAAATGAGTATTCGCAAAAGTGCAGTTCGGTAAAATGACATTTCGGAAAAATGACATTTGGGGAATAATCATGCGCCCCGTTTTAAATCAATTTTTGGCTTCTTAAAATTATATTACTATTCAATAATTATAATTATTGAACTACTCTTCAATTTTTATAATTATAACATTCCTAGGAAGGTTTCATTTACTTTTACGAATTGTAAAATTCTTTGCAGAAATTCAATTATTTTTAATATAATTGAATAATCAAAGTCTCAATTATAACTATAAACAGACAAAATTATTTTTAAAAATTGGAAAAATTCTTTGTTTAATTCAATTTTTTCTCAATTTTCAATTAAAATTATTTTAAAAAACGATTATTAAATTCTAACGTTATTAAAAAAAACATTTTCAAAAAATTGAAAGAAGCTTGTCAAAACAATTTAATTATTCATAAAAACTCTAATAAAAATTTTTGAAGCCATTTGTAGATTTATTTTTGTTCGAAATCAAATAAATTTAAATTTGATGTGAAAAAAACATTTCATATTAATTTATTGAAGTTAAATATGTTAGTAACCACATTTTTGTCCCAAAAAGCAGAAATAAAGTTAGTAATAACCCAGCGAATTTTTTTCTTAATCCTTGCTGGATATGCACGATGCTAAACATTAGAAAAATGACAAAATAGAATGCAAATGAAGAGCTAATTTTTAATTATCTTATTGTAGTGTTTTCTAATTCTAATTCTTAATTTCCAATAATTCATAATGAAAGATGGTCAAAAACATATTTTTTTCAACATTAATTTTCTCAAGAACTTGACATGCTGAAAATTCTTTATTGCAAATTCGTGAAAAAATCTATCGAAAATGACTAGAATTATTATTTAAAGGTCAAATACAGCATCGAACAATGTAATCATCCGACTTGACGCTTTTTTAGCACCGGCAAAACTTATCCCCTCACACATTTATATTTTCTTTTTTTCGAATTAAATCCGATCACATTTTCAGCCTGAAACAATTGTCATAATGCTGCCTGAGCTTTTTCTTAAATCTTATCGTTCCATAAGTTTTTCTACATCATCTTTTTAATTTTTCTCTCAATAATATTCTCTATTATTTTTTTTTTACAAAAATTTTCTTTTCATAGTGAAAAGATGTTAAAAACTTTTTTAATTTTTAACATTTTTTATTTCTTTTCATATTTGAATATTGATAATAATAATAATAATAATAAACATTTCCGAGAGTCTTGAAGCTCACTTGGCATTATTTTGATTGTTTCAGGAGGGACTAAAAGACATGCTTAAGCGGAGAAAATATTGAAAAAGAAAATTCTATTTGCTGGCAAATGAACGACGAATATATTTTCGAAAATCGAACCCTTGTCGAAAATCGTGAAACATTGTGAAACATTGTGAAACATTGTGAAACTAAGACAGGAAAATAGAAAATATTCGAAAAATGGCAACTGGAGAGGCTGGAAGTAGTGGAGGAAGCGTTCTCCATGGAATTGGCGGTACAATTGAGGACAAGAACAACGATTTCCTGTGTCCTATTTGTTTTGAGTTGATAGACGAGGCGCATATTACGCGCTGCGGACATACTTTTTGCTATAGGTGTATTACCAAGTCGCTTGAGGTTAACGGCAGGTGTCCGAAGTGCAGTGATATTCTAGGTCAGCAGGACATATTCCCGAATTTTCTTCTCAATGAATTGGTCTCCAAATACAAGACTCGTATCAAGGGAGTCGCGGAACTGAATTTCTCGGAAGGAAAGAAAGGTATTGAGATCGCCCCTCCGAATGATGGTCTTCGGGACTTTGTCGCCACGGAGAGTGCGAATCTAACCCTTCCGGATGTGAACGTAATGCTCGAGGTGCTTATACAAAGGAAGCAGTTGCTAGAGGCGGAGTCGTGCGCCGCGCAGAATAAGCTTCTGCACGAGTTCCTGCAGAATGTTCTTCAGCAGAAGGAGGAGCGGGATCGACAGTTGCACAACGAGATTACGCTCATCAAAAAGGACATGGAAATTGTCGAGAGTATTCTCAGAGACGTGCAGATGAACTGTCCGCGGGTGGAGAGTTTGAAGGCTTCTGGTGCGAATGACTCGGAGCAAATATCCGATATCAGGAAGGAGATGATTAATATGATAAATAATATTGATTCGAATATGGTGAAGAGCGATGGCGAGACGCTTAGTTCGTCCCTAGCGATCCGGAGGAAGAGGATGCATGCGCATTTTGACGACTTTGTGCAATGCTACTTTGACACTAGGGCCAAGGAGCATTTGTTCAACCCAAGGACTCAGAGTCAAGATCCTCTGTCGCAGACGAGTTCTGGACTCGACATATTTAGGGAGAATTTGGTAAAGTTCTCGAGGTACAATTCCCTAAGACCTTTGGCGACTCTGAATTACTCCTGGGAGATCTTTAACAATCCGACCATTGTCTCGAGTATCGAGTTCGATAAGGACAACGAATTCTTCGCGATTGCGGGCGTGACGAAACGGATAAAGATCTTCGACTATGGGGCCGTGATCCGCGACACTGTCGACATCCACTACCCCTGTGTTCAGATGGTCTCGGACTCGAAGATTTCGTGCATCTCCTGGAACTCGTACCACAAGAACAAATTAGTCTCGTCCGACTACGAGGGGATCGTGGCCGTTTGGGACACGGAGGCGGGACAGAAGACGAAGGTCTTCCACGAGCACGAGAAGCGCTGCTGGTCCGTGGACTTCAACAACATGGACAGTCGGCTGATCGCCTCTGGCTCGGACGACGCGCGGGTCAAGCTCTGGTCCCTGAACATGGACTACTCGTTCGCCTCCCTGGACGCTAAGGCCAACGTCTGTTGCGTCAAGTTCAACCCACAGAGTTCGCACCATTTGGCGTTCGGCTCCGCGGATCATTGTGTGCACTACTACGACTTGAGGAACATGAAGGAGGCGCTCTGCGTTTTCAAGGGACATCGAAAGGCTGTTTCCTACGTCAAGTTCCTGAACAAGGAGGAAATCGTGTCGGCGAGCACCGACTCCCAGCTAAAGATGTGGAACATCAACAATCCCCATTATCTGCGATCGTTCGTCGGACACGTGAACGAGAAGAACTTTGTCGGCCTCGCGACCGATGGGGACTACATTGTCAGCGGTTCGGAGAACAATGCCGTCTACGTCTACTACAAAAGACTGTCCAAGCAGCTTTTGTCCTACAAATTCGGACCGGCGAGAAGTCTCTTGGAATTCCAGGAGAGGAGGGAGGAGGATCTCAATGAATTCGTCTCGGCAGTTTGCTGGCGACAGAATTCCAATGTCATTGTCGCTGCCAATTCGCAGGGATTGATTAAAATTTTGGAACTTGTCTAAAAGAGAAGATGGAAATGGGAAACGATTTAGAGAATTTTTAGGCATTATTTCCAAGTTCTTCTTTTCGTTTCTTACAAAGTACGCTTGTACTGGAACTTTGTGCTTTAAAGACGCAATGAATTTGAAGCCAATTAGTAAGGCCTTAATTATTAAAAATTTAAAGCCTCATTTAACGAAAGCAGGCTTCGCACTCAACTACTAAAACCTACTATTAACTATTTATTACTTTTTCTTTACGATTAGCTACTATTTAGACAATTTTTTTTAAATTTCTGACACTGACAACTACTTTTTTCTTTCTCTCAAAATTTCCACTACTTTAAAATCGCTAATAGCTGAAATAAAAAAAATATTTTCATAAAATTCTTATCAACAATTAAAGATATTGATATAAGATTCTTTCAAACAATTCAATTCTTTTCAAAAAAATTTCGAAATTCATTTTCATATCTGCTATTTTAGAATTTCGAAAAAAAAATTCAATTATTTTTAAAAAATTTCGATTTTAATTATTTGAAATACAATTCTTATAATATTTACAAAAAATTCAATAATTTAAATTTTTTATAAAATTATAGTCAAGAATCCAATTATTTTCAGAATTTTTTCATAGAAATTTAATTATTTAAAAAATTTTTAATAAAATTCTTCGTAATAATTCAATTATTTTCGAAAATTTTTCGCAAGAATTCAATCACTATTACAAATAATGAAGTTCTTTGCAAACATTCAATTATTTTCATAATAACACAATTTTAACAAGAATTCAATTATTCAAAATACGAATTTTATAAAATTTAACAAAAAAATTAAATTGTTTCCACAAAAAATAATTTTTTTTCACAGTAATTCAATTGTTTCAAAAAAAATTATAATTCTTCGCAATAATTCAATTACTTACTTAAATTTTAAGAACATTTTTCTCAAGAATTCAATTTTTTTTACAAATAATGAAATTCTTTGCAAGCATTCAATTATTTGAAATATAATTTTTATAAAAATTTATCAAAAAATTACAATTATTTAGAAAAATTAAAATTTAATTTTTCTTTACGAATACAATTATTTTCACAAATAAAAGAAATTTTTTACAGTAATTCAATTATGTAAAAGTTTTTGTTTTAAATTCTTCGTAATGATTCAATTATTTTCGAAAATTTTTTGCAAGAATTCAAATATTTTTACAAATAATGAAAATTATTTTCATAAATAACACATTTTCGACAGGAATTCAATTATTTCAAATACAATTTTTATAAAATTGAAGTAAAAATTTTAATTATTTGAAAAAATTATTATAAAATTCTTGCAAGAATTCAAGTATTTCCACAAAAAATACATTTTTTCATAGTAATTCAATTATTTAAAAAAATTTATGAAAATTCTTCGCAAAAATTCAATTATTTTCAGAAAATTTTTCTCAAGAGTTCAATTATTTTTACAAATAATGAAATTCTTCGCTGAAATTCAATTATTTCTAATTTACTATTTTAGAAAATTTTTCTAAAGGAATTCAATTAATTAAAAAAAATTTTGATAAAACTCTTTATAAACATTCAAATACTTTCATAATTAACACAATTTTAAAAGAAATTCATTTATTTTAATTACAACTTTTGTAAAATTTAAGAAAAATTCAATTATTTAGAAACTTTTTTATAAAATTTTTGACAAGAATTCAATTATTTCCACAAGAAATAAATATTTTTCACAGTAATTTAATTATTTAGAAACAAATTTGATTAATCTTTTTGCAAACGTTCAATTATTTTCATAAATTACACAATTTTAAAAGGAATTCAATTATTTAAAATACAATTTTTATAAAATTTTACCAAAAATTCAATTATTAAAAAAAAAATTCAATAAAACTCTTGGCAAACATTCAATAATTTTCATAAATAATACAATTTTACCAGGAATTTAATTGTTTAAAATATAATTTTTATAAAATTTAAGTAAAAATTTAATTATTTAAAAGACTTTTAGAAAAATTCTAGGCAACAATTGAATTAATTTCATAATTTCAATTATTTAAAATACAATTTTTATAAAATTCAATCAAAACTTCAATTATTTAGAAAAATGTTGCGTATAGAATTCTATTATTTTAGTGATTTAAATAAAATTTGTTTATAAGAATTTATATATTTTTAATGCAATTTTAAATTTATCGTAAAAATTCAATTATTTTAAAAATTTTTCAAAAAAATTCTATTATTTAACGAAATTTTAATAAAATTCTTTGCAAGTATTCAATAATTTTACAAATGATAAAATTCTTTACAGGAATTCTATTATTTAAAAAAATGTTAATAAAATTCATTGCAAGTGTTAAATTATTTTCATAAAAGTTTTGAATAATTTTATTTAAAAATTCAAAAAAAAATTATTGAATTTTTGGAAGAATTACAGTTGTAATTTTTAGAAATAGTTAAATTTAAAATTACAAAGTTTTTACATGGAAATGATTTAAAATATTATTCCCTGGTGGAAAAATAAATAAGTATTTAAATATTTATTTTAAAAAAATTGTTTCGAATTTTGTATAATTTAATTTAGAATTTATGAAAAAAAACTTATTTTTTTGAAAAATTGTAATTAAAATTTTTTGAAAATAGTTAAATTTCCGCAAATAATTTAAAAAGATTAAATTAAATTTTCAACCTATTGAAAATTTTGTTAAATTTAATTGAAATACTTAAACCTTTTATTTTAAAGAATAAGTTAATAAAAAAGGGAATAATTTTGATGATATTTTGATGGTATTCAGGATAAAGTCAAGGAAATATTGAATCAAATTTTTGTGAATTGACTAAAAGAAGTATTTTAAGTCGTAAAATTTAATTTTTCGCTACTTTTCACTACTTTTTTCGGTCTTTAAGATACTTTTTGATACTTTTTGAAAGTGAATTATCCAGTGCGAAGCCTGCGAACGAAATGCAGGCCACAATGTGATAAACAACGACAAAAAATGTTAAGATTAATTTTTCCAATATAATTACTTTAATCGAATCTTATAAGTCACGAAACACAAAATCCTTCAATAAATGCCGAGAATTTATTGCTGATGATGATGATGTCGCTTTATGACTTGTGCAAGAGACTTAAAATACAAATTAATATAGTTTTTACTCTCTTTCTGCGGTAGTATCGGTAAATTCTTAAAGTACAATATCTAGAATAAGAAATGAAAATTCAAACATTGATTATCATCGCAGAAAAGTGTTGCTTAACTTTAAAGATAGTTAGATAATTAATGAATGATTCGTTTCTTCTGTTGCATTGTTGTATTTCTTTTATTTATTTTTTTAAGAAATCTCAGACTGAACTGTAATGATATTAAGTTGTTGGATGAAATGATAATTATTTTAACCGAGGAGAGATAGAACCTAAAAAGCCAACATCAAAATGTAAATATAAATTTCAAAGTGTGGTCTCTGTAATAAAAATAAAAATAATTTCAATGTAAGTATAGACTTATAAAAGTGAATTCTTGAAAAAAGAAAAATTTCATCGTTGAGCTTTTCAGAATTTCAACAACAGTTGTAATCTGAAAAACTTATTTGTAAATACGTTCCAATTATTCATGGAAATTCTTTCTTCATTTCTGCGAATGTTAATTTTAAAAAAAAATTAATAAATACATGTAGGTATTTGACACATTCACGGAAAATGTTTCTTGAAACGAAAGAGAAAAAAAGAAAGAGAGAGAAAGAGATAAATCTACAAGAATTTATAGCAAAATTCAAAAAAGAAAATAAATTCTAACTTAAATTTAAAAAATAGTATATTTTTAGATTGTATTTTAAATGCGCAAATAATGTATTTGTTCAATGTCCAGAAGCATTAGACTTCATTGTATGCATAAATAATAAATTCGTGATTCAGTGTTAACAAAATGTTTTTTTATGTAATTCTAATCCTAATTTCATTTAGATTTTAGACATCAGCATAATAGACTTAAAATTCTTTTTTCTGAATGATTTCAGACGAGACAAATTTTTTTCTTCAGCTTTTTATAAAACTTTTTAAAAAATACTTTTTTTATAGTCAAAAAATTGTTTTTAGTAATTTTTTTATGATCATTGAATTCATTACAAAAATTTGCTATAATAAAAAAAAATTTTCTAAGTTAATTAATACAATTGAAAATGTATCCGAAACTTCCTCTTAATATCCAATAATTGCATTTTAAATAATAAAGATACACTCAGAAAAAGATAGATTTAACTTAGAGCCGACTAAATTATTTAATTTGGTTCAGATAAAAATTTGATTTTTAATAAATAAATTTAAATAATTTGAGGTTCTTTGATTTATTATTTTACACCCAGATAAGTAAAATCGAAAAATTTCTTTCTAGAGCTGGCCCACAATTAAGGAAAGCACAAACAAGAGTTTTTTGGGGCCTTGACGACTCTTTCACGGCTGTTGCTGTTGTTGGTCTCGGGAAACATAACGCTGGCATTAATGATCTTGAGGAAATTCACGAAGGAAAGGAGAATATTCGCGTGGCTGCTGCTGGTGATCTTATTTTTCAAAATATTTTTTCCACTAAAATATAATGCTCGCTGAACATTTATAATTACCTACATGAAAATTTTCTACTTTTTAAGGGGTTAAAGTACTGCAAATTTTTTTATCTTCATTTGTCACACGAAATGCAAATAATTGATTTTTTTAAGTATTTCATTACAAATTTTCAACATTAAATTTTGAAAAATTTTAATTTGCAAATTTTCAAAATAATTGAATTCTCAACGATTTTAATAAAAAATCAAAATGAAAATTAGCTTCAAAAAAGGTATAATATTTCTAAAAGTTACTATTTCTGTTTTTTTTTTTTTGAAATTTCCCACTACTTTAAAATTAAATTCGCTACTATACTAGAAATCAAAAAACTATTCTCAAAAATTATAATCAAATTCTTTAAAACGATTCAATTATTTTCAAAAAATATTCCAAATTCAATTGTTTTCAATATCTAAACATTTCGAAAAAATCAATTATTTAACAAAATTTTTTTACAATTCTTCACAATAATTCAATTATTTTCACTAATAGTAACATTTTCCATGGAAATTCAATTTTCTAAAAAGAATTTTTCACAGAAATTCAATTCTTTTTAAATACTTTAATAACATTTTTCGCAATAATTCAATTATTTTCAAATATTTCAATAAAATTGTTCGCAAGAATTCAATTATTTTTAAAAATAATGATATTCTTTGCTGAAATTCAATTATTTTCAATATCTACTATTTTAGAAGGATTTTCCAAAAGAATTTAATTATTAGAGGTGTGCAAAAAGCTCGAAAAGCCGAGCCGAGCCGGGCCGCAATTTTTTCGAGTCGAGCCGAGCCGAGCCCGAGCCGGGCTCGATGTATCGGGTACCCGAAATTTTCGAGTACCCGAAACATTCGGGTACCCGAATTCACTCGAGTACTCGAATATTTCGGGTACTCGAATGAATTCGGGTAACCGAAATTTTCGAGTACTCGAGTGAATTCGAGCTTTTAAATTAAAAAAATTTTTTTTTTGAAAAAAAAAATTTAATTAAAAATTAATGTAGAAAATTTTGGATTTTCTCAAGGGCTCGAATCAAATCGAGTACTCGAAAATTTCGAGTACCCGAAAGTTTCGGGTACCCGAAAAATTCGAGTACTCGAAATTATTCGAGCTTTTTATAAAGCTCGGCTCGGCCCGAGCTCGGCTCGAGCTCGAACTGAATAGGCTCGGCTCGGCTCGGCTCGAAAAATGAAAAGCTCGAAAATACCCGCTCGAGCTTCGGGTTTCGAGCTTTTTGCACACCGCTATTAATTATTTAAAAAAGATTTCAATAAAACTCTTTACAAAAATTCAATTATTTTCATAATAACACAATTTTAAGAAGAATTGAATTGCCATTTTTACCAAATTTACCAAAAATTCGATTATTTAGAAGAATTATTACAAAATTCTCGACAAGAATTAAATTATTTCCAAAAACAATAAAATCTTTTTTACAGTAATTGAATTATATTTAAACAATTTTTTTTTAATTTCTTCACAATATTTTAATGAGATTTTCGAAAATTTTCGCAAGTTCTCAATTATTTGTAAAAATAATTGAATTCTTGCGAAAAATTTTCTAAAATAATTGAATTTCAGCAAAGAATTTAATTATTTGCTATAAATTTAATTATTTTTAAATTTCTCCTTTGAAATTCGATTATTTTCATTATCTACTGTTTTAGAAAAATTTCCCAAAAGAATTCAATTCTTTGAAAAAAAATTTTGGTAAAACTCTTTGCAAATATTATTCATTTATTTTTATAAATAATACAATTTTAACAAGAATTCAATTAATCAAAATTCAATTTTTAAATTTAACGAATTCAATTATTTTTATAAATAATCAAATTCATTTCGCAGGATTTCAATACAATTTTACAGGAATTGCTCAAAAAATGTAATGATTCTTAAAATTTTAATTTTAATTCCTCGAAAAAATCAATTATTTAAAAAAAAGTTTTTTTTAAAATTCTTTTTAAAATTTTTTTGAAATGAAATAATTCAATCATTCTTTTAGATTTTAATAAAATTCTTTCCAAGAATTCAATTATTTACATAAATAATATTTCGAAAGAATTCAATTATTTACATAAATAATATATTTCGAAAGAATTCAATTATTTCGATAAATAACAAAATTATTCCCGAAAATTCAATTGTTTTCATAAATAACAAAATTCACCACAAAAATTCAATTATTTTAACAAGTAATAAATTTCTTCTTGGTAATTCAATTATTTTAAAAAATTCTAATACAATTGTTCCCAAGTATTCAATTATTTTCATAATTATAATAAAATGCTTTTTAGGAGTTCAATTATTTTCAATAAAATTTAATATAATAACAAAGAGACATTCAATTATTGTCAAAAATTTTAATATATTGATGGTAAAATTTAATTATTTTTAAAAACTTTTAGCAAATCAATAATTTGTAATGTACCTATACTATTTTCATAAAATTTCCAAACAGATTACAATTATTTAAAAAATTTGTTGTAAAAATCATCGTAAGAATTCAATTCTTTTCATGAATAATCAAAATTTTTCAGGAATTCAATTATTTAAATTAAAATTTGCATAAAATTAGTCGAAAGAAATCAATTATTTAGAAATTTTTATAAATACTTAAATTCTTTGTTGAAGAATAAAATTCGTTGCACGAATTCAATTTATTAGCAGGATAAGAAAAAAGTAAATATTTTTGATGAAAATTAGGAAAAAGTCAGGAAAATAAAAAGTATGGAATGGATTTTTTGCAGGGTTGCCACAGGTCAGGGAAGTCAAGGAATTCAGGGAAAAGTCAGGGAAAGTAAAATTGGTCAGGGAAATTGTATTTTGGAAAAGTTACAAATGATTCCAGAAATTCAATCATTTTCAAAATTTTTAATAAATTTCTTCGAAACAATTCAATTATTTTCTTAAGTAATAAAACTTTCACAGGAATTCAATTATATTTAAAATACAAAATTTCATAAAATTTTTCGACAAATATCAATTATTTAAAAAGATTTTTATAAAATTCGTCCCAAGAATTCAATTATTTAAAAAAATTTAACAATAAGTTCTTTTCAAGAATTCAATTATTTTTATAAATAATAGAATTCTTCACGGAAATTCAATTATTTTTATAAACTTGAATAAAATTCGTTGGAAGAATTAAATTATTTTCAAAAGTAATTGATTTAAAAATGAATTACCGAAAAATCGATTTATTATTTATGAAAATAATTGAATTATTGCAACGAATTTTATAACATTTTTTTTAAATAACTGAATTTTTTGAGAAATTTTACTACTTTTAAAAATAATTGAATTCTTGCAAAGGATTTTATTAGGATTTTTGTAAATAATTTTTTTTTTTTGAAAAATTTTATGGTGATTTAAATTATTACAAAACATGAAGAAGGCGATCATTCCGAGTCTTCAACTCTGAGTGATCGCCTTCTTCATGTTTTGTAATAATATTCTTATTAGTTGTTGAATTTCAGAAAGGTTTGAATTTGAATGTTATGAAGAATTTGAATTCCTACTGAAAAATAATAATGAATAAATATTTATTTAAAAAAGAAGTTATTGATGTTTTTGAATAATTTTACAATTAAAGAAATTTGTAAATAAATGTAATAAAGCACTTTTTTTGAGTAACTAATAATTTTTAAAGTAAATCAGAATATTCTTTAGGGTCAGGGAAAAAGTGAAAATTTGGACTGGAAATCAGGGAAAAGTCAGGAAAAGTTAAAATTAAATATTTGTGACAACCCTGTTTTGTCAGTTTTGTGAAGTGTCTATAACAAGTTTTTTGGTCGTCGATTTTAATTTTTCGATAGCAACTTTTTAACTTGTTTTTTTAGTTTGAAAGCTACTTTTTGCTACTTTTTTAAAATTAATTATCGAGTGCGAAGTCTGTATGTTAATATAAAACTCCCCTTAATCTAACTATTAATCCTTAAATAATTGTTGTTCTTCTAATATAGAAAGTAGTGTTTAATTATGTTTAGCTGGATGCCGAGCGTTAGAGGCCGTGGAAATTCAGGACATTAGTGTAGAAACTTTAGGAGATGCGGAAGCTGCTGCGGAAGGTTCAATAATTTCTACCTGGACTTTCCAGGAATACAAGGCCAAGGACAAGAGGAAAACACTGCCAAAAGTTTCTCTCTACGGAAACGAAGAGGAGTAAGTACACACTGGTGCTGATTAGAAAAACAATAAAAAAACTGATAATCACTTTTGACTAGTCCAGAAAATGCATTATCACTTTTTGATAAGTTCTCTCTTTGTTCATTAAAGGAAAGAATGGAAAATAGGCCAGATAAAGGCGGAAGCTCAAAATTGGGCGAGAAAACTTTCCGATACACCTGCCAATTTAATGACTCCTACGATATTTTCGGAGGAAGTGACGAAAGTTCTTAAGAGCGTTGGAGTTTCAGTTCAGGTTCACGACAAAGCATGGGCAGAAAATAAAAAAATGGGCTCGTTCCTAAGTGTGGCTCGAGGAAGTTGTGAGGAGCCGAAGTTCCTTGAAATCTCCTATAAAGGAGGTTCCGATCCCCCAATTGCTTTCGTTGGTAAAGGCGTTACCTTCGATTCTGGTGGAATTTCCCTCAAGGTATCAATTATTATTTCAATAATTTTTATTATTTAAGCCTCGGATTGTATTAATTTTTCACCTTTTTCCATTATTTTCAAAAAATTCGACTTTCCCCTACTTATTGCTGTATTTAGTCTGCCATATTGGATCCGCCATTTTGATTTTTAACACTTTGATTTTAACTTTCTAATTAGTAACCATAAAAATTCCCAAGAAGCATGTTTCGGTCAAAATGAACAAAATTATTGTAATATTCCATGTACTTAGTATTTGTTTATAACAATTATTTATAACAAATATTTATAATTAAACAGGGCTCGAACTAGGTCCGTAAATTTGTTTAAAGTCCGTAAAAGTCAGTTTTTAAAACAAAAAGTTCCGTAAAGTTCGTAATTTTAATTTGATTGAAAAAGCAAGAAAAGTTCGTAAATTTAACGATATAATTTGGAGAATTTTTGAGAAGTTACAAATAATTACAAAATTTCAATTATTTTCAAAAGTAATAAAATTCTTCAAAGAAATTTCAATTCTGTTCGAAAATTTTTAGAAATTCTCATCAAAGTATCAATTATTTTTATAAATACCTAATAAAATTCTTCTCTGAGATTCAATTATTTTTAAAAATTTTAATAAAATTCTTGAAAAAATTCAATTTAGAGAAATAACAAAATTCTTCAAAGGCATTCAATTATTTTTATAAATTTAATAGTAAAATTCTTTGCAAAAGATTTATTAATCGAGACATTGGTCGGAACGAGTGTGGTTGAAGAGTTGTGTGAATTTTTTAAAATAGTAGAAAAGAAAATCAGAGGCGAGATGTAAACATATAATATTTGTATTTAGTGTTAAAACATAAATTGTAAAAACTCTGTATAGGGTATACAATGAAATAAATCTATCTATCTATCTAGTAAAATTCTTTGCAAATATTCGAATATTTTTTATACAACTTTTAAAAAAATTTCATGAAAGAATTCAATTTTTTAAAAAAATTTTAATAATATTTTTCGAAAGAATCCAATTATTTTCTAAAATTTTAATAAATTCTTCGAAGCAATTTAATTATTTTTTTAAGTAGTAAAATTCATCGTAAGAATTAAATTATTTTTCATAAATAATAAAATTCTTCTCAGGAATTCAATTATTTTCAATACAATTATCAACAAATTCGATTGTATTTTCAATAAATTAAAGAAAGTTTTCGAAAGAGTTCAATTATTTTCTAAAAATTTTAATAAAATTGAAGAATGAAATGTTTAGGTTCAATTATTAAGAAACACGATTATTGTAAAAACTTGAAAGAAATTATTCATATAAAATTCAATTACTTTCAAAATTTTCAATTAAAATTATAATTAAAGAAACTTTATTATTTTAAAGAAATTCAAAGAAATTATTCAAAATAATTTAATTATGATTCTGAAAAATTGTAATAAAATTCATCCCAAAAATCCAATTATTTTCATAAATAATAAAATTCTTCGAAGAAATTCAATTATCATCAAATTTATTTTTTGATAAAATTCTGTGCAAGAATTCAATGATTTGCAAATTTTTTTTAAAAAAATTTTTTGCAACAATTCAACTATTTTTATGAATAATATAAAATTTTTACAGGGATTCAATTATTTTCGTAAAATAATAAAATTCTTTTTAGGAATTTAATTATTTTCATAAATAATAAAATTTTCACAAAAATTTAATTAAATTTTCAAACACAGTTTTCATAAAATTTTTTGAAAAAAATCAATTATTTTAAAATGAATTTTATAAAATTTTTCGCTAGAATTCAATTATTTAAAAAAATCTTAATAAAATTCTCCGCAAACATTTAATTATTTTTCTAAAACAATAAAAATTTCACAATTATTTACAAATTTTTCATAAATTTCTACGCAATAATTTCATTATTTTTATAAATAATAAAATTTTTTACAATGATTCAATTATTTTTTTAAATAATAGAACTCATTGCAAAATTTCAATTCGATAAATAACAAAATTATTTCCGAAAATCCAATTATTTTGAGGCATTTTAATAAAATAATTATAATTAATATTCAATTAACTATTCTCAAAAATTTTATTGCAATTCTTCAAAAGAATTCAATTATTTAAATTTAAATAAATAAATATTTCAAAATTTGTTTATAAAATTCTTTATGAGAATTTAATTTAAAGAAACATTCAATTATCCAATAAGTTATTAATTTTTGTATTTAAATAATTAAATTCTTGTTGAATTTTCTAATAAAAATTGATTTAAAAATGAATTTCAGTTAAAATTTTGTATTTAAATAATTGAATTCTCGGTGAATTTTCTTATAAAAATTGTTTTAAAAATAAATCTCAGTTAAAATTTTGTAGATAATATTTGAATATTAATAATTGAATATAAGAGCATGAATTTTTAGAAATAATTGAATTCTGAAAAGGTTTTAAATTAAAATCTTCGAAAATTTAAATTTTATCTAACAATTCTGTGAAATTAATTTTTTTTGAAAGGTTTAATTGAATTTTTTGAAGTTGTTATTTTTTAATATATATTTAATTGAAGAATTTACGAATAATCGAAATTTTCGGTAAAATTGAAAAGTAAAGTTGTAAACAAATAAATTTGAAAATTGTCAAAGAACTTTTTCGAAAATTATTTAAAATAATTGTTTAAAAAAGTTTAACAATATTCTTATAATATAAAATAATGATTTTATCACTCGGTCATCTTTAATTATTATAAAACATGAAGAAATCGATATCTTCATGTTTTATAGTTATGGAAAAATTTAATTTATAGTTTTAAGTAAAATGTTCTCTTATTTAACTCGGACTGCTTATATTTTTGTCAGTAATAATTGGTCCGTAATTTTTAATTTTTGGTCCGTAAATTCCGTATTTTTAAATTTAAATACTTTCACTGGTTCGAGCCCCGTAATTCTTAAAAAAACATTTATTCACTATTTATATTTTAGAATCTCGATTTTTAAACTTGCTTCAAGTATCTGGATACAAATATACATAATTTTAAAAAATATGAAAATGGTTGAGCAGTTAAAATTTGTAATATTGTGATTTTTTTCAGTCTAGCGCGTCAATGTCAGAAATGAGAGCGGACATGGCAGGTGCAGCTTGTGTCGTTGCTGCCATAAAAGCTGCAGCCGAATTAAAGCTCGAAAAGAACATCCTCGGTTTGATTCCCTTAACGGAAAACTTGCCATCGGGTCACGCTACCAAGCCTGGAGATTTAGTTGTTGCCATGAATGGAAAAACGATTATTGTCGATAACACGGACGCTGAGGGTCGACTTATTCTCGCTGACGCTCTGTGTTACGCTCATGAACTCAATCCCAAGTAATTGCCATTTTTTACAAAAATATTATTTCGCTTTCTTTGCACATTTGAAAAAATACACAAGATTAATCCAAATTTCAATTAATATAATATTAATTAATTCAATTATTATTTAATTAATCAATATAATATTAATTAATTCAAATAATGTTTAATTAATCAATATAATATTAATTAATTCAATTAATGTTTAATTAATCAATATAATATTAATTGAAATTAATTTACAAAGTAAAATTGAAAAAAATTTTATTTCAAGCCTTAAAATTTTGAGAGTAATAACTAATGAATTGATTTTCTGCTTAGATTCATTGTGGATGTTGCAACTTTGACTGGCGCTGTGCAAATAGCATTGGGATCGGCAGCCACTGGAGTATTTTCAAATAATACCGAATTATTTGAAGCAATCAAAAATTCTGGAACTCTTAGTGGGGACAGAGCATGGAGATTACCGCTCTGGAAATTTTTCACTGATAAAGTAGCGAGTAAGTACAACGTACATTAAATTAAAGCAAATACCTTTAGGTATCTCTTCAAGGGACCCAAATAATGAAGTAAAAAAATCGCGGTGAGAATAAATGCAAAAAATATACTTAAAAGTTGATATTTTCTTTTACGAAAAAATTTTCAAAAGTAGGGTGAAAAAAAATTAAATATGGACACCACAAAAATTAGCAGAATGTCACATAACTCCGGGCATTTATTTAGGGTGATAACACCCTTCTATAATTAAAATTGCAATGCTCTAACTATTTCCGTTCGAAAGATAATGAATTTTAACTGTTTTCACAGTTTAACCTTTCGCCCCAGTCTCCCCTACCTATTTAAAGAATTTTATTTCTCTAAAGAATTGGATTTTTTTCAAGAATTTTATTAAAATTTTTAAAATTAATTAAATTTCAGAGAAGAATTTTATTATTTAGAAAGATAATTGAAATTTTGACGAGATTTTTTGTAAATTTTTTAACATATATTACTTTTGAAAATATATAATTGAATTCTTGAGAAGAATTTTATAAAAAATTTCTTTTTAAATAATTGAATTCTTTTGTGAAATTTTATTGAAATAGAGTAGACATTGAAAATAATTGAATTTCATTGATAAATTTTAATAAAATTTTTATGAATAATTAAAGGAATTCCATTGAAATTGTATTAAAAATAATTGAAAGTCTGCTATATGAGTTTTATTATGTATTTATGAAAATAATTGAATCCCTGTAAAAAATGTTATTATTTATGATAATAATTGAATAATAATTTATGAAAATAATTTGTAAATAATTGAATTTCTCCAATTATTTGTAATTGCTTCAAAATTTAATTTGTCTTAGTGTTTTTAACTAAAACGGTTTTTTGACTCTTGTGACTAAACGAATCAACCGATTTCATTATTCGATGGCTTGTTTGAAAGATCATTTAATTGCGCAACTTTTTCCCAGAGGCACCTATACTTTATCTTTTATTGTTTAGTTGCTGTGTTAACTTTAAAAAATTTTGCAAACGGTCCGGTTTGCCCCACCCCCTGGGGTAAACCGGACCGTTTGGTTTTTTATTTATAATATTGCATTTACATAATCTGCAATTATAAAAAACATAAAGAATCATGTAAACAATGGTTGTAGTAATGAAAATAATAATACGGGATTGAATTTTAATTAAATAAATATTTTTTTTAATAAAAAAATAAAAATGTTTGTTATTATCAGAGAAACAATATTAAAGGGTTCAATTCTTATTGGAAGACAATTATTTTTCATTGTAAGTAAATATTTTAATGAAAGAAACATTTTATTTAAAAATAATTTTTATCAAACTTTAATTCAATGGAAATATCTTATGGTGTCAAAACCCAAGACCTAATATTTGGAAAAATTACTCGATTTCCTCAGAATTTCCTTAAGGAAAAATTCGTAAAAGTGTAGAAAAAAGCTAAAAAAAAAACTTTTGCTCCCTTCGTCACACAAACGCAAGCTAAAACTGTCAGATTGAAAAAATAAGGTATACTAAACATGGTTGTTTTAAATTTGTAAACAACACTTTTTCCAATTTCGTCATTTTGGAAATATTGGGAGGGGTCCGGTTTGCCCCACTCTCCCCTATTAAAAAATTCAGCTAATTTTAGAAGAATTTTTTTAAAAATCTAGGTTTTTGAAAATTTTTAATTAAATTCATTTAAAATTGCAATATTAAAAATTAATTTCAAATTAAGAAGTGCATCTGTTTATAGAAATTGTAAATACAACTCTTTTAAAATCCAATTAATGTAGTAACATTTAAGTAAAATTATTCATTAAATAGGGGAGAGTGGGGCAAACCGGCCTGGTGGGTAAACCGGACCCCTCCCAATATTTCCAAAATGGCGAAATTGGAAAAAGTGTTGCTTACAAATTTAAAACAACCATGTTTAGTATACCTTATTTTTTCAATCTGACAGTTTTAGCTTGCGTTTGTGCGACGAAGGGAGCAAAAGTTTTTTTTTAGTTTTTTTCTACGCTTTTACGAATTTTTTCTTAAGGAATTTTTGAGGAAATCGTGTAATATTTCCAAATATTAGGTCTTGGGTTTTGAAGGTACACACCTCAGGAATATTTACCACCAAAAACTTTGATGAATTTGCAAAGCGTTTCTTTTTGACAAACATTTATTCCCAAAATGAGCCTGTGGGGCAAACCGGTCCGTTTTCAGTGGGGCAAACCGGCCATAGGATATTTTCATTGTATCAGAGTTTAAAAAAAATTATTATTAATTAGAATGTTTTTTTCATTAAAATATATACTTTCAATGAAAAATAATTATCTTCCAATGAGCATTAGACCCTTCAATATTTCAATATACAATATAACGCATTGTGGTAATTAAGAAATGCCACAATGCGTTCTGGATTCTTTTATATTTGCCATTACGCGTTTTGGTAATTTAGAAAAATCATAACACATTTTGTTGCTTGCAAACAAGGTGTATACTAATTACCTGTCTTATTATTTGATACTTAATTAATCAATTTTCTATTATAAGTATGTCATTAGCCTCTACGATTATAATACCTTTGAAATTTTCTTTATTCAATGAATAGTTACAGTAGTAAAATTTCCACATCGGTAATTGCTAAAGTAGATTTAATTAAAAATTTTTGTAGTCTTTGTGTAATATTTATATTGTGACATTTATATAATTTAAAAAGCTGTGCAGGATTTTAACAATAATATTAATAACTCATAATGGATAATAAAGAGGCAATATTTTTTGAGAAATTAAGTGAATTGATAAAGAATAGCACGGTACGTTATTTATTATTTTTATATAAATTAAGCAAGTAAAAATAAAACAATGAAAAAATATAGATCAAAGTACAAAATAATAAAATACAAATGATTATGTTTAAAGTTAATTTCGGGTATTTATAGTTTAAATTATTTGTAAATAAAATTATATGTTATTTGCTTAAAAAATACTACAGTTATTTATTTCTTATCATTTCTAAATTACCAAAACGCGTAATGGCAAATATAAAAGATTCCAGAACGCATTGTGGCATTTCTTAATTACCACAATGCGTTGTGGCCGAATATTGTAGCAGCCACAAAGCGAATTTCGCGTTGTGGCCCTTTTCAAATTACCACAACGCGTTTTGAGCACTTTTTGCCATGCCACAACACGAATTTCGCGTTGTGGACAATTTGAAGGAGCCACAACGCGTTGTGGACTATATTTTCGCTCAATGAGCGTTTTCGGTCTTTGAGCCTAACATATATATATATATAACAATAATGTAATTTTTACATTACATGTCACATGAAAATTAATGAAAGCGTGAATGCCAATGAGACGATAATGAAAAATATGTTCATTACATTATTTTTGACTTATTAATTATCAAAAATAAATTACATTTAATTACAATTAATTATTTTTTTGTTATTTTGTTTCTAATAGTTTTCTAGTCAAAATTAATTATTATTATTTTCATATCATTAACATTCAAAAATTCAATTATTCAGAAGAATTCTACACAAAATCACTATTTTTCTAAATTTATTCAGGGAAATCAGGAAAAAGTCAGAAAATTTTGTCAAAAGTGCTGGAATAATATTCAATTTCAAGAATTCATAAGAAAATTCTGAATGTTATTCTTGAGCATTGAAAAGATTTTATATATTTCAAACTCTTCCTGTTTTTAACAATAATTAGTCTTTACAGATTTAAAATTAATTTTCTTAAATAATTTAATTTTTGAAAAACTATCGAGAAAAAATTATTTTTTAATAATTATTTTGGAATAATTTTTTATTTAAAAATTAAAAAAATAATTGAATTTTATGAAATTTGTATTTAAAATTTTTTTATAAATAATATAAATAAGTAGTAAATATCACGCCTGCCAAACAAAGTATTTAATTTATTATTATTATTATTATCATTACTCAAAAGAAGTTCGATTATCTTTACAAAATTTCAATAAAAAAATCTTCGAAAAATTTTATGAAAAATTACAAAAATGTTATCTTTTGAAATTATTACAGGTGACAGCTAAAAAAACGCCCGTGTAGTTTCTCCTAGTATTAGTAGATAATTAATAATAATGCCTATTAACAATAAAAACTAGTACTTAATCACTTAACTACTTAATCACAAAAAATAATTTAAAATTTTTAAAAAATTTCGTTAAAAATTGAAAGTTACAAAATATATCACTGCTTTGCTAACTTTGCATAAAATTTCATATTTGTGCCTTCAAAAAATGAATTTAAAAATGTTTTGATAAAATTCTTTATCAGACTTAAATTTTAAGAAATTTTAATTATTCAATAAATTATTTATTCTTGTATTTAAATTATTGAATTCTCTAATAAAAATGTATTTCAAAATGAATTTCAGTTAAAGTTCTACATAATAATTGAATATTAAAAGCATTATAGCATGAATTTTAAGAAATAAATAAATTTTAAAATGGTTCCAAATCAAATTCTTTAGAAATTTGTATTTTTCATACTTATAGCTAACAATTCTGTAGAATTAATTATTTTAAAAAAGTTTAATTAAATTTTTTTCTGAAATTATTTGAAGTATTTATTTTTTAATTCGTATTTAGTTGAAGAATTTCTGAATAATTTAAATTTCGTAAACAAATGGATTTTAAAATTCTCGAAGAACTTTTTTCAAAAATTATTAAAAATAATTTATTCCTGTGGGAAAATAGTAATGATTAAAATTTATTTAGAAAAGAAGTTATTGATGTTTAAAGAAATTCGTAAAAAATGTAATGGAACATTTTTTGGAGTATCTAATCATTTTTAGAGAGAATCAGAATATTCTTTAGAGTCAAGGAAGAAGTCAAAATTTTGTTAAGTATAATAAAGTTTTTCATATTAAAAAAAAGAAAACATTTTACAGGATTTACATTTGTTAATTTTCTAAAATGTTTGTTACAAACTGCTAATTTTTTAGAATCAAAGGAAATAATAAATAATATAATAATATTAATAATTTTTTTAGATTAATAAAAATATTTTTGAATTATTTGAGAAATAAAAATAATATTATTAAATTAAAAAAATAAAAACAAAATAAAGAAATGTAATATTATCTATCAAAACATATAAAAAACAAAAGCATAAATTTTCTTAAAAAATTGTTATTTTATATTTTATTTCTATTTTCTATCAAAACGAATAAAAAAAAATAACCATGACTAACTTCAGGTGTGGACAGACTGGACAGAATGAATACGACGATTATTATAGTTAATTGTTCACATGATTCTTTATGTTTGTTGTTATTGTAGATTATACAAATGCAATATTGTAGATAAAAAACCCAACTGACCGGTTTGCCCCATGGGGTGGCCGGTTTACCCCAGGGGGTGGGGCAAACCGGTCCGTTTGCAAATTTTTTTAAAGTTAACACAGCAACTAAAAAGTATAGGTATAGGTATAAAGTATAGGTGCCTCTGGGAAAAAGTTGCGCAATTAAATGATCTTTCAAACAAGTCATCGAAAAATGAAATCGGTTGATTCGTTTAGTCACAAGAGTATGGCCGGTTTGCCCCACTCTCCCCTAATTTTTAAGCAATAATTTTATGATAGTTCTTCAAAAATTTAGTTACTTAAAAAGAAATTATTGTTAGAAGTAGAAAAAATTAAGGCTTTTTTAATTCGAAATAACAAATTTCGAAAATTAGATAATTTTGTAAAGTAATTTTTCTGGGATAATCAAGAACCCCAATAGAAGAAAATTTATTAGAAAAAATTCAATTACTTAAATATGTTATTGGTCTGTAGTAAAATATTATAAATATTCAATATATAATTTTACTTAATTTTATTTTCAATTGCTTCAAAATAATGGAATAGATTGTTAAAAAAAACAATCTATTCAATATCTATAAACTAAATTGTGGACAGAAATTACATTAGCATAATGAATCTGTAATGACATAGAAACCAACCAAGTTTTCTACCAAAAACAAATAACTAAAAAATCAGTCACCTTCGGTTTTTCACTCTGAAGTGATCACTAAGATTCGGTAAAGGCAAAATGGCCATGTACAAGTCGAAATTGGCAAAAATTATCATTTTACTTCAAGGATTACTACTAATCCGTGTTGTGAAATCCTTACCATTTGGAGACATCTTTAAACAGATAAGGGAACATGAATTCGAGGCGTATCAAACGATAATAATGCACGACGAGCAAACAGAAAATCTGGATACAGGAAACGAAATCTTTCAGGCTGCAATTAAAATTACGCCAAGTAGAATAATAAACTTCATTCAGCAAGATCCAATGGAGCTTAAAGCTGCAATTACTTCGCGAAGTTTTCATGAAAGTACCCTTTTTGTAGTTGTTCTAGAAAACTCTGAGGAAATAATTGAAGAGTTTTTCGATTTTATGCAGAGATGAAGGTCTTTGAATACACATCTTTGTATTCAAGTAACGTGAATAGTGAAATGATGAAAACTATTTCAAACGTAATGAACTTTAGTCTTGTAGGAATATATCCAACGGAATGCTATTCTTTAGACAATCCGTCGAATTGTTATAAAGATGTAATGAAAAATTGTTTAAAGAATAGAACCTGTAATTTTGTTTCAATCAACGATCAGTCAGATAACACAGATGAAAAATCATATAATCTGGCTTTAATAATAATATATCCACCGAACTCATTTTTAGTACCTAAACAGAAGATCACTAAGTCTTTATTTACAAAATCCATTTATTTGGCTGTTTGCTGTTGCGTCTTTATAGTTCTCCTATGGACACTTTTTCGTTTTTTAAAGTTTAATAGGCGCTTTTGGAAGTTGCTGCATCTTTGGGAATTGTTACTGGGAATGTCAGTTCCTCTGGATGTTGAAAAACTCAGGGATAGAATTGCTCTAATAACGCTTTGCTTCGGGTTTTTGGTATTGTCTTCAAGTTTACATTCAATTTTGACAACAGTCGAATTATCCACGGACTACGAACATATATTTGAGATGAAGGGTAACGGCAAGACATGGGTCGTAGACGGCATGGATTTTCCGTTTGCATTTGACATAAGGGGATTAAATACCACTATATGCACCTGATGAAAAGAACAACTAATTATACGGTGATTGAAGATTGTTTAAATGACCTTTTCAAGAATAAAGCAGTTATTTGTCTTGTAGACAAAATATCAGCTCGACAATTGATTCTAATGGATTTGAAAGAAGAAGGAATTTCAACTATCAAGACATTAGATGACGGTGCTGTAATGTCTGTAACATATAATCTTTGTTTTGAAGATAATTCCCCCCTTGTTTTTGAATTAGAACGTCATATGAATAGACTTTGGCAAACTGGTCTAACCTACAAGTGGCAAGTGGAATACCGTACAGTTGACTTAAAAAACATCACAAATGTTTCTCAGTTCTTAGAAAATGAGGATTCACTTACTATTAATCAATTCATAATACTTGGTATTGGATTTACTATTGCAATTATTGTGTTCATTGCAGAATTGTCGTTTTAAGTTGCTAATTTTTGATAAATTAAGCACTTAAAGAAAGCAGAAGAAATTATTTGTCAGGTAATACAATTTCGTTTTTTCTTTCACTAACAAGCCTTTATCACAACTATTTTAAAAGAACTTTGAAAAAAGAACGACGTTACTGTTTTACAATGAAGTCAAAATGTAACGCTGTTACTGTCAAAAAGGAACGCTAACTTTTTTAACAAAGTAACGCTAACTTGATCAGGGGTTGCCACAAAAAATTAATTTTCATATTCCCCGATTTCCAAACAAAATTTTGTCTTTTTCCCTGACCCTAAAGAATATTCTGGTTCACTCTAAAAATTATTTATTAGATATTAAGAAACTGTTCTATTACATTTATTTATGAATTTTTCTTAATTGTAAAATTATTCGAAAACATCAACAAATTCTTATTTAAATAAATATTTAATCATTATTATTACACTGGAGACTCCAGAGAGAGTGACTATAGAGAGTAAAACTTCGGTCGCGACGCGGTAGGGGGACAAAAGGAGAGAGATAGGAGGCGCATGATTATTCCCCAAATGTCATTTGAATTGTCACCGAAATATCACTAAATTGCATTTATCCGAACTGTTGTTTTAACGAAATGTCACTTTTGCGAAATATCATTTTTACGAATTGTCATTTTTACGAATAGTTATTGTTCCGAAATGTCAGTTTTGCTAATCAACGTTTTTACGAATTGTCACTTTTGCGAATCGCCATTTTTACGAATTGTCAATTTTCCGAAAAGTCATTTTTGCGAATCGACATTTTTACGAATTGTTAAATTTCCGAAAAGTCATTTTTGCGAAAATTCCTATAGTCAATCTATATATGCATACAAGTTTACTATAGGAATTTTCGCAAAAATGACAATTTGCAAAAATGACTTTTCGAAAAATTGACAATTCGTAAAAATGGCGATTCGCAAAAATGACTTTTCGGAAAATTGACAATTCATAAAAATGGCGATTCGCAAAAATGACAATTCGGAAAAATGGCAATTCGTAAAAATGACTTTTTGCAAAAATGGTTTTTCGCAAAAATGACATTTCACATAAATGTCTTTTCGTAAAAATGACAATTCGCAAAAATGACTTTTCGAAAAATTGACAAATCGTAAAAATGGCGATTCGCAAAATGACTTTTCGGAAAATTGACAATTCGTAAAAATGGTCATTCGCAAAAATAGCTTTTCGCAAAAATGACAATTCGCAAAAGTGACATTTCGCA
Organism: Leptopilina heterotoma; assembly: GCF_015476425.1. Classification (NCBI taxonomy): domain Eukaryota; kingdom Metazoa; phylum Arthropoda; class Insecta; order Hymenoptera; family Figitidae; genus Leptopilina; species Leptopilina heterotoma. The sequence continues at coordinate 365,829 of NW_025111098.1, read as the reverse complement.
GAATTGGCTTTTCGCAAAAATGAGTATTCGCAAAAGTGCAGTTCGGTAAAATGACATTTGGGGAATAATCATGCGTCCCATTAAAAAGATTGAACTAAATTCAGAAGAATTTAAATTATTAAAATTTTCCAAATATCTAAGTACTTTAAAATTTCGAATTAAATTCATTCAAAATTAAAATTTTATAAATTAATTTCAAAAGGTTTTAATTTGAAATTGGTTGGTTTCGCAGTAACAAAAACCAACCAATTTTAATTCTCAATATAAACTTCTGATGTTTAAGTCTTCATTATATCTCAAATAATTAGTAAACACTAATTTTAGGTTTACACAATTAGAATTAAACAAAAACCTTTATTTAAAGTAAAAAGAATGCAAACATAACCTTAAAATTATTTTGCTTCTACCTTTCTTCGGAGCGCGTCACATTTAATTTTAGACGTATTTTAAATGAAATTTTCTATTTTTTTAATAATCAAATTCTCAAATTAGTTAAAAATTCTAAAAGAAAATAATTGAAGTTTAGAAGAATTACTGTTGTAATTTTTAGAAATAATTAAATTTTGGAAGATTTGAAATTGTTGTTTTAAAAAATTTTAAATTTTGTGACTAAATAACTAAAAAGTATTTAAACTAATTTATCGGAATTAAATGTTTTCATTAATAAATTACTCAAAATATTTATATCTGTCTTATTTCAGAGGCCGAGAAAACAGCAGATTTAAATAATATAAGTAAGTCCACCAAAGCTGGTTCTTGCAGCGCTGCTGCATTTCTGAGGGAATTTGTAGATAGTAAAATGCCCTGGATGCATTTGGACATTGCCGGAGTGATGAGCGCCAGTGACTCCGGTCATCCTTACATTCCCAGCGGCATGTCCGGACGTCCTACCCGCACTCTGATTACCTTCTTGCAACAAGTCTCCTAATAGGACCAAACTTCAGCCACGCAACTTTTACACTCTTTCTATCTTGCAACTGATATCTACTAACTGTGCAGAGATTCTTTCCTTCTTGTGCTCCACTTGCGACTGCAAGGGAAAGAAACGTTACCGACTTTATAACTTACATAATTTACAGTTTTAATTTATAATTTAAAAATGAACAATACTTTTAACCATCTCGAATTGTCAGGTCACGTCTTTTCAAAATATTTTTTGACTGATTTTATTGAATTTCCTTCAAATATAATTTTAATAAATAATTAAAATAATAAATATGATGACAAATTTAAAAAATGTCCTGAAAATTTTTTTTAAAAAAAGAAGCAATTTGGTTTTTTTGGCCTAAACTATGAAAGGATAAAAATGATTTTATGGAAGAATTAAACAATTTTTTTGATATAGTTAAAAATGTTAACAATTACAAAAAGAAGTGACCTGATAATTCCGTAACTCCGAAAAACTGAAACTAGTTAACACGTTCTCGTCCCGAAGAAGAATGAATTAGCTCATTGAATAAATTTACTGTCAAAATTTGATATCTATTAAATTTTTCGAATGGACAGTTTTAAGAAGTTAGCTGTAATAGCCAAAATTAGTCTAAATTTAATTTAAAAATTCTCTTTTTTTAAAATTTGTTGTCGTTTAGAGGATTGGAACTGAGAAATGAATAAGTTAAATTAAAATTAAATTATCTTTGTAATAAACGTATATAGTTTTGGGAGTTTTTATACATAAAGAAATCCAACTAAAAATTATGTAGCAGATGAGTAATAATAATGTTTATAAAGACTCATCATCATCAATTGTATCTTTTGTGTAATAAATTATCAGTTACATTATTATTCTTTATAATAAGTGGTCACTTTATTCGAGATAAAATTATCATCAAGCTAAAGAATACGATAAATAGAGTAAGTTATTGATTAAGTAATAGAATTCTCGTTGCTTAAAAAGAAACGGACAATCGGCTAATTTTAAACTTAAACTAAAACTTAAAAGTACTTCGCAAGTGGGAGTAATTTACATGTTGTAGACTTATAGGTATATACAGAGTAATTGCTGCTGTAAAATCGAAGAAGCTTTCCGGACTGCCCGGATAAACCACGCTTGCTCTTTCATTTCCATCGAGAAGACAATCAAGTGCGCTGACGAGGCAAGTAAAAAGGCCTGAAAGTACCAAAAAAGCAATGGAGACTAAAATGAAAATTACAACTAAATAAGATTACTCTAAGGTTCTCTAAGCAGGGTGTCTACTATTTTCGTTCAACAAAATTCCCGGCTTTGTACTAATTTTTCCCGGTTTTTTTTCTCATCAAATTTAAATTTATTTGATTTCGAACATAAATAAATCTTCAAATGGCTTCCAAAATATTATTAAAGTTTTTATGAGTAATTAAATTCTTTTGACAAGTTTCTTTAAATTTTTTGAAAATTATATTTTTTTAAAAATAATTTTAATTAAAAATTTACGAAATAATTGAATTAAACAAAGAATTTTTTCAATTTTTTAAAATATTTTTTTAAATATATTAATACTAATTGAATTTCTGCAAAGAATTTTTCTATTTATAAATTGAATTCTCTTGACAAATTTCAATAAAATTTTTAAGAATAATTGCATTTTTCGAGAAATTTGATGAAAATTGTATTTAAAAAAATTGAAATTCTACCAAGAATTTTATTGAAAGTTTTGAAAATAATTGAATTGTGGAGAACAATTTATTTATTTATAAAGATAATTAAAATTTAGAGGAGAATTTAAAAAAAATTTTTAAACATAATTGAATTTCTGCAAAGAATTGAATTCGAAACAATTGAATTGTTTTTTTTAGAATTTTATAGAAATTTATAAAAATACTTGAATTCTTGTAAAGAATATTTTTTAAAAATAATATTGAAAAGAATTTAGTAATTGTGAAGAATTTTACTATTTATGTAAATAATTGAATTCTTGAGAAGAATTTTTTTTACAGTTTTTAGAAATAATTTAATTTTTTCGACGAATTTTAATAAAATTTTTAAAAATAATTACATTTTTCGAGGAATTTGATTAAAATTTTATTGTATCAAAAATAATTAAAATTCTGCAATGACTTTTACAATTTATGAAAATAATTGAATATATTGCGAAGAAATTTTAATTATTTTTAATAGAATGTAAAGAAATTTCAACTATTTCGAAAATTTTCAATTATTTATTTATAAAAATTCAATGATCTTGAAACAACAGAATTGAAAAATTTTTAAAATCTTATTTTTCAGAATTATTATTTTTATTAAAAGTTCGTAGATTTTAAAATTCATGCGTAATTTTATCAAACAAAATTTTGCTTCATGAAAAAAATGATTTTTTCTATTTTTGAAGCATTTTTTGGGAAAAAAAGTTTTTATGATGAAAATGCTAAAAAATTTCTATTTTTATTCAATTTTTTTATATGGAAATTCATTTGTTTATTTTTCTAACTAATTTCAAATCCTATCTTTTTAAAAATAAAACATGAAAAAATTGATTTGAAACTAAAAAATTAACAAAAAAATTTCCAAAAGTTTTAATTTTTTTGTTTTCAACTATTTTTAAATGGCATAATTTTTTCATCTTTTTTATTTTAAAAAATTGATTTGAAATTAGTTGGAAAAATAAACAAATGAATTTTCATGTAAAAAATTAAATAATAGAAATTTTTTAGCATTTTCATTATAAAAACTGTTTTTTCAAAAATAAAAAATGCTTCAAAAATAGTTCGGCAATTTTTTTTATCAATACAAAAACATATTTTCTACAAATTACGGATGAATTTTAAAATTTACGAATTTTCATGAAAAATAAAAATTCAAAAAGGAATTAAAAAATATGAAAAAATTATAAGAAAATAGATTATTTGAAAATAGTTGGAAAAAAATACAAAAAAAAATTTCCAAGTTTTAATTTGTTTTTTTTCCAACTAATTTCAAATCAAATTTCTCATAATTTTTTCATATTTTTTATTCTATTATTTCATATTTTTTATTTTCTTTTTGAATTTTTATTTTTCTTATAATCTTGAAACAACAGAATTGAAAACTTTCAAAAATCTTAATTTTTCAGAATTTTCAAAAAAAACTTTGCGAAAATTCAATTTAATTGTGTATTTTTTTTAAATTAACGAATAAAAATTTTTATTAATAATTTTCGCACAAAAAAACATTAATGTGACTCTTTATAAAATTCAATAATTATTTATCAATTATTAAATTAAAATACTTTGAAAATTCGATTTGTTAAAAAGTTTTTAATGAAATTCTTTAACAAATTTAATTAATTTCAGTTGAATTTCACAAAATTTTTATTAATTCGATAATTTTTTTTTTAATTTATTTACTTACTATACTATATTTTTAACTAATTCAAATTTAGAGAACAGTATAAATATCTATGAAAATTTAAATAAAAAGCGATGTTTTAAAAAGAAATTAAAATAATAATTTTTTTTTTCAATTTGGTGAAAAAATTCCCGGCTATTTCCCGGTTTTCCCGATTAGTAGACACCCTGCTAAGGTTCTCTAAGGTTGGTCGGTGCTTTTTTGTTGCTTGTCATTCTTATTTTAGGGAGTAAGGCACTTTCAGTCTTTTTCGTGTTTTGGGAGATGCAATTTTTGATTGGAATTTTGTACTGTTTAGCTAGAGAGGAGGGACGGTTATTTTTTTGGAAAGAGGGATGGTTATTTTTTTGGAAAGAGGGATGGTTATTTTTTTGGGAAGAGGGACGGATATTTTTTTGGAAAGAGGAATGGTTATTTTTTTGGAAAGAGGGACGGTTATTTTTTTGTGAAGAGGAATGATTATTTTTTCGGGAAGACAGAGGAGAGAGAGTTTGTCTCCTACGATGGAAAGAGAAAAGATTAAGAGCAAGGTGGTGGTTGTTGCTGCTGTGAGGGAAGGGGCGCTGCAACAGAGGTCGCAGCAGCGACATAAGATGAAGGATCGGAAGGGTCGAGAAGGGGTGGTGGAGGCGGCAGATTTCCACCGGCGCCTCTACCTCTCCCCCGACCTCTTCCACGACCTCGGCCTCGCCCCCTCCCCCTTCCGCGTCAACTCCGCCTTTCCGGCATCCCTATATTGCTCGTCGTTTTCTCGAGGAACGCTAAATGACTCGGCAGGGAACCGCTTCCGACACCTCCGACTGGGAAGCCTGCAGCTCGGCCGGCCTGGCCCATGAACATGCCCTGCTGACCGACGGGGACGCCGACTCCCTGCATACCTGGCGGAGGCGGTGCTCCGGGTCCCTGTTGCACCTAGAAATTTAAATACAAGTTCTCATATCTAACTTCCGAAAAATTACATCAAAAATAATAATTTAAGTGTTCGGTGGTCTCTTAAATTTATAGGTTATGTGCGGCATAAAGTTGTCGCCCGACAAAAACGGCCCTGTTGTGAAAAGGTAAACAATCATTTCCGAACAAGTTTTTCTCTCCACACCGAAAAAAAAATATTCTTGTTTTGAGAGTCGACAATTCCTCTTCTAAAGTCCTCTTACATTTTATTCTTGAATTAAGAATATTACTCTTCACTGGAGACTATTCCTCTAGTTTTAAGAGGAATTACTCTTAAGTGGAGAATAATCCTCTTAAAATAAGAGGACGTTTTTTGAGCCATATACAAGAGGAAAATTTGCATTGAAATAAGAGGAATTCTCTTAAAACAAGAATATTTTTTTTCAGTACCAGAAGTAACAAAATCTGCCGTCTAACAATGGACACATATCTTCTAAATTACCTAAATCCTAAGATAATTCACCTAGATCCGGTAAAGATCCTGGTGGCAAGTGGACTAACTAAAAAATGCCATTAGCGAGAAAAGGACAGAGGTACAAACATTATATTTCTTACTCTTGGCATTTTTTAGTTAGTCCACTTGCCACCAGGACCCTTGCCGGATCTAGGAAAATTATCTTAGCTAAATCGAAAAGATTTTTTCATCCCTGAAAAAATTAAGAAAATACGTGTCGATGGTTCGTGGACAGATTTTGTAAAAACTTTTCGGAAATGATTGTTTACCAAATTAACGTCATTTAAACCACTGACGTTTTTGTTGGCCGATAACTCTGAATAGAAACGACATAAATGGATCAAAAATGAATCTTTTTCGAGAGAATAGATTGGATCTACAGAATGCAATTAAAATTTAAAGAAGCAAATCAGACTTCGCACTCGATAATTAATTTCAAAAAAGTAGCTTTCAAACTAAAAAAAGTAGTAAAAAAGTAGCCATCGAAAAATTAAAATTGACGACCAAAAAAACTCGTTTTAATCACTTCACAAAACTGACAAAAATTCCATTCTATTGTTTATTTTCCTAAATTTTTTCTAATTTTCATCAAAAATATTTACTTCTTTCTTATCCTGCTAATAAATTCAATTCCTGCAACGAATTTTATTATTCGCGAAAAAATTTAAATATTTATAAAAATAATTTAATTCTTGCGAAGAATTTTATAAAAATATTTAAACAATTAATTTCTTTGACTAATTTTAAGCAAATTCTAATTTAAATAATTGAATTCCTGAGAAATTTTTATGATTCATGAAAGTAATTGAATCGTTACGAAGAACTTTACAAAATTTTTTTAAATAATTGAATTCTGTTTGGAAATTTTATGAAAACAGTAGATATTGAAAATCATTGAATTGCGAAAAGTTTTTAAAAATAATTAGATTTTACAAAGAATTCTATTAAAATTTTTTGACAATAATTGACTGTCTGTTTGGTATTTTATTAAAGTTTTTTGAAAATAATTGAATTCTTTCGAACGATTTTATTGGAATATTTTTTAAATAATTGAATTTCTAAGATGAAATTTATTATTTTTAAAAATAATTAAATTGTTATGATGAATATTCTTATTTATGAAGACAATTGAAGTTTGCAACAAATTTGATTAAAATGCCTCAAAATAATTAAATTTTCATGAATAATTTCGCTATTTCTCGACATAATTGATTTTTTCGAAGAATTATTTATGTAAATAATTGAATTCTTATTTAGAATTTTATCAAAATTTTTTTTTTAAATTCAATTTTCATGAGAAATTTTATTTTTTGTGAAAGTAATTGAATTGTGAAGAATTGTATAAAAATTTTGTTAAATAATTGATTTTTTCGAAATTTATTTAAAAAAGGTTATTCTAAATTAATTAAATTCCTGTGGGAAATTTTATTATTTATAAGAATAATTGAATTTTGGATGAATTTTATTAATTTTTTAAAAATTATTGAATTCTTTTGCGAAATTTCATGAAAATAGTAGATATTGAAAATAATTGAGGGCTCGGATCGAAGAACCGACGCTTCGCAATGTTCTGAAGCGTCGGTTCTTCGATCCGAGCCCTCAATTGAATTTTGAATATTTTTTGAAAATAATTGAATCGTTTTAAAGAATTTGATTATAATTTTTGAGAATAGTTTTTTGGTTTCTAGTATTAACAAATTTAAAGTAATGGAAATTCTAAAAAAAAACAGAAATAGTAGCTTTTAGTGGCTGAAATCTAAAAAATATCCAAATAGTAGCATAACGTAAAAAAAGTAGTAAATAATAGGTTTTAGTAGATGAGTGCGAAGCCTAATGCAAACAAAACATTTTATATCTTCAAAAACATATTTAGAAGTCATCAGTCAAGCCAATCCAATATTTACTTTTGACTTTCGCCATATTGAATCCGTCATTTTGAATTTTGAAAAACTGATGTCGAATTTATAGTCAACGAAGTCAAAAACCACCGAGCCAAATAACTTTAAATGAATTGTTAATGACATTCTGTTGGTTAAACCAATCGGGGCGCATGATTATTCCCCAAATGTCATTTTTCCGAAATGTCATTTTACCGAACTACACTTTTGCGAATAGTCATTTTTGCGTAAAGCCAATTTTGCGAAATGTCACTTTTGCGAATTGTCATTTTTTCGAAAAGCTATTTTTGCGAATTGTCATTTTTGCGAATCGCCATTTTTACGAATTGTCAATTTTCCGAAAAGTCATTTTTGCGAATCGCAATTTTTACGAATTGCCATTTTTGCGAATTGACATTTTTGCGAATTGTCATTTTTGATAAATGTAATTTTTGCGAATTGTCACTTTTGCGAATCGTTATTTTTACGAATTGTCATTTTTGCGAATAGTCATTTTTGCGAAAAGTTATTTTTACGAATTGTTATTTTTTCGAATTGTCATTTTTGCGAATCGCCATTTTTACAAATTGTCAAATTTCCGAAAAGTCATTTTTGCGAAAAATACAATAGAAAACTTGTAGGTCTATAAATTCACTATTGTATTTTTCGCAAAAATGACAATTCGCAAAAATAGCTTTTCGCAAAAATGACAATTTGCAAAAATGACAATTCGTAAAAATGACTTTTCGCAAAAATGACTATTCGCAAAAGTGCAGTTCGGTAAAATGACATTTCGGAAAAATGACATTTGGGGAATAATCATGCGTCCCAAACCAATCATCATTAACTCGGGGCGAGTGCCGAAAATAGTTCATAAGCCTCACCACTCTTTTCTTATATTCTCAAAAAAGATTTATCCATGTTTGTCGTTTCTATTCAAAGTTCTAAGACTTTGATACAAAATTACCCACTGTGATGTCCTTAACCAATTTAAGAATAATCTACCGTTTAGCTAAATCCTTAGGCAACAAACAACCAGCACCCAATAGACTTGAGGAAGGATCCACACTTCTGAATGTCGATTCCTATTGTGGATTCTCTCTGATTCTCCTTTTTTAACCCCCACCAAAATTAACTTATGGGAGATTCGACTGCACTCATGTGCAACGATGTCTTTGAGTCCACAATAGACCAATATAATATCTTGAGCAATGCATACCCTCTGCAGAGCTTACAATAGAAAAACAATGTAAATCCCTACAGAGGCTGTGCATTGCTCAAGATAAATTTGTCTATTGTGGACTAGTACTTGCATAGACATTAGCGCCAATTGTAAAAGCTCCTTTAAAGAAGACTCGCATTTGAATTGTTTGGCCCTAAGCACAATAAATCCGCCAACGTGATGCATGAGATAGAAAAGGATACATGTATATCCCTATCTTTTTCTATCTCATGTATTATGTTCGTAAATCTATTGTGTTTAGAGGTTTTTGCTAGTGTAAGCGACTTTACCACTATGACAATTATTTTCTTTATTAGACATTTAGCTAAACGGCGGATTTAGCCTACGACGTTTAAACATATATTTTCTTTAAATTCCTTTAGTTTTACGTAACCTAATTATCAAATTAAAAAAATACAAACGCAGAGAATAGAAGGTAAGAATTATTTCATCAGATGTTCATAATTATTACGATTTCATTCAAGTTTATGTACCGTTAACTCAAATCAATTGATTCAGCTGATTATTGTAAATTTAGTTAGTTTACCCAGTACTCCAACGCAAGCTAGAATTTAATCCTTTATATAAATAGTATTTACACTTTCTCTAATCTCTTGCTGGAATATTGCTGTCTTCTTGTTTGTCGTCAAAGTCCACATTGAACAACACAATTTTCAGGAAGATAAAGTACACATTGAATTAAAATTGAATTTGTATGAAATCGGATCAGCAGTCAGCTTTTTTTTACTGGTGTTGCCCATGAACATTGCCACATCCCAAACAATTTAATATCATCAACTGATTGCGTTGGTACATTGACTCTTTTATAGCTAAAAACACAGCATTCTTCATAATTTAATATCTGTGACAATTTTACTTGCTTCTTATTGTTTTTAGTATTTAAGAGACGATGCAATTTCGCAACTTCAGTAAGAATTGTTAATGTTAACTTCTTTCAAATTTAATATTCAGTAAGAATAGTTGTTCCAGAAATGTATTTTTTTACTTCAGGATTCCATGATGAGAAGAATTAATGAAAAGTAATCAAATCGAGCTGTATTTAGGTATCAAAAGCAACTTCTGCAAATACAGTTGGATTTTTAGCTACTGAATCGAAACTAGCAGTTATTGGTTAATTAATGACCATGTTTCATATTTCAAGAAAAGGGTTTCAATTTTGAATCTTTAAGTCACTTGGTTCTATTTTATAAAAAGATTTCTTTTGAATTAAAAGGAATTGTTGATTCTTGCGACATGTTTTCTTATGGTGAATCACGTACAGTTGAATGAAACGTAAACCTACCAAAATGTCGACTCGTGTTTTTTATTATTAATTAGAATTAATTACCACACAATCAATCAAATGAAACAAATTTTGGATAAAACTAAAATTCAGCTTACCCTTATTTGTCGATTTGTGTCGATTATAAGGCCCACAACCCATTAGAACAAGCGACATGACAGGAGAAGAAGAATTAATCGTGAAATACTCTAAACACCCTTCTTTTTATTTAAAGAAGTTGTGCGTATTTTCATTAAAAAAATGTATTACTTTTCAAATTCCACAAGCAACAATATTTAATAATAAATTAATGAATCATTAATTCTTTTATCTCTTTAAAATAAAATAATAATTTCTTTCTGATGACACCAAGAATCAATAAATCATTGTTAAAATAAATACTTTCTATTTATACCTAAAGCATGAACTCTTGAACCATTTTGTCTACATAAAAAATACTAATGTTTTAGAAAACCTTCGAATAGTATAAATAGGTATAAATAGGTAATTACATACAAAACAAAAATAACAGCAAGTGAATGAATGAAAAATTAATGAAAACGAAAGTACATTATGAATAAATAAAAAGATATTCGAAGGAATACACCAACAACTCCCATTAGGAAAACATTATTGCCCATAACCAAAAATTGAAAGAGAATTATACAAGCATGCATAAACTCTGGTCGAATAGATGAATAGCAATACCCTTTGGTGAATTACAAAGCTACAGGAATGAGGAATGGATGTGAGGTAGGCGATGTAAATGAAAGAAAGCCACAATGGTTCACCGTGAACAGAGTTTTATTCTACAGTTATCTACTCGCACCATAATGACAACTTAAGTAGAAATTTTAAGCTTTTATCCACAAATAATTAGTATTTCCATTGAATACAAGCTTCATTTTATCATTAAACTCTCTGGATGACAAAAGGGACACCTACTTATACTTTCGAATAATTATCAACAGACATTTGCAAAATGAATCTTTCATTCAGTCAAAGTTAATTAATACCTTTTCATTACTCTACAACTTTCCTTTCAATTCGTTGAAAGGTTCTTTCAATTAAATAACTTTCGACCAATAAATTTCCTTATGCAAATGCAAATGTACATGCATACGTTCGACATGCAAAATACATATGTCGTTTTATAATCGAATTTCATATATATAAATATGTATAATTAATAATGTGTGCGTCCACGTGAAAATGGCCCTTTTTGACAAAGCACAATGTACTATTTTATCCAAAGTGCACGATAACGCAGACACAAAAACCATTTTCCATCCATTGCAATTAAAAGTTTAAATATTCTTAATTAATTGGTATGGATATTTATTTTTTAATTATTTAATGACATTTATTGTCATTGTAATTTTTAATTTAATTTACAGGGTTGCCACGCTTCTGCTCTTTTCAAATTCCCAGACTTATCCAGGTTAAAAAACGGAATTTTTTCTGGTTTTTAAAACGAAAATTATTCGAAAACATCAATAACTTCATTTTTACATAAATATTTAATCATTATTATTTTTTTTCATAGAAATTAAGATTTTCAAAAATTTGAAATTCAATAACATAAAAGAATATAATATATTATAAAACATGAAGATACCGATCGCTTTCTTCATGTTTTATAACAATTAAAACTTACTACTTTGTTACTGTAACTTCATTAAAAATTATTTTCATCATTACGATTATTCATTTCTAGAATTTTCAACTAAAATTCTTCTTCAAGTCAATTTTTTAAAATAATTTTTGAAAAAGTTCTTTGTGAATTTTTACATTCTTTTGTTTACAATTTAATTTTACGAAATTTCGACTATTCTGACATTCTTCAATTAAATACATTAAAAATTTCAAATAATTAAAAAAAATCTATTCAACTTTATGAAAAAAATTAATTCTAAAGAATTCTTAGTTAAAAAGTAGGAAAATTTGAAATTTTCAAAGATTTTAATTTTCAACCTTTTGAAAATTCAATTATTTCTAAAAATTCAAGTTAGGTATAATGCTTTCACTATTCAATTTTAATCTAAAATTTTAACTGCCATTCATTTTTAAATCAATATTTATTAGAAAATTCAACGAGAATTCAATTATTTAAATACAAAAATAAATAATTTATTTAATAAATTAATATTTTTCGAAACTAAATTCTCATAAAGAATTTTAACAGAAATATTTAAATAATTGATTTCTTTCGACAAAATGCAATAAAATTTTTGAAAATAATTAATTAAATATTAATTATAATTATTAACATTATAATAATTGAAATTCTGCAATAAGTTTTATTATTTATAAAAATAATTGAATCATTGTAAAAATTTTATTATTTATGAAAAATAATGAAATTATTACGAAGAAATTTATAAAAAAATTTGTAAATAATTGATTTCCTTGTGAAATTTTTATTATTTTATGAAAATAATTGTCTGTTTACGCAGAAATTTATTAAATTTTTTTAAATAGGTAATTGAATTCTAGTGAAAAATTTTATAAAAATCATTTTAAATAATTGATTTTTTTCAAAAAATAAATTTTATAAAAATTGTGTTTGAAAATAATTAAATTTTTGTGAAAATTTTATTATTTATGAAAATAATTGAATTCCTAAAAAGAATTTTATTATTTTACGAAAATAATTGAATCCCTGTAAAAATTTTATATTATTCATAAAAATAATTGAATTATTGCGAAAAAATTTGTAAAAAGTTTGCAAATCATTAAATTCTTGCACAGAATTTTATCAAAAAATTTGATAAGAATTGAATTTCTTCGAAGAATTTTAATATTTATGAAACTAATTGAATTTTTGGGAAGAATTTTATTAAAATTTTCCATAGTAATTGAATTTTATATGAACAATTTCTTTAAAGTTTAAAATAATCGTGTTTCTTAATAATTGAAATTAAACATTTAATTCTTGAATTTTATTAAAATTTTAAGAAAATAATTGAATCATTTCGAAAACTTTCTTTAATTTATTGAAAATACAATCGAATTTGTTAATAATTGAATTCCTGAGAAGAATTTTATTATTTATGAAAAATAATTTAATTCTTACGATTAATTTTACTACATAAAAAAATAATTAAATTATTTCGAATGATTTATTAAAGTTTTAGAAAATAATTAGATTCTTTCGAAAAATGTTATTAAAAATTAAAAAACAAAATTAAATTCTTCCATGAAATTTTATTAAAATTGTTTTAAAAATATTTGAATTTTTGCAAAGATTTTCACTATTTATAAAAATAATTGAATACTTTTGAAGAATTTTGTTATTTATCTAAATAATTGGATTTTTTAAAGAATTTTATTAAAATTTTTATAAATAATTGAATTTTAGAGAAGAATTATATTATTTATAAAGATAATTGAAATTTTGACTAGAATTTTTGTAAATTTTTGAACATAATTGTATTTTTGCGAGGAATTATATTAACTTTTTGAAAATAATTGAATTCTTGAGATGAATGTTATTAAAATTTCTTTTTATAATTGAATTCTTTTGTGAAATTTTATTGAAATAGTAGACGTCATTGAAAATAATTGAATTTTGACAAATTTTTGAAATTAATTAAATTTCTACGAAGGATTTTATTGAAATTATTTTGAAAAAAAATTGAATTGTTACGAAGAATTTCATTAAAATTTTTGAAAATAATTGGATTCTTTCGAAAAATATTATTAAAAATGTATTGAAAATAATACTTAATAATTGAATTTCTTTGATAAATTTTAATAAAATTTTTATGAATAATTAAAGGAATTCCATTAAAATTGTATTAAAAATAATTGAAAGTCTGCTATATGAGTTTTATTATGTATTTATGAAAATAGTTGAATCCCTGTAAAAAATGTTATTATTTATGATAATAATTGAATAATAATTTATGAAAGTAATTTGTAAATAATTGAATTCCTGTGAAGAATTTTACTATACTTTTGAAAATAATATAATTTCTGCAATTATTCGTAATTGCTTTAAAATTCAATTTTTTTCTAGCGTTTTTAACTAAAATTCTTCTATAAATCCATTTATTTTTAATAATCAATTAAATATATATTAAAAAATTTAACTAATTTCAGAAGAATTTTTTTAAAAATCTAGGTTTTTTAAAATTTCTAATTAAATTCATTTAAAATTGAAATTTTACAAAATTTCAAATCAAAATCTTTTGAAGTTCATCTACTTATGAAAATTGTAAACGCAATTTTTTTAAAATTGAATTAATTATGAAATATTTAAGTAAAATTGAATTTCAAAAATGAACACAATTTTAGAAAACAACAATTTTCCAGGATTTTGATCAAAATTCCCCTACTTTTCCAGATTTTTTCAAGGTTAATAAAATTCCCTGACATTTCCAGGTAGCGTGGCAACCCTGAATTTGAATTTATACGTTGAAGCATTATTCAATTACATTTGCAAAAATATCGACAAGTGTACAATAACAGATACTTGACAACACTTCAATTTACAGCTAAATTCACATTTTCTTTGTCATAATCTCATCCGTTAATCTTTAAAGTTAATAAAATACTTTCATTTTCTTTAATATTCATCACTTATCCATAGGTACAATATTTTAGCGTCTTATTTATCGTGCAATTGGAAAAAATATCGTGTGCAACACAATGTACTATTGTTTCCAAAACCAGATTTTAAGCATGTCTTTGAAACCATATCAACGGTTTTTCATCCTCACAGAGGAAAAAAGTCCCAAATGTTTGAAAAACTAAGGCCCACTTAAAGATTGATCTAATAGTGCAGAAATGGGCCCTCTTCACGTGAACGTACGCACATAAGGGATAACATTTCGAACAAATAACTCTGCAAATACAGAAGATAGTATAAAAGATAATAAATAATGAGAGCCTGGATTTTCAGGCATTAAAGCATGTAAATGTGTTCTAAAAAAACAAAAGAAAGCGACAAGATGAAAAAAGACAAAAATTAATAAAAAATTGGCTTTTAGAAGATGAAAAAGAAGTAGCAAGGGTACAGGAAAAAGTGTGTAATCTCTTTATTTGGATAAAAAAATAA
This sequence comes from Leptopilina heterotoma, assembly GCF_015476425.1. Lineage (NCBI taxonomy): Eukaryota > Metazoa > Arthropoda > Insecta > Hymenoptera > Figitidae > Leptopilina > Leptopilina heterotoma. The sequence continues at coordinate 350,678 of NW_025111098.1, read as the reverse complement.
GCAAAGCGACATAACAGTAATCTCAAGGAAGCAATTTTGTGTGCTTGAAAATCCAGGCTTCGTTGTTGATAACAAAAAAACAAAGATATAAAAATGTATAACACCAACGAACCCATAAAAAAATTCGACCTTATTAAAATAAAATGCGAGTATTATCAGATCATTTATATCGTTGCTCAAGATTCGCATCAAGTTCTTTATTGTCTGATACTTTTTTTCTTTAACTTTTTATCCTTTCTTTTTAATTAAATTCTTTTGGCTAAGCATTTGTACACGTTTCGAGATTTATTTTGGCACTATATTTTCGAATGAACCTAAATTCTAATTAGCTTCACCTCTTCATTTATCAATAAAAAAAAGAGCAATCTCTCCATCAACTTATGTGGTGCAATTTTTTCCTTCACAATCCAAGATTGCCAGAATAAAAATAAGTGCACTTATTTAGTTTTCAATAGTAACACAATTTCTTTTTTCCACGATAAGGCACTAATCTTGATTCAAAGAAATTTAATTGTTATTGTAATAAAGGTTAAATTATAAAAGTCTTCACGATATGCACTCACTCTTGGATTCTCACATGCGCTTAAGTACAAATTATTATTGAAATTATACTTGCTGCAGCAAATAAATCTCCGTTGTAATCGATTGTAATACAAAACATGATTACTATACGTGATAATGTGAAATACAAAAATTGCACGATTTAATGGCGTGCACTTGAAATTTTCTGCTAAATATCTTTATAATTTTTTGTAATAACAATTTTCAGAATTCAATTCTTAAATGAAAACAATTATATTTAGCTGTGATGTATTTAAATTAATTTATAACTTGTTTTTTATAGAAACTATAAAAAAGCATAAATACAACACACCATATGGATGTGTAGTTTGTTAAAATTTTTGAATCCACACAGTTTCTAGTCTTTTTAATATTTATCCACGGGCTTTAATGAAAATGACCTAATAAAGACATGGTTCTGTTGGGTAATGTGATTTCACCTACTTTCCGCAGGTTGTCTCGCTAAATACTTGAGGAAGCTCTCTAAATCCGAATTAGTCATTAACACAATAGTATCGATTCTTTTATTAAGTAAATTGATTACCGTCTTTACGAATTTTATATTAAAAATAACTAATTAATAGTAGAAAATTTCTAATTACTACATTTTCTTTCGCACTCTATCCAGATCTCTCGAAATCTACAAACACAGTAGTTGGTGAAAATCGTAATTTAAGTTTGGAACATTCAGATATCAAAATATCAAACGCTTTTTGATATGATGTTGTCATTTTGTCTAGGAGGGAAAAAACTAGAGGAATATAAATGTTTTCATGATGTCCATGAACAATAAAAAGTTGTTTAAACATTTTTGGGCAACTAAAAAATGTTCCGTTAACAAAAATTGTACTTAAATTACTTAAAAAAGTTAAATTTTGTTCAGTTGAAAATAAAACAATGTTATGAATCTTGCCATTAATAATAAAAATATAATAAAAAAATTTCAAAATTATCTGTCTTAATATCGCGTTAAAACTAATTTTGAAACGAATAATTTCTTTCGATGCTTACATTATGGACAGAGGAAAATATGGGGAGACAGTTTGCTAGTGGTTCTCAGCTCTTAGGCAAAAATCGACTCTCGTCTAATAAACACATTTTGGGAATCGAAGGATTTCCCCCTCATGACAGCGTCTCTAGAATTACGTCTATAATATTCTCAAGTAGCAGAGTAGTTAACCCGTAAGCTTCACTATAATATGAATGTTAGGTCAGTCGGTCAAGTAATTTTAACGTGCGACTCTGGGTAGTGTTACCTGATTTTTCTCTCTGTGTACTATTTTTCTATACTCAATACTCGGATGCAAAAAAAATTTTTAATTCTTAAATCATTAACTCTGTATTTGGATAACTTGAAAAAAACCTAGTAAATCAAACTAAAGATTGCTTAGGTTACAGCTTTTGTTATGTAAACATACAGAAAATTTTCACTTCAATTTCAATATACACGTGGGTTTTATGGATCGCTAATTATAAATCCGATGTCGGTTTTTACAAATTCAAAATGGCAGATCAAATATGACAACCGAAAAGTATAGACATTAATCATGGTTGATGATGATGTGCTAGAGGCACGTAATAAATTGAACACAATAATATTGTTTGGGAATACCGAATCACTCGGGGATTAAGGAAAATGAAAGAGCTGACGTCTTCACAAAAACGCGATCCGACACAGACTGATAGGTCCAGAACCAACAGAAGCAATAATACCGTAGTTGATTAAAGGAGCCATAAAATGATGAGGTCGAAAGGAAGATGAATCATGTTAGGCACACGGGAAAAAATTTTGTGCAAGCGCTGCCTACTGGCGGTCACGCGCAGCACAAAATTTCAAGCGACTCCTGTCTATAGTATTTGCGTAGCTGGTGACTGAGTCCGGGACTCATGCTACCCATGTAATACGCAAGCGCTGTGCCGGATCAGTGTAAACATGCTGGAATAGACACGCGGTATCCAGAGCATGGGCAGCTCCTACCCACAAGCCTGAGTCGCAGCAGCACACAGTCTATAGATGACTGCTGCTCCGTGTGTAGCGCAGCGCTTGCGCATAATTTTTTCCCGTGCAGGAATTAGGGTTAGGCAAGGGAAGTCTCTGTTGGGGCTAGTACTCAACAATGGAGGAGAAAGTGATCTCTCTGATACTCGATACGATCAGAGTTAGAATCGTAATTCGTCTACTTATAGATCATGGTCTATTGAACTACCACTCTGACTTGCGGCCACCCTATGAGTTGATTTGGATAAGGATAAGCTGAACTCCAGTGTTTTATAATTAGACATACAAAAAAATAGTCTATCTGGTGTCTAGAGTGAATTTAATGCTAGCAATATTGGCCGATTATATGATTCAGAAAAATGGGTGAGCACTAGATTACAACGTTTTGAAGAAACAAGAAGTGATTTCTCCCTGCATACTATCATTAATGATGAATGGTTAACTGTATACGCGGGATTAGTCCCAAGATCAATCCCTGGAGATGAAAGCTTTTACAGCCTGTTATTCTCTCTCATGTCATTGGCGAATAGGTATGACATGCCAGCTATGAGTTGAATGGTAGATCAGGCAGCTACTTCAAATATCACATTTGCAACTATAAATAGAGCTGAAGTAATGAAAATGAAATACTTTGACATCGATGTACTAATAGAATATGGAGTACCTTTAGAAGAGCTACATTTGCCAAGCGTAGTTACCTTGATAAAGTTACCACAAGTTATTGCAGACTATCCGAACCTAGCTTACATATGCAACTACATAGCCAGTTTTAGAATCAAAGAAAAGTCTTTGAATGATTACAAAGGTGATGCAAGTGCCCATTGCATTATGACGAAACAGAGCATGGATGATATTGCTAAAAGTTATGCTCAGATACGTCAAACACTAGAAACACAAGGATTGAACATTCTCGATTTGATGACCTGAACTAAAACAGCTAATAAGCCAAATATTGAGGATATTGATGATAATATCTTTACTGTTCGTGGATCTCTCAGGGACAATAAAACTTATCAGTAGTTCATGAAGATTTCTTTGTCTCTGGTAGAAATCTTGCTTCTAATAATCCCAGAGGTTCCACTACCGTTGATGGTATGAAATGTAGTTATGGATGACTCATTATTAGGTGATGATACAGATTTAGATGATGAAGGTAACCCGGGTTAAATAAAAGCCATAAAGTAATAAAAACATAGATAGAGCAGGATTGCTCAAAAGAAGTATGAACTTATAACTCCAATCTTTAAAGTTTTCTGATAGCGATATAACTAATCGAATTATAAAGTGTGGAAGATCCCACAGGTCTTATACATAAAACCCAATTATGTGCCACGATGAGTACAAGTAATCTGTACTCAGACATTTAGACATCTACATATCTAGTTATAATCATTCTTTAATTCAGTTTGCTTATTTCAGAAATACACATTTATATAAATTATATAAACAACAATTGAAATATTTACAATTTACACTCACTAAAATTTTCTTACTAAATAAAAACAGATCAGTAAGATTCAAAAGTCGATAAATACTAGCAAGTTTAATGACCGATGGTATAGCTCGGTTGGCGGAATCCCGTGACTTGCTATCACGGAGGTTAAGCATCATTTGAGCGCGGTTAGTGCTTGTATGGGTGACCCATCCAAAGCATGTTTAAAAACAGTTACAAAAAGAAAATCACTTAGTAACATAATCGAAAACTCGCTGCCACTAAAGCAAGGAAAGATTTCTGTTAAGAAATCGGCTGTGAACAACTGTAAAAATTGAGATAAAAGTATATATATTTTTAATAATATTAGATATTATTAAATCTAGATATAGAGATACTAAGATAATAAATCTTAGTTTGTTTTCTATAAAAAGTTTATTTATTTACAAAATGTTTTATATTATTTTTAAATATTACATAAACTATATAACGCGTTCAACGTGTTTATAGGAAATGTAAGCGTGTGTGTGATGTGCATAATCACAATAAATTAAATTACTTTAATTTATTGAAGATTTTCCTTCGCGCCCTCCCACCTAAGATGATCATTGTCGGATTAGCGCGACAGTACTGTAATGTTTCTCTTCAAATTTTCCATATTCAGAGTTCATGATTCAGATATTGAAAAATTAATTTTTTTTAAAAAACGGCTTGGCGAATTATTTTAGTTTATTTAATTTAAAGTTGGTTCAAGCTTTCCATTTATGAAATTCAGTTGAAATTAAAAGCGTAGTGTGACACATTTCTCTATCATTTTAATGAATTAATCACATACACAAAGTTACTTAATAAAAAAATCGATGCTCTTCAATCAATCAAAGTTAATTTTAATTTAGAGAGCGTAGACTTAAATTTTAATAACAAATGCCTATGACGTGCGGAAATTTTAATATTTCATCCGAACATTAAAAGAATAAAAAATTCCAAGGAACTTGCATTCTCGTATCAAGATTTCGCGAGAAAACTTACGGAAGATATTTTTATCTGATATCACAAAACTTGGCAGTCACATCTCCTTAAAAGGAATAAATTATCTTTTCGTAATTTAATTATTTTCACTGCAAGATTTATTTTATTCCACTAATTAGTTTCCTGGATATCAATAAAACATTTACTTAAAAGAAATAACTTTTTATTTGAATCAATTACCGAATACTCGATGTATGTAAATATTTCTTTGAATAAAACATTCTATAACTTTCAACAAATAAAAATTCAAAAAATTGAAGTTAATCAAAAATAGATGGAACTTGAGTTTTTTTCCATAAAATATTAATGCTGTATGTAATAAAACTTCAGACTATAAAAATTAATGATTAAAAAAGATGGGAAAATAAATAATTAAGTAGAAAACAAAATATAATTAAGATTTTTAAAAATGAGAAAAGCAACTTTTCTTTATCAAGTACAGCTTCATCAGAGAGTATAGAATTTTCTTCACTGCAACTTATTAACTTTCCTTACTCTTAAATAAAATCTAAAAGTTGCTTGTTGTACATTTTTTGAATTAATTTGCATTAGAGAAAAATAATTTCGTCCTATTCTTCATGCACATTTTCCCTAATCGCCAGACACCTCATGTTCCAAAAGAGAAGAAAATGCATTTATTTAATTTTTAAATTTTCAAAGTTTTCTGGAATTATAAATATTCATTTTTTGAGAAGTATCTTCCTTAGTTAATAAGGGCAAATAATCTAGTGTTGAGTGACGTTAGTCAAGTTGAAACTTGTTCTACTGGCAAAATTCATGTTCTTTGGGTCTTAATAAACAATGTATCGAGATTGCCTTCGTGAGATTTATAAATATGATTTAGTGTCAAATCGTTTGGTAGAACCGTCACCTCGCAACATGCGGTTGATCAAGTATTTTATGCACTTATCATCTTTGCTTCTACTTTCGTGCCTGAATGCTTTTTTAACGTTGTTACTTAAATACCTGTTGATGAAGTTGTTGCTGCTGCATTTGATGCTGCTGAAGCTGCTGTAATTGCTGTTGTTGCAACTGTTGTTGATGTTGGAGTAATTGTTGCTGCTGTTGCATGGACGATGCTCCACTGCCATTTCCTCCCGGTTGACCTTGAACACTAGAACTCCCATTGGCGATTCCTTCAAAGTTATAAAAGACAGTTTAATTCACATTCTTAATTTAGAAAATGTTGAAATTTAATGAAATGTTGAAATTACCATTTGGAGCTGGACCTTGAACTGGAGATTTTGCCCAGCCTTGCAAATCGGCAAGAAGATTTTGCCAAACTGCGATTTTGTCGTAATGTCTCTTTATTAATTCTTCTTTTCTCACAAGTTCCATTCGAAGATCAGCGATGTCTTCTTTTATAATGAGTTCGGGTTTTAGGGCAGAGAGAAGAAACCTTCTTTGTAAAAAGAAAGCTTCCACTTGCCGGGCCAAATCTATGAATCGTAAGGTAACTTGTTCCACTTCGCCTTTTGCCTCATCTTTATCCATCGACAAGCCACAGGCGCAATTGTTCCCCAGCCCTTCGTCCTTGGTTAGCATGTGTAAACATTGCTGTAAATAAACAAAATAAATTAGTAAAATTAGTACAAGCTTCAGCTTCTATTAATGAAATGAGCAAATGAAAAAAACATTTACTAAATCAAAAACTAAAGTTTTTTTGTTGTATTTAAAATTTCATTTAATTTACAATTCAATATGTTAATGTGCACATTGTAAAATAAGCGGCATTACAACATAAACGAAGGAATTAACAAAAATTTACTTTTAACGCAAACTTACAAATATTTAAAATATTTAAAATATTTAAAAGTTACAACAATTGCTCAAAATTGTTTAAATGTCCATATCTTTTAAACGGTCCAAGATAATTGAGTTTACTTTTTTGCTAAAAATTCATAAAGACGAGATGCTTCAAAAATGTTATTAACATTTTTTTATTTTGTTAATTAAAAAAGTTATTTAAATAAATAATATTAACTTTTGAGCCGGAATTCAAAATTAAATGACTTACGAACCAAAAAATTCCTTGTTTTTCACACTTTTATATTCCGAAGAAAAAAAGTTGCTAGAGTTTTTCAATCACTTATAATTTAAATAAACAATGATTCGCTTGTTTACAATTATTTTCCAGCTCAATGATCATCTGTTCTCTTCTTGCGCGCGACTACTGCTACGTCACGTCCGTCTCATTATTTTTTACTTAAATTTGTTTAAAATAAGATAAAAAAAAGTTATTGAAATTAAATCAATGAGAGTAAAAATTCAATTCATCTCCGAAGCCTCGTTTTCTATACAATAACATTATATTTTTTAACGTTTTAAACATAATGTGTAATCTATGTAAAAATATTTGATGATTAAAACAAAAAATATTGTTTAAAAAATTGTAATTTTTTTAAAATTAGAAAAAACGAGAATTTTTCCATTAAATTATCAATTCATCTTCGAAGCCTTTTTTTATATTTGATGGGCGTTTTCTTTTGTTTTTAATTTTTTAATCATTGTTTTGAAATATTTAACCCTCAAATTAAATTATTTATTTAATAAAAATAAAATATACAAGTAAAAAGTCTAATAAATTAAATTATAACAATTTATTATTTTAAAAAAAAATTTCTACCGAGTTTTTTTTACAAAATAATTAATTTAAAAGTTAGAACTCTAGAACACATGATGATAAAATGTTCCTGGAGGACTTATTTCTAAAAATTAATTTTGTGCAACTTATATTTTTATCTTTAAACATCTTTTAAACTTATTTATGAGCAAAAAAAGTAAAAAATAAGAATAATTTGATTTTTTGAAAATTCAAACAAAAAAGGGTCCCTTTCAGGAGAATCACCCAAATACAACATTTATTTGCATCAAAACAAAGCATTTTTAGATTAAAATAAATTTCAATTTGTATTAAATAAATGAATCTTTTTCCATTTTCATGCGTAAAATATAATAAAAATTCAACTTTTGTACTAGGATGAAAATTTGTGAAGTTGGACACGAATTTTCCAAGGTTTGAAAATTTCTATAATAAACTTTATAAAAATAAAGTTTTAATAGAAAGACAAACAGTCACCAAGTTTAGTTTAAAAATATTTATATGTTTATTTTTTATGAACAAATTAATTTTAATGTAACATTTGAAAAAAATGTGAATAAAAATGTTTAAAAAAACTAACTTATTCAGAATTTTTAATTAAAATCTTTTACAATTCAACTTATCTAAAACTTCAATTTGTTTTTATTCTGTACACACTTCCTGAAATTTGTGTCTCACGAAGTTTTTTTATAATTTATGAATTTTAATAATTTCTAAAAATAACAATTATAACCCTTCCTGAATTCAATTATTTTCGATAATTTACTACCAAACTTCATCTCTACATCAATTATTTAAATAATTTTCCGCAAGTTCTATTAGAATTCAATTATTTAGAAACAAAAAGTAAATTTTTTATAATAATTGCAATTGTCCAAGTTTTTTTCTTAAGTTATTAAGGTACGGTGTTGTGGGGTGATGTGCAACGTCTTTTTTTCGTTGGACGAAAAACATGTCAAATAATTAAATTTTGAAATCTTTCAAAATTGAATAACTTAGAGGCATTATAATAGAATATTTCTGCATTTTATACTAAAAGATGTGGTATTTTGTTGCAATATTAGGAAGAAAAGTCGAAAAGTCGCAATTTTTGAGAATAAATCGAAAAAAGTCTCAATTTTCTTAATTTCCTTGACAAAAAATTTTTTTCTGTCATTTCCTTGACTTTACTGAAAAAATTTTGTTTTCCTGACATTTCTCTATTATAATAAATATAAGCAATAATAATAAAAAATTAATATTAAATATTAATAATACTTTTTCACCTTTTGCACCCTTTTTGTTAAATTGTCTCTACTTCATATTCATATTTAGTTGTTTTTTTAAAACTTTTTAAAATTTATCTAAACGTTAGCTTGTCCGTATATTGAAATATTAAAAACTGTTTATTTTGACTGGCCAAATAGAGTCCCTTTTTTATTTAGCCAGATTTAGATATTAATTGTATTTTTTTTAGATACACTGGCCAAATAAGAAAACCAACTTATTCTGCCAGTTCACTGGCGGAATATTTAAACCACCTTATTTTGACAGTTAAGGGGATTTGAACCTTGATGACGTCACAGTTTGTGCAAAGCATTAGTTTTAAATCTGTGACGTCATCATGGTTCAAATGCCCTTAACTGGCCGAATAGCCACTCCGTTAAAATTATTTCCGTTTAATAAAAATTTATTCTTAATAAAATCCATCTATTTAAATATTAAGTAGGTGATAGTCTGCGATCTCTGATTTTGTAAATAGTATAAGTTACTCTATTTTTTCTTTGTAATTTATTTAAGTGCATAAACATAATTTCACTATTTATACCTATTAAAACTGCAAAATTCAATAACCCTTTTTTACATCGATATAATATTATAGGCGGTTGTCATAACCTCAAATTTGTTCTACAGGTAATTATAATTAAATATGAATTAAAATTATAATGCTAAAAAATTAATTGTGCGTTTATTAATTTCATACTTGAAATGCTTCTTCGAATTCGTCAACCAAGTTGCCGTTCCCATTCGCAGAGGTAGCCATCCTGTTCGTCAGTGCGCTTGTACATAAATATTCTTTTCACTAAATATAAATCTTTATAAATATAAATCTATATATTTTACAAAAATAAGGATTTCTAGTAATCTTTGGTTAACTAAACTTTGCCACGCACTCATTTGACACAATTTTTCAAAATTTACTTAAAAATATTACATGATAAATCATTTATAAGAAACCCAGTGTATCAATAATTTGGCGTGAATCGCCATTTTGGTTTTACTGAAGACGAAAATCAGTGCTGGGAAACAAATCTTGGCACCCCGCAACTAATTTTTTTCTTTATTGATTCAAGTAATTATTTGTAAAAGTATTTTATTTCACAAGCTGTATTTTCAAGAAAGAGAGAATCAAAATAATGTTGAAATTGTTTATAAATTATATGTTTTAATTTTATTTAAAAACGATTAGTTTAGGGGCTCCGAAATATTTTCGAACGTTACTGATGACTATATTTTGTATATTATAAGGGAAGATAAAAACTAGTTTGATTAACAAATTTTTCTTTATCATTGTTAATTGTTATTCTAATATTTATAGTTTAAATGTAGATAGTGTAGATAAAATAAAAATAAAAAACAAGAAGAAATTGTATAGTTTAATTTAAAATTCGGCGCCATTTCGTCAGGAGTAAGCAGACAAGTGTCAAATTGCATTTAATTGTCATTGTCACAATAAAGAAAAAGAATTTGCAACATTGTGCTTAACAATAAAATGACTCGTTTAATAAGAAATAAGAATTAAAAAGAATTACTTTAAATTATGGTGATTTGAAGGAATAACATTTTAATAAAAAGAAAACTCCAATTCTAACCTAAAAATTTTCCAAACTTTTTGGTTAGTTGGTTGATTGATTTTTTAATATTAATTAACTAAATTGATTAATTTGAAAAATGGCAAGTTCTCAGGAAGTATTAGAGGGCTTTTTATGTCCAATTTGTATGACAGATCTAAATACTCCGGAGCAATTGACAAAACACTTTGAAGAATTCCACAACGAAGATACTGAAATTTTAAAATCTCTGAAAGGTACTTTTTTAATAACAAATAATTGTTCATTGCAATTTTTCTAGTTATATACAGATTTTTCAGTATATTAACATTTTGATTTCAGATCTTTTCGGCAAAGCTAAGAAGAAGATCTTGAAACAAAACGAATTATCGGAAACATATACTGGTCCAGTTTTTACAAATAATCAAAAATGTAAACAAGAAATTGATTGGGGAGAACAAGATATTGGTGTGAAAAATATTTCAATTTTATAATTATAATATCTACACAATTTAACATTCAATTATTTTTTTAGTGTCTTAAATATATTCAAAATCTTTTTATATTATTTCTCAGAGTCTTACAAATTTATAAATTTTTTTTAAAAGGGTAACAAATATAAACTAACTTTTACTTTTAAACTTTTCGATCGAATTTTGATCCTGGAAAATTGTTATTTTCTAAAGTGTTTATTCTTGAAATCTAATTTCACTTACATAATTCAAAATTAATTCAATTTTAAAAGAATTGCTTTTACAATTTTCATATGTAGATGAACTTCAAAAGAGTTTGATTTAAAATTTTGTAAAATTTCAATTTTAAATGAATTTTATTAAAAATATAAAAAAACTTAGATTTAAAAAAATTTTTTAAGTTAAAATTCTACTGAAATTAGTTAAATTTAATTTTAATATATATTTACTTAGTTTTATTAAAAATAATGGATTTATAAAAGAATTTTAGTTAAAAACACTAAAACAAATTGAATTTTGAAGCAATTACAAAATGATTACAGAAATTTAATTATTTTCAAAAGTAGTAAAATTCTTCTCAAAAATTCAATAATTTTCAGAAAATTTTAATAAAATTCTTGGCAAAATTTTAATTATTTTCAAAAACTTTCCTCAATTCAATGATTTTTAATATCTACAACTTTAATAAAAATTCCTAAAAGAATTCAATTAGTTAAAAAAAATTTAATAAAATTCTACGCAAACATTTAATTATTTTCATAAATAATGAAAATTTCACAGAAATTCAATTATTTACAAATTATTTTCATAAATAATAAAACTCAATGCTGAATTTCAATTATTTTTAATACAATTTTAATGGAATTCCTCGAAAAAAGTTATTATTCTTAAAAATTTTATTAAAATTTACCAAAAAAAATTCAATTTTAAAAAACATTCAATTGTTTAATAAAATATTTATTTTTATAGTTAAATAATTGAATTGTAGAATTTTCTATAATAAATACTGATTTAAAAATGAATTTCAAATTAAAATCTTTAAGATTTGAACTTTTCATACTTTTAATTAAGAATTCAATAGAATTAATTTTTCCCAATAAGTGTAATGGAATTTTTTAAAATTATTTGATGTTTTTAATTTCTAATATAATATATTTAATTGAAGAATGTCAGAATAATCGAAATTTCGTAAAATTAAATTGTAAACAAGAGAATTTGAAAATTCACAAAGAATTTTTTCAAAAATTATTTAAAAAAAATTTACTTAATAAAGAATTTTAGTTGAAAATTCTAGAAATGAATAATCGTAATGATGAAAATAATTTTTGAAGAGGTTACAGTAACAAAGTAGCAAAAGCTACCCTTATTGGAAAATAAAATTCCCTTTCTTAGCTATTATTACATAAAGAAATCACTTGACAAAAATATCTTTGTTTCAGGTTTAATTACTGACCACACGCAATATTTCAAAGAAATAAGGAACATAAGATTGGAAAGATATTCGTCCGAAACCAATAAATTGCTTATAAGATTGGATAAATTGTTGAACAATTTACCCTCCGATCCGAATGATAGAAGAGGTTTGAAATTCATTATATTTTGCTGTATAAAATTCTGTGGAGGAAAGGCGTAACTGATATTTTTATCATATTCGAGATAACAGCAATTTTGAGAATAAATTAGGAAATATCTTCAAAGTTTTATGAAAACCAAGGACGTTTACCAAAGTCGAATTTTACTTTTGGTTTGATATTTGAAAGCAAAACAAAATTAGGGATGTATTTTATTTCCAATTCAGTATCGAAACGAAATTAACTTGAAATCGAAATAAAAGTCAAGTACTATATTACTTTCACTTCTACTGATTAAAAGAAAAGTCGATTTATATTTAATTTCTGATATGATATGGAAATTAAAGTCTATTCCACTTTACTTTCAATTTCTTTTATTGAAATAAAAAGCATTTCAAATTTTATTTCTGATTAAGAATGATAATAATAATAATAATAATGTATTAGTTTTTAATTTTTTTCTTTTTTCAAGTCATTTTTTTTGGAAACAAATTTTCAAAATTTCTATTTTTTTCATGACCATGTTTTAACGAAATAATAATTAAAGATGATTCAAGCATTTTTAATTAAAATTCTCCTTTAAATCGATTATTTTTAATAATTTTCGAAAAAGTTCTTTGACAATTTTCAAATCCATTTGTTTACAATATTTTTTAAAATTCAATTTCCATAAAGAATTTTATCAACAAATTTTTAAATAACTGAATTCTTTCGACGAATTTTAATAACAATTTTAAGAAAAATTACTACATTTTAGCGAGGTATTCGATTAAAATTGTATTAAATATAAATGAAATTCTGCGATAAGCTTTATTATTTATGAAAATAATTGAATTTTTATAAAAAGAATTTTATTATTTTTGAACAATATTTAATTTTTGCGAAGAATATTATTACTCTTGAAAATAATTGAATTTCTACAATAATTTGTAACTATTCTAAAATTAAATTTTTTTTTCGTGTTTTTAACTAAAATTCTTCTAAAAATGCATTATTTTTAATAATTTTTGACAAACTTCTTTGAAAATTTTCAAATTCATTTATTTACAATTTGACGAATTTGAATAAAATTTTTAAGATTATTTTGCCAAGAATTTTATTAAAATTTTTGAGAATAATTGAATTTTGGAGAAGAATTTAATTATTTCTAAAGATATAATTAAAATTTTGACGAGAATTTAAAAAAATTTTTGAACATAATTGAATTTTTGCGAAGTATTTTATTACTTTTGAAAATAATTGAATTTCTGAAATTTACTTTTGATTTTGATATCTCAAATAAAAGTAAACCTAGTTTTAATTTTTGTTTCCGATACATTGGTCCGAAATAAAACCAGAGTGTTTTTCAATTTTACTTTACTTTTTTAATCGTTCCTGATAAAAATCAAACTAATTAAATCAATGAAATTAAATGAATTTAGAAAATATTAAAAAACCGAATCGCATAACTGCTTTAGAAAATTCTAAAAAAAATAATGCGACGATTTATTTTACTTTTGGCTTCAAATTCATGTTTTTTTTTGGAGCAACTGTTTTTTGAATAACAATTAATTTCTTAAAAATTTATACGACCATGATTATGTTTAAATATACCTTTCTTTCACAGAATTTATGTTTAAATAAATTTAATTTTCTTTAATTTGAACAATTTTGCAAATTTGAAATTGTTTGTTTTCTTCGTTTATTATTTGAATTTCCTTTTATTTCTCCAATTGCAGGCCTCGGATATTATGATTTTTTCGACTATTTTCTAATAATGCGACTTTTATCGACTTATATTAAAAAATTACGACTTTTTCGACTTTTCTTCCAAATTTTGCGACAAAATATCATATTTTTAGTATAAAATGCTGCAACTTTTTCGATTTTTACGCGCAGTATAAAAAATAGCTGTAAATAAGTCTTTCAAAAATTATTTTTGAAAATTTTTTCTAATAAAATTTTTGAAATATACAATTAAAAAGATTTTGAATCATTGAAATTTAGTAAAATTAATTGAAAATAAATCCTTTTTTTAAGTATTTTATTATAATTTTTAAAAATTAACTATTATAGAATTTTTATTGAAAATTTTGGAAATAATTGAATTTTTAAAAATTTTAATGAATAATTTTCAACTGTAAATTCGATAAAAAATGAAAATATTAAAATAGTTTTGAAAAAAGTAATTCTCTGAAAAAGTAATTTAAAATTTTTTTAAATTTACTATTTTAGAATTTTTGAGAAATTATTTTTATCATTAAAATTCATCGAAAATTTGATTATGTTTTTAATATTTTTTAAAAACTCAATTCTTTATTTGCTTTATTAATTTTTTTTTGCAAAATTTAATTATTTTTTAGGGAATTTTATTAAAATTCGTTGCAAAATTCAATTATTATCATGAATTTTAATAAAATTTATGTCTAAATTCCATATTTTAGGAATTTTAAAAAAATTTATTGCAAAATTCAATTATTTTCAGAAATTTTTATTAAATTTTTGTCTAAATTCAATTTTTAGGAATTTTATTAAAATTTGTTGCAAAATTTAATTATTTTAATGAATTTTAATAAAATTTTTCTCTAAATCCAATTTTGAGGAATTTTTAAAAAATTTATTGCAAAATTCAATTATTTTCAGGAATTTTGAATAAAAATTTGTGTCTAAATTCAATTTTCAGGATTTTTAAAAAATTTTATTGAAAAATTCAATAATTTTTATGAATTTTAATAAAACTTTTTGCAAAATTCAATTTTTTCTGGAATTTTATTAAAATTCTAATTCATCTATAATTTTAATAAAACTCTTTGCAAAATTCAATTATTACGTCTTTCAAAAATTATTTAGAAATATTTTTAAAAAGTTAATTTTACGAATTTATTTATTAAAATTTTTTGAATATATATTCTACCTTAATATCTTTAAAAAGAAAAGTGAACGGTTTTAATTAATATAAAAATTAAATTTTTGTATTTAAATAATTCAATTCTTGAAGAACTTTCGGAAAAATATTAAAAAGTAATATAGATAATTGATATAGAAATGAAGTTTAGTTAAAAATTGTAGAAAATAATTGAATTTTTGTAAGGGTTATAGTTTTAATTTTTAGAAATTATTAAATTTCAGAATTTGAAATTTTTGAAATTTTATTTGCTGGTGAAAAAAGAAATAAGAAGTATTTAAATATTTTATTTAGTAAAATTATACAAGTTTTGATTAATTGAATTTAGAAATCAGTGAAGAATCAGGGAAATGGAAAATAAAATATTTGTGACAACACTAAAATAAATAAACGACTTTTTCGACTTTTTTTCTATTTTTAATCGACTAAAGCGACTTTTTTTGTTCCTTAAAGTCGATCCCAGGCCTGCAATTGTAAAATTTTTAAAAGCTAAAAAGAATGTAGAATTGAATTTGTATATTTTCCAGCTCACGAACGCGCCATTGTTCCGTGGATTGATGAGAAGGATGTGAAATTGTGTCCAACTTGTGCTCGAAGTTTCCACATGGCGAGAAGAAAACATCACTGTCGATTGTGTGGTGCTATAATGTGCCACGACTGCACTGCGTTTCTTTCAATAATTGAAGCTCGTATGTGATTTTTCTTACAAATTTTTTTTTCTCACAAATGAAAACATTTTAAATGACAAATGAATAATTCTCGAATTTTTAACTTTGCAGGGAGAATGACGAGTCCAGCTTCAATCCAAGACGACTCGGCTCTGTCTCCCGTGTCTCCGGACAAGTCAATAAGCGGACGTTTCGTGCAGACGAGCCTGGGTTTGACGAAACTAGTGCGATCGCCCTCCAGCTCGAGCTTGAACAATGTTTTGTCTCTAATCAGCGATTCGTCCGGCAACGAGCACAATTTTCGGCTGTGCGAACACTGCATTAATCTTCTCGATGCCCGGGAAAAGCTCAAAGCCAGACAGTTCGATAAGCCCATTATTTATCCTCTCTATGAGAAGATGCGAACCTACATGAACGAAGCGAAGCGTCATCTGGAAATGTACAATAAAATGTGGCAGTCGTTGAGGTACTTCTTTGATTTTCAATACAAGTCTAGATTCATTTTTGCTTCATTTAGAATAATTCGACAGGCCTGCAAAATGTTTGTTATTAAATTTATTATTAAGTGAACTAAACTAAGAAGGAAAAAAATGATATCTTTTTTTTTAACAAAAAAAGTAAGCAAAAGATTAAAGATTTCTTTCAAAATAGTGCCAATTTTTTAATTTTCAATATTTTAACTTCAAAGTTAGTTGAATTAATAATAAAATTTGAAGAGTCTTCATTTGAACAGGCTTCACAGTTTGTCCCCTATTTCCCTAAAAGTCCCCTTTTTAATTTTGGCCCCTAAACGTACCCTATTTTGAAAATTTCCCCTAAATTTTCCCCTATTTTTTTCTTTTATCTTTTAATAATGAATTCACACCAAATTAAGCTTCGAAAACTATGAAACTTTCACTAATTCTAATACAAAACCTTCAAAAATTTTTTCTATTTCTGACAAGAATGAATTTTTTAATATTATTTAAATATTACAAAAGTTTTAATGCAATTATCTTGATAAATAACAAAATTCTTCACAGAAATTCAATAATTTTTAGGAATTTTAATAAAATCTTTACAAAATTCAATTATTTTCAAAAGTAATGAAATTCTTCGAAGAAATTCAATTATTTTTAAAAATTTTCACGAATATCTCGTCAAGAATTCAATTATCTTTACAAATAGCAAAATTTTTCGCTAAAGATTCAATTATTTTGAAAAATTAATCATAATCTTTGCAAAAGTTCAATATTACTTTCAAAAGTTTTTTGCAATTCAATAATTTTCAATATTTACTATTTTCATAAAATTTATCAACAGATTTAATTATAGAAAAAACTTTTTGATACAATTCTACGAAAAGATTCAATTATTTTCATTTACGAATTCAATTATTTTCATCGCAGAATTTCAAATAGTTTTAATACAATTTTAAATAAATTCATTGAAAAATGCAAATATTATTAAAAATTTTATTAAAACTTGAGGAAAGAATTCAATTTTAAGAAACATTCAATTATTCAAATAAAACAATAAAATTCGTTGCAATAATTCAAATATTTTCATAAATAATATTTAATTCGTCGCAGAAAATCAATTATTTTCAAACATTTTCAAGTAATTTTGCAAAAGAATTCAATAAGCTTGATAAACAACAAGATCGCATAAATTCTTCCCATAAAATCAATTATTCTAAGGAATTTTAATAAAATTCTTTTCCGAAATTCAATTATTTTGATAAATATCAAAATTCATCAGAAGAATTCAATTCTTTTGAAAAGTAATTAAATACTTTGGAGAAATTAAATTATTTTCAATTTTTTTTTTAAATCTCAGAAATTCAATTATTTTAAAAAAATTTAATAAAATTCTCAGAAATTCAATTATTTTTAAAAATTTTGATAAAATTCAATGCAAGAATTCAATTACTTTCATAAATAATTTAATTTTTAAAGGAATTCAATTATGTTGAAAAGTTTTAATAAAATTCGTTTTAAAAATTCAATTATTTTCATAAATAATAAAATTTTTAAAGGAATTCAATTATTTAAAAAGTCTTTATCAAAATATTCTTAAGAATTCAATTATTATTCCAAATTATAAAAATCTTCTCAGAAATTCAATTAGTTTTAAAAATTTTATTATAATTCCTCTTAGAAATTCAATTATTTAAAAAAAAATTGAATAAACTTCCATTGCTAAAATTCAATTATTTTCCTAATTCTCCCTATAAAATAAATTACTCTAAGGAATTTTAATAAAATTCTTTTCCAAAATTCAATTATTTTGATAAATATCAAAATTCATCACAAGAATTCAATTATTCTTTTGAAAAGTAATAAAATACTTTGCAGAAATTAAATTATTTTCAAAATTTTAAAAAAATTCTCGTCAAGAATTAAATTATCTTTATAAATAGATAGGGAAATTCTTCTCAAGAATTAAATTATTGTCAAAATTTTTTTAAAAAAATTCTTCCCAAGAAGTAAATTATTTTCAAAAATTTTAATAAGATTTTTCTCATGAATTAAATTGTTTTCAAAAATTATTATTTAAATTCTTCTCAGAAATTCAATTATTTTTAAAAAATTTAATAAAATTCTTCAAAAAATTTACATTTATTTTCAAAAATTGTTATAAAATTCTTTAATATAATAAATTTCATTAAAATTTTAATTTTAAATTCCTTAAAAGAAATTAAATATTTTCAAAAGTTGTTAATACAATTAGGTTCGTAAAAATTAAATTTTAAAAAGCATTCAATATTATTTATTTTTGTATTAAAATAATTGATTTCTCGTAGAATTTAATTAAATTATTATTTTTCGTACTTTTAACTAAAAATGTTGTAGTATTAATTTTTTTGAAAAAGTTGAATTGAATAATATAATTGTTGTTATTGATTTGAACTAGAATTTTTGTTAAAAATTCTAGAAAATGTTAATTGAATTGAAATGATAGAAATAATTTTGAAGAAATTACAATAACAATATTTTTGTAATAATTAACAAATGATTTTGTCAGTCGGAGTGTCGGTCATCTTTAATAATTATTATAAAACATGAAGATATCGATTGCTCCTAGTCGAAGACTCAAAGTGATTAATATCTTCATGTTTTCTAATAAATATTCTTATGAGTTATTCAATTTGAAAAGGTTTGAATTTAAAAATGTTGAACATCTTAATGATGATTAAATATTTATTTAAAAAAGAAGTTATTGATGTTTTCGAATAATTTTACTTTTGAAGAAATTCGTAAATAAATGTAATACAAGATTTTTTGAATATCTAATAATTTTTAGAGTGAATCAGAATATTCTTTAGGGTCAGGGGAAACGTCCAAATTTTTGTCTGAAAATCAGGGAAAAGTCAGGAAAAAACAAAATTAAATTTTTGTGGCAACCCTGATTTAGTTAAATTTGCATGTGAAGCCATAAATGCTTGATAATAATAATAAAAGATTAACACAATTTTCAACAAAAACACATAAAATAATTTCTTAAATTTACAAATTAATTGTTTTTCTTTCTTTTAACAGACAGAACTAAAATTTTGTAGGCTTGTGTTATTTATTTAATTTTAATAGAATTGTTATTGCATCAGAGAATGTTGTTTTCAGTGAGGGCGAAACAACGTACGAATTACGCGATGCACAAGTTTTACGAATGAAAATTGCGAAAATTGGAGAGAATATAGACTTGATTAGTAAGAAGATGTTGGTTATGGGTTTGACTGACGAGAAAGACGCACAGCAACAGCAAGAGCGGAGACTTCGTGAAATGGTTCGAACGTCCACTGTGATTTTCGTCAAGGACCAATTGGTCGGCATGCCGGGCTTACCTTCCGAAGAGGAGTACGCGGAACTCAAGGAAAAGAGGCAGCAGAGAATTGACTCTAGAATTGCGTACGAGTTGCAGTTGGAAATTGAAAAGGAACAGAGGCAGAAGCGGAAGGACTTACAAAAGGATAATTGGAATTCGCCAGCGGATTCTCCCAAGTCGAATCAGGTTTGGTATTCTTTTCTCAATTATCCTTTCTTTACTTGCCATCAAAATGACAATACCAAGGTGTCTAATACTAACCGGGAAATCCCGGAAAAAAAACCGGAAATTTTTTCACCAAATTAAAGAAACTTTTATTATTTTAATTTGTTTTCAAAAAATCGGTTTTTATTTCAATTTTTATAGATATTTATATTTTATACTGTTCTCTAAATTTTAATTAGTTAAAACTAATTAATTTGATAGTAAAAAATCAGTCACTGATTAAAATATAGTATGTAAATAAATTTTAAAAAAATTATCGAATTAATAGAAATTTTGTGAAATTCATCTGGAAATAATTAAATTTGTTAAAGAATTTCATTAAAAACTTTTTAACAAATCGAATTTTCAAAGTATTTTACTGTGCTAGGGACCTACTTGGAAATTATTTATTTATTGTAGGTGACTTGCTGACTTGCTTTTGATGATTCAATAAAACATTATTGACACTAATACACCATACCAAAAAACATGTTTTTCATTGTTTAAAATCATTATAATCATTAATTTTTGTTATGTAAAAAAATATTTTTTGTTAGGACTTAGAAATTTTTGCAAGTCAATGATGTGGGCGATCCATGCGGGCCCCTCGCGTGGGCCCTCAAGGATTTGCCCTCATGTGAGTTTTATATTTTTTTAAAAGTACCATTAAATATTTGTTAAAAACGTGTTTTTCATTTTTTATAATCATTCTAAACATTAATTTTTTGTTGTAAAAAAATATTCGTTGTTTGGACTTAGAAATTTTTGCTAGTCAATGATGTGGGCGATCCATGAGGGCCCCTCGTGTGGGCCCTCATGGATTTGCCCCCATGTGAGTTCAATATTTTCCAAAAAATGTAAATAATTTTATGTGAAATATGTGTTTTTCATTGTTTATAATCATTCTAAACATTAATTTTGAAGTAATAAAAAATTATTTGAGGTTTGGACTTAGAAATTTTTGCAAGTCAATGATGTGGGCAATCCATGCGGGCCCTCGGCGTGGCCCTCATGGATTTGCCCACATGGATCAGCCCTCGTCGGCCCCCGCCGGGGGCCCTCACGTCGTGTGGGCTTCATGGGGGCTTTTTCGACACGGGACACTTCAAATTTTTTAATAAAATTGAATTTTCGCCAAGTTTTGTTATAAATTCTGAAAAATAAGATTTTTGAAATTTTTCAATTCTATTGTTTCAAGATAATTGAATTTTATGAAAATTCGTCGAAAGAATTCAATTATTACTAGAAACTGTAAAAAAATTCTTCTCAAGAATTCAATTATTTCCATAAATAGCAAAATTCTTCAGATTTACTAAATTCTTTTAAATATTAGTTTTAAAAAAAATTCTTCACAAGAATTCAATTATTTTCATAAATTTCCATAAAATTCTAAAAAAAACAATTCAATTATTTTCAATTCAATTCTTTGCAGAAATGTTTAAAATTTTTTTTTAATTCTCCTCAAAATTTCAATTATCTTTATAAATAATCAAGTTGTTCTCCACAATTCAATTGCTTTCAAAAAATTTTAATGAAATTCTATGCAAACATTTAATTATTTTGTTAAATATGTAATAACATTCTTTGGAAAGATTCAATTACTTTTGGGTCAGAATTCGTGAAATTTTCACAGAAAACAAAAAGTATTTTTTTTAAATCGAAATGTTAAAAAAACATTTCTATTTGACCTTAAGAATGTGTCCACCAAAAAACAGAAAAAAAAAATATTTTTATAAAAGTTATTGAAAAATTAAATTTTTAGCAACTCTTTAAACAAAATTTTATTTCTCCTAAATGAATGAACCGATTTAAATGAACCAAGCGGGAATATCAAGGGGATAAAATATACTTTCGTTTAGAATTAAAACTTTTTTAAAAAGTTTATTTTTTAATAATTATTTAAAAAAATTTTTATAAACAATTAATTTTTTTTAATGTTTTACGCCTTTTAAAAATTTGAAAAATATATTAACATACACTTAAAACTATAAGAAATCCAAATCCGTTGAGAAAATTTTGGAGCGACAATTATTTTAAAAGTTATAAACAAATTATATTGGCGCGGTGTTGTGCATCAACGCTGAACTTAGTTTTTGAACATTTTTATCAATTTTTATGGTTATATAATTGAATAAAAATGTTAATTTGACAGTGTTTTGTTCATTTCGTAGTTAAAAATAATGTTTTAATTCTGAAAATCATCAAAATTGCATCTCCGTTCAATATAATTTGTTTATAACAATTAAAATAATTGTCGCTCCAAAATTTTCTCAACGGATTTGGATTTTTTATAGTTTTAAGTGTACGTTAATATTTTTTTCAAATTTTTAAAAGGCGTAGAACATTAAAAAAAATTAATTGTTTATAAAAATTTTTTTAAATAATTATTAAAAAATAAACTTTTTAAAAATCTTCTAATTCTAAACGAAAGTATATTTTATCCCCTTGATATTCCCGCTTGGTTCATTTAAATCGGTTCATTCATTTAGGAGAAATAAAATTTTGTTTAAAGAGTTGCTAAAAAATTAATTTTGCAATAACTTTTATAAGAAATAATTTTTTTTCTGTTTTTTGGTGGACACATTCTTAAGGTCAAATAGAAATGTTTTTTCAACATTTCGATTTAAAAAAAATACTTTTTGTTTTCTGTGAAAATTTCACGAATTCTGACCCTTTTATAAATAGTAAAATTCTTTGCAGAAATTCAATTCAATTAGTATTTAATACATTTTAAAAATTATTTTAAAAAGTTGAAAAAATTCTCTGTTTAATTCAATTATTTTCCAAATTTTTAATTAAAATTATTTTTAAAAAAATATTATTTTCAAAAAATTTAAAGAAACTTGTCAAAAGAATTTAATTACTCATAAATACTCTAATAAAATTTTAGAAGCTATTTGTAGATTTATTTATGTTCGAAATCAAATAAATTTAAATTTGATGAAAAAAAACCGTGAAAAATTAGTACAAAGCCGGGAATTTTGTTGAACGAAAATAGTAGACAGTCTTAATTTTTCTAGGA
Source organism: Leptopilina heterotoma (assembly GCF_015476425.1). Lineage (NCBI taxonomy): Eukaryota > Metazoa > Arthropoda > Insecta > Hymenoptera > Figitidae > Leptopilina > Leptopilina heterotoma. The sequence continues at coordinate 327,619 of NW_025111098.1, read as the reverse complement.
TAATCAAGCATCTCAATAGAAGGTAATTTATTAGAATAAATTCCATTACTGAAATTTGTTATTGATCTGTTGTCAAATTTTATACGCGTAAATATTCAATGTATAAAATTACTTAATTTAATTTTCAATTGCTTCAAAATATTGGATTACATTGTTAAAAAACAATCTATTTAATACCTATGAAATAAATTGTGGACAGAAAGTACATTAGCATAATCAATCTGAAATGACATAGAAACCAACCAAATTTGCTACCAAAAACAAACACTAAAAAGTCAGTCGCCTTCGGTTTTTCACTCTGAAGTGATCAGTAAGATTCGGTAAAGTTAAAATGGCTACGTACAAGTCGAAATTGGCAACAATTATCCTTTCACTTCAAGGATTACTACTAATCCCTGTTGTGAAATCCTTACCATTTGGAGACATCTTTAAACAGATAAGGGAACATGAATTCGAGGCGTATCAAACGATAATAATGCACGACGAGCAAACAGAAAATTTGGATACAGGAAACGAAATCTTTCAGGCTGCAATTAAAATTACGCCAAGTAGAATAATAAACTTCATTCAGCAAGATCCAATGGAGCTTAAAGCTGCAATTACTTCTCGAAGTTTTCATGAAAGTACCCTTTTTGTAGTTGTTCTAGAAAACTCTGAGGAAATAATTGAAGAGTTTTTCGATTTTATGCAGCAAGTAACAGGTCCTTTGACATTTCCAAGATGCCTGATGATAATCTCCTTAAACGAAAGTAGCAGCAGTCGTGAAGATTTACTCCGATCTGCATGGTCCAGAAACATCTTACAATTGACAATTCTCGATGTCGAACTTGAGAGTAATTCGTCAAGAGGGAAATTAAATATTCCCCGAAGGAATGTTGTAATTCACTACTTTAATAATTTCACCGGAGTTTATACGAAAATGAATTATAACAAGGGGCACGTTCTATTCCCGAACAAACTGAAGAATTTAAACGGATATGAAATGAAGGGCTTTGATGAAAACCCTGATGATAAAAAAGCAGTGAATGTTGAATTACTGAAATCTATTTCAAACGTAATGAACTTTAGTCTTGTAAAAATACATCCAACGGAATGCGATTCGTCAAACGCGACAAATTGCTATAATGCAATGGAAACTTATTTAAGGAACAGAACCTGTAATATTCTTTTAAAAACCTATCACGCAAAAGGACAAGCTAAAGAATCATTTAATGTGGCTTTATCAGTGTCTCCTCAATTGTACATACTATTAGTACCTAAACAAAAAATCACTCAGTATTTATTTACAAAATCCATCTACTTAGCTGTTTTCATTTGTGTCTTTGTAGTTCTTCTTTGGACACTTTTTCGTTTCTTAAAGTTTAATAGACACTTTTGGAAGTTGCTGCATCTTTGGGAATTGTTACTGGGAATGTCAGTGCCTCTGGATGTAGAAAAACTCAGGGATAGAATTGCTCTAATAACGCTTTGCTTCGGGTTTTTGGTATTTTCATCAAGTTTACATTCTATTTTGACAACAGTCGAATTATTCTCGGACTACAAAGATGTAATTAAGGCAAAGGATGCAGACAAGAAATGGTCCTTCAGTGTAACTGATTTTATCTATGCATTGGACATAGTGGGATTAAATACCACTCTCCCGTTGATGAAAAGAACAACTAATTATACGGTGGTTGAAGATTGTTTAAATGACCTTTTCAAGAATAAAGCAGTTACTTGTTCTATACACAAAGCATCAGCTCGACAATTGATTCTAATGGATTTGAAAGAAAATGGAATTTCAACTTTCAAGATTTTAGAAGACGATCTTGTAGACCATTCGATAGTACATTTTTATCTGGAAGATAATTCTCCCTTTGTTTTTGAATTAGAACGTCATTTAAATAGACTTTTGCAAACTGGTCTAATCCACAAGTGGCAGGACAAATACAAACGAGTTAATTTAAAAAATATCACAAATGTTTCTCAGTCCTTTAAAAATGAGAACTCATTTACTATCAAGCCATTCACAATACTTGGTATTGGATTTACTATTGCGACTATTGTATTCATTGCAGAATTGTTGTTTTAAGTTGCTAATTTTCAATAAATTAAGCACATAAAGAAAGCTGAAAAAATTATTTGTCAGGTAATACAATTTCGTTTTTACTTTTATTGACAAGCCTTTATCACAACTGTTTTATAAGAATTTCGAAAAAAGAACGATGGAACTTTTTTTCAGTAACGACGTTACTTTTTTACAGTAAAGTCAAAAGGAACGCTGTTACTGTCAAAAAGGGACAATAAGAAATACCTTTTGCAAAAAAGTACTGATAACGCTAACTTTTTAAACAAAGTAACAGTAACTCGATCAGGGTTGGCACAAAAAATTAATCTTCTTTTTCCCTCACTTTTCCCTTAGTGACAAACAAAATTTTGACTTTTTCCCTGACCGTAAAGAATATTTTGATTTACTCTAAAAATTATTAGATTTATTTACGAATTTTTTCAATTGTAAAATTACATATTCGAAAATATCAACAAATTATTTTTTAAATAAATATTTAACCATTGGTATTATTCCCTAGAAATTAAGATTTTCAAAAAATTTCAAATTTAAACATTTATAAAGTTCAACAACTTACAATAATTTAAATATATAAAAATCCATCAATTTCTAAATAAACAGTCCTTCCTTTTTTTATTACTTGAGGCATTTTATTTATCACGAAATATTATTTATTTACATACTTTGAATTTGACGTAAAAATATTTTTTTTATAAAAACTGAATTATAAAAGTGAAATTAAAAGAGTATTTGTTTCCATTTTTTTTGTTTAATTAATTGTTTTATTTTTTGGAACAAATAGGTACTTTGGAAAAAATGGCCTTTTAAAAAATAACTTTTTAAAACTTTTGATACTGGAACTTCTTTTTAGAACTTTTAACTCCCTACCTTTCAATTACTTTTAGTACAATATTTTTAATGAATTCTTTTGACAAATTAATTTTAAAATTTTTTTGCAACTATTCAAATACTTTCATAATTAATAAAATTCTTCACAGGATTAAAATTTTTTTGTATACAATTTTAAGTAAATTCTTCGAAAAATGTAATTATTTTCAAAGATTTTTTAAAAAAACTTCGAAATCAATTAAACTTTTTGAAAAAAAATTAATTTTACAGAATTGTGAGTTGAAAGTATGAAAAATGCAGATTTTCAAAAATTTTTAATTTGACACCTTCACAAAATTTAATTACGTATTTCTAAATATCTACGCTACAATGATTTTAATATTTAATTATTATCTAAATACTTAACTGAAATTCATTTCTAAATCAATTTTTATTAGAAAATTCTACAAGAATTAAATTATTTAAATACAAAAATAAATAATTTATTGAAGAAATGAATGTCTCTGAAAATTTAATTCTCATTAAGAATTTTATTAACAATTTTTTAAATAAATGAATCTTTTCGACGATGAGTTTTATTATTTACAAAAATAATTTAATCTCTGTAATAAATTGTATTATTTTTGAAAATAATGGAATTATTGCGAAGAAATTTATGAAATAATTTGTAAATAGTTGAATTCCTGTTTAATTTTTATTATTTATGAGAATAATTTAATGTTTGCTTAGAATTTTATCAATATTATTTTTAAATAATTGAATTTTCTTTGAATACTTTATTAAAATAGTAGATATTGAAAAACTTTGAATTGAGGAAAATTTTTGAAAATAATTGAAATTTCGTGTAAAGAATTTTACTGCAATTTTTGAAAATAATTGAATTTTAGGGAAGAATTTTATTATTTATAAAGATAATTGAAATTTTTGACGAAAATCTTTTAAAATTTTTCAACATAATTGAATTTTTGCGAAGAAATTTATTACTTTTTTAATTAAATAATTGAATTAATAGTTCTAAAATAATAATGTTAACAAATGTTTTCCTTTAATTCAATTTTAAATAGAAAAGAGCAGAGTAAAATTGAAAAAGTCATTTAATTTTAGATTCCTCCAAAATTTAGGTGGAAGAAGTTTCTAAGAGTATTAGTTAATTTTGGGTTTGAACAAATACATATCGAAAATGTTATAAACATGATGACTTGATAGAAAAAATAATTGTAAATCTTAATTGTTTCAGTTGATTTTGGACAAGTCACAAGGCTGGGGACCCTCAGGCGCTGCGATAGTGATTTCGTCGAATAAGGCGAATATGGATCCAATAATAGAGCAAATGAGCAATTTGAAAGCCTACATAAAGCAAGCTAGAGACGACTGCAAGTACGATGAAGTCGCAACCTTAGAAAGTAATTTGAAGGAACTTCAGAGCGCTTACTACGACATGCAACAAAAAACCAGCAGCGATACCTAGTCATTCACTTTTATTCACTATTTTTATCGTAATCTTACTGATTATTATTTACTACATAATTGTAAAAGTATTTAAACATACAAAGTTTAATAGAAATTTTTATCAAATTCTACGATCAGTTTTATACTGTATATACATTTATAGTTATAAAATAGTATTTATAATATATATATTATACAAAATGATTGATTCACTAGTAGTCAGACTGCGTATAACTCTATTTTTGAATTTTTTTCGAATTACTTTTTTCATTAAAACGACAATTTGTTAAAAGTAAAGTTTGCTTCCTCAATTAATTATATCGACATCGACTGACTAGTTAATCACTCTTCCTGTATAAGTATTTAAACGAAATGTGATTCAGTAATAAATCCATTTGGAAAGTACTCTTAACATATTTATGAAAGTAAAGTCTACAATATTAAATTGTAAAAATTATATTAATTTCCAGTGTCGACAAGAATATTGTTTGTACTTGTTTTTTTACTTGAAAAACTTAATTTTACAAATACGATTAAATTTGCAATTGAACTTAAACTTTATAATGCCATCTGTACATTTAAATAATACTTACATTTTTCATAAAACGAAATATTTTCTGCACGTCGACAATGTATGAAGTACAGAAATTTTTTAAGTTTAAAATTTAAAGAGTAATCAAATATAAACCTCCATTGAACACGTTTCAAGAAACCCGAAATTCTTAAGGAGCGTGGAATTTTCTTTTAAGAAAACTTCTTAGCTTTATAATTTGACAAGAATTCCGTCCGGTACTCGTACATTATTTAATATCACATTTTAGGAAGTAATCGTCAAGATCAAAAATTGATATTTTTTTCTTAATCAAGTTAATTCGAGATTCAAAATCACGACTTTTGAAATCAATTCAGAATTCAAAGAGAATAAGAGGTAGTTTTTCATAAATATCGTACAGATTTGACTGCTCACACGTCAACTGAATCGGAATTTAATCCATTCGTGAAGGATAATTGATCGCCCTCGGAGATAATACTGAAATTACTGAAGTTCATGTTGTTCAGACAAGCAGGAAGTTTAGAAACTCGTTCATTGTGAAATGGCAACGAATGAATGTTTTCCTTTATCTTATTACTCTGAAAATTAAAATAATATACATTTTAATTAACTATAATAATCTTCGTATTCATTCTTTCATTTTTTCTGATTATCCACATTTTTAAGTTAGTTTTTGTTTTTCCCTTTTTTTTTCTTTAAAAAATATTGTTTGACAAATCAAAAATATGCAAGTACTTTTTTATGATTTATAATAAAAATAATATTTGAAATTAGAAAATTTACAAAAAGTTATGATTAACAAATAAGGGAGCGATCACAAATGATGTCACGCAATTTTTCGAGATTTTAGACCCCCCCCCCCCCCCTTCCCCAAAAAACGTGACATCATTTGTGAACTATACCCATTTTGTCTATTATATGCTTTTTTCAAAAAAAAATTTCGTTTGACTGATCTAAATAATGTAAATTTTTTTCCTTTAGATTTATAGAAAATTGTTAATTATTAAAAAATTATGATTAAAAAATCGAAAATATACCCATTTTATACATAATTTTTGTTTCTCAATAACAATATTGTTCACAAACTCATTATTTTCAAAGTTTTTTTTAAAAATAAAGAAAAAAATGTTTATAAATTCTATTTATCAATTACAAATTTTCATTGAAAATGAAAATGAAAATTTATGAATTTTTAGAAAATAAAGGAAAAAATGTTACTCGAAAAATATTTTTAATTGTAAAATTATTCGAAAAGAATCAATTAAGTCTTTTCTAAATAAATATTTAATTTTATTATTATTTTTCTATAAAAAATTAAGATTTTCAAAAATTGCAAAATTCAAACCTTTTTGAAATTATTATTTTATATTATAAGAATATTATTACTTCAACTTTTTCAAAATTATTTTCATCATTTCAATTCAATTATTATTTTCCAGAATATTTTTAACTAAAATTCTTCTTTAAATCAATTATTTTTAATAATTTTTGAAAAAGTACTTTGAAAATTTTCAAATCCCACTTGTTTATAATTCAATTTTACGAAATTTAGAATATTCGGTAATTCTTCAATTAAATTGGAAAATAAAAACTTCAAATAATTAAAAAAAAAATTCAGTTAAAAACTTCAAAAAAATTAATTCTACAAATTTGTCAGTTAAAAGTATGAAAAATTCAAATTTTCAATTATTTCAATTATTTCAATTATTTTTCAAAGTTTTAAGTTTTTTTTTAAAATAATTTTTGAAAGTAAGGAAATTAAATTCTTTGAAATAAAAAATGTATTTTAATGACATTTGAGAAATTTTCCTATTTTCTCAATTTTTAAAAATTATTTTCGGGAGTTGAACTAAAGGGTTGTCACAAATATTTAATTTTAATTTTCCCTGATTTCCAGACCAAATTTTCACTTTTTCACTGACCCTAAAGAATATTCTGATTCACTATAAAAATTATTAGTTACTCAAAAAAAAAAAATGCTTTATTACATTTATTTACAAATTTCTTTAATTGTAAAATTATTCAAAAACATCAATAACTTCTTTTTTAAATAAATATTTAATCATTATTATTTTTCAGTAGGAATTTAAATTCTTCATAACATTCAAATTCAAACCTTTTTGAAATTCAACAACTAATAAGAATATTATTACAAAACTTGAAGAAGGCGATCACTCCGAGTCGAAGACTCGGAGTGATAGCCTTCTTCATGTTTTGTAATAATTTAAATTATCATAAAATTAAAAAAAAAATACATTATTTACAAAAATCCTAATAAAATCCTTCGCAAGAATTCAATTATTTTTACAAGTAGTAAAATTTCTCAAAAATTTAGTTATTTGAAAAAAATGTTATAAAATTCGTTGCAATAATTCAATTATTTTCATAAATAATAAATCGATTTTTCGGTAATTCATTTTTAAATCAATTTCTAGTAGAAAATTATAGAAAAATACAATTATTTAAATTAAAAAATAAATAATTTATTGAATAATTGAATGTTTGTTAAAATTAAATTCTCATAAAGAATTTTATCAACAAATTTTTAAACAATTGAATTCTTTTGACAAATTTGAATAAAATTTTTAAGAATAATTATATTTTTCGAGGAATTTGATTAAAATATTGTATCAAAAATAATTAAAATCCTGCAATGAATTTTATTATTTATGAAAATAATTCAAATTTTCCCAAGAATTTTATAAAAATTTTTCTAAAATAATTGAATTTCAGAGAAGAATTTTATTACTTATGAAAATAATTGAATTATTTCAAAGAAATTTATTAAAAATTTTGAAAATGATTGAATTTCTGGAATTATTTGTAACTTTTCCAAAATACAAGTTTTTTTTAGTGTTTTTAACAAAAATTCTTGTATCAATCTAGTATTTATGAAAATTGTAAAAATGATTCATTAAATAATTTTTAAGTAATAATTTTATGATAGTTCTTAAAGAATATTTGAAAAAGAAATTATTGCCATAAATAGAAAAAATTGAAGGTTTTGTATTGAAATTCGTGGTAATTTCATAGTTTACGAGTTAAACAAAAAAAAAAAGCATCAAAATTCAGAGTTTTCTCATGAATTTTAAAAATTAAACTTTTTCCAGTACTTTTACTAAAAATCCCTAACTTTTCCCTGATTTCCCTGACCTGTGGCAACCCTGATTACTATTTTCAAAAAATTTTAATTACGATTTTTTAAAAAGCCTCACTTTTTCAGAATTTCTAAGTTAGGACGGAATATCTCGATTATTATTATATTTTATAAAGAAAAAAGTGTGTATTATAGATAGATATTTATAAATCCTTAAAAAACTACATGATTTATGAACGACCCCCAATTTGTTAAGCAAAATGAATATAGTTACTTCTTGTGGCTCTTGATGTGAAACGTGTGATGTCTTCGATTGAACAATTTCTTGATGAGGAATTTTAGGAATCGTTTCTTTGACAAATTGTGAACTAAATCTAATTCTTGTTGAGCTCTTTTCAGTATTCAATTTTCCATATTCTACAACTCCACTGAAATCACTAAGGCTCACTTTATTAAGAAGGATTGGAAGTTGAGAAGCTTCTTGATTTTCCTTCGAAGATGGTAATTCATTTCCCACATCTCTGTACTATTTGAAAATAAGATTAGTCAATAAGGTAATTAGTGATTTTTCCAAGAAAATGCAGACCTTAAAAAATTATCAATCAATTGGTGAACCCTCTCGTAAACCAATGTAAAGCACTTTTCAAATATAATTACTTCTTCAATTAATTTTTATATAATGAGCTAGCAAATGACATTAGCGCTAGTGCACGAAAAATAATATTCAATTTATTATTTTACAAAATTTTTTATTTTCAAATATAAACTTTAAATTTTTGAATGTCAAATGATTTTTTTTTAAAGACTGCATTCTTTTGGATGAAAGTTCTTAAATGAAAATCAATTGCAATTGTCATTATATTAAAATAGTTATCAATAATTGTAATAACATACGTTGCCTTGAGCAGGTGCATCTTTCAATGTGTTTTGTGAAAAATTTCCAGAACTGATGAAAGCAATTTCGTCTTGCGATGCGGATGGTGGCGATATTAATGAAGACGACTCGCAGAGAAAGCGAGGTATTGTCCCTTTAATTTCACAATCACTGGAATCTTTATTACTTGCTTCGTTGACTATTCCGGACTGTGTACTCTCAGCAGCTTCACTCAAATTACTAAAGCTTGCATTCGCCAGAAAGGCAGGGATTTTATAGGCTTCTCCATTTCCCACTTGATGAACCTTTAAATTGAAATGATACGAGTTTCATTATATAGTAAAATTATTTACTTTTAATTTGAAATATGACATGACAAATAAAACAATCAAGCACCAATTTCATGATTTAGCAGAAGACGAAAAAGCATTTTTAAAAATTTTGCTGATTATTAAAATAGGCAAAAAATCCATTTTTAAAATCCATTTTTTTTTTTTTTTTTTTTTGAAATCCATTTTAAGATATTATGCTTTATCCTATTTTTAAAGTTTGATAGTTAATTTGTAAATAAGAAAATAAGTGAATTGCAAGGAAATTTAACTCTCAAAAACACAATAAAGACGAATAGTTGCCAATTTTTAAAATAATTAATCATTTTATGATTTAAAGTGGAATTTTAGTTAAAATTTTAAAAAATAATTACAAATGTTAAAGAAGCATTTTTTAGAAATAATTCCATTCTATATTTTATTTTCCTGACTCTTTCCTAATTTTCATTAAAAATATTTACTTCTTTCTCATCCTGATAATAAATTAAAATCCTACAAACGAATTTTATTATTCATCAAAGAATTTAAATATTTATAAAAATAATTTAATTCTTGATAAGAATTTTATTTACATAATTCATTTCTTTCGACTAATTTTATGCAAATTCTAATTTAAATAATTCAGTTCCTGAGAAATTTTTATGATTCATGAAAAGAATTAAATTCTTACGAAGAATTTATTAGAATTATTTTAAAAAATTGAATTTACAAGAAGAAATTTATTAATTTAAAAAATAATTGAATTCCTGCGATGAATATTGTTATTTATAAAAAAATTAAATTTTGCAAAGAATTTTGTTAATAATTAAATTCTTCTAAAGAATTTAAAAAAAAACTTTCTTTTAAATATGTAACTGATTTTTTCGAGGAATTGAAATCGAAATAAATTAAATTCTTTTCAGTAGTTTTATTAAAATTGTATTGAAAATTGTAATTGAATTCCTGCGAAAAATTGTTTTATTTATGAAAATAATTGAATTCTCATGAAGAATTTTATTATTTAATTTACGAAGATATGTAATTTAATTATTTCGAGAAATTTTATTAAAATTTTTCCTCCAAAATTAAATTAAAAATTCCTCCAAAAAATAGTATTACTTATGCAAAAATAATTGAATTCTAGAAAAGAATTAATTAATTGAAAATAATATTAAAAATAATTGAAATTCTTTGATGAGTTTTATTATTTATGAAAATAATTGAATTGTTACTTGAAATTTTATTTTATCGAACAATTTTATGAAAATATTTGATAATAATTGAATATCTTTGAAAAATTTTAATATTTTTGTAAATAATTGATTTTTTTTTAGGAATGGAAATTAAATTTTTAAGAAAAATTACATTTTTGAGCAATTCCTGTAAAATTTTATTTAAAAAGATTGAAATCCTACGATGATTATTCATCAAAATCATTGAATAATTGCTAAGATTTTTATTAAAATTTTCAAAAATAATTGGCTTCCTGAGAAGAATTTTGTTATTCATAAAAAAATTGACTTATGGCAAAAAATTTTATTAAAATGTTTAAAAATAATTGAATCTCTGTGAAAAATTTTGTTAAATATTTTTTAAAATAATTGAATTCTTTATAAGATTTTTAAAAACATTGTTTTAAATAATTGAATTTTTCGATTAAATAATTTAAAATAGTATTAAAAATAATTGAAATTCTTCGAAGAGTTTTATTAATTATATGAAAATAATTAAATTCTTGCTGTGAATTTTATCAAAAAAATTTTTTAAAAAATTGAATTTCCATGAAAAATATTATTATTAGTGAAAGAAATTGAATTATTGTGAAGAATTGTATAAAAATTTTGTTAAATAATTTATTTTTCCGCTAGTTTGTTGAAAATGCTATTCTATAGTATATTGTGCAACAAGTACAGAAAGAAGCTGTTTTCCGACGAGTGCAAAGTTTGCTGTCCCGAGCGAAGCGAGGGCGGCAATTTGCACGAAGTTGGAAAATCTTCTTTCGTACGTGTTGCACACAGTACTTTGTGCAACACCTTTTGGTTTTGATAAAAAAGCTGTTTGGAAACGCTAGTTGACGCCAACATACGTACTGTTTAGCAGGGTTTGGTACGTATGTTACCGCACGTAATATTCATGGTTTTTTACGCGTATATTACTGTAAAAACCGGTCTTCTACAAATAGAAAACAAATACCTATGTATATCACCAAAAAAACCCAAAAGTTTAAGAACTTTGCCGCACTAGTGCAGCAAAATAACCACTTTGCCGCACTAGTGCAGCAAAGTAAGCTCTTTGCCGCACTAGTGCAGCAAAGTACTGTTTTGCGCCTACTTTACAGGCATGCAAAGTATTACTTTCCTTACAGGTGTTGCACAAAATTAATTGAATTCCTGAGGAAATTTATTTATGAAAATAATTGAATTTTGGATGAATTTTGTCAATTTTTTTAAAAATAATTGAACCCTTTTGCGAAATTTTATGAAAATACTAGATATTGAAAATTATTAAATTTCGAATATTCATAACGTAAAAAAAGTAGTAAATAGTAGATTTTAGTAGATGAGTGCGAAGCCTGCCTTTAAAAAAATGTGAGAATTAATTTACTTGATTCTTTTTTTGAACCTCAATTTTGAAAAATTGGCGCTTGTGACCTTTTTCGTTATCAGGGTGTCCAGCGATTCTTTAAAAAAAAATTCAAGGACTTTTCAAGGTTTTCAAGGTGCAAAATAATTTTTTTCAAGGTCCATTTTTAGGGTACTAATTTTCAAAATATTTTTATTTATAATCGAGTGTAATAGAGTAAGTTCTCTTTATAAGTTTTCTTCAATAACTTTATTTCAAGTAAATTTTTACTTACTCTCTAAGTTTAAATACTAATTTGATTTAATGACTGACTTTTTTTTTGAATAAGTAAATTTTACTAATAAATAATCATTTATACTAATTTTTTAGTGAAATTTACTAATTAAAAAGCAAGAAGTCAGTAACTAATTCAAATTAGTAAATATTTTCACTAATTAAAATTTAGAGAGTATTTATAAACAATTTTATAATTTCTACATACATACAATAGTTAATTAGTTATTCATAAACAACTTTAAATACAATTTATTGATAAAATATTAGAAATATAAAGAACATAGATTTAAGAAACATCAATCAAAATTGGTTTTAAATAATTGAATTCTTTTGGAAATTTCGATTAAAAATAATTCATACACAAATTATTAAATTAAGAAAAATTTTTGAAACTAATTGAAATTTTGCAATGAGGTTTATTAAAATTTTTGAAAATAATTAAATTTTATTACTTTTGAAAATAATTGAATTACTGCGAAGAATTTAATGCCAAATTTTAAAACGAATTTTATTAAATGAATATTATTAAAATTTTTGAAAATAATTGAATTACTTCGAAGAATTTAATGCAAAATTTTGAAACAATTGATTTTTGCGAAAAAATTTATGCAAATTCTATTTTAAATAATTGAATGAATGTAAAAAATTTTTTTTTAAATAATTGAAAGTTTGTGAAGAATTTTTTAAAAACTTTTGTTTAATAATTAAATTCTTTCGTGAAATTTTATTAAAATAAAAGAATATTGAAAACCATCGAAGAAAAAAAAATTTTTTTAAATAATTTGAAAATTTGCCATGATTTTTATTAAAATTTTTAAAAGTATTTGAATTCTTGTGATGAATTCTATTTTTTATATTAAAATTATTGAATTTTGCAATGAATTTTATTAAAATTCCACAAAATAAATGAACTTTATAGAAGATTATTGTTATTTATTTATAAAGATAATTGAAATGTTGACCAAAATTTTCATTTTGATTTTTTTAAAATAATAATTGAATTTCTGAGAAGAATTTAATTAATTTTTAAAATAATTGAATTCTCGTGATGAATATTGTTATTTATAAAAATAATTGTATTTTGCAATAAATTTTATTAAAGTACCTGAATATAATTGAATTTCGGCGAAGAATTTTTATATTTATAAAGATAATGGAAATATTGACGAGAATTCAACTTAAAACATCAAGGAAATAAATCTCACTTTTATAAATTTTAATTTTTCAAGGTATTGTCATAAAATTCAAGTACTTTTCAAGGTTTTCAAGGAGCAAAAAAAAATTCAAGTACTTTTCAAGGTTTTCAAGGTTTTCAAGGTAGCTGGACACCCTGGTTATGGCACTTGTCATTTAGTTTCTAAAATATTCAAAATTTCCAAATGTTAAATTAACAAAGATAAAAAATGTCGATACCTTTTGTGATTTGTCAACAGCCGGAGGTGCGTCAGAGAGAGTTGCTACTCTGTTTGGAATTTCGACAATTTTTGCTGAGTCTTCTTCAACATTACTAAAAGTCATATTCGACAGGAAGGCAGGAATTGGAGCATCAATTTTCCTTTCTTCTTCTGGCACTGGGACATTTTGGCCTTCATTTGAAACACTCCTCTCTTCATGCACATCCCCTAAGATTGACGACTTTTCCGTTATGTCACTTTCCTGTAAGTCAACATTCTTTTTTATATTTAAAATATCTGAAAAATAATTGCAAATTAGTAAATTAATATTTCATTAATAAACATTGAAAAATTTAGAAAAAAAAGAAAAGTTTCAGCATTATCAGAATTTGATTAGAATTAAAATTGAAGAAGAAATTTGTTAAAATAAAGACAATTGTGGTTAAAAGAAAAATTAAATGAACAATTTTTTTTTTACACTTTCTAGATCCGAAAATGAAAAGTCAATTGGTGCAGCTGGTCCTTCATTAGGCCTTTCTGTTCGCCCCACTATTTTAAGAAAACGATACGAAAGAAAGATATAGAAAAACTCATAAAATTAAAATTTTAAGAATAAGAGAAAAAATTGATTACTAACTATTTAAAATATTCATTGATACATAATCCGCTGCTCTAAATAATTGTGCTTTCTTAAGAAGTTCTAATAGCATTTTCAAAGTCGGCCTCTTTCTGCCCATCGTGCTCCATTCCTCGAGAAATATCGCCGCACATCCTCTCTTCTGTTGTCGAGATGCTTGTTCAATGAGGCTTCAAAAATAATAAATTCAGAATTAAAAAACTATTTTATAATGAGGGAAAATTTTTTTTACTGTCAAAATTGTCAGTTCACCGCTTATTTTATTAAACTGCACAAGACAATATATTTTTAGAAAACAAAGTGAAACTAAGTTATTTTAGAAAAAAAATTGTTTCTAAAGGCGAAAAAAAACTGCTCTATGAAATGTTTCTTTAATATTTTCTTTATTTAAAAAAATAATTGACAAATTATTTTTTAAACTGGAAAACGGATCTAAATGACGAATTAGATCCTTCTTCCACAATACTAAATTTTTCTGTTCATAAATTATCGGTTTATTAAAGTATTCAATATAAAATGGTTTTTTATTACTTTTATATTTTAAAAATTCAAAATATTTACTTCACGATAACCAAGGTTATCTAAAATGAATTATAACAACTACTCCATTATGAGATTAAAATTACATTAAAATTTCTAACATTTTTTACGTAGTTATTAAAAATAAAGTATAGATACTGTCGTTAATTGAAACTTGATTATACTTGAGTTATTTTTCTAAAAGTGATACCGATTCAATTATTTTCAAAAAATATTCGAAATTCAAATTTTTTCAATTTCTATAGTATTTTTATGAAATTTTGCAAAAGAATTCAATTATTTAAGAAAAAAATTGATAAAATTCATCCAAAATTCAATTATTTTCATAAATAATAAAATTTACACAGAAATTCGATTAATAATATAATTTTCAAAAAAATTTCGAAAAAGTCAATTATTTTACAAAACTTTCATACAATTCTTCACAATAATTCAATTACTTTCACTAATAATAACATTTTTCAAGGAAATTCAATTTTTAAAACAAAAATTTCATAAAATTCTAAGCAAGAATTAAAATATTTTCATAAATAATAAAATTCATCGAAAAATTTTAATTAATTACTATTTTAAATTAATTAAACGAAAAATTCAATAATTTTTACAAATAAAGTTTTCCTCAAGAATACAATTACTTAAAATAAAATTTTCATAATATTTATTAGGTATATTTAGAAAAAAATTAATTATTTAAAACAACGTTTCTAAAATTCTTATAAAGAATTCAATTATTTTCAAAAGTAACAAAATTTTTCACAGAAATTTAATTCTTTTTAAACATTTTAATAAATTTTTTGCAATGATTCAATTATTCTCATGAATAATAAAATTCTTCTCAGGAATTCAATTAATTTTAAACATTATAATAAAAATCTTCGCAACTATTCAATGATTTTGATAAATAATAAAATTCATTGCAGGATTTCAATTATTTTTAAAACAATTTTAAAGAAATTGCTCAAAAATGTAATTTTTCTTAAAACTTTAATTTCCATTCTTCAAAAAAATCAATTATTTAAAAAAATGTTTTTTTAGATTTTTTTTAAAAGAATTTAATTATTTACAAAAATATTACAATTTTTCAATGAAATTCAATTATTATCAAATATTTTAATAAAATTGTTCAATAAAATAAAATTTCAAGCAACAATTCAATTATTTTTAATGCTATTTTCAATTATTTTCACAAGAATTCAATTACTTAAAATAAAATTTTCATAATATTTATTATATTTCAAAAGAAATAATGATTTAAAACAATGCTTATAAAATTCTTATAAAGAATATAAATTATTTTCAAAAGGAACAAAATTTTTCACAGAAATTCAATTCTTTTTAAACATTTTAATAAAATTTTTTGCAATAATTCAATTATTTTCATAAATAATAAAATGCTTCTCAGGAATTCAATTATTTTTGAAAATTTTAATATAATTCTTAGCAACTATTCATTTATTTGCATAAATAATAAAACTGATTGCAGGATTAAAATTTTTTTTAATACTTTATTTATGCGTAATTATTCTTAAAAATTTGATTTCAATTCCTCGAAATAATCAATTATGTAAAATCAATGTTTCCTTTTAAACTATTTGGAAGAATTCAATTATTCACAAGAATATTAGAATTTTTCACAGGAATTCAATTATTTCAAAATATTCTAATAAACTTGTTCGAAAGAAATCAATTATTTTAAATACAAGTATTAATTTACATAAATTTATTCCCAAAAATTCAATTATTTTGAGGCATTTTAATAAAATTCTTTGCAAAATTCATTTATTTTCATAAATAACAATTATTACGAGAATTCAAGTATTTTTAAAAGAAATAAATTTCTTCTTGGAACTTTAATTATTTAAAAAAATTCTAATGAAATTGTTCGGAAGAATTTAATTATTTTCATAAATAAGTAATAAAATGCTTTTTAGGAATTCAAAGATTTTCAAAAAATTTAATAAAATACCACACAGTCATTCAATTATTATTTTCAAGAATTTGTATAGAATCCTTCGTAAAATTTAATTATTTTAAAAACTTTTCGCAATTTATTCAATAATTTTCAATATCTACTATTTTCATAAAATTTCCATGCAGAATTCAATTAAAAAATTTGTTTGTAAAAGTCTTCGTAAGAATTCAATTCTTTTCATGAATAATAACAATTTCTCAGGAATTCAATTATTTAAATTATAATTAGCATAAAATTAGTCGAAAGAAATTAATTATTTAAATAATTTTATAAAATTCTTGTCAAGAATTAAATTATTTTACTAAATATATTTAAATTCTTTGATGAATAATAAAATTCGTTGCAGGAGTTGAATTTATTAGCAGGATAAAAAAAAAGTAAATATTTTTGATGAAAATTAGGAAAAAGTGAGGAAAATAAAATATAAAATGGAATTTTCGTCAATTTTGTGAAGTGTCTAAAACGAATTTTTTTGGTCGTTAAGTTTAATTTTTCGATGACTACTGTTTTTAGTTTGAAAGCTACTTTTTTAAAATACATTATCAAGTGCAAATTGTACTTTTACAAAACATTGCAAATTGAACCATTTTTTAATATCTTACTTAATAATTAAGTTAATTCATTTTTTCAGGGCTCATTTTTTGCGTAATTTTAATAGGTTTTATTTTCTTGTGGAGAATAAAATTTAAGTTAATATATTTGAGAAAATAAATCATTTTTTGTAGAAATAAAATGAAGAAATCTCAAATCAAATTTTACTGACAATTTTAACGAATATTGTATAGCAATAGTTAAAATACACTCACTTTAGATGATCAATGCCAAATTTATTTTGACCAGAATTGTCCGAAGGTATGATAAACATGAATTTTTTCCAATCGCCATCAGAGATATTTAGGAGCCACGCTAGTTTATCAAAATGAAGCGGCTGCAGTTTCCGAATCTCAGTGTCCAAGTTTACTGTCTGACAACCGTTCGTAAGCATTTTGCAAGATATTTCCTACTAATTCACTCGTAATAAAGTTTAGCAAAAAATAACCCTAATTACAATGCAACCACGTGTTTAATATCTATTCACGCTATAAACTATTTTTTATTAAATTACAATTTGCCCGTGTAATCTAGAATAAAATTTTCTTTTACTATTATATTACTCTCTCAGTAATATTTGTCACTTTAAAAAACGATTTAAAAATTATGTATTTTTACTTTTTCGTTGCATTTATTAATTATAAATACTGCTATCTATATCCGGAAAAAGAAAATTAATTTTTTTTCAATTTATTCTCTTTAAAAATAGTATTTAAACTTGTTAGTTACAAGTTAGTCTCATTAGAAATGTAATTATTGCAGCTGGAAAGTAAAAAAAAAGCTTTAATTAGGAAATTTAATAAAAAAATGGAAAAATCAAAATTTTTAGGTTATGCAGCTTTTCTTGAAAGAAAACCCAAATGAATGTTTTTAAATAATTAAAGTTTACTTACTGAAAACACTTATTATTAGAAATCACATCAATTCTATATATTTTTTAAAAATGACATAAATATATGTTGTAATATAATTTATGTTTATTATTTTACACGTTTTACACTATGTTGCTTGACAACACAACAAGCATTGACACAAGCATACAAATACTTGTTGCACTGTTGCACACCTGTCGATGCTGTGACGTCACAAATAGTAGGAACATAAAGCCCCTTCTACAACAATTTTCTTTTTTTAATGAACTCGAATGTCAGGGTGGAGTCCCATGGCAGCGTTTTGCGTTGCGTTTTGTAACTAGGCCTTGAGTGTGAGGGTGGAGTCCCATGGTAGCGTTTTGCGTTGCGTTTTGTAACTAGGCCATGAGTGTGAGAGAGATACAGATATAGGTTTGCTCTATTTGCACTCATTGCCTAGTTACAAAACGCAACGCAAAACGCTACCATGGGACTCCAGCCTGAGAGAGATGGAGATATATGTTGGCTGGCTGTATTTGCACTCATGGCCTAGTTACAAAACGCAATGCAAAACGCTGCCATGGGACTCCAGCCTCAGCATTAATTTTTAGTTTAACTAATTAATAAGATAATCAATTTATACTCTCACGATGTTTTGGTCAAGCAAATAGCTGGTGTCCCATAGCAACGTTTTGCGTTGCGTTTTGTAACTAGGCCATAAGTGCAAAAGAAATGGAGACATCTCCATCTCTCTCACACTCATGGCCTAGTTACAAAACGCTGCCATGGTGAAAATTTTTCAACTATTTACAATTGTTTCTGGCTCTTACGGAAGTCATAACATCAAGGCTGGCACGTAACACGCATTGAGGTCTTTTTTTCACCCATTGTAGAAGCTCCGTTATACTTGGAGCCAACTTCACGGCACTCAACCGACTTTTATTACAAACAAAACAGTGCAAAACAAAAAGTGTGTTCGTTCTTGTGTTGTTAGTTATTTTTGTATCTAATAATTGCACTTTCCTTAAGTTTATATGATATTTATGTATGAAATTATGACTACCTAGAGTGGGAAATATTTTTATTCTTCAAATTGAAGTGATATTCAATGAATTAATGGAGGAATCTTTTTCGTTTGTCTACTAACCTCAAAATTCAAAATGGTTTGTATTATTCGTATTATTTTACAATTGAAACAAAAATTGAATATTTTTAATCTTTGAAAAGTGGTGTTAATTATAGTAAACAGAAAATTTAATATAATACAAAGTAATTTTTTCTCTAACTCTGATGACATACGATCTTCTTTAATAAAAAACTATTTCATTTATGAATATTAAAAAATGTGTGACTAAAACTTCGAAAAATGTAATTTATTATTAATTATTAAATGAACAATTTCACGTGAACTAATCTAATCAAAAACTAATCTAATTAATTCATATTTGAATTAATATAATTTCTACAAAAATTAAAGAATTTCAATTTTTCTATAATTAATTTTGTATATTTTTCTGTACTTTTCAATACTAAAACATTATTTTTAAAAACATTTACTGACTCCTTCTTTTTTAAAAATCAATTTTATTTTTCAATGTTCACAAACAATAAGTACCCTTTTTCATTTTTTTAAAATCATTTTTCTTGGCAAAAAGGTAATTTTTTCCAATAAATTATGTAAAGTTCGAAAATGGGAAAACAATAGATTATTTTCATAAATATTAAAATTCATCGTAGGATTTTAATTATTTTTAATAAATTTCATACAATTTTACAGGAGTTACTCAAAAAATTTAATTATTTTTAAAAATTTGATTCCAATTCTTCGAAAAAATCAATGATTTAAAAAAATGTTTTTTTCATATTCTTTGAAAGAATTCAATTATTTACAAAAATATTAGAATTTTTTACAGGAATTCAATTATTATCAAATATTTTAATAAAATTATTCCCGAAAATTTTATTATTTTGAGGCATTTTAGTAAACTTTATTGAAAAATTCAATTATTTTTATAAATAACAATGTTCATTACAAGAATTAACTTATTTTAAAAAGTAATCAAATTCTTCGAAGAAATTCAATTATTTATCAAAATTTTAACGAATATCTCGTCAAGAATTCAATTATCTTTATAAATAAGTAGCGAAATTTTTCACCAAAATTTCAATTATCTTTAAAAATTTAAATAAATTTTTTTGCACAATTTCAATTATCGAAAAATTCAATTATTTTTACAAATAGTTTTCCACAAAAATTCAATTATTTAAAATATAATTTTCATGATATTTATTATCTTTCGAAAAAATTAATTATTTAAAACAATGTTTATAAAATTCTTATAAAGAATTCAATTATTTTCAAAAATACCAAAATTTTTCTCAGAAATTCAATTCTTTTTAAAACATTTTAATAAAAGTTTTCGCAATAATTCAATTATTTTTATAAATAATAAAATTCTTTTCAGGAATTCAATTATTTTTGAAAATTTTAATATAATTCTTAGCAACTTTTTCAATTATTTTCATAAATGATAAAAATCATCGCAGGATTTCAATTATTTTTAATACAATTTTACAGGACTTGCTTAAAAAATGTAATTATTGTTAAAAATTTGATTTCAATTCCTCGGAAAAAATCAATTATTTACAAAAATATTAAAATTTTTCACAGGAATTCAATTATTCTCAAATTAATATTTTAATAAAATTGTTCGAAAGAAATCAATTATTTTAAATACAGTTGTACTTAAATTTTTTTGAAATTATTCAATTATTTTTTTAGATTTAAATAAAATTCTTCCCGAGAATTCAATTATTGACAAAAATAATTCTTCGAAAAAATTCAATTACGTCAAAAATTTTAATGTAATTCTTTGTAAAATTTAACTATTTTCAAAAACTTTTCGCAATTCAATGATTTTCATTATTTACTATTTTCATAAAATTTTCAAACAGAATTCAATTAATTAAAAAATATTTTTTGCAAAAATCTTCGTAGGAATTCAATTATTTTTCATGAATAATAAAAATTTCATTTGCATAAAATTAGTCGAAAGAAATCAATTATTTAAATAAAATTCTTTTTAAGTATTAAATTATTTTTCTAAATATTTAAATTCTTTCGTAAATAATAAAATTCGTTATTTTTAAAAAATTAGTAAAAAATCAGGAAAATAAAATATAGAATGGAATTTTTGTCAGTTTTGTAAAGTGTCTTAAACCAATTTTTTTGGCCGTTAAGTTTAATTTTGCGAAAGCTATTTTTTTTTACTATTTTTTTAGTTTAAAAAAACTACTTTTTGCTTTTTTTAAAAATTTTATTGAGTGCGAAGTCTGAAAGAATTAAATTTTTGATAAAAATGCGAATTTTTCTGCTTTAATAATTGTGATTAATTCTCTAAATTCTAACTTAATTTACATTTTATATATAGATCAATCGATTCATCTTGATGCAAAGAATAATATTTTATTAATGTTAAATTTAATATCCATCTTTAAAAATTTAATTCAAAATAAATTCAAAAAAAAATTTTTCTGATGATTTTTAGAAATCTTTGTGTCTATTTTGAGATATTTATATACCTATGATAAACATTCCTGTATAGAGAAAAATTTGTTTAAACCATTTTTAAAAAATTAATAAATCAAACGACTACAAAATTTCCTCCACGAGGAAGCAAAATGAAATTTAAATACACATTTATAATACAAAAACTTAAAATATCAATATTGAGATGAAATTTTAAATTCTGTATTTTGAAAAGGATTTTAAAATTTTCTTAATAGAATAATTACTTTAATTAAAATGTAAAATGTAATTTAAAGATAAGACACTTCGCCCCGAGTCAGAGGGGCAAGCGTCCACTCGTTTCGGACAATTGTAATGAGCTGCCTTTCGTGAAACCTGCGACAATCATAGTACAGAAGGAGAAACGTAGCAGAAAAACAAAGGAAGTTGTTATTAAAGAACTCAAGCCGCTACTTCTTTCTGATCAAGATCTCCACGCTACACAAGAAGTTATATCCGAACATGTAAGACGATTGTTTTTTTTTTGACAAATCAAATACCAAATCTGTCGAATTCGTTAATTAATATTTTGTCATTTCTCCAATAATTTAAAGGAACTCAGAGTTCGGAAACTTTTAAGTAAACCATTTAAAATTCCAATTCCCGGCTATGAACTCTCGGGTCGTTCTCTGGGTTTTCGATTATCAGGTCCTAGAAGAGCTCTACACGATCCTGATGAGGCGAATGCTTTGGTCGTTTATGTTCCACCTGAAATATCCGAACACGATAAAATAAAACTCGATGCGTAAGTTTTCTTTTTCTCTTTTTAATATTGTAAAAAAAAGTATCATATTCAAAGGAGAAATTATTTTCAGAAATAAGCAATTGGTACATGTAGTGGTGGATCCTTTGCTGTGCAACATTCTGCGGCCACATCAGAGGGAAGGCGTCAAGTTTATGTACGAATGTGTCACTGGAGTTCGTATAGAGGATGCTTACGGATGCATAATGGCCGATGAAATGGGTCTCGGTAAAACGTTACAGTGTATAACACTTTTGTGGACTCTTTTGAAACAGGGTAATTGGAATATTACATTTTTCCTTAGTCTCTAATTATCTTTATTGATAATAAAATTTAGGGGTCAGTTCAGCCAAAAATGTCTAAAGTTGGCTGCTTGATAATTTAAAAAAAACCTGGAATTAGTGTATAATATTCTAGTGTACCTACAATCTGATTTTGATTTAAGATTTTTTTTTATATTTGTAATATAAATAAATTAGACACGCAATTTCTTGAATAATTTTTAGAGAGAATCAGAATATTCTTTAGGGACAGGGAAAGAGTCAAAATTCTGTCTAGAAATCAGGGAAAAACAAAATCAAATTTCTGAGGCAACTATGAAGAAATTTTTTTGGAAAACTGCTAATAGCAAATATAATTTGGTTTTATTAAATAGGAGAAATAATTCTCTGAAAAGAGCCTTACATTGGTAATTATTTTCAAGGGGGATCGTTTTCAGATAAAATGCCTGATATATTAATTTCAGGTTTTTTGAACGCAGGGCTCAAACTAGGTCCGTAAATTCCGCCAAGGTCCGTAAATTTGCTTGAAGTCCGTAAAAAAAGAAAAAGAACGAAAAAGTTCGTAAATTGTACAATATAATTTGGAGAATTTTTAACACATTACAAATGATTGGAGAAATTCAATTATTTTTAAAATTAATAAAATTATTCGCAAAATTTCAATTATTTTCGAAAATTTTAATAAAATTCTTGGAAAAATTTCAATTATTTTCGAAAATTTTCTTCAATTCAATGATTTTCAATATTTACTATTTTAATAACATTATTCAACAGAAGACAATTATTAAAAAAAAATTTAATAAAATTCTACGCAAACATTTAATTATTATTGTAAATAATAAACATGTTACTGGAATTCAATTATGTATTTATAAATTTTTTATTTTCTTCGCAATAATTACATTATTTTCATAAATAATACAAATTTTTACAGAGATTCAATTGTTTTCATAAATAATAAAAATAAAAATTTGTTGAGAAAATTTTTTATGCGAATTCAATTTAAAAAAAACATTCAATTATTTTTTTGAAAAATTTTAATTTTAATTCTTTTGAAATCAGATAACTTTTTAATACCTACTTATTTAATTATTGAAAAAAATGGATTTATAGCAGAATTTTAGTTAAAAAGACAAAAAAGAATTTAATTTTGGTGAAGTTACAAATGATTACAAAAATACAATTATTTTCGAAAATTTTAATAAAATTCTTGGAAAAATTTCAATTATTTTCGAAAATTTTCTTCAATTCAATGATTTTCAATATTTACTATATTAATAAAATTTTTTAAAAGAAGACAATTAAAAAAGAAGTTTAATAAAATTCTACACAAACATTTAATTATTTTTGTAAATAATAAAAATTTTACAGAAATCCAATTATTTACAAATTTTTTTTATAAATTTCCTTGCAATAATTAAATTATTTTCATAAATAATACAATTTTTTTAAATTTTTCTATTATTTTTATAAATAATAAAACTCATTTTAGAATTTCAATTATTTTTTATACAATTTTAATCGAATTTCTCGAAAAATGTAATTATTCTTAAAAATTTTATTAAAATTCGTCAAAAGAGTTCAATTATTTAAAAATTTTGTTTTTAAAATTTTTTATGAGAATTTAATTATTCAATGAATTATTTGTTTTTGTATTTAAATAATTTAATTCTCTTAGAATTTTTTAACAAAAATTTATTTAAAAATAAAATTTTAGTTAACATTTCAGAAAATTCAATATTTTAAAAAAATTTTTGATAAAATTCAAAGCAAGAATTTAATTGTTTTCATAGAAATTGAAAATCATCTAAGAATTTTATTTATTTTTAATACTATTTTAAATTATTTAATCGAAAAATTCAATTATTTTCAAAAATAAAGTTTTCCAAGAGAATTCAATTAGTTAAAAGAAAATTTTCATAATACAGTAGAACCTCGGTTATCCGAGCCTCGATTATCCGAGATTCCAGATTATCCGAGGCACTAAACATGCTCGGATAATGCGGAATAACTCGGATAAAACGGATCGAGCGACTAAATTTGGAAAATAAATTTTACAAAACCACTATTTGTGATCATTGCATTTAAAATTTCGTCCATTTTTGTCATTTAATATTATTCTAACACTTTAAACACATGAAAAATAATTTAAAATTTTTAAATTTTCATTGGTTCCGTGTTATCCGAGTTTTCGATTATCCGAGGTACCTCTTCCCCACATTACCTCGGATAATCGAGGTTCTACTGTATTTAGTATATTTCAAAATAATTAATTATTTAAAACAATGTTTATAAAATTCTTCTGAAGAATTTAATTATTTTCTAAAATAACAAAATTTTTGACATAAATTTAATTCTTTTTAAAAAATTTCAATAACATTTTCCGCAACAATTCAATTATTTTCATAAATAATAAAATTCTTGTGATGAATTCAGTTCAATTCAAATAATAAAATTCATCACAGAAAATCAATTATTTCTAATACAATGTTACAGGAATTGTTCAAAAAATTTAATTATTCTTAAATTTTTTATTTCAATTCCTCTAAAAAAGAAATATTAAAAAAAATGTTATTTTAAAATTCTTTGAAAGAACTCAATTATTTACAATTTTTCACAGGAATTCAATTATTTTTAAATTTTTTAATAAAATTCTTCCCAAGAATTCAATTCATAAATAATAAAATTTATTGCAGGATTTCAATTATTTTTAATACAATTTTAATCAAATTCCTCGAAAAATGTAATTATTCTTAAAAATTTTATTGAAATTCGTCAAAAGAATTCAATTATTTAAAACTTTGTTTATAAAATAAAAATCTTTCTGAGAATTCAATTTTATTCAATAAATTATTTACTTTTACATTTAAATAATTAAATTGTCATAAAATTTTGTAATAAAAATTGATTTAAAAATGAATTTAATTTTAAATTTTAGATAATAATTGAATATTAGAAGCGTCATAGTGTGAATTTTTTAAAAATAATTGAATTTTTAAAAGGTTTCATATTAAAATCTCTAAAAATCTTAATTTTTCATACTTTTAACTAACAATACCGCAGAATTTATTTTTTTAAAAGTTTAATTGTATTTTTTCTTGAAATTATTGGTAGTTTTTATTTTCTAATATATATTTAATGAAGAATTTCCGAATAATCGAGTTTTTTTAAAATTGAACAGTAAACAAACGGACTTGAAAATTTTCAGAGAACTTTTTCAAAACTTTTTAAATATAATTGATTTAAAAAAGAATTTTAATTAAAAATTGTAACAATATTCTTGTGATATCCAATAATGATTTGATCACTCGGTCATCTTTAGTTTTTTATCATAAAACGAGTCTTATCGATATTATTATTATCGATCGATATTTTCTTGTTTTATAGAAATGAAGAAATTTAATTTATATTTTTAAGTAAAAAATGTTCTCTTATTTGACTTGGGTTGGTTTTATTTTTTTCAGTAAGTGTTCCGTAATTTTTAATTTTTAGTCCGTAAAATCCGTATTTTTAATTATTTTCACTGGTTCGAGCCCTGTTTAAGTTTATCGAGTAACCAGCTTTGAACTATTTTCGCTTAACTCTTTTTTAGAAAAAATTGTATGATTTTCTCTTTTTCAGGCCCCGAAGCAAAACCCTTAATCGAAAAAGCAATAATAGTATCTCCAAGTTCTCTTGTGAAAAACTGGTACAACGAAATCTTCAAATGGCTGAACAACAGAGTGAAACCCCTCGCGATCGACGGGGGCAGTAAGAACGACATAGACGCAAAGCTCAGAGGTTTCATGAAGACATACGGACGAAGATGCGCAAATCCAATTCTCATTATTAGTTACGAAACATTTCGTATGCACGCTCACGTGCTACATGAAGACGAAGTCGGCCTCGTCCTTTGCGACGAAGGTCATCGTCTCAAAAATTGCGAGAACCAAACGTATCAAGCTCTGATGGGTATAAAGGCAAAGCGAAGAGTACTTCTTAGTGGAACCCCAATTCAGAATGATCTTCTCGAGTATTTCTCCCTCATTCAGTTCGTAAATCAAGGATTACTTGGATCTGCGCAGGTAAACAAAATTCTGTCATGGAAAAAATCGACTCGCACTAAACGAGAGATGAGTAAAAATTGAATTCTTTTCAGGAATTTAGAAAAAAATTCGAAAATCCAATTCTTCGCGGTCAGGATGCAATGGCAAGTGATAAAGAGCGGGCATTGGCTCAGGAGAGATTGGCAGAGTTGGTGGCAGTTGTCAATAAGTGTCTTATCAGAAGAACTAGTGCTCTGCTTTCCAAATATTTACCTTTGAAACATGAATTGGTTGTTTGTATAAAAATGAGCGCTTTACAGAATCAGCTTTACAAGAACTTTATCAAAAGTGATAGTATTAAGAGATCAATGCAAGGTAATTTCTATGCTTATTGTTAACAAACAATTGCGGTAATCTGAACAGTTGTTGTTACCATTCTCTAATTTAATGTTTATTTATTTATTTATTTATTCATTTATTCATGACATAAACGGGTTACAATTAAGACCCTTTAAGATTTACATAAATATAAAGCAAATATACATAAATATATTTACATTTAATGTTGGATTTTTTCAGAAAAAGAAAACGTCAAAAATGGAAAAAGCATTACTGCTTTGTCTGCAATAACACTCTTAAAAAAGTTGTGCAATCATCCCGATTTAGTTTATGAGAAAATTAAAGAGAACTCGGAAGGATTTGAAGGAGCTTCAAAATTACTGCCGGCAAATTACAGTACAAAGTAAGATTATTTATTCTTCACTAAAAATTAATATTTTTAGAAAGGTATGTCCTTGAAATTATCCTAAAATTATCTTTAATTTAACAACAAAATATTTACATCTTTCTTATCTTGCTAATAAATTGAATTTATGCCATGAATTTTATTATTCATGAAAGAATTTAAATATTTATAAAAATAATTTATTTCTTGACAAGAATTGTATAAAAAATTTTAAATAATTGATTTCTTTCGACTAGTCTTATGCAAATTCTAATTAAATAAATAATTGAATTTTCCTGAGAAATTTTTATTATTCATGAAAATTATTATTCATAATTTTTATTATTCCATTCTTACTAAGATTTTTACAAACAATTTTTTTTTAATAATTAAATTTTACGAAGAATTCTATTAAAATTTCTGAAAATAATTGAATTTTATTATTTATGAAAATAATTGAATTTTATTATTTATGAAAATAATTGAATTCTTGTGAACGATTTTATTAAAATTTTTGTAAATAATTGAATTTCCAAGAAGAAATCTATTACTTTTAAAATTAATTGAATTCTTCTGATAATTATTGTTATTAATGAAAATAATTGAATTTTGCAAAGAATTTTATTAAAATGCCTCAAAATAATTTAATTTCTGGGAATAATTTTGTTATTTATCGAAATAATTGAAATATTTTGAAGAGTTATTTATGTAAATGATTGAATTCTTGGGAAGAATTTTATTAAAGTCTAAAAGAATAATTGAATTCTTCCAAAAAATTTTTAAAAGACACTACTAAATAATTGATTTTTTAGAGGAATTGAAATCAAATTTTTAAGAATAATTACATTTTTTTAGCAATTCCTGTAAAATTGTATTAAAAATAATTGAAATCCTGCTATGAATTTGATTATATTTATGAAAATAATTTAATAATTGTTTAAAATTTTATTAAAATTTTCAAAAATAATTGAATTCCTGAGAAGATTTTTATTATATATATGAAAATAATTGAATTTTTTGCTAAAAATTTTATTAAAATGTTTTAATAAAATTGATTTTCAGTGAAAAATTTTGCTGTTTTTGAAAATAATTGAATTCTTAAAAAGAATTTTATTAACAAATTAAATAATTAATTTTTTAAATTAAATAATAAATTAATATAATTAAATAATAATTAAATAATAAATAATTGAATTCTTGCTTAGAATTTTATACAAAATTTTTTTAAAAATTCAATTTCCGTGAAAATGTTATTATTAGTTAAAGCAATTGAATTGTATAGAATTGTATAAAAATTTTGGTTAAATAATTGATTTTTTCGTAAGTTTTTTGAAAATTAATTTAATTTAATTAAATTAATTGAATTTTGGATGAATTTTATCAATATTTTTTTAAATAATTGAATTCTTTTGCGAAATTTGACGAAAATACTAGATTTTGAAAATAATTGAATTTGGAATATTTTTTGAAAACAATTGAATCGTTTTAAAGAATTTGGTTATAATTTTTGAGAATAGTTTTTTGATTTCTAGTGTTAGCGAATTTAAAGTAGTGGGAATTCTCAAAAAAAAAAAAAAAAAAAAAATAGAAATAGTAGCTTTTAGTGTCAGAAATCGAAAAAAAGTACCCAAATAATAGCATAACGTGAAAGAAGTAGTAAATAGTAGGTTTTAGTAGATGATTGCGAAGCCTGACTACTACTTCTTCAAAAGAAGACCTGGAAAAAGTTAATTTGGTTCTTTAGAAGTTCTTAAATTATTTTTTCAAGCATTACTGAATATTGGAAATCGGTGCTATTTCGCTCTTTGTGGGTTAATTCGCTTATTGATTTATTTTCTTCAAATTAGCTTTTAACTAGAATTAAATTAAATTTTTACTAATTTAAAATTTTTACTTTTTAATAAAAGTTTCGAACTTCATTTCATGGTTAAAAAGAAGCAGATAAGTCTGTGAGCGAATTTATCAGTAATGAGGGAAATAACCCCGCCTTAATAATTGATTGATTTATTATTTATTTATTAATAATTAATAATTTAAGCAAGTAAATAATGGAAAATCCACATTGTCTTTCAGAGAAGTGCAGCCCGAATTATCTGGAAAGCTGATGGTGCTCGACTGTCTCTTGGCTTCAATTAAATCAACAACCACCGATAAAATTGTCCTCGTCTCCAACTACACCCAGACGTTGGATCTTTTCGAAAAACTGTCCCACAAACGAAGTTATCGCTATGTGAGATTGGACGGTTCAATGACAATAAAGAAGAGAGCGAAGATTGTAGAATCCTTCAACGATCCCAACAGTTCGGACTTCATCTTCATGCTGAGTTCAAAAGCCGGCGGTTGTGGTTTGAATTTAATTGGCGCAAATCGTCTTGTCATGTTCGATCCAGACTGGAATCCGGCGAACGACGATCAAGCCATGGCTCGCGTTTGGAGAGACGGACAGAAAAAGCCCTGTTTCGTTTATCGCTTTCTTTGCGTGAGATTTTACAATTTTTTTACATTTATCTAAGACCAAAGTCATTCAAGAAAAAAGTGGTTTATTTTATTATTTGTCTTTTTTAGACTGGTACGATTGAAGAGAAGATTTTCCAGCGACAGGCTCACAAGAAGGCTTTGAGTTCGACTGTCGTCGATCAGGACGAAGACGTAGCTCGACACTTTACTCTTAGCGATTTAAGAGATCTTTTCAGATTAGAGGAAAATACTATTTCTGATACTCATTCCAAGTAAGTGGACATTTTTTTTTATTTTATCTACGGACTTAGAGTTGAATGAAAAAATTAATTTTCTAGTAATCTAAAATTTAAATTATCCTAATTTAATTTATTTCAATATTACAATTTCAGAGTTACTGCAAAAATTTTATTTTATTTTTCCCTGAAGGTTCCATAATTTATAAACAAACTTTTTTGAATTTTAGAAGAATTGCGTTTACAATTGTTATTAATAATTTATGTACATATCTCTATTTTTCTAAAAGCTGGTAAAGTTGTGAAAAAAATGACAGAGATTACGTCAATTTTTCTGTTAGATATAGAAAAAAAGTATTAATTTGCGTGCTTGTCTTAATTATTCAATTTCTTAGAAGCTAAAAAATTAACATTTTTCAACTTTCATGGACTCATTTTTATAATTATTTAATATAGAATTTAATTTATTTATCGATATTTTCGTAAATAATTTTCTTTCTAATTTATTTAATTTTTAAAAATTATTTTTTTGTTGCAAAAGTATTTCTTAATTTTCCGAAATTTTATGATTTGACTTTCCCGGCTTGCACCTGGTAAGAATAAAGAACCTGGTAAGTAAATTGAATTCTTTATTAAATAGTGATTGAAATGAGTCCAAGAACGTTAAAAAATGTTAATTAGCTTCGAGAAAATTGAATAATTAGAAAAGTATGTAAAATCAATATTTTTTCATATATGTATATCTAACAGAAAAGTTGACGTAATCTCTTCTACTAGGTGTCACTTTTTTCATAATTTTACTAGTTTTAAGGGAAAAAAGTAGAGAAAATTTTTATTCTTTTTCTTTTCTACGCTTAATACTTTTTACACTATAATAAAAAGGAGTGTCATTTTTTCATAATTTTATTTGCTTTTAGCAAAAAAATAAGAGTATTTTTATTCATTCAATGAAATATTTTTTAATGAAAAATTTTTATTTCAATTCTGCTGAAATTAGTTTAAATTTTAAAAGTTTTAACGCAATTCATTGAAAAAATTCAACTATCAGAACATCAATTATTTTCAGAAATTTAAAAAAAAAATTCTTGTCAATGTTTCAATTATCTTTATAAATAGCAAAATTCTTCGCCAAAATTCAATTATATTCAGGAATTTTATTAAAATGAATTGCAAAATTCAATTATTTTCATAAATAACAATATTTATCAGAAGAATTCAATTATTTTCAAAATTAATAATATTCTTCGCAGAAATTGAATTATTTTCAAAAAATCTAAAAAATATTGTCCTCAATATTTCAATTATTTTCGTAAATTAACAGCAAAATTCTTCTACAAAATTTAATTATTTTCACGAATTTTACTAAAATTTATTGAAAAATTCAATAATTTTCATCACAAGAATTTAATTATTTTCAAAAAATTTAATAAAATTCATGGTAAATTTTCGATTATTTTCATAAATTTTATAATTTCTTTCGGAGATTTAATTATTTTCATAAATAATAAATGTATTCGGAGGCAGTCATATTCGCCGAAAAAATTGAATTATTTTAAAATTTGTTGCCAAATTTCTTAATGAGAATTCAATTTTGAGAAACATTCAATTATTCAATAAATTATTTACGTTTATATTTAAATAATTGAATTCTCGTAGAATTTTGTAATCGAAATTTCTTTAAAAATTAATTTCAATTAAAGTTATAGATAATATTTGAATTTTGGAAAAGTTACTAATAATGGCAATTGTTAGAAATAATTCAATTTAGTAAAGATTTCAAATTAAAATCTTTGATAATCCGAATTTTTCATTCTTTTAATTGAAAATTCTATGGAACTAATTTTTTTCGAAAATCTTAATCAAAATTTTTAAAAATTATTTCAAGTTTTTATTTTCTGATGTACATTTAATTGAAGAATTTCCGAATAATTGAAATTTCACGTGAAATTGAATTGTAAGCAAATGGATTTAAAAATTCTCAAAGTAGAACTTTAAAAAAATAAAATGATTAAAAATAATTTATTTAAAGTAGAAGAAGATAATGATTGAATTGAAATTATCTTTAATTATTATAAGTTATTGACTTTCAAAAGGTTTGAATTTGAAAGTTTTGAAAATCTTAATTGCCATGGAGAAATAATAAGGATTAAATTTTTATTTGAAAATGAAGTTATTTTTGTTTTCGAATAATGCAACAAAGCGAAATTTTGATATAAAAAATACTAAACTTTAAAAAAACTCATGTGAAACTTGGTATAATTATATCAAATATCAAGAATTTTAATATAACTTTACTAAATTTCATATTATTCCTTTCACTGTTTAGTATTTTCTATGTCAAAATTTCGGTTTGTTGCACTTTTTCCCCAAATTGTAAAATATTTTTACAAAATTTAATATATATTTTCTCTCCGTGTGAATGAATATAATAGAAAATGTTTTTGAGTATTTAATAATTTTTAGAGTGAATCAGAAAATTCTTTTGGGTCATGGAAATAGTCAAAATTTTGTCTCCTATAGTAATCAGGGAAAAGTCAGGGAAAATCAAAATTAAATTTTTGTGGCAACCCTGATTATTTAAAAAGTAAAAAAAAAATTCTAAAATGAAAATCAAATGTCTTTAACAATTTAATGATATTGCTAAATGGCTAATAAAATAGTAATCGGAAATTTAAAATCATAAAAAGTATTTAATTTTTTGAATAATTGTTTTTCAGTAAATTGAAAAAATAGAATTATTTTCGAATGAAGAAATTGAATAATTTGAATTTACTAATTTCAGATTTAAATGCAAGAGATGTGTGAACGGAGTGGAAGTAAAAGGACCTCCAGAAAATTCTGACTGCACATCCGATCTATCGGATTGGAGGCATTCCCACACTCCGAAACATTTGCCAGACATACCTCTTCGACAGTGTTGGTCCAGTGGCATTTCTTTTGTCTTTCATCATCGTTCTCATGAACAAGTCACTACGTGACTGGTATGTTCCTTTTTCTGCTTCTATATACATGCGAAAGATTGAAATATATTTTTTCTAAATGCTATTTATTGACAAACAAAAAAATACAATGAGGTATGTTTATGTTTTTGTTCGATGAAAAAGATTCAAATTTTTTCCCTACAAAAAAAGTGTTTATTCGTCAGTTACGTTTATTTAATTTAATAAATTATAATTAGTAAAAAATATATCGATATTTGTTAGATTTATATATATACATATTACTCGTGAAAATTCTTAAGTTTATGTAGATACATATATGTATATATAAAAAAGAAACAAATTTAAAGTCCATTTTGTTTCAATTTATACTGACTTGATTCAATCAAGAAATACAGAAATTTCTCACTTTCGAAAAAATTAACAATAATAATTACAATCATTTAAATTGTTAACTGCCATAATCGATAATTGTAAATCTACTTTTCTTCGAAAATATTATTTACATTTTTCGAAAATTCTGAAATTGTTTGTTTATTCATTTACTGCATTAATTATTAAAATTTATCAAATTTAATAGTATTATTAATTTCAATTAATTAATTAATATTAATTTAATTAAATTAAATTTATTTTTCCGTAATGTTGAAATTTCTTTTTAAGGTGATTCATCCAAGAGAACGCAGAACGGTAGAAAAATAATTAATTAACATGTAAATAATTTAATTATTAATAGTATTTTCTAGAAAATTAAATATATCGATTTTCAAGAAGAAAATTTATAACCAAAACATTTTTTTGTTATGCAATTTCTTTCATATCTCTTCTGGGTGGTTCCACTTGAAACGATCACGTAAAAAATTTTATTTTCCAGGAATTACTTAAAACTCTGGTAAATTGTTGTTTTAGATAAAAGCAATAAAATACTAAAATATTAACTTTATTCAAAATTAATTGTGTAAATTATAGGGTTCGCAGTTATATCGTTTAAGTTTTAAGCGAAATTATTGATTTCGATTCCGTATCATTTCAATAAAACTTGACAGATTTCAATTTTTTATTGTGAATTTTAAAGCGTTTTTTGTGTACTTTTCAATACAAAACTCCTTTTTCGAAAAAAAATTATTTAGCCCCGCTTTTTTCAAAAATAAACCTTATTTTTCAATTTTTACAAAAAGTTACCCCTTTTTCTAATTTTTTATCATTTTCATTGGAAATCTGAAGTTTTCTTCAGTAAATTATGTAAATTTTAAAAAATGGTCAACAGTGGGTTTTCAACAAAAAAAAACCAAAATTTTCAAACACTTTTTGTTTATTTTTTGAAAACCCATTGTTGTCCAATTTTTTAAATTTAGACACATAATTAAATGTATTTTTATTATTATTTTAATTTTATTATTATTTTATTTTTATTTATTATTATATTATTATTTTTCCCAATAAATTATAATTTATTGGGAAAAATCTCAGCTTTCCATTAAAAATGAAAATTAACAATGTCCCTTAACATCTAATTTTTTTAATTGGATCAGTTCACGTGGAATTACTCTTCAATAGAATTTTGTAAAAATGATCATTTTTTAAAATATCAATAACTTCATTTTTAAATAAATATTTAATCGTTATTATAATTTTTTCAAATTTTCAAATATTTTAATTTGAAACCTTTTCAAAATTCAATTATTTCTAAAAATTCATGCTATAATTTTTGAATCAATTTTTATTAGAAAATTCTACGAGAATTCACTTATTTAAATACAAAAATAAATAATTTATTGAATAATTGAATGTTTTTAAATTTTTAATTCTTATAAAGAATTTTATCAACAAATTTTTAAATTAATTCAACTCTTTCGAAGAATTTTTATAAAATTTTCAAGAAAAATTGTATTTTTCGAAGAATTCATTAAAAATTGTATTACAAATTGTATTAAAAATAATTGAAATTCTGCGATTACTTTTATTTTATTTGAAAATAATTAAATTCTTTTGAAAAATTTTATTAAAATTTTCAAAAATAATTGAATTTTTGAGAAGAATTTTTTTTATTTTTTGAAAATAATTGAATTCCTAAGAAGAATTTTATTATTCATGAAAACAATTGAATTCTTTTAAACAATTTTATTAAAATTTTCAAAAATAATTGAATTTTTTAGAAGAAATATTTTTTGAAAATAATTTAATTCCTAAAAGAAGATTTTAATTATTTATGAAAATAATTGAATTCTTGCGGAGGATTTTACAATTCATAAAAATAATTAGTATTGTTTCAAAGAATTTTATCTGAATTTTTGATAATAATTGATAATAATTTTTTTTTTAAATTTCATCAAAATTGTCGAAAATAATTGAATTTAATCAAAAATAATTTAATTTTTGA
Source organism: Leptopilina heterotoma (assembly GCF_015476425.1). Lineage (NCBI taxonomy): Eukaryota > Metazoa > Arthropoda > Insecta > Hymenoptera > Figitidae > Leptopilina > Leptopilina heterotoma. Next base: position 292,246 of record NW_025111098.1, on the reverse strand, counting down.
GAAGAATTTTATTATTTATAAAAATAATTGAATTATTGCGAAAAATTTTATTATTTATGAAAATAATTGAATTATTGCGAAAAATTTTATTATTTATGAAAATAAATTAATTCTTCATAATAATTTTATAAACATTGTTTTAAATAATTAATTTTTTCGAAATATAATAAATATTATGAAAAATTTATTTTAAATAATTAAATTCTTGTGTAAAACTTCATTTATGAAAGTAATTGAATTTTTCGATAAATAATTGATTGAAAATAGTACCTATTAAAAATAATTTAAATTCCTCGATGAGTTATTTTTTATGAAAATAATTGAATTCTTGCTTAGAATTTTATGAAAATTTTTTTTAAAAAATTGAATTTCCATGAAAAATATTATTATCAGTGAAAGTAATTAAATTATTGTGAAGAATTGTATAAAAATTTAGTTAAATAATTGATTTTTTCGAAATTTTTTAGAAAATGTTATTTTAAATTAATTTAATTTCTGTGAAAATTTTATTATTTATAAAAATAATTAAATGTTTGCATAAAATTTTATTGAATTTTTTTTATATAATTGAAAATTGAAAATTTTTTTAAAAATAGTAGATATTGAAAATCAATGAATTGAGGAAAATTTTTGAAAGGAATTGAAATTTTGATATGAATTTTAGTAAAATTTTTTATAATAATTGAAATTTAGTAAAGAATTTTATTATTTAGGTATAAAGATAATTGGAATTTTGACGAGAATTTTTTTAAATTTTTTAATATAATTAAATTTCTGCGAAAAATTTTATTAAATTTGAAAACAATTGAATTTCTCCAATCATTTGTAATTTCTCCGAAATTCAATTTTTTTAGTGTTTTTAACTAAAATTGATCTATGAATCCATTATTTTTAATAACTAATTAAATATATATTAAAAAATTTAACTATTTTTTCAGAAGAATTTGAATTATTAAACTTTTTCAAAAATCATTAAGTTCTTTAAAATTTTTAATTAAATTAATTCAAAATCGAAATTTTCTAAAATTCTGAAATTGAAACCTTTTTAAGTTTATCTATTTACGAAAATTTTAAACGCAATTCTTTTAAAATTGAATTTTGAAATGTTTATGTAAAATTATTCATTAAATAATTTCTAGGTAATAATTTTATGACAATTCTTCAAGAATTAAGTTAAGAAACTATTGTCAGAAATAGAAAAAATTGAAGATTGTATTAGAATTCGTGGTAATTTTTATAGTTTACGAGGCAAACAAAAAAGATACAAAAATTGAGAATTTTCTTATGAATTCTGAAAATTAAATTTTTTCCAGTACTTTTAATAAAAATCCCCGACTTTTTCCTGATTTCCCTGACCTGTGACAGCCGTGTTATGTTTAAATATCCAAATAAAAATTAAAAACAGTTGACTTCATTCCGGCAACATAATCCGAAACAAAACAAAAATATTTTTGAATCTTATTTTAATTTCATAACAGTTCCTGCTCATAAACAAATAAATTTTATGGGTTTTAAATTGTTTTCTTGAAAATTGACACTTGTTCTCCAGAAATTACTATCTAATAATAATAAAATAAAAATTTTCTAAATATTAATTGAAAATGATTTTTCTTTTTAAGGTCTGCATTCCTTTGGATGAACTTGTTTTAGGGGGTGTCAAAGACTAGCCAACTGTTCGATAAAAGCTTCCATGGAAAAATTCAATCGACTTTGACATCCCTTCGAGTTGTTTTGTACAAAAAATATGATTTTTCTTTACCAAGATGTGGATTAAGGACTTTTTCCCCCGTCGTTTCATTCAAGGCAAGAATTTGCACACTATTGTTCATTCGACTTGTATCATTCATAATATTAACATTAATGTGATTTACGTACGTCAATTTATTTTTATTATCAGCAAAATCATTTTTCTCTAATTGAAAGTTTAAATTTGTTGAAATACTTTTGAATTTTGTTCCGTTGTTTGAAAATGTTTCTTTGTCATCTTGTGAAAATAACGTAGAGTTTATATTTTCTTTAATTGGCTCTTCTAAACTTCCAATTACCAGAAACATTTTGGCAAAATCGACAGATAGTCTGGATTTTTTCTTTTCAGAATTGCCATTTGTCGCATTATTTATGGTATTTTTACTATCTTCTGGAATTTCAACAAACTCGTCACTCTTTTCATTGAAATCTTCTGCCCCTTGTAAGACCTAAAAAGAAAATTCAATGTTCTGCAAAAATATATTATTTACTAAATATTATATTATTTAAAAAATACTCTCTACCTTTGGCTGCTTCCACTTTTGAAGTTGAATTATAAACGGAACGTTGCAGACTTTCTTACGAAGAGTTGATTTAGAATTGCGATTCATTCCATAATTCGTAGTCTCGTTCTTCTTTCTCTTTAATTTAGTTTCTATTATTTAACTAATTATTTAATAGGTTTACCAGAAAAAAATTAGAAAATAAAATAAAATAAACTACTTGTATAAATTTCTTTACCAAAAAATCCAATCTTGAGTTAGCAGCATTTTTATTTTTGACTGCAAAATTCCATTTTTTGTTGAAACTTAATTTTCCCATTTCTATAACTCTTCTACATTAAAAAAAAATTAATTGAAAGTCATCATTAATATCCACAAAGAAAAATAATACTTACAAGCTGATTATTAAAATACAAAGAAGAATTTTTATTTTTAATATTTTACGCTGACTTTTCATTTTTAATTCCAGTTTTTGTATGTTTTAGTTACAGTTTATTCGGAAATTGGTTTAGAAATTTAGTTATTGTATTTTTTTTAAATGTGGAATACGTAAAATTGACCGTTTACTAATAAAGAAGAAATGAGTCTTTATAAATAATAAACGTTACATTTTTTAATAAAATTTAGAAAAGGAATTTAGAAGAACACAATAACGTGAAACAATTCGCGCGCTTGAACTGAAACTTTTTCAGACGAAGTGATCTTTGCAGTTGATAACTCGATTGTTGTTGCAATGAAACCAAAATCAAATGAGAATGTTTAAAGCTTTTATCATACTTTTTATTTCAATTTATTTTTATAAATTTTATTCAATACATTCACAAAACTGACAAAAATCCCATTCCATATTTTTTATTTTAATGACTTTTTCCTAATTTACATAAAAAATATTTACTTCTTTCTTATCCTGCTAATAAATTAAATTCCTGCAACGAATTTTATTATTCACGAAGGAATTTAAATATATTTATAAAAATAATTAATTATGTTTTCGTTAATAATTAATGTTTTCGTTTAATTTGCCTTAATTTATAAAAATAATTTAATTCCTGCGAAGAATTTTATAAAAAACTTTAAATAATTCATTTCCTTCGACTAATTTTATGCAAATTCTAATTTCAATAATTGAATTCTTGAGAAATTTTTATTATTCATGAAAAGAATTGAATTCTTACGAAGATTTTTACAAAAAAATTTTTAAACAATTGAACTCTGATTAAAAGTTTTATGAAAATAGTAGATATTGAAAATCATTTAATATTGAATAATAATTAAATTTTACAAAGAATTCTATTCAAATTTTTGAGAATAATATTCAATGTTTGTGTGGCATTTTATTCAATTGTGTTTAAAATAATTGAAATTCTGTAAAGAATTTTATTATTTATGAAAATAATTGAATTCTTGCGAACTATTTTATTAGAATTTTTTTAAATAATTTAATTTCCAAGAAGAAATTTATTACTTTTAAAAATAATTGAATTCTTGTCATGAATATTGTTATTTATGAAAATAATTGAGTTTTGCAAAGAATTTTATTAAAATGCCTCAAAATTGAGGAATTGAAATCAAATTTTTAAGAATAATTAAATTTTTTGACCACTTCCTGTAACATTGTCTTAAAAATAATTAAATTCTTGAGAAGAATTTTATTAATAATGAAAATAATTGAATAGTTGTTGAGTATTTGATTAAAATTTTTAAAAATAATTGAATTCCTTAGAATAATTTTATTATTTGTGAAAATAATTGAATTCTTTGTTTATAAGTTTTTTAACATTTTTTTAAAAAAATTAAATTTACATGAAAATAGTTATTATTAGTGAAAGTAATTAAATTATTGTGAAGAATTGTATGAAAATTTTGTTAAATAATTGATTTTGTCGAAATTTGTTTGCAAATTCTATTCTAAATTAATTGAAATCCTGCGGTGAATTTTATTATTTATAAAAATATTTGAATAGTTGTCAAGAATTTTATTAAAATGCTTCAAAATAATTGAATTCCTGAGAAGATTTTTATTATTTATGAAAATAATTGAATTATTGCAAAAAATTTTATTAAATTGTTTAAAAAGAATTAATTTTCTGTGAAAATTTTTTTTTTTTAAGAATTTTATAAACATTGTTTTAAATAATTAAATTTTTCGAAATATAATAAATATTATGAAAAGTTTATATTAAATATTTGAATTCTTGAGGAATACTTTATTTGTGAAAATAATTGAATTTTTCGATTAATTAATTTAAAATAGTATTAACAATAATTGAAATTCTTCGATCAGTTTTATTATTTATGACAAAAAAATTGAAGTATTACTCAGAATTTTATCAAAAAATTTTATTAAAATGACTCAAAATAATTTAATTTTCCGGAATAATTTTGTTATTTATCTTTAATAATAATTGAATTCTTTCGAAAAATTATTTATGTTAAAAATTGAATTCTTAGGAAGAATTTTATTAAAATCTAAAAGAATAATTGAATTATATCAAAAATTTTTTTAAAAATTGTATTTAAAATAGTTGAATTCATCCAAAGAATTTTAAATGATTAATTTTTTCGAGGAATTGAAATAAAATTTTTAAGAGTAATTATACTTTTTGATCAATTCCTGTAAAATTGTATTAAGAAAAATTGAAATCCTGCGATGAATTTTATTATCTATGAAAATAATTGAATAGTTGCTAAGAATTTTATTTAAATTTTCAAAAATAACTGAATTCCTGAGAAGAATTTTATTATTTATGAAAATAATTGAATTATTGCGAAAAATTTTATTAAAATGTTTAAAAAGAATTGAATTTCTGTGAAAAATTTTGTTATTTTTGAAAATAATTGAATTCTCTATAAGAATTTAATAAACATTGTTTTAAATCATTATTTTTTTCGAAATATAGTATGTTAATCCAAACAACCTGAATATCAAAAAAGAAAATTTGAAAAGTTAATCGACATACCTATTATTATTAAATATTTATTGACAAGAAAAGTGTAAACTACACGTGCGCTTTAGCACGCGTTATTTTATCTATAGTTATGATAATAATAATAATAACGAAAATTTATTTTGAAAAAAAAATGAATACACTTATTTGAACATTCAGAAATAAGAATCACAAGTTATTTCTTATTTCAAAAAATCTAAATTTTCTATTATAAACGAATTTTTATTTATGCCTAATTTTATTGATGAAAAGTTTTTATAAAAGAAATATCAGTCTAATATTGATCAATTAATTTTAATTTTAATTTACCTAAATTTAATTGATTTGAGTTTTAAACGATTGATAATAATTCAATTTACAGGGGAAATTTCAAATTATTTTATTTTTTACAATTTTCCTTATCATCATCTTGTCATCTATTTTTAGAAAATAATTCACCTTTTCACCTATTTAAAGGAAAACAGATACTGTGATCTCCGATTTCAACTTATCGATTGCAATTTATTTTTACTTTCAAAATCTACATTATTCCTATATAAAATTCTCTAATTTTTTTACTTTACTCTTGCTTAATTCCTACTGTTTGTAAGTTTTTCGTTATCTAGACCTCTGACTTAATGGTTTAATTTTCTCAGTGAATTGTTAATTACTACATACAGTGACGCATTTGAATACCTTTTCAGTAGCCGCAGCAATAAAATTATTCTTTACCAAAGACAAACGTTGCATTCAAATTTTAAAAGTAATTACAATATTTTCAATTATGTATTCATTTGAAAGTTGCATTTTCGATTGTTTTTATTAAAGAAAAGAAATCTTTTTTTTCATTTAAAAATTAATAAATGAAATGAAAAAAAAAGATTTCTACAATTGATTTGTTGCAAAATTATTTGAATAAGACATAAGACGCAAACGCATGTGCGCAAGGGATAAGTCGTGTAGGTACCCGGAAGCTGTTTTTAATCGATACATGAAAACTTATGAATTTTTGAAAGTTTACGATTCAATAATAACTTTAACGTATAAAGTTCTTGCTGAAATTCTATAGGCTCATAAAATATGTAATTATTATTTTCTCGTTCATCAATAACTATCGCGACGAGTAAATATAGCATTATGTAGTAAAAGTTTATTGGATAAAAACATGATTTACAGAATCCAACTATATTATCGTAAATAATTCCCAATAGCACGGAATATTCCATACACATTCCTGGGATATTTCATTGAAACATTGGAAATATTCCATCTAAATCAGGGTTTTAGAATTTATAGGAAAATTCTGAATTTTGGTGTCTTTTTTGTTTGCCTTATAAACTATGCCAAGAATATTCTAATACAAACCCTTCAATTTTTTCTATTTTTGACAATAATTTCTTTTTAAATAACTTTTAAATAATTTCGCATAAATTCAATTTTGTTCAAAAATTTTCGTCAAAATTTCAATTATCTTTATAAATAATAAAACTCTTCTGCAAAATTCAATTATTTTCAAAAAATTTAATAATATTCTTGTCAAAATTTAAATTATTTTTAAAAATTTTCCTTATTTCAATTTTTTTTATATCTACTATTTTAATAAAATTTTCCAAAAGAATTCTATTATTTAAACAAAATTTTAATAAAAATTTAACAGGAATTCAATTACTTACCAATTTCTTTTATAAATTTCTTCACATCAATTCAATTATTTTTAATTTTTTAATAAAGTTTCTCGAAACAATTCAAATATATAAAGAAAATAAAAAAAATAGTCTGAGAAATTCAATTATTTCGAAAAATTTAAATAAAATTCTTTTAATAATTCTATTATTTAAGAAAATGTTGACAAAATTCTTTGCAAGATTTAGTTCATTTAATTGCAATTTTAATAAAATTTTCCTATACAATTCAATTGTTTTCAATACATTTCTTCTTAAGAATTCAATTATTTTCACAAATAATACATTTTTTATGGGAATTCAATTATTTAAAAGAATTTGAATAAAATTCTTCGCTAGAAATCAATTATTTTCTTTCTTGAGAATTCAATTATTTTTAAAAATTTTGATAAAATATTTTATATATTTGAAAATTATAATAAAATCGGTCATAAAATACAACATTTTTTCTAGAAATACAATTATTGTCAAAAATGTTTGTAAAACTCTTCGAAACAATTCAATTATTTTCGTAAAAAATAAAATTCTTCTAAGCAATTCAATTATTTAAGAAATTTTAATAAAATTCTTCCCAAGAATTCCATTTTTTTAAAAATAAACATTTTCACAGTCAGATTACAATATTATTTTCAATTTTTTTATTGAAATTTCTAGATAGAATTTAATTATTTTTAAAAAGTTTTTAAAAATTCTGAAAAATTCAATTATTTAAAAAAAGTTGAATAAAATTCTTCACAAGAAATTAATTATTTTCATAAATAATAATATTTTTCTGTGGAATTCAATTATTTTTACAAATAACATTATTCACAGGAATTCAATTCTTTAAAAAATTTTAAATAAAATTCGTTGCAAGAATTCAATTATTTTCATAAATAACAAAACTTATCGCAGAATTTCAATTATTTTTATAAAATTTTAAATAAAACGATAGAAAATTGCATTTATTCTTACAATTTTTTTTTAAATTCGCCGAAAGAATTCAATTGTTATTAAAAATTTTGATAAAATTCTCCATAAAAATTCAATTTTAAAAAACATGCAATTACTGAATAAATTATTTATTTTTGTATTTAAATAATTGAATTTCTCGGGAAATATTCTAATAAAAATTGATTAAAAAATGAATTTCACTTAAAATTTTAAATTATAATTAAATATTAAAAACATTATAGCATGGATTTTTAGAAATAATTGAATTTTGAAAAGAGTTAAAATTAAAATCTTTAAAAATTTGAATTTTTAGTTACAATATTCTTATGAAATGAAATAATGATTTTATTATTTTCTCATTTGAAATGTTTTATTATAGTATTCTCATAAGTAATTGAATTTGAGAATCTTAATTTCTATAGAAAAATTATAATGATTGAATATTTATTTAAAAAAGAAGTATTAATGTTCTTCAGGGTCAGGGAAAAAGTGAAAATTTTGTCTGGAAATCAGGGAAAAGTCAGGGAAAAACAAAAATAAAATTTTATGGCAACCCTGTGTAATATTATTTCATATTACGATTAACATAATTTAAATTAACCTACTTGAACAAAAATATTTATTTTATTATAAAAAGAGTTAAAAATCAATATTGTAGATACCAGTTTCTTTAATCAAATGACAAATTGAAATTATTTTTTGATGGATCAAAAAATTATTTTTTCAAATTTGAGTAAAATTTTTAAATTATTGAATATTGAAAAGTAAAATATGGAAAATTCAAGAACAAAAGTACAAAATCCAGGACATTTAAGGACATTTCAGGAATTCCAGGACTTCAAGGACCAGTAGACACCCTGTAAATCTTTTATTCTTTTTTCTTTGGAATAATTTAGAAATACATGTTTCTAAAATCATACTTAGTATAGCTTTAGAGAACAGCTTTTATTTGGCTTAAACAAGACAGGGGTTATATTAAAAATGATCCAGAAACTATTATTTTTTTTAAATTTATTATTATTTTTTTTTTTATTAATTTATTATGTGCAATATTTATTTAAATCACACTCAATTTCACAACTCTTTAATGTCGAGATTCTCTTTTATAATATAAGCAAGGACCCAAATCCATTTTATCTTTCTCTTTATTCCCTCTTTTCGTTTCGTAGTACAATTTTGTCTTTCTGTTATCAAAAAATAGCATAGTCCTTTACAAAAATATATAGTAAAAATTTAACACTCTTCAAACTCTCTTTAATCAAAGAACATTACTACAATTGTATCTTTGTTAAATCTAAAGCTTCAGAAAAAACTGAACGCCTTCGTACTCTCTCTCTCTACTCAAGTAACATTACTATAATTGTATCTTTCTTCAATCTGGTACTTTTCATACTTCCTCTAATATCCAAGGAACATAACATAAGAGTGTCTTTTTCTTGCCTTTTAACCGATTTTATATAATAAGAATTACCTAAAACTTATTGTTCTCCATTTTATGGAGAACAGAAAAGAATTTGTACACAATTATAGAAAGATTATTAAGAATTGAAAACTTTGATATCGGACTGGTTTTAAATCCAAACTCGAAATCAACATTCAAAAAAATTACATCTTATTTATTACTAAAATTTATTGAGATTTGATGATTAGAATATCTCCTCCACGTGCCATAAAGAAAAGTGTGGCGTACAAAAATGATCTAATATTTACTATTCGAATCTATAATATGATTTGAAGTATAAACAAAATCAAAAATTGCCTTATATGTAGGAGTGACGATTAGAACAGTTTTTCCCTCTGTTATTAACTCTTCCTAACTCAATTTATCAATACAAGGCGAAGTCATACTATATTTATAATTTTATACAACACCAGTGCATCGGGTTAATTTACAAATCGAAATTTTGGCTTATGCAAAAATTTGCTTCTTATCTTTGCTGTAATTACTTCAAGTATAAAAGCCACGATAGCCAAGGAATATCCAATTGTTCCTACATAAAACAAGGCAATAAATATTTGCTCCTTCGAAATCATTTGTAATTCCGAATTATTTGTTTGCCGTAAATTGACATTAGTTCTGTAAAACTCTCTCGATAATCCAAATTCCAAAACGTTTAAAATTCTTTTGATGAAATCATCAAGATATGGTGTAAAAGACTCTGTGAGAAATGGATAGTAATTATACAAAACAGTTTCTTCCAATATTTTAACATTTGTTCTGCCGTTTTTAGCCGTGTAATTTTTAACATGATGTGGAGCATTTCTTATAACACAGGAAATGTTCCGGTGATCAATATACTTTAGTAAACAATCTCCTTCTAATATTCTATCTTCTGCAAATCTCCTATCTTCTTTTATACTTTCCAATGTAAGTCCTTTTACTGCTAATTGTCTTCCAATATTATTTATCTTTCCATTGTCAGCGAGATAATGTTCTTCTATTTTTAAGATAGACCTTACACTTGAAGTCATAAGTGGTATTAAATTCGAATTGACAAGATCTGTGAGAGTTGAAATTTCAGGAGATGGTCGAAAACTGATGTCGAGGATTATCGAGTAAAAATAACCAGTAAAGACAATGCATGTAATAATCAATGATCCGAAAACTGTTCTTTGTGCTAAATTCCGAGGTTCGTGATTCGTAGGCATTCCCATTATAATTTGGCTGATGTTTAAAGTCTGCCATGTACTATTGTTGAATTTCATCAAAAATGCTACTAATCGGATGACAGAAATCGTACAAACTGTTACAATGATCATGTACCAAAACTCTGTTGAAACAATAATTTCCTTTGAATTTTTTGACATTTGTGGAATAACAGCTTTAACATGGTACATTGCTGGAACTAGTATATTAATGAAACCCTCATCCACACACTGAAAAATTATTGGAAAATAAATGCTCTCATTAGGATACATATATTTTTTTTCTTTTTGGAAATGTTCCACTTTTGCCCATATGTGATCAAATACATTAAAAACCATTTGAGAATTCAGCAGTACAAGAGGTAGTGTTTCCGGTTCAAAATAAATTTCTCGTGTCAAAATTCGTAAAAAATTTATAGCTATAAAGTATTCGAACACAACTGAATTATTAGTAGATAAAATATCCTTTGAAAACCACTGACTTTTTGGTGATAATTCTGCAGAATCAATCTCTGGGATATATAATTCTGACATATCAAACTTATCTGGGAAACGTAAAGCCTTTTCAACAATAAGAATTAATTTGTTATGGTTTTGTTCAATTTTTAGAGTCTGTTCATTCATATTCAGCAAAATACTAAAGTCCATGAAATTGTTATATCTCAAAAATGGCAAAATTTTGCTGATATTTGTATGAAATATAGGATAAGACGGCACTATTACACATTTTGGTTTTGATGGCCCCTTTAATAAATCATTTCCATCAGTAAAAAATTCCTTGAATTTATGGAATCTTGTAATCTTTGTCCACTGCAAAACGAACAGTCCAGTAATTTTAGGTCGCAATAGTGTCTGTAAACGTTGTTTAGTAAGATTAGAATTTATATCACTGTAGTTGACCGTCAACGATGGAAAATGCGAATTCACGGCTGACATGAGAGAATCCATCAATGGGTCCGAATGAACTAATTCATCGTCAAGAAGGTACACTATCTGACGCAATCTGGAATCGTTTTTGAGATACTTTATCAATCCATCATAGTAACTACTTGCAGAAGACACTACCAGAATTTCTTTCCACAAAATTAAGCTGACAAAAAATATGTCTTTAAAATTCATTGTTGAACAATGCACAACCACCACTTTTAGTCGATAGAAATCGAATGACAATTACGAAAAAATATTAAACTAAAATTACTAATTCTTTTATTTATTTAAGGAAAGAGTTTGCCTTTGACCTACTACTGAAATGACTTCCTTCTTTTGATGGAGGTTTATAACGTACAAGGGTTCTTGAGAAGTACTCCAATAAACCATTTGAAGTGAAAAAGCTTAAAAAAACTATTTACGATTGTCAATGTTTATGAAATTGTCGCTATGGTTATTAAAACTAATATTTATGAAAAACTACTCCAAAAATTCTATAAACTTTCTTATTTGGTGTGGTACTTATGAATATACTTATAATCATAGGAGGAAATTGGAAAAGTAAAGGATAAATGTTTATAAAATTGTTACCATGGTTATTAAAACTAATATTTATTAAAAACTGCTCAAAAAAATCTGTCCGCGCAAGCGCGGACACATTCTCATCCGCGCTTCGCGCAGGGGCTCGCTTCGCTCGCAAGTTTCAGCGCGCCTCGGGGCGCGCGATTATTGATCGTCGCGCTTCGCGCTCCGGCGATTATTTCGCACGTCGCGCTTCGCGCTCCGTGTGTTGTTGCGCGCTTCGCGCGCAAATGGCTCGCTTCGCTCGCCGGGGTTTGCAATTGTTGTGCATTATTAATGTTCTTCTTTCCTATTATATGTTTCATAAAACAGTTTTTTTTTCTTAAAGTTACTACGACTTTAAGGATTACATTCTCATCACATGTTTTAGTTTGCTGATGATTGCGATATTAAGTGAATTTAAATGTATATTTTGGTCTTGATGATTAAAATTGTAAAATTATTTTTAATTATACTAACTCTCTTAGTAAAAACATGATTTGCAGAAGCAGCTAAAATATTTTTGAAGAATTAGTATCAAATTTTTTGTATAGTGTAGACCGGAGCGTAATGACTAACTTTTCACTCTTTGTTTATTTACTCAGACATTTTTGTTTTAATTAAGTGTTTATCTCCTAGAAAAGTTACTCTGGTATATTACTTTCTCATGTGATGAGAATGTAAAAAACCATTTCCAACAAGATAGGACCAAAAATTGAAATGTAAAAAGGGGTCACACCAGCACAACTGTATTAAAAAAATTTCATTGATTTTCTAAAATGTTATATCTTTTATGAATATATTTTAGTTATAACATTTTAGAAAACCAATAAAATTTTTTTAACCCAGTTGACCTCGCCTGACCCAAAAATTTAAAAAAAATTAAGTTTCTATGAAAAAATGTTGTAGAGAAAAGTTGTTTGTATTTTTCTAATCGAAAGTAATATAAAATTAAAAATATTGAAATTTGAAAAAATTGAATTTTCAAAATTTTGAAACTACTGTAGTTTGTGTAGTTTTCGACGAAAATGGCTGGCTAACGAACTCGATCTGTATTTTAACAGTAACTTTGTGCATGCAAAGTTGCAAGTTGATGCAATAAGTTTTTCAAGAGTTATCGTAGGGACACCATTGTGTCTACAGACAGACACGAAGACAGACATACACTTTTTCTAGACCATGTTTAACAGACTCAGGGGACCCCAAAACGTCGAGATTTTAAGAAATTAGCGAAAGTCAATTTTCGACCAAAACTAATACTTTCTCATGTGATAATAATGTAAAAATGATTAAAAACAAAAAATATATTCAAATAGTGCAATTAAAAATGAAAAAATCATATTTCGAATTTTATATCGGTTAACCAGAACTCAAAAAAAAATTTGTTTAATTTAGAAATACTAAAAAATTAAATTTTTAATAGCTTTAAAAAAAAATTTCTGAGTAATATGTAAAGCAATATTTCTAAACAATGTTGAGAAACAAAAAAAAATATTTTGATATCAAAATAAAATTTTTTAGTTCTAGATAAACCGTTTGGCTAAATCTGGCCCAAAAACTTAAAAAATATACCTGGCCCAAGAACTTAAAAAAAAAAAAATTAAAAAATTCATAACTTTTTTGTTTTTTGTTGTACTGAAAAGTGTTTAAGGGAAAAGTTGTTTGTTTTTGCACCAAATTTAAGGAAAAAATTTAAAAAAAATATTTTTTTGAAAATTGTAAAAAATACAAAATTTTGAAAATTTCAAAATTTTGTATTTTTGTTGTTTTTTGACGAAATGGGCTGCCCAACGAACTCAGGCTTCATTTTTATGGACTAAAAAAGTGTGCCAAATTGCAAGACGATTCATAAAAATTTATTCGAGTTATCGTGGCGACAAATTTTTCTACAGACAGACAGACAGACAGACAGACAGACGGACAGACACTTTTCTAAAAACCATTTTTTTGGAGTCAGGGGGTCATGAAACGTAAAGATTTAGCAAAATTAGACATTGCTCAAAATCGCACAAATCCAAGACTTTCTCATTTTTGATGAGAATGTAAAAACAAATTTTATGAAAAAAATCAAAAAAAGGCAGAATTTTTGAAACTTTTGAGTTCTTTTTTGTTCCTAATTTTGTATTTTTACCTAATTTTGGCATCTAAAAGAAAAAAAGGAAGGTTTCGATATGTTTTTAATGTTTTCTCATGTTTCGGCTAATGCTTCACTCACTATAAATCTCAATTTTTTGCACTTTTTTGGAAAAAATTTTTTTTAAATTGTGTAAAAGATGCAATTGTCGATTCTAATGTTAAGAAAGGTGTATTGGCATAATGTGAACTAATTTTTATTAACACGGCCCCAATATGACAAATTTCCTACTGAAGAGAAGGCTGACAAAAAGTCCAAAAAAAGCAATAAATAGCAAATTTTTAAAAAATTAAAAAATTCATAACTTTTTTGTTTTTTGTTGTACTGAAAAGTGTTTAAGGGAAAAGTTGTTTGTTTTTGCACCAAATTTAAGGAAAAAATTTAAAAAAAATATTTTTTTGAAAATTGTAAAAAATACAAAATTTTGAAAATTTCAAAATTTTGTATTTTTGTTGTTTTTTGACGAAATGGGCTGCCCAACGAACTCAGGCTTCATTTTTCTGGACTAAAAAAGTGTGCCAAATTGCAAGACGATTCATAAAAATTTATTCGAGTTATCGTGGCGACAAATTTTTCTACAGACAGACAGACAGACAGACAGACGGACAGACACTTTTCTAAAAACCATTTTTTTGGAGTCAGGGGGTCATGAAACGTAAAGATTTAGCAAAATTAGACATTGCTCAAAATCGCACAAATCCAAGACTTTCTCATTTTTGATGAGAATGTAAAAATCTATAAAAGTTCTTCTTTAATGTGTGGTACTTATGAATACCTAATTATAAAACTCTTGGAGGAAATTTGATAAGAGAAATTTTATTAATTAAAATAAAAAGTTTCTCTGCATTGTTCCTTTAAATTTTCAAAACTATGAAAATCTCATAAGGGGATTCTGCTAAGAACTGCGTTGTAGTGTCCCAGTAAGAAGTGAGGAATTGAAAAGAATTAGAAATTTTTAATTACATGTAAAACATTTAAAATGGAATATTTAATGAAAAAATTAGGAAACAAAAAAGCAAACAAAAAGAACTAATTTCAAACTATGAATATAATACATCCGCAGAATGCAACAACTATTTATATAATATAGATTATTTTTCTACAAAATTATTAAGGTTTTGAATAATTTTATTTAAAAATTAGAAAAAATAATTTAATTTTGGAAGAACAGCAGTTATAATTTTTATAGAAATAATTAAGTTTCAAAAGGTTTTATACATTGAAGTTACTGCTTCCTCATAGAGGAAGGATTGTATTAGCAAAATTTTGGATTGTGATTTTTTGACATATTTATAAACTTTTTTTCATTATACCTAATCTTTTAGTACTTTATGCACGAATGGGCATTGCCCGTATTAATGTTATAAATAAATAAAAAAAAATTTGATGTAATTTTATCTCAGAAGTCCAAAAAACGGATTTTAAAAAAATGTCCCGATGTGTGTGTGTATATTAACATTACATTTGCCTCAATATCTCAGAACGAGAAAGAGCTAAAGGCTTCAATTTTTTTTTAAATTGTAGGTCCCCCCGGGGGACATAAAATTAGAGTATTTTCAGCCCGATTCATAAAGTTTAACTATATTTTTTTTACATTTTTCATTTTGTAAAAAAACGTTTTTTGGCCATAACTTAAAAAAGATGTTAGGACAACTATAAATGTTTTTCTTTACTTTTGTAGAGTTTTTTCAGGTGCATCTTTTGAGCCTTCATTGAACATTTTTCGTCTGTATTAGCCAGAGATTTTGTTGATTTTGTTGAAAAATATAAAAGTAACTTTAAAAGTATCATTACCAACTTGTAGAGTATTAAAAAACGCTTCGATTGATTTATTTTTGAATCTGATTCGGTCAGAAATTATCAAATTATTGGCATTTGAAAAATCAAAAATTGTGGAAAATATCATTTTTTTCAACATTTTTGTTTATTAACTTATGTGTAATTGTTAAATTATTACAACCATCTTATCGAATATATAAAAACATATTTTTTAGACCAATATTTAATGATTTTAACTCTTTTATAAAAATTAATTCTTATATTTCAATTATTATTATTTCTATGCGAGGAAGCAAAGTGTTCATGAAATGAACACCAAAATTATAAAAATGTACAACTTGGCAGCGGTTTTTGAAATTTTAATTCATGCTGAAAAATAAATAACAAAAGTATTTAAATATTAATTTTAAAAAAATTATTAAATCTTTGAATAGTTTAATCTTTAAATTCTGAATGAAATTAAGTTTTTGAAAAATTGTATCTGATTAAAATTTTTTGAAGTAGTTAATTCGCGAAAATTTTATGTAAAAATTTAACATTTGTTTGAGTTTTGATACTATTTTTCATTTCTAAATTCAGTTCGAGACTTAGATTTTCATAAAATATGACTTTTTCGACTTTCCTTTAGCTCTTATTGCACAACGTTTGAAATTTTTATTAGAAAAACTGAGTTTGTATATTTAAATAATTAAATATTCTTCGACAACTTTCTGAAAATTATGAAAAATAATTGATTTAGAGAAGATTAATTGAAATTTTTAAAAAATATTTTAATATTGGAAGTGCAAAAATTTTTTAAAATAATTGAATTTTCAAGGGATTTTGAAAAATTTAAATTATATTTTTTTTAAATTATTCGAGTTTTTGAATATAATATTTAATTGTGAAAAATTTTCTAATAATCGAAATTTCGTAAAATTTCAATTTTTAGATGTTTATTAATAATATTGAATACATTAAAACTTTTTAAAAATTATTAAAAATGATTGATTTACAGAAAAATTTTACTTACAAATTCTAGAAAATAATTAAATTTTAATGAAATCGCAGTAGCAATTATATCTATGTGAGAGAAAAAGTTAATTAAATTAACTAAGTAAATAATTAAATTATTCGACAAAAATTACTTTTTTTCTGTGCCTATAAATAATATAATTTATTTGAAAGAGAAGAAAATTTTGTTTTCATTAACAAAAATTATCTCCGGTTATTCAACTTCCGGATTCCATAAGCGCGTGTAGTGTGTATATAGGTAAGAGAGGGGAATTGAAAGTGCGCCTCCTCAACAAGTTAATATGTAAAACCAATCGCTCTTGATAATTTTGAAGAATAACGAATTTTATGAATACTTTTATTTAATTTTATTGCATTTTAACTGATGTGTATCTAAAAACCTTTTTTTTTTATTTATGAACATTATTTTTAGAAATGAAACGATGAGAAATGACCTGAAAACTACTATAAATATATAATGTGTAAATAAACGCAATACAGTAAATTGGTATATATATTAAAATAAAAATTAAGTTTTTGAAAAATGTAAAATTAATTTAAATATTGTTAAATATTCTATCCCATTTAGGAATTTTCTGAGTAAAAGAAGACATACAGGCTTAATTTGCACTCATCTACTATAAAACCTACTATTTACTATACTTCTTTTACGTTATGCTATTTCTGTTTTTCTTTTTTGAAAATTTCCACTACTTTAAATTCGCTAATAGAAATCAAAAAACTATTCTCAAAAATTTGAAATCAAATTCTTTAAAACAATCCAATATTATTAAATTATTATTTTCAAAAAATATTCGAAATTCAATAGTATTTTCATGAAATTTCGCAAAAGAATTCAATTATTTAAAAAAAATGAAAAAATCCATTCAGAAGTAAATTATTTTCATAAATAATAAAATATCCACAGAAATTCAATTAATTTAAAATAGCATTTTCAAAAAAATTTTGAAAAAATCAATTATTTAACAAAATTTTTAAACAATAATTCTTCACAATAATTCAATTACTTTCACTAATATAATAACATTTTTCATGAAAATTCAATTTAAAAAAAAAAATTCTGATAAAATTCTAATCAAGAATTCAATTTTTTTAATAAATATTAAAACTCATAGGAGAATTTCAATTATTTTTAATACTATTTTAAATTAATTCATCGAAAAATTCAATTATTTTCACAAATAAAGTTTTCCACAAGAATTCAATTATTTAAAATAAAATTTTCATAATATTTATATTATTTTTCAAAAAAATTAATTATTTAAAACAATGTTTATAAAATTCTTATAAAGAATTTAATTATATTCTAAAGTAACTAAATTTTCCACAGAAATTCAATTCTTTTTAAAACAATTTAATAAAATTTTTCGCAATAATTCAACTATTTACATAAATAATAAAATATTCTACTCAGGAATTCATTTCTTCTTTTTGAAAATTTTAATAAAATTCTTAGCGACTATTCAATTATTTTCGTAGATAATAAAATTCATCGCAGAATTTTAATTATTTTTGACACAACAGAAAATGCTCCAAAAATGTATCTATTTTTCAAAATTTTATTTCAATTCCTCAAAATAAGTAATCTTTTAAAAATTATGTTTTTTAAAAATTCTTTGGAAGAATTTAATTATTTTCAAATATTTTAATAAAATTCTTCGAAAGAATTCAGTTATGTCGATAAATAACAAAAATATTCACAAAAATTCAATTTATTATTTTGAGGTATTTTAATAAAATTCTTTACAAGATTCAATTGTTTTCATAAATAACAATATTTATCTCAAGAATTCAATTATTTTTAAAAGCAATTTTCTTCTTGAAAATTCAATTCTTTTAAAAAATTCCTAATAAAATAAATTGATAAAATTCATTCAAAATTCGATTTTTTTAATAAATAATAAAATTCATCGAAGAATTTCAATTATTTTCAATACTATTTTCAAATAATTAATCGAAAAATTCAATTATTTTTACAAATAAAGTTTTCCACAAGAATTTCATAAATAATAAAATTCATCGTATGAATTCAATTATTTTTAATACAATATTTTATAAGAATACTCAAAAATGTAATTATGTATTCTTAAAAATTTGATTTAAATTCTTCGAAAAAATAAATTATTTGAAAAAAATGTTTTTTAAAATTCTTCATAAGAATTCAATTATTTTCAAATATTTTAATAAAATTGTTTTAAAGAAATCAATTATTTTAAATACAATTTTAATTGAATTTTTTTTTTGAAATACTCCATAATTATATTTTTAGATTTTAATAAATTTCTTCTTGGAAATTCAAGTAATTAAAAATTACTTGAATTTCAAATTGAATTTTCAAATTTCAATTAGTTTCATAAAAAATAAAATGCTTTTTAGAAATTCAATTATTTTCAAAAAAATTTAATAAAATACCACACAGACATTCAATTATTGTCAAAAATTTTAATACAACTCTATAAAATTTATTTATTTTTAAAAACTTCTCGCAATTTATTGATTTTCAATATCTACTATTTTCATAAAATTTCCAAACAGAATTCAATTATTTAAAAAAATTTTGTAAAAATCTTTGTAAGAATTCAATTTTTTTCATGAATAATAAAAATTTCTCAGGAATTCAATTACTTGAATAAAATTCTTGGCAAGAATTGGATTATTATTTTTATAAATAATATTTAAATTCTTTTATGAATAATAAAATTCTTTGCAGGAATTGAATTTATTAGCAGGATAAGAAAGAAGTCAATATTTCTTATGTAAATTAAGAAACAGTGAAGAAAATAAAATATAAAATGGAATTTTGGTCGCAATTTTGTGAAGTGTCTAAAACGAGTTTTTTTAGTTACTTTATTTTAGTTACTTTTTTTAGTTTTGGAAGCTACTTTTTTAAAATTAATAATCGAGTGCGAAGTCTGGACATATTTTACAGATGTAAATAAAAAATGGGGTAAAATAAGTAAATAATACATATATAATGATTGTGAATCAGTGACCTACTAATGACAAGCAAGTTTAACGATCAGAAAATAAAGACAAAGGCAAAGTTGTTTCTTTTCTAGCCCAATGTTTTTTCCACGCACGCTACATTCGCACATTAACCAATGAGCGTTAGGTTTGAGTGGTTCTGCGATTTTACAGGAATTCAGAAAGCGCTCATTTCATCTTGTTTGAGGGGGGGGAGGGGTGTGGCACTCGCAATGCTCACACTGGCAGTACAACGGGAGAGGTTAGAAGAGGGATCAAAGCTCCGGATGCCAAAGGATCTTGGGGAAGGGGTTGAAAATTGAAAGTGGGGGTCATCACGTGCCGAAATCTCGCCTCTCAATTGGTCGAAATCGAGCGTGTTCCCTTCTATCCCTTGTGACCTGGAGAGAACTCTCCTCGCGTTGTTCGACCGTTTGCTCAGAATAGTTCCAGATGTGGCCATGTTTAGTTAACTTTCAAGTTCCGCTAATTCATTCAACAATTTTTATAATTACTGCTGACATTGTAAATCCGCTCTACCTGCCGATCGTACTCATCGCTCTACCTGTGGCATTGATCGCCCATGTATCAATCTGATCACCGAAAAAAACAACAACGCAAAAGCACTGATTTTACCACCTACAAAATTTACGACACACGAGACACTCCGCGGCAAGCTCGCTATTAACTTTTTTTGATAAAAGCCAAAAACGTGCGTTTATTTCACGAGTTAACGACGGATCAATAGCGAGCCATTTTTTTTGCTAGACTCTCTCTCTTTTTTAAAAGTCCGGGGAAAAAATTCAAGTTTTGCAGCTCTGAAGATATTTTTTCTTGTGGAATTTGAAAGCTGACGCATAAACACACATACGCACACGAACAAGTTTTGTTTCGTGGGCGTCACACATACACATACACACTGCATGTACTAACCTTACCTTCACACACACACGAACACAAATACATAGCTTAAAATAGACGCCATTTTCTTCGTAAGACTGTCGACAATCCTACAGACTAACGCTCTTTCTTTTACATACTCGCATTGATTTACACAGATACATTTATTGCAAAGATAAACCGGATGTATTCGGTATTTGACACGTCAGCTCGCATGACGCGTCGTTGAGAAAAAGGCTGCGCCATTTTCCTAAATTGACCAGCAGAAAGACAAGTGGAACAATTTTCCGTACATTTAGTGTATTTTGCTTTCCATTTTTCATTTTTTTTTTTTTTGGGAAAAAGAGCCAGAGGCAACTTTTAATGTTGTAAAAAAAGAGAGAGAGAGAGAAAGAAATAGCTCGCATTACCGTCGAATAAATAATTCAAAATAATTAAATGTAATAATTTTTATTAGAATTGACGCGTTTTTTGTGTAGAGCTATAGAGCATTTTTCATGTCAGAGTCAGATGATTTCAAAAATAAGAAAAAGCTGTCGAGTGTTGCTCCAATCGATCGAATGATCATCAAACAGTTCGTATAGTGGCACATGGTAAAACTCGATCGATCTCCGATCGGGAAACAATGGCTCTAGAGAGTGTTTTCGCGGCCGAGACTCTAATCCAAAGGTTTGCCTCATTTTTTATTCATCAAAATGAAAAAAAGAAACTCGGACTTTTATACAGCTCCGTGTTTAAAAATTATGTTCGTGCTCCTCTAATGCCCCGGTCTCGCCTTCTTCTCCAAAAAATCGATTTTTTTTTAATTTCTTATTTTTAATCTAAAATCATCATTTCTTGACAGACTCGCAAAGACCGATCGGAAGGGAAACAGTCCCTGAGTCCTTTTTCAATCGGCCTTTGTCTAGGATTTTTTATTCTAGTTTTCTTTTTTATTATTTTTGTTCTAAAATCTGACATATCGTCAGATCGATAAATTGGTATTGGTTGAGGAGTTAAATGGAAGAGGTGGGGAGGGAGACGCAATTTGTTACGCAATTCTCGTTGCGCGACATATTTGGTTCTTTTTTTTCATTGTCAGGAGGGTAAAGGAGATATTGATTTTTTTTAAGTAGAGAATTCTTAGGGGTGTTGGGGGAGCGATAAGAATACACACGAAAAAAAACGTGTTCATCTGTGTAAATTTATTCAGATGTACACGTTTTCATGAACACTAACACAGACTGACAACAGTCAGGGCAACTCTATATTCTATAATGATGCCGATTGAAAATCCATTCAAGAAATTCATTCTCTGAAATGTGTGGTTGCTTTGGCAATAACAAGGCTTTTTATCTCGATGAGGATATGATAATGATTATGATGTTTATGCTAATGTTCCTGATAAACGGTAAGAGAATTTTCATTAATTTTTTCCGGAGGACAAGCTCTGTAAATAATAAGAGTAAATTAGGATTTTTTTGCATTTTTTAAAAATTGATTATTATTATTATTATTATTATTGTTAGTGCGATTGAGAATGACGCTGACTGTATATAGGCTTGTTTTGGGTTCTGCCCAAAAACAAAGAGGTCGAATGTTGCAAGTACGTTTTGAGAAACGTCCTTCAGACCTCCAGCTATAACGTATTTGCTCAGTCGCGTCGCACTCAATACTACGATGTCTCTTTAAACAGGTTGTTGACTTATTTCATTCAAAACTGTTTAGTTTTAAGTGGGTCATTTCAATAATTCAATATTTCACAACCAGAGACGTAGGAAATTAAATTTTCCTTCTAAATTCCAAAAAAAGAGGAAAACTTTTTTTTACTTGAAAAATTATTATACATTATTCTCAAGAGCTTAAAATTTTTCTTCACAGTTTGACTTTTAATAAATAAGTGCTTTATTTTAGTGCTAACCAATAATTAAGCACTCATTGAAAAAAATTCTATTTTGGTGCATTGAAAGTAACGAAAATAAATCTTGCGTAATGAACAAAGTATCTGCTTATATTTTACTAACAACTAGACAAGTTATAACATTCCATCTCCTTGTTTACTAAAATTCTATTTACTCTCTCTCTCTTCTCTTTGTCAATTTAATTCTCTAAATTTTTTTCATTTCTCTAAATTTTCTATTTTCTTTCTATTTTATTATTTTAGTAAAAAAAATAAATATTTAATAACACGAGCAAAATTTTTAAAAAAATTTGAAGTCAATCGAAAAAAAGGGATTTAAACGAAAACAACTTTGAAAAAAATATAAATTCTGATTATTCGCTTTTGTTGTAAAAAGTTGTAAAAAAAATAGTTGATTTTTAATTTGGTTCATTTATCGATCCAAGTGGGAAGTAAATTTGTATAGGAGGATAAGGTCAACTTATTTTAAAAAGGTAGTAAATGTGAATCCCTCTATTACATCTAAAGAATGAAGCATTACAGCTGTTTCAATTTAAAAAAAACTTTATCAATCGCAATCTTTTTTCGAAAAAATTTCGCTCGTCAGCAAAGTGAATTATTGCAATATTTCTTAATATTAAGTTTTCAAAAATAAAAAGTAATGGAAAAAATACATAAATAAACATTAGAGCTTAATCGAATGGAATATTGTTTATTTAAAAATTATTTCTTTCAAATAACCGATTACATGTCTATTATCGAAAAAATATTTATTTGAGTCAAATAATTTTTATTTAAATCAATTAAATTTGATTTCTTTGATTTATTCGAATATTTTCAATACGATTTATTTTTTGTTTTTATTACTTCGATTTATTTATTTATGGTCGATTGAAATAATGTTTTTTATACACTGAAGAAAAATTATTTGATTCAAATAACCGACTACTTGTCTATTGTCGAAATATTTTTCAATGCACTTACAAGGTGGCCACATGTCAGTAAAGTCAGGGAAATGACAGGAAAAAAATTTTTTGGCAGAGAAATATTAAGAAAATTGAGGCTTTTTTCAACTTTTCTTCTAAATATTGTAACAAAATAACATTTTTACTATAAAATGCTACTTATTTTGATTTTATACATAACTATTTATAACTAAAGACAAATCTTTCAAAAATTATTTTTGTATAATTTTTTTAAGATAATTAAATTTTTTAAATATAATTATAATTTAAATATGTTTGAATAATTGAAATTTTGTAAAATTTAATTGAAAATAATTGATTTTTTCATAAATTTTATTATACAATTGAAATTCAACTTTTGGAGAAATTTAATTGAAAATTTTGGAAATATGTAATTGAATTATCAAAAATGTTAATGAAAAATCTTAAAATGTAAATTTAAAAATGAAAATTAATCAAAATTAGCTTCTAATTTTTTAAAATTCAATATTTTCAGTATTTTCAATTATAACATTTTAGAATTATTTTGGAGAAAAAATCATGTTTAAAATTTTTAATTAAAATTCTTGAAAAAATTAATTAGTCTTTTTTAAATTATACAAAAATTCTTCAATTATTTTCGAAAAATTACATTAAAATAATATTTTTAAAAACTAATTCTTAGAATTGTGTATTTTGACAAAATTCTAAAATAGAATTCAATTCTATTTTGATTCTAATTCTTAGAATTGTTTTATCACAATTTTTCAAGATTCAATTATCAACAACAAACAAAATAAAAATTTATAAAAATTTCGGAGAAATCATAATTATATTTGTAATTCAAATTCTTCAAAAATTTGATTTTTTTTATTTATATTTTTCAAAAATTCAATTATTCAAAAGTTAGTTAAAAATATTTTTAAAAATTAATTGTATCTAAGAATTTCTTTATTATAATTTTTTTGAAAATATTTTCCTTAAAATTTTTTCCTGCTTTCTTGTAAAATGAATTTTGGCAGAGAAAATAATTTTAATGTCAGTAAATTGTCAGAGAATTGATAAACTGAAACTTGTGACCACCCTGACTTAGTCGATTGAAATATTATTTATTTATTAAAAAGAATGAAATGCAGGGATCACAGTAATTTTTTCATGTAATATTAGGTAAAAAAAGGGAATTTTATTTTCCAAAAATGGGATTCAGTTCAAAAATAAAAAAATTTTCCAATTACAAGTAAAAATTATGTGTATTTAACTATATATATACGAAGTAAAGTTTAGAAAAAGATTAATGAATTATACTTGAGACTTGAAATAAAAATTTGCATTTCTGGAATAACTTTCACTATTTTCAGAGACAATTCTTTTGTTTATAAAAATTACAAATATTTACTTTATAAATAGTAAAATTTACTCTGAAAACAAGAATTTTTAATAGCTAATTGTAATGTTCGAGGAAATTTTGAATAATTTTTATTAAAAAAATTAACTTTTAAACTTTGCATTTTGCTATTGAAACTTCTTAGTTTTAGAGTAAAAATTTTACTATTTTTTAAATAAATATTTCTAATTTTTATGAAAAAAAAATTGCCTTTGAAAATAGTGAAATTTTTACACTAAAACTAAGAATTTTCAATAGCAAAATTTATTATTTTCAAATTATATTAAATTTTATAGTAAATATTTGTAGTAAATTTTATTGAAAATTAGTTCAATATACTTTTAATTTAGTAAAATTTATTCTGAAATTAATACAATTTGTCAAAAAATTTCAATCAATTTTGATTTTTCTCAGAAGAAAAAAGTTATTTTCTCTTTGTTACTTTTTATGGAAATTTTTCTAAGTTTAAAACCTCTGAGAAATAATATAAAAAGATTTTTAAGTTTCAAAAAACTAAAATTTTTCCGAATTTTTCGAAAAGTGAAAATTTTTTTCTTCAAAAAAAACTAAAATATTTTCTAATTTACAAAAAAAGACAATTTAAAAATTTTTTTTTAAAAGGGAAAAAGGAGAGAAAATTTATGATTTTAGGTATTTAGGGGATTTTATTAATTTAAGTTGATAAAAAAAGGGAAAAGAGAAAAAAAGAGAATCACCAAAACGAGTTGAAACTTTTTTTCCACATAAAGATTGTAAAATCGATTGTTAAATATTTCGACACAAAATTTTTTGAAAGAGATTGAAAATATTTATTCAGTTTCAATCTAATAGTTTAGTAAATCCTACTTTTTAAGTTTTATTGTATTATAATCCTATTTACGCTTTTTCGAAAGACGAACACTAATATTGATTTAATTTTTTATTAATAGTCGCACTAATAATCCCCTTTGGGTGTGACAGGCGAAACAAAAGAATAATGATGAAATGGATTAAGATTCTCCTATAGCCGTGACAGTCTCGTTCCAATGAAAAATGTAGTCTAGGTATTTATAGAAAAGAAAAGGAATAACTTTTGTTCTCGGCTGAAAATATTAGCTTCTTATTTTCAAGGCAGTTTTACATTATCAAGCGAATTCTGCGAGCCACTTGATAAATTTTATCTTATTACCAGTAGTAATTCGTACACTTTTTTCCACTAACATTTTCAATTTGTATGATAACCGCAACCAAAATATGATAACCAACAAACACAAAGCAGTGTGAGTTTTAAAACTCTTGACAACATTTATTGTCAAATATTATTAAAAATAATAGTTTTAAAGTAGGCGATTTTTTATTTTTTTTTGCCAAAAGGGTCAAAAACAATAGAAAGAAAAGTAAAAATAGATATTTTGTTTTTTTCTCACGCAATTAGTGGAATATTAGCATAAATTAGAATAATCAGTCGAAGAAAAGCCAAGTACCACACAATTTCAGAAAATTATTATTATAATAATAATTTATTAATTTATAATTTAATACTATGATAATAATAATTATTATTATTCAATTTATCGTTTATTCACAAAAATCAATCGAAAGAAATAAAAATTATTTTCTAAGATGAAAATTGATGATTTTTAGAACTCCGGACAATGATAATGATGACTTGGAAGACGGTGAGATTCCTTCGGACGAAGATGACGAAGAAGTTGTGCCGCTTCCAGCTCCAGCACCAACGCCGACACCAACACCAAAATCCGAACCGGTGGTGTCTTCAAAATCCTCAAAAAGCAAGGAGGATTCCTCCTCAAAAAGCTCCTCGTCGAAAAGTTACGATAGCAAAAGTAGCAAGAGCAAGAAGCAATCTTCCCAAAGGTCGGGGAGTAACGATAGGTCGAGCAAGTCCAGTAAAGGCCCAACGGAAGATTGGGCTGGAGATGTCGAGAAAGCCATCAAGGCGGCTCTAGATAAGGACAAACCCAAACACCAAGAGAGCAATTCCAAATCGAGCAGAAGTAGCAGGAGTAAAAGCAGAAAACGGACGAGAGACGATAAGGAGGAGGAGCGAGCGAAGGAACAGAAAGTGGGTTTTTTTTCTTTAGAATAATTGAATAATATTTCTGGGACAAGTTTTTACAGGCCTCGGATATTATGAATTTTTCCACTTTTTACCACTATTTTCAAAAAGTGCAATTTTTTTGACTTATTTTCAAAACTTGCGACTCTCGACTTTTCTTCTAAATATTGAAACTAAATACTACATTTCTAGTATAAATCGCAACAACTTATTTCGATTTTTATAGTGTCAAAATTAACTACAGACAAATCTTTCATAAATTATTTTTGAATATTTTTGAATAATTTTTCGAATTAAATTTTCGAAATATACAATTAAACTGATTTTGAATAATTGGAATTTTGTAGAATTTAATTGAAAATAATTGATTTTTTTCAAGTATTTTATTAAAATTTTTAAAAATCAACTTTTGAAGAATTTTAACCCTTAAACCGCACACTGCCGAATCCATCCTTAAACCGCACACTGGGTGTGCGACACCCGGGGACTTTTAAGTGTGTTCTCCAAGCTGGAATAGGATATTATCTTTCGGAAAAATTATCTTGTATAGCTCATTACATCTAATATATATTATATATATATTATATATAATATATATAATGATTTATTTAATTTTAATAATTAAAAAATTGTTTTTTAAAACTACTGAAATTACCTTAAACCAAAAACTGGGTGTCAAACAAGCAGAAATTTTTCGCCGACAACTTCATAAAGTTATCAAATACACAAAGACACTTGGAAGACTAATGTCCCTCACGGAACATAAAGTTAAGTACAAAATGTATCGTCCAATAACGACACATGTTCAATTTTTACGAACTTAACCGAAATATTAGAGTAAAAAGCTAGAATATGGGTGTCGCACACCCAGGGTGCGGTTTAAGGGTTAATTGAAAATTTTGCAAAAATAAAATTCTTAAAATTTTAGTGAAAAATCTGCAAGAATAGAAATTAAGGGAAAAAAGTATTTTAAAAATTATATTACAAATATTTTTGAAAAAAGTAATTTATAAAATTTGTTCATTATAATTTTTTAAAATTCAATTATTTTCAAAATTTTTAACACTTTGAAGAAAACAGTCATGTTCAAAAGTTTCAATTAAAATTCTTTAAAAAAAAATACAAAGTTGGCACAAATCAGGGAAATTAGGAGAGAGTCAGAAATTTTTATTAAAAGTACTGAAAAAAATTGAATTTTTAGAATTCATAAGAAAATTCTAAATTTTGGACTTTTTAATTTGCCTGATACACTATAAAATTGACACGATTTTTAATAGAAAACCTTCAATTTTTTCTACTTATGACAATAATTTATTTTCAAATAACTCAATTATTATTAAATTATTAGAAAAAATATTAAATTATTTAATGAATAATTTTACTTAAATATTTCAAAATTGAAAATTTCAAAAGCTTTTAAATTGAAATTTTAGAAAACTTCAATTTTCAATGAATTTAATTAAAAAATTTTAAAGAACTCAGAATTTAAAAAAATTTTAATAATTTAAATTCTTCAAAAAAATTAGTTACATTTCTTAATATATTTTTAATTAATTATTAAAAATAATGGATTTATGAAAGAATTTTAGTTAAAAATACTAAAATAATTGAATTTTAGAGAAAATACAAATGATTGCAGAAATTCAATTATTTTCAAAACTAATAAAATTTTCTGCAGAAATTCAATTATGTATGTTCAAAAATTTTTTTAAAATCCTTGTCAAAATTTCAATTATCTTTATAAATGATAAAATTCTTCTCCAAAATTCAATTATTTTCAAAAACTTTTATAAAATTCTTGGCAAAATATTAATTATTTTCAAAAATTTTCCTCAATTTAATGATTTTTAAAATTTTAGATAATAATAATTGAATTTTGAAAAGGTTTCAAATTAAAATCTTTGCAAATCTGAATTTTTAATACTTATTTAATTATTAAAAAGAATGAATTTATAAAAGAATTTTAGTTAAAAACACTTAAAAAACTGAATTTTGAAAAAGTTACAAATGTTTGCAGAAATTCAATTATGTTTAAAACTTTTTTAAAATTCTTTTCAAAAGTTTAATTATCTTTATTAATAATATAATTCATCTCCCAAATTCAATTATTTTTAAAAATTTTAATAAAATTCTTGGCAAAATTTTACAGAGATTCAATTACTTTTATAAATAATTATATAAAATTTTTACTGTGATTTAATTATTTTCATAAATAATAAAATTCTTTTTAGAAATTTCAATTATTTTTATAAATACTAAAATTCACCGCTCAGAGTTTCAATTATTTTTTACAATTTTAATCAAATTCCTCGAAAAATGTAATAATTCTTAAAAATTTTATTAAAATTTGTCAAATCAATTCAATAGTTCAAAAATTTGTTATTAAAATTCTTTATGAGAATTATTCAATAAATTATTTTTGTATTTAAATAATTGAATTGTCGTAAAATTTTCTAATAAAAATTCATTTAAAAATTAATTTTTGTTAAAATTTTAGATTAAAAGCATTATAGCATGAATTTTTAGAAATAATCGAAATTTGAAAAGGATTTAAATTAAAATCTTTGATAATCTGAATTTTTCGTTCTTGTAACTAAAAATTCTGTAGAATTAATTTTCCTGAAAAGGTTTAATTGAATTTATTTTTGAAATTATTTGTATGTTTTATTTTCGATTATAAATTTAATTGAAGAATTTTCGTATAATCAAAATTTCGTAAAATTGAATATTGTAAACAAATGGATTTTAAAATTTGCAAATAACGTTTCCCAAAATGATTAAAAATAATTGACTATAAGAATTTTAGTTAAAAATTGTAGAAAATAATAATTGAATTGAAATGTTGAAAATAATTATGAATAAGTTATAGTCACAACATTCTTATAAGAAAATTATAAAATTAAAAAATTATATAATTATTTTATCACTCGGTCATCTTTAATTATTATAAAACATGAAGATACCGATTGCTCCAAGTCGAAGACTCGGAGTGATCGATATCTTCATGTTTTATAATAATATTCTTATAAGTTCTTTGATTTCATAAAAGTTTGAATTTGAAATAATTGAAAATGTTAATTCTTTTAAAAAATAATAATGATTAAATATTTATTTAAAAATGAAGTTATTGGTGTTTTCGAATAATTTTACTTTTTAAGAAATTTGTAAATAAATGTAATAGAACATTTTTTTGAGTATCTAATAATTTTTAGAGTGAATCAAAATATTCTTCAAGGTCAGAGAAAAAGTCAAAATTTTGTCTGGAAATCAGGGAAAAACATAATTACATTTTTCTGGCAACCTTGTTTTCGACATTTTTTTATAGTTTTAATTTACTAAAGTGACTAATTTTGCGCCTTAAAGTCGAACGGAAATCTGATTTTATTATCTGTTTCAGAGGAGAAAGGTCAGCGACGAAGAGAATGGAAACGAGGACGATGATGAGATGCTTTTCGTCCGGGGAGCTTCTCCCGTTCGGAAAGGATCCCACGAGAATTCCTCGCCCTTGAGGAGGAACAACGATCATGACAATTATGACAGCAGTTCGGACTACGACGACCGATCGAGTTCGAATCGTCACCGAGACAACGACAATAAGCGTAATTCCCGAGGTAATTTCTCTTGAGATTGTGCTTTTAAAATGAATTCCCTTGACAAATTAGCGTTAGTTTTGGAGAATTTAGCGAAATTTCGTTAAAGTTTGGCATTTCTTTGGATTCAGGTCGAAGAGGCGGGAAGAACGAGCGCGGCGGCGGAGGCAAGAGCAAAGGGCGAAGCCAGAACCGCAACGAGCGCAACGGCCGGAGGAACCAGAACCAGAACAACGACCACAATCAAGATCCCGACTCGATTTGCAGCTACTACATGCAGGGAAAGTGCCACCGGGGAGATGACTGTCCGTACTCGCACAATGCGCTGCCCCCGCGGAAGATGGAGTTGTGTAAATTTTATCTCATGGATTGTTGTGCTAAAAGGGATAAATGTCTTTATATGCATCATGACTTTCCATGCAAATTCTTTCATACAGGGTTAAAGTGCGGCCAAGGGGAGAACTGCAAGTTCTCTCATCAGCCTCTCAACGAGCAGGTAATTTCAACAAATTTATCTTTTCTTTTTCATTCTTAATGATCCCTTTTTTTACCAGCCACAGACTTCGCACTCGATAATTAATTTTTAAAAAGTAGCAAAAAGTACATAGCTTTCAAACTAAAAAATGTAGTAAAAAAGTAGCTGTCGAAAAATTAAACTTGACGACCGAAAAACTCATTTTAGACGCACTTCACAAAACTGACAAAAATTCCATTCTATATTTTATTTTCCTGACTTTTTCCTAATTTTCAACAAAAATATTTACTTCTTTCTTATCCTGCTAATAAATACAATTAGTACAACGAATTTTATTATTCAGGGAAGAATTTAAATATTTATAAAAATAATTTAATTCATGATAAGAATTTAATAAAAACTTTTTAAAAATTCATTTCTTTCGACTAATTTTATGCAAATTCTAATTTAAAAAATTTTATTCCTGAGCAATTTTTATTATTCATGAAAAGAATTGAATTCTTACGAAGATTTTTACAAAATTTTTTTTAAATAATGGAATTCTGTTTGGAAATTTTATGAAAATAGTAGATATTGAAAATCATTGAATTGCGAAAAGTTTTTAAAAATAATTAAATTTTACAAAGAATTCTATTCAAATTTTTGACAATAATTGAATGTCTGTGTGGCATTTTATTACATTTTTTTGAAAATAATTAAATTCCTAAAAAGCATTTTATTATTTATGAAAATAATTGAATTCTTGCGAAAGATTTTATAAGAATTTTTAAAAATAATTGAATTTCCAAGTAGAAGTTTATTACTTTCAAAAATAATTGAATTCTTGTGATGAATATTGTTATTTAGGAAAATAATTGAATATTGCAAAGAATTTTATTAAAATGCCCAAAAATAATTGAATTTTCGAGAACAATTTTGTTATTTATCGACATAATTGAATTCTTTCGAAGAATTATTTATGTAAATAATTGAATTGTTGGGAATAATTTTATTAAAAGCTAAAAGAATAATTCAATTATTTCAAAATAAAGTTTTAATTAAAATTGTATTTAAAATAATTGATTTTTTTCGAACAATTTTATTAAAATATTTAAAAATAATTGAATTCCTGTAAAAAATTCTAATATTTTTGTAAATTATTGAATTCTTTCAAAGAAATTTAAAAAAATATTTTTTTATCCCACATGCACAAAAATGACGCTTTTAGATAGCTGACGACAGGGAGTAAAGTCACTCATTTGTTCGACCATATGAAAATGGCGTCCATTTTCTCCCATGTGCAAACATAACCGCTGATCCCATGCGTTATTTTTCCCCAAGGGAGAAAACGGCCGCCATTTTCACATAAGTCGAACAAGTGAATGACACTTTTGTGCATTATGAATAAAAAATATCGTAAGTAACATGGAAATAAAGGCATCCCAATTTGTTTACAATGATTTTTTGTTCAAAAATAATTGAATTTCTGAGACGAATTTTATTTATTTGTGAAAATAATTAAATTCTTAAGAAGAATTTTATTGTTTAATAAAATAATAATAATAATTTAATAAAATAATTTTTCGATTAATTAATTTAAAATAGTATTAAAAATAATTCAAATTCTTCTATGAATTTTATTATTTATGAAAATAATTGAATTCTTGCTTAGAGTTTTATCAATAATTTTTTTTAAAAAATTGAATTTCCATGTAAAATGTTATTATTAGTGAAAGTAATTGAATTATTGTCAAGAATTGTAAGAAAATTTTGTTAAATAATTTATTTTTTTGAAAATTATATTCTAAATTAATTGAATTCCTGTGGAAAATTTATTATTTATGAAAATAATTGAATTTTGGATGAATTTTATCAATTCTTTTTTAAATAATTGAATTTTTTTGCGAAAATTGATGACAATACTAGATATTGAAAATAATTTAATTTCGAATATTTTTTGAAAATAATTGAATCATTTTAAAGAATTTGATTATAATTTTTTAGAATAGTTTTTTGATTTCTAGTATTGGCGAACTTAAAGTAGTGGAAATTCTCGAAAAAAACAGAAATAGTAACTTTTAGTGGCTGAAATGTAAAAAAAGGAGCGAAAAAGGAGCATAACGTAAAAAAAATAGTAAATAGTAGGTTTTAGTAAGATGAGTGCGAAGTCTGCTTTTATTTTCCCCTAATTACAAATAAATTTACCCAAATCCATATTTTTCTTCTCCAGGTCAAGAACATTCTACTCAAACATTTGGAGACTGCGCCGAAAGAAATTCTAGGCAACTTCCCAAGACTGAGCAGGGATGGTGCTTTGACCATGATCAACAACACGGAGAAGAATTTGGCCCAGGGTCAGGAGGGAAGTCAAAAAATCCCCAGTCTCTTCGAATTGAATATTGCGAATCGTGATGAAAAAGAAGAAGGTGAGTTTCATTTCCAGCATTCAAACCCCACGTGTTTCTTTAATATTCAAAGTTTAATTGACAATATTTTTAACGTGGATAATTTTTGTAATTAGAAAATTCGTGTACGAAAGAAGAACCTACGAGTGGGCAGCAAAAGTTGTCGACAGCCACAACGACCGCGACAACGACGACGACGACGACGACAGCATCGAAAGAGAGAAAGTCGTCGGGGAAGAAGACTCGATGGGGTTCCGACGAGGATCGCGTCCCTTACGAACAAATAATGCTTATGCAGTCCGTCAGTCAACTCGGAATGCAATTTCCCAATGCCGCTTTAGATTTAGCCGTTCAAGATCAACGTCCGCAAATTGAAAATCCAATTTCAATGGACTTTTACAGTGAAATAAGTGAAAATGACGCCGCAAGCAAATTGAATTCCAAGGAAGATTTCACGAAAGATGTGGAAGAAGATGAAATTCGAGCACAGGTAATTTCTCTCTTTTTTTCTTTTTTCGTTGATTTTCTATAGGGTGTTATTTACATTTGAATAATTGAATAATTTTACAGTCAAAGGGGAGAAATTCTACAGTTTCGGAAACTCCAAAAGACGTGGATTTGCGGCAAATGCTCACGGCGCCGTCGAAACCTCGTGTAGTGAGTATAGCAGACGAGATAGCGAATATTACTCAGTCCAAAGTGGACGAGGACAGCGAGGAGGAGGAATCCAATTTGGTCATAGAAATGCCAATGGAGGAAGAGGAGCACGAGAAGGAAAAGGACTTGAAGCAAACCGAAGGTGAGCGAAATTTTTTTATTTATAAAATTACGGACCAATTTGACAAGAATTTTATTTAAATTTTTGATAATATTTGAATTTTGGAGAAGAATTTTTATTATTTATAAAGATAGTTGCGATTCTGACGAGAAATTTTTAATTTTTGTTGAACATAATTAAATTTCTATCAAGAATTTTATTACTTTTGAAAATAATTGAATATCTCAATCTTTTGTAACGTCTTAGAAATTCTCTAAACTATATTGTACAATTTATGAACTTGCCTGACTTTTTCAAACAAATTACGGACTTTATGGCCGTTTTTAAAAAAAAACTGACTTTTACGGACTTGAAGCAAATTTACGGACCTTTACGGACCTAATTCGAGTCGTTTGAAATGACGAAGTTTGAAAATTTAACAATTCTTTCTTCTTCCAGAAGTTCCGGAACAAGTGGAGAGTGAAAAGCCCAGTTCGCCAAAAGCGCAAACGCAGGAGATGCCGCCGAATCTTCCAAAGAAGGCTCAAGAATTGTTCAAAAGGATACAGCAGCAGCAGCGCGAGGCTCAGGACAGCTTTAAAAATCTCGAGAACGAAGACGAAGAAGACGCTGCCCGCCAAGACGACTGGTACTCCGACGACGATGACGACAAGGACGAGGCTGGCAGCTTGACGATCGACGTCAACAACGACGAGGACCAGGAAATGGAAGAACCACCGAAAGTCGAAGAGAAGAGTCCTCCAGTTCCGAGCATACCTCAGCCGGCGCCTTTTGTCGATAAACTCGGCGACTTGAGTAAAATCGACATCAGCGCCGAAGTATCGAAACTATTGTCTTCCCTGAAGGCGAAGAGCAACGCCAGCCCGCCGGCGACGGTCAGTGCGGAGAGCGCCGAGGTCAAAGTCAAGAGCGAGGAGCCGACGGGCGCCAAAGAGCAGGACTCGAAGAACCAGAACGAGGGCGCGTCCTTCAGTCCCGCGTCGTCGCCAATCTCGCAACCTTCCGCGCCCTCCAGAGATCCGCGCATGGCCCGCGACCCGAGAGATCCCAGGGATCCCAGGCAGCGCCGCGAGGAGCCCAAGGCCGCGCCGCCCGGCAAGCACGAGATGAAGGACCCGCGCTCCCACCGGCTCGAGACCAGCATCTACAGTTCGGGCATCACCGCCATGGACTCCCCGATGGACACGGACCTCCGCACCCGCCCCGACCAGGACCACCGCCGCAAGGACATGGACCTCCGGCAGTGCTTCTCCGACTTCGGCGACACGGACCTGCGCCTCGTCGGCGGCACCTTCAGCAGCTCCTCCGTCAAGTCCGACATCGACCTGCGCCAAATGCTCACTCTGCCCTTCAAGCCCGTCCCCGCGCACGTGCCTTGCACCGAGATCGACGGCAGCATCGGCTCGCACCCGCCCATCGTCTACAAGGTCCACGTGATCGACATCCCCCGACCCGACTACACGGGCCTCAAGCTCAGCAAGAACGATCCCCTCGTGAAAATCGACCCTCGCCTCAAAAAGATCTTCCGCATTTCACTGAGCGACATTGCCGACTCGCCAATGTCGCCACCGCCAATAAAATTCGACACTCCAAAGTCACCGCCTCCGGTCCGCATGGACCCCAGGCGCAAGGCTCTCGAATCACAGACTTCCCAAGGAATGAATGCTTCCCTCCCTTCGCATCACCAGGGCCTTCCGGAAATGAACATGAACATGGGCCAGTACATGCAGCCCATGCCCATGATGATGCCCAACGCGATGATGGGGCCCATGATGGGCGGTCCGATGGGCTCCAACATGCCCATGATGGGCCACAACATGAACTCGAACATGGGACCGAATATGGGTCCTAATATGGGACCAAACATGGGACCGAATATGAATCAAAACATGGGACCGAATATGGGTCCAAACATGGGGCCGAATATGGGTCCCAACATGGGACCGAATATGAATCAAAACATGGGGCCGAATATGGGACCGAATATGGGCCCAAACATGGGGCCGAATATGGGTCCAAACATGGGTCAGAATATGGGACCGAATATGAATCAAAACATGGGGCCGAATATGGGTCAGAACATGGGACCGAATATGGGTCCCAACATGGGGCAGAACATGGGTCCGAATATGGGGCCAAACATGGGTCAGAATATGGGTCCCAACATGGGACAGAATCAAATGAACTTCGATCCGCGTTTCAATGCGCAACGGAACAACGGCGTTGGCCTTTTGGGCCCGGGGCCCTTAGTGGGCTATGGAAACGACAATGGTCCGAACAACTTTGATAACGGAGGCGGCTACTCGAATGGGAATTTCAATAACTTCGGTCCCGGACCGGGTGATCCGCGCAACTTTGGACCGAATTCGGATGGACCGAACTTTGGCAATGGCGGCGATTGGAACAATTCGAATCAGAATCAAAACAGAAGGGGCGGACGAGTGCGGAGAAGAAATCGAAATAAAAATGGGCCTTCAATGAATCGATCACCATCGTAGGGTTTAGATCTTTTATACGAACAATGTTCCGTAGTGTTCGCAATTATTTTTACTGTTATTTCGCAGGAGACGAAAATATTTTCTGGATTTGTTATTCTAACGACTCAGTTATTATTTTGCATAATATATTTAATAGAAAAGAAAAAGGAATTAATAATAAATAAATTAATTATATAATAATTCTTCGAACACTAAAGTAAGCGAATTAATTAATTAAATAATTTATTATTAATTCTTCGAACACAAAAGGAGGCGAATCGAGTGCGAAAGGGCGCTGTTTTTTTCGGGAAAAGTTTAGATTTTTTGAAAATTGAATAAATTTCAATTTTGAAATTGAAGGGGGAAAGTTTGAATTTTTTGAAAATTGAAGAAATTTCAATTTTGAAATTGAATTTTTACGATTCACTTTTTATTCAATTGTGAATTATTTTGATGAAGGATATTTAAAGTTTTTTTTATTTTCCTCTAGAGAGTTTTAGCTGTGATTTCTTATAATGAAGTGAATAATTGTGAAATTCGATTTTCTGTTTTAAATAAAAAACTCAGCCCTAATTTTTCTCGAGTTGCTGTGTTAATTGTTGCGACAGTCTCGAGAAATAAATAAGTCAATACTTTCTTAAATTTAGATCATTTTTCATGATGAAAATTGTTGTCATATAGTTGCAATTATTATATTATTATTATTATTATAATTACGTTATAGAATGTATATAAAAATGTACATTTAGGAGACGATAGGAAAAGAAAAATATTTGAAGGATAAAAATGACGATTCCTCCGGATCAAGAAGTGCATAATTAGCATAATTAGTAAATCGAAATTTTCTAAATTCGCTTCGACTTTATTTTTTTACGTCTTCCGTGTACATACAATAAATACATAAATTGCGTTTAATTTATAAGATGTACATACGTTAAATAATGCAAAATATATTTGTCTACTTATAAAGTCTGATTTGATAAATATAGAAGAGAAAAAAAATTATGGACTTGAGATATTGTTACTTCGACTACCTCTGTGATAGATCAATAGTCCCGAAGGAAAAAAAAGTTGTTCTTAGGATTCGTCGTTCGTTTCAATAATTTTTTTTACGCTTGTAAAAACTCGAAACTTATTTATTATTCATATTATGTTTACAAATTACATTTAAGATATTTTGGTTTTATTTTATTTTACTTTCTATATATGAAAATAAATTATTTAGTGTAATAATTGTAAATTTCAAGGGAATTCGAAAACATTCCAAAGTTTATTCACAAATTTTTTTTGTGCAATTTAATCGGACTTAAAAAGTAAATAAATAATTTACCTGATTGTAGTTAAAGAAATATGGTTTCCTTTATTTTTTGCTTAAATTTAAAATTAGATCCTTGCAATGAAGCAGGTACCGTGGAATAAAAACTATAAATTTGTATTGAGTCATCTTCTGCTAGATTCGATTTTCATGGAGTTTCGAAGAATTTCATTTGCTCATGCAGTGAAAATGAATGTTTGTGATTTCTCTTTTTGAAATAAATTATTCGATATTTAACAGAGGATGAGTCGATCCATTTGAAATTGAATTCTAATGCGTTACTGCAGATAAAGGCTCTGCACGTATCGTTGCAAGATCTAGTCTAGCATCCATTTCCTCGTCCAATTCGCCTACTATTGCACTGTAAAAATTCAATTCAATTACTTTTTATAGGAGATAATGATTTTTAATTTATTTATTTTCTTATTGCCCTGATTTACAGAGAAAATTTTAACCTTTTTCGTGATCCTTTAACAATGAAAAGTGTTTCTATCAAAAATCACAAACTTCAGTAATAATTTTAACTTTTTTATTTAATTAATTTTCAATTATTTTAATTATTTTTAATAGAATTCTTGGAATTTCAATTATTTTTAACAGAATTCTTGAAAATTTTTATTATTTAACAAAATTTAATAATCTTTAAAAAAAATATACTGGGAATATTTTACAAAGCTAATTTTTCAAACTCTTCGACATTTGAATTTTTTATTAAAACTAAAAATCTTAGTTTTTAAAATTATTTATTAATGTACTAACAATTTTAATTGTAATTCATTCATAAATTAAATTATTTTAGTTGCAAATTGAACCCTTTAAGGTCATGTTATTCAGTGGTCACGTGTTCCCATAGTAAAGTATATGGAGCACGTGACCACTGAATAACATGACCTTAAGACTATTTGTAAAATTCAATTATTAAATTTACTAATTTTTGAAAATTATACATTTTTTAAATC
Source organism: Leptopilina heterotoma (assembly GCF_015476425.1). NCBI lineage: Eukaryota > Metazoa > Arthropoda > Insecta > Hymenoptera > Figitidae > Leptopilina > Leptopilina heterotoma. Next base: position 253,286 of record NW_025111098.1, on the reverse strand, counting down.
AGAATCTTTAATGAAATTCTTTAATAAAATTAATTATTTTTAATTCAATTTCAAAAATTTTCTATTAATTTGGTTATTGCCTTTTAAATTTAATGTACAAATTTTTGAAAAATTGAATAAAAATTTTTCTGAAAGCAAATTTTTACAGAACTTTAAATAAAATTATTTTAAACTTTCAGAGTGTTTAGCGAATTGATTATAAATTTCGAATTTCAAATTTCAAAATATTAAAAATAATTCTTTCAATTTAATTTCACAAAATTCCTATTAATTTGATAATTATTTTTTTTTAATTTAAGTACATATCTTTGAAAAAGTGAATTAAAATTTCTCGGAAAAATGAATACAAGGTTTTTAAGTTTTTCAAAAATATTTTTTAGAGACCAAAAAACAAATTTTTTTTAAATGATTCTAGAAATTTAATATTTTTCCTGCTTTTTTGATAAAGTTCTCTAAAAAATTTTTTTTTTTTTGATTTCCCTGACTTGTGGCAACTCCGATTTAAATAAATTGTTCTCTAAATGTTATCAAAAATTGATAATATTATTTTTTTAAATAGAAAAATCTTTGCAAAAATTCATTTATTTTTAATAAAATTTCACGAAAGAATTCAATTTTTTTCTGAATTAATTCATTATAAAATTTTTCAAAAGAATTCAATAATTTTCTAAAATTTTTGAAAATCCTTCGAAAGAATTCAATTTTTTAAAATTTTTAATAAAATTTTTCTAAAGAATCAAATGATCTATTTTCTAAAATTTTAATAAATTTTTCGAAACAATTAAATTATTTTTATATATATATAGTAAAATTCACCGCAAGAATTAAATTATTTTTAATAGAATATTAATAGACTTCAAAAATCAAATATTTAATTATAATTATTAACAGACACAATTATTTTAAAAAGTTGGAAAAAATTCTTGGTTTAATTAAATTATTTTCAAAATTTCCAATTAAAATTATTCAAAAAACTACAATATTTAAAAAAAAAACTTACAGAAATTCTTCAAAAGAATTTAATGATTTACAAAAACTCTAATAAAATTGTTTAAAGGAGTTTAATTTTCCATCAATAATTTTAATAAAATTTTAATAGGTAGTAATATTATTAATTACAATTATTAACAAAATCGAATATGTTCAATAAATTAAAGAAATTTTTTGAAAGAATCCAATTATTGTCAAAACCGTCAATAATTCTTCGAAAGAATTTAATTATTTTCTATATATTTTAATAAAATTTCTTGAATGAATTAAATTATTTTAGAAAATTGTAATAAAATTCTAAGAATTTAATTATTTTCTAAAAATTTTAATAAAATTCAATAATTAAATGTTTAATTTCAATTATTAAGAAACACGATTATTTTAAAAACTTTAAAGAAATTGTTCACAAAATTCAATTACACAAAATTTCCAATTAACATTTTTTAACCCGTTAACATTTTGAATAAATAAATAAATTAATTAAAATATTCAAAAAAAACTCAATTATTGTAAAAAACATTGTAAGAAATTTTTCAAAAGAATTTAATCAGTAATTTCAAAAATTTTAATAAAATCTTTAGCAAGATTTCCATTATTTTCATAAATAATAAAATTCTTCGAAGGAATTTAATTATTCTCAAATTTTTTGATAAAAGTCTTTGTAAGAATTCAATGATTTCCAGTGCATTCATTTTAAAATTGAAAATATTTAAAAAGAACAATTATTTAAAAAGTTAGAAAACATAAAAGCAAACAACTAACTTCAAACGAACAGATTAACCTTTAAAGTGCTATGCCGGTCTGACAGACCGCTATTAAAATTTTCTTTGCTTGAAACTTTTTTTCAAAGTATAATAAGAACTTGAACTTTTTAGTAGCTTCATATTTTATGAAAATCTGTTAGGAGACAACTTTTTCAAAAATTTTTATTCGTTAAATTTTGTAATATAAATAAATATTTGAAGTATAGCGGTCTGTGAGACCGGGGTTAGCTTTAAGTGAAAGTATATTCCAGTACATTCCCATGAGTGACGTCTGCGCAACTTGACGCGCAGCTAGTTCTACTGACAGTTCTCATAGACTGCATTTATAAAATAAATAAATGCATAATACAGAAATGACTTTTTTTGTTAAAAAGTAAAAAATATTTATAATAGTTGTCTTTTAAAAATGATAAATGACTAAAAAACTGTCAGAAGAGAATAGCGGTCTGACAGACCGGGGTTAGCACTGAGCGTGATTTTTCAACACTTAGCACTTTAAAGGTTAATTACCCGAAAACATCGATTGTAAATATAGATTTTTATTTTTCGTAAACAAAAAATTTTTTTCTGGGAATGTTCTACTTTTTAAAGAAGAGAAACTTTTTAAAAATGTTTTTATACAAAAGTTTATAAAAATTTGCTTCGAAAAATATACTTTTTCTTCTAGATCGTTGATTATAGACGTTGTGAATTTGACTAAATTTTTACTCTTCTTTTCAATTCTGTTAAAAATTGAATTAAACACAAATACGAATTAATAATTTTGATGACTTGATATATTTTAAGTAATGTTTGAAAAATTGCAACTGTATATTAAATGACATTTAAGTCATCATCCTGTTGAAATTGAAAAGAATTACTTACACATTATCGCCTCTAATTATGTGTAGACCTAAAACAACCTGATCAACACCTCGCGTTGTGCTGTAAACTCTTTCGTGTGATTCGTCCAAAATTAAATTAATCGTCTGATCGAATCCTTTTAATGTGCCCTGGAATATTTTAATTGAAATTTTTATTTTTTCCTAACGAAACTGACAGCAAACACGTATAAAAGCGAACATGCGACTTTTGTTTACAAAAATTAATTCTGCAATTTTTAGTCATACCTTTAAATTAATTTAACAATATTTCATTAAATTTAAAGTGTACGAAAATTTATATATTGCATTTTTAAGCATTTTTTTTATATATAATATAAATGTTTACTTACGATAAAATTACGACCATCATAGGTGATGATAGAAACGGTATCTAAAAAAATAATATAGGAAAAATACGTGTGATATAAATTAATTCTTAAAAATATGGTAAATTTTTTAAAAGGATACGATTCACAAAGCTCTCTAAGCTACTGGCCATTATAATTCTTAATAAATAATATATTAAGAAATTATTAAACGTATTAAACGTTTTGTGGAGGTTATTATTTTGTATTTGTAGGTTATGTAGATGTAAGCCGCGAAAACAAAAACTCTTAGTTCATTTGCCTACTCATAGAGGGCAACTTGTCGTTTTGCCGCGAAAATTCAAAATATTTTATGCTTTTAATAACACTTTACAATTTAGCAGAAGAAAAATATGAGGCACATGTGTGAATTCTTTTCCAAAGACAATTTTGATCAATTAGTCACTGGGTCAAACGGCATTCGCTCGAACAGACATTTTATCGAATAGACATTTAAGCGAATAGGCATTTGATCGAAAAGACATTATTAATTAATTTCTTTAATCAATTTATTAAAATCTGTAACTTTTACCAATTTCGAAACGATTAGTTTGATGAGACACATTTTCCAATGTCTGTATTACAGCGGAAATTTCGACAACATTCTTCCCGCCTCTGACACTATAGGGATTAGAAAAAAAAATTTATATTCAGTGGAATTTTAATTAATTATCGTTTCATATAATAATGAGGTTAATTATTTATCGTACTACTTGACCATGTTGTCCACAATTTGATCCTACTTCCACACAATTCTCGTTTGTACTACATTTGAGAGTCCCACAGCACTGACGATCTAGATGACACTAAAAGTAAAAAACAATTTTAATTATTAATTTTTTAATATTCATTACAACAAAAATTATTTTTAAAAAGTGAATATTAACTTATATTTAGTTAATTGTAGGAGGGCAAAGCGTAAAATAAAGTAGACAAATATTAAGGTGTCAGGCTAAAGTCTTCCCACATAGCACCATAGTATGAGGTAAGGTTATGTTGAGTACTAATCGTAAGGCACATAAGGTTACACAATATTGCTGCGGTAGACCTGAGGTGAACTAAAAACTTCCGCCATGGAGGTAAGGTTACATGTTAGGGTGTGGTGAGTATATATGATAAGGCCATGGTAACCTTACACGTTAAGGTTAAGGTAACCTTACACGTTAAGGTTGAGGTAACGTTACATGTTAAGGTTGAGGTAAGGTTACATGTCAAGGTTGAGGTAAGGTAATTATTAAGTTGTAAGGTTGAGGTAAGGTTAAGGTAAGGTTGTGATAAATTTACCAGTTATGGAAAATATTGAAAAAATAATTAATAAATAAATATTCAATTAAAAAGTTAGTTTGTTGCTCTTCTCTATTTTGGAAACCTGACATGAAGCAGAAAATTTTGAAAACAAATTTGGGGGGAATGGGATTCGAACCCGGGATCGACGCGCATAAACCTATCATTCTAACTAACTGAGCTAAGTAGAGAACTGGCAGAAGGAAAATTAATGATGCCTTTAAGGTGAACCAAGAAGATGATTAACTCCTTAAAGGCAATATTAATTTTCCTTCTACCAGTTCTCTACTTAGCTCAGTTAGTTAGAATGATAGGTTTATGCGCGTCGATCCCGGGTTCAAATCCCAGTCCCCCCAAATTTGTTTTCAAAATTTTCTGCTTCATGTCAGGTTTCCAAAATAGAGAGGAGCAACAAACTAACTTTTTAATTGAATATTTATTTATTAATTATTTTTTCAATATTTTCCATAACTGGTAAATTTATCACAACCTTACCTTAACCTTACCTCAACCTTACAACTTAATAATTACCTTACCTCAACCTTGACATGTAACCTTACCTCAACCTTAACATGTAACGTTACCTCAACCTTAACGTGTAAGGTTACATCAACCTTAACGTGTAAGGTTACCTTAACCTTAACGTGTAAGGTTACCATGGCCTTATCATATATACTCACCACACCCTAACATGTAACCTTACCTCCATGGCGGAAGTTTTTAGTTCACCTCAGGTCTACCGCAGCAATATTGTGTAACCTTATGTGCCTTACGATTAGTACTCAACATAACCTTACCTCATACTATTGTGCTATGTGGGTTTATTCTTTCAAGTACATGAAGGAACTGATCATTTTTGATCCTTTACAAGGTTTTCAGATTTACCTGCAAGGTAGCTTACCAATAAGTGCGAAGGTGGGGGATCGCAGGTCATTTGTCGTCCGTAATTGCCAGGAGTAAGAAAACAGATGTTTTATTACTCCTGGAAAAACCCAAAAAAATGAAAGTAGGGAAAACCGAAAATCTGAGTAAATATTCCACTCAAGACGTTCATAAAAGAGTTGTAAAATAGTTGTTCACTACATAATATTAATTAATAGTTAATAACAATAAATAATATTTAATAAATATTAATTAATACGTAAGACTATTTATTAAAATTTATAATTGACAATAGCCGTAGTCGTTAAGGCACGTGAATTAGCGAGTGGTAGTTTGGTTCAGTGGTTCGATCCCCCCAGATCATAAATTTTTGATAGTAAATAATAATATTAATTAATAGTTATTATTCATTAATTAAATATATAGTATATTATTAATACCTAATAATTAATAATATTAATTAATATATAATAATTTAAATTAATATTTAATAATCAATCTATTAATAGTAATATTAATTATATCTAATATAGGTACAGTAACGAATATTAGTTTTTAAAAAATTAATTATGGAAAATTATAAATAAATTAATAACTTACCCGTTCACCATCTTGTAAACATTGCTGACCTTTAACCACCACGACGAAAAGTCCAACACACAATGGTAAAAGAGTACAAGATTTCATCTATAATAAATTCTTTCTACTTTAAAATTCAATTAAATTAATTTATATTTATTGCTAAACTTCTTTCGAAAAAGTTGAAAAACTCAAATTGACGTTGATAAAAAATTTCTTCCAATTTTTACCTTTAGGATACTATTGTTTTTTTCTTTTAAACAGTTGTATTATTGTTTAGATAAAAATTTACATTGGTTTTTTTTTTAAATGCTTATAATATGTTTTTTTTTAAATTCCGTTTTGAAATGTTTATAATGAAATTAAGTTCAATATTAATTTTGTTTTTATCAATAACATGGATTTTTTTTTATTGTTACAATTATTTTTGTCAAAACTTCAAGTTCTCAAAAACAAAATTCAATTAAAGTTTTTCAAAAAAATTAATTCTACAGAATTTTTTAGTTAAAAATACCAAAAATACAGATTTTTAAAGATTTTAATTTGAAAACTTTTCAAAATTCAATTATTTCTAAAAATGCAGGCTTTTAATATTCAATTATTATCTAAAATTCATATTAAAATTTATATTAAAATTTTAAATACAAAATTCTACGAGAATGCAATTATTTAGATACAAAAAAAAATATTATTAAATAATATTTAATATTATTAAACAATTGAATGTTTCGTAAAATTGAATTCTAATAAAGAATTTTATCAACAAATTTTTAAACAATATTGAATTTTTTTGACGAATTTGAATAAACTTTTTAAGAATAATAACATTTTTCGAGAAAATCGATTAAAATTGTATTAAAAGTAATTGAAATTCTGCGATGAGATTTATTATTTATGAAAATAATTAAATGTTTGCGTAGAATTTTATTAAAATTTTTTTTCAAATAACTGAATTTTGGAGAAGAATTTTATTAAATTTATAAAGATAATTGGAATTTTGACGAGAATTTAAAAAAAAATTTTGAACATAACTGAATTTCTGCGAAGAATTTTTATTATTTTTGAAAATAATTGAATTTCTGCAATTATTTGTAACTTTTCTAAAATTCAATTTTTTTAGTGTTTTTAATTAATTCTGCAATGAGTTTTTTTATTTATGAAAATAATTGAATTTTAGTATTTTTAAACGATGAGACTTTTTTTTTTTAATTTTTGAACATAATTGAATTTTTGCGAAGAATTTTTATTAAAATTTTTGAAAATAATTGAATAGCTGTCTATTATTATTTAAAATTTACTCGAGTCTGAAAATATTTTTGCAGACAAATGCATTTGATGAATATATAATAGAATTATAAGCAATTTGACAACGGAAATAATGATGATTGTAAAAAGAAGTGAAATTGGGAACCAAAAATACATACAATTGAAAATACGAAACTAGTGGGAATTGCAAAATGAATAATCATTTGTACTTTATTAAATTATATTATTATATCTAGTGAACAGAGATACACTTTAATATCAATATAATGTAAAGCAATATTGAAATTGCCGAAGTAAAAGTCGGCAAAGCAAAAAAAGAAGGTATATAAAGAAAGAAAAATTGTTTCATGATTTTTCTGACAGTCGCTGATGATAATTTACACATTCACTGAAGGCTTTACATTGAATTCGAATTGACACACTATACAATTATTTGAAAAATGGCTCCTTCCCTCAACTCGTTATCATTGGCATGAAAGTCAAGATACAATTCTAAAACCTACCGAAACTTATCGACTTAAATGCATCCTTAATTCCTTACTCTTACTCGCCCGGCATTCTCAGCAAATAGAATGTCATTTGTACCGATGCATCTCCATGCGCGAAGGACTAGAGTAAACCATCAGATTTCTCTTCCGAGTTTGCAATCAAACTTGATCGTGCTCATCCTGGTCGTCTCCCGATCTCGAGCTGTAGTAGCTGCGCTTCGAAATGTAGCCGCCAGCTCGCTGTGTTTCGTACAATCGTCGGTTCTCCAAATACCGCTTGTAATTGTTCTCGCGCTTCTTCCTCTGCTCCTCCGCCTGCTGGCGCAGCTTCTCGGGATTCATGTGCGTTGTCACCATGTGTCTTGTTAGAGAGCTCATGAATTTGTAAGTGATGCCGCAAACCTCGCAGGCCAAAACCTCCTCGCTTTCTCCTTGCTGAAAATCAAAGAATCAGTCGCTGTAGAGTTACATCTTTGCGGCACGAACACAAGAAAATAATCGCAAGGAACAAGTCAAGTATGTTTAAAATTAAAATTTAAAATCAGACATTACGACTAGAAACGAAAATTAGTGATTTTCAATCTGTTAATTGGGTGCCTGGAAAGCATAACCGACGCTGCGCTCGAAAATCTTTTATTATTTACTAATTTCAGACTTCGCACTCGATAATTTAAATTAATTTTAAAAAAGAAGCAAAAAGAAGCTTTTGAACTAAAAAAATCTTGACGACCAAAAAAACTGGTTTTAGAAACTTCACAAAACTGCCCGAAAATTACATTCTATATTTTATTTTCCTAATTTTCATAAAAAATGTTTACTTTTATCTTATCCTGCTAATAAATTCAATTTCTGCAACGAATTTTATTATTCATCAAAGAATTTAAATAAATTTATTTATTAAAATTTATTTATAAAAATAATTACATTCTTGCCAAGAATTTTATAAAAATTTTTAAATAATTAATTTCTTCCGACTAATTTTATGCAAATTTAAATTTACATAATTGAATTCCTGAGAAATTTCTATTACTTATGAAAAGAATTGAATTCTCACGAAGATTTTTACAAAAATTTATTTAAATAATTGAATTCTGTTTGAAAATTTTATAAAAATAGTAGATATTAAAAATCATTGAATTGCGAAAAGTTTTTAAAAGTAATTAAATTTTACAAAGAATTCTATTAAAATTTTTGACAATAATTGAATGTCTGTGTGATAATTTATTACATTCCTTGAAAATAATTGAATTCCTAAAAAGCATTTTATTATTTATGAAAATATTTGAAATTCTTGATAACGATTTTATTAGAATTTTTTTTAATAATTTCTTTCTTGTGATGAAAATTGTTATTTATGAAAATAATTGAATTTTACAAAGAATTTTATTAAAATGCCTCAAAATAAATGAATTTTCGGGAATAATTTTGTTATTTATCTTTAATAATTGAATTCTTTCGAAGAATTATTTATATAAATAATTGAATTTTTGGGAAGAATTTTATTAAAATCTAAAAGAATAATTGAATTATTTCAGAAAAATTTAATCAAAATTGTATTTAGAATAATTGTTTTCTTTCGAAAAATGTTATTAAAATATTTGAAAATAATTAAAATCCTGTGAAAACTTCTAATATTTTTGTAAATAATGAAATTCTTCCAAAGATTTTTAAAACAACATTTGTTTAAATAATTGATTTCTTCGAGGAATTGAAATTAAATTTTTAAGAATAATTACATTTTTTGAGCAATTCCTGTAAAATTCTGTTAAAAATAATTGAAATCCTGCGATTAATTTAATTATTGATAAACATTGTTTTAAATAATTATTTTTTCGAAATATAAAAAATATTATGAAAATTTTATTTTAAATAATTGAATTCTTGTGGAAAACTTTATTTGTGAAAATAAACGAATTTTTTGATTAATTAATTTAAAATAGTATTAGCTTAGAAACTGCTACCTATACTGTAACTTACCAAAATTATTTTCAAAGATTTCAATTCAATTATTTTCTAGAAATTTTAACTAAAATTCTTCTCTAATTCTATTATTTTTAATATTTTTTGAGAAAGTTGTTTAAAAATTCAATTATTTCAAAAAAGATTCCACGTAAAACTAAAATATTTTCAAAATCCACTTGTTTTCAAGACAATTTCATGAAATCTCGAATATTTAAAAAAAAATTCAATTACATATATATTTAAATATATAACCAATTAACCAATGTTACGCGCGGAACGTAATATTCAGTTTATTATATTATTTTCATAAACAATAAAATTCTTCTGAAAAAATCAATTATTTTTATAAATAATATAATTCTTTGAAAAAACAACAAAATTTTAATGAAATTTCACGAAAAAATGCAATTATTTTTATAAAAAGTAAAATTGTTTGGAAAAATTCAATTATTTTGAATATAATTTTAATAAAATTTTATGAAAGACTTCAATTTTTAAAATTTATTTTTAATAAAGTTTTTCGAAAGAATTCAATTACATATTTTCAAAAATTTCGAAAAAATATTTCTAAAAACTTCAATTATTTTCATAAATATAATAAAATTGTTTTTACAAATTGAATTATTTAAAAAAAATGCTTATAAAATTCTTCGGAAAAATTCAATTATTTTTTTAAATAATAAAATTTTTTGAAGAAACAAAACCATTCTAATGAAATTTTACGAATGTAATCAATTCTTTTCTAAAATTTTAATAAATCCTTCAAAACAATTCAATTATTAAGAAACACGATTATTTTGAAAAACTTGAAAGAAATTGTTCATAAAATTCAATAACTTACAAAATTTTCAATTTAAAATTATTAAAAAAAACTCCACTATTTAAAAAAAATGCATAAAAATTGTTCAAAAGAATTGAATTAGGGTTTTTTAAAATTTTAATAAAATTCTTCACCAGAATTTTATTAAAAAATTTTGTATCTGAAATTATTCAAAAATTAAAGATGATTATTTAAAATAAAAAGTTTTGCAATTTACATAATTATAATAAATTAAATAGCTTGTTTTCCTAGTAATTCATATATTATTTACAAAAATTAAAAGCGCAACTTTTAAAAAATTAAATTATTTTTTGAATTTTTCAATTAAATTACTCCCAATATAATTTAAAATAAATTCAATTTCACATCTGTAAAGTTCAATTATTGTCTAAATTGAAAAGAATTTAAAATTAAATTGAATGTTTTCTTTTTCTTAAAAGACTCTTGTGTTGAACAACAAAGTTCAGAATTTTCTCATGACTTCTAAAAATTAAATAATTTTCCAATACTTTTGATGAAATTCCCTGACTTTTTCTCTTTTTTCTCTTACCTGTGGCAACCCTGAATATGTATTTTAAGGAAGAATCTGACAAATAATCGGAACAAAAGTTAGTCCAATGTAATAATTTCGTATTTTAAAAGAAAACGTCAAATTAAATTTTTAATTTCTTCTTGTAGAAGCGTAAGAAGTTTAATTTTCTGCATTTTTAACAATTTAAAGTTATATTCGAAGAAAAATTACAATTATTTGTCAATAATAAATTATTTAAGTCATTTACTATTGTCCCGTTTATAAATAAATAAATAAATATAACAAATGTTTCTTATTGACAGAAAATTGTAATTTTGATTCAAATGCAACTTTCAATCTTTCCACCAAAACGAATTTAAAATTTAATTTGTCTTTTTCTTTTGAATTACGAAATTTTGACATTGGACATTGGATTTTTTAATAAAAAATTTCAAAATTCCCAATCGAGAAAAAAATTTCCTGTAATTTCCCTGTGAAGTGTAAAGTCTAAATTTCGTGTGCGAAAATCGTGATATCCGCACAGTTGGAGCGCGAAATCGGTTATGCTTTTTAGACCCTCAATTTTGAGACTGAAACTCATCATTTTGTGAATAAGAAGTGAAAAAAATCGCCACTAAATTGAAAACTATTGAAAACTAAAATACTTGAAAACAAAGAACAAATTTGTCTTTTTAAAAAAGAGTAATTTTAACGTACTTGTTGATGCACCATCATATGACGTTGCAAATTGTTAACACGATTAAATTCACGACCACACACCTCGCAATCGAATTTCCTATCCGGATCGTGAGTTTTCAAGTGAATACTCAAGTCTACTGAGCTGACGAATGTCTTGTGACAGACGTCGCAGGCGTGGTGTCGCTGTTCCGCTGCACGGTGGGACAATTCGTGTTTATCGAGGTTGGCTTGCTCCAGGAATCGGCGTCCGCAGTAAATACAAGGAAGTGGCTTTGAATTGGGATTGTGGAGGCTCAAGTGCCGGCGGAGAGTCGGCGCACTTGGGAAACACTTGTGACACTCGAGGCATTGGAAGGGACGATCTCCCGTGTGCGTCTTGCGATGACGCGCCAGCGAATTCTGGTCCGGATACCTGCAGAAAAAAATTATTAGATACTCAAAAAATTTTCTAATGCGAATTATTTTAATTGTAAAATTATTCGAAAACATCAATAACTTCTTTTTTAAATAAACATTTAATCATCATTATTTTTCCATAAAAATATTATTAAAAAAAACATGAAGATACCGATCACTCCGAGTCTTCGACTCGGAGCAATCGATATCTTCATGTTTTTTAATAATTAAAGATGACCGAGTGATAAAATAATAATATAATTTTTTAAATTTTTTAATTTTCTTATAAGAATTTTGTGACTAACTTATTCATAATTATTTTCAACATTTCAATTCAATTATTATTTTCTACAATTTTTAACTAAAATTCTTATAGTCAATTATTTTTAATCATTTTGGAAAACGTTATTTGCAAATTTTAAAATCCATTTGTTTACAATATTCAATTTTACGAAATTTCATACAAATAATTTCAAAAATAAATTCAATTAAACCTTTTCAGGAAAATTAATTCTACAGAATTTTTAGTTATAAGAACGAAAAATTCAGATTATCAAAGATTTTAATTTAAATCCTTTTCAAATTTCGATTATTTCTAAAAATTCATGCTATAATGCTTGTAATCTAAAATTTTAACAAAAATTCATTTTTAAATGAATTTCTATTAGAAAATTTTACAATTTAATTATTTAGATACAAAAATAATTTATTGAATAACTAAATGGTTCTTGAAATTTAATTCTCATAAAGAACTTTAATAACAAATTTTTGAACAATTGAATTGATTTGACAAATTTTAATAAAATTTTTAAGAATTATTACATTTTTCGAGGAATTTGATTAAAATTGTAAAAAATAATTGAAACTCTGAGCGGTGAGTTTAGTATTTATAAAAATAATTGAAATTCCTAAAAAGAATTTTATTATTTATGAAAATAATTAAATCGCTGTAGAAATTTTTATATAATTATTTATAAAAGTAATTGAATCTCTGTAAAATTTTGCCAAGAATTTTATTAAAATTTTTAAAAATAATTGAATTTGGGAGATGAATTATATTATTAATAAAGATAATTAAACTTTTGAAAAGAATTTTAAAAAAGTTTTAAACATAATTGAATTTCTGCAAACATTTGTAACTTTTTCAAAATTCAGTTTTTTAAGTGTTTTTAACTAAAATTCTTTTATAAATTCATTCTTTTTAATAATTAAATAAGTATTAAAAATTCAGATTTGCAAAGATTTTAATTTGAAACCATTTCAAAATTCAATTATTATTATCTAAAATTTTAAAAATCATTAAATTGAGGAAAATTTTTGAAAATAATTAATATTTTGCCAAGAATTTTATAAAAGTTTTTGAAAATAATTGAATTTTGGAGAAGAATTTTATCATTTATAAAGATAATTGAAATTATGACGAGGATTTTTAAAAAAATTTTTGAACATAACTGAATTTCTTCGAAAAATTTTATTACTTTTGAAAATAATTGAATTTCTGCAATTCTTACAACTTTTCTAAAATTCAATCTTTTTTATTGTTTTTAATTAGTTCTGCAAAGAGTTTTTTTATTTATGAAAATAATTAAATTTCTAAAAAGATTTTATTAATTATCAAAATAATTGAATTCTTGCAAAAAAATTTATAAAAATTTAATTTCAGTGAAATTTTTATTATATTTATGAAAATAATTGAAATTTCGCCAAGAATTTTATTAAAATTTTTGAAAGTAATTAAATTTTGGAGAAGAAATTCAAGTTATTCAAGAATGAAGTTATTTGAAAGTAGAAGAAATTATAGTCAAAAATATAAAAAATTGAAGGTTTTATTATTAGAATTCGTGATAATTTTCATGGTTTATGAGGCACAAACAAAGGTTTTTTTGTTTGTCATTCTAAAGATGACCGAGTGATAAAATAATTATTTTAAATTATAAGAATATTGTTAGAGTAACTTCTTCAAAATTATTTTTATCATTTCAATTCAATTATTATATTCTGCAATTTTTAACTAAAATTCTTCATTAAATCAATTATTTTTAATCATTTTTGAAAAAGTTCTTTTTGACAATTTTCAAATCCAATTTCAGGGTGGCCGCAAGATTGACTTTATCAATTTCCCTGACATTTTACTGACATAACAACGAATTTCCCTGACAAAAATTTGTTTGTTTAGAGCAAAAAATGTATTGCATGACCGTCCTAATTTCTTTAATTGTCCTGACAAAAAAATTTTTCCTGACATTTCCCTGACTCTAAGAATAATTACATTTTTCGAGGCGAGGAATTCGATTAAAATTGTCTAAAAATAATTCTATTTAAAATAATTGAATTCCTGTGAAATTTTAATTATTTATGAAAATAATTGAATGTTTGCGTTGAATTTTATTAACATTTTTTTTTTAAATAATTGAATTCTTCAGGAAAGTTTTCTTAAAATAGTAGTTTTTGAAAATCTTTGAATAAAGAAAAACTTTTAAAATCAATTGAAATTTCGATAAGAATTTTAAAAAATAATTGATTTTCTTCGAAGAATTTTGCTGTTTATAAAGATCATTGAAATCTTGACGAGATCTTTTTTGTCATTTAAAATAATTGAATTTTTACAAAGAATTTTATTACTTTTGGAAATAATTGAATTCTTTATGATGAATATTGTTATTTATGAAAATGATTAAATTTCTTGGAAGAATTTTGATATTTATCAAGAAATTGAATTCTTTTTAAGAATTGCGTTGAAATTTTTGAATTTATATAAAATTTGTAAATAATTGAATTTCTGTGAAATATTTATTATTTATGATAATTAAATGTTTGCGTAGAATTTGTTTAAAATTTAAATAATTGAATTCTTTTGGAAAATTTTATTAAAATAGTAGATATTGAAAATCATTGAATTTAGGGAAATTTTTAATAATAATTGAAATTTTGACATGAATTTTATTTAAATTTTTGAAAATAATTTAATTTCGGAAATACATTAGTTTTTGATCCCCTCGATTTTTTTATAAATTTTGAATTTTAAGTTTGTATTCAGTCTGAAGAAAACTATTAAGTTCCAAAACTTATAGGAAAATCGACTGGGACCTAAAAATTTATGTATTTTCTGCGGGTTCTTTTGACGAAAAAAGTTTCAAAACTTTTCAATTAATTATTTTTGATGATTCAATTACCTCAGAAAAATTTAAATTAAAATGTTTCAAAAACCGAACTGTTTCAAAATTTCTAAATTAAATTTTTCTCGAAAGTTCAGTATTTTTGTTAAATTGATATTTAAATATTTATTGTTATTTGTCTTTCCACAGGAAAGTGAAACCAATTATTTCTAAGAATTCTTGACTAAAATTTTTCAAAAGTTTAATAATCTTTTAAAATAAATATTTTTCATTATTCACGCGAGTCGTTCAAACTTGAGAGTCGTTCTAAGTCAATCCCAGAAAACTAAAACTTTTACTTGATCGTTTCACGTGAAATGGCTTTTCAATATTCAATTATTTTTGAATAAATAAAATAAAATAAATGCAGTTATGCCTTTTCCCCTCAGAAGTGAAAATCGAATAAAAATGTAATTTGAGTTTTACCTTTTTGGACATAAATCACAAGGGAAATTTCTTGTTGTGATGTCTTCCTCGCGTGCGTGTTTCAACCTATTATGTTTAAGTAATTGTAAAGACGTCTTAAAGTTCTTATTGCATATCTCGCACTTTGTGTTCTCTGCAGTTGGAATAATGACCTGAGTTCGCTTCTGGCCATGCTCATCTTCCGAAATTATTAGAGAAATCGTCACAGTACTATCTTCATTGTCCATTTCTTGTTGAATATTGGAAGCTGTCACTATCGAGGTCTGAAATACATAGAATAACATTAAAATTTTCAAAAATAACTAAATTCTCAAGAAGAATTTTATTAAAATTCTTTTAAATAATTCATTTTTTTTAAATTCAATAAAAATTGTTTTTTTAAACAATAAAATTCCTTTGAAATTTTTATTATATTTATGAAAATAATTAAATATTTGCAAAGAATTTTATTAAAATTCTTTTAAATAATTGAATTATTCTGTGAAATTTTGTTTAAATAACAGACATTGAAATAAATTGAATTTCAGTGAAAATTTTCCTTATTTGGGAAAATAATTGAAATCTTACGAAAACTTAAATTTTCTTATCATTTTTAAAAATAGTTCAATCATTTTAAAGAATTTAAAAAAACTTTTGAGAATAATTTTTTTATTTCAATTATTATTAGCTTATTTAAAGTAGTATCCAAATAGTAGGAAATCGTAACAAAGTAGTAAATAGTAGGTTTTAGTAGAAATGAGATCTACAATTTAAAAAAAAAATTTATCCCTTTAGCTCTTATCAGACTTCGCACTCAATATTTAATTTTAACAAAGTATCAAAAAGTAGTTTTCAAACTAAAAAAAGTAGCTATCGATAAATTAATTTTCACTTTATCCCTGACCATAAAGAATATTCTGATTCACTCTAAAAATTATTAGATACTCAAAAAATCATTCTATTACATTTACTTACGAATTTCTTAAATTGTAAAATTATTCGCAAACATCAATAACTAAATTTTTAAATAAGTATTTCATTATTATTTTTCCATAGGAATTAAAATTCTTCAAAATATTCAAATTCAAACATTTTTAAAATTAAGCAACTTATAAGAATATTATATTATAAAATATGAAGATATAAATTACTCCGGGTCTTCGACTCAGAGTGATTGATATCTTCATGTTTTATAAAAATTTTAATTTCCATAAAATTTTTCAAAAAAAATTAAATTATTTACAAAAATTATAATAAAATTCGTTGCAAGAATTCAATTATTTTCCATAAATAATAAAATTTTTCACATGGTTTCAATTATTTTTAATACAATTTTAAATAAATTTCTCGAAAAATAAAATTATCTTCAAAATTTTTTGCAAAAATTAAATTAGGTACATTTTACAAAGAATGAAATTCTTCGCTGAAATTCAAAAATTTTCAAAATTTACATTTTTAATACAAGTTTTCAAAAGAATATTATAATTAATTGAATAAAATGTAATAAAATTCGTTGCATAAATTCAATTATTTTTACAAGTAATAAAATTTTTCACATGAATTCAATTATTTAAAAAAATGGATAAAATTCGTTGTAAGAATTCCATTATTTTCATAAATTATAACATTTTTCTGAGGATTTTCAATTATTTATAATACAATTCAAAGTAAATTCCTACAAAATGGAATTATTCTCTTAATTTTTTTCTAAGAATTTAATTACATTTCACGAATATAATGAAATTCTTCGCTGAAATTCAAATATTTTCACAAACTACTTTTTTAATAAAAGTTCTCAAAAGAATTCAATTATTTTAAAAAATGTAATAAAATTCGATGCAGGAATTTCAATTATTTTCATAAATAATAAGATTATTTACATTATTTCAATTTATTAAAAAAAAAATTGAAAAAATTCATTGCAAGAATTCAATTACTTTTATAAATTAATAAAATTCTTCACAGGGTTTCAATTATTTTTAATACAATTTTAAGTAAATTCTTCGAAAAATGAAACTAAATTATCATAAAGAATTTCATCAACAAATTTGAATATTTTCGAGAAATTTTAATAAAATTTTCAACAATAATTAAATTTTTCGAAGAATTCAATTAAAATTGTATTAAAAATAATTGAAATTTTGTGATGAATTTTATTATTCATGAAAATAATTGAATTTTTGTAAAAAATGTTATTATTTATGAAAATAATTGAATTATTGCGAAGTTTGCTTAGAATTTTATCAACATTTTTTTTTTAAATAATTGAATTCTTTTGAAAAATTTTATTAAAACTGTAGATATTGAAAATCATTGAATTGAGAAAAATTTTTTGAAAATAATTGAAATTTTGCAAAGAATTTTATTAAAATTTTTGAAAATATGTAATTGAAATTTGGAGAAGAATTTTATTATTTTTAAAGATAATTGAATTTTTATGAGAATTTTTTTTTAATTTTTGAACATAATTGAATTTCTGCGAAGAATTTTAGTACTTTTGAAAATAATTGAATTTCTGCAATCATTTTTAATTTCTCCAAAATTCAATTTTTTCCAGTTACTTTAATAAAAATCCCTGACTTTTCCCTGACTTGTGGCAACCCTGGAAGAATTATTTATGTAAATATATGAATTCTTGGAAAGAATTTTATTAAAATCGAAAAGAATAATTGACTTATTAAAAAAAAATTAATCAAAATTTTATTTAAAATAATTTATTTCTTTCGAACAACTTTTAAAAAATTTTTGAAAATAATTGAATTCTTGAGAAAAATTTTATTAAAATGTTTAAAAAGAATTGAATTTCTGTGAGAAATTTTATTTTTAAAAATAATTGAATTCTTGATAAGAATTTTATAAACATTGTTTTAAATGATTAATTTGTTTCGAAATATAATAAGTATTATGAAAATTTTATTTTAAATAATTAAATTCTTATCAAAAATTTTTTTAAATAGTTGTATTTCCATAAAAAATGTTATTATTAATGAAAGTAGTTGAATTATTCTTAAGAATTGTATAAAAATTTTGTTAAACAATTGATTATTTTGAAAATGCTATTATTATAATTATTATAATTTTTAAAATTATTTTTTTGATTTCAAGTATTATTTATCAAATTTGAAGTAGAAGAAATTCTCAAAAAACAGAAATAGTAGCTTTTAGTGGCTGAAATCTAAAAAAGAACCCAAATTAGTAGCATAACGTAAAAAAAGTAATAAATAGTAGGATTTAATAGATGAGTACGAAGCCTGTCTTATGGAACTCGAGATATTTATGAAAATATGAAATTCTTTTCTAACGTTTAAAAACCTCATACCTTTTTGCTAGTCACTTGTCGAGAGAAATCCATTTGAGGAATGTAATTCGTTTCTTCGTCTTGCTTATCTTCTTCCATTATTTCCTGTTGTGGTTCTTGAACCTCAGGCTCCTCGTTTCCAGTTCCGGCGATGGCATAGTTTCCATCCTCGGTTAAATAAACGGGCTGCAAAGTGCCAGTGTCATCTTTAAAGTAAAGCTGCCCGTCCTCGTCTTCGTGGAGAAATATTTGATCCTGTAAAATGAAAACATTGTGAAAATGCAAAATAAAAACAGTGTAATCAATTTGGTTCTATTTTTCTAGAATTTACCTGGTTACTGTCTTCCTGGGCCGGCTCAGCAGATTGCTCCGGCTCCCAGTCTTGTGCGTTCTCCATGGAGACGTCTGCGAATTCGTATTGCTGTTGATTTGGAGTTTCTACGATTGTCTCATTGTTCACGTACAAGGCGTCCAAATCTCCGCCTTCATAGCAGATTGGCTCATCTTCCATTCTCTCCATCTAATTAGAAAATTACATTTATTAACGTTAACATTACATTTACATTTACTTACATTTGCTATTGATTATTCGTTAACTTTTTCATTCTTTACAGTTTGAAATTTAGTTTTAGAAGCAAAAAAGAATACCTTTATAAAATCCGATTCCTGATACTTGGGATTATGGTTCGGCCTCACGACAGTCGAGGATTTCTTTGGATTAAGAACAGTATAAACTAAATTATTTTCTGCATTTTTTACAATCTCGTCCTGACTTTCGCTGTCAGCGTTACTTAAAGTATGATGATCGTATTCTACTTCGGTCCGGGAATTATCAGCGTCGATGTGATTATCTGCAAAATATTTGTTAAGTTAATAAATTGACACGAAATTTAGTATTTTTCAGAGATGATTTTCAATCATTACTTACTTCCTTGTTCCAATTCCTCGTCTTCCCAATCCTCTTCAACGTGATAGGCGACGATATTTCCAAATTCTCCTTTCGATAAACCATTGCCAACTCGATTCTTGACGCGTCTCATCGAAACGGCTTGGCCGTTCTCGATAAAATTGTCCTTTATGTACTCGTCAACTCTCTCTTTTTCAGAACATTCTTCTCGAGTCCCTCTTCTTTTCTGCACATCTTCAAATTCTTCTAAATATTCCTCCTCCAAATTCTCTGCCTCTTCCTCTTGTTGGCAATAAATTTGTTTCTGATGTGACTCAATTGCTTCCTCGTCCACTTCATCCTCCTCTACTTCCTCAACAATTTCTTCGATTATTTCCACAATTTCCTCGACTTCGCCATCCTCGCCATTTCCAACATCTTCAGATTCGAATATCACTTCCTCGCCCTCGACAACTTCCTCCAATATTTCTGTCATCGTCTTGCCATTTATTTCCGCATTGCCCGCCATCATTTTTTGCTTTTATTAAAAACACTTATATTTTCTAAATTTTATTTTGGTACATTATTTACCAATGAAAAAAACCTGCAACAAAATTAGACAATTTCCTACTCATGATTTTGCTGAAACTTATGGGTGATTCTTCCCTCAGTGGTCACTTTTGCTTTCCCACACGAAGTTGAAGTCCACAACGTTTATCAACGAAAAAAATTTATTTAATGCATTCAAGTATTATTTTTAATTTAATATTTAATTGTAAATTTAATTTGCAAAATAATTATTATGAAAATATAAACATCAATCTTTTTTTTCTAAATATTTTTGTGTCAATATTGCTGCGTCATTTTTAATTAATTTACTTAGTGAACAATTTTTTTTCGTTGGTCAACGTTCTGGACTTAAACTTGGTTCCCCACTGTTCCCTATTTAATAACTCTCAAAATTATTCTCAAATCTGCTTCAATTTTTTGCACAATTAATCTTCACTATGCTTTTAGTAATATCATAATTAATAAAAAATAATTTTTTTAAACAAAATAAATTATAGTTTAATTGGAAAAGGCTTAAAAATGCACTTTTCTTGACGTCTCAGACTTCGTACTCGATAATTAATTTTAAAAAAGTAGCAAAAGAGTGTCTTTAAGACTGAAAAAAGTAGTAAAAAAAGAAGCTACCGAAATATTAAATTTGACGACTCAATTTTTCCATAATTTCAAAATTAAATTACATTCAAAAATAGAATAATTTTTTAAATAGATATTTAAATACGTCTATTTATTTTTCCATGAGAATTAAAGTATTTCAAATGATTTCAATGTAAAGCCTTTTTGAAATTTAACTATTTCTAAAAATTACAACTGTAATTCTTCCAATATTAAATCATTCTTTTTTTTTTAAATTTTTAAATAAAATTATTCAAAACTAGAATCATTTTACTTCAAAATAATTAAATTTTAATATTACTACAGTTTTACAACAATTCAAATTTTCAAAGATTTCAATTTAAAAAAATCTTAAAAAAAAAAAATTAAAAAAATATTAAATATTATATATATATATATATATATATATATATATATATTATATTTATATATATTTATTATATATTATTATTATATATTATTATATTATTATTATATTAAATTAAAAAATCTTATGATATTTAATTGTTTCTAAAAATTCTGGCTATAAAACGTTCAATATTTAATTATTATCTAAACTTTTAACTGAAATTCATTTTTGAATGAATTTTTATTAGAAAATAGGTACTAAAAGAATTCAATAATTTAAATTTAATATAATAAATTATAATTTATTGCATAATTCAATGTTTCATAAAATTGAATTCCATAAAGAATTTCATCAACAAATTTTTAAGTAATAATTACATTTAAATAATAATTCTTCTTACAAATTTTAGTTAAATTTTTAATAACAATAAAATATTTTTAAGAATTTGTGAAAATTTGTTAAAAAAATATTTAAAATTCAGCGATGAGTTTTATTATTGATAAAAAAATTGAGTTCCTAAAAAGAATTTTATTTTTTATCAAAATATTAAATTGAATACTTGTAAAAAGTTGTATTATTTATAAAAATAATTGAATTTTGGCTAAGAAATTTATAAAAAATTTGTAAATAATTGAAATTTTATAAGAATTTTATTAAAATTTTTAAAAATAACTAAATTTTGGAGAAGAATTTTATTATTTATAAAGACAATTGAAATTTTAAAGAGCATTTTTTTAAATTTTTGAATTTTGTTTCTGCGAAAAATTTTATTACTTTTAAAAATAATTCAAATCCATTTGTTTATAATTCAATTTTACAAAATTTTAATAATGCGAAAATTCTTCAATTAAATATATAATTAGAAAATAAAAACATGAAATAATTTTCAAAAAAATTCAATTAAACTTTTTCAAAAAAATTAATTCTACAGAATTGTTAGTTAAGAGTGTGAAAAATTTTAAATTTCAAAGATTTATATTTGAAACCTTTTCAAAATTCAATTCTTTTTAAAAATTACGCTATAATGCTTTTAATATTCAATTATTATATCTAAAATTTTAATTCAAATTAAGTATTAAATTAATTTTTATTAGAAAATTCTACGAAAATTCAATTATTTAAATACAAAAATAAATAATTTATTGAATAATTCTATTATTTCGACGAATTTTTCGAGAAATTCGATTAAAATTGTATTAAAAATAATTGAAATTCTGGGATGAGTTTTATTTATGAAAATCATTGAATCCTTGTAAAAAATTGTATTTTTTATGAAAATAATTGAAGTATTGCGAAGAAATTTCTAAAAAAAAATTTGTAAATAACAATAGAATTCCTGTAAAATTTTTATTTTTTATGAAAATAATTAAATATTTGCGTAGAATTTTATTAAAATTTTTTAAAATAATTTAATTCTTTTGGAAAATTTTATTAAAATGGTAGGTTATGATAATCATTGAGTTGAGAAAAATTTTTGAAAATAATTGAAATTTTGACAAGAATTTTGTTAAAATTTTCAAAAATAATTGAATTTTTTGAAAAGAATTTTATTTCTTTTGAAAATAATTGAAATTTTCACGAGAATATTTACAAATTTTTGAACATAATTGAATTTCTGCGATGAATTTTATTACTTTTGAGAATAATTTAATTTCTGCAATTATTTGTAACTTCTTCAAAACTCAATTTTTTAAAACGTTTTTAAATAAAATTCTTCTATAAATCCATTATTTTTAATAATTAATTAAATATATATTAAAAATTTTAACTAATTTCAGAAGAATTTGAATTATTAAAATATTTCATAAATCTAACTTCTTTAAAATTTCTAATTAAATTCATTTAAAAGTGAAATTTGTAAAAATTTTGAATTAATTAATTTATTTTATTAATAGACAAAACTTGACTTTTTTAAACTTATTATTTAACCTGTAGATTAAAAATTAAAAAATTATTTATATAAAATACAACATTTAAGTTTATTTATCTAAAAAATAATTATTTTCAAGATTAATTAAAAAGATCTACGTAGGAAATTTTCAAAAAAATTAATTTTTTAAAAAAATAGTTACTGTATATATATAGTCAAAAGTTACCACTTCGTGGAGAATCACCCATATGCTAAATGTTGGAATCTGTTTTTTAATTTTCAATCCAACAATACTTTCTAAAAAATATTTTCTTTTTATTGTAAATTTCCACATGAAACGTCAAATGCACTAGTAAGAAAAGAACAAAATTGCTTTTAAAAACTTTGACAAACCAAAGAACTTTCACACACTAAAATTATTACTGCATCATATGCAGGCCTGATCATATGTGCATTTACACAAGAACACGAAAAAGCCGGAAAATAATCTAAAGTAATTAATTCCATATTTCAGAAAGTCTTGAATAGTCGTTTAAAGTATAAACTGTATAATTTCGTTAAATCGTTAGAAACTAAAGGAAAAAAAATTGATGAACCGAAAAATTTCAATCTCAATATTCAGACTGAATCAATCAGTCCAACACAGCTAGAGGTACAATTCATCACTATAGTCAAAACATGCAACAATGACTACAAAAATATCACAATTGTTCCAAGTAGAGGCAAAATTCTAAACAATTGACATTTACTGTACTTTTATTATTGATAAAGTGAATGAATGTAAAAACAATAGAGACAAGATACAGAATTCCCTTTAAAATGAGACAAGCTCTCTCCACAAAATTCTATTATAAACCAAAAGAAAATATCAATATTCCCCTTAAATAAAAATCCTACCCAATTAAATAAAAAATAAAAAAATCGAAAAAATCAGAAAACGCAGAAAACTATCAAAAATTTAAACTCAAATTTTTCTCAGTACGCGAGAAAACAATATAAAAATATTTTTATATTCAATTTCGATACAACAGTCGGTATGCAAATAACGAGTATTTATCAACGGATCGTCAAAATGGCTACGAATTGAGATATTTCACCTTCGCGCACTTTTCTCACTTGAGGAAATTAACAAGGCAAAAATAATAATTATCGAGTGTATATTTTGATTGTAAACACTTGACGAACCTTTTGTTGCTTTTCGAGTCGTGTATTTAGTGGAAAATAGGGAAAAAGGAGAAGCCACAGCGACCAACAAATGATTTTTACTCGGTCGATATAAATCAGGCGTTCTTCTTTCTCTTCACTGTGTTTCCTCACCGACTGACGCCACATTAGTTTCACCCACACGAAATTTACACATATGTGTATGTGAGGGACATATGTAACTTCCGGTTTCTTTACGCGGGAAATTTTAAAACTCTTCGCTTTTTCTCATGGTTGTCGCATATTTTAACAATTCAGTAACATTGAATTGATTAAAATACTATTTTCTTTGCATGTAATACGAAGATTTACATAAACAGCAGTTTTTAGAGGGTCTAAAGTCAAATTTTCCGGATGTGAACGAAAAGACCAAAAAGTGAGGTTATGTAACATCTTAATTCGTTAATCAATAAATGTTCACGTATTTAATGTTCCAACCAGTTGAAAGTAGACTTAACGGGTAAATTGACAATTTATATAATTTAATTTCTTCCGGTTTTTCCATATTTCAAATTATAAAAGTAATAATTAAAATAAAAGTTCTCATGGATTATTGAATTATATGAATTAATTTCAATTTTGAACAACGCCATCTGCAACTTCCGATTCTGCCATCTTCAGCTTTTCTCATGAAAACAAATGTCAGAAAACCGGAAACTTGTATTTTTAGTTCATTTGCCGCCAAACCATCAGTATTCTCCCGCGAATTAATTGTTTATCTGTAAATTTATTCTTTGTAAATACTTGCAAAAAATAGAAACTATCGGCGGTCGTACAATTATTTTAGTGTAAAATTTCAACAGAGAAAGTCTCTGTTGAACAGAAAAATTTGAAATTCCAAAGTATATTTATTTTAATCGCAAGAAAATAAATCATGGCTAAAGTTCAGTTGGCGAATGTAGCTGTTTTAGATAATCCGTCACCGTTTTTAAATCCCTTTCAATTTGAAGTTACTTTTGAATGCATTGAGGAACTCAAAGAAGGTAATTTTGTGACAAGCGAAATGTGACAGCAATGAAAAATTGAGTTTTGAATTAATTTCTTTTTTTCGCTATTTTGAGGTTATATTTGTATCTGGTCTGCGTGCATTTTTCACAAGTACGTCATTTTCAGATCTAGAATGGAAGATGATTTATGTCGGCAGTGCAGAGTCGGAGGAATTCGACCAAGTACTTGACACCATTTACGTAGGTCCCATTCCTGAAGGAAGGCACATGTTTGTCTTTCAAGTGAGTATTCATGGGGGTATTTATTCTTTCTCCTGTCGCAGTCGGAGAATTTTGCGCTGATGACACATTTTCCTGGCGATTCTCGACTGTTAAACGGGGTTTATTTTTTTATTCATTCTTCACTTCGATTTTTCTTCTATTTTTAAAAATTAAGCCCTTTTCCCCTTTATTATAACAGGGTTGCTACAGGTCAGGGAAAAAGTAGAATTGTTCTGAAAAATTAAGGGATTTTTAATAAAAGTACTGAAAAAAATTAAATGTTTAGAATTTATAAGAAAATTTGGAATATCTTTGTCTTTTTATTTGACTCATAAACTATGAAATTACCACGAATTTAAAAAAAAAACCTTCAATTTTTCTATTTCTGTCATACTAATTTATTTCGAATAACTTAATTCCATTGGAGACTTGCCATAAAGTTGTTACTTATAAATCATTCAATGAAGTATTTTTTTGAATAATTTTAATTTCAATTTTAAAAGTTTCGACGCAATTCTTTGAAAAACTTCAACTATCTTAATAAATATCAAAATTCTTTCTAGAAATTCAATTATTTTCATAAAATCTTAAATAAATGTCAACATTTCAATTATCTTTATAAATGAATAGTAAAATTTTTCCACAAAATTTAATTATTTTCATGAATTTTGATAGAATTCATTTCAAAAGTGCAATTATTTACATAAATAACAATATTCATAACAAAAATTTTTTTTAAATTCTCGTCAACATTTTAATTATTTTTATAAATAGCAGAATTTTTCGTCAAAATTAAATTATATTGAGGATTTTTTATAAAATTAATTGCAAAATTCAATTATTTTCATAAATAACAATATTCATCACAAGAATTCAATTATTTTCAAAAATTTAATTAAAATTCATGTCAAAATTTAAATTCTTTTAAAAAATTTGTCTTAATTCAATGATTTTCTATATTCTATATTTTAATAAGATTTTTCAAAAGAATTCAAATATTAAGCAAAAATTTTTATAGAATTTTATACAAACATTCAATTATTTTTTTTTTAAAAATGAAAATTTCACAGGAATTCAATTATTTAAAATAGAATTTGCATAAATTTTTTCGAAAAAAGTAAATTGTTTGAAACTTTTTTAAAAAATGATAAAAAAGACTCTTTGCAGAATTTCAATTATTTTTAAGAAAATTTTAATCAAATTCCTTGAAAAATGTAATTATTCTTAAAAATTTTATTAAAAGTCGTCGAAAAATTCAGTTATTTAAAAATTTGTTAAAATTCCTGATGAGAATTCAATTTTAAGAAACATTCGGTTATTCTATAAATTGTTTATTTTTGTATTTAAATAATTGAATTCTAGTAGAATTTTCTAATAAAAATTGATTTAAAAATTAATTTTAGTTAAAGTTTCAGATAATAATTGAATTTTGTAGAAGTTACTAATAATTGCAATTTTTAGAAATAATTGAATTTTGTAAAGATTTCAAATTAAAATCTTTGAAAATCGGAATTTTTCATACTTTTAATTAAAAATAGTATAGAACTAATTTTTTTAAAAAAGCTTTATCGAAATTTTTAAAAATTATTTCATGTTCTTATTTTCTAATATGTACATTTAATTGAAGAATTTCCGAATAATCAAAATTTCGTCAAATTGAATTATTGTAAACAAATAAATTTGACAATTCTTAGTAGAACTTTATCGAAAATATTACAGAAAACTTTTATTTGAACCAAATATAATTTATTTGACTTAAATAAAAATACATTTATCTCAGACCGTTACGAAAGTTTAGTTTCCTTTTAGTTTCTGAGTTGCCACAATACTAAATTAAGAAACTGAGTTTAGTTTCGTGTCGACCCGAAATTTAATTAACCAAATAAATTTAGTTTCATGTCGACTCGAAATTAAATTCTGTTAAATTCTACAAAGAATTCTATTAAAATTATGGACAATAATTGAATGTCTGTGTAGTATTTTATTACATTTTTTTTTAAAAATAATTGAATTTCTAAAAAGCATTTTATTATTTATGAAAATAATATTTGCAAAGAATTTTATTGCCTTAAAATAATTGAATTTTCGGGAATAATTTTGTTATTTATCTTTAATAATTGAATTCTTTTGAAAAATTATTTATGTAAATAATTGAATTCTCGGGAAAATTTTTATTAAAATCTAAAAGAATAATTGAATTATTTCAAAACAATTTAATTAAAATTATATTTAAAAGAATTGATTCCTTTCGAACAATTTTATTAAAATTAATTATGTGTTGAAAACCGAGTGATTAATATATTAATTATTATTATTATTATTATTATTATTATTATTATTATTATTATTATTATTATTATTATTATTATTATTATTATTATTATTATTATTATTATTATTATTATTAATATATTAATTTTATTAAAATATTTGAAGATAATTGAATTCCTGTAAAAAATTCTAAAAGTCTTGTAAATAATTGAATTCTTCCAAAGAATTTTATTATTTATGAAAATAATTGAATTCTTGTGATGAATATTGTTATTTTTGAAAATAATTGAATTTTTCAAAGAATTTTATTAAAATTCCTCAAAATAATCGAATTTTCGCGAATAATTTTGTTATTTATCGACATAATTGAATTCTTTCGAAGATATATTTATGTACAGTATTAAAAAAATAATTAAATTTCGTCGATGAGTCATGGTGGCCACATGTCAGTAAAGTCAGTAAAGTCAGGGAAATGTCAGGGAAAAAAATATTTTGTCAGTAAAGTCAGGGAAATGTCAGGAAAATTTTTTTTGTCAGGGAATTTTGATCGATATCCTGGAAAATTGTTATTTTCTAAAGTTTATTCTTGAAATCTAATTTTACATAAATATTTCAAAATTAATTAAATTTTAAAAAAGTTGCGTTTACAATTTTCATAAGTAGGTACATATGAATTTCAAAAGATTTTAATTTGAAATTTTGTAAAATTTCAATTTTTAATGAATTTAACTAGAAATCGTCTTAAAGAACGTAAATTTTTGAGAAATTTTAATTATTGCAATTCTTCTGAAATTAGTTAAATTTTTTAACCATTTCGGTGGCGTGGCGTTCCAATTGGCGTTCCACGTCCCTGGCCAAAAGTGGCGAAAACAGCGAAATGGCGTTCCAACTTTTTCTAGATTTTTAAAGAGTATATTTAATTTTAACCTACTGCAACAATATATTTCTATGTTTTCAATATCAGGGAACACAAAAATGACAATAAAAATTTGTTTTTTTAAGATTTTCATTGTTTTCTTGGACGTTGCAAATTGTCATTTTTAATATATATATTTAATTGATTATTAAAAATAATGGATTTATAGAAAAATTTTATTAAAAAACACTAAAAGAAATTGAATTTTGAAGCAATTACAAATGATTGCAGAAATTCAATTATTTTCCAAATTAGTAAAATTCTTCTTAGAAATTCAATTATTTCCAACAATTTTAATAAAATTCATCGCAAAATTCCAATTACTTTCAAAACTTTTCACAATTCAATGATTTTTAATAAATCTACTACTTTAATAAAATTTTTCAAAAAATTCAATTATTTAAAAAAAAATCTTAAATTCTATGCAAACATTTCATTATTTTTATAAATATAATAAAGCTCATCTCAAACATTCAATTATTTTTAATACAATTTCAATGAAATTCCTAGAAAAATAAAATTATTCTTAAAAATTTTATTAAAATTCATCAAAGAAATTCAATTATTTAAAAAGACATTTTAATAAAATTCGTCTCAAGAATTCAATTATTTTCAAAAGTAATATGATTCTTCGCAGAAATTTAATTGTGTTCAACAATTTACAAAAATTTTTCTCCGAAATTCAAATATTTTCAAAAACTTTAATAAAATTCTTGGCAAAATTTCAATTATTTTCAAAAACTCTTATAAAAAAAAAAGTTTCAAAAACTCTTTTCTCTTTGGAGAAATTCAATTATTTTAAATAAAATTTTAATCAAATTTCCGAAAAATAAACTTATTTTTAAAAATTTTATTAAAATTTATCAAGAGAATTCAATTATTTAAAAATTTGTTGATAAAAGTCTTTATAAAAATTCAATTTTAAGAAACATTCAATTATTTAATAAAATGTTTTTGTATTTAAATAATTGAATTCTCGTGGATTTTACTAGTAAATATTGATTTAAAAATGAATTTCAGTTAAAATTTTAGATTATTATTGAATATTGAAAGCAATATAGCGTAAATTTTTAGAAATAATTGAATTTTGAAAATGTTTCAAATTAAAATCTTTTAGAGAATTTGAACTTTTCATACTTTTAATTAACAATTCTGAATTTATTTTTTAAAAAAGTTTAATTAAAATTACGTAAAAATTAATATTGAAAATAATTGAATATTTACGAAGAATTTTATCATTTTTGAAATGAATTGAATTCTTGTGTAGAATTTTATCAATTTTGAAAATAATTGAATTCTTGGGAAGAATTTTATTCAAATTTTTTGAGAATAATTGGATTCCTGCGAATAATTTTATTATTTATAAAAATAATTAAATTCTGGACAAGATTTTTAAGGAAATTTAGAATTAATTTTTCTCAAAAAGTTTAGGTAATGCGGAATTTTTTTATAATTATTTAAAGTTTTTAATTTCTAATTTATTTTTTTGAAAAATGTCAGAATAATCGAAAGTTTAGGTAAAATTGAATTGTAAACAAATGGATTTAAAAATTCTCAAAGAAGAACTTTTTCAAAAATTATTAAACAAAATTGTTTTAAAAAAGAATTTTAGTTTAAAATTCTAGAAATGAAGAATTGAATTGAAATGAAAATAATTTTGAAGAAATTACAGTAACAATATTTTTATAATATAAAATAATGATAGTATCAAGTTTTAATTATTATAAAACATAAAGAAAGCGATATCTTCTTGTTTTATAATAATATTCTTATATTTAAAATTTTTGAAAATTTTAATTTCTGTAAAAAAATAATAATGATTAAATATTCATTTAAAAACGAAGTTATTGATGTTTTTGAGTAATTTTACAATTAAAGGAATTCGTAAATAAATGTAATAGAACAGGAAAAAAGTCGTTTTGTCTGGAAATCAGGGAGTTTGGTAAAATTAAGAATAAAATTAAAAATTAAATTAAAATTAAAAATTAAATTTTGTAAAATATAAATGTAGTTTTAAAAACCTGGAAAAATTACGTTTTTTAACCTGGAAAACCTGGAAAAGTCAGTGAATTTGAAATGAGGAAAAGCGTGGCAACCCTGAAATTATTTATGTAAATAATTGAATTTTGGATGATTTATTGATTTTCAGTATTAGCGAATTTAAAGTAGTGGAAATTCTCGAAAAAAACAGAAATAGTAGCTTTTAGTGGCTGAAATCTAAAAGAAGTATCCAAATAGCAGCATAACGTAAAAAAGTAGTAGTAATAAAAAATATTTGTAATATGTTTGAGCTAAAAATGATTGTCTTGCAGGCGGAGCCTCCAAATGTGAATCGGATTCCCGTAAATGATGCCCTGGGTGTGACAGTCGTCCTCCTCACGTGTTCGTACCGAGGCCACGAGTTCGTGCGCGTGGGCTACTTCATCAACAACGAGTACACCGACGTCGAGCTCAGGGAGAACCCGCCCCCGCAACCCCAGTTCGACAAGGTGCAGAGGAACATTCTCGGCGACAAGCCCCGCGTGACGAGATTCAAAATCAACTGGGACGACAGCACAAGTCCCAGCGCGAGCGCCGATGCGGACGCGATGGACGCCCAGACCACCGTCGAAGAGACCACCGAGGACATGCCTTCGACTTCTCTGAGTTTTACGGAGAACACGCAGAACAGTATGGAAGTTATGTGAATCCCTGATAATATTTCCGCTGATTTCCGCCAGCAAATGTGAGTTACGTTTCATTTCCAGTGGGGACAGTATTCACATTCACCTTAACGAAGGGATCGATTAGCAAACTCATTTTTAAGTCATCAAGTTATTTAATTACATGTGTATAAAATTGTTCGTCGATTGCGACATCTGTTAAAAAGTCATTTTTTTTCTTTTTTTCTTTTTCTCTTTTTTTGACACTGAATTTAGTTAATTTCAAAACAACAAATTTATTCATTGAATGTTGTGCTTCGAATCGTATTATTATTTTATTCAATGAATCTTTTTAGAATAAGTCAAAATATTGTTCCAACATGTACATAAACATATAGAGTTACTAAAACGCGATAATTACATATGTTTTCTATTTAGATAAAAGAGATTGTCTCATTTATTCTACTTCCTGCCAGCATCGTTTTTTTATTCAAGAATAATTTAATTTCTTCTTCTCAATTTTTACAGAACCTGAGGATTCTATTAGTGGAGATTTGAAATTCGCTGCACACTGTGGGATTAACTGTAGTTAATCCCCTTTTTTATCCCCTTAAATTAATAAAATCCTCTAAAACACCTAACATCAGGCAATTAAAAAATTGTCATTTTTTTTAAGTTAGAAAAATTTTTAGTTATGTTAAAGAAAAATATTTTTACTTTTTGCAATCTTCGGAGAAATTACTTCCTCATAGAGAAAGGATTATATTTTAGTTTTTTGAAACATAAAAATCTTTTTGTTATTTTCTCAGAATTTTAAATTTGAAAATTTCTAAATTTTAAGCAAATAAATAACAAGAAGTATTTAAATAATTATTTATTTTACAAAAATTATTGAAATTTGAAAGATTTAATTCGAAAATTCTGAGAAAAATTAAGTTTTTGAAAAGTAGGTAGTAATTAAAATTTTTTGAAGATAGGTACTTGAATTCCCGAAAATAATTTTTAAAAAATTGAAACAATTGGAGATTTTGTAAAATTTTATTAAAAATAAATTTTATATTTTTTTAAATAATTCAATTCTCGTAGTACTCTATCTAAAGAGCAATTATTTAATCAAAAATATCTCACATTCAAGTTATTGTTACAAATATCTTGACGATTTCTACACGAGTTGTTCAAATAATTCTTAATTTTTTATTAAATTTAAAGAAAAACTGTTAAAAAAACTTATATTGTTTAAGAAATAAAGAATAATTTCAAAAAGAAAATCTTTTAAAGTAACAATGGCAATGAAAATTTCACGCGCGTATAGTAATGCTAGTTTTTATAAAAATAATAAAATTCTTCGCAGTAATTCCATTATTTTTTTCCATATAAATAAAATTCTTCGCAAGAATTCAATTTTTTTTTTCATATAAAAAAATTCTTCTCAGAAAATCAATTATTTTCAATACAATTCTCGAAAGGATTCAATTATTTAAAGAGAATTTTAATTTCAATAAAGTTTTTTGAAAGAATTCAAAATATTTTTAAAAATTTCCAATTAACATTATTAAAAAAATTACATTATTTTCAAAAAATTTAAAGTAATTCTGCAAAAGAATTTAATTATTTTCGAAAACTCTAATAAAATTCTTGAAAAGAATTCAAATATTTTCATAAATAGTAAAAGTCTTCGTAGAAATTCAATTATTTTCAATACAACTTTAATAAAATTTCTCGAAAGGATTCAATTATTTAAAAAAAAATTTAATTTTAATAAAGATTTTCGAAAAAATTCAAAATAATTTCAATTATTTGCAAATTTTTTTTATGAATTTCTTCGCAATAATTCAATTATTTTCATAAATAATAAAATTCTTTTTATGAATTCTATTATTTTCATTAATAATAATTATCTCATTGCAGAATTTCATTTATTTTTTATACAAATTTAATCGAATTTCTCCAAAAATTATTCTTAAATTATTCTTAATTATCCTTAAAAAGTTTATTTAAAAACTAGCAAATGTTACGCTCGCCAGCGCGCAGAAATTGATATTCGATTTTTTATTATTATTATGCAAATTAAAAAAATTTTTATTTTCAAATATGAATTTTAAAATACATAATTTCAGATTTTAAATTTAAAAAAATTTCAATTATTAACTAATTTACTAAATAGTTATTCTTGTCTATTAATTTCAAAAAATTTAGTCAAATTCTTCGTAAGAATTCAATTATTTTCATAAATACATAATAACATTCTTCGTGAGAATTTAAAATATTTTTTATAAATAGTAAAATTTTTTACAAAAATTCAATTATTTCCAGAAAAATTTCTCGAAAGAATTGCATTTTTTTCTTAATTCGTTATTAAAATTTTTCAAAAGAATTCATTTATTTTTTTAAAAAATTTACGAAAGAATACAATTTTTTTCTTAATTCGATATAAAATATTTCAAACGAATTCAATTATTTTCTAAAATTTTAATATAATCCTTCCAAACAATTCAATTATTTTTTTAAATGGTAAAATTTTTTGCAAAAATTAAATTATTAAAAAAAAAAAAAATTTCGCGAAAGAATTCAATTTTTTTCTTTAAAATGTTTCAAAAGAATTCAATTATTTTCTAAAATTTTAATAAATTCTTCGAAAGAATTCAATTATATTTGTAAATAGTAAAATTTTTTGCAAAAATTTCATTATTTTCAAAAAAATTTAATGAAAGAATTCAATTTTTTCTTCATTTCTTATAAAATGTTTCAAAATAATTCAATTATTACTTTCTAAAATTTTAATAAAATTCAATAATTAAATGTTTAATTTAAATGATTAACAAACGCGATTATTTTAAAAACTTGACAGAAATTGTTCATAAAATTTAATTATTTAAAAAATTTTTAAAGACATTACATTATTTAAAAAAAATTTCAAAGAAATTCTTCGATGGTTTTCAATACATTAATTTTAAAATTAAAAATATTTAAAAAGAAAAATTATTAAAAAATTTACGAAACAAGAAAGCAATTAAAGCAATTAATACAACGATTATTAATATAGAAGATTGGTCAAAAGAATTGAATTATTTAAAAATTTGTTGATAAAGTTTTTTATGAGAATTAAATTTTAAGAAACATTCAATTATTCAATTTAATTTAATTTTTATTCTATAAAGTCCGAATTTTTAAATACTTTCACTGGTTCGAGACTTGTAAAATAGTATTTTTTGCAAATACATACTGAAATTATTGCTTCAAATACAATTTATTTGGTTTTAATAAAAAAAATACTCGATTCAAGTATTTAGATACAAAACCTCATTGGAAAAGTAATCGATTATTTAATAAATTTTTTTTTTAGTGTAAATTGTAATTAAATGAAGTAAAAAGTGTTGAAGAAAGTTGAAAGCTGCTTGAATAATTTATATATAAACATTTATTGTACACGAATAATTTACAATTTTATAAAGGTAACGAAAGGCATGTGATTAGCAACAGCGATTTTTAACGATTGAATTTTCTGCGTATTAACTATCATGAATCAATCATATGTGTTTATTCAATTCAGACATTATTTCAGAACTCCGTGCTTGGCAAGAAACTTTAAATAATTATGCATTTCACTTCTTTGTTTCATACGGCAACCATGGAATTCTTTAAATTCTTTAAACACAAAGGCCCTTGTTTCGCTTCATACAAATTTTCAAATATTTTTCTTTCAAAACTCATAGGTCTTTGTGTTTCACACTTATAGTTATTCTCAAATAATAATATTTCTTTATATATATATATGTATTTATTTATAAGTCAACACTATCTACAAATAGATTTTTTCATTCTCAAAGTGGCCGCCGCATTTCGTACAATTCACTTCGAAAATTCTACGAAATGCGAACGGTTAAGAATTTTACCACAGTAACATGCAGTGCACGGTAACAATAGAAAACATTATTCTATATGTACGTAAAAATCTTCAAAATTCACAAGTCAACAAATTAAAGTGGGATTCCTCTGGGAACGTGTATGATTATTCTTCCAATTCTACTTTTCGCATTTATCAGATTATGGAATTTGGGAATAATTTACAAATTCACAACACTTTTTAAATTAACGTCATAATCACAATTTTTCTCTTCAGAAAATCGGTGATTTTTATTAAACAATTTTTTATTAATTTTTATTATTAATAATTTTTTAGCATAAATTAATAATTCAATAGCATTTTTTCTTAAATATTGAAAATAATTTAAGAAAAATTAATAAATAAGATTATTTTTATATGCACAATGAAAATATTATACCTTTTTTGATTTAGAAAAATAAATATTTCTATTAATAATCAGGAACTATGAAAATTATGAAAAAAAGAAAATGAAAATAAACTTTTCAATTATATTTTAATATTTTTCATCAAAAGCCAAAAGTACTTAGTAGAAATGCTTTTGAAATGTTTTTATGGTAAATTTTTGATATAATTATTTCCTCAAGTTTCCCATTTAATAACTTAATAACGATTTTTTTTTATGATTTTCCGAACAATAACAGACTTTGCACTCGATAATTCATTTAAAAAAAGTAGCTTTCAAGCAAAAAAAGTAGTGAAAAAGTAACTGTCGAAAAATTAATCATGACGACCCAAAAATCTCTTTTAGACACTTCACAAAACTGACAAAGATTCAATTCTATATTTTATTTTCCTCACTTTTTCCTAATTTTCATCAAAATATTTACTATTCTGCTAATAAATTCAATTCCTGCTACGAATTTTAATACTTATCAAAAAATTTAAATATTTATAAAAATAATTTAATTCATGCCAACAATTTTATAAAATTCATTTCTTTCAACTAATTTTATGCAAATTCTAATTAAAAAAATTTAATTCCTGAGAAATTTTTATTATTCATGAAAAGAATTGAATTCTTACAAAGATTTTTACAAAAAATTGTTTAAATAATTGAATTCTGTTTGGAAATTTTAAAAAAATAGAAGATATTGAAAATCATTGAATTGCGAAAAGTTTTTAAAAGTAATTAAATTTTACAAAGTATTCTATTAAAATTTTTGACAATAATTGAATAGCTGTGTGGTATTTTATTAAATTTTTTTGAAAATAATTGAATTCCTAAAAAGCATTTTATTATTTATGAAAGTAATTGAATTCCTAAAAACGATTATAAAATTAATTAAGTAATTTTTTATCTAATTACCAAGAAGAATTTTATTACTCTTAAAAACAATTCAATTCTTGTGATTAATATTGTTATTTATGAAAATAATTGAATTTTGCAAAGAATTTTAGTAAAATGCCTCAAAATAATTTAATTTTCAGGAATAATTTTTTTATTTATCGACATAATTGAATTCTTCCGAAGAATTATTTATGTAAATAATTAAATTCTGTTTGGAAATTTTATGAAAATAGTAGATATTGAAAATCATTGAATTGCGAACAGTTTTTAAGAATAATTAAATTTTACAAAGAATTCTACTAAAATTTTTGACAATAATTGA
Organism: Leptopilina heterotoma; assembly: GCF_015476425.1. NCBI lineage: Eukaryota > Metazoa > Arthropoda > Insecta > Hymenoptera > Figitidae > Leptopilina > Leptopilina heterotoma. The sequence goes on along the minus strand of NW_025111098.1, from coordinate 216,536 downwards.
ATGTCTGTGTGGTAATTTATGACATTTTTTTAAAAAATAATTGAATTCTAATTCTAATTTTTGAAAATAATTGAATTTCCAAGAAGAAATTTATTACTATTCAAAATAATTGAATTCTTGCGATGAATATTGTTATTTCTAAGAACAATTAAATTTTGCAAAGAATTTTATTAAAATGCCTCAAAATAATTGAATTTTCGAGAGTAATTTTGTTATTTATCTTTAATAATTGAATTCTTTTGAAGAATTATTAATGTAAATAATTGAATTCTAGGGAAAAATTTTATTAAAATCGAAAAGAATAATTGCATTATTTCAACAAAATTTAATTAAAATTGTATTTAAAATAATTGTTTTCTTTCGAAAAATTGTATTAAAATATTTGAAAATTCTTGAATTCCTGTGAAAAATTCTACTATTTTTTTAAATAGTTGAATTCTTTCAAAGAATTTAAAAAAAAACATTTTTTTAAATGATTGATTTTTTCGAGGAATTGAAATTAAAATTTTTTTCGAATAATTACATATTTTGAGCAATTCCTATAAAATTTTATTAAAAATAATTTAAATCCTGCGATGAATTTTATTATGTATGAAAATAATTGAATAGTTGCAAAGAATTTTATTAAAGTGTTCAAAAATAATAATTGAATTAATGCGAAAAATTTTATTAAAATATTTAAAAAGAATTGAATTTCTGCAAAAAAATTTTTTATTTTTGAAAATAATTGATTTCTTTATATGAATTTTATATACATTGTTTAAAATAATTAATTTCTTCAAAATATAATAAATGTTACGAAACTTTCATTTCAAATAATTGAATTCTTGTGTAAACCTTTATTTGTGAAAATAATTGAATTTTTCGATTAATTAATTTAAAATAGTATTAAAAATAATTGAAATTCTTTGATGAGTTTTATTATTTATGAAAATAATTGAATTCTTGCTTAGAATTTTATCAAAATTTTTTTTAAAAAATTGAATTTGCATGAAAAAATTATTATCAGTGAAAGTAATTGAAATATTGTGAAGATTTGTATAAAAATTTGGTGGAAATTTTATTATTTATGGAAATAATTGAATTTTGGATGAATTTTATAATTTTTTTTTTAATAAGTGAATTCTGTTGCGAAATTTTTATAAGAATACTAGATATTGAAAATAATTGAATTTGGAATATTTTTTGAAAATAATTGAATCGTTTTAAAGAATTTGATTATAATTTTTAAGAATAGTTTTTTGATATCTAGTATTAGCGAATTTAAAGTAGTGGAAATTATAAAAAAAAAACAGAAATAGTAGCAGCTTTTAGTGGATAAAATCTAAAAAAAGTACCCAATTAGTAGCATATAACGTAAAAAAACTGGTAAATAATAGGTTCTAGTAGATGAGTGCAAAGCCTGTTATATTGTTTTAGAAAAGGTAGTTAAAATTGAAATATTTCCCAAATAAATTTAAAAGAAAAATTAATAGGAATTAACGCAGCAGAACATACTTGAGAAAAGTAGAAATTAAAAAAAAATAATCATCCACAAAATTGTACAACTTTATAATTTTCGATTAAGCATAAAATTGTTAATATTTGAATTTAAACACGATGAATTGACAGTTTACACTGTACTACGTGCACTTACTCCATTTATTATTATTAACAATATTTTAGTTTAATTTTCTTTTTAATTATTCTTTCTCTTTTAAAATTATCTTTATGCAATGTTTATTTAATTCTATAGAAAATTATGAAGGATTCGTCCATCTCTTCTATTCTACTTGTGCTTTTAATCTTATGAATATTCGTTTGAAAAATCACTTGTTTGGTAATTAAAATATACTCTAGCAAGAAACGAGAGACTAGAATGCTAGAATGCAATGAATAAAACAGTTGAAATAAGGCCATTGCTGCGAGTACAAGAGAGTCATCATCACTCTTTCTCAATATTCTAATTACCATTTTTCATATAGTTTTTAGGTTCTTCTCAATTTGATATAGATTATCATTTATTGATAATTAACATTTCGTTGCTCTAACATTAAGAAATGGATTTCGTGTGAAAACAATAAGTTGATGATGGTGAAACAGAACAATATTCTTATACATATACATATGTACATATTTCGATTTTCGTAATTCTATGTAATCACGGGGAGCTTGCACTAAGTTCGACCCAAAAATTCTTGCACGACCAATTTTTTTCTGGTTGTCTCAGTAATGTTTTATTTTTAATTAAATAATTTTTTTCCTTTCAAAAAAATTCTCAAAAAAACGTCTAAAACGCCGTTAAAAAAGTTTTTAAAAGTAATAAAATTCTTCACAGACATTTAATTTTGTTCAAAAATTTTTTTAAATTCTCGTCAAAATTTCAATTATTATCTTTAGAAATAATAAAATTCATCTCTGAATTTCAATTATTTTCAAAAATTTTAATAAAATTCTTGGCAAAATTTTAATTATTTTTAAAAATTTCCCTCAATTCAATGATTTTCAATATCAACTATTTTAATAAAATTTTCCAAAACAATTCAATGATTTCAAAAAAATTTAATAAAATTCTACTCAAACATTCAATTATTTTTATAAAATAATAAAAATTTCACAGGAATTCAATTATTTACAAACTTTTTATAAATTTTTTCGCAATAATTCAATTATTTTCATAAAAAATAAAATTCTTTTTAGGAATTCAATTATTTTCTTAAATAATAAAATTCTTTTTAGGATTTCAATTATTTTTCATAAAATTTTAATCAAATTCATCGAAAAATGTATTATTCTTAAAAATTTTATTAAAATTCCTCAATAGAATTCAATTATTTAAAAATTCTGTTGATAAAATTCTTTATGAGAATTGAATTTTAAGAAACATTAAATTATTTAATAAACTATTTGTTTTTGTTTTTAATTAATTGAATTCTAGTAGAATTTTCTAATAAAAATTGTTTTAAAAAATGAATTTCAGTTAACAAAACAAATGGATTTGAAAATTCTCAAAAAACTTTTTCATAAAATTATTAAAAACAATGGATTTATAGAAAAATTTTAGTTTTGGCGAAGTTACAAATTATTGCAGAAATTAATAATACAATTTTAATCGAATTTTTCGAAAAATTCAATTATTCCTAAAAATGTTATTAAAATTCGTCAAAATAATTCAATTATTTAATAAATTATTTATTTTTATATTTAAATAATTGAAAAAAATTGTAAATTTTAGAAAAGTTAAAAATAATTGCATAAAATCAATTATTTGCATTAAGTAATAAAATTCTTCATATAGAAATTCAAAGATGTTCAAAATATTTTAAATATCCTCGTCAAAAATTTCAATTATTTTCAAAAGAAATTAAATTTTTCTCTGAAATTCAATTATTTAAAAAAAAATACCTCAATTCATTTATTTTCAATAACTACCTACTATTTTTATAAAATTTTCCAAAAGAATTCGATTATTTTCATAAATAATCCAATTTTTACAGGGATTCAATTATTTTCATAATCAAAACTCATGCAGAATTTCAATTATTTTTAATTCAATTTTAATTGAATTTCTCGAAAAATGTAATTATTCTCAAAATTTTTTATTAAAATTCGTCAAAAGAATTCAATTATAAAATAAATAATTTACTTTTATATTTAAATAATTGAATTCTCGTAGAATATTCTAATAAAAATTAATTTAAAAATGAATTTCAGTTAAAATTTTAGATTATAATAATTGAATATTAAATTAAAATTGACTATTAAAAGGATGGATTTTTAGAAATAATTGAATTTTGAAAAGGTTTCAAATTAAAATCCTTAAAAGTTTTGAATTTTTACACCTTTAAGTAAAATTAATTTTTTTTGAAATAGTTTAAATGAGTTTTTTTGAAATTATTTGAAGTTTTTAATTTGTAATATTAATTGAAGAATTTTTGCATTATTAAAATTTCGTAAAATTGAAATATAAACAAATGGATTTGAATTATTTTAATTTTATTTATTTATTTATTTATTTTATTTTTTTTATTTTTTTTTATTTATTTTTATTTTATTTTTTTTATTTTTATTTTTTTTTAAATTTTTTTAAAAATTCTTTTTAGGAATATTATCTGTTTTTATAATAATAATAAACTCATCGCAGAATTTCAATTATTTTGAAAAAAATTTTAATTAAATTCCTCAAAAAATGCTATTGGTATTAAAAAAGTTTTGATAAAATTCTTTATCAGACTTCAATTTTAAGAAACATTCAATTATTGCATCATTTCTTTATTATTGTATTTAAATAATTCAATTCTCGTAAAAATTTTCTAATAAAAATAGATTTAAAAATGAATTTCAGTTAGAAATAAATTTCATTTTAGATAATAATTAAATATTAAAAGCATAGCGTGAATTTTTAGAAATAATTAAATTTTTAAAATAATTTTTTTGAAAAAAGATTAATTGAATTTTATTTTTAAATTATTTGTTGTTTTTTTTTCTAACATAGATATATATTTAATTGGAGAATTTACGAATAATTCAAATTCGTAAAATTGAATATTGTAAAAGAATGGATTTGAAAATTGTCAGAGAACTTCTTTGAAAATTAATTGATTTAAAAAAGAATTTTAGTTGCAATTCTTGAAAATAATAATTGAATTGAAATGATGAAAATAATTTTTAAGAAGTAGAATATTCTTATAATATAAAATAATTAATTTTATTAATTTTCCATCTTTAATTATTATAAAACATGAGGAAGTCGATCACTTCGAGGCGAAGACCCGGAGTGATCCATTTCTTCATGTTTTATAGTTATGAAAAAATTTAATTTATAGTTTTAAGTAAAATAGAAAGATTTGAAATATCTTTAAAAAAAATTGAAAGTTTCAGTTTTAGAAATTCCTCGACTAATTATTTTCATTTTTAGCCTTAAAATCATTGCTGGCATCGGCATCACTGAAGCAATGTCAGAAAAAAATTCGAAGTGCAAGAATTTTTTGTCGAATTGAATCCAAGCTCACCGTGATAACAAACTTTATATTACTTTCGTTTTCTTCACCTTTCCCAATATTCTTTCGTACATTTTCAATGTCTCAGAAATACACTTTTCCAAAACAATGTTTCGTTTATAAAACATTAAATATTTAAAAACTTTAATTTTAAATTGTAGGTATTTAATATTAAAAGTGAAAATTAAAATTTCAAATGCAACTTGACGATTAAATTGAAGTAAAGTAATGAAGATTGTAGGTATTTAATTTGTAAAAACGTATTTGTATGAAAAATGTAAAACATTCTAAAAACGGTCGGTACTCTTGTACCGATTTGGCAACATGAACAAATATTTTCGGATTATCAGCAATAATTCAACGAGTCATATATATATTTGCCTATCAATCTTTTCGTCTAATATTCCATTTAGTAAATGTACAGTTTTTATTTAAAATCCCCTTGAAAAGATGATAAATAATCCGCCACCTTTTTTTGTGATGGCAACAGTTTGGTGTCTTAAAATACAATCTTGATCTACCTCATGTAACTCGAGTTCGAAACGGCTGTGTCTTTATGAAATATAATTGGTTCTTTTGTACGCGACTATATTATGATAACATTTGTATATATTGTCTGTGAAAATTTCGTGTGTCTACTTTCGTTTAAATCTCTCACGCGATTTACCCTGGAAATTTAGTTTGTCGTTTTTTGTCTCTTCTGCCAATTGCTAGCGATTCAAAGACCTTCGGGTTTCGGGCGAAATGCAAACGTAAACTGGCCTGTAAAGGATCAGCGACGGCTGGGTCAAGTGGTCGGAGCCATCGTACACTTGTCCCAGAAGAAACTCCGGGCCGACGTAACAACCACCCTCCACGTGCTCTGCTGCTATTTCTAGATTTAAATAATAAAAATATTATTAACTTCAACATTTTTCACTTTATTATTTTTACGAAGGTCAAGTTCCCAACATTTATAATTAACGAATGGAAGAAAACAAATTTCTTTTTTGTTAAAAACAATATTTTTTGGTCGCAAATATTTTTTTTGTAAATTATTGTCAAAAAAAAATTATGTGAAATATTTTTATGACAAAAATTTCTGAGTAGTCGACTTTTTCACTGTAATTTAATGAAATGCTATTTCTTAGTGCAAAATGCAAGTTATTTATATTTTTCTAGTGTGAACTATGAAATTTTTATTGCAAGTTTCACACTCAAGTACTAAAATCTACTATTTACTAATTTTTTCACGATTTGCTGCTATTTGGAGAGAGTTTTCGTAAGAATTGAATTATTTTCCGTCCCAAATAATGAAAATCTTCGCTGAAATCCAATTAATTTCAAATATCAATTACTTAATTGAGAAAATGTTTTTTTTGAAATTCTTTGGAAGAATTCAATTATTTACAAGAATGTTAGAATTTTTCCCAGGAATTCAATTATTTTCAAATATTTTAATAAAAATATTCGAAAGAAATCAATTATTTTTAATACAATTTTAACTAAACTTTTTAAAAATAATTCAATTATTCTTCTAGATTTTAATAAAATTCTTCGCAAGAATTCAATTATTTACATAAATAATTCAATTCAATTATTTTGAGGCATTCTTGGAAATTCAATTATTTAAAGAATTGTAATAAAATCGTTCGCAAGAATTCAATTATTTTCAGAAATAAAAAAATTATTTTTAGGAATTCAATTTTTTTCAAAAAAATTTAACAAAATACCACACAGACATTCAATTATTGTCAAAAATTTTAATAGAATTCTTTTTCTTTTTAATTTTTCTTTCTTTTTTTAAAATTTAATTATTTCAATGTCTATTTTAACAAAATTCCCCAAAAGAATACAATTATCTAACAGAATTTTAATAAAATTCATTGCAAAAATTCAATTATTTTCAAAAATAATAAAATTTTGGCAGAAGTTGAATTATTTAAAAAAACAATTTTCCATTAATTTTTCAAAAAAAAAAATCAAATTTTAAAAGAATTTTTATTAAATTGTTCTCGGGAATTTAATTATTTTTGAAAATTTTAATGCAACTCTTTCGCAAAAATTCAATTATTTTCAAAAACTTTAATAAAATTCTATATAGGAATTGAATTATTTTCAATAAAATTTTAATTAAGTTTGTGGAAAAAATTGATAAAAATTCATAATAAAATTCTTCGCTGAAATTCAATTACAAAAAGTAGCTATAGAAAAATTAAATTTGACGCTTAAAACAACTCGTTTTAGATGATTCAGAAAAATCACAAAAGTTTGATACTGCATTTTTCTTTCTAATTTTCATCAAAAATATTTATGTTTTTTCTTATACTGCTAATAACTTCAATTCTGAATTTTTAAAAAAATTCAATAATTTTTGAAATTTGAATTGTAAATTCTTCAAAAATACGATAATATTTAAAAATAATTTTTAAATGTAGAAAAAAATTATTTTTTAAATGAACAATAAATTTATTTCAACAAAATTTCCAAATAATTCGAAATATAATTTACTCTTTTATGTATAATTTATGGGAGTTCTAGTATTTCAATAAAAATTTCCAAAGATTACAATTTAAAAATATTTTCAAATTTAATTTTATATTTCTAAAAATTCATAAATTCCTTTAAAAATTAATTATGAACTAAATTTTTAAAATTGAATTCTTATAAAAATTTTTATTGAAATTTATGAAAATACCTAATTGACTTCCACCGAAGAATTTTATTAAGTATTTGAATAATTGAAATTTCATTCATTTTTTTCCACGAATTTAGTTTAAATTTTATTGAAAATAAAATTCAATTCTTATAGTTATAGAATTTTATTAAAATTTTTGAAAATAATTGAATTTCTGCGAAGAGTTGCTTGAAAATTTTCAAAAATAATTAAATTCCCGAGAAAAATTTAATAAAAATTCTTTTAAAATTTAATTTTTTTGGGAAAAATTAAATAAAAATTGTTTTTGAAATAACTCAACTTCTGTAAAAATTTTATGATTCTTGAAAATAATTGAATGTTTGCAAAGAATTTTATTAAAATTCTTTGAAATTATTGAATTCCTTTGGAAATTTTGTTAAAATAGTATACATTGAAATTAATTGAATTTTAGCGAAGATTTTCATTATTTGGGAAAATAATTGAATTCTTATGAAAACTTTTCTTTAAATTTTGGAAAATAATTCAAACGTTTCAAAGAATTTTTCAAAATGTTTGAGAATAATTTGTTTATTTCAATTATTAACTGATTTAAAGTAGTGCAAATTCTAAAAAAAAGAAAAAAGTAGCTTTTAGTGACACAATTTGAAAAAAAGTTATCCAAATAGTAGTAAATCGTAAAAAAGTGGTAAATTGTTGGTTTTAGTAGATGAGTGTGAAACCTGTTATTCAGAAATTTTTCGATTAAATATATTTATATTAAATAATAAATTCAACTAATTTTTAATTAAAATTATTCAACATTCAAATTTTCAAAAAATGTAAATTTGAAATTTTTGTTTTTGCTGAACACAAAAGTACAGAATTTTTCTTTTGTACGCTGCCAGAGTGGTCACATGTCATAAAGTCAGTAAAGTCAGAGAAATGTGAGGAAACAAATTTTTTGTCAGGGAAATTAAGAAAATTGAGACTTTTTTCGACTTATTTTCAAAAACTGCGACTTTTTCGACTTTTCTTCCAAAAATTACAACAAAATACAACAATTTTTAATAAAAAAGTGCAACTTACTTTGATTTTTTTAAAGCGAAAAATAACTATAAACAAATCTTTCAAAAATTGTTTCTGAATCATTTTTTAACATAATTAAATTTTTCAAATATATCTATAATAAAAGTATTTTTGAATAGTTGAAATTTTGTAAAATTTAGTTGAAAATAATACAGAAAAAAATAATAACATTTTAGAATTATTTTTAACATTCTGGAGAAAACAATCATGTTCAAAATTTTTATTTAAAATTCATCAAGAAATTAATTAGTTTTTTTTTAAATCTTCAAACAATGTAAATAAAAATTTATGAAAATTTACTTTTTGGACTTATTAAAATTTTCGAGAAATCGTAGTCGAATAATTAAAATTTTTCAAAAATTTGATAATTTTTATTTATATTTTTCAAAAATTCAATTACTTTTAAAAGATTTTACCAAATTTTGATTGTTTGGAAATTTTTCAAAATTGAAAAACTATTATCTTTCAAAAATTATTTAAAAATATTTTTAAAAAATTAATATTGTAAGAATTTCTTTATAATTTTTTGAAAATATTATATCTTAATAACTTAAGAAAAAACTATTGAGAGTTACAATTATTATAAAAAATTGAGTTTTTGTATTTAAATATAATTGAATTCTAAAATATAAATTAATTGATTCAGAGATTAGTTTAGTTTAGTTTAGTTGAAAATTGTAGAAGATAATTGAATTCAGAAAAGGTTATAATTGTAATTTTTAGAAATTATTAAAATTCATAAATTTTACTCATTTTCCGTAAACATTCATATTTTTCTGAAAAAAGAATGTTGTCAGGGAAAGTAGTTTTAATGTCAGTAAATTGATAAACCAAAACTTGTGACCACCCTGAATTGTAAAATATTTTTTCAGCACTTTTGATGAAATTCCCTGATTTCTCTGACCTGCGGCAACCCTGAAGTCATTAAAATAAAATGAATGAAATATTTTGTAGAAGCTAAACTTTGGTTAAAAAATATTTGAAAACCTGACAAAATAAGTGACGAAATAGATGATAAAAATGAAAAAAAGTAAAAAAAATGAGATATTTGAAATTATGGAAATAATTGAGAAATTGTTTGAATCTAGTTTGCAGAGTGGATGAAACTAATAGTTTTGGCATGCTTGAGGTGAGTGGAGAATACGAACCATATTTAATTTGCGGTTGCTTGGTGATATTGGGTATCCTGAAGGGGACAGTGGCGACTGTAATGGGAAAGTGCATTTGCATATCTTCGCCGGATTTTTCCAACTGCACGCTGACCTGATTCACAAATCACAAATCACAAATCGTTAATTGTGTCGCGGAAAATCGGAAATTCATTGATTGTAATATGATGTGTGTTGGTTCGTACCTTCAGCACGTAGTATATTTGTATCAGCCGACAAACACCTACCAGCGTGGGCGGACAGACAGGAAGAACCATTGTTTTAGCCGAGTCCCACTTGACGGCTGTTCCTGGCAAAACTGGCTCCCCTTTGTGCTCCAAAACAACTTTCTGCAACTCTTTATTCGCCCCCAGTACGCCCCGGTCGATGAAGAATTCCACGTACTGGAAAAAACATTTTTCCCATTTACATTCTACAATTCATTATTTGCATCAGGACTTTTTGCATTAACTAAAATCATCTTCAACTTCATTCTATCATTTTTTCTTTCTTTTTGACGACATAAATTACAGTCGACTCTCAATAATTCCACGTTGAAACGCCTGTACTAATTTATTCAGGTTAATGAGATTAAGTTCCTAGAAAGTTAGCCCTCCATTGGACTAACAATAAGTTTGATGACAAGAAACTAAAACTAAAATAACTAAAAAATAAAATAGTACGGTCAAAATAATAGCAATAATAAACTAGATATAAAGATAATTATGCAAAATAAACAAGGAAAAAAGAGGAAAAACTGAAAATCTCTGAGATACAAAAATAAAACTAAACGTAACAAAAGAGACTTCGTACTCGATAATTAATTTTAAAAAAGTATCAAAAAGTTGCTTTAAGACTCAAAAAAGTAGTGAAAAAGTAGCTATCAAAAAATTAAATTTAACGATTAAATTTTTTCATAATATTCAAATTAAATTACATTCAAAAAGAAAAGAATTTTTTAGAATAAATATTTAAGAAGATTCTCCGGAGCTATTACTCTTAAAAAAATCGATTTTTGTTAAATTTTCTTCAAATTGTGAGAAAATGTTTTCTCAAAATTTGAAAAAAAAATTAACGAAAATCAATTTTTTCAAGAGTAACATTAAAGAGAACCTCCTTAAATATCTACTTATTTTCAACAATTCAAATTTTCAAAGATTTCAAATTAAGAATCGTTTGAAATTTAATTATTTCCAAAGTACTATAACGCTTCTAACATTCAATTACATATTATCCAATTTTAACTGAAATTCAATTTTAAATCAATTCTCATTATAGAAAGTTCTACGAGAATTAAATTATTTAAATACAACAATAAATAATTTATTGAATAATGAAACATTTCTTAAAATTGAACTCTTATAAAGAACAAATTTTTTAAAGTAATTGAATTCTTTCGGAGAATTTTAATATAATTTTTAAAAATCGTTCCATTTTTCTAGAAATTTATTTAAAATGTATAAGAAAATAATTGAAATCCTGCAATACGTTATATTAGATATTTATGAAAATAATTGAAATTTTTCAACCAATTTTATTAAAATTTTGAAAAATAATTGAATTCCTGCAAAGAATTTTATTATTTATAAAAATAATTGAATTTTCAAGAAGAGCTTTATTAGATATATTTTCTTTGATTACAGGACAAAAAATAAAATTCTTAAAATCCAAACCGAAAAATCCAAGAAAAAAAGTCCAAAGTACAAAAAATCCAAAATAAAAATGTCCAAAGTCGGAGGATTTTAATTATTCACATAAATAATAACATTCTACACAAAAATTCAATTATTTTCACAAATAAAAAAATTCTTCACAAAAATTCAATTATTTTCATAAATTTCAATTATTCTATAAAATTTTTAAAACAATTATTCCAAGAAATAAAATTATTTTCAACAATTTTGATAAAATTCTTTGTAAAAATTCAATTATTTTTTTGTGTACAATTCCAATTAAACTACTCCATTAATTTAATTTTTTTTAGAAATTTAAAATGTTAAGTTTACCTACTTTCAATTCACAGTCATCGAAATGAGCAACTCAAAAAAAGGACAATTTCATTCAAGGCAACCAATTAGATTTTTATATTTTTTTATTTATAAAAAATCCAAAAAATAAGTCCAAAGTGAAACTATTTTTTTTTTTAATTTTTTGGATTTCATTTATTTTTGAATTTTTTTGATTTGGACTTTTTGTTTTGGACTTCTTGTCCGGATACCATTTTTTTTAATAATTGAATTCTTGCGAAGATTTTTATAATAAACTTTTTAAAAAATTCAATTATTTAGCTAAAAATTGCAATTATTAGTAACTTCTCCCAAATTCAATTATTATCTTAAACTTTAACTAAAATTAATTTTTAAATTAATTTTTATTAGAAAATTCTACGAGAATTTATTTATTTAATTACAAAAGTAAATAATTTATTTAATATTTGAATGTTTCTTAAAATTGAATTCACATAATGAATTTTTTTAACAAATTTTTAAATAATTGAATTCTTTCGACGAATTTGAATAAAATTTTTTAAGAATAACTATATTTTTCGTGTCATTTGATTAAAACTGTATTGAAAATAATTGAAGTTCTGCAAATGAGTTTTATTATTTATAAAAATAATTGAATTATTACGAAGAATTTTATAAAAAAAAGTTTCAAACAATTGACTTTTTTTAAAAAATTTATGTAAATTATATTTTAAATAATTGAATTCATGTGAAATTTTTTACTTTTTTGGAAAATAATTGAATGTGGGTGTAGAATTTTATCAAAATTTTGGTTTAATAATTGAATTCTTTTAGGAAATTTTATTAAAATAGTAGGGTATTGAAAATCATTGAATTAAAAAAAGTTTTTGAAAATAATGGAATTTTATTACTTTTGAAAATAATTAAATTCTTGTGCTGAATACTATTATTTGTGAAAATAATTGAATTTTGCAAGGAATTTTATTAAAATTCCCGAAAATAGTTAAAATTTGTCGAAGAATTTTGCCTTTTATTTATAAAAATAATTGAAATGTTGACAATTTTTTTTGAGATTTTTTGAAAATAATTGAATTTTAGCGAAGAACTTTATTAATTTTGAAAATATTATTGAATTCTTGAGATGAATATTATTATTTATGAAAATAATTGAATTTTGCAATGGATTTTTTTTAAAATTCCTGAATATAATTGAATTTCGCCAAACAACTTTGCTATTTATAAAAATAATAATTGAAATGTTGACGAGATTTTTTTTTTAAATTTTTGAAAATAATTGAATTTTTGGAAAGAATTTAAATATTTATTAAGATAGTTGAATTTTTTCAAAGAATAAATTGCGTTTAAATTTTTCAACAGAATTGAAATTAAAATTTTTCAAAAAAATACTTTATTAAATGATGATGATTTATAAGTAATAAATTTATGGCAGTTCTCCTATGGAATTAAGTTATTTAAGGAGAAATTATTGTCAGAAATAGACAAAATTAAAGGTTTTTGGATTAGAATTCGTGGTAATTTTCTAGTTTATGAAGCAAGGAAAAAAGACACAAAAATTCAGAATTTTTTTGTGAATTCTAAAAATTGAATTTTTTTCAGTACTTTTAATAAAAAAATCCCTAACTTTTCCCTGACCTGTGGCAATCCTGATAAAAGATCTTTGCATTTTACAAGTTTGATTTACAATTCAATATTATTTTCAAAATTAATTTTAATCATTAAAATATTGAGTGTATTATATCAATACTAATTATTAGGATCCAAACGAGGATCGAAACGTCTAAAAAAATTTTAAAATTTAGTTTTTTTCATTTTAAATTTGATCCTACAAACCACAAAATTTCTACACTAATATAATAATTGGATCACAAAAGAGTCTTATATTCATTAATTATTATCATTAAACTAAAAAAATTCAGAGACAAGAAGAAGTCTTGCTATGAAAGATAAAGTAAAGCAAATTGCCATTAAACAATTAACGATTATCAAAAACTATTTGACTTTTATTTACCTGTGTTAATTTGACATTGAGCCAAGCCTGCTCCAACCCTCTGTTGTCGAGCGCTGCCCGAAGTTTGATACTTTCCCCGCAAACGTAAGCACTTCTCTCCAGTTGTGCACTCAATTCGACCGGATTTCTCCTGCAGCAGAAGCAGCAGGATGTGTGGACTTCAGAGCCAATCATCGGTTTCTGCAATCGAGATAGTTTCAATTCTTTTCTTGTTTTGGACTTTTGGATTTGAATTGAGCAGAAGAGAATAAGGAACTTACCAGATACTGTTCATCCATGCAGTCGATATGAGGCCCGATGAGAGTAAAGTATTTAAGACCTTGTGGAGGACTCGCGTACGGCCTGTCGACCGTGGCCTTAATGTAGTAACGAATGTAGCCAGTGCGCGATTCAAAACTGCACGGCAAAGCACTTTCGGGTAAATTGAACGTGAACGGAAACTGATGCTTCCCCCTCGGAAGAATCGGAATCGGTCCTTCGGAACTGTCTGCAAAAATTGTTAGATTCCATTTAGAACTCAACCAACTCAACCAACTCAACCAACCACAATAACTATCTCTGTAAATATTTACCATGTCCCCAAACTATAATTCTCTCGTCTACAAAATATTGATCATCTTTAACGTTCCTTCGATCACCGCTGACCATAATTTTCCACTCGGCGTGCGCTTGTCCCCGCAGCGATATTCTCACAGCTGAAACCAAATCGAAAGATTGCAATAGCACAAGAGACAAAATTTCTGCACTGGGCCACCAAAATAAACTTTTTAAATTACATAATTTAAAAAATTAAAAAGAAAATTTTAAACATAATTTTGTACTATTTTAGAAAATTCACTATTGCTTCGTTGTTTTTTTTATCAAATTTAATAATATTTAGTAGAGATGTACAAAAATATTGCCTCTATTAATGACAACAATCTCAATTTAAAAAAATCACGATTATTTATGCAAAATAAATTGCTAATTAATTAAACAATTCAAGTTTTAAGTGACTTCCAGGGCTCGAACCAGTGAAAATGGTAAAAAAATACGGACTTTACGGAACAAAAATGAAAAATTACGTACCAAATGCTGACAAAAATGTAACCATCAGTCCAAGTCAAATAAAAGAACATTTTACTTAAAACTATAAATTAAATTTTTCATAAATATAAAACATGAATACATTGATGAAGATAATCGATTTCTTCATGTTTTATAATATATTAAAGATGACCGAGTGATAAAATCATTACACAGGACCACAAAATTTTTTTTAAAGAAAGTATTGACCGGACCATGTTTTTTATATGTTTTTTGTGTCGCTTAATTCGAAACCGAACTCAGTTTTGCGCCATCACATCAAGTTTCTTCAAAATGGCGGATCCAATATGGCTAACGAATTATTCAATAATTTTTTTAAAAATTGGTCATCCATATTGGATCCGCCATTTTGAATTTTTGAAAACTAAGGTGAAATTCGTGTTTAGCGACGCCAAAAACCCCCGAGTAACAAGTTTCAGGCGAATTGGGTGAATTTTAAAAAAATCGACACCATATTTGATCCGCCATCTTAAATTTTAAATATTTACGAGTTTCTTTGATTGTTTAACATTATATAATATTTTTTCAGTGTTTTAAAGTTGTTGTTTTAATAGAATCTTTTGCTTATTTCTATTTAAATCTTCGTTTACAGTAAGTTTTTTTCAATTTTATTAATTTGTGAAGAAACTTGACGTGATGGCGGAAAACTGTGTTCGGATTCGAATTCAACGACCCAAAAAACATATAAAAAACATAGTCCGGTCAATACTTTCTTTAAAAAAAAATTTGTGGTCCTGTGTTATCAATTTAATTATTATTTTCAAGAATTTTTAACTAAAATTCTTCTTAAAATCGATTATTTTTAATAATTTTCGAAAATGTTCATTGACAATTTTCAAATCCATTTCATTACAATATTCAATTTTACGAAATTTCAATTATTTAATTTTATAGAAAATAAAAACTTGAAATAATTAAAAAAAATTTAATAAATTAAACTTCTTCAAAAAAATTAATTCTACAAATTTGTCAGTTAAAAGTAGGAAAAATTCAAATTTTCAAAGATTTTAATTTGAAACCTTTTCAAAATTCAATTATTTCTAAAAATTTACGTTCTAATGCTTTTTTAATATTCAATTATTATAATCTAAAATTTTAACTGAAATCCATTTTTAAATCAATTTTTATAAGAAAATTCTACTATAGAATTCAATAATTGAATTCCCAATAAAAATTTTATTATTTATGAAAATAATTGAATGATTGCGAAGAAATTTATAAAAAAAAATTTGTAAATAATGAAATTCCTGTGAAATTTTTATTATTTTTTGAAAATAATTAAAGGTTTGTGTAGAATTTTATTAAATTAATTGAATTCTTTTGGAAAATTTTATTAGAATGGTAAATACCTATTAAAAATCATTGAATTTTTAAAAAAATTTTAACATAATTGAATTTTTGCAACTAGATTTTTATTACTTTTGAAAGTAATTGAATTTCTACAATATCGCATTTGAAATTTTTCTAAAATTATCCAAATTATATCGTACAATTTACGGACTAACTATTAACTATTAACTATTAACTATTTACGGACTTTACTAACCTTTTTCAATCAAATTACGGACAGTCACTTAAAATTTTTTAAAAAAATTGAATTTTCGCAAATTTTTTTCGAAAATTCTGAAAAATAAGAGTTTTTGAAATTTTTCAATTCTATTGTTTCAAAATAATTTCAAAATAATTTTTTAATAAAATTGAATTTTCGCAAAGTTTTTTTTGAAAATTCTGAAAAATAAGATTCTTGGAATTTTTCAATTCTATTGTTTCAAAATAATTGAACTTTTATAAACAAATAATTGAAAATTTTTAAAATAATTGAAATTTGTTTATATTTTATTAAAAATAATTATATTCATTTAAAGAATAATTGATATTTATTTATTTATTTCATATGCAAAAATTGAAAAAAATTAAGAAATTATAGTTTTAAGTACAGTAAATTGAAAAATTAACAAAATCAATTGTTTAAAGAATGTTTAAATAATTAATTTTTAGTTTTTCTTTTCTACTTGAATGTTTTAGTTACAAAAAAAGTGCCCAATAAAGAAAAAACTATAAATTTCTAGCCCTAAGTACAGTTTATGACAAAAATAATAACAATTAATTGTTTAAACAATTTTTAAATAAATAATTTTCAATTTTTTATCATTTTTGATTAATTTTTTTAATTAATGAAGCTATATTCTTCGCCGAAATTTAAATATATTCAGGAGTTTTAATAAAATTCATTGTAAACTTCAATTATTTTCATAAATAATAATATTCATCACAAGAATTTAATTACTTTCAAAATTAATAAAATTCTTTGCAGAAATTCAATTATTTTCAAAAAATTTTAAAAAAATTGTTGTCAACATTTCAATTATCTGTATAAATAAATAGCAAAATTCCTTGCAAAATTCACTCACTTTCATAAATAATAGTATTCATCACAAGAATTCAATTATTTCCAAAAGTAATAAAAGTCAATTATTTTCAAAAATTTTTCTCAATTCAATGATTTTGGTTTTAGTAATTTTTTCTAATAAAAAACATACAAATTATAAGTCATCTTGGTTATGACAAAAAGTTTTAAATTGAAAATTTGTTGATAATAAATTTTTTTTTCGTAAAGTTAACAAAGACATATCGATTTGTAAGGTCCTTAAATTATTAAATTTATGGTTTATTTCGATTTTTTTGAAAAATGGATTTATCAGCTTTTGAAAACTTGCTCCTCAATTGTTTAAACATTATTGAATTAATTTATTTTTTATTTTTTATCATTAGTAGATATTTTTCTGGCCCTAAGTACAGTTTATGAAAAAACAACAATTAATTGTTTAAACAATTTAATAAATAAATTATTTTTTATCATCAGTAGATGCTGTACACCTGAAAAATTGTACAATAATTGAGAAAAGACTAGAAATTCTTAGCCTTAAGTACAGTTTATGAAAAAACAACAATTAATTGTTTAAACAATTTAATAAATAAATTATTTTTTATCATCAGTAGATGCTGTACACCTGAAAAATTGCACAATAATTCAGAAAAGACTAGAAATTTCTAGTTCTAAGTACAATTTATGTAAAAAATAACAACAATTAATTGTTTAAACTATTTAACAAATTGTTATACTTTTTTTCATACAACAAAAGAACACTCAAGCATTATTTTAATAGGGTGTTTTGATTAATTTTCTTAATTAATGAAGCTAAAAAAATATTTTTTTTACGATTTTATGATTTTTTTTTAATACTTATTGTAATTACAAAAATGTTTAAAAACAAAAATTCAAAAATCGGGCTTGAAAAATTTAGAAAAAAAATCGTTTAGGTAAAAAATTGTGACCTGTAGAATGATTCAAAACGAAAAAGTAAATTTTTTCTCCACTGTGGAGCGCTTGCACGTTGCTCTTTAAAATTATGTCATTTGCTCAAATTTTAAAGGTGCAAAAATTTTTCTTTTTGAAATTTAAATGTAGAAATCATAAATTTTTGTAGTTTTTGAATTTTTTTCGTAACTAGTCCAGAAGTGACTTAAAACTTGAATTGTTTAATTAATTAACAATTTATTTTGCATAAATAATCGTGAATTTTGAAAACTCTTGTTGTTATTAATAGAGGCAATTTTTTTTGTACATCTCTACCAAATGTTATTAAATTCTATCAATTCTATTGAAAAACAACGAAGCAATAGTGAATTTTCTAAAAAGGTACTTTAGCATTTAATTGTTTATAACTAATTAAAAATTAAAAATTTTTTAAAAACGCATTTCGGGAATGTTTTTGTACCACGACCCGGCTGTAACAAATTTTGTATTGACATAATGGAAATTTAAAAAGTTGATTTTAGGTGGCCCAGTTCAGTGAGAAATTGACCCAAACAATAATAATACTCACATCTCAGCTTGAAGTTTTCAGTCGTGTGTAGAATAACGTGACCACGAATCGTTTCGCCAGCGTAATAAAATTCCTTCTCCAGTCTAATGTCGAATTCGTTAATATTATCCATGATAGAAAATTGCAAACTTTAGAGTAACAATCCCTTTGGAGTAAATAATCTTTTATAAAAATACCAACGTTGATAGTTATATAGTTATGTGTGTGGCACGTTAATTCGATCTTATCTCATGTCAGATGCACTAAGAGAAAGATCCACTCAATTCCCCTGACAATGAATTGTTTAGTCGTGAAAATTAACAAGTTCATATTCAGTGCGAGATCCTCCTCTGAAGAATTGTTTCGGTTCGTCCTCTATTTTGGGCCATGTTGGTTTTAAATTTGTTTCAATTCGTTGAGTTCATGTCGTCTTGGATTTGTCACTAGGCTTTGGAGGAAGATTGGGATTAAAATAGTACTTTTATCCATACCAGGATGATATCAATACTGGAGCGTGACGGTATGACGTATGTGGAACAGTTACGTCCAATTCACACGCGTCGAGAGAGATTGGGTTGGGGTGGAATCCCACCCCCGAGATTAAACAGAGTTCCCTGATTCTGCGCCTCCTCTCCCATCTCCCATCTCCCATCTCCCGATGGTTCAAGAATAAAATCCAATATTATTTACATCTATGCCTACCACACACTCTACAAATGTATTATATCCATAATAATTGACCATCATTTTTTTTATTCAATTATCCGACAAGTAAATTTATCCCTATTTCCTAATCTATACTAATAATATTCGTTGTATTTCGATAATTTGTTCGCAGTTTGAAATTAGTTATTGTTTGCTTCTTTGTTTTCTAACATTTTTAATATTTTAAATTTTAAAATTAAAATATATTTAAAATCATCGAATTGTTGCAAAGTATTTATCAAAAAATTTGAGAACAATTGAATTTCTTCGAAGAATTTTATTATTTAGGAAAATAATTAAATTCTCATATGAACAATTTTTTTAAAACTTTTTAAAAATCCCAATTAAATTCTTTTGAAGAATTTTTTTAAAATAATAAAGTTTTTCTAAAATTTTAATTGCAAATTTTGAGTAAAACTGTATTTTGTGAACAATTTCTTTCAAGTTTTTCAAATAATCGTATTTAATAATTAAAATTAAACATTTAATTATTGAATTTTATTAAAATTTTAGAAAACAATTGAATTTTTGCATAGAACTTCACTATTTATAAATAAAATAAAATTGTTTCTAAGTCTTTATTAAAATTTTAGAAAATAATTGAATTCTTTTAAAATATTTTATAAACGAATTAAGAAAAAAATTTAATTCTTTCGTGAAATTTTTTTACAAAGATTTTACTATTTACAAATGTAATTGAATTTATTGAAATTTTAGAAAATACATGAATTTTTTCGAAAAATATTGAAAAATTTTTTTAAATTGTATTCTTTCTTGAAATTGTATTCAAAATAATTGAATTTTTTCGAAGAATTAATTAAAATGTTAGATAATAATTAAATTCTTTTAAAATATTTTATAACGAATTAGGAAAAAAATTGAATTCTTTTGTAAAATTTTTTGAAAATAATTAAATTTTTGCAAAGATTAATTAAGAATTAAGAAAAAAATTGAATTTTCTTTCGTGAAATTTTGTATTAAAATAATTGAATTTTTACAAAGATTTTACTATTTACAAATGTAATTGAATTTATTTCGAAGGATTCATTGAAATTTTAGAAAATAATTGAATTTTTACAAAGATTTTACTATTTACAAATGTAATTGAATTTATTTCGAAGGATTCATTGAAATTTTAGATAATAATTGAATTTTTTTGAAAAATATTTTTTTTGAAAATGATTGAATTTTTACAAAGATTTTAGTTTTTAAAAAAATAATTGAATTGTTTTGAAGGATTTATTAAGATTTTAGAAAATAATTGAATTTTTTTGTAAAATTTATTAAAATTTTAGAAAATAATATTGAATTCTATTGCAATTTTTTATAAGAAATTAAGGAAAAATTGATTTTTTGAATATAATTGAATTTTTGCAAAGAATCCTACTATTTACAAATAAGTTATAATTGAATTGTTTCGAAGTATTCATTAAAATTTTAGAAAATACATCATTGAATTTTTCCCGAAAAATTATTATTAAAAATTTTTTTTAATTGAATTTTTTTGAAATATTTTATACCAAATTAAGAAAAAAATTGAATTCTTTCGTGACACCTTTTTGAAAGTAATTAAATTTTTACACAGGTTTCACTATTTAAAAAAGTACCTAATTGAATTGGTTTCGAAGGATTTATTAAAATTTTAGAAAATAATTGTATTTGTTAGCGAAATTATATTAAATTTTTGTTTAAAAATAATTGAATTTTTGCAAAAAATTGTACTTTTTATAAAAATAATTAAATTCTTACGACTTCAAATAAATTTTTTAAAAAATTAAAATAAAATCTAAAGAAAAAAGTTAATTCTACGGAAATGTTAGTTAAAAAAATGAAAAATTGAGATTTTCATAGATTTTAATTTGAAATCTTTTCAAAATTCAATTGTTTTTAAAAATTAATGCTATAATGCTTTTAATATTCAATTATTTTCTAAAATTTTTATTGAATTTTATTTTTAAATCAATATTCATATTAGAAAATTCAACAAGAATTCAATTATTTAACTACAAAAATAAATAATTTATTGAATAACTGAATGTTTCTTAAAATTGAATTTTCATAAAGAATTTTATCAGCAAATTTTTAAATAATTGAATTCTTTCGACGAATTGTAGTAAAATTTTGAAGAATAATTACATTTTTCGAGGAATTCGGTTAAAATTGTATTAAAACTAATAAAAATTCTGCGAAGAGTTTTATTATTTATAAAATTATATTATATCATAATAATTATTTCTTTAAGAGTAACATAAATTAAAACTGCTTCAAATTATTTAGAAATATCATTAAAAAATCAACATTCTACTAACTAAAATGAGATTTTGTATCCTTCTTCTTGACAATTAGTAAATTGGAAATCTGAATTTTGGAGGAAGCGAGAAGACAATTCGATAGTGCAACTAATTTCGGACAGGAAATAAATGAACAGAGTCTCGATTGCCAACGAATATCTAAATTCCTGATATATGAGACAAAATCGCATTTGTATTGAAATTAATTTTTTCAGTTTCTCTCTTGGAGAAATGAAATAAAATCCGAATAAAATAATTAGTTAGCAGGAATAAAAAGCATTTAATTATAATAATTATTAGCTTTTATTAATATTGTAAAATAATTAAAATCACTAACTTCTACCTTAACTTAATTTGATCTATTGTACAAAAAAGAATATATATTATGTGAGTAATAAAATAAAGTTAAAGTCTTGTCATTATCACTTGTTTCATAAAAGTTTCGGCTGCTGTTTCAGTGTCGAAATGTCCAAAATTTTGCTGGGACAATTTGGTCTTGTTACCGGTGCAATTGCCGGTCGACTCGGTAAGTTTATTCGTGGCTTCTGTGGCATTGCTTCCCGATTCTTTCCAATATCGTGCGCTTGGAAATTCTCCTTACCTTCATCTAATGAAATTGAAGATACAATTTTTATTACAATTCCAATCTTTTTAAATTCTTTTTCGAAAATTTATAACATAGAGCTTTAATGAAAAAATCGGACAATACCTTTTCTTTTAAATAAGATGAATTATTTTCTAAAAATAGGTGACAAAATAAATTACGTTAAATAAAGTAATGGGAAATTAGCCCAAGATTAAAAAGATGGAAATTTATTGATAGGACTGATAATTTTTTGTCATTTGGAATTTGAATAATTTTTGGAAAAATATCCATATGCGAGCTTTAGAAAAAAAGAGACAAAATAAAGAGAAATAGAATTTCCATCAATATAAAATAAAAAAAATTAATCGAAATATAAAAAGAATATAGATGCGGTATTGTGGTTTAATCTGATCCTATAAATTGAATGAAAAAGCAAAAAATGAAATTGAAAAGTTTACCTTCTACTAAGCCATTCATGCTCTCGGGGAGCAACTGGTACCTCTGCAAATAACGCATCGTAGCGAAGGACATGTTAGTGGTGCCCTGAACATTACTGACCATCAGATTCGATAACGCATCTCGCTTTTGTTTCTGTTGCACTGCATCAGAAATTTGCTCCTCCTTCAAATATTTCATGGCCAGGGCTTTCATGTGCATGCTCGTGCTCGTTTCTGTCATGATACTCGAACCTTGCACCATGTTTATTTCCGGATTCAGCCGAGAGTAATATGAAGTGTCGAAAGTTACTCTAAAAAGTTCTCTTACATTAGCAAACAATTATTTTACTTTCCGCTACTTTAAATTCGCTAATACTAGAAATCAAAAATCTATTCCAGGGTGGCCACTTTTTTCATAAAAAAAAATTCACGGTCATTTCCCGGTCATAAATTATTTTTCCCGGTCATATAAAATAACTCTAAAAATGAATTATTCCATGAAAGATTGAAAGAATTTTCTGATTTTTAGACAAAACTTTGACTTTTTCCCAAACCCTAAAAATATTTTAGTTCACTCTAAAAATAATTGAAACTCCAAAATATGTTTATAATACATTTTTTTGAATATCTTTAATACTAAAAATAATTTTGAACTAAAATAGATTTTTTGAAACAAATATTTAATTATTATCCATTATTTTTCCATATAGGTATTCAAATTTCAAATCCTTAAAATTTGAATAATTTTTAAGAATTGCTACTGTTACTATTATTAAAAATTATTTTCAAAATTTCAATTCAATTATTTTCTAGAAAGAAATTTTAACTAAAATATTTCTAAAATCCACTTGTTTACAAGACAATTTCATGAAATTTTGTATAATTTGAAATTTTTTCAATTAAATATTACATATTTAAAAACATAACTAATTTGAAAAAATGTGAATAAAAATATTTCAAAAAACTAACTTATTCAGAATTTTTAATTAAAATCTTTTAAATTTCAACTTTTCTAAAACTTCAATTTGAAACTTTTTAAAATTCAATCTATAATAATATTAATTTAACATTCTAAAATATAGAAAAATTTGCTTATCAATAATTGAAAAAAAACTAATTGATATTAACGCAAAATACGGTTTTTTTAAAATTTATTTTCTAAGAAAAGAAATTTTATTTATTTTTATTAACTTTATTTATTATTTAAAAATTAATTTATATAAATTTCGTATCACTTTTGTTCTAATTAGTTCAAATTTTTAATAATTCAAATTTGTTTTGTTATAATATTATTGCAAAAAAAAATTTTAAATTGATTTATTTTTCAATATTTTATAGGATGTGAAATTTTTTCTCTTTAAAATTTTTTTAACAAATTTAATTAAAATTATATTTTGTTTAATTATTGTTAGAAATAGAAAGAATTTAAAATTAAATTTAATATTTTCTTTTTGTAAGTCTGTTACGTTGGACAACAAAATTCATAATTTTCTTATAAATTCTAGAAATTGAATATTTTTATAGTACTTTTCATAAAATTCCCTGCCAAAATAAATATATTTTATAGAAGATTATTCAATCTTTTTTAATGAAATATAATTAATAAGTCATAAAATAAATATTTCTATTTTTTCTCACAAAATAATGTGTGTTTTTAAAAAAAAATTTCCAAAATCCCGGTCAAGATCAACATTCACTGTCATTTCCCGGTTTTTCCCGGTCCAGCGGCCACCCTGTATTCTTAAAAATCATAATCAAATTCTTTAAAACGATACAACTATTTCCAAAAATATTCGAAAATAATTGTATTTTCTATACATATAGTATTTTCATAAAATTTCGCAAAAGAATTCAATTATTTAAAAAAAATTGATAAAATTCATCCAAAATTCAATTGTTTTCATAAATAATAAAACTCATCGAAGAATTTCAATTATTTTTAATACTATTTAAAATTAATTAATCGAAAAATTCAATTATTTTTACAAATAAAGTTTTCCACTTTCCACAAGAATTCAATTATTTAAAATAAACTTTTAATAATTTTCTTGATATTTATTATATTTCTAAAAAATTAATTATTTAAAACAATGTTTATAAAATTCGTATCAAGAATTCAATAATTTTCATAAATAATAAAACTCATCGCAGAATTTGAATTATTTTTAATACAATTTTACAGGAATTTGTGCAAAAAATGTAATTGTTCTAAAAAATTTGATTTCAATTTCTCGAAAAAATCAATTATTTAAAAAAATGTTTTTTAAAATACTTTGAAATAATTGAATTATTTACAAAAATATTAGAATTTTTCATAGGAATTCAATTATTTTCAAATATTTTAATAAAATTGTTCGAAAGAAATCAATTATTTTAAATACAATTTTAATTAAATTTCATTATTCTTTTAGATTTTAATAAAATTCTTCCCACGAATTCAATTATTTACATAAATAATAAATTCTTCGAAAGAATTCAATTATGTCGATAAATAACAAAATTATTTCAAGAAATTCAATTATTTTGAGGTATTTTAATAAAATTCTTTGCAAAATTTAATGATTTTCATAAATAACAATATTCATCACAAAAATTCAATTATTTTTAAAAGTAATAAATTTCTTCTTGCAAATTCAATTGTTTAAACAAATTCTAATAAAGTTGTTCGCAAAAATTCAATTATTTTCATAAATAATAAAATGCTTTTAAGGAATTCAAATTCTTTTCATGAATAATTAATAGAAATTTCTTAGGAATTCAATTATTTAAAATAGAATTTGCATAAAATTAGTGCAAAAAAATTAGTGGAAAAATTTCTTAAATAATTGAATTGCTTAGAAAAATTTGATTTTTTACGAAAATAATTGAATATTGTTTCGAAGAGTTTTACAAACATTTTTGACAATAATTGTATTTCTAGAAAAAATTTTGTATTTTAAGAAAATAATACGAAGTTGAAGTCCACAACTTTTATCAACGAAAAAAAATTTATTTAATGCATTCAAGTATTATTTTTAATTTAATATTTAATTGTAAATTTAATTTGCAAAATAATTATTATGAAAATATAAACATCAATCTCTTTTTTCTAAATATTTTTGTGTCAATATTGCTGCGTCATTTTTAATTAATTTACTAAGTGAACAATTATTTTTCGTTGATCAACGTTGTGGATTTTATTATAATTTTTCAAATTTATAAAGCATTTTATCAAAATTTTTAAAATTAATTGAATTCTCAAGAAAAAAAATAATTGATTTCTAGCGAATAATTTTATTCAAATTCTTTTAAATAATTGAATTCTTATAAAAAAATGTATTATTTGTGAAAATAATTGAATTCTTAAGAAGAAATGTATTGAAAACAATTGAATTGTATAGGAAAATTTTATTAAAATTGCAATTTAATGAACTAAATCTTGCAAAGAATTTTGTCAACATTTTCTTAAATAATAGAATTCCTATTAAAAGAATTTTATTTAAATTTTTCGAAATTTGAATTCTTTGGAGAAACTTCATTAAAAAATTTTAAATAATTGAATTGATGTGAAGAAATTTATAAAAGAAATTGGTAAGTAATTGAATTCCTGTTAAATTTTTATTAAAATTTTGTTTAAATAATAGAATTCTTTTGGAAAATTTTATTAAAATAGTAGATATCAAAAATAATTGAAATGAGGAAAATTTTTGAAAATAATTGAAATTTTGCCAAGAATTTTATTAAATTTTTTGAAAATAATTGAATTTAGGAGAAGAATTTTATTATTTATAAAGATAATTGAAATTTGGACGAGAATTTAAAAAAATTTTTGAACATAATTGAATTTAGGCGAAGTTATTTAAAAGTTATTTAAAAAGAAATTATTGTCAAAAATAGAAAAAATTGATGGGTTTGTATTAGAATTCTTGTCAATTTCATAGTTTATAAGGCAAACAAAAAAGACATCAAATTTCAGAATTTTCCTATAATTTCTAAAAATTTAATTTTTTCCAGTACTTTTAGTAAAAATCCCTGACTTTTCCCTGAATTCCTTGACTTCGCTGACTTGTGGGAAGAATACATATAAATGTCCTGGAAAAATAAGAAATCTGTCCTGGAATGTCCTGGAATTTTAAGTCATATTTTTAGTAGACACCCTGTTAATTAACTCCTAAGGAAAGTTTTTAAAAAAATCGGCCCAGTATGCGATTTTGATTTAAGTTAAAATCAATTCTGCCGGTGGTGTGGAAACGTTTTATCCAAAAATTGGAAAGGGCATGTGTCAAAAGTATTTAAAATGTTTTAAGACCACCGTGAGACAAACTTGATATATTATTGAGGCGAATCAACCCGTAATCACTCAACGATTTATGAATTTAGTTCCTTCGACTATTTTTTCGAAAGCCGAGTGTACTTATTAAAAAAGAACAAAAACTCACTTTTTATTAGCGTTTGCTTCTCTCTCATTGTCTGCAAAACTGATTCCCAGCTTCGTCAACTGATCCATCGTCGCAGCTTTCACAGTGTCGATTAAAAGATTATTATCCAGCTCCTGCAACTGCGGAGCCTTCTTGTTGCGAGGATCCTGGTGCGGATCCTGTAGAGGAGAATTCTGCAGAATGTGATTCACCTGTCCCAGGACATTGTTGTAGAAGGTCCACCCGACCCTAGGGGTTCGTTTCGTGAGGACGCTGCCCTCTTCACTCGAGAAGTCCTGCATGTCGATGTGAATGCTCGGCGCCGGACTCGGAGGAGAGCGATCTCCCTGGACTTGTTCTTCCCCCAGAACCAAGCTTTCTTCCTGGAAGTTGTCTTTGTTCTCAATCTCCCTCGAGTCGAATCTCCTCTGCCGTAGGAGAGCTCCTTCCTTCTCCCTGTAGTTTTCCTCATCCTGATCAGAAGCGACTGTCGGTGAGGAGCTTTTCATTTCCTGCGTCCCTACTTTTGTCCTACTTTGTCCTTGCTTTTGTCCAGGGGTAAGTTCTGTCCTGTCCGGTTTCCGGAAGTTACTTTCAGATTGGGGGGTGTTTGCTCTTTTCAAATTGTTGGGACTGTTCGAGCGACTGTAGTGACTAAACACATTTGCAGTATTTTGAGGGTTATTATTAGGAGAAGTGCTTTTGCGAGTCTGAGTGTTTCCGCCTTTGCAGGAAGATAAACAATTGCTGCTCGGCTGCTGACTAGAGGACAGATGACTCTCCGAGTCTTCGGTAATGTTCTCCAAAGCGCTCGGCATTCGGGAAAAGAGATTCGGTTTCCTCTTGGAAATATCTTGAGGATTCGCAATTTCCTGGTAGGTTTCTTCTTCTTCTATCGGCTGACTTTCCGCCTCATTATTAAAGGGACTGTTTTGAACCGTCAGTTCGAAACTGGTCATGACGCCGATGGAAACTTTCCTCTCCATCAGGGCCTTCTTCGAAGCATCGCTCGTCGTCCCTTGATTGAATTCGGGAAATTTCGCCAAATCGTGATGGGAGTAACTGTCCGTTATTGCGCTCTTCCTCTGCAGAGCGGCGTTGTAAGCTTGCATGCAAATCTGAGGATTCTGTCGAGAAATCTCCATTGAGCACATGCACTTCGCTCGGTCCTTTAAAGTTTCCTCGTGAATCGACAGCAGGCGATCGAGCTGCGACTGAAGGTTCTTTATTTGCTCGTTCTGATTGTCGATCAATTTCAAGAGGCCTTTGACCATTTCTCCACTCTCTGAATCACGACTCCTGTGATCGACCGGACATGTCGAGTGAGTCGGAAAAGGTCTGTATTCCTGACATCGAACCGGTTGTAAAGCGTTCGCGTTCGGACTCGCTCGACGACTGTATTCCACCGGAATTCCGCTCTTCACTTCCCTCTGACCTTCCGACCTCTTCGAACCAGCGGGAAATTGCGAAGGTCTACGAGGAGTAGAAACACTCCTCTGCCGCGAATCCGACGGCGATGAAGAATACAATTTCAAACAATTTTCAGCTTCCCTAGAAATTCTGTTCTCTGGAAAAGATCTTCGAGCAGCGTTAGAATTCAATTGGACCGTAGATCCGTTTCCTTGAAACAAATTCGGATTATATTTTTCCCGATTTTCGTGCGACGGAAAAGATCGTCTTTCCTGCACTTTCTGCGGGACGTGTAAATTTTCCAAGTCTGGGGAAAAATAGGACGATCTCGGTGGTAACCTTGAATCCGGTTGATTGTGGTTTGCAGGATTTTCATCGTCGGTGGGAAAATATGACGATTTTTTGGAATCAAAATCCGATTGCCGCTGAGTTGAGTAATTTTCGTTGGCATTTTTTGCGGAAGGTGGAACGTAATCTTCTGCATTGTAGTCCAGAGCTTTCGGGGGGAATTTTTTCTTTCTCCAAGCAGCATACGATTCATAGGCAGCAACGGCGGGAGATCGTGGAATTTTATTGTCAACCGGTGACGACTTTTCTTTTAATACATCCTCGTTGTAGAATGAAGTCTCGACATCGGACATTTTGCTGTGGAAAATTTTACTGATTAAAATGATGAATAAAATTATTATTTGCATTCAATGCATGTTTGTGGTTCAAAAATAAATAGGAGAAAAAATAGGAATTTCTTTTCTCCTTTTTTTTCTCTCTTTTTTGTTTATCGAAAAAATTGCGTTCTTTTGTGTAATAAAATATTAAACTATGCCTCAAAGCACTTCTTTTCTATGTATTTTTAATGACAAATAAACTATTTTTCGTAAATTTGATATAAAATCTAAAAAAAACATATGTTTATAATAAATTAGAATTTCTTATAAAAAATTCAATTATTTTCTAAAATGTTAATAAATCTATTGAAATAATTCAATTAATTTTTTAAATAGTACCTATAGTCTTTGCAAAACTTCAATTATTTTAAATAAAATTTTTATTATTCATGAAAAGAAATTAATTTTTACGAAGATTTTTACAAACATTTTTTCAAAAATTGAAAATTGTTTAAAAATTTTTTGAAAATAGTATATTATGACTGTTTTCGGCGATTACTCCCAGTTACTCCTAGGAGTGATCAGTTGTTCTCAATATTGTAAAGTTTACTAACAAATAAAGTGTGCATTAAATAAATAAAGTTATACAATATTAAGCACCACTGATCACTACTAGAAGTAACTCCGAGTAATCGTCGAAAACAGCCATTGAAAATCATTGAATTGCAAATATTTTTTGAAAATAATTTAATTTTACAAGGAATAATCAAATTCCTAAAAAACATTTTAATATTTATGAAAATAATTGAATTTTTGTCAACAATTTTATTAGAATTTTGTAAAAAAAATTGAATTTCCAAGAAGAAATTTATTGCTTTTAAAAATAATTAAATTCTTGTGATGAATATTGTTATTTAAAAAAAAATTGAATTTTGGAAAGAATTTTATTAAAATACCTCAAAATAATTGAATTTTCGGGAATAATTTTGCCATTTATCGACATAAATGAATTCTTTCGAAGAATCATTTATGTAAATAATTGAATTCTCGGGAAGAATTTTATTAAAATCTAAAAGAATAATTGACTTATTAAAAAAAAATTAATCAAAATTTTATTTAAAATAATTTATTTCTTTCGAACAACTTTTAAAAATTTTTTGAAAATAATTGAATTCATGTGAAAAATTCTAATATTTTTGTATATAATAATTGAATTCTTCCAAAGAATTTAAAAAAAACATCTTTTAAATAATTGGTTTTTTCGAGGAATTGAAATTAAATTTTTAAGAATAATTACATTTTTTTAGCAATTCCTGTAAAATTGTATTAAAAATAATTTGAATACTGCGATGAATTTTATTATTTATGAAAATAATTGAATAGTTGCTAAAAATTTTATAAAAATAATTTTCAAAAATAATTGAATTCTTGAGAAGAATTTTATTATTTATGAAGATAATTGAATTATTGCGACAAATTTTATTAAAATGTTTATTTGAAACCCGTTTATGTTTAAATAAATAAATAAACAAAAAGAATTGAATTTCTGTGAAAAATTTTGTTATTTTTGAAAATAATTGAATTTTTCGATTAATTAATTTAGAATAGTATTAAAAATAATTGAAATTCATTGATTAGTTTTATTATTTATGAAAATAATTGAATTCTTGCTTAGAATTTTATGAAACATTTTTTTAAAAAATTGAATTTCCATGAACAGTGTTAGTATTAATGAAAGTAATTGAATTATTGTGAAGAATTGTATAAAAATTTTGTTAAATAATTGATTTTTTCGTAACTTTTTTGAAAATGTTATTCTCTATTAATTGAATTTCTATGGAAATTTTATTATTTATGAAAATTATTGAATTTTGGATGAATTTTATCAATTTTTTTAAAAATAATTGAATTGTTTTGGAAAATTTTATGAAAATAATAGATATTAAAAATAATTGAATTTGGAATATTTTTTGAAAATAATTAAATCGTTTTAAAGAATTTGATTATAATTTTTGAGAATAGTTTTCTGATTTCTAGTATTAGCGAATTTTAAGTAGTAGAATTTCTCCAAAGAAACAGAAATAGTAGCTTTTAGTGTCTGAAATATAAAAAAAGTTCCCAAATAGTAGCAAAAAATAGTAAATTGTAGGTTTTAGTAGATGAGTGCGAAGACTGGACTTTTTTTTTTATTGGAAAATAAACCCAATTTTATCCTATAGATAAGTGAGATAAAGTAATAAAAAAATGAAAATATGCATATAAATAATATTACATTTGATAAAAACTTATACTACCTTCAAATTTCAATTCACTTTCTTATTTTCTTTCGTTGCAAAACAATAAAAATCATACACGTACTGCAATAACATTAAAAACTATTGTATATTTTGATACAGTGCACGCACGTGAATTCAGTGATAATTCTGTTTATAGGTTACAGGTAATAATGAAAATTTTCCAATTTTCAAAACTTGGTGAATTACTATCGCCATATCTACTTGTTGAAATAACTTTTACTTACTTTTGATGTAAATGAATAAATTGTAACAATTAATCAAAATAAAAGTTTAGAAATGTTTGAAAAGTAAAGCTTGACAGGAGAATAATAACGTTACTTTGCAGTTCGGGAAATTTCGGCTTCAGTCGGGAACCTAGCTTTCCTTTTAGCCAACTGGAAAGAAACACTTTCACACACACGCAAATGCAACACATTTACGTGACTTTTCCTGTAAAAGTGTAAATTCCTGCAACCAATTGGTTATGTGTTTGTATCATCTTTGATGGCACTTTGTTTACATCACGTTTACATGTAAATTGTGACAATTTATAATGATTGTAAACACGGAAAAAATGGAAGAATTAAATACAAGGAGAAAAATATTAAATCGCGTAATTTGTACATTGTTAGTGGAATCAGGTTACGACACCGCCGAGAAGCAATGTGTCGAAGTTTTGACAGAAATGCTTCAGTCTTGTGAGTATTTTTTATTTAAATTTCCTGTCATTTTTGTATTCAATTTTTATTTGATATACTCATATTTTATTCCATCTCGAGAATTTTATAATTAATAGAGAAAAAATAGTTCCTTTATTTTCAAGGTTTTCAAGTATGTTTTGTAGGTTACATTTTGTATATACAAAAACAATTTTTTGTATCTTTTGTGTACAAAAATTAATAACTTTTATATATATATATATATATAAAATTAACATGAATTTTAATATGAAAACTTCAATTTTTTCTATTTCTGCAATGATTTATTTCAAATAACTTAATCGTCAACATTTGAATTATGTATCTTTATAAATAGCAAAATTTTTCATCGAAATTCAATTATATTCAGGATTTTTTTTATCAAATTCATTGCAAAATCCAATTATTTTCATAAATAATAATATTTATCAGAGGAATTCAATTAATTAATTAATTAATTGCAGTTATCGTCGAAATGGGACAATCTTCAAGAAATTATTGTGAACTGGCCGGAAGAACGGAAGTCCTTATAGCGGACCTTATTTTGGCTTTAGTGAATGCCGGAATTCGAACAGATGACATCAGCACTTATGCGAACAGATCGAACAGATCTATTTTGCCGCAATTGCAGCAGCAAACGCAAACAAAGCAGTTAAATATTTTACAAGCTGGAGTGAAACAAAATCATCCTGCTCACATACCTAGTCATTTGCCAGCTCTTCCTGATCCACACGCCTACATTAGAACTCCCGTGAGTTTTATTATTAATTACTGGGGCAAATAATTGCAGAAATTCAATTATGTTCAAAAATTTTTTTAAATTCTCGTCGAAATTTCAATTATCTTTATAAATAATAAAATTTTTCTCTGAAATTCTATTATTTTCAAAAATTGATTATAAAATTTCAACTAATTTCAAAAATATTCCCCGGCTTCACAGTCTGTGCCCTATTTCCCTAAAAGTCCCCTTTTTTTAATTTTGGCCCCTAAACGTACCCTATTTTGATGTAAGATTAGTATTTTGTTAAAGTCAAGTCTCAATTATGTTTAGAAGTTGATTGTTTTTTAATATTATTTTATTATTACAAAACTTTTAATGCAATTATCTTGATAAATAACAAAATCGTTTACAGAAATTAAATAATTTTTAGGAATTTTAATAACATTCTTTAAAAAATTCAATTATTTTCATAAATTACAATATTCATTCCAAGAATTCAATTATTTTCAAAAATAATAAAATTCTTTGAAGAAATCCAATTATTTTTTTAAATTTTCACGAATATCTTGTCAAGAATTTAATTATCTTTACAAATAGGAAAATTTTTCGCCAAAAATTCAATTATTTTCAAAAATTTATAAAAATCTTTGCAAAAGTTCAATTATTTTCAAAAGTTTTTTGCAATTCAATAATTTTCAATATTTTTTTACTATTTTCATAAAATTTATCAACAGATTTAATTATTATAGAAATGATGAGAATGTAAAAACTTTTTGATACAATTCTACGAAAAGATTCAATTATTTTCATGAATAATAAAATTTCATTTGCGAATTCAATTATTTTCATCGCAGAATTTCGCAATTATTATTAAAAAATTTTTTAAAACTTGAGGAAAGAATTCAATTTTAAGAAAAATTCAATTATTCAATAAAACAATAAAAATCGTTCCAATAATTCAAATATTTTCATAAATAATTTTTAATTTGTCGCAGAAAATCAATTATTTTCAAAAATTTTTAAGTAATTTTGCAAAAAAATTCAATTAGCTTGATAAACAACAAGATCGCATAAATTCTTCCCATAAAATCAATTTATTATAAGGAATTTTAATAAAATTCTTTTCCAAAATTCAATTATTTTAATAGATATCAAAATTTATCACAAGAATTCAATTCTTTTGAAAAGTAATAAAATACTTTGCAGAAATTAAATTAAATTATTTTCAAAACTTTTTGAAAATTCTTCTCAAGAAGTCAATTATTTTCAAAAATTTTAATAAAATTCTTCTCATGAATTCAATTATTTTTAAGAATTATTATTTAAATTCTTCTCAAGAATTCAATTATTGTTAAAAAATTCAATAAAATTCTGCAGAAAGTTTTCAATTATTTTCAAAAATTGTTATAAAGAAATTGAGTCGAAGACTCGGAGTGATCCACTTCTTTATGTTTTATAATAAATATTCTTATAAGTTGTTCAATTTGAAAAGGTTTGAATTTAAAAATTTTAAACATCTTAATTCCAATAAAAAAAAAAATGATTAAATATTTATTTAAAGACGAAGTTATTCATGTTTTCGAATAATTTTACTTTTGAAGAAATTTGTAAATAAATTTAATAGAACATTTTTTTGAGTATCTCATAATTTTTAGAGTGAATCAGAATATTCTTTAGGGTCAGGGAAAAAGTCAAAGTTGTGTTTGGAAATCAGGTAAAAGTCAGGGAAATATAAAGTTAAATTTTTGTGGGAACCCTGTATAAATAAATTATTTTCAGTCCTCTATTTCTCCTAAAATACTTTTTAGGGGCACTGTGAAGCCTGTATTCCTCAATTTAATGATTTTCAATATCTAACTATTTTACTAAAAATTTTTCAAAAGAATTCAATTATTTAAAAAAAAATTTAATTGAATTTTGAAACACTTTAAATTAAAATCGTTGAAAATGTGAAATTTTCATACTTTTAACTAACAATTCTGTAGAATTAATTTTTTTTTAAAAGTTTAATTGAATTTTTTTTTTGAAATTATTTATAATAATTTATTAATTTATTTAAAGGAGAATTTTAGTTAAAAATTCTAAAAAGTAATAGTTGAATTGAAATGATGAAAATAATTTTTAAAAAGTTATAGTAGCAATATTCTTATAAGAATTTTAAAGAAATAAGCATATTTTCAATATTGTAAATTGTAAAAAATAAAAACGTCTTCTAAAAGTTAAACAGTAAAAAATAGAATGCCTCTCTTATTGTTCAATTAAAAAAACTAAAATTACTGATTGACAATAATAAAAAGTAAGGAACACTCTTTTTTTAAAAAAGAAAATCTAGTAATTCATTGAGTTATAAACATTAAAAATACAAATTATTTCCAGTAAAAAATTTATTTATTTTAATGAAATTATTTTCAGACCCACAAGCAACCCGTTACGGAATACGAAGCTATAAGAGAAAAAGTTGCTAACCAAAAGCGTGACATCGAAAGAGCGTTAACGAGATTCGTCGCGAAAACTGGCGAAACACATAGTTTATTTCTTACTGAAGATAACAGTATGTTTCCCTGTAAGTAATATTTTTCATCATTATTTTAATTTTTGAGTTCATACCACATTACAATCTTTCTAAAACTTTTATAAAACATTTTTGAGACGTTTTAATGCGTTTTACTATCGAAATCCATCAAGAAAGAATAATCGGTTTTTTGAAATTGACAAAGTGGTATGAATCCTTAAGGTGAAGACTATTTTTTGAAATTATATTTCTTTTCAGTGATTGCCTGTAAACCACAGCATCCAAGTTATCTCACTGCGCTCCTGCCTACAGATCAAGTATTTGATCAAGAGACAGAGGAGCAGTTTGAGCCGAAACCTGTTAAAAGAAAGAAGCCGGAAAAGAAGGAAGTTGAAGAAGGTAATAAAAGTATAAATTTTATTCCTTTACTTTTATTTTTTAATTTCATTGAATTACTAAACGAATTTCTTCTATTCAATTTGATTGCACTCAGAAATGTGGTTTTTCCTATTTTTCGTAGAAAGCGCTAAATTATTAATCATTTAATTAATGTTTTAATTGTTGAAAATAAATTTAAAACCATGAAAAAATAGAGGACTAACTCTGCTGGGGCTTTTTAGTTAGTGAAATGACTTGCTGATGAATTGACAATACAGGCCTCGGATCGACTTTAAGGTGCAAAAAAAGTCGCTTTAGTCGATTTAAAATAGAAAAAAAAGTCGAAAAAGTCGTTTATTTAATTCAGTGTCATCACAAAAATTTTATTTTTTATTCTTCTGATCTTTTACTGATTTCTAAATTTAATTATTTAAAACTTGAATAATTTCGTTAAATAAATATTTAAATACTTCTTGTTTGTTTTTATACGGAAATAAAATTTAGAAAATTTCTATTTAAAACCTTCTGAAAAATAACTTTTCAAAATTACAACTTTAATTCTCTTAAAATTCAATTATTTTCTTCAATTTTTAATCAAACTTCTTCTCGAAATCAATTATTTTTAATAATTTTCCGAAAGTTCTTAGAGAATTCAATTATTTAAATACAACTTAGAATGTTTTCCGAATCTTAATTTTTGTCAAATAAATCTGTTTATATTGTGACCTTAAGGCCACAATATAAACAGATTTATTATTTAGATACAAAAATTCAGTTTTTTATAAGGATTCTAACTGTCCCATGTTTTTTAAGTTAAGTATTAATTAATTTAAAAAAAAATTCTTTAAAATTAATTTTTCAAAAATATTTTTAAAATAATTTATGAAAGATAATAGTTTTTCAATTATATAAAATTGAAAAATTTCCAAACAATTGTAATTTGGTAAGTTCTATTAAAAAATAATTGAATTTTTAAAGAATTTTAATTATTAATATATACGCGATTTCTTCAAAATTTTAATAAATCTAAAAGTCATATGTTGTTAAAATGTTAAAAATAATTGTAAACAATTTTAATGTTATTATTTTTTGTAAGTGTTTGAATCTTTGGAAATTTGTATTTAAAAATATTGAAAATAATAATTTAATTTAAAAAAATTAGAATGCAAAAATTCTAAGAATTCTTTTTATCAAAAGTAAATTAATATAATTTTTTTGTAGCTAATTTTCATTAATTACCATTTTTAAATTTGAAGATTTTTCATTAAAATTTTTGAGAAATCAATTATTATTTTCAAAATTTACAATTAAAATTCTTTTAAAGTTTATTTTCAAAAATTTTTATCCAACACTTTGAAAAAAATTAATTATTTTCAATTAAGTTTTACAAAATTTCAATTATTAAAACTCTTTTTTATTGTAAATTTTGAAAATTTATTTAGTAATTTATAAAAATAGTTGAATTGTTTCGAAGAAATTATTAAAAATTTTAGGAAATAATTGAATTTTATGGAAATATTTGAATTCTTTCGAGAAATTCAATTTAATATGTTTTAAAAATAATTGAATTCCTGCAAAGAATTTTACAATTTATAAAAATAATTGAATTGTTTCGAAGGATTTATTAAGATTTTAGAAAATAATTGAATTTATTCGAAATATATTAAACATTGTTTTAAAAATTAAATTCTTCCGAGGAATTTAATTTTAATTATTTTCAAAATTTGCATTTAAAATTCTTCAAATGTTGATTTTCAAAAATTAAAAAAAAAAAAAACTAAAAAAATCAATTATTTTTAATTAAATTTTACAAAATTTCAATATTTATTGAAACTCTTTTCAATTGTAAATTTCGAAAATAAGTTGTATTTTATACTAAAAATTATTGCAATATTCCGAAGAAAAGTCGAAAAAGTCGTAATTTTTGAAAATAAGTCGGAAAAAGTCGCATTTTTTGAAAATAGTCGAAAATGTTATAATATCCGAGGCCTGACAATATTGTTTCGTGAAAAAATTCTAGGAAAATTCAAAATTTAAATTATGTTATTTACCGAAAAGTTTTCACCATATTTGTGTGTCTGGAAACAAAATTTCTGTTATCTTCAATTCTTTTCGTCATAGATTTAGTCAGGACTTTTTAATTTACACACATAGATTTAATTTGTTTTAGTTTAGTGTAAATTGTTTTAATTGTTTATTCATTTATAAATAATAATGGATTATTTTCCCTCCTTTCGTATATTTATTTACAATTTTAATTTTACATTTCTTACTTTCTTAGGTTTACTTATCAAACTTTATTCACTTATTAATAGCTAAAATAGATAATTTAGATTCTGACTCCAAACAAAATATACTTCCACTTTTTTGATATTTCTTTATAAGTTGTAATTTTTTATGTGAAAACTTTTTATTTTTCCTTGTAAGATATTTATTTAATTGTATCAAATTAACCCTGTATTTATTCTTATTTTTTAATTCTTAAATTCTTTGCAGTTTTGTGTGTTTTGATAATTTAAATGTAAATTTACTTTTGTTTTTAATTAGATATTTGTAATTTTTTATGTTTTCATATTAAATTTATTGTTTATTTATTAATTTTTTTATATATTTTTTTTTTGTTAATTCTTGTCGTCCATTGTGTTATTTTTGATATTTTATTTTCCATTTAAATTGCAGGAATTACTGACTGCAAGCTTTTTTAAAATTGGTCACTAATTTTCTAAATTTTTCAATCCAAATCTAAAGTTCTGTAATTTTTTGAAAAGTTTCTGAAAATTTTAATTAATCTGTACTTCAAAGATTTTAATGTTATGTTGTCGAAATATTCGACGTTTCAAATTTTAATTCACCAAAATGTATATAAGGCTCCTTTAAATTCCAATTAATTTCAGTTTTAATTAACTTCAAATTCAATTCAATTCGATGAATCTTAATTTTTTTCAATCTAATTCTTCAATTGGGTTTAATAATTGTATTTGTGTTTATTCATTTGCAGTTATTGTTGAATTTTACAGACAACTATAAATGAGTAATTAATAATTTAATACTAATATTGTAATAATTAATAATTTCCATTTTCTCAAATTTTAATCGTTTCTATATTCAGTTGATAATGCTTTTAAGTGCTATCAGTTCCATAGTATTTTTATTTTAACCAACTTTATATATTCAATCAAATTTTTGTATTATTCACAGTTTGAAACTTTTAAAGCTTCAATTAGTAAGAAATAATTAAAATTAATCGTCTATTTATTTATTTATTTAAATCAATTGATAAATTTTCAATTCAATTTTCAAGTCAATTTTCACATTAACATATTTTTTCTGCAAGATCTCTTCTTTACTTATTTTTAAAGAATAATTCAATATTTTATTTAGTTTAATGACAAAATATTTATTTTAATTGTTTGAAACTAAATTGCATTAATAGTTACGAAACGTTTTTCCTCAAAAAATTGAAATGATTAAAATTTTAAGGCATATTAAGAAAGGAACGTTCATAAATTATTCTTAACAAAACTTTTCGTCTTTCAGAAGTAAAGGCGAAAGTCGATCCCGTTGATCAAAACGAAGAAACAACGACTCAACAGGATACGATTGACAATCCGTACTTGAGGCCAGTACAAATTCCCAAGAATATAGTGACCGAGTCCTAAATATGGGAAATTAATTAAGGAAATAAAGTAAACCGTTTGGTTTGTTATGTAAATTAATAAAAGCTTTTTTATTATACCATGTATATAGCAAGTTTAGTAAACAATAAATATAAAATTTCTATTATCAACATTCCGATGTTTCGTAGTATTAAATTAGATTGTGCTAGTACATAAAATTTAAGCTCGATAATAAGGCAAGCACGTTGGATGATAAGATACCTAACAATTAGATTAATAACAAATCTACCATTTATACTATTTTATATAATATATAATATAAACACTCAATCTCTTATAAGTCATATTATAATACTTGGAATTGCACTTGTTGCTTGGACTTGTTGCTTCAGATTTTTGGACTAAGCGATTTTCTCCTAGCTCTTGCCATTCAAAATCACTAGTTACTTTTTATCAATTTAAAGTCGAAAGTTAAATAACATCTTTAAATGAGAATAAAACGTGTTTTATAAAATTAATGATTCCCTATTTTATACAAACATTTTTTTGTATATCAAACAACGCATAAAATAATATTAAAATTCGTCAAAAATTGACACAATTTTTCATTAAAATTTTTCATTTTCGAGTAGACAAGAAAAAGAAACAGGTAAAAAAAATTAAAACTCTTTTGGTTCACATTAATTCGGTTTTTTTGTCAAATTTATCAAAACTCGAAGTATTGGAGAATAAAACTACTTGAGACGTAGAATTGTCGTCAAATTTTACTTCTTATACTATTAGAAATAAATTTTAATTTAAAAGAGCAAATTACAACAGACTAGTAGTATTTTACAGAAATTTTCAAAAAATGAAAATATCAGGGTTGCCACAGGTCAAAGAAATAAGGGAAAATTCGGGGATTTTTATTAATAGTACTGGAAAAAATTAAATGTTTTGAATTTATAAGAAAATTCCGAATTTTTGTGTCTTTTTATTTGCCTCATAAACTATGAAATTACCACAAATTTTAGAAAAACCTTCAATTTTTTCTATTTCTGACAATAATTTCCTTCAAAATATCTTAGAACTTGTCATAAAGTTATTACTTATAAATCATTCAATGTAGAATTTGTTTGAAAAATTTTAATTTCAATTCTGTTGAAGTTAGTTTCAATTTTAAAAGTTTTAACGCAATTCTTTGAAAAAATTCAACTATCTCAATAAATATCAAAATTTTAGGAAAGGAATTTATCATTCGGTATTAATTAAAATTCTTTCCAAAAAATCAATTATTTTCAAAAATTTTTTAAAAAACTCTTGTCAACATTTTAATTATCTTTATAAATAGCAAAATTTTCCGTCGAAATTTAATTATATTCAGAATTTTTTATAAAATTCATTGCAAAATTCAATTATTTTCATAAATAACAATATTCATCACAAGAATTAAATTCTTTTCAAAATTAATAAAAATTCTTGGCAAAAATTCAATTATTTTCAAAAAAATCTGGAAAAAATGTCAACATTTAAATTATCTTTAGAAATGAATAGCAAAATTCATTGTGAAATTCAATTATTTTTATAAATAATAGTATTCATCACAAGAAGGAAAGAATATTCTTACGGCTACGCAATCATGATTTCAGACGATTTGACTCTTTCATTGAAGAAAGCCTGCGAGGAGGCGAAAAATACGATCCAAAGACCAGAAAAGGCTACAGCCCCAGTCCTAGAAGGATTTTCTGATACAACTTGTCAGAATTTATCAGATTCAAGCAAATTTCCGTCGGTTTCAAAAGGAAGAGACGCTCTTAAATTGATTTTATATAGATTTTTCGATCTTTATTTCCATGGGGCTGTTGACACAAAGGATTCTGTTGCTGCCTGTGTATTAGATATGGTTGCAAATGCCACCACTAGAAAAGGACCCATCTGGGATGATAATCACTTTGAAGGTGAAGGATATTATCCTCCCAATTTGTCGATAAAAGATAGCTTATCAACTGCAATAGATCTCGTAGGACCTGAGGTTGTTTATGCTCCTAATCTTATAGATCTCCCTCAAAAAGAGTCATATAAGAAACTTATGTCTACATATCAACCAGCAGCCCTAACAGGTTTCAGAAACCATGTTATAAAGATCTTAGAGGAGATGAACACCACCAAAGCGGCTAAGGAAGATGAAATTTCTCTGGTCAGACTAGCAGGCTTTTTAGCATTAACTCTTTTGAGATTTGCAACTAAAGATGAGGATCAAATGGGAAATGCTTTCTTGAAGAGGCAATATGCCGCTAATCTAGTGGCTATCGTTGGATGGAAAGCCGAAGCTCCTTTCTCCCCTCCTTCTAAATCTTGTTTGGAATTGTGCCTTCGAGCTTTGGTTAAAGGTAATGCCATCATTGGCGGAACCTTTGCTAAATTGGCTTATCGGTTCAGTTTGGTTTCGAAAGAGGCTTTGGGTGATCAGGACCTAGCCGGCTTTCTAGCTGCTTCCGTATTAACACACACCGCCCGGAATGGATTAGGTCTGGTTAATATGCTAGAACAAGTGTTGCTGATACTAGATGCTGATTGGACAGATGTCATGAAAAAGACTTATTTTGGTCAGACTCAAGCGGCGTGGGGGGCCATAAAGCGTTATTATGTTAGCTACATGACGATAGAACAAGGACAGGTTTGTCATTATTGGGCTAGAATTATAGACCATGGTTATTTGAGGAGTTTGAATCCTAAAGAACATCCTTTCCTAGCTACCATCCTTGCAACCATCTTAGTTAGAGTTCAGGGACCCGGAGTTTGGGAAGCAGAATGGGCCAAATCTCCTCGAGCAAGGACCGCAGAAGGAATGGCGATTGGAAATGCCTTGTTTGAATCTTATCAACCTTCGCTTGATAAGATGCAAGCCGCTGATGAGAGCTCTGTGATCCTCAACAAGGCCAGGACTATATTAAGGAATAACGGAAATGGAACAAATAGCAGACAGGCAGCTTTTGAAGAGGACTTCCAGTGAGCAATAGAACTGATAGTATTCATCACAAGAATTCAATTCTTTTCAAAAGTAATAAAATTCTTCTACAAAATTTAATTATTTAAAATTCATTACAAAAGTTCAATTATTTCCATAAATAACAATATTTATCACAAGAATTCAATTATTTTCAAAAATTTTAATAAAATTCATTGAAAAATTTGTATTTTTTGAAATTTTTTTTTTTAATTTAATAATTTGTTTCATCTACTATTTAAGTAAAATTTTCCAAAAGAATTGAATTATTTAAAGAAAATTTTAGCAAAGTTCTACACAAATATAATGCATAAATTTTTTCGAGAAAAATCAATTGTTTGAAAATTTTTTTTATAAAATTTTTCGCAATAATTCAATTATTTTCATAAAAAATAATAAAACTCATCGCAGAATTTCAATTATTTTTAATACAATTTTAATCGAATTCTTCGAAAAATGTAATTATTTGTTATTAAAATTCGTCGAAAGAATTGAATTATTTAAAAATTGGTTGATAAAATTATGTAATAAGAATTGAATTTTAAGAAACATTCAATTATTCAACAAATTATCTATATTTATATTTAAATAATTGAATACTCGTTGAATTATCGAATAAAAATTGATTTAAAAATTAATTTCAGTAAAATTTTTAGATTCTAATAATTGAATTTTGGAAAAGTTACCAATAATTGGAATTTTTAGAAATAATTAAATTTTGTAAAGGTTTTAAATTAAAATCTTTGAAAATCTGAATTTTTCATACTTTTAACTAACAATTCTATACAATTATTTTTAAAAAAAAAAGTTTAATTGAATTTTTTAAAAAAATTATTTTAATTTTTTGTTTTCTAATGTATATTTTATTGAAGAAATTCCGTATAAGAATCTAAATTTCGTAAAATTGAATTGTAAACATGTGGATTTGAACATTTTCAAAAATAATTAAAAATAGTTGATTTAAAGAAGAAGTTTAGTTAAAAATTCTAGAAAATAATAATTGAATTGAAATAATGAAAATAATTACATATAATAATATTATAAAAAATATTAAATATTAATATTATCAAAATTATATTATCACTTGGTTATTTTTAATAATTTAATTATTAGATATAAAACATGAAGAAATCGATCACTTCGAGTCTTCGAAATATTCTTTCAAGTTGTTGAATTTAAAAAAGGTTTGAATTTGAATGTTTTGAAGAATATTAATTCCAATGAAAAAATAATAATTATTTTCAAAAAATTTTAAGTAATTTTGCTATAAAGAATTCAATCAGCTTGATAGACAACAAAGTCGATTAAATTCTTCCCATAAAATCAATTATTTTAAGGAATTTTAATAAAATTCTTTTCCAAAATTCAATTATTTTGATAAATATCAAAATTCGTCACAAGAATTCAATTCTTTTGAAAAGTAATAAAATACTTTGCAGAAATTAAATTATTTTCAAAATTTTTTAAAAATTCTCGTCAAGAATTAAATTATTTTTATAAATAGATAGGAAAAATTCTTCTCAAGAATTAAATTATTGTCGAATAATTTTACTTTTGAAGAAATTTGTAAATAAATTTAATAGAACATTTTTTTGAGTATCTAATAGTTTTTAGAGTGAATCAGAATATTCATTAGGGTCAGGGAAAAAGTCTAAA
This sequence comes from Leptopilina heterotoma, assembly GCF_015476425.1. Taxonomy (NCBI): domain Eukaryota; kingdom Metazoa; phylum Arthropoda; class Insecta; order Hymenoptera; family Figitidae; genus Leptopilina; species Leptopilina heterotoma. The sequence continues at coordinate 172,483 of NW_025111098.1, read as the reverse complement.
TTTTCTCTGAAAATCAGGGAAAAAGAAAATTAAATTTTTGTGGCAACCCTGAATATATTGATGATAAAATAATAACAAAACTAAAGAGCTAACTAATTATAGTTAAATGTAAAAATTTGAAATGAGATAATGGGAAGATAAGTAGAATTTGGAAGACAATAATACTCTCTCCTCGAACTGACTCTCTTTTGGCAAATATTTAGCACCATTTGTCGGAATTAAAACGAATAATAAAATGGACCAGTTAATGACTTACAATGGGGGGGATTATTGCACGTATTGTAAATTTATAAAAATAAACTGCCACGACTCCAGACTCGTAGTTGTATTAAAAAATAGTGTATGTATATTAATTTGTATAAACTCTACGTGATATTTAAAACACTCCAAAAATTTCTGCCCTATTTGCCTAAAAGTCATGCATTAAAACTTGTTAAATTGAGTATTTCGTTCACGATTGATATAAAATCCGGATATTAATATTCTGCTCTCGTAAATGCTGATTATCTCGAGTTTAGTGTTAAATTATTACTGTGATTCAAGAGCAGATGGACATTTTTTTGTGAAGAAAGTCGTGAAAAACTCTTCTAAAAAGGGCAGCGAGACCTTGTATAAGAATTGCAAAGTTTCGTTCTCTAAAGTTTAGTATTGGTACCAAGGCTGACGTCGAACCCATCGCAGCTTCATTCCAGAGGCTGTGCGAATTTTAATACTGGCACATTCGGCGGCGCGAACTGTCTCCTTGACGCTCTGCATCAAGTTTTGAGCGTTGCCAACGAGCATGTCTGTCGCCTCTTGATCCTCCTCAGTGCCTGCATTTCGAAACAAAAAAAAGAGAGTTAAACAGTTTTCTGGAACACAGTTTTCTGAAAAATCTACAACAAGACTGAATTAGTTTACTACATTAATTAGGTGCTTTATCTAAATTTAGAAATTACTTTTAATTGGTGTCTTTTTCTGGTCAAACTATGTGTCAATTTATGTCATTTCTTCAAAGAAAATACAAATCATAAAAATAAAGAAATAACGAGCATTCCAGGTAAAATGTTCATTAAAATTTTTTTTCTGCAACAACTTTTTTCCAATCGTATATGAAAAATAGAAGAACAAATATTTTCTTACTAGCAAATGTTACGCGCGGAACGAAAAATCCAATTTATTATTATGCAAATTCTAAAATTTTTTATTTTAAAATGAAACAAATTTTTGAATTAATTTAATAATTAAAATATTGAAAATTCATTCATTATCTATTTTTGCCAAAATTCAATTTTTTTAAAAATTTTTAATAAAATTTCACGAAAGAATTGAATTATTTTCTAAAATTTTAAAATAAATCCTTTAAAACAATTCAACTTTATTTATAAATAGTTAAATTCTTTGCAAAAATTTAATTATTTTTAATACAATTTTAATAATATTTCATGAAAGAATTCAATTTAAAAAAATTTTTAATAATATTTTTCGAAAAAATTCAATTATTGTTTAAAAATTTAACAAATCATTCGAGACAATTTAATTATATTTTCAAATAGTCAAATCTATGCAAAAATTTAATTATTTTCAATAAAATTTCACGAAAGAATTCTTTTTTTTTCTTAATTCGTTATAAAATATTTCAAAAGAATTCAATTATTTTATTGAATTCTAAAATTATTATTCTAATTTTTAAATAATTCTTTAAAAAATTTTAATAAAGTTTTACTAAAGAATTCATTTTTTTCTTATTAATTAGTTACACAATTTTTCAAAAGAATTCAATTATTTTCTCAAATTTTAATAAATCCTTTCTTAAAAATTTTATTACAGAATTCAATAAGGGGTCGTCCATATACCACGTGGACAGTTTAGGGGGGAGGGGGGGTTCGCCAAAAATCCACGATTTTCCACGAGGGGGGAGGGGGGGGTCAATACAAATGTCCACGTGGACACAAAAGTTTAATTTTATATCTTTTTTTTCTTTTTATTCAACTTTATTATTAGATTATTATTAGATTGTGATCAGACAATATTTGTAATACGAAATTTATTTAACTGTCAAAAAAACGCCAAATTCTTTTTTAATTTATATTACAAAATCATTATCGTAAATGCACAAATATGAATATATTTATATGCAAATTTGTCAATTAGGAATACAAAGCAACCTCTACAAACTCTTACAAATTCTAAAAAAAATAATTTCTATTATTGTTTATGTGAAGGCTTAAAGCTATTGGATTTTAGAAAATTTAAGATTTGTTACCGAAGAGATTAAGTATTTCTACTAATATAATAATTGAAGATATATTGCTGCCAAAGTCCTCTCTATAATACTAAAAATGGTATTTACCTATTTAATAATATTTTAAGATAATTTAGTCTTTATTGAATTTTAAAGAAGTTTGTTATAAAAAAATTTAAAGAATTTTTTAATTGTATTTCTTATTAAATATCTTTTTATTATTCACTATTTTAAAATAAAAAACCCGATTGTCCACGTGGACAATCAGGGGGGGGAGGGGTTCGTAAAAAATCCACGATTGTCCACGAGGGGGGAGGGGGGGGGGTCAAAAAGTGTCTAAAAAGTGTCCACGTGGTATATGGACGACCCCTAATCAAATGTTTAATTTCAATTATTAAAAAAACGATTATTTTAAAAACTTGAAAGAAATTGTTCATAAAATTCAATTACTGTCAAAATTTTCATTTAGAATTCTTAAGGAAACTCCATTATTTAAAAAAAATTGAAAGAAATTCTTTAAAAGAATTTAATTAAGATTTTCAAAAATTTTCATAAAATTCTTATCGAGAATTCAATAATTTTCATTAATAATAAAATTCTTCAAAAAAATTCAATTATTTTCGAAAATTTTAATTCCTCTTTCGGCAAGATCTCAATTATTTCCATAATTTATCAAATTTGTTTGCAGGAATTTAATTATTTTAAAGAATTATATACAAATTTTGCACAGAAAATTAATTACTTTGAAAAATTTTGATAAAATTATTTGTGAGAATTGAATTATTTTCAAATTTTAATAAAATTCTTTGCAGGAATTTAATTACTTTAAAGAATTTAAAATGAATTCTTCCCAAAAATATTCTTATTTCGACAAATTTCAATACAATTTTTTGTAAGAAAAAATTTAATTAAATAATTTGAAAAAATTTAATTCTTTTTCTAAACAATAAAATTCTCTGTAGAAATTCAAATGTATTGAAAAACTTTAGTAAAATTCTTTATAAAAATTCACTTATTTTTAATACAATTTTAATAAAAATTCTTACCAAGATTTCCATGATTTTTATAATTACCTAATAAAATTTCTCGAAAAAATTCAATTATTTTCAAAAGTTTTGATAAAACCTTTTATGAGAATTTAAATATTTTTAATATTATTTTCATTAAATTTTTCGTAAGAATTAACTTATTTTTAAAATTTTTCTTAATTACATTTTCCACAAGATATTTAATTATTTTCAAAAATTTGGATAAATTTCTTTATAAGAATTCAATTATTTCAGATTCAAAATTATAAAAAAAATATTTTTTACTGAAATCAATTTGGTTAAATTGATTTTTTGTACTTTTTAATCTTCAATGCAATAAATTAAAGTTTTTCATTAATTTTAAAATTCAAAACATTTAAAAGAAGAATTATCAAAAAAATTAGGAAACAAAAAGTAAACGAAAGCAACTAATTTTAAACTGCGAACAGATTACCGGAACACAACGATTAATAATATACAGAAGAAGAAGACATAGATTTTGTTATTAGATGAAAATTGTGAAAGTTGTGATTCTTTCAAATTCAACTTTTTCATGTAGAAGCCGAGGACTTCTGAAACACGTTTTTCTCTAGTACTGCTAGTAGATAAAAAAATGTACTTTTTTTTAATGTTTTGCAATTTTTTATAAACATTTTTCTGAAAAAATCGTAGAAAATAACAAGGGGTAGAAAAGTGAAAATAAATTTAGAGGTTCATTGTCCAGTTTCTTAGATAAAGAAAAATCGATTTTTTTGAAATCCTTGACCAGAAAGTCCTCTTAAATACGATAAATATTACACTAAATTTTTTGATGACTATAAGAATTGTTTTTATCATGCATAAAGAAAGAAATATTAACATGACGAAATCATGCACATTCTTGAAATTTTTCTGTTTGAAAAGGATCATTCCTGCATACATATAAAAAGACTGACGATGTGCTTAAAATAAATAAGGATCGTTACAAAAATTGTGTATCGTTTTATATTTCATGAATTAAAATGAAAGTTTTAATTTTTTAATTAGTTGACTTGAAAAAAAGTCTTTTGCTTAGTCGAAAGATAAAGATAAAAGTAAATATAATTGCTCAAAAAATAACGAGAACATGTTTTTAATTTAAAATGATGTTAGATTCAAGAATATAATTGTGAATTTGTATTTTAGAAGAAAACTTCCTTTGGAAATTTGAAGGCATTTTTTAAAAGCAAACTGATTTTATAAATTAGAATATTGAATGGTGAGTGCGTGTGTGCTGATATAAATAAAAGAATCAACGATACTACTTATTAAATTCTGTCTTTCGAAGTGAAAAATTAGAAATTCCTAAAATTTGTCCATTAAATATTGAATTATTTGTAAACTTTAACGATGCAAATAGTTCTCATATCTAGATTAAAAATATTTTGAGACTATAATATATAATATAGAAAAATGTATCAGGCATGATTAAATACAACTTTTTACCATAGAGCATCAGCTCTTCCCAGGTGGGGAGTGTTTCTAAGCAAACAAAAATTTTACAACTTCAGTAATGTTTTCACTTTTCTCTGTCTAGATCAGTTCAATTATTTTCATCCATGATTAGCATTGATATTACATTCATTATTTAAAATTGGGGAAAATTCACCAATTATTATTATTATTTGCGAGTTATAGAGAGCCAAAAATTCTAAAAAAAGTTCCAAAAATTCAAAAAGTTCCAAATTGTTTGATTTGTCCAAAAATTCTTTTTCCCAAATGTCGTTATTTCAAAAATTCTTTCTTTTCTTTTTTAACCTTCGGAGAACACACCTCTTTTAAAATCATTTTTCTAAGCTCAACCAATTTTGAACTGTTCATCTGATCAACCTAAGGATTTTTTAAAAATATATAGTTTAAACTCTGTAGAATTGAACGATTGTGTGTACGGTTTGTGATCCGCAAGTAATGAAATATTTAACTGTTTGTCATTATTAACGGCACGAACCATGAGAAAGTCCCAGTCAGCAATTGGACGCTCACAAGTAGGAAGGGGAAACTTTACCCTTTCCTTCTTGTGAATGTCCAATCGCTCTCTGGGTCTTTCTCAGGGTTCGTGCTATTTAATAATTGCTTTCAAAATTTACAATCAGATAATGTTTAGTTACCCGCTTTAATGCTTTAATTTGCACATTTCGTAAAGAAAATGTAAAAGTTTTAATTTTTATAAAAATGGAAAGTGCAAAAAATTGTGATTTTAGGGTTTGGTTCGTTTTCAATTTCGTATGTTTACATATCACAACTTGGGCATGTTTACGATTAATATAATCATCCGATTGCTGCAATAAGAAATTTAATTTATTTGTAATTTTCTACATTGTAATCTTAATGTTTTTAATTAATATTTATTTCAAAAATAAAATAGTTATTTTATGAAATATTTTTCTTCAAATATATATGTCCAGGTTTAGGATTATTAAAATGAAGTTAAAATATCATAAAGTCTTTCAACATTAATGATTGCACATCAGTTCATTTAAACAATGAAATATCTAACACGACTCAATTAGGTATCTACAAATTGCATAATTTTCTTTTTCAATATAAACCCTGAGAAACTATTATTAAGTCATAGTTATAAAATTGACCTTAGTACCTACATAGTCCAAGTCGCGGTTCCCTCGGGTTCCTCTAAAAAACCTTTCAATCATGATGAGGTGTAAATTTAAATTAATAAAAATGTTAACTAATTTGAATTAGTGACTAACTTTTTTTTAGTAAATTTTACTAATTCAAAAGCAAAAAGTCAGTCACTAATTCAAATTAGTTAACATTTTTACTAATTCAAATTTAGCGAAATGATCAATGGTGTTGAATTTGAATATTACGATGAAGATCTAATTTCAACTGAATTACGAAGTGGAGCAAGATTTCCGAATGTGGGATTGGGAACTTGGAATGTATGTGATTTTATTTTTTACTACATGTCGTTATACTTATTTTGTTCATACATTAATTAAAACTCCTCCTGAATGGATTCACCCGTTTTTGCGTGATCTCCGAATCAACAGAATTAGTTTATATATTTATTTATAGGCTTTTGCCCCTTTTTCCGACAAAGACGTTGAATTGGCTGTGGTTGAAGCTTTAACAATGGGATATAGACTAATAGACTGTTCTCCAACTCATTTGAACGAAAAAGCAATTGGAAAAGCTTTAAGGCAAATATGGACAATGAATAGCTGGACAACAATTACAAGAGATGATATTTTCATAGTGAGCAAGGTATGTTACAATTTCGATATAACCTTTTATAATTTTAGTAATTAATAAATTATATAATTCATAAATGTTAAAATATCTATTGAATTAAAGAATTTTTTAATAATCGAAATTTCGTAAAATTAAAATTTTGAACAAATGAACCGTCCAACTTGGAAAATCTAGGTACATTTTTTATCAACAGCGTAAAAATTAACAATTAAATACTGTTTTTATTTAAAAATATCTAGTTACCACCTACGGGTAACCGGCCTGGTGGAGTGGCGAAACATTTGAACCAAACATTAAAAGACTTACAATTAGATTATTTGGATCTCTATTTAATTGAAGCGCCGTGGACTTTCGAGGAAGATGGTGAAAAATTGATTCCGACTAATGAGGACGGAGAAGTAAAATTGGACATGAATACTGACAATATAGCTACTTGGAGGGAAATGGAAAAACAGGTTGACCTAGGAAAAGTCCGAGCCATTGGTCTGTCAAATTTCGAATATTCACAAGTTATGGAAATCGATCGCGCGTCACGAATTCCCATTTCCGTAATTCAAATGGAAATGCACGCCTATTTCCAACCAGACGCAGACCATGTACGTTTCTACCTATATCCATTCTTTCTTTTATACTATAATACATACCCAGCTGAAAAAGTTCTATAGAATTTCACTAGAATAATTCTATATGAATACTAGTGAATATTCTATAGAATTTCTACATGAATTCTACTAAATTTTAGTGACTATCAGACTCGAACTAGGTCCGTAAATTTGATTCAAGTCCGTAAAAGACATTTAATAAATTATTTATTTGTTAATTTAAATAAATGAATTTTTTGAGTATCTAATACTTTTTTAGAGTGAATCAGAATATTTTTTAGGGTCAGAGAAAAAGTGAGAATTTTGTCTGGAAATCAGGGAAAAGTCAGGGAAAAGTGAAAATAAATATTTGTGGCAACCCTGAATACGTAATTGAATTTCGAAATTAATTTTGTTGAAAAAGTGTAATTGAATTTTTTTATATTATTTGAAGTTTTTATTTTCTAATATATATTTAATTGAAGAATTTACGAAAAATTGAAATTTGTAAAATTGTACCTATATATTGTAAATAAATGGATTTTGAAAATTGTTGAAGAACTTTTTCGAAAATTAATTGATTTTAAAGAAGAATTTTAGTTAAAAATTCTTAAAAATAATAATTGAATTGAAATGATGAAAATAATTTTGAAGAAGTACAATCTGGGTGTCCAGCGATTCTTTAAAAAAAATTCAAGGACTTTTCAAGGTTTTCAAGGTCTAAAATAATTTTTTCCAAGGTCCATTTTTAGGGTACTAATTATTCAAAATAATTGTTATTTATAATCCAGTGTAATAGAGTAAGTTCTGTTTACTAGTTTTCCTCAATGAGAGTAAATTTTTTACTTACTCTCTAAATTTGAATTAGTAAAAATTATTACTAATTTGATTTAGTGACTGACTTTTTTCTTTTGAATTAGTAAATTCTGTAGAATATTCACTAGAATTCATATAGAATGATTCTAGTGAAATTCTAAAGAATTTTTTCAGCTGGGTACGTATAAATCTACATAAACATTTAATAATGAAATGTAATATTGCAGCTCGATAAGTATAGAGAGATGGGAATAAAAGTAATGGCATGTTGTCCACTTGGATCACCAGGTCTCGCCAAGTTCACCGGAAAACCAGAAGAGTTCTCTAATCCAATGAACGATCCGACAGTTAAAAAGATAGCGGACAAGTATGATAAAACTCCAGCCCGAGTTTTACTCAGGTTTCTAATTCAAAAAGGAGTGTCAGTGATTCCAAAAAGTTATGATAAGGATAGACTCTACGAAAATAGTGATGATTATTTTGATTGGGAACTTGAATGTTCAGATATAGAAGAACTGGATGCTCTTAATAAAGGACCAAATGGTCGAGTACTGGATTTCGTCAGTTTCTTTAAAGGCATCGAGAAACATCCTCAATTTCAATTTCAAATCAACAAGAAAACTGAAGAGGAAATTGAAGACGAAAATGAAGATGAAATTGAATATTATATTGAAGAAGATGGATATTTTGAGTAAGTGTGCCAATTGTGTCAGGTGCTCCAATTATGTCGACTTTGTGAAAAATATAATTATTTGCTACTTTAGAATAATATAATTATTTGAAAAAGTTATTTTCGACCTTACTCGATATAATTGTACGTAAAGAAATATATTTAAACTATTATTTAATTTAATTATTTAAGAACAAAGATTGCTCCGCGACATAATTGACACATTTCCATAGAATACACGTGCTCCAGTTATGGCGCGCAACGTATCTTCTAAATACACATTATTTTCCCCGCCGAAATCGACTCAATCCCCCACATAATTGACGTTTTTGATCTTATTTTTTATTGCTTAAATTTGTTTAAATAATTAATTTTTATAAAATTATTATCTAAATGACACAGGCTTTTAATTAAATAAGCTATAAATTTACTTCTTTCATATTATACAGCATAGACATGCCCTAAAAACCTAAAATAAAAATAAACATGGCTGAAATAATCCAAGATATCGTTTCAAGTTTCGAAAATTATATTCTGGAAAATATTCCAAATTTGGAACATTTTATTTCAACAATTTTTCATAATTTGAAAAAAAGAATTTTTGATTTTGGAACTTCTTTCCTAAAAACTTTGGGTTTGGAACTCTTAACTTGGAATTTTTGTACCCTAATCTGTTCTTGGCGATTAAAAACTTGTTTATTTACATGCTCGCAAGGTTAGAGTACCATTCAATGAATGTTGAGAATGAATATTTCAAGTTATAGACAAAAAAGAATTCTGTCATCTTAAATAGGAGATAATTACCTTGTGCTCCAAGCATCGTGGCCTTGACTGTCGACAATATCTTCAGCTGTGTTCCTATCGTTGGAATGCGTTCGCAAACTTGGAGTAAATTCTGCAATGTATAGAAAAGAAAGTGTTAATAACATGGAAAATTACAATACATTGGGTAAATGGAAGAGAGAATTGAGAAAAATTTTACCGTTCTGATACGTTTGTCAGTACACTCTCTGGCGAGTTCTTTGGCGAGACGAGTGACCTCCTGAGAAGCTTCGGCAATAGCCTTGGCGCAAGCGATCAAGTCGCGCTTATTTCCACCTTCTCCTCGCACCAATCCCGACAATCTGCCCATCAAAATAGCCATCTTCTTAGCTGCCGCAATTATTTCGTTATCTTTGCTTGACCACTGGCGCACTTCTTGGTGCAATCCATGAGCTGCCATCTGGAAAATGGAAATAACCATTTATGAATAAAAACTCATTTTTTAATGCCTTTTCCAGGCTTCGCACTCATCTACTAAAACCTACTATTTACTACTTTTTTTACGTTATGCTACTATTTGGGTATTTTTTTTAGATTTCAGCCACTAAAAGCTACTATTTCTTTTTTTTTTAATTTCCACTACTTTAAATTTGTTAATATTGGAAATAAAAAAACTATTCGAAAAAATTATAATCAAATTCTTTAAAACGATTCAATTATTTTCAAAAATATTCCAAATGCAATAATTTTCAATATCTGGTATTTTTATAAAACTTCGCAAAAGAATTTAATTATTTTAACAAAAATTGATAAAATTCAACCAAAATTCAATTATTTTCATAAATAACAATATTCATCACAAGAATTCATTTCTTTTTAATAGTAATAAATTTTTTCTTGGAAATTCAATTATTTTAAATAATTCTAATAAAATCGTTCGCAAGAATTCAATTATTTTCTTAAATAATGAAATTCATCACTGGATTTCAAATATTTTTTTTAATAGGTACAATTTTACTAAAATTGCTTAAAAAAAGAATTTAATTATTTTCAAATATGTTAATACAATTGTTCGAAAAAAAATCAATTATTTTAATTACAATTTTAATAACATTTTTTTGAAATAATTCAATTATTCTTTTAGATTTAAATAAAATTCTTCCCAAGAATTCAATTATTCAAATAAATAATTCTTCGAAAGAATTCAATTATGTCGATAAATAACAAAATTATTTCCGAAAATTCAATTATTTTGAAACATTTTTAAAAAAATTCTTTGCAAAATTTAATTGATTATTATTTTTTTAATTATACAAAAGTTCTTCAATTATTTTCGAATTACATTACAATGTTTATAAAAAACTAATTCTTAGAATTGTTTTATTACAATTTTTTAAGATTCAATTACCTTCGAACAAAATAAATTCAAATTTTTAAAAATTTACTATTTTAGAATTTTTGAGAAATCATTTATAATTAAAATTCTTCAAAAATTTGATTATTTTTTTATATTTTTAAAAAACTCAATTATTTCAAAAAGATTTAATCAAATTTCAATTATTTTTCAAAGATTTTACTACATTTGAATTATTTTTTAAAAGATTTTACCAAATTTTAATTTTTGGACATTTTTTAATTGCATGTAATTGTAAAAATATTGTCTTTCAAAAATTATTTAGAAATATTTTTAAAAAGTTAATTTTACGAATTTCTTTATTAAAATTTTTTTAAATATTCTACCTAAATATCTTCAAAAAAAAATTAACAGTTTCAATTATTATTATAAAATTACATTTTTTGAAATAATTTAATTATTCTTTTAGATTTTAATAAAATTCTTTACAAAATTCAATTGTTTCCATAAATAACAATATTTATCTCAAGAATTCAATTATTTATAAACTAATAAATTTCCTCTTGAAAATACAATTCTTTTCAAAAATTCTAATAAAATCGTTCGCAAGAATTCAATTATTTTCATAAATAATAAAATGCTTTTTAGGAATTCAATTACTTTCAAAAAAAATTTAATAAAATATTTAATAATTGAACCACATTCAATTATTGTCAAAAATTTTAATAGATTTCTTTGTAAAATTTAATTATTTTCAAAAACTTTTCGCAATTCAATGATTTTCAATATTTACTATTTTCATAAAATTTTCAAACAATTTCAATTATTCGAAAATTTCTTTGTAAAAATCTTCGTAAGAATTCAATTCTTTTTATAAATAATGAAATTCTTCTCAGGAATTCAATTATTTTTGAAAATTTCAATAAAATTCATCTCAGGATTGCCATTATTTTTAATACAATTTTACAGGAATTGCTCAAAAAATAAAAAAAATTTAATTTGAATTCCTCGAAAAAATTTAAAAAATATTTGATATTTTATTAATTATTTCTTTTTGTTTTTGAATAATTAAATTCTCGTTGTTGAATTCTGATAAGAATTGAAAGAAAAGAATTTTATCAAAAATTCTAGAAAATAATTGAAATTAATTAATTTAATTCCTTAATTTAATATTAATTAATTGTAAAAATTCCAGAAAATAAAGTTAAACATTGAAACAATTGGAAATTTTGCCAAGATTCGTTGAACGAATCTTACGTTTTATATTTAAAAAAAATCTTATTTTTTCACTTCTAAACATTATTTTGAAATATAATCTCGTATTTTTGATAAATTGTAACTGGAAATTTAGAAAATAATTGAATTTTACAACAAATTTATAATTTGATTTACTACTTGTTTTCAGTCTTAAAGTCAATACTTTTTTTTATTAATTAACGAGTGCGAAGCCTGTTAATTGTAATGAATAAATCTGTCATTGATGTTTCAAAGTTTCAATGAAATTTTAAATTTGCATTTTTATCGGCGATTTAATAACACTGAAAAAAAATTCCAAATTTGAAATAAAATAAAAAATGTATTACAAAAATATTTATCGATTCATTTAATTTTCCTTTTTTTGACACAGATTTTGATGCACTTTTAATATATTTAAACATGTTTACAAATTTCACAACCAAAACAAAGTAAAACAAATTCTCCATGAGAAAGGAGAATGTACTTCACCCGGTAGCGGTTTCTAATTTTTAATTACATGCTATGAATTACATGACATTAGTTTATTGAAACAAGTAGTCAAAGAAGAAACAAATTCTGCAGAAACTACATTTTACTGTGAATTTCGTTCTAAATGCAAATTCTAAATGGTTTCTCTAAAATCAATTTCTCCAATGTTTATTTTGGGGGATAAGAAAAAAGCAAATAATAATTTTAGGTAGATGGAGATGGAAATTTTCTATAATTATCTCTAATGAAAATGAGTTTTATTATACTGTGAAAAATATCAACACAAGTAAAAATTTGTTTATACTAGAAAAAACATTGTGTAAAAAAATCCTTCCTTGTTTCAATTAAAATTTGAATTTTAATGTTTTATGAAAATTTTCTTTCTTTCTTTTCTTTTGGTTTTAATGGAAAAGTTTGAAAAATAGTGACAGAGTAATGAGCAGAAACTATATTTTCTTTTAGTTTAATTAAAGATGGACTATAATAGTAATTAAAACTAGTGCTTTATTTGAAAGCTTTTTGAGAAAAGTAGAAATAGAATGAGAAAAATTCGAATGATAAGAAAAGTAATTTTGAATGATAAAATTGTGACGACATAAATACCATAATTGGTTGATTTGGTTGAGGGGCATGCATAAACATCTCATCTTCGTCATCAGTCTCTGGTGGTGGTGGTCTTGGAGGTGGAATGTCACCACTGGGCAGAGGTGGACGTGGAGGTGCCATTTCTATTCAACATAAAATAATTAAGCAAAATTATTTACCATTTTTCAAGCTCTTCACTTTTTCGACAAAATACATAAAACTTTTTTCAAAATTTTAAATGCCAAATAATGGGAGAAGCAAAGCGTCTTTCAATTCTCTAAATTTACATTTTTAATTTTACTTCATTCAAATAAATAAACATTCTCTAAACTTTAAGAAAAAATATAAGAAATTTCAGCAAGTAAAGTACAATATTTTATAAATATTTTTCAATTTAGAGGAAAAACTTGTCAAAATGAGACAAATTGATTTGAAAATTATTAGATTTCTGAAAATACAAAAGATACTTGAAGAAATGTATTTTAAACTTAAAGAATGTTAATAGGTACAAATTTTCTTTTAATTTTTACGAACTTTGGAATAATTTTTAATAATTCTACAAACTGGCTTTTGTGTATTCTTTTATCAAATTTTTTCAAGTTTTCCCTAAAATTTAACAAATTTATTAAAATTCTATGCTGCACTTATTTGAATTTTTTAAACACTACCGGTCTTAATATTGTGCCACCCCTACTTTTTTCTATTAAATAACTTTGAACTTGAAAAAAATAATATCTTAAATTTTTTCCCTTTTATTTGCAAAAAACTGTTAAAATTCTGAAAATAATGTTAATTTTTCAATCAGATATTTAACAAAAAAAACATTCACTCTAAAAATGATTAGATACTCAAAAAGAAAACAACAATAACTTTATTTTTAAATAAATATTTAATCATTTATTACTTTTCCATGGGAATTAAGATTTTCAAAATTTAAAATTCAAACCTTTTGAAATTCAATAACTTCTTCAAAATTATTTTCATGATTTCAATTATTCAATTATTATTTTCTACAATTATTTTTAAATAAAATTCTTTTTTAAATCAATTATTTTTAATAATTTTTTACAAAGTTTTTTTTGAGAATGTTCAAATTTATTTGTTTACAATTCAATTTTACGAGAATTCGATTATTCAGAAATTCTTCAATGAAATTTTCATTAGAAAATGAAAACTTGGAATCATTTAAAAAAATTTTTAAAATAATTGAATTCTTTCGGCGATTTTTAATAAAATTTTTAAAAATAATTACATTTTTCTAAGAATTTGATTAAAATTGTATTAAAAATAATTGAAATTCTGCAAGAAGTTTTATTATTTATGAAAAAGAAAATAATTGAATTATTACGAAGAATTTCATAAAAAAGTTTCGAACAATTGACTGTTTTAAAAAATAATTATGCAAACTCTAGTTTTAGTAATTGAATTCCTGTGAAATTGTCATTTTAGAAAATAATTAAATATTCGTGTAGAATTTTTATCAAAATTATTTTTAAATAATTGAATTTTTTTGGTAAATTTTATAAAAATAGTAGATAACAAATTATTGAATTAAGAAATTTTTTTTAAAATAATTGAAATTTCGTCATAAATTTTATTAAAATTTTTGAAAATAATTGAATTTTATTAAAGTTCTTGAAAATAATTGAATTCTTGTGATGAATACTATTATTTATGAATAATTGAATTTTAAAATGAATTTTATTAAAATTCCTGAAAATAATTGAATTTTGACGAAAAATTTTGTTATTTATAAAGATAATTGAAATATTGACAGTTTTTTTTAAGATTTTTTGAAAATAATAAATTGAACTTTTGCGAAGAATTTTATTAATTTTGAAAACAATTGAATTCTTATGATGAATATTATTATTTATGAAAATAATTGAATTTTGCAATAATTTTTATTCAAATTCCTGAATATAATTGAATTTTGATATTTATAAAGATAATTGCAATATTGACGAGAATTTTTTAAAAAAATTTTGAAAATAATTGAATTTCTGTAAAGAATTTTGATATTAATAAATTAATTTTTTCGGAAGTTATAAATAAGAAATTATGCAAATCACTGAAAATGTTTGCTAAAAATCTGATTGAAAAATTAATATTTTTTTGTCGTCTAGGTGTCATTTTTTCAAACTTTTATCAGCTTCTTGAAAATAAAAAAAAATTTAGTTATTATATTTTACATGTTTACGGTCATTTAATATTCATAAAAAAGTAGCGTTTGCACAATCATCGCAGGTAGTGTAATTATTTTTCTATCAATATAAAATTCATTTTTTAAATAATTATACTCAAATTTTATATAGTAAAAAAATTAACAAATGTTGTTTAGCAAGAGCGATATATATTTAGTATTATGCAAAACTAAGAATAAGTTTAGTTTATCAATGTTATTAATTATTTGTTGCGTGCATTAGATACTTACGATTTCAATTTTCTGTCGCAGACAAAATATTGAAAAGAAAATAAAAAATTTTCTCCATAGAATTTGACATGCTTTAGAAAGCAATAACGTGAAAGATCGAAAATTGTGATACTTCCCAAGTTGTGACAATAAAAATTGAAAAATATGTTTCAAGACAATAAACATAAAGAGAGGTGGCATTCATTCTCATTTATAATAGATTTCAAGACAAACATGCATCTAGAGTGTGTACATACGCATAAAATCATCGAAATGATAAACAAGAAAAATAAAAAAATACGATGTAGTGAAATTACCTCTAGCTCGGTCTGACTTTTCTAATTCATCCACGGAAGCTAGATCGTTGTATAAGAGTTCAGGATTATCTCCTGACGAAATATAAAAAAAAATTAGCAAAGCAACGAATTAAAAATAAAAATAATTTTTAAATACAAGAAAAGTGTATTTTTTTCTCTACCCTTACGAAAACTTGTGACTTGCATGCAAAGTTTTTCTCAATAATTACCATAAAAATTTGTTCGGATAGAACATTTCGTTCTTTTATTTTTACGGTCTCTTAAGAAATTATGTACCTACGATAAACACAAAAGGATATCAGGCCTCGGATCGACTTTAAAGCACAAAAAGTCGTTTTATTTGATTAAAAATACAAAAAGAGTCGAAAAAGTCGAAAAAAATTCAGTGCTGTCACAAAAATTTTATTTTCTATTTCCCTGACCTCCCATTGATTTCCAAATTCAATAAATCATTCAAAAACTTGAATAACTTTATTCAATACCTAAATATTTTATTTTGAAAAATTTAAATTTAACACCTTTTGAAATTTAATAATTTCTAAAAATTAAAAATCATTCTTTCTTTATAAAGAACTTTAATAAAAAATTTTGAACATAATTGTTTTCCCCAAAATGTTAAAAAAAAATTCTAAAATATTTAAATGTTAGGTATTTTCATTTCGCAATATTTTGTATTTGAAATATATAATTTGAAAGTTTTGAAAATAATTGAATTTTAAAACATTAGAATGGAAAAAATTCTAAAAATTACTTTATTTCAAAAATATTTTAATAAAATTTTGAGAAGCTAATTTTCATTAATTTTTATTTTTAAATTTACACTTGGAGATTTTTCATTAAAATTTTTGAGAATTCAATTATTTCTAAAATTTGGAATTAAAATTCTTTAAAAATTGATTTTCAAAAATTGTAATATAATACTTGAAAAAAATCAATTAATTTCAATTAAATTTTACAAAATTTCAATCATTCAAATTTTTTTAAATTAATATTTTAAAAATTTAATTAACTTTAAAAAATTATTTAGAAATAATCTTTGACAGATATGTCTAGTTATTTTTAACACTACAAAAATCGAAATAATTTGCATTTTATACTGAAAATGTAGTATTTTGTTGCAATATTTAGAAAAAAATTAGAAAAAATCACAATTTTCGAAAATAAATCGAAAAAAGTTTCATTTTTTGAAAAAAGTCGAAAAAAGTTGAAAAAGTCATAATAGGTACCCGAGGCCTGGGATATTAATAAAATTATAAATTCATGATAATTAACAAATTTTTTCTTTTTTTTGGCAACCTGCAAATAAATATCTCCCCTATTTTTTTAATTTTAATAATAAAGATTAAATTTAGGTCCTAAATAATTTTTAAAAAATTGTCTCACCTTAACAATTTAAACATCGAAAGGTTTAAATTTCACCCCTTAACTCATTAAAAAATGAATAAATAAATAAAACTTATATTTCTGACGTGCTCCTAAGAAGCAAACGAATCATATTAGGTTATGTTTGTGCCAGATTTATCTTGATTAAAATTTCCTTTTAAATTATTTAAATTTGAAATTAATTTTTATTGAATATTTTTGATATAACGAAAACTTTAATATCAATAATTTGTAATAGAAATTGATTCTCTTTCTGTATTTTTACTCTAAAAATTATAAATATAACCTCAAATTTTTTTGCAATAAAATTCTTAGGTACCTTTCTTGGGAGCACATCACAGTTTTTCATTTACTTTAATAAAATAGAAATTTCCCTCTTTTGCGTAAAAAGAGAGAAAAAAGTAAGATTTTTCGTGAGGGCGAGTTATCATAAACAAGATTTCAAACAATAAAATAAAAAAGAAACATTTACTCAAAAAAAGTAAATTGGACAAATGGCAGGTTTGAATTGATATTTTCAAGTTTTGTAATTAATTGTGTACCTCCTCGAGCCCATTTTGGAAGAGGACTGACAGGTCGATGCAGTGGTTTATGGTTCTCCGTGGGAGAAATGACACGTAAAGTGCTGGGCGAGGGCTGATTCCTTAAAGGTTCACCAACTAATGGTTCAACAAGTTTTCTTTTTAATTAATTCACGAAAAACAATTCTAACAATAGGGAAAACACATTTTTATTTTTTAACGATAGTAAAAAAACGCGAATAGCAAAATATAAAGACTAGACCATTTTGTAATAGTAAATAAAACAGACGTGCACTTTACAATAATAATATATACATTTAAGAATATTAAAAATTCATTAATTGAATATGAAGAAAAATTCATGAAAATTTCACATGCGCCCTTAAGACTTTTATTATTGAAAAGTGGAAATAACAACCTTTTGAAAGTATAATTATTAATAACATTGTATGGAGTGTAAATGAAGAAAAACTAATCAAGTTCAGATGGTACACCTGAATTTATCCCAAGATTTATATTAAACCACCAGTTTTGAAAGACGGGTATAAATTGAATAAAAAGTCAACTCTAATGCTATCATGCAAATCTATTTTTGTGAAAAAGTAGATACCTTTCTCTGTGAAGTAATTGCAAGGTTTGCTTGTTACATGTTGGTCTGTAAAAAATATCAGTTTATTTTTACTTTCATTTTATTTTCATCTGATTATGAGAATATTGTAGTTGCGGACAGATTTATTTCCAAATATGTTCATCTCGAACAAAAATTTAATTTTCGAATTAATAAAATAACAATTCTTTATAATCACTGTCCGACACTGATTTTGCCCCTTGAATAATAATTCTAGTCACATTCGACAGATTTTGGCACATTTTTTGTTAAAAAATTACGAAAATCACAAAAATTACAAAAATCTGCAAATGAAAATGCCCTGCCACGTCGAATTTTTTAGAAAATTGTTGTTAAAAATAAAAAAGCGTGTTTCTGACTATCTTTTATTTTGAATATGTAAATAAAAAACAAAAGGAGCTAAAATCTTGTTCGTGGGTCCAATTAACAAATTTTTTGAAAATTAGTTCGCAATAAAAATGATCAATAAAAATTATTTTCTTAAATAGTAAAATTTTTTTTAAGAATTTAATAATTTTTTAAATAATAAACCTCTTCGCAGAATTTCAATTATTTTTAATACAATTTTCGAATCGAATTAATTGAATTTTAAAAGCATGAATTTTTAGAAATAATTGAATTTTGAAAAGTTTTCAAATTAAAATATTTAAAAATTTAAAATTTTTATAGTTTTAACTGAAAATTCTGTATAGAATTATTTTTTTTCAAAAGTTTAATTTAATTCTTTTTTTAAGTTTTTATTTTTCCGTTATATATTTAATTGAAGAAATTCCAAATAATCGAAATTTTTGTAAAATTGAATTGTAAACAAATGGATTTGAAAATTCTCAAAGAACTTTTTTAAAAATCATTAAAAATAGTTGATTTTAGTTAAAAATTGTAGAAAATAATAATTGTATTGAAATGATGAAAATAATTTTGAAGAAGTTACAGTAACAATATTCTTTTAATGTAAAATAATGATTTTATTACTCAGTCATCTTTAATTATTATAAGTTATTGAATTTAACAAGATTTGAATGTTTTAAAATCTTATGGGAAAATAATAATATTTTAAGTATTTATTAAAAAAGAAGTTATTGTCTCGGATTTTCCTAAAATTCTGGAATTTCATAAAATCATTATTGAAAGAAAATGGAAATTACTTTTTTCATGTTTTGTAATTTTTTTTTTTGAAATTACTTTTTTCTTTTTGTAATTTTTTTATAGGAATTCTAACATTAAAATAAACAATTAGCGAAAGAAAAAATTTTCGTCGACTAAACGTTGGTAACTTCAGTTTTATAATTATTCAAGGGCAGAAAAAAAATTCATTGACGTCGAACAGTGTAATTTACACTGTTGAAATTTAAAATTTTTAATTTTGTTCAAAAATATGCCCGCAACTGTTCTAAAATGGAAATCATCTCTAATCAAAGGATCAAACGTACTATTCTTTTATCACCGTAATTCATTGTCTTGAAAATATTCCTGAATAGATTTATTCTTCAAGAAAGATTATCGACAAATCGAGTGTTTAAAGGAGAAACAGAATGGAAATTGAAAATATATTTAAAATTGTAGTCGATCTTCAGTTGATGATTGAAGGAAGTGAAGATTGTTGCAGTTTGTGTTTTTTGTTCGAAACTTGTTACTCAAATCGAATTATCTTTAGTACTTTTATTTTGCGGTGATCACAATACGGGCCGTGACCCAAAGGTAGCACGACTTTTTTCCGCCCATATACGGATCAAGGGGTTAAGTGCGTATTGCCTTCCAACTACAAGCGTGATCTTGACATTAAGCGTTTTGCGTTTTAGGAACTAAAATTTTTTCAGTAAAACTCAAGGATATTGTTACTTGAAAATTATTCTCCAAAGTTTCAAAATAACTACTAGAAATAAAATTGTTAAATTTTTCAATTTTCAAATTCTTTTTTGTAAATGGATAACCATTTTGCATGAGTAACATTTAATTTCGATCCCTGATGAATTTACTGAATTCACTTTTAATATTTACTAAATCTACGCTTAGTGGAAAATGGTGTAAAAAAGGGATTAAAAATAAAGGGATAAGAGAATTAATAAAAGTAGACTTACCATCGCCAATGTGTAGTTGAGATATGGCAGGAGGAAGAATGACATCAGAGTCGGCGGTGACGGCCTTTCGCACTTGACCAACTGCTCCCAGGAGCTAAAAAGCAATCGATAATTAAACTCATTGCAAACCGATAGTGACAATTACATAAGAACTTGAAAAACTTCTTACGTTGCGATTGCTCTCTCTCCACTTGGACACTGCAGAGCCATCGTTTGTATTCATCGCCACTTTTTTCGCGTCCTGGACCATCGGAGCAACAGCTGAAACAAAATAGAAATTGTCAAAAAAGCAGACTTGGCACACGATAATAATTAATTTTAAAAAAGTAGCTTTCAAACTAAAAAAAGTAGTAATCGAAAAATTAAACTTGACGACCAAAAAACTCGTTTTAGACACTTCACAAAACTGACAAAAATTCCATTCTACATTTTATTTTCCTGACTGTTTCCTAATTTTCATCAAAAATATTTACTTCTCTCTTATCCTGATAACAAATTGAATTCCTACAACGCATTTTATTATTCATCAAAGAATTTAAATATTTATAAAAGAAATTTAATTCCTGCGAAGAATTTTATAAACATTTTTAAATAATTCATTTCCATCGACTAATTTTATGCAAATTCTAATTTAAATAATTAAATTCTTGAGAAATTTTTATTATTCGTGAAAAGAATTGAATTCTTACGAAGATTTTTACAAAATTTTTTAAAATAATTGAATTCTGTTTGGAAATTTTTAAAAAATAGAAGATATTGAAAATCATTGAATTAAAAAAAGTTTTTAAAAATAATTAAATTTTACAAAGAATTTTATGAAAATTTTTGACAACAATTGAATGTTTGTGTGACAATTTATTAAATTTTTTTTGAAAATAATCAAATTCCTAAAAAGCATTTTATTATTTAGGAAAATAATTGAATTCTTGAGAACGATTTTATTATTTATAAAAATAATTGAATTCTTACGCAGATTTTTACGAAATTTTTTTTAAATTATTGAATTCTGTTTGGTAATTTTATGAAAATAGCAGATATTGAAAATCATTTAATTACGAGCAGTTTATAAAAATACTTAAGTTTTAAAAAGAATTCTATTAAAATTTTTGACAATAATTGAATGTGGTTCAATTTTTAAATATTTTATTAAATTTTTTTGAAAGTAATTGAATTCCTACAAATCATTTTATTATTTATGAAAATAATTGAATTCTTGCCAACGATTTTATTAGAATTTTTTAAAATACCTCAAAACAATTGAATTTTTGAGAACAATTTTATTATTTGTTGACATAAAAAATTGAATTTCCATGAAAAATGTTATTATTAGTGAAAGTAATTAAATTATTGTGAAGAATTGTATGAAAAATTTGTTAAATAATTGATTTTTTCGCAATTTTTTTCAAAACGCTATTCTAAATTAATTGAATTCCTGTGAAAAAATTATTATTTATGAAAATAATTGAATTTTGGTTGAATTTTTTCAATTTTTGTTTTAAATAATTGAATTGTTTTGGGAAATTTGATGAAAATATTAGACATTGAAAATAATTGAATTTGGAATATTTTCTGAAAGTAATTGAATCGTTTTAAAGAATTTGATTATAATTTTTGAGAATAGTATTTTGATTTCTAGTATAAGCGAATTTAAAATAGTGTAAATTCTTAAAAAAACAGAAATAGTTGCTTTTAGTGGGTGAAATAAAAAAAAATTATCCGAATAGTAGGATAACGTAAAAAAAGTAGTAAATAGTAGGTTTTAGTGGATGAGTGCGAATAAAATAAATAAATGAAATTAAAAACAAAAATAGAATAGGAGAAGAGTATACAAGGACGTGAAAGTGAGAATCACCATTCTGAAGTGCGTCGATGGCTCTGTTGACTCTTTCGATGAACGCAGGGTCCTCGCTGTTGTCGCTCTCCTGCTTAGCTACCAAAATGACTCTGTTCGCCAGCCTGGCGTTGGCGGAAGTGTTGTCCACCATTTTCTGTGGGTTGTTCTTGGCGATCGCGTCCTCGCAGAGGAAGGAATGTTTCTGCATCTGCTCCTCGGACGCCCTGATGAAGTCGCCGCTGTCGGTCGCCTCGTCGCAGAGCGCCCTCACTCTCTGGATGGTGTCCGCGTACTGCTGCCTCAGGTTCTCGAAGTGCTCGTCAGCTGCCTTGCTCTCGGGGTAGGTCATTCGAATGCGCCCAGCGTTCACTAGCTGCGGAGTCAGGGACTCGATTTGCGAAGCGCTGGCATTGAGAGCCTCCGCCAACTTCTTATTTCCGCCACTGCCACCAGCCGCCACCATCTTCGCCGTCTTCGCGGCCCTGTTCGAGAACGTCTGCAGTGCGAGGGTCTTGTCGTTGAAGTTCTGCTCCCTATTCGGTGTTCCTTCGGGGGCCAGGACGGCCTCTGTGAATTGCTTCAGGGGCGTCGTGATGTCGATGAAGTCCTCAACCACCCGCGACACAACCGCCTGTTGAATTTTGTTCTTCAGCTCGCGGAGTTTGTGCGACAATTGACGAGCGATTTCCTGAGCTTGAGGACTCGAGCCCTGTCCACGATGACAGAGGTCTTCCAGCTGACGCGATAGACTCTCCACCTCGTCACAGAGTTGAAGGATTTCGGCTTTGTGAATTCCTGGCAATCCGTCGGCCACCTAAATGTCAAGAAAACTCATTACTTCATTGATTGAATCATAAGTCACGCTGGGTCTCAAATAACTTCTTTTTAGGGTTTCGTGGCTTAAAAACGGACGAAAACCCTTATACAGAGACTTAAGCGTCCGACTGCAGTTCCTAACGGAAATTTTTGCGAAGTCCGCAACATTTTTAAAAACAAATAATAAAGGTTTTTTTTCAAAATAAATTCATTTACCCAATTTTTTCCCCAATTTCCAGACAAAATTTTTACTTTTTCCCTGACCCTAAAGAATATTCTAATTCACTTTAAAAATTATTAGAAACTCAAAAAAAAAATTCTATTACATTTATTTACGAATTTTTTTCATTTTTAAATAAATATTTAATCATTATTATTTTTCCATATAGAAATTATGATTTTCAAAAATTTCAAATTCAAACTTTTTGAAATTCAATAACTGATAAAAATATTATTGTATGTAAAACATGAAGAAATAGATCACTCCGAGTCTTCATGTTTTATAATAATAAAAAATGACCGAGTGGTAAAATAATAATTAGTTTATAATATAAGAAAATTGTTACTGTAACTTCTTTAAAATTATGTTTACCATTTCAATTGAATTCATTTATTATTTTCTACAATTTTTAACTACAATCTTTCTTTAAATCAATTATTTTTAATAATTTTTTAAAGAAAAAGTTCTTTGAGAATTTTCAAATCCACTTGTTTACAATTCAATTTAATGAAATTTAGATTATTCGGAAATTCTTCAATTAAATATATAATATGTTAGAAAATAAAAAATTCAAAGTTTAATAATTTTAAAAACTGCAATTAAACTTTTTTCAACAAAAACATTTTAGAAATTCAATTATTTAATTTCTCGAAAAATGGGATTATTCTTAAAAAAGTTTATTAAAATTTGTCCAGGGTTGCCCCAAATATTTTATTTTATTTTTCCCTGACTTTTCCCTGATTTTCAGACAAAATTTTCACTTTTTCCCTGACCCTAAAGAATATTCTAATTCACTCTAAAAATTATTAGATACTCAAAAAAAAAAACATTCTACTACATTTACTTACGAATTTCTTAAATTGTAAAATTATTCGCAAACATCAATAACTAAATTTTTAAATAAGTATTTAATTATTATTTTTCCATAGGAATTAAAATTCTTCAAAACATTTAAATTCAAACATTTTTAAAATTAAACAACTTATAAGAATATTATTATAAAACATGAAGATATCAATTACTCCGAGTCTTCGACTCGGAGTGATTGATGTCTTCATGTTTTATAAAAATTTTAATTTCCAAAACAATTTTCAAAAAAGAATTAAATTATGTATTACAAAAATTATAATAAAATTCTAAGCAAAAATTCAATTATTTTCATAAATAATAAAATTCTTCACATGGTTTCAATTATTTTTAATACAATTTTAGATAAATTTCTCGAAAAATAAAATTATCTTCAAAATTTTTTGCAAGAATTAAATTAGGTACATTTTACAAATAATGAAATTCTTCGCTGAAATTCAAAAATTTTCAAAATTTACATTTTTAATACAAGTTTTCAAAAGAATATAATTATTTAAATAAAATGTAATAAAATTCGTTGCATAAATTCAATTATTTTTACAAGTAATAAAATTTTTCACATGAATTCAATTATTTAAAAAAATTGATAAAATTCGTTGTAAGAATTCCATTATTTTCATAAATTATAAAATTTTTCTGAGGATTTCAATTCTTATAATACAATTTAAAGTAAATTCCTAGCAAAATGGAATTATTCTCTTAATTTTTTTCTAAGAATTTAATTACATTTCACGAATATAATGAAATTCTTCGCTGAAATTCAAATATTTTCACAATCTACTTTTTTAATAAAAGTTCTCAAAAGAATTCAATTATTTAAAAAAAAAATTGAAAAAATTCATTGCAAGAATTCAATTACTTTTATAAATTAATAAAATTCTTCACAGAGTTTCAATTATTCTTAATACAATTTTAAGTAAATTCTTCGAAAAATGTAATTATTTTCCAAAAATTTTATTAAAATTTTTCAAAAGAATTCAATTATCAATTATTTTTAAAAATTCATGCTATAATGCTTTTAAATTTTAACTAATATTAATTTTCAAATCAATTTTTATTGGAAAATTCTACAAGAATTAAATTATTTAAATACAAATATAAATAATTTATTGAATTAAAGAATGTTTTTCGAAACTAAATTATGATAAAAAATTTTATCAACAAACTTGAATTTTTTCAAAAAACTTTAATAAAATGTTCAAGAATAATTAAATTTTACGAGGAATTCAATTAAAATTGTATTAAAAATAATTGAAATTCTATGATGAATTTTATTATTCATGAAAATAATTGAATTTTTGTAAAAAATGTTATTATTTTTGAAAATAATTGAATTATTGCGAAGTTTGCTTAGAATTTTATCAAAAATTTTTTTTTAAATAATTGAATTCTTTTGAAAAATTTTATTAAAACTGTAGATATTGAAAATCATTGAATTGAGAAAAATTATTTGAAAATAATTGAAAATTTGCAAAGAATTTTATTAAAATTTTTGAAAATAATTAAAATTTGGAGAAGAATTTTATTATTTTTAAAGATAATTAAATTTCGACGAGAATTTTTTAAAATTTTTTAACATAATTGAATTTTTGCGAAGAATTTTATTACTTTTGAAAATAATTGAATTTCTGCAATCATTTGTAACTTCTCCAAAATTCAATTTTTTCCGGTTACTTAAATAAAAATCCCTGACTTTTCCCTGAATTCCCTGATTTCCCTAACCTGTGGCAACCCTGTTGTCGAAAGAATTGAATTATTTAAAAATTTGTTGATAAAATTATGTAATAAGAATTGAATTTTAAGAAACATTCAATTTTTCAACAAATTATCTATGTTTATATTTAAATAATTGAATACTCGGTGAATTTTCTAATAAAAATGGATTTAAAAATAAAGTTCATAGTTAAAGTTTTAGATAATAATTGAATTTTGGAGATGTTACTAATAATTGCAATTTTTAGAAATAATTAAATTTTGTAAAGGTTTCAAATTTAAATCTTTGAAAATCTGAATTTTTCATACTTTTAACTAACAAATTCTGTAGAATTAATTTTTATTATTCATGAAAATAATGGAACCTCCTTAAAAAATTTTATTATTTATGAAAATAAGTCATTTGCGAATAAATTTATAAAAAATTTGTAAATAATTGAATTTTTCTTAAAACTGAAATCTGATATAACGAATTTTAACAACACATTTTTAAATAATTGAATTCTTTCGACGAATTTTAATAAAATTTTTAAAAATAATTACATTTTTTGAGGAATTTGATTAAAATTGTATTTAAGATAATTGAATCCTTGTATACAATCTTATTATATTTATGAAAATAATGGAATTATTGAGAAGAAATTTTCAAAAAATTTGTAAATAATTAAATTCCTGTGAAATAATTATTATATTATAAAAATAATAAAATTAAATGTTTTTTATCAAAAACTTTTAAAATTTTTGAATTCTTTTGAAAAATTTTATTAAAATAGTAGATAATAAAAAATCATTGAGTTCAGGAAAATTTTTTAAATAATTGAAATTTTTACGAAAATTCTATTTAAATTTTTGAGAATAATTGAATTTCAGGAAAGAATTTTATTATTTACAAAGATAATTGACATTTTTTCGAGAATTTTTGTTTTTTAATTACTTTTGAAAATAATTGAATTTCTGCAATCATTTGTAACTTTTTTAAAATTCATTTTTTTAGTGTTTTTAACTAAAATTCTTCTTGAAATCTATTACTTTTAATAATTAATTAAATATAGATTAAAAAAATTAAACTTATTTCAGAAGAATTTGAATTATTAAAATTTTTCAAAAATCTAAGTTTTTGAGATGTCTCTTGATAATTTTGAGAATAAAATGAAAAAATCGTTTAATAAAATTCAATTCTCATCTCAACCATAGATAAACGAAAATTGTGTAGTTTCAAGAAACGTAAAGTAGAATTAAAAATTTTAAGATGGCGGACCAAATATGGCGTCAAATATAAAGTAAAATTTGAAATTTTTGGTCACTATTTTTCAAATTACCAAAATGTTATTCGATGCGCCTAAATTTAAATCCTCAGGTGTTTTTGGGGTTCCTGATTAGGAATTCGATCCGTTTTCAAAAATTCAAAATGTCGGATCTAATATGTCGGACAAAAATGTAAAAATTCGTTCAGTTGGCTTAAATCTTTTCACTCGGTGGTTTTGAGGTCGCTGATTATAAATTCGATGTTAGTTTTCAAAAATTCAAAATGTCGGATTCAATATGGCGGAAGAAATTTTTAAAAAATCAATTAATTGGCCTAAATCTTGTCACTTAGGGGTTATAAGATTTAAAAGTCTTATTATTATTATTATTATTATTTTTATAAATAAAAACAATCTAAGTCCATCGTTTAAATCGAGTGTTGATTAAGCTCTAAAAAAATTTAAAAAATTAGTTTTTTTTTCAAAATCATCACGAGACATTCTCAAAATGAATCCAGAAAATCCAAATGGACTTTAAATGGTACTTTTGGGTTGAAGTTATTTGAGACCCACCGTGAAGTTTTCTATAAACAACAAACTGCGGCTTGAGTCACTAAAATGAGATTCGAGGGGCTGACGACTCTCAAAGTCTCAATTACATTGTATGAAGAAATAAATTTGGGTCATTACGGAAATAATAAACTTTCTCAATTTGCGCGATATTTTCAAAAGAGGTTAACTTGGCAATTGAGAATAATTTTACATTTCGAGTTTTGTGTGTTAAAAATAAGATTTCGAACTATTCACCACTTTTGAATAAATTTAAGAATAGATATTAGAGTAGTCGACCCCTAGGTGAGGTGAGATTGTAAATGAGATGGTGAATCGGAAAAAGTGATGTTCAAAAGCAATATTGATTCCATTTAACTAATAAGTCTCTCACAGAACTTACAGCCACAAATTGATGATTCTATCCGTTTGTATCGTTTCGAGAGCAAGAAAGAAGAGTACAGAGCTCAAAATTAGGACAAAAAGTGTGCAAATCTTTTAGTGAGTACCTTCTTTCCCTCGTGGACGATGAGGGCGATGGCCTTGCGACCGAGCCCCTTGTCGTCGTGCTGAGGATTCAGAAGCCACTTGTTGGCCTGCTCGAGGCGACCGGCGACCGTGTGAGCTGCCTGGACGGTTCCCGACTTGTCGGCCGCCACGAGAGCCGAAGCCACGTTCGAGCGGAGCAGGTTCAACTTCTCCTTGATGCTTCGGGCCAGTGCTTCAGCCTGAGGAGTGTTGCCTGAAATTAGAAACATTATCAAGGTTTAATAAATTGATTGTTCAATTTTTAAATCAAATTTCTTTCCCTGTAGTTAAATTTTTATACTAGTAAATTGGTGACAGGAATTACAGTGATATTTTCATGCAATATTATCCAAAAAAAGGGATTTTTTAAATTAAGTAAAAAATTATAGTATTTTATAGACTTTTTTATTTTTTCCTTTAATTGAAAGGATTTTTTGTTAAATTTTGCACGATTTGCACGATTCAAGTTGAAGAAATAAATTTTCAAAAATATTTTATAAAATCCCTTCATTTTTCCCGCAGATTTTTTTGGCTTAAAAAATTCCACAACAAATACATTAAAAATAAGAATTTCAGATTTTTCAGGAACATTGCAGCTTTATGTTCTTAAATATAAAAGAGTTTATTATTATTTTTCTGAAATTTATAAATCTTTGGCCTCTACCCGAAAAATTAATCAAGGTATTAACGAAAATTTTCCTGAAATTTTTAAGAAAATTATATAATATTAACACGTACCTATATATAACTGAAGTTCTAAACGATAAATACAAGGAATTTCATTTCGTATAAGTTGCACTTTTTTTTATCTCGATATTTCTCGGTGGCAATCTGATAATAATTATGAACTTTTTACTTCGAAAAAGTATAAAAACACTCAAATTTCAGTGTCAAAGTTTGAGACTTAAATAAATTCATTTGAGCTTGTAAAAAGTTTAAATGATTTTCATTAAAATATACCTGTTCATATTGAAAACATTCAATTCATAACTAAAATTGTAATTGAAAATAATTTTTAAATCAATTTTTATTAGAAAATTCTAAGAGAAACCAATTATTTAAATACAAAAATAAAAAATTTATTCAATAATTGAATGTTTCTTAAAATTCAATTCTGGTAAAGAATTTTATCAACAAATTTTTAAATACATGTTTTGAAAGGAATTCGATTAAAATTGTATGAAAAATAACAATAATAATAATAATAATAATAATAATAATAATAATAATAATAATAATAATAATAATAATTATTATTATTATTATTATTATTATTATTAATAATAATTGAATTATTGCGAAGAATTTTATAAAAAAAGTTTCAAACAATTGACTTTTTCGAAAACATTTATGCAACTTCTATTTTAAATAATTGAATTCCTGTAAAATTTTCATTAGTTTAGAAAATAATTGAATATTCGTGTAAAATTTTGTCAAAATTGTTTTTAAATAATTGAATTCTTTTGGAAAATTTTATTAAAATAATAAATATACAAATTATTACTGAATTAAGAAAAATTGTTGAAAATAAATGAAATTTTGACATGAATTTTATTAAATTTTTTGAAAATAATTGAATTTGATTACTTTTGAAAATAATTGAATTCTTGTAATGAATATTGTTATTTATGGAAATAATTGAACTTTTACAATGTTTATCAAAATTCCTGAAAATAATTCAATTTTGTAGAAGAATTTTGTAATTAATTTATAAAAATAATTGAAATGTTAACATTTATTTCAGATTTTTTGAAAATAATTGAATTTCTGCGAAGAATTTAATGCCCAATTTTAACACATTTGATTGTTTCGAAAAAATTTATGCAAATTCTATTTTAGGTACATAATTGAATTTCTCTGAAATTTTTATTTTCTTTGAAAAATAACTGAATGTTTATGTAGAATTTTATCAAAAATTTTTTTTTAAATAATTGAATTTTTTTGGGAAATTTTATTAAAATAGTAAAATATTGAAAATTATTAAATTAAGAAAATTTTTTGAAAATTGAAATTTTGAACTGAATTTTATTAAAATTTTTGTATATAATTGAATTAAATCTACTTACTTTTGAAAATATTTGAATTCTTGTGATGAATATTGTTATTTATGAAAATAATTAAATTTTGCAGTGAATTTTATTAAAAATACTGAAAATAATTGAATTTTGTCGAAGAATTTTGCTATTCATTTCTAAAGATAATTGAAATGTTGACAATTTTTTTTAGATTTTTTGAAAATAATTGAATTTCTGCGAAGAATTTTTTATTATTTTTGAAAATAATTGAATTCTTATGATGAATATGATTATTTCCGAAAATAATTAAATCCCTGAAAGGAATTTTACAATTTATAAAAATAATTAAATTATTGTGAAGAATTTGATGTCAAATTTTAACACATTTGATTTTTTCGAAAAAATTTACGCAAATTCTGTTTTACATAATTGAATTTCTCTGAAATTTTTATTTTTTCAAAAATAATTGAATGTTCATGTAAAATTCTATCAAAAATTTTGTTTCTAAATGACTGAATTTTTTTGGGAAATTTTATTAAAATAGTAGATTATTGAAAATTATTGAATTAAGATAAATTTTTGAAAATAATTGAATTGTGCAACAAAATTTATTAAAATTCCTGAAAATAATTTTGATATTTACTAAGATACCTAGTTGAATTCTTTAAAGGAATTGCGTTAAGATTTTTAAAATTGAAACTAATTTCTATAGAATTTAAATTAAAACTTTTCAAAAAAAATACTTTCATTAAAAAAGACACAAAGTTTCAGAATTGTCTTATAAATTCTAAACATTTAATTTTTTCCAGTACTTTTAATAAAAATCTTTGACTTTTCCCTGATTTCCCTGACCTGTTGATTCCCTGACATTTTTCTCAAAAAATTCAAAAAATTTTGTGTTTTGGTAAAAATGTAAAATTTTAGAGGTTTATTATCTACTTTTTTAGATAAAGAATCGAATGCTTCCCTTTAGTGCACCCGAGAAACCCTGCGATTGGATTTTGTCGAAACTTCTTACTCCTGAGTAACAAGTTTTAAGCGAATTTGATAAATTTTTGAAAAATTAGATTTTGCTATTTTCTTATAAGTATTTTATCTATTGTTTATAATATTTATAATCGTACTACCGTAATTTATTATTTTTTTAATTGTAGCAACGGCCATTCGGAAGAGAAAAAAATTTACCCCAAATTAATATTGGTTGACTTTTATAAGAATAACATAAACTTTTCAGGGATACAATTTTAATAAAATTCTAAGCAAAATTTTAATTCTAGGTATTTTTAACATTTTTTTTTAATTCTCTTTAAAATGTCAATTATTTATCCTGGAAACTTAATTATTTTCAAAAGTTCTGATAAAATTAATTAAGTGTTGAAGTTAAAGATAAAATTTCTGATAAAATTCTTTGCAAAATTCAATTATCTTCAAAAATAAGAAAATTCTTCTCAGAAATTCAATTATTATCAAAATTTTTTTTAAATTCTCCTGAAAATTTCAATTATTTTTATAAATGTCAAAATTCTTCTGCAACATTCAATTACTTTTAAAAATTTTTTTAAAAATCTATTCAAAATTTTAATTATCTTTATAAATAATAAAATTCAATTATTTGCAAAATTTTTAATAAAATTGTACGCAAGCATTTAATTATTTTCATAAAAAATAATTAAATATTTTAATTATTATAAAACATGAAGACATCGATTGCCCCGAGTCGACGACTCGGAGTGATCGATTTCTTCATGTTTTATAACAATTTTCTGTAAGTTGTTTAATTTCAAAAGGGTTTGAATTTGCATGTTTTAAAAATCTTAATTTCTATGGAAAAATAATCATAATTATAAATATTCATTTAAAAGAGAAGTTATTGATTTCGAAAAATTTGAAAGAAATTTGTAAATAAATGTAAATTATTTCCTTATGAAAATTGAGAATTTCCTACAAAAATATTAAGAAACGGAAATATGTTATGTTTTTTTCCCCCAAAGAGAAGAATGATTTTGTGAACAATATTGTTTAGAAAAAAAGATTTCTGCTATTTAAAATTTAAGTCGAAAAGTAATTGAAAAATGTAAAAAAAAGTCAATTAGTCGCAGTTTACTAAAAAAAAAATCTCGAAAAAGTCGATTAGTTGCAGTTTTTCACAAAAAAGTCGAAAAAGTCACATTTCCTTAGAAAAGTAGAAAAAAGTCGCACAATCCGAGCCCTGACATAAGTGGGACATATGTCCCACTTTAGAAAAGTGTCTTCCGTTTTCAAAATCGATTTTTTAAAATCCTTGATCCCTTAACTTTAAAATTTAATTTCAAAAATTAAGTGGGTAAAAAAAAAAATAAATGGAAAAAAAATAAATGGATGCCAGCTTAATAAAACCTTCTTAATAAATAAAGATGGGTAATAATAAAATAAGAACCTTTTCCTTGCTGACGAAGTTCGCACAGAGCATTGGTCATTGTAGTGATTTCGGACGCCAACTTGGCCAGTGGCTCGGCCTGCGAGGGTGGAAGGTAGCGATCCGCCAATCGCTGCGTTTGGTCGATTATCTGACGAATGCTCTTCTCGCCCACTCCGCCACGCAGAGCGTCGCCGTTGTCGAGCCAATCGAAAGCCTCTCTTATTCTGGACTCTATGGCACTTTGGGCTTTCTTCAGTACCTAAAAATTAAGAAACTCCAATTAGAATTCGCCCAGTCGCGTCTATAATTATTATAAAGAAAATGAATACCGTCAACTGATCTGCATCCCACTCCTCCTCGTCGTAAGTCGTCAACTGGAGAACGCGAATAATTTCATTGAGTTCGTCGGACATTCGTCCCGACAGGTAGTTACGGTTTTCAGCTGCCTCCTCCGCTCCTTTCCCACCGTGGGAGATGATGTGAATAAAGATTTTCATTGAACAAATGAGAATTGGAGCGAGTGTCTTGACCTGATCGAGACACCTGACCAGAATCTCCCGATGGACTTGATGGGTTAATTCCTTCTCACGAGCACTTACTTCTCTAGATACTTTGCTAAGGCATGGACTAAGGTTCTTTAAAAAGTGCACCAGATCCTCCATTGTCTCAATGACTTCTGCAACTGCCAAATAATCCAAAACTCGTTTGCACTCGCGAATTATTTTGCGAACTTCGCTCTCATCGAAACACAACAAAAGTGAACTTGTTCCCTGCAGTATACCACGTGAACCTTCAATTAATTTTTTTCTGAAAATCATCAGTTCCAAACGTTTCTGTTAATAAACATCTCTTTAACTGTGTCAAATTGTAAATTAAAATTAAAAAAATCCTTTCATTTTTTATTGTATTAAATTGATTAATTTTCAAATTTAAATCGGCACGTCAAATATATTTATGTTTCTACTTATTATTTTAGAAATAAGTATAAATGAATGATTGATTATTAATTAAATAATAATTATTAAGTGAAAATTATTACAAATGATCGAGAAACCGTGAAAACCGAACAAAAAACATTAAATAGTCAATTTTCCATTAATTGAAAAGAACACAACAAGGTTTGAATGCTTTAAATACTTTTAATTCAATAAAATGCACTCAAAGTATTTTAAAACAAAACGCTAAAATTTATATGATGACATATTTAAAAAGACACAAATTTTTTAGATACTTAATTTAATTGTAGGCCTCGGATTGACTTGACGCAAAAAAGTCGCTTTAGTTGATTAATTAAAGATACAAAAAATATTCGTTTACTTTATTTAGTGTTGTCAAAAAAGTTAATTTTTATTTCCCTGATCTTTCACTGATTCCTGAATCTAATTATTCAAAGCTTCAAAAATTTTGTTAAATAAATATTCAAATACTTATTTATATATTTTTTCACGAAAATTAAAATATTTAAAATTTCAGTTTCAAATCTTCTGAAATTTAATTATTTATAAAAATTACAACTGTAACTAAATTTTTAACAATTTTCCTAAAATTCTTCGAGAATTTAATTATTTGAATAAAAAAATTCAATCTTTTATAATAATTGTAAGTGTAACGCTTCATATTTCTAAAAAGTTATTAGGGTGAATTATTCGAAATATGTAACCGAAAATATTTAACATAATTGATTTTTTAAAACTAACATTACAAATTTTTTTGAATTAGTTTTTAACAAATATTTAAAAATATTATTGATTTTTAAATTATATAATTATGATAAATCAGAATTTTATCCATAGTATTAAAAAAAAAAGTCAAATGATTGAGAATCTTAAATAGTTTATGAATTTTCTTTCTCATCTTAAACATTAAAAAAAAATCCGTAAGTAGAGTTAAAATTGACACTTTTACAAATAACCAATTATTTTATTTAAATAATTGAATTCTCATAGAACTTTTTAATAAGAATTGATTTAAAAAAGAATTTCAGTTAAAATTTTGAAAAATAATTTAATATTAGAAGCGTTACATTAACAGGAATTTAAAAATTATTGCAGTTTTGAATAATTTAATGTAGAAATTCTAAAAAAAGGTTTTTGAAAAATTGTAATTAAAATTTTTTTGAAGTTAATTTAATTTCCGAAAATAATTTAAAAAATTGATACAATAATTTAAAGTTTTGTCAAATTTCACTGAAATAAATTTTATATTTGAAAGATAATTTAATTTTATTACTTTTAAAAATGGTTTTGAAATATAATCGTAAATTTTTGAAGAATTCTATTTCGAAAAATTACAGTTTTTAAAAAATAATTCATTAGATTTCAAAAAGAAAGTTTTTGTAACTAACAATGGTCTATAAAATTTCACGCGCGCATGTAGTTAACTTATATAATTAATATAATTGAAAATTTTACAAATAATTAAAACTTAGTAAACAGAATTTTTGATTTTGAAGAATTTTAATTACAAATAGTACACGATTTCTTCAAAATTTTCATAAAACGTCTAAAAAAATATATAGTTTTTGAAAAATATTTTAATGCAAACTTTCGAAAATAATATTCAATTTTTTAAAAGAATTTTTGGAAAACTTTAAAAAACTTTTTAAAGAATTTAAATTTTGAAAATGATTGTTTTCTCAAAAATTCGAATAATAATACTAAAAATCTTGAAGAGATTTCAAGAATTATTTTTTTTTAAATTATTTTAATATATTTTACATTTTTTTGTAACAATAATTTTGGCTTGTTGATTATTTTCGTTGTTCGGATTTGCTATACATTTTGTTGTACAAATCTCAAATTTTCAACAGAACCATTTTTATAATATTGATGTTGATTCGAGTTGTTCTGAGAATTATTTGATCGCGACTTGGAATTATCACCCGAAAATCTATTTTTATCGCAGAATTGTTATCACGGTCATTTTTATTTTAGAAATTTTCATTTCTGTTTTCTTGTTTATTATTATTACTTTGATTTGAATTGTGACCTTGATAACGGTTTTGATTTTTATTATAATTCGAGTTTTCTCTATATTCTATAACGATTTTGATTTTGTTGGTTAGAATTTTATTTATTCTGATTTTGAGAATTATTTTGTTGACGGTTATAATTGTCATAACTACTCGATGAATTGACTTGAGAATTGACAGAGTTTCAATTTGAAAAATTTCTTTGAGAATTTACTGAACCTGCTCTATAAAATTTTTTTTAAAAATCATTTATTTTTTTACTCCTCTAATTATAATAGCAGTTTGAATATCATCATCGAAATCTTGTTCAGTTTTTGTTTTATTCATTATTTCTTTTTCTTTTTCATTTAATTCTACGTCTTCATCATCACTTTCATTTACTTCTTGATAAATTGTTTTAATATCATAAAAAATATCCATAAAACCCCAATCTCTTATTTTTTTGTTCTTCATCTGAGTTAGAATTCAATTTTTTTTGTGTGTTTAGATTTTTTCCTTTATTTTCATCCATTTTATCTATTATTTTTATTTATTTAATTTATATTTTAATTTATCTTCAAATTGATTTTCAATTTGATTTGAAAATTTAATTATCATTTTTGTAATTGTAATTATAAAGCAGTGAGACTATCCGAGGCCTGTAATTTGTTTGAATTAAGTTTCGTGATGAAAAACATGCTTTTTCATTTTTGTCAAAAATTATCCGCACATTTGAAGCATTCGTATTTAAAAGCGTAAACAATAAACAATATTAAATGATTGTTAAATATTAAAATTAAAACCTGATGAAAAGTTTAACTGAATAAGTGTAAAAATCTCTTTGATTTTTAAAAACTCAAATTAATGCTTTAAGTTTCGACATTAATTTCAGCTTTTTTCTGTGAAGAAAGGCAAATTTTTCTCACTTATTCGCTTAGACTCGTTGAAAGCGTTATAAACAGTTTTTAATAATTGAAATTGAACTCTTTTGGAAAATTAAAGGCCCTCATACCTTGAATGCGCAGTATATTGAGTATAGGATTCATATTCGGTTAATTTGTAAATTGAACGACTGTAAATTTAAAAAAGTATTTAACGAAAAAGAAATTAATTAAGGCAAAGATTGAAATAAAAAAGTAAATAATTTAGATATGTGGGTGGGGGAGAATATATTTTGGAAATTAGAATTTGAAAAGGAACTCCACCTTGCAGGACCGGAGTATGGGTCTGCCTTGAGCATTACTGAAGCTTCCTCCAGAAGACGGGAAGCTCCTTCGACCCTGTGTAGAGAACTAGGCATGTCCTGCTTCAGTAAGGCATCATCGGACGAATTTATAGTTTCCTTTCCAACCTGTAAGAATAAAATAGTATAAATAACCAATAATCAATTTTAAAATAATTCTACTCACTTTCACGAGATTCGCCACAGCCATGCTAACGGCCTGCACCGGCCTCGACAAATCTGGCATCGCATTTCCATCTTCGGCTTCTTCGTGTAAAATTACAAGTCTCGATACCTGGAATTAAATCAATTACAGTTATTTAATTTCAATCTGTGAGATAAATCATCACTAACTTAATTCTATTCTATTATGCACTGCGACGATAAACTCATTAAATTATTCTTTTGGAAAACTGGCGAAAGTGCCAAGTAAATATTATAATATTTCAACTCATCAAAATTTACATTTTGTTTGAAGGCGTCAACTAAAATATTTCTAAAGTCCACTTGTTTACAAGACAATTTCATAAAGTTTCGAATTTGAAAATTTTTCAATTAAATATTTAAAAATATAACTTCAGGGTTGCCACGCTTTTGCTCATTTCAAATTCCCTGATTTTTCCAGGTTTTCCAGGTTAAAAAGCGGAATTTTTCCAGGTTTTTCAAACTACATTTTATATTTTACAAAATTTTTAATTCAAACCTTTTTGAAATTAAACATCTTATAAAACATGAAAATATCGATATCTTTATGTTTTATAATAATTAAAAATGTTGGACTGATAAAATCATCATTTTATACCTATTATTATTATAAGAATATTGTTACTGTAACTTATTCAAAATTACTTTCATTATTTTAATTCAATTATTGTTTTCCACAATTTTTAACTAAAATTTATTCTTCTTTATAAAGTGTAAATTAATTATTATTAATAATTTCTGAAAAATTTCTTTCAACATTTTTAAATTCTTTTGTTTACAATTCAATTTTACGAAATTTCTTCGATTTGGAAATTCTTCAATAAAATATATATTAGAAAATAAAAACTTAAAATAACTTCAAAATAATTCAATTCAACTTTTACAAAAAAATTAAATCTACACAATTTTAAGTTAAAAGTATGAAAAATTCAAACATTCAATATCAAAGATTATAAT
Organism: Leptopilina heterotoma; assembly: GCF_015476425.1. Taxonomy (NCBI): domain Eukaryota; kingdom Metazoa; phylum Arthropoda; class Insecta; order Hymenoptera; family Figitidae; genus Leptopilina; species Leptopilina heterotoma. The sequence continues at coordinate 134,650 of NW_025111098.1, read as the reverse complement.
TTCAAACCTTTTCAAAACTCAATTATTATCTAAAGTTTTAAATGAAATTCATATTTGAATCAATTATTATTAGAAAATTCGACGACAATTCAATTATTTAAATACAACAAAAAATAATTTATTGAAGAATTGAAAGTTTTTTAAAATTCAACTCTCATTTAAAGAATTTTATCAATAAATTTTTAAATAGGTAATTAAAATTCTTTTGAAGAATTTCAATAAAATTTTTAAGAATCATTTCATTTTTCGAGAAATTAGATTAAAAATGTATTAAAAATAATTGAATCTCTGTAAAAAAATTTCATTGAATTGAGAAAAGTTTTTGAAAATAATTTTATTTTAGAGAAAAATTTTGTTATGTTTAAAGATAATTGTGATTTTGACTATAACTTTTTTTAAACTTTTGACCATAATTGAATTTCTGCTAAGAATTTTATTACTTTTGAAAATAATTGAATTCTTGGGACGAATTTTTTAATAATATTTCTTTTTAAATACCTAATTATTTTTAATACAAAAATAAATAATTTATTAAATAATTGAATGTTTCTCAAAATTGAATTCTCATTAAGAATTTTATCAACAAATTTTTAAAAAATTGCATTATTTTGACGAATTTTAATAAAATTTTAAGAATAATCACATTTCTCGAGGAATTCGATTAAAGCAATGAGCTTTATTATCTATGAAAATAATAATTGAATCCATGTAAAAAATTGTATTACATATTTATAAAAATAATTGAATCTCTGTAAAAATAAATTGAATATTTTTGAAAATAATAGAATTATTGCGAAGAAATTTATAAAAAACTTTTAAATTCATTCCTTTTGGAAAATTTTATTAAAATAGATATTGAAAATCATTGACTAAAGGAGAATTTTTGAAAAAAAAATTGAATTTGTTAAAAAGAATTTCATTAAAATTTTTGAAAATAATTGAATTTTGGAGAAAAATTTTAATATTTATAAAGATAATTGAAATTTTGACGATAAATTTTTTAAACTTTTGACCATAATTGAATTGCTGCGAAGAATTTTATTACTTTTGAAAATAATTGGATTCTTGAGACGAATTTTTTAATAATATTTCTTTTTAAATACCTAATTGAATTCTTTTGTGAAATTTTATTGAAATAGTAGATATTGAAAATAATTTGAATTTTGATAAATTATAAAAATTAATGAAATTTCTACGAAGAATTTTTATTAAAATTATTTTGGAAAAAAAATTGAATTGTTGAAAAGAATTTCATTGAAATTTTTGATAATAATTTAATTCTTTCAAGAAATTTAATTAAAAATGTATTGACAATAATACTTATATTTTAATAAATAAATTATAGGAAGGATTTTTAAAATAATTGAATTTTTTTTGATGAATTTGAATAAAATTTTTAAGAATAATTATACATTTTTCGAGAAATTCCATTAAAATTGTATTAAAAAGAATTGAAATTTTGCGATGAGTTTTATTTATTTTTATGAAAATAATTGTAAATCTATAAATTTTTTTATTATTTATGAAAATAATTGAATCTAGCTGTAAAAAAATTTGATTATTTCTGAAAATAATGGAATTTATTGCGAAGAAAAATTGTAAAGGAAACTCTTTTAAAATTGAATTAAAGAAAAATTAGATTTCAAGAATAAGCACAATAACTTTAGAAAACAATAATTTTCCAGGATTGCAATCAAAATTCCCTGATTTTTCCAGGTTTTTTCAAGGTTTATAAAAATTCCCTGACATTTCCAGGTTTTCCAGGTTTCCAGGTTGCGTGGCAACCCTGATAACTAATTTCAAAAAAATGTGAATAAAAATGTTTCAAGAAATTAACTTAGGTATTCACAATATTAATAATATTAGTAATATTATTAATAATCTTTAACGTCCTTTGATATTAAATTATTGAAAATCAGACGACTTATTTGACGACTAATTGTTGAAAAGATGACATTAAATAATTTTGAGCAATTGTTGTATTTTATAAATAAACAATTATTTTGACTCAAAAAGTTGGTTGATAACTATTAACAACCTAAATTTTCATGAGTTAAAATGTCATTGGTCCTTTCCTTATTTATTTAATATTAGATTTCGTTGTTTGGCTCTGAAGCAGGAGTCAAGAAATGGTGTTTTTAAAACACATCCGAATGAGGACAAACAACGATGTTTACAATAAGCGAAAACGAATCTCTTTTTGCAAATACTACAACCTACTTTTTGTAGTTTTACATTACACCTCCAATAAGTTCTTTTGTTAATACTTAATAATAATACAAAACCAAAAAAAAAAAATCGTTTAATTCAAATTTTCGTATTAATGAGGAAATACACACATGAAAGAATATACTAGCCACACATGTTTCGCCACCCCTTCTAACATTACATTAGCCTAAATATCTCAAAAACAAAACAAGCTTGATTCTTTTTTTAAATTTTAGATCTCATAGGGGACAAAAATTGGAGTATTTTGAGTCGGATTAATAAAGCTCAACTATAGGTATTTTCTCCAGTTTTTCATTTATTGAAAAAACATTTTTATCCCTATCACTATCAAAATGTCACAATAAATATTTTTATTTTACTTTGTAAATATTTTTTTATGCTCAGAAAACAATCTATTTGACTTTAAAGCAGATTTTCATTTCTTTTCATTAGGGACATGCCCTTTCGTACTTAGAGTACTCCTGCAATCTAATATGTAGTTGCAGAGGTATAACAAAACTAAAATATATCAATGAACTAAATCTAAATTGACGCTATAAAAGTTAAAGTTTTATATTTTCTTTTTTATATTTAACTTTATTGTTATTTTTATACGTTCTTTTTTATTCATATACCTAACTCTTTTGAAGAATTAATAATAAAATTGATTTTGGAAAATTTCAATTTTTTCAAAAAAATAACATTTTTAAATATAAAAAATGGCATAAAACAAGTAAAAAATTTACTTATTGGTTTCTTTATTTTTTTATTATAAATTCTGAAAAAGCGTAAAAAAAATTGCCGCACCTCTAAAAGTCGTCAATTTTGAGATTGGTTTAAATCTGGTGATTATTTAAAGACTCAACATCTTCCATTATCTTTATTACTTTTCATTGATAACTTTCAAACACTGTTTCCATTATTCTGAACAATCAATCGTATGAATTTAAAAATTTTTAAGATTTTCAAAAAATAAAATTAATAATTGATTAAAAATATTTGTTAAATTATAATACAGAATAATTTTCATATATTTAATTGTTATCCAAAATATTTTTTCAGAAAAAATTCTACTACCTTTGTTAATAATTTGTTCAAAATTATGAATAAAATTTTGAACAATGATAGAAGAATTTTTTCTGAAAAAGTATTTTTTAAAGCATTTTATTTTATGCTAAAATTAAAAAAAATATATACCTATTGTGCTGTTATTTTGTTTGGATTTACGAATTTTAGTGTGATATTATATTGTTAAAAAAAAAATATTTAATCCTGCAAAATTTTTATACAAAATTCACAAGTTTTTAATTTTTTAAAACTTCTGCAAAAATATTCTAACAATTTTTAATAGTATGTAATTAAAAAGAAATGCTTCTCAAAAATAGTAAAAATAAAAATTTAATTAAATTTTACAAAAAATTCTATTAAAATTTTTGACAATATAACTAAATATCTGTGTGGTACTTTATTAATTATTTTTTAAAATAATTGAATTCATAAATAGAATTTTATTATTTATTAAAATAATAATTGAATTCTTGCGAACGATTTTATTAGAATTTTTTAGAATAATTGAATTTCCATTAAAGAAATTTATTGCTAATATAAAAAATAATTGAATTCTTGTAATGAATATTGTTATTTATGAAAACAATTGAATTTTGCAAAGAATTTCATTAAAATGCCTCAAAAAAATTGGATTTTCGGGAATAATTTTGTAATTTATCGACATAATTGAATTCATGAAGAATTATTCATGTAAATAATTGAATTCTTGGGAAGAATTTTTTTAAAATCTAAAAAAATAATTGAATTATTTCAAAAAAATGTAATTAAATTTTTATTTAAAATAATTGATTTCTTTTAAACAATTTCATTAAAATATTTGAAAATAATTGAATTCCTGTGAAAAATTCTAATATTTTTGTAAATAATTAAATTCTTCCAAAGAATTAAAAAAAAATATTTTTTTAAATAATTGATTTTTTAGAGGAATTGAAATTGAAATTTGAAGAATAATTACATTTCTCGATCAATTTCTGTAAAATTGTATTAAAAATAATTGAAATCCTGCGATGAATTTAATTATTTATCAAAGTAATTGAATAGTTGCTAAGAATTTTATTAAAATTTTCAAAAATAATTGAATTTCGAAGTATAAAAAATATTATGAAAATTATATTTTAAATAATTGAATTCTTGTGGAAAACTTTATTTTATGAAAATAATTGAATTTTTAGATTAATTAATTTAAAATAGTATTAAAAATAATTGAAAGTCTTCGATGAGTTTTATTATTTAATTGAATTCTTGCTTAGAATTTTATTTATAAAAATAATTGAATTATTGCGAAAAATTTTATTAAAATGTTTAAGAAAAATTGAATTTCTGTGCAAAATTTTATAAACATAGTTTTAAATAATTAATTTTTTCGAAATATAATAAATATTATGAACATTTTATTTTAAAATAATTGAATTCTTGTGGAAAACTTAATTTGTGAAAATAATTGAATTTTTCGGTTAATTAATTTTAAATAGTATTAAAAATAATTAAAATTCTTCAATGAGTTTTGTTATTTATAAAAATAATTGAATTCTTGCTTAGAATTGTATCAAGAATTTTTTAAAAAAATTGAATTTCAATGAAAAAAGTTATTATCAGTGAAAGTAATTGAATTATTGTGAAGAATTGTATGAAAATTCTGTTAAAGAATTGATTTTTTCAAAATGTTTTTGAAAAACCTATTCTAAATTAATTGAATTCCTGTGGAAATTTTATTATTTATGAAAATAGGTAATTGAATTTTATCAATTTTTTAAAATAATTGAATTGTTTTGGGAAATTTGATGAAAATACTAAATATTGAAAATAATTGAATTTGTAATATTTTTTGAAAATATAATTGAATCGTTTTAAAGAATTTGATTATAATTTTCGAGAATAGTTTTTTAATTGAAAATTGAAGATGAAAAAGTTTAGAAAATGAAAATGTTGAATTCATAGAGACAACATTGAGAAAGGTTGAATATGAATGGAAATAAGATTCTAAGTTGCAGGCTTTTTGAGAAGTTATTGTCAGTAATAAGTTTCGCGAATTAAAATTTGTGGCCGTTTTTAAGAATGTTGCAAAATTCAGTGACAATTTAAAAGTCATTAGTCTCCTTGTATGGGCATATGACTTGAATGATTTTCATAACATAATGCAGGTGGGCACTGGAGGAAAGCCTATTCACAGTTTAAGTTGCGTTAGTTGGGAGAAAGGGAACACCTCATAGCTCAGAAGTAGCTCTATATTGTGTAATCAGCCATTGGCTGTACCTTTATTTTTACCACACGTATTTTTAGTACCCACATAATCAACAAATTTATTCCCTAAGAACCTTATGAAATTGCTTTCAAAATCCTAAACTAAATCTAAAATCTAAAAATTCATAAATCCGCATTATTGTCATTTTCAACCTGTTTTATTTGTGTCACCCGAGACTTCAAAATTTTTAATGACCATTTTTGGAAGTAAGCAACTTTCTTGTCTTTACTTTACATTTCTTTACTGAGCATATATTCAAAAGCAAATATTCCTTCTTACTAAATTGCTTCTTTCTTTTCTCTTCTTAATGAATGACATCACGCCTATTTATAATCACGTGTGTAAAAACTTCCAAGTCGTGATTTTCAAATCTATCTCTCATTAATTTTATGAAACTGCCATTTATTTCAGTCACTTCAGTGATATATTTTCGGGACATTTAAATTTCAACAGATAATAAAACTTTGCCTATTGCAAACCATTAAACAATCATTATTAATTTTCTGGCAATCGGATTTCAATTTCGTAATATCGTAATTTAAATGTTTATTTCCCTAATTTTCATAGAATTCAAAAAATACTATTTTAAACTAAAAAATTAGTATTCAAGACAATTAGTCAGAATTAGTCACGATTAGTCAAATTAAAAATATTTAAAAATATCTTCCTATATGTCAAAATTTTATTTTCTAAGAAATTAAGCAACGATTTTCATTTGTTTTTCACAGTGATCATAATTCTTAAAACTATGTATTCATTTTCGTAATTAAGTTATTTACAGAAAAAATGCAGTGCAAGCAATTCTTGGTTTCAAAAAAGAAAGAAAAACATATGAGGAACATTCCATACGTTAATTAAGTAATTGTCACTCTTACAATTATGTACAAATAGTTATAATTTTAAAAAAATGTCAAAACCATATGTACATAGAGTAGCAACTATGCACCTGTACTGATAAACAGGTAAACGATATTATTTTTAAAAAATTACCTGCTGTGCAACAGGATCGAGAATACTCTCTATTGTTTTCGTGTGGAAGACTGGCATATTTCCTCTTTTTTATAATCTATCAGCTGCCAAACTTAAAAAAAAAAATTAATCACAACAACAACAATATAAACAACTTAAATGACATAAAACAAATATAAATTAATGCCGCACGAAACGTCAAATAGCACACTATCAATACCGAAGAACGGGCAAAACTTAACTGACGGTTCACAAACCACGGCAAACTTGCTGAAAACAAAAAAAAAATATGAGGAAAAAATACATACAAATTTCCAAATTGCGGCATCTGGATTTTATGCACAGTTCATAGGTATGAATTTTATTTGAATACTTTTAATGCTTTTAATATTACTTTTAATTATTTACCCATAATTTTGAAACATTTTTTAAACATTCTTTGCAAATTTTCGAAAAATATTAAATTTTTAAAACTTATATAGAAAAAAAGAATAAAGGCGCTCGCACAGCTCTACTGCCTGCCTGCCTGCCTGCAGGTCGTCATGGTAACACATAAGAGTAAGAGAGTCAGAAAATTCAAATTAAATGTTTTTTCTCCCTTACTCTCATTGCGCCTGCCTGTGCAGGCAGGCAGGCAGTAGAGGTGAGAGAGCGCCTTAAGTGGAAAAAATACATGAAATCTTAACCTATTTCTCCGTTTGGAATTGGTGACCAATCAGGAGACAGACTCACGCTTTCTCAACCAATGAGGAATTCGGGTCTATAAAAAGTTCCAAAAGAATAGAACATTTAGTGAAATTTCATTGGTGGATTATAAAGTTGTGCTTTTTCTTGGTGTTTTTCACTTTCCACTGGTGAGGTATGTACAATGACATATGTTTTCGGGTCGCACACTGAGGAACTCAAAGCTGTGCCGACTCATCTTTTCTGCAAAAATAACATCTTATTCTCCATTTGTGCAACGCAAACAGGCGTTCAACTAGGTAGCGGTAATTAAAGAGTGTTAGCAAAATGATAATAACTTTAAAAAACCTTCAGCAACAAACCTTTACCGTTGAGATTGAGCCCTCAAAAACGGTGAGTAAAAAAACATAAGTACCGGAAAGAAAATTTTGTTTCAAACCGAAAATTTTTATTCTCATCACTATCTTCATTATTTTCAGGTAAAGGAACTTAAAGACAAAATAGAAGCTCAAAAAGGACTTCCCGCTCAACATCAAAAGTTGATATACGCCGGTAAGTAAAGTTTCATTCCTTTACATAACCTCACTTCTCAATTGAAAATTGCCAATTACAGTTTTGTTTAATCTACTATTTGAAAATAATCCCCTTCCCTTGTTTACTTTACCACGAAACTTGATATTTCTTAAAAAATTCCTCAATTATAAGGATTATAAATCAATTTTCGATTTTTAAGGAGAAATAGGTTAGGATTTATTTACAATACATTTTCTCTTTCATTATTAACAGTAAAATAAATTCTCTGATCATATTTTGGAAAATTTAGAAACACTAATTACGAAAATACGAAAATAATCGCAGAAAGAAGTGTATTTATTTACTTGTGTGTAATTGAATACTTTCAAAATCTCATGAGTCATTATTCTTGAATGCGTTATAAATATCTTTGTTCTTAACAGAGAAAAAAATATTTTTCAGGAAAAATATTAACGGATGAGCAACCTTTGACAGAATATAATATCGATGAGAAGAAATTTATTGTTGTTATGGTTTCAAAACCAAAAGTCGGAGTTAGTCCGAGTACGAGCGAAGAGGTGAAAGCTGACGGGGATAGCAGCAAAGAACAATCAACACCAAGGTAGTATTTATATATTTTCAGACCTTCTATTCACCTACTAGAATTTACTATTTACTACTTTTTACGATTTCATACTATTTGGATATTATTTTACATTTTGTGACACTAAAAGTTACTTTTTCTGTGTTTGAGAGTTTGCACTACTTTAAATTCGCTGATAGTTGGAATAAAAAATTATTCTTACAAATTTTAATAAAATTCTTTGAAATAATTAAGAATTCAAACAATTTTAATAAAATTCTTTCAAACGAATCAATTATTTTCCGAAAAATTTTCGAAATTCGATTGTTCTCAATATCTACCACATTAATAAAAAAAATAAAATAAATTGTTATGAAATTCTTTGCAAACATTCAATTATTTTCATAAATAATAAAATTCTTGTCAGGAATTCAATTATTTTAACAAATTTTAAGAAAATTCTAAGCAAGAATTCAATTATTTCTATAAATAATAAAATGAATTTCTCGAAAAATGTAATTATTTTTGAAATTTTATTAAAATTTTTTAAAAGAATTCAATTATTTTAAAACATTTTGATAAAATTGGCTTATTAGAAATTAATATTTATTTTCAATATATTTTAATTAAATATCTAGAAAAAATTAATTATTTTTAAAAAACTTTCGAAATTCAATTATTATTCTCAATATTTACCATTTTAATAAAAAAATTTCCCAATAGAATTCAATTATTTCAAAAAATCTCTAATAAAGTTTTCCACTAGAATTCAATTATTTTTATTAGTAATAAGATTTTTCTTAGGAATTCAATTATTTAAAAAAAATTTAATGAAATTCGTTGCAAAAGTTCAATTATTTTCATAGCTAATAAAAATCATCGGAGGATTTCAATTATTTTTACTACAATTTTAAATAAATTTCATGAAAAATGTAATTATTTTTGAAATTTTATTAAAATTCTTTAAAAGGATATAATTATTTTAAAACATTTTGCTTTTTGTTTATTAGAATTTAATAATTATGTTCAATACATATTTAATTAAATTTTCGAAAAGCATTTAATTCTATTCAAAAATTTCAATGAAAGTTTAAGTAACAACTCAATTATTTTTATAAAATTCTTCGCAGAAATTTAATTAATTTCATAAATTTGTCGGAATTCAATTATTTTCAACATCTACTATTTCAGTAAAATTTCCCAAAAGAATTCAATTATTTAAAATAAATTTTTATAAAATTCTTTTTAAACATTCAATTATTTCCATAAGTAATAAAATTTACGCAGGAGTTTAATTATTTTAAAATTTTTAAATAGAATTGGTTGCAAAAATAATATATTTCATATTGAATAAGACTCATCGCAAGATTTCAATTATTTTTAATACAATTTTAAAAGAATTTCACAAAAATGCAATCATTCTTGAAATATTTATTAAATTTCTTCAAAAAAATTCAACTACTGAAAAAACTGGTATAATTTATTTATTAGAATTTAATGAAATTCTTCCTAATAATAATTAAATTAATTTCAAAAATTTGTCGGAATTGAATTACATATTTTCAATATCTACTATTTGAATAGAATTTCCCAAAATAATTGAATTATTTAATTAATTCAATTTAATTTTATTTCAATTATTTTTAAAACAATTTTAAGTAAATTCTTCGAAAAACGTCATTATTCTTAGAAATTTCATTAAAATCTCAGAAAAAGATTAAATTATGCTAAAAAATGTTGATAAAGTTCTTCATAAAAATTCAATTTTAAGAAATATTCAATTATTCAATGAATTATTTATTCATGTATTTAAATAAATATTGAATTCTCGTAGAACTTTATACATAATAAGAATTGATTTAAAATTGAATTACAGTTAAAATTTTAGATAATTTTTGAATATTAGAAGCGTTAGGTATAGTGTGAATTTTGAGAAATTATAAATTTCCAAAGGCTTTTAAATTGAAATCTTTGAAAATTTGAATTGTTGTAAAACTGTTATAATATTAAAATTTTTATTTTGAAGTAAAATGATGAAAGCTTTTAACAATTTTATCTATCAACAAAAAAACGATTGAATTTTGTAAGAATTGCAGTTGTAATTTTTAGAAATAGTTAAATTTCAAAAAGGCTTCAGATACATTGAATTCATTAAAAATATTTTATTTTCTGTGGAAAAATAAATATTTCAATAGGTATTTATATTTAAAAAACTATTTTATTTTTGAATTTAATTTAATTTTGAAATGATGTAAAATATGAGTCATCAAATTTAATTTTTTGATAGCTACTATTTTTTACTACTTTTTTCAGTCTTAAAGCTACTTTTTAAATATTAATCATCGAGTAAAAAGATTGTATTTCAGCAGTATTTACAAGTTGTTAAAGTAGTTCCCCGGCTGCTACTCTTGATAAAATTGATTTTCGACAGATTTTCATCAAATTTTGAAAAAATGTTTCTTCGGGTGCTCTTAAAATGTGATAAAAATTTCAAAACCCTTTGGCATGTCAAAAGACGAGATATTGCACGTGGTTAACATTTTTTATTTTTAACGTAAACGCATGTAAAAGTTGAAGTTTGAACTTGAATAAAAATTTAGCATCGCAAATTTTCTCCAAATTTGAAAATAATACCTTAACAGGGTTGCCACGCAACCTGGAAACCTGGAAAACCTGGAAATGTCAGGGAATTTTGATTGGAATCCTGAAAAGTTATTGTTTTCTAAAGTTATTGTGCTTATTCTTGAAATCTAATTTTTCTTTAATTCAATTTTAAAAGAGTTTCCTTTACAATTTTTCTTCACAATAAATTCCATTATTTTCAGAAATAATCAAATTTTTTTACAGAGATTCAATTATTTTCATAAATAATAAAAAAATTTATAGATTTACAATTATTTTCATAAATAAATAAAACTCATCGCAAAATTTCAATTATTTTTAATACAATTTTAATGGAATTTCTCGAAAAGTGTATAATTATTCTTAAAAATTTTATTCAAATTCATCAGAGAAATTCAATTATTTTAAAAATCCTTCCTTTAATTTATTTATTAAAATATAAGTATTATTGTCAATACATTTTTAATTAAATTTCTTGAAAGAATTAAATTATTATCAAAAATTTTAATGAAATTCTTTTTAACAATTCAATTTTTTTTCCAAAATAATTTTAATAAAATTCTTCGTAGAAATTTCATTCATTTTTATAATTTATCAAAATTCAAATTATTTTCAATATCTACTTTTTCAATAAAATTTCACAAAAGAATTCAATTAGGTATTTAAAAAGAAATATTATTAAAAAATTCGTCTCAAGAATTCAATTATTTTCAAAAGTAATAAAATTCTTCGCAGCAATTCAATTATAGTTAAAAGTTTAAAAAATTTATCGTCAAAATTTCAATTATCTTTATAAATATTAAAATTTTTCTCCAAAATTCAATTATTTTCAAAAATTTTAATGAAATTCTTTTTAACAAATTCAATTTTTTTTTTCAAAAATTCTCCGCCAGTCAATGATTTTCAATATCTATTTTAATAAAATTTTCCAAAAGGAATGAATTTAAAAGTTTTTTATAAATTTCTTCGCAATAATTCTATTATTTTCAAAAATATTCAATTTATGTTTACAGAGATTCAATTATTTTTATAAATATGTAATACAATTTTTTACAGGGATTCAATTATTATTTTCATAGATAATAAAACTTATTGCAGAATTTCAATTATTTTTCATACAATTTTAATCGAATTCCTCGAAAAATGTGATTATTCTTAAAATTTTATTAAAATTCGTCAAAATAATGCAATTATTTAAAAATTTGTTAATAAAATTCTTAATGAGAATTCAGTTTTGAGAAACATTCATTTATTTAATAAATTATTCATTTTTGTATTAAAAATAATTAGGTATTTAAAAAGAAATATTATTAAAAAATTCGTCTCAAGAATTCAATTATTTTCAAAAGTAATAAAATTCTTAGCAGAAATTTAATTATGGTCAAAAGTTTAAAAAATTTATTGTCAAAATTCAATTTTTTAAAAAAATGTTAATAATAATCTTGGAAATATTTCAATTATTTTCAAAAACTTTTCTCAATTCAATAAAATTTTTTACAGAGATTCAATTATTTTTAATACAATTTTAATCTAATTTCTCGAAAAATGAAATGATTCTTAAAAATTTTATTGAAATTCTTCAAAAGAATTTTAATTACCTATTTAAAAATTTATTGATAAAATTCTTTAAATGAGAGTTGAATTTTAAAAAACATTGAATTCTTCAATAAATTATTTTTTGTTGTATTTAAATAATTGAATTGTCGTAGAATTTTCTAATAATAATTGATTCAAATATGAATTTCATTTAAAACTTTAGATAATAATTGAGTTTTGAAAAGGTTTGAAATTATAATCTTTCACTGAGAGAAATGGATAGTCAGATTTTGATGTTAAAAAGATGATGTTACACGATACTATCATTATGCTACTGCCAACCATCACAGATGCTAAAAAAAATATAGTTATGCTACCCCGTACTACCAAGATGTTACTCCTGATGATATTGATGGTAACGGTGACTATCTAGATAGCTGTCCGTATTTGTAGCATTAAAGATGGTCACCCTAACCACAATTATGTTACCCACTACTATAAATTTCTCTCCGTGTTGATATTGAATGTTTGAATTTTTCATACTTTTAACTTAAAATTGTGTAGATTTAATTTTTTTGTAAAAGTTGAATTGAATTTTTTTGAAGTTATTTCAAGTTTTTATTTTCTAATATATATTTTATTGAAGAATTTCCGAATCGAAGAAATTTCGTAAAATTGAATTGTATACAAAAGGATTTGAAAATTTTTAAAGAAATGTTTCAAAAATTATTATTAATAATGAATTGAAAGAAGAATTTTAGTTAAAATTAAAAATTCTGGAAAACAATAATTGAATTGAAATGATGAAAGTAATTTTAAATTATTAGAAAAAATAAAGAAATCGATTACTCGGAGTGATCGATTTCTTTATGTTTTATAAGAATTTTTTTATAAGTTGTTTAATTTCAAAAGGGTTTGAATTAAAAATTTTGTAAAATATAAATGTAGTTTGAAAAACCTGGAAAACCTGGAAAAGTCAGGGAATTTGAAATGAGCAAAAGCGTGGCAACCCTGCTTAAGGTCTTCGTAATAATTTGCTTTCAAAGAATTTTCTTTTTATTTTGGCAGTAAAATGTGACTTTAATTAATAATAAAAGAAACTTTTTGGATGTAGCATAGCAACGCCACCTAGTTCGAATCCTGCACCCACAACACCACAAGCCACTGCAACACCACAGCCAGCAGCAACGCCACAACAGCAACAGGATGCGGCACAGCCAACTATTACAATAACAGGTCCGGAAGGTCAGGCGGAAGGTGCGCTGCTCATGGGCGAGCAGTACAATTTAATGGTAACCAATATAATGGACATGGGGTGAGCATCTTTTTAATTCACTCTCAAGTAAATCTCCTCCAATGAAATTCTAAGCTAATGAGTCGATTTGCAGATATCCTCGGGAGCAAGTTGAGCAAGCGCTGCGGGCCAGTTTCAATAATCCAGACAGAGCCGTCGAGTATCTCTTAACAGGGATCCCCTATCAGCTGTTGGACGACGCGGCCGAAGACCAAGGAGGAGAAGCCCAAGATGCTCCCCTGGAGCAGGGTCAGGATCCTCTCGCGTTTCTTCGTTCACAACCACAGTTCCAACAGATGCGCCAGGTCATTCAACAAAATCCACAATTACTAAATGCTGTCTTACAGCAAATCGGTCAAACCAATCCAGCCCTTTTGCAACTCATTTCTCAAAATCAGGAAGCCTTCGTGCGCATGCTTAACGAACCTGGTAAGTTCACTTTTCTTTTTTAAATCCACCAATTTCAATAGTAATTAGTGAATAATTATTTTTGATTTTTAGAAGATATGTAGAACGGTGAAAAGAAAATACTCTTATTTTCTTTTTTTCACAAGACGGCGTTTTCGTGGATTGGTTTGGTGGGCCTTCAGTCAGGTCATTTTCATTAAAAACTCAAAATTTAACACAATTTCAAAAATAGTGTTATAATTTTCAAAAGTTCAAAAATATAAAAAATTAAACTATATTTTAAAAAAATCGGATAAGTGCGAGTTTAATTCGCATTGAAACGAACTTATTTAGTATTAAAAAAACTCTATTTTTCGAAAAAAAAATTAGTCATTCATTTTGGCTCTTTATATATTTATTAAAATTTACTCGCAAAGATATAATTTTTAATTGGTAAAGTCAAAAATTGTAATATTTAAAGCTGCTGACACTTTTTTTTCGAGAAAAACTAAATTATTAAAATCATTTTCCAAAAATCGCAGATTGTCACCTTTTCACCTTTTTAAAATTTTGTCACCTATTTCGTTAATTTTCATCTATTTCACCTGCTTTGTACGAATTTTCAAAAATTTAATTTCGAAAAATTTGTAATCAATTTATATGTTAATAAATCTTTATTTTATTTTGTTCTTAATCTTTATTTTTATTTGTTTTTATTTTTAATTTGCTAAAATTTTCATCGATTTCAACTCTTATTTAATTCGTTAAACATTTTTAATATTAGGAAATTCCAATCATGTAAGATCAAATTTAGTTGATTTGAATTTTAATTTATCCAAATTTTAAACAGTATTTAAATTTAAATTTAGTTATTTTAATCAATCTCAAATTTAGTTATTTCAAACTTAAGTTTATGTATTTTTTTATTTAGGTACAACTTATATTTTAGGAACAATTTAGCAAAACATAATAATTATAAATTATATTTTTTACCAATTTTATGCATAAAAATTATATCTAGAAGAAAGTTGCAAAAATAGATTTATCAACCTTTGTAAACTTGCTTTATTCAAAAAATCCATTCAAATAAACAAAATATTTTTTTGTTATTTGAATAATTTTAAATAGTTATCGACTTTAATAAATATAAAGAACTTAATTTAAATATTTTCAAAGTTTTGTAAATTGCTCTTTCTAATTTTTATTGATAAAAAATTACCAGTCTTCTGAATAAATTTTTATTGTTTTGAATCTTCAATTATAAAGAAGAAGAAGAAGAAATGAAATTAATAAAAATCTCGATAAATACAAATTACTTTATCATGCATATAATTCTATTTTACTTAAATTTTTTGTCACCTTCTTATCATCTATTTTAAAGAAAATACGTGATGTGATTTTTAATGCTAAAAATATTCATTTGTTTTTTAAATTTTAACTGAGTTTAAGAAAACGGAAAAAAATTTTTTTTATGAAAATCTTAAAAACACAGTGACAGTGAAATCAAATCATGTTTTGTATATATATTTTCTAGATTCTTCGTACAAAAATACATATTTCAATGAGAACACAATCCGTCGAAATTTTTTGTTCCAGAACAAAAAAGGAATTTCGAGAGAAAGTGAAACTAATATTAAAAATGATCTAATTTAAAATTTTTTTAAGTAAAAGAAGTCGAAAAAATAAAATTTAATAATTACAAATCACAAACGTGTTGATTCAAACTGTACATCTTGTTTCATGTTAATAGTAAAATCATTACAGTTAATGTAATTTTCTTAAAATATAGTTTAATTTTTTTATATTTTTGAATTTTTGAATTGTATTATATTTTGAATTATTAATGAAAGTCGTGGCGAATCAGCCCAATCCTCTGTTACAAAAAAAGAAAAATTTTTTGGCAAAGCTTCTGGTACACTTTTTACGTGATAAATCGACTTGTTTACAAGAAAAATTCGCAAGTTATTTCAAATCAGTTCTTTTTTAATTTTATGATTCAAATTTGTCATTTATTCAGACAGTATTTTAAATATCTTCTCAATTTTAAATACTTTTTACGGCTTTGTCATGGGAATTGTAATAATTGTTATAGGGCAGTTAAATATTTTTATGAATTTAGTAAAAAAATAAAAATATAGAGGTCTTCGTTTGTATGGCTTTTTCCATAACAAAAAAAGTAAAAGAATAAAATACATATATAATTGATTTTAGACTAAATTAGAATAAATGTAAAAAATTTAGTTTTAAATATTTTTCAAAATTTACTTTTGAGTTAAACTTTTTAAAATCTCTTTTATGAATTATATATATTATAAGAAACTTTTTAACTCGCAATTTTTTTAAAATTTTTTACTCTCTAAATCTAAATTTGTGAAAAGTTATCTACTAATTTCAGTTTGTAGATATTTCTACAAGAATTTTACAAGAATTGCTCAAAAAATGTAATTCTCCTTAAAAATTTGATTTCAATTCCTCGAAAAAATTAATTATTTCAAAAAATGGTTTTTTTGAAATTCTTTAGAAGAATTAAATTATTTACAAAAATATTAGAATTTTTTACAGGAATTCAATTATTTTCAAATATTTTAATAAAATTGTTCTTCTTGAAAATTCAATTACCTATTTAAAAAAATTCTAATAAAATCGTTCGCAAAAATTCAATTACATATTTACAAAAATATTAGAATTTTTCACAGGAATTCAATTATTTTCAAATATTTTAATAAAATTATTCGAAAGAAATCAATTGTTTTAAATTCAATTTTTTTAAAATAATTCAATTATTCTTTTAGATTTGAATAACATTCTTCACAAGAATTCAATTATATCGATAAATAACAAAATTATTCCCGGAAATTCAATTATTTTTAAGCATTTTAAATAAAATTTTTTGCAAAATTCAAATGTTTTCATAAATAACAATATTCATCACAAGAATTCAATTATTTTTAAAAGTAATAAATTTTTTCCTGGAAATTCAATTATTTTAAAAAATTCTAATAAAATCGTTCGCAAGAATTCAATTATTTTCAGAGATAATAAAATGCTTTTTAGGAATTCAATCATTTTGAAAAAAATTTAATAAATTTCTTCGAAAGAAATCAATTATTAAAATAAAATTCTTGGCAAAAATTAAATTATTTTTATAAATTTTTAAATTCTTTCGTGAATAATAAAATTCGTTGTCGGAATTCAATTTATTTGCAAGATAAAAAAGAAATATTTTTGATGAAAATTAGGAGAAAGTCAGGAAAATAAAAAATATGGAGTGGACTTTTTGTCAGTTTTGTGAAGTGTCTAAAACGAGTTTTTTTGGTCGTCAAGTTTAATTTTTCGATAGCTATTTTTTTACTACTTTTTTTAGTTTGGAAACTACTTTTTACTACTTTTTTAAAATTAATTATCGAGTGCGAATTCTGGATTCAGAATATACTTTGCGATAGTTATCGTGTATTGTTTAATACCTAGAAAAGCAGATAAAATTGAAAATATTTTGAGATTTAGACAACGAGATGTTAAAATATTGTTTCTTTTACAAAAATAGTAATACACACACACAATGTGCTGAGTGAATAAAATGTCTTGAATTATTTAGTAGGTGCAAGTGGAGGAACGCCAGCAGGAACAGCTCCAGTCTCAGCAACCGGTGGAACAGTGAATCCCCTGTCCGGAAGTGGTGGTGGTGGTGGAACAGGGACAGGTCCAGCCGTAATTCAAGTGACTCCTCAAGACAAGGAAGCAATCGAGAGACTAAAAGCCCTCGGCTTCCCCGAGCACCTTGTTGTCCAAGCGTACTTTGCTTGTGAAAAGAACGAGAACCTTGCTGCCAATTTTTTACTCTCGCAAAATCTTGACGATTGAAAGAAAGAGACGATAAATTGCTATAGAATTAGGAATCTGGTACAGAACGGGTATGACTTCGTTGTTAATTTTAGAAAGGTGCGCTTGACGTTTTTGACTCATTAGTTGTCCGAGTATCTTTCAATTTCGGTAAAGAAAAAAAAAACAAACAAACAAAAACAAAAAAGATCTATTTGTTGAAGACATAAACTAGACACCTTCGACGACGCGCAAATTTTACCATAAAAGAATATTGTTAGTGTTGTTCTTGAAAAAGGAGAAGATTTCAAGAAGAAAAAGAAGAAAAGAAAAGAAAAGAAAAGAAAACTAAAAACGTTTTAAGCGCAAGGAAAATTCACTTTGCCTGGTAAGAATTGAAACGCTTTTTTAATTCTCTAATTGTAATGAAAATTTCTTATTAACTATGACAAGAATTCATTTTTCTTTTTAATCGGGGAATGTTATTTCTAAAGGAAAAAATAAAAGAAAAACTATTCTCAAAGCAATTTCAAGTTATTTTTTGCTTGGAGAAATTCAATGAGAACACAAGAAGATATAGGCACATTTTGTGAGTGATGTGTGCGTATGTGTGAGCTTCAGCGTGCAGCACGCCCACGCTCTTCTTTGTTTGGCGTGCGTTTATAATGTATTTGTATATATGTATATACGTCTTGTGTTTTCATTGATTTTTCCAATGCAAATTAATTATATTTATATACTAAATAATACACTTTTAAGATCTCTGGAAGCTCTTGAAATTGTAAAAAAAGAAAAAGAAGGGGAAAAATGAAGAATATTGCAAAAAAAAAAAAAATTTCCAAAGTTTTCATCAGCGAATGTCCAAAACACATCCACGAACTAATAAAAATTGTTTTATAATACATGAAGAACAATGAACAAGTTTCTCATGCTTGTGTACAGCGATAAATGCATTCAACTATATCTAATTTGTATTTATTAATCGATAGCGAAGAAATGTGTTCGGCGTTAAGCTTAGAAAGCCTAATGATTTTTCGAATTTTCAAAATATTTAAGAACTTCAATTATGTATAGAGTTAATCCTTGACAAATGAATAATGTTACGCGTTTCGTGATTAACAAAGAAATAAATGAAAGTGCATATAAGTTGAGAGAAATTTTATTTAGCATGCACAAGGCGTATACTTTTCAAAAAGACTTGTATATTTTTTACAATTTGCACACAATTCAAGTTTTCATTCTTAATCACAAAATCATGATCGTCATCATTATTCATTTCGAATTTGTTGAATTTTAACTGAGAAATATTTAAATAAGCTTTTTCAATCAATTTCTTTATCTGATCTGAAGAAAAAAAAAATGTAATATGAGAATTGTGCAAAGGCTTTGGGATTTTTCGTGACAGTTTAATAATAATAATAATAAAAGTAATATTAATAATAACGATAATAATAATAATTATTATTATAATAATAGAACAAAATTTTCAGGAAAAACATACGCATATTTGACAATGATCGTATAATATAAAACGAAGTGTCGAACTAATAAGCTGGAGAACATATATTTAGAATTTTGTGTGCATATAGACATGTTTAATCGAGAAAAAAAATGTCATTCTTTTTAAAATAATGTTTTCTTTTTTTAATTTAAAAAAAACAAACGATATTAACATTCATTACTGTTCCAATATTGGTTTTGTGTTTCAACAAGAATTTCATTTCTGTCTTACAAAAGCAAAGATACTTGTAATACTACTTATAAATACATAAATTCAATAAATACTTTAAGGTTTTCAAATAAAAATAATTCTTACTACTTTTTGCTTTAATTAAAAAATGTTTAAAAATAACTTTCGCAGTTATTATAAGTACAACCCGTTTTTATTAATTTTATTGTTTTTGACGAAAAATTAAATATGTACATACATATAAAATACTCATAAATGTATTTCTCATGCATGTATTTAAATTGTTTTCTTTATTTATAGAAGAATATTTATAATATAGAGGGCTTACACCCTAAAAAAAGTAATTTCGTGTTGAAAGGAAAAATTCTCTTAATATTTCCTCTTAAAACAAAACTAGAGATTCCACTTGAATATTTTTATTCTTTGTTTCTCTCAAAAATATTTTTAAAAAAACCTGTGGAAAATGTTCTCCTGTAATTGTTTTAACAAATTCGAATTGGAAATATACAGGCTTCGCACTCATCTACTAAAATCAACTATTTACTACTTTTTTTACTTTATGCTACTATTTCGGTCCTTTTTTTTTAATTTAAGTCACTAAAAGCTACTATTTCTGTTTTTTTGGAGAATTTCTACTACTTTAAATTTCAAAAATTCAATTATTTTCAATATCTAGTATTTTCATGAAATTTCGCAAAAGAATTCAATTATTTTAAAAAAAATTGATAAAATTCATCCGGAATTCAATTATTTTCATAAATAATAAAACTTCCACAGCAATTCAATTAATTTAGAAAATCATTTTCTAAAAAATTTCGAAAAAATCAATTATTTCACAAAATTTTTATACAATTCTTCACAATAATTCAAATGCTTTCATTAATAATAACATTCTTCATGAAAATTAAATTTTTTTTTTACTTTCTGATAAAATTCTAAGCAAGAATTCAATTAAATAATAAAACTCATCAAAGAATTTCAATTATTTTTAATACTATTTTCAATTAATTAATCGAAAAATTCAATTATTTTCACAAATAAAATTTTTCATAAGAATTCAATTATTTAAAATAAAATTTTCATAATATTTATTATATTTCGAAAAAATTAATTATTTAAAACAATATTTATAAAATTCTTATGAAGAATTCAATTATTTTCAAAAATAACAAAATCTTTCACAGAAATTAAATTTTTTTAAACATTTTAATATCATTTTTCCCAATTATTCAATTATTATCATAAATAATAAAATTCTTCTCAGGAATTCAATTATTTTTAAAAATTTTAGAAAAATTCTTAGCAACTATTCAATTATTTTCATAAATAATAAAATGCTTTTTAGGAATTTAATTATTTTCATACAAATTTAATAAAATACCACAAAGACATTCAATTATTGTCAGAAATTTAAAAAAATTTTGATTTTCATTATCTATACAATTTTCATAAAATTTCAAAACAGAATTCAATTATTTTTAAAATTTTTGTAAAAATCTTCGTAAGAATTCAATTCTTTTCATGAATAATAAAAATTTCTCAAGAATTCAATTATTTAAATTAGAATTTGCATAAAATTAGTGGAAAAAATTAATTATTTAAAAAATGTTATAAAATAATTCCTATGAAAAATTCGATTATTTTCAAAAATAATGAAATTTTTCACAGAAATTCAATTCTTTTTGAACATTTTGATAAAATTTTTCGCAATAATTCAATTATTTTCGTAAATAATAAAATTCATCGAGGGAATTTAATTTTTTTAATACAATTTTATAGGAATTGCTCAAAAAATGCAATTATTTTTAAAAATTCGATTTCCATTCCTCGAAAAAATCAATTATTTAAAAAAAATGTTTTTTTTCAAATTCTTTGGATGAATTGAATTATTTACAAAAATATTGGAATTTTTAAAGGAGTTTGACAGAAATCAATTATTTAAAATTAATTTTTTTAAATAATTCAATTATTCTTTTAGATTTTTATAAAATTCTTCCCAAAAATTAAATTATTTACATAAATAACAAAATTATTTCTGAAGATAAGATTATTTTGAGGCAATGGAATGAAATTCTTTGCAAAATTTAATTGTTTTTCTAAATAACAAAATTCATCACAAGAATTCAATTATTTTTAAAAGTAATAAATTTCTTGTTGGAAATTCAATTATTTTCAAAAATTCTAATATAAAATCGTTCGCAAGAATTCAATTATTTTCATAAATGGTAAAAAAATGCTTTATAGGAATTCAATTGTTTTCAAAAAAATTTAATAAAATACCACGCAGACATTGAATTTTTGTCAAAATTTTAATAGAATTCTTTGTAAAATTTAATTATTTTTATAACTTTTTGCAATTCAATAATTTTTAATATCAAATATTTTCGTAAAATTTCCTTACAGACTTCAATTATTTAAAAAATTTTTTGTAAAAATCTTATCCTAAGAATTCAATTATTTTCATGAATAATACAAATTTCTTAGGAATTCAATTATTTAAATTAGAATTTGTATAAAATTAGTAAAAAGAAATGAATTATTTAAAAAAATTTATAAAATTCTTGGTAAGAAATAAATTATTTTTATAAATAAGTATTTTAATTTTATGATGAATAATAAAAATTCGTTGCAGGATTTCACCTTTATTTTTTAAAGAAAATAAAGCGCAGTACGCACGTCGCGTTCGGAATATTTGCCATCTTCATTTACTGTGTTGAAAGCGGTTGAAAATATCTATTTAGGTATACTTTTAAACAAATGTGAAAATAAAGTGACTTTTTGTGGAAAATTAAAAAAAAAATTAATTACAAGTATTATATAATGGCAAAATATTGTAAAGGGCACTCGTGTATTGCCCCCAATTGTAAATCTGGCTACAAGTCAGAAAAAAGTGACAGAAAAATCCACTTTTTCTCGGTCCCTATGGGAAAAGAAAATTTAGAAAAGTGGCAAAGAGCAATTTTGAGGGAAAATTTTGCAATAAGACCAGGGCAAGTAGTTTGCGAAAAGCATTTTCGCCCAGAGGACATCTTATGGAAGCGAGAAGTTAAAGATCCTAGCGGAAAGGTTATGGCGTCTGTAAGTATATATACAAAACTAATATAGTATTAAAACTATTGAAAAAATTAAAAGGCGCCTTTTAAATTTTTATTTTTTAACTTGAATAAAAAAAGAATTATTTACATTTTTATAGATGGATTACAAAATTCCACGTTTGAAAAAGGGAATCGTGCCATCGATTTTCCCAAATTGCCCAAAATATCTTACAAAAATTGTGAAAGAAAGAAAGCCACCAACTCAAAGAGATAAAGAGCCCCTGAATTCCACTCATTCTTCAAACACGAAATCTCTTGAAAAAGATGATTTAACAAAGGCAGAAAATTTCTCGAGTAATAGTAAAATTTTAAGCCCTAATATTGAGGAAAACGAAGTAAATATGGATGATGGAAACAATGGAAACTACGAAGTACCTATACATGAACCCACACTATCCAGCTCTGTGCATCACGAAGACTTATCAGAAACTGAAAGATTCGCCTTTTTTGATTCTTTAATCTCGTCAAAAAATTCCTTTGACTTGCCGGAGACTTGGGTGCGCTACGACATCGATAGTGGAGAAATTCGTGCCATAGAATTTTCGCAATGCACCGCGAAATTGATCGATGACAAAGTGAAAACTATACATCATAAAAAAATTATTTTGTGTAGAGACATGAGGGTACACACTTTAGTTATGAATTGTTCCTTAGAAAATAAAACTGTTGGACTATTGAAACCCTACGTATCTTCTGCTGAAGTAGAAGATGCCATAAAAACTTTGCATAAATTGGAAATTTGTCAAGGACTCGCATCTCCATCATCGTTTATTTGTAATTCGACCACGTCATTTACCTTCAAAGATTCGATAGGCACGTTAAGACATAATAAGTGTTCCCTCATTTTAGATCCGAGTGGAAATAAATCAAAACTTTGTCAATCGTGCGAAAAGGGAAAAGTTACCCTGTCAAAAAAACATCTTACGATTTAGTCAAAAAGATTTTCAACGAATTGTTTTGAAATTGAGTTCTTATGTACTTTTAGGTAATAAATAGTATTTTTATAACAGATTCATAGTTTATTAGGAAAAAATTCTTGAAAAAGGCACTTCTTTTTAACTTTACAACTAGTGTTTCCTCCTTAAATTAGTGAGATTCATAGATCATCGAATTTTCAGCCGATTTAATTCGATGAGCTTAAATTAAGATTTTTAAATATTTTAATTACGATAAAGTTAACGTAAATGTATAATTTAACGTGGGACACTTAGTACTTTGGTTCTTGACAATAAAATAAAAATAAAAAATCTGAACCATTTTTAGAAGATTGCGATTATCTCCTAAAAAATCGACAAAGTGGTGCCTTTTTATGCGGGCGTGCACATTTATAAGGGTAGGGATTAGAAAAATTTCAACCTATCTAAATTTTTGCTGTTTATTGGAAGTAATTTTTTTCTGATAATATTGAGTATTTAAAATTTGAAAAACAATTGATTAGTTGGTACCTATTTTCTAAAATGAAAATCGAAATTTTCTAAAAATAAAAATTTTAAGTTGTGATAATTTTGATGATTTTTATCGTCTATTGCATGATTCTGTGAACAATCAGTCGTATGGATTTTGAAAAAAATGATCATTTATTTAACAATAATATCAATTTAATTCGTCGTAAATTTAAAAAATTTTCTGGAATTTTGCCTGTTAAAGATTTTTAAGAAAATTTTAACTTAAAATTAAAAAATGTTTTTATCTCATTGCCATATAAAAATCTTTAAAGAAGAAAGATTTATGGTTTGTAATAATTCTTATTAACATGGTTGCCGCACAGAGCCTGGAAATCCAGGAAAACCTGGAAAAGGTACCCAGTAAAAAAAAACTAATTCAAATGAATTGAAACGAATTAACATTTTTGGTAGGCTCCAATTCGTATTTGTCACAAAGCGGGATTCACTCAAGCTCTTTGTATATTCAATTGAATTTAATTCAATATGTACCAATTTGTCCAAACGAATTCGCATTCGAAAGAAATGGCCAAGGAATGCATTGAATTCGTGCTAACGAATTGAAAAACAATTAAAGGCTCAAAACTTGTCCAGTGAATTGGTACGGATAGAAGGTTCGGAAGTTCAATACAGTTTTCACGAATTCAGGAAAATTGCATCATGGCTCCAATTCGTATTTGTCACAAAGCGGGATTCACGAAAGCTCTTTGTGAATTGTTTTTAATTCATTTCAATTAGTTTTCGTTTACTGGGTATGGAATTTAGAAAAGGGTATGGAAAACCTGGAAATAAAATGGAATTTAAACAAATTTCTGGAATTTCGCCTGTTTTTAAAGATTTTTAACAAAATTTTAATTTCAAATTACATATTATTCAAAGATTTTCATAAATAATATTTTTTACAGGGATTCAATTATTTTCATAAATTCATAATAAAACTCATCGCAGACTTTCAATTTTTTAAAAATTTTTAATACAGTTTTAATGGAATTCCTCAAAAAATGTAATTATTCTTAAAAATTTTATTAAAATTCAGCAAAGAAATTCAATTATTTAAAAAAATTTTGCTACAATTTATTTATTACAATTTAATTATTATTTTCAAATTTCAATACATTTTTAATTAAATTTCTTCAAAAAATTTAATTATTTTCATAAATAATCAAATTCTTTGTGACAATAGAATTTTTTTAAAAATAATTTTCATAAAATTCTTTGTAGAAATTTAATTTGATTTCAAAAATTTGTCAAAATTCAATTATTTTCAATGTCTACTATTTCAATAAAATTTCACAAAAGAATTCAATTATTAAAAAAGATATTTTAATAAAATTCGTCTCAGGAATTCAATTATTTTCAAAAGTATTCTAATTCTTCGCAGAAATTCAATTATGTTAAAAAATTTACAAAAATTCTCGTCAACATTTCAATTATCTATATAAAAAATGAAATTCCTTTCCTAAATTCAATTATTTTCAAAAATTTTATGATGTAATAAAACTCTTGGCAGAATTTTAATTATTTTTAATACAATTTTCATCAAATTTCTAAACAAATGAAATTATTCTTAAAAATTTTATTAAAATTTGTCAAGAGAATTAAATTATTTAAAAATTTTGTTAATAAAATTCTTTATATGAAAATCCAATTTTAAGAAACATTTAATTATTTAATAAAATACTTATTTTTGTCGTTAAATAATTAAATTCTCGTAGAATTTTCTAATAAATATTGATTTAAAAATCAATTTCAGTTAAAATTTTAGATTATAATTGAATATTGAAAGCATTATAGCGTGGATTTTTAGAAATAATTGAATTTTTAGAAGGTTTCAAATTAAAATCTCTGAAAATTTGAACGTTTCATACTTTTAATTAAGGACATAATTTTTTTCAAAAAGTTTAATGGAATTTTTTTTAATTATTTAAAGTTTTTAATTTCTAATACATTTTTAATTGAGGACTGTCAGAATAATCAAAATTTCATAAAATTAAATTGTAAAAAAAATTTGAAAATTCTCAAAGAACTTTTTCAAAAATTATTATAAAAAATTGATTTAAAGAAGAATTTTAGTTGAAAATTCTAGAAATGA
The DNA here is from genome assembly GCF_015476425.1 of Leptopilina heterotoma. Taxonomy (NCBI): domain Eukaryota; kingdom Metazoa; phylum Arthropoda; class Insecta; order Hymenoptera; family Figitidae; genus Leptopilina; species Leptopilina heterotoma. The sequence continues at coordinate 108,406 of NW_025111098.1, read as the reverse complement.
ATAATCGTGATGAAAATAATTTTTGAAGAAGTTACAGTAACAAAGTAGCAAGTTTTAATTATTATAAAACAAGAAGAAAGCGATCACTCCGAATCGAAGACTCGGAGTGATCGATATCTTCATGTTTTATAAAATAATATTCTTATAAATTATTGAATTTGAAATTTTTGAAAATTTTAATTTCTATATGAAAAAATAATAATGAGTGTTATTGGGCTAGAAATTTTTTTAATTTTCGACTGGAATTTCATAACTATTGACCTCGAAAATCCTAGAAAAGCCTGGACTTTTTATATTTATCATTTTGTGGCAACCATGAATATGGATTTTAATTTCTAATTTTAATCGATTCTATGAATTGTATATTTTGTGCATAAAAATCATATTTAGAAAAAGTTTCAAAAATAGATTTTACATATTTGTCTTAATTTATAAACTTGTTAACGTTAAAAAAATTCAGAACAATTCAATGAACGAAAAATTTTTTTCCATATAAATAGTTTAAAAAATTATTAATTTCAATAAGAATCAAAATTAGGGGAATAAACTTATTCCGTATTGGAAAAAAATTCCAATTTTCATTATAATCGAAATCTTATTTTTATTACTAATTTTTATTGATAAAAATTGTCAATCAATTAATATACTAGACTAAAGTCTATTAAGTATTATTATTTTTAATACTGCTTAATTTTTATAAACTAAGATTATTTTCAAAAGACTATTTATGTACCTTTTATCTTCTTTGCTTAAAATTCAAAAATGATATAAGCTTTTACATAACACTTATGGTTTGCGACATACATAGCTTATACAATTCCTTCAAAATAAAGTTTTTTGGATTAAATTTTAGATAATTGAAATGTCATACATTCTAAAATTTTAAATTATGAACTTCAATTAACGAAATTGAAGAAATTTCAAGTCATAATATTTTTGTTTAAAAAATCATGATCAATCCACAGGAGAATAGGTTTCTCTGTCTGCCGCGCGACCCAACTTGGCCACAATGAGCGATTCGATACACACGAATTTCTTTAACAATAGATTTTCAAATCTATTGCCAGTTAACTTTTAACCCTTGCTTTCCACTCATGGGTCCTTTAGACCCAAACGTATTTTATCTTCGTTTCTTAGAATAATCACATTTTTTGCAAAAACCACTAAAGTTATTTTACATCAGTAGGAGAATGGGTTCGCATCGTTTTTAAAAACGATAAATACTAAAGACGATATTTATTATTTTGGCTTCAAATTTAAATTATTTGTTGGTTACTGCTCTTTAAGAAGAGAATTGAATTTTTTTGTCCTTTTTGTTTGACCCAAAATTTATGAAATTACCACGACTTCTAATACAAAACCTTCAATTTTTTTATATTTGTAATTCTTTTTAAATAACTTAATTCTTGAAGAATAATAAAATTATTACTTATAAATTATTTAATAAATAACTTTAAATATTTCAAAATTAATCAAAAATTTTAGTGTTAAAAACACTAAAAAAATTGAATTTTGGAAAAGTTACAAATGTTTTCTAAAATTCAATTATTTTCAAAAGAAATAAAATCTTCGTAAAAATTAAATTACATATGTTAACAAATTTTTTTAAATTATCGTCAAAATTTCAATTATCTTTATACTAAATAATAAAATTCTTCATCAAAATTCAATTATTTTCAAAAATTTTAATAAAATTCTTGGCAAGATTTCAATTTTTTTTCTTCAATTCAATTTTCTAAAAGAATTCAATTTTAAATAACATTAAATTATTCAATAAATTATTAATTTTTTTATTTAAATAATGGAATTCTCTTAGAATTTTCTAATAAAAATTGATTTAAAAATGAATTTCATTTAAAATTTTAGACAATAATTATTGAATATTTAAAGCATTGCGGCGTGCATTTATCTTTAGAAATAATTGAATTTGGAAAAGGTTTTAAATTAAAATCTTTGAAAATTTGAAATTTTCATACTTTTAACCAACAATAAAAGAATTAATTTTTTTTGAAACAGTTTACTTGAATTATTTTTGAAATTATATTTGAAGTTATTATTTTCTAATAAGATTAAATTGAAGAATTTCCGAATAATTGAAATTTCGTGAAATTGAATTGTAAACAAAGGGATTTGAAAAAAATCTGAAAGTCAAGGAATTTTTAAAAATATTATTAAAAATAATTGATTTAAAGAAGAATTTTATAGTTAAAAATTCTAGAAAATAATAATTGAATCGGATAATTATTTACAATATTAAAGAAATTCGTAAATAAATGTAATATAGAACATTTTTTTGAGTAATCTAATAATTTTTAGAGTGAATCAGAATATATTCTTCAGGTTCAAGGAAAAAGTCAAAATTTTGTCAAACGAAATTAGGGAAAAACAAAATTAAATTTTTGTGGCAACCCTGTTCTAATATTTTTTCTGTTTATTAAAAATTCGTCTAAATGACATTTTCTTCAATAAAAATTCCAGCAAATAAAAATTTTGTTTTCTTCTTAATTATATAACTTTAGAGACGAAAATTTCGATAAATTGAAATTCCATCTAATGCAAATTCTGTCAAATGAAAGTTTGATTATGAAAAAATGTTGTATTATGGAAATTCGTTTAAATGAAAATCATGTATAGTAAATAAAAATTCGCAGAAACGAAATTTCGGTTAAAGAAAATTGACACATAATAAAATTCTATTTTTCAAAAATTATATTTAGACAATTAGCTTTATGGAATAATTATGGGTCCCGCCTGGTTTATAAAGAAAGAAGTTGTCAGAGTTTTCACAAAATATCAAAGCCATACTATAAAATTGTGTCAGAAATAATCAAAATATCTGATGAATATTGTCGGACTATGACTGTGACGTTTTGCTTTTGTTATGATTCTTTATTATTTGTTTAGAAAAGTGAAGAAAAAATAAAATTACCTAATCGAAATCTCAAAAAATACAAATTGCTTATGTTTTGCATAAGAGTGTATGCAATTTTGTTACTTATGTAAAAATAATTCATTTTTTCAACTTCAAAGAAAAAAAATATTACTTAATATACATGCACCTATTAATAATAATTCATGATCGACGTGATCCCTACTTTTCTATAGATAAAAGGTAAAGTAGATGTTCTACATTATCCGTTCGACAAATGGTAGTAGTATTAATTAAAATAAATGATTTATAATCATTTAAAATTAAATAATTTTTTGTTTAAAGTAATATCTCAAAAACAAAATCTTTTTCGCTTGTTTATCAATTGTAAACATCTGAATATTGTAAAGTGGACGTAAATATTTTTCACTCAAAAGTGAGGTTATGTTATTGTTGTTTAGATTTACCAGATTTACAAATCGCTGAAACACACACATAAGCTTGCGAGTATTGAGAAATCGTTTCCACACATGAAGGATTCTTTAATTATTGAAATTTGAATTTAAAAGTAAATTTCACTTGCTTTACGTAATTTTTTATGAATTGTCAGTACTGATAATAATATATAGAGTACACATATAGTCGCAGAGTATTCACTGCGCCTGAGTGCGCTGTTATATTATTGTTACTCGTGAGTGAACCAACTTGTAAATGTTGTTTTCTTTTTAGAAAGATGAGAAATTACGCAACAAATTCGGCACTAGAATGACATTGAAAAGTTCATCTCAGAATAAGAAAAGAAAAGTTTTCCAAGAAGATGGCTTCGCGAATAGCAGCTAGTGCTACAGTTAGAGCTGTCAAAGGGAGAAAAATACTTCCCACTCGGGCTGCTCTAGTTCTAGTATGTTTTCACTTTTTTATTATTAATACTATTTTATTCCAATAGATTATTACACGACTTTAATTGAAAGAAAAAAAGTAATTTTAAAAATTTACATAAAAATCAGTGACAAATCTACGCCTCCGTTGATAAAGTGCTAACCCAATTAAAATTTAATTTTAAATCGTAATTCAGTTTATTGTTTTTTCAATGTGATTCCTATTTGATGTTCAAAATAATATAATGCTAACTCAAAGTGTCTTTTAACATAATTTCTTTTTAATACAATTCTTTCTTATTCATTTTAATATTATTTTTCAAAAAAGTCTTACGGACGTCAAAACTAAAGTTAGTCCACTGTCATAACTTCGTGTTTTTCGTATTTTAAAAGAAAGAAGAAATTAAATTTTCAATTCGTTTTGGTGGAGGGATAAGGAATTTAATTTTTACGCCTTTAAACAACTAAAAGTTGCATTCAAATAAAAATTAAAATTTTTTGTCAAGAAATATTTGTCAAATTTTAGGTTATGTTATGCTTGCATCATGCAAAGTTGCATTGTTTCGTATTGACAGAAAATTATATTTATTTTAATTTAACTTTAAATTGTTTCAAATATTGAAAATTAAATTCTTTTCACCTCCACTAAGTCGAATTTAAAATTTAATTTATCTTTTCCATATAACTTTTGTATCGATTCTTTGTCGGATTCTTCCAATAAAAAATATTTTATCAAGTAAAAATAAAATAAATAAAAATTACAAATTAAATCTAAAAATAATTATTAAAAGTGATTCTAATTCTAATAATTAAATTTTTATGATACTTCAATAATTAAATAATTTTTCTAATTCAATTTTCGAAGCATACAATTAAAATTATTTTAAATAATTGAAATTTTGTAAAATATAAAGAAATCAACTTTTGAAGACTTTCAATTGCAAGTTTTTAAAATAATTGAAATCTCAAAAATTTTAATAAAAAATAATCTTCAAGTGTAAGTTTAATAATGAAAATTCATGAAAAATGGCTTCTAAAAATTGTATTAAAATATTTTTGAGAAATGTAATTCATAGAATTTTTTTATTATAATTTTTTAAAATCCAATTGTTATCAATATTTTCAATTATAAATATTTCCGAAAATTCAAATTCTTACAAAAAATAATAATATTAAAATTTTTTAGAATTATTTTTAACATTTTAGAAAAAACAATCATGTTCAAAATTTTTAATTAAAATTAAACAATAAATATTAATTAGTTTTTTTAAATTATACAAAAATTTTTTTAAAAACAAATTATTTAATTACATTATAATATTATTAAACAACTAATTCTTAGAATTGTTTTACTATAATTCTTTAAGATTCAATAATCTTCGAAGAAAGTAAATTAAATTTTTTTTTAAATTTACTTTTTTAGACTTATTAAAATTTCTGAGAAATCATGTTCATATTTTTAATTAAAATTATTCAAAAATTTGATTATTTTTTTTTACTTTTTCCAAAAATTCAATTTTATTATTTTTACAAGATTTTACCAAATTTTATTTGTTTGAAAATATTTCAACAACAAAAAATTTCTTTATTATAATTTTTTGAAAATATATCTTAATAAGTTGTAAAAAACATGGATAGTTACAATTATTATAAAAAATTTAATTTTTGTATTAAAATAATTGAATTTTTGAAGAAGTTTTGGAAAATACTAAAAAAAAACAATTGATAGAGATGAAAACTTGTTAAAAATAGAAAAAACAAATAAGAAGTATTTAAATATTTATTTAACAAAATTATTCAAGTTTTGAATACTTACATAATTGAATTTAGAAATCAGTGAAAGGTCAGGCAAATACAAAATAAAATTTTTGTGACAACTCTTAAAATTAAATAATCAACTTTTTCGTCTTATATTTTTAATCGATTAAAGCGACTTTTTTGCTCGTTAAACTCGATGCGAGGTCTTGAAATTTAATAATTAAATTCATTTGATTAATTTATTTTTTTGAGTTATTTTATTTTTTAATTGAATTTTAATTTAATTTAAACATAAATAAAATAATTAAATAAAGGCAAATATTGTAAAAATTATTTTTTACTAAAGGTAGAGGCTGAAAAGATAAAATATTTATATTTCATTTTTTATGTCTAATTGACATTTTATTGTATACGAAAAATTAAATGAGAATTATATTGCACAGAGCTGTTAGTTAGAATAATTTTTTTTTAAAATTGGATTAGCATTTTATCAACGGAGGCGTTGAAATTAATTATTTTGCAACACTCATCTTTAATTGTATTCTATTATTTCGAACAGTTTATATTTATCTGGATGAATTTTTCGATATTTACAGACAGCCAATGCAGTCAAGAAAATTAAGTCAATTTTAAAAGAAAAATCGGACTGTGTGAGTATAATCTAATTAATTTATTTTTCAATTTTTGTCCAAGTCTCATTGATTATAAAGAATTATTTCCACAGATTGGTCTTAAGGTTGGAGTCAAGCAACGCGGTTGCAATGGACTTAGTTACACGTTAGATTATGCAATGGAAAAAAGCAAACTTGACGAAGAAGTCATTCAGGACGGTGTTCGAGTGATTATTGATAGAAAAGCTCAACTTTCACTTCTAGGCACTGAAATGGACTTTGTAGAAGATAAATTGAGTTCCGAATTTGTATTCAACAATCCAAATATTAAAGGAACTTGTGGTTGCGGAGAAAGCTTTTCTGTATAAATTATATATATATATTTTAGTAATTGAAAATTATGTACAAAAGTTGAAATGAATTTCTAGTGTGTCACTCAATTATAGATCAACGTAAAAGTATTATTTTTAATTATTACAACCTGCAATGGCAAGTAAATTAATTAATAACTTCTATTTTTACTACGTTCCTTAATATGTATACATAGCTGATTGCTTTCTCAAAGGAGCAAGTGAATAAACATAGCCGCATAGGAACTTAAAATCTCAGTTTTAAACTTATTCAGTACTTCGATTTCGTTAAGTAGATATTATTAAGAATTCAAAGATACTGTTTGACTATAGGTTTGTTAATGTCATTTGTTGTGAATTTAGTAGTTCTTATGTTAATTGTTTTGTGAGCTACTAGAAAAATAAATATCAATTTCTGATAGATTTTTGTGTTTATTATAAATTTATTCAAATTCTCTGCCATTATTTTTATGGTAATTGGTAACTCAACTATTTTATTAGTTAATTTCAGGCCTCGGATATAATACTTGTCGGTAACCGTCAAAATAAACACTTATTTTGATTCAATTTTTTTCGAAGACTAGTGCAAAACCCAATGCGAAATTTTAGCAGCAAGAAGATATTGCTTCAATCTACATTCTCCAAAAATTTGGTATAAATCGGTATTTCTCCAACGAAGTTACAAACATTCAAAATCGCAATAAAATGAAGAAAGGTTAACTTTTAAGGACAAATTTTTTTTATATTTCTCAGCTGATAATCAAAAAAATATTTAAATAATATTAAAGTGTATTTAAATACTTATTATTATTTGAATAATTCCGATTTACTAAAATTAAATTACTTTGCTAAAAAAAAATGGTTAAATATGATCGATTTTTTACATTTCATACAGAATCTTAAATATCGTATTTTACAATTTATTATATATTATTTAATTTTTTTATAAAGTAGGTACATAACATAAATTCAGCATTTAAAAATAAATATCAATCGGTTTTTTATATTTTTTAAAGAATTTTCTCTCTCTTTTAAATATTTTTGTAATGTCTGTCAATGTAACCTTCTTTCATGTAGTTTCAATTTAAAACATTTTTTTTTTATATCAAATGTAATTATTTTTTACAAATCATCGTGCATTTTGTTATCCCATAACATGTAAGAATATTTTCCCAAAGTATTAAGTTTTTTATAAAGATCAAAAATACATTAGGCGAAATAAAATGGTTTGAATCTTCAATTAAATTTTTTTAAAAATTAATTCTACAGAATTGATAATTAAAAGTATGAAAAATTCAAGTTATCAATAATTTTAATTTAAAACCTTTTCAAAATTAAATTATTTATTTCTAAAAATTCACTCTGTAATGCATTTAATATTGAATTATTAAGTAAAATTTTAACTGAAATTCATATCTAAATTATTTTTATTAGAAAATTCAACGAGAATTCAATTATTCAAATACAAAAATAAAAAATTTATTGAATAATTAAAAGTTTTTTAAATTGAATTTTCATAAAGAATTTTATCAACAAATTTTTAAATAATTTAATTCTTTCGACAAATTTTAATAAAATTTTTAAGATAATTAAATTTTTCGAGAAATTTGGTTAAAATTATTGTAGTAAAAATAATTTAAATTCTGCGATGAGTCATTTATGAAAATAATTGAATCCCTGTAAAAATTTTTATTATTTATAAAAATAATTAGAAGAATTTTATTATTTATAAAGATAATTATGAAATTTTGACGATAATTTTTTTTAATTTCTGAACATGCCTAAATGAATTTCTGCGAAGAATCTTATTACTGTTGAATTATTTAAATTTCTTAAAAATGTCCTAAGCTCTTTAAGTTTGAAATTAAATTCATTCAAAATCGAAATTTTATAAAATTTCAAATTGAATCCTTTTAAAGTTGATCTATTTGTGAAGTTACTAATGACACTTATCTCGTTAAAAATAATGAAAAACAGTAAATTTTCTTAGCAGAGATTTTAAATATCAATTTATTTAGTAAACAATTTAATTCTAAAATTAAAGATAAATAAAAAAATTTGAGATAATAAAATTATCTCAAATTAAATAAATGTTTATTATTTATGTTTTGTTTCGCGAAAGTCGTTCGCGAACGTGAAGCATGAGATAGAAAATGTCACAAATATATCGTTGTTCTTTTTTAACTCATGCTTTGTGTTTGCATTGTACTTAGGCCTTAATTCCTATATTTTTATATTTATTTTTGGTGACATTTATAGAATTTAATCAATATAATTATTTAATGAAATAAAAACCATGAATTTTATTTTATTATTGTTATTTAGAAGTAAAAAAATATTAAAATTTTTATTTTTTTTATAATACGCAGAATTAAAATAATTTGTATTCGAATAAATAATTTCAAATTTTTTATTTTGCTTCCGCATAGGAAACTTTGTTTTAGTAAAAATTTCCAACTGTGGTTTTTAATAATTTAAAAAAAAAATAAAAAATGTGAAAAATTGAAGTTTCTTGAATTTTTAGTCATTTTTAGTTAACAAATTTTGCGTAATTGTCAAACTGCTGTAGACAGCTTATAGAATATTTTAAAATGCTCCAATTGACTTAAATTTCAACACTTTTTGACCCATGTTTATGAAAAGATATTAATTAATTAATTATAAAACTTGGCAGCGATTTTTATATTTTGTTACGAACAAATTGTTTGGTTAGTGCACATTTTATTCAAACACAAAACACACTCATTATTTGTGAATAATGTTCATTATTACAAAAAATGTATGACACTTTTGATAACATTCCTTCCATTTCTAAATTCAGTCCATGTTCTGTGATGTGGAACCATGACAAAAAATACATAAACTTTTTTCCATTTTTGGAAGATGAAGAAATAAATAGAAAAGATATAATATTAATTTTTTTTAGTATGTCGTTTCGGTGACATGGTTTGCTACTCTTATCAGGTCACTAGTTAATTATTAATTACATGAATAACTCGTCAATAAAAATAAAATTCATAAAATTCAATCCATCGAAAATTTATTGTAAAATTTTAATAGAGAAAAATCACTGACATAAGAGAGTATTTAGTGAAAACTGAAACAACACATACGAAATAAAAAGGAAAAAATTGTCCGTAATAGAAAAATTATAAGAATTGTTGAATAAATAATATTTTTATCTATTAATTAACAAAATAATAAATGTAATAAATCAATCTAACCTCACTTTTCACTACATAAAGTTCAATTCATCAAATGCATCCATCAAATACACGTGTGTAGTTTTTTCTCCTCTTTTCATTGGTGGACTGATTTTTCTCGGAATACGATAGCCAATGAAATCAACTCTTTACATTAAAAGACTTCTCTTTTTTTACTTTCCATTATTCTGTATTTGTAACTTTGTAAAATTGTCAACTTTTTAATAATTATTCAGTTCTTTCAGTGTATTTCTCTAGATATCGGTTTATACTTTTGATGGCTAAATTTTTAGATAAATTTTTTTGAATACATAATTCCAATAATTGAAAAGATTGAAAATAAACAACCTTGAAGTGATTACAAACATCACATTACGTAAGGGTTTTTGGAAATCTTAATGACTATGTGGATACTTAAATAAATTCTTAACTACTTTGAGAAAATTGCTGAAATAGAATTATTTTCACGTGTAATTAATAGTTGAGAACGTTGAGAAGTTCTTTATACTTTCGTTTGATGAAACTATATACGTAATCTACTGAAACAAAACATTCCTTTTAGTGTATTAGATTTCGATTTTCATCAGTCTCTCTCTCACTCCAAGATGCCGAAATCTATACATATCTTAAAATCCTAAAAATTTACTCTCTCAAAATTTTCTCGTATTTCTAGAAAATATAATATTTCTCCCCTACATTCGGCACCTGCTGGTGCTTGCAAGCGTGAAGGGCCTTCAGTTTTTTACCTCGGGATGGCTGATGATATCGCCTCCTCTCTTTTCCTTTCATTAATCGGTAATTGCTAAAGGGAGATGGAGCGATACTTTCAAAATTCTCTGACGACAATTCGTAGTGTGTACCATACTTTAAGACAAATAAGAAAATTATTCATTTTCTCCATTGTCACTTTCCACTCTGATTGGCTATTTACATTCTACTCCCCACCACTTTCTCATAAATTTCTTTGAAAATAAAATAAAATAAATATTTAGTTTTAAAATGTTACTCGGAAATTTTTGAAATTAATTTCAAGTTACTTTGGGTGTTATTTCGGAAAAGATTTTTCTGTAAAAGAAAGTTTGTGGAATAAATACTGTGCCCCAAGGGGCAGGGTGGCGTCCTATTGGTTGAAGGTTTAAATATTGTTTTTTGAAAATTGAAAAGTTGGAACTCCGTTAATAGGGGGGTTATTCATTTAAAAGGGGGCGTAGTGTAGAGAAAACTAATTCGATCTATTTAGAGGGATTTTTCGCCGTTATTTGGCAAATTAAAGGGAGGGTAAATGGCAAAAAAGGGAAAAAAGTGAAGAACCAGAAGGAAGGGACAGAGAGAGAGTGGGGGAAATTGACACGTTCTGCTCACTAGAGGCGCTTGTGTCGAAACAGCGTGGGGCAGGGACAATCCAATGCATGCGACTAGACTCGGAGGCACTCGGGGAGGGTATGCGAACGGAGCACAGTTCAGTTGTCGCCATTACGGCCTCCTGTGTTGTCGGATTCATCGATACTCGCGCGTGGAGCCAATTTTCAGCTAGCCAAACTCCGGGCAAGGGCCCATTGAGAGGAATTTCCCCCATGCAGGAATATTGCAACCAGCTGGCCCAAAAATTGTTGCAATCTATTGACTCGGAGTATAATGTAAGTGTTAATTCTCCGCGAATGAGCCGCCCGTCCGTACAGGCACCCGTCCTTTCAGGCACTCTCGCACCTCCGCTACTATTCTCCGATTCTCGGCGTGCGCGCGCCGAGAAACTGTCTATCTTCAGTAGAGTGTGAGTGAATACAAGCGTACGTGCTTAGTGTGTGACAACTTCTCCATCTCCCTCGATGACGACCCAAACCGTCATGCTGTCTCTTTCTTTCCAATTCCCTCAAAGCAAAACCTGCTTTTTTGGGAAAATGCTCTAGAATCATCGCTAAGATGTTATTTATTCGAGATATTTCACCTAAATATCTTGTTCCTTGGCCACTTTTGACCATTTAAAAAAACGCAGCAGGAAATAAGTCCAACCGAATCGAAATCGACCTGCTGGGTCTCTCTTTTGGACATTTAAAAAGCTCTGAACGTGAATAATGATAACGATGACTCAGATGAATTTTCCACTTTTTAGAATGTTACAAATTTTGCAATTTACAATGAAAATAATTTCTCCACCGAAAAGCCATCGTCGTCGAAAATCCAATTCAATGGGACTCGTGTTAGGTCGGGGCAGATTTTACAGTTTTAGTTTCCCCTGGCCGATAATCCTGGGTCGGAAGCAGGAGAAGTTGCTTTCAATTTTTGTATCGAATGATTTTGTATGGGATATTTTCTAGACAATTTCCGTCGAATATGTATTCAAGTGAACTGATAGCGGAAATAAAAGTTTAAAATGTACGTGCATTTGTCGGTAAGAGTTTCGATATTTTAGGGGAAATTTTCACGAATTTTCCCCACGAGACAAGGAACGTGTTTGCTTTTCGCAAAACTGTGCGATTCGGGCGGCATTTCCAAAGGAAAATTTGCCTGTTTTTATAAATTTCGAGTGGATTTTGAGGAAATAGTACGCCCATCGATGCTTGTGTGCGTGCGTGGATTTGTTGATTGTGTTGGGGTCATTTATACGTGTTGCGTTCACGAGCTCTTAAAGCATATAACCTCATTTTTCAACGAATTCTACTGTAGATTATAATATGCTCATAACTGTTTTTCGAATCAACATTTTTATTGTATCCGTCTTTAATAATATGTCGAAAAGAAAAAGAATTATTTTTAATTTGTAAAAATTTTCATCGGGATGATTTTTAAGTTTGTCATCGCTCACAATATAGATATATAGGCATAGGAAGCAAAAAGTTTTTTGTGTTCAGTCATTTTTTTTATCGTTCTTTTATCGGTGGATAAAATTCCCCTAAAAAATACGGTCAATTCTTTTTCAGGTTGTAGTTAAGTACTTAGTATTTACAAAGATGAGAAATAATACTGTATTTCTATATAAGTCGAATTAGGTAATATATTTATTAAATTTCATTTTCAATTGTAAAATATTCTTTTTCATTAAAAAATCATTGAAGTAAATAAAAATTTCTGCAAATATATAATAGATTTTAAATCTTTTTTCCTCTGATACTTGTTGTAATTGTTTGAAAATTGGTGTTCAATATTGCAGGCGATTAGCATTGAAACATGTATAAAAGAAAAGATTACTTTTCGTAAACATACAAAGTTTATGATTGTGGAATTTCTCATTTTCTATTTTTCTTAACGAATTGTAAAGCTTTTGAAAATTCTCTAAAGCATTTTAATGACCACTGTCTTAGAAAATCTCACATTATAAGAAATCAATTAAATAATAATTTACAATTCTCAATCAACTTTTAATGACAGTAAATGGAGAGAATTTAATTGATTTTCCTTCAGCAATGTGACAAGTTTAAACATTCTTTATCTGCACATGTGAATATTTTTTTTTATCAAATTTTCGTTTAATGTTCAGGTCGTCAACATGGCACTTGTTGTGGAGGTCATCACAAGTCTGGAGACAATTTCAATCACCAAAGAAGTGCTTGAGGTATTTGACAATTTTTCCTTTTTTTCAAGACGTAATTTTTTAAATAGAGCATAAATTTTTACTTTTACTCTAATAGGGTGTTCACTGTGCAAAAAAGCGAGAATTGTAAGAGAATTATTTTTTTCCTAAAATGGTCGTAATAATGAAACAGACAAGGTTTTTGATGTTGATTTAAAATAATTTTATATTTTGTTATTTAAATTTAAAGAATATAATACAAATATTATATTAATACTGATTCAATATGATTTAAATAACAGATTTCGCACTCATCTACTAAAACCAACTATTTACTACTTCTTTACGTTATAAAAAAATACTAGAAATCAAAAAACTGTTTTCAAAAATTATAATCAAATTCTTTAAAACGATTCAATTGTTTTCAAAAAATATTCTAAATTCAATTATTTTCGTTCAGTATCTAGTATTTTTATGAAACTTCGCCAAAAGAATCCCATTATTTAAAAAAAAATTAATTAAATTCATCCAAAATTCAATTATTTTCAAAAATAATCCTAAAATTTCCACAGGAATTCAATTCATTTAGAATAGCAATTTAAAAAAATTTCGAAAAAATCAATTATTTAACAAAATTTTTATACAATTCTTCACAATAATTCAATTACTTTCACTGATAATAACTTTTTTTCATGGAAATTCAATTTTTAAAAAAAATTTTTGATAAAATTCTAAGCAGGAATTCAATTTTTTACATAAATAATAAAACTCATCGAAGAATTCAATTATTTTTACAAATAAAGTTTTTCACGAGAATTCAATTATTTAAAATAAAATTTTCATAATATTTATTATATTTTAAAAATAAAAAATTAATTATTTGAAACAATGTTTATAAAATTCTTATGAAGAATTCAATTATTTTCAAAAATAACAAAATTTTTCACAGAAATTTAATTTTTTTTAAACATTTTAATACCATTTTTAGCAATAATTCAATTATTTTCATAAATAATAAAATTCATCGCAGCAATTCAATTATTTTTTATATAATTTTACAGGAATTGCTCAAAAAATGTAATTATTCTTAGAAATTTGATTTGAATTCCTGGAAAAATCAATTATTTAAAAAAAAAGTTTTTTTAAAATTCTTCGGAAGAATTCAATTATTTACAAAAATATTAGAATTTTGCACAGGAATTGAATTATTTTTAAATATTTTAATAAAATTGTTCGAAAGAAATCAATTATTTTAAATAAATTTTTTTGAAATAATTCAATTATTTTTTTAGATTTCAATAAAAATTCTTCTCAAGAATTCAATTATGTCGATAAATAACTAAATTATTAACGAAAATTCAATTATTTTGAGGCATTTTAATAAAATTCTTTGCAAAATTCAATTGGTTTTATAAATAATAAAATGCTTTTTAGGAATTCATTTATTTTCAAAAAAAATTAAATGAAATGCCACACAGACATTCAATTATTCTCAAAAATTTTAATAAAATTTTTTGTAAAATTTAATTATTTTTAAAAACTTTTCGCAATTCAATCTTTTTTCGAATTCAAATTTCTCAGGAATTGAATTATTAAAATTAGAATTTGCATAAAATTAGTCAAAATAAATGAAATATTTAAAGAAATTTATAAAATTCTTGGCAAGAATTAAATTATTTTTATAAATATTTAAATTCTTTCATGAATAATAAAATTCGTTGCAGGAATTCAATTTATTATTAGGATAAAAAAGAAGTAAATATTTTTAATGAAAATTAGGAAAAAGTGAGGAAAATAAAATATAGAATAGAATTATTTTTGTCAGTTTTGTAAAGTGTCTGAAACGATCATTTTTGTTCGTCAAGTTTAATTTTTCGATAGCTACTTTTTTTAGTTTGAAAGATACTTTTTTCTACTTTTTTAAAATTAATTATCGAGCGCGAAGTCTAAAATAAGAATGATCATAAAAAAATTAACTTTTTAAAATTATATTCCTTTTTCTTAATATTATCTTTTAGATAATATTATACAGGAACTCATATTTTATGTACGGGAATATTGTAAAAAATAAATTCAGGAAATGTACGGGAATTATATTTCATATCTTCAGCGGACACCCTGTCTAAAAGTTCCTAAATAATTAATTTAAAAAGAAAATGAAAATTGACAAGATTTTAAAACGTTTTTTTCTGCAATTATTCAAATTCACAGGAATAGAAATAAAATATTTAAAAGCTAACAATTAATAATATATATATAAAATAAACTATATGGATTTTCATCAAACAAAATAAGACCACACTAAAATATTTAAAAGTTTACTGATAGTTTTAACGAGTAATTTACCTTGTGGTTAGAGAGAGTGAAGTAGTCTAAATAAGTTAATTTAATTTTGCAAAAATGAGACTGGAGTGTAAAAATTGTAAAATTTCTAGGCAACGAGGATTGGACTTTTCATCAATAAACTTCGACGGAAAACAGGAAATGTTGAGCTGGCGAAGAGAGCGAAGAATTTGGTTCGACGATGGAGGTCATTTTGTGTGACGAACGAACCCACGCCTGCAGATCCTGCACCTCCAGCACTTAACGGAGCGAGACCTCACAGTCCGGCTTTAAGGGGCCTGCAGCCTCAAAGTCCCCTGTCGAGGACGTCTCATTCTCTGAGGGTGAGTGCCCTAAAACAGGAAAAGTCTCTAATCGCGCATGTCGTAAGATTAGATTGCAGGGTTACCTTAATATTTCAATTCGGCAATTCCACTGCAATTACTTGAAGATTTGCAAAAAGAGAGCAGTCCCCTCATTAAGCAATAATAGCAATTTAAATACCTAAAATACGACCCGCCATAAATTTCATTTGGTTTCGACTTTTCCCCAAAAACTACCTGTTGAATTACGTACGGGGGTCGCACAGCCGTTGGGGAACCGGCGAAAAGAGGCATCCTCCCCCTTGTCCTGCAGTGAAGGCGGTCGACTTATCTCTAACGGCAATCGGACTGAAGCCCATGGCTGGCGGCAGGGAGGCGGCGCTTCCTTGGAGATCCGGGACTTGGGCTGAGCTGTGAACAGAAGAGCAGATGGCCACGAATGGCAAAATTCGTTGGTTCCGCGCTGCTTTTAAACCCGAGTCCCTACCACGGCTGCGTCCCCACCCGTCGCAATCGGTTGCGTAGCGCTTTTGCTGACGTCGACCAGAGAGCGTTCGGAAATTGTCGGAAACGTTTGGAAATACTCACACAACCAGACAATGTGCAATGTGTATTCGTGGAGGCATTTGTCCCTTTACAAAATATGTTCGGTACACAAATTTCTCTCATCCCCTATTATCATATCTATAGTTATTTTCTTCCTTTTAAAAATTCTTCTCATATTTTAAAGCCCACCTTTAACAGCTTCTATTTTCTAGTCTTTCAGTATATTTAATGTTAACTTCACATTGAATTTCAAGCCTTGGATATTGTGGCTTTTTCGACTTTTCTCAACTATTTTTAAAAAATACAACTTTTTTCGACTTATTTCCAAAAATATGTCTTTCGACTTTTCTTCCAAATATTGCAACAAAATAACAAATTTTTTTTAGTGTAAAATGCAACTTATTTCGATTTTTATATTTTGAAAAATAACTATAGACATATCTTTCCAAAATTATTTTGGAATAATTTTTCTAATTCAATTTTCGAAAAATACAATAAAAAAGAATTTGTATAATTGAAATTGTGTAAAATTAAATTGAGAATAATTGATTTTTTCAAGTATTTTGTACAGGGTGGCCACATGTCAGTAAAGTCAGGGAAATGTCAGTGAAACAACATTTTTGTCAGTAAAGTCAGGTAAATGTCATGACAAAAATTTTTGTCAGGGAAATTAAGAAATTTATTTTAATTTTTATAATGCGAAAAATAACTATAAACAAATCTTTCAAAAATTGTTTGTGAATCATTTTTAATATAATTAAATTTTTCAAATATTTATATAAAAAAACAATTTTGAGGAGTTGGATTGTTGTAAAATTTAATTGCAAATATTTAATTTATTTCAAGTATTTATTTACAATTATTTTAGAAAATGAATTTTTGAAGAATTTTAATTGCAAAATTTGAAAATAATAGAAATATAAAAAATTTTGATGAAAAATCTTTAAAGGTAAACTTAAAAATGAAAATTAATGAAAATTAGCTTCTAATTTTTTAAAATTCAATATTTTCAGTATTTTCAATTACATATTTCCAAAAATTCAAATACATATAAAAATAATAACATTTTAGAATTCTTTTTAACATTTTGAAGAAAACAATCAAATTCAAAAATTTGTAATTAAAATTAAAAAAAAATTAATTAGTTTTTTAAATTTTACAAAATTTTCTTTAAGACATTCAATTGTTTTCGAAAAATTACATTAAAATACTTTTTAAAAACTAATTAATAATTTTTTAAGATTCAATTATCTACGAACAATGTAAATAAAAATTTATGAAAATTTACTTTTCGAACTTTTATTAAAATTTTTGAGACATATTTTCCTGTAAAAAAAATTTTGTTAGGGAAAGTAATTTTAATGTCAGTAAATTGTCAGGGAAATTGATAAACTGAAACTTGTGGCCACCCTGTTTATAACAATTTTTGAAAATCAACTTTTGGAGAATTTTAATTGCAAATTTGGAAAATAATTGAATTCTTAAAAATTTTAATAAGGAGAAATCTTCAAGTATAAATTTAAAAATGAAAACGAATGAAAATTAGGTTCTAAATATAATATTAAAATATATTTTGGAAAAAAGTAATTATTAGAATTTTTTTCATTCTCATTATTTAAAATTCAATTATTTACACTATTTTCAATTACGTATTTCCAAAAATTAAAATACATACAAGAAAAAACATTATAATTTTTTTGAATTACTTTTAACATTTTAGACAAAACAATCATGTTCAACATTTTTAATTAAAATTCTTTAAAACATTAGTTAGCTTTTTTTTAATAAGTTAAAATTTTTTTAAGAAATTACATTATTTTCAAAAAACATTCAAAAAAACTCATTTTTAGAATTTTGTTTTATCAGATTTTTTAAGTTTTAATTATTTTCGAACAAAGTAAATTACCTTTTTTAACTTTTTTAAATTTATTAAAATTTTGGAGAAATCATGTTCATATTTATATTTCAAATTCTTTAAAAATTTGTTTATTTTTTTATATTTTTCAAAGAAAGAATTATAATTTTTTGAAAATATTATATCTTAATAATTTAAAAAAAACAGATATATCTAATTGCAGTTAAAATTATAATAAAAAATACGAAATAAAATTTTTGTGATAACACTGAATTAAATAAACGACTTTTTGGACTTTTTTGTATTTTTAATTGACTAAATCAACTGTTTTTGCGCCTTAAAGTCGATTCGAGGTTAGAAATTTTTTATTTAAAATTACTTAAAATGTATAAGTAAAATTGTTTCTCTATAGAAAATTAACAAGGATTAAAGGACCTATTCCTTTAATTTTCATCTACTTTGTACATTTTTCAAATATTGTTATTTTCTTTCATTATATTTAATTTTTTTAGTTTATAAAAATTTTTAAGGAGAGCAACCAGGAAAGTTCAACCCCTTTCGATATTTAACTGTTTAAGGTGTGGTAATTTTTTTTCTGACGTAGGATCTAAATTTACTTTTTATTATTAAATTTTAAAAATAATTTTTGACCATTTTCGAAATTTTATTTTTTGAAAAAATTGAAATTTTTAAAATATATACGACAAATTATTCAGAATTATTATAGGAAAGGTGTATATAAAAGTTAACAGTGAAGAATAATCAAAATTATCAGAAGTTGAAATTTTTATTTGTCGAAAATTTAGAGTTTTATTTTAAAAAATATAAAATGTTAATTAATTTTAATTTTTTAAAACATTCATTTATTAAAACCTTAGTTGACTTTGAATTTAATTCATCAAAATTTTTAATGTTTTAAATAAATTCCACTTTATCTTATTTTTAATTGAGCTCAAATTCAGTTGAACTTTTTTTCTAAATTATACAATTGATGCAAAAATATTTAGAAGAAATGTCTCGAAAGTGGATATATCAGTTTTTGTAAATTTACTATGTTTCGTTGAAGAAAAATCAAGAAACTAAATTAAAAATTTTCAAAGTTTATAATTTTTCCTTAAACGTGAAGCAATATAAAATATAAATACGTACTACGTATTTTAAAGAATATAAATTTCAATTAATCAATATTTTATTTATTTATAATTTTTATTGATAAAGAATTGTCTGTCCTATCAATAGATTTCAATTTCAAAACTTTTAATCTTCAATTATATGAAAAAAATGAAATTAATAAAAATGTGAATAAATAATAATTACTTATTTTGGAAATAATTATTTTAGCTAAAATTGTAAACTCTTAAATTTTGAAATTAAATTTTTGCTTCTAATGATCTTTTTTTTTTAATAATTAAACACCTCTTGAATTTTTATTTTATTATTTTTTTTTTATTTTTATTTTTATTTTTTTATAATGATCAGGTAAAAAGAAGAAATTTTGTCTGAAAATTAAGAAATAGATAGGAAAAAACGAAATCAAATTTTTGAAGCAACCTTGTAATACTTTCTTAATCGAAAAATTTATATTATTATGTGTATTTATTTTAAAATGAATGTCTGATTGAGATAATAATTTTCTTAATTAAAAATTTAACACTATTAAAAAATATCAAAATTTTAAACAAGATAAGGTTTCAATAAAAGTAGTTAAATTATTTTTAAAAAATACTTTTGTAAAAAATATTTTAGAAAAATAATTTTTACATTTTCCACGAAATGTGATCCAGGAAAACTGAGAAATAGAGTCAGAAAAATCTCTTTTCCCCTTTTATATCCCCTTAAATTATTAAAATCCCCTAAAACATCTAAAATCATAAATTTTCTCCTCTTTTCTTTCCCCTTATTTTTAAGAAAATCTTGTAAAAACTGACATTTTTTGTAAGTTGGAAAAATTTTTAGTCATACTTGAAGAAAAAATTTTTACTTTTCGTAAACTTTGGAAAATTTTTTTGTATTTTGAAACTTATAAATCTTTTTATATTATTTCTTAGTCTTTAAACGTAGAAATTTTTTCATAAAAAGTAACAAAATAACTTTTACTTCTGAGAAAAATCCAAATTGTTTGGAATTTTCGACAAATTGTATTAATTTCAGAATAAATTTTACTAAATTCAAAGTCAGGGTGGCCATATGTCAGTAAAGTCAGTTAAGTCAGGGAAATGTCAGGAAAAATTTTTTTGTCAGGGCAATTAAAGAAATTAAGACGGTCATGTAATATTTTTTTTGCTCTAAACAAAAAAATTTTTGTCAGGGAAATTCGTTGTTATGTCAGTAAAATGTCAGGGAAATTGATAAAGTCAATCTTATAAAAAAAAAATTGTCTTTGAAAATAGAAAAAGTTATTTTGGAAATAACCATTTTTAATATTAAATTTTTCCATTTTTGAAGGAAATTTTTCCAAGACCCAAATTAATTAATTAATTTTACTAATTTTATTCTGAAATTTAGTTTGTATTTATCTAAAAATTTATTTAATTTTACAACAAAAGTAGGTAGCGTTGTAATAAATTTTTTTATTAAAAATTTAACGAAAGTTACGGACCACGAAAAAGGATAAAAAAAATATTAATGTAATTAAAAGAAAAAGTTTAGTAAAAAAATAATTTGATTTAAAATAGTTGAAATTAAAGAAAAAAGTAAAAAAAATTTTAAATAAATTTTATGCGCTATAATATAATAATTTTTATTTAATTTAAAAATTCTCTCTTTTGAAAAATAAAATCCTCTTTTTTACCCTCTTATTACATGAAAAAATCGCTGTGATTCCTGAAATTGAATATTTTATAAAACGTTATTTCGAGACGAATCGAAAATTCATGCTTAAAATATTCGTTTCTCTTATTTGGGGTAAATTATTTGAATATCGACTAACATTTTAGTTAACGTAATATCAACGTCTATTTTGTTAATTTAGTTATTATTATGTCAAGCGTTATAAATTATAATTTCCCATATATAATAAATCAAAGGACTTTGTGATATTAAATAAAATTATTGCCGTATTTCCTACAGTAGTTTACGTTTATAGTATATTAATGGCTCTTAGGTCCTTAATGTTAATTTTCCGCTATTTTACATTTCAAATATGCAATATTTTATAGAAGAGTCTAAAATATTATCATATTATGAGAAAGGCAAACTGTGAGAAAATATTTTGATATTTTTTTATTTTGCATCTTTTCAATATCACACGTCATTCAAATAATTTCGTTAGTGTTGTAATTAAATATTTGTTTTTCCTGCAGTGAAATTGTAGTGTTATCGAAGGGAAAATGAAAACCATCGGTATGACTAATTTTTCGATTAGGTTGGGTCAAATTTTTTCTCTATAGAGTGTAAAGGAAAAAAGTAATCTTGAGATAATTCTGAGGATTCTGAGTAAAATTGATCTAAAAGTATATCGTATTTCTAAATTGGATTTTGAGCCCCCGCAATTATCAAATTACAATTTTGTTTGTCTATAAATGTATAAATATTATATTTATATTTTGTTTTTCATGTAGAGGAAGTATTTTGTTGGTGAAAATTTTTGGTTATAATTTTTTGACAAATTTTGATGTAATTTGAAAGCAGGAGTTCTTCTTTATGTACATCAGGAGTTGCATAGTATTAGCTTTACTATTTCAAAGTCAGAAAGCCATAAAATAAAATACTTTAGAATTAGACTAACGTGCTAAGAAGAACTATTAACACCTTGGAATCCTTTGTAAATTTAGCCAGGATTATTTACAGTGATTTTTAGATTAAAACTCATTCTTTTTGTCCAGTATTTTTATATTTTATATTTTTATGCAGTATAAATGCAACTATAATATTATTGTTCTTCTATTATGTAAAACAATAAATGTGCAATTAATTTATATTTATTTTTTAAAATATACAAGTAAGAAATAATTTTATATTACATTAAATGGTTTAATGTTATGAATTATTATAATTCGTCAATTAAAGTATCTTTAAATATCGCATATTTTAAAAATAGATAACAAACTTTTCAAGTAACTAACATATTTTGAACATATTTATTCAAAAGTATTTTATTAAAAATTATTATATGCATTTGCATGGTTGCCACAGGTCAGAGAAATCACAGGGAGAAATCAGCTAATTTCATCAAAAATGCTGGGAAAATATTAAATTTCTAGAATTCATAAGAAAATTTTGGAGTTTGTATACAGCAGCCTTTTAAAATATTGAAAAGATTTAAGTATTTCTTGGTTTTTTGTTTGCCTTTGAAAACAAACACGAATTTTAATTTAAAAAATCTTAAGTTTCATATATTTCTGACAATAATTATTGAACTTTACAGAATACGAAATTGATTTTATTTTAAATAATTTGATTCTTGAAGAACTATCATAAAATTGTTACTATTAAATTAAAAAATAATTTACAAATAATTTTGCTTAAAATATCTAAAAATAATTGAATTTTAGAAGAATTACAATTTACAATTTTTATAAACAACTGAATATCAAAAGGTTTCAAATTTAAATTTAAATAATTTTTATGTAATTAAAAATTCTAGACAAGTTAATTTTTTGAAACATTTTTATTCAAATTGTTTGAATTTTTTATATTTACGTAATTGGAAAATATTCGAATAATTTTTTAAAATTTAGTAAAATTGAATTGAAAAAAAATTAATTTCAGAATTATTTTAGTTGAACTTTTTTTTTTTTTTTTGAACAATTGAATTCTCAAAGAACTTGCTCAAAAATTTTAAATAATAATTGAATATTAAAATATTTGAAAATTTTAATTTTTCTTACTCTTTACTGACAATTCTGTAGAATTAATTTTTTTGAAAAAGTTTAATTGATTTTTTTAAAATTATTTGAAGATTTTACTTTCTAATATTATATTTAATTGAAGAATTTCCAAATAATAGATATTTCGTAAAATTGAATTGTAAGTTTTTAAAGATTCTCAAAGAACTTTTTCAAAAATTATTAAAAATAATTGATTTTGAGAAGAATTTTAGTTAAAAATCACAAAAATAATTATTAAATTTTGTAACATATGCATTTACAATTTTTATAAATAATTACATTTCAAAAGCTACGGTTTCAATATAAAATTTTTTTAAATTTTAATTTTGAATGAATTTATTTAGAAAATTATTGAAAGAATTCAATAATTCTTAAAATTTTTGAGAAATTTCTTAGCAGTATTTAAATTATTATCAATAAAATATTTTAAAAATAATTCATAAATTTTTTTATAAATTTCTTGTCAGAATTTCAATTATTTTTAAAAATTTTTGCAAGAATTTAATTATTTTCAATACAATATTAAGAAAATATCCTAATGCAATTATTCTAAAAGAATGTTAATAAATTTTTTGTAGAATTTCAATTATTTTTAGTTTTTCTCATAAATTCAATTATTTTCAATAAAATTTTCTCAAAAAGTTGAAAAATTTTTTGTCGGAATTTCAATTGTTTTAAATTCTTTACAAGAATTTAATTATTTTGAATACAATTTTAATAATATATCTTAATTCAATTATTCTTAAAAATGTTGGTAAATTTCTTTGCAGAATTTCATTTATTTTTAATTTTTCGCATAAATCCAATTATTTTCAATAAAATTTCTCAAAAGAATTAAATTATTCTTAAAAATTTTGATAAATTTCTTGTAAAAATTTCAATTTTTTTGAATATCAGAATTGAGTTAATTTTACAAATTTTGATAAATTTCTTTGCAGAATTTTTATTATTTTGACATTTAGAAAATTTGAATTTTAAATAAATTTTAAAGAACTTAAAATAAATTTTTTTGAAATTAGTTGAATTTTTTTAATATATAATTAATTATTAAAAATAATGGATTTAAAGGCGAATTTTAGTTAAAAATTCTAAAAGACTTGAATTTTAGAGAAGTTACAAATAATAGCAAGTCTTAGAGATATTAAATTGAATTTTGAAAAGGTTTCAAACTCAAATCTTTGAAAATCTGAAATTTTCATACTTTTAATTAACAATTTTGTAAAATCAAATTTTTTTAAAAAATTTTATTCCAATTCTGTTGAAATTATTTCAAGTTATTATTATTTAACATAATATTTAATTGAGGAATTTTGGAATAATCGAAATTTCGTAAAATTAAGTTGTATACAAATGGATTTGAAAATTCTTAAAGAACTTTGTCAAAAATGTTTAAAAATAATTGATTTAAAGAAGAAGTTAAAAATTCTAGAAAATAATAATTAAATTGAAATGATGGAAATAATTTTGAAAAAGTTACAGTATTAAACAGGGTGGCCGCTGGACCGGGAAACCGGGAAACGACAGGGAATTTTTTTGGACCGGGAAATGACAGTGAATTTTGATCTTGACCGGGATTTTGGAAATTTTTTTTTTAAAACACACATTATTTTGTGAGAAAAAATAGAAATATTTATTTTAGGACTTAGGTATTAATTATATTTCATTAAAAAAGACTGAATAATCTTCTATAAAATCTATTTATTTTGTCAGGGAATGTTATGAAAAGTACTATAAAAATATTCAATTTCTAGAATTTATAAGAAAATTATGAATTTTGTTGTCCAACGTAACAGACTTAGAAAAAGAAAATATTAAATTTAATTTTAAATTCTTTCTATTTCTAACAATAAATTAAACAAAATATAATTTTAATTAAATTTGTCTAAAAAATTTTAAAGAGAAAAAATTTCACATCCTATAAAATAGCGAAAAATAAATCAATTTAAAATTTTTTTTGCAATAATATTAGAACAAAACAAATTTGAATTATTAAAAATTTGAACTAATTAGAACAAAAGTGATACGAAATTTATATAAATTAATTTTTAAATAATAATATCAATTAGTTTTTTTTTCAATTATTGATAAACAAATTTTTCTATATTTTAGAATGTTAAATTAATATTATTATAGATTGAATTTTAAAAAGTTTCAAATTGAAGTTTTAGAAAAGTTGAATTTTAAAAGATTTTAATTAAAAATTCTGAATAAGTTAGTTTTTTGAAATATTTTTATTCACATTTTTTCAAATTAGTTATGTTTTTAAATATGTAATATTTAATTGAAAAAATTTCAAATTATTCAAAATTGCATGAAATTGTCTTGTAAACAAGTGGATTTTAGAAATATTTTAGTTAAAATTTCTTTCTAGAAAATAATTGAATTGAAATTTTGAAAATAATTTTTAATAAGTTACAGTAGCAATTCTTAAAAATTTTTCAAATTTAAAGGATTTGAAATTTGAATACCTATATGGAAAAATAATGGATAATAATTAAATATTTGTTTCAAAAAATCTATTTAAGTTCAAAATTATTTTTAGTATTAAAGATATTCAAAAAAATGTATTATAAACATATTTTGGAGTTTCAATTATTTTTAGAGTGAACTAAAATATTTTTAGGGTTTGGGAAAAAGTCAAAGTTTTGTTTAAAAATCAGAAAATTCTTTCAATCTTTCATGGAATAATTTATTTTCAGAGTTATTTTTTATGACCGGGAAATGACCGTGAATTTTTTTTATGAAAAAAGTGGCCACCCTGCAGTAATAATACTCTTGAGTTATTGCATTAAAAATTTTTTTTTTTTGAAAATCTAAATTATTATGGAAAAATACCTAATGATTAAATATATTTTTTTAGAAATAGAAAGTACTGATGTTTTTAAATAATTTTACAATTAAAGAAGTCCGCAAATAAATGTATCAAGAACATTTTTTTAAGGAGTATCTGATTAGATAAGAATATTCTGATAAGAATTCTTTAGGATCAGGGAGAAAGTCAGAATTTTATCTCGAAATCAGGGAAAAATAAAATTTTTGTGGCAACCCTCTATCCACTGCTTTGAATTGTTTTTTTCTGAAACTATTTTTGAAGACAGTAAAAATGAGAAATTGGTGTTTTCCAGGTGCTGAGTCCGGCGTTGTCGGTAAACAGTGAGACGTCTCGTTCGCCGAATGTGTTTCCCAACAAGCAAGCAGTGTCGGCGGCCAACAATCACCGGCTGAACTTCTCCGGCTGCCTCTCCGAGGGTAGGGCCGTTCAGAACCAGAACCACGCCACGGAGGCAGTCCCTCGAACCCACAGTTCGAACAAGCGGCTGCGAAAAGGCGACTCGCTCGTCGCAGCGCACGGTCTTCTGCAACCTGGTCCCTCTTGCGCGGACAGTGAGCCGGACCCGAAGAGGCAGCGCCTCAACGGTGACGCCGCCTCGTGCAGCAGCGTAAATTCGCAAGTGCCTAACCCCTCTCTCAGCGAGCAGCTCTCCCAGCACTCGGAGAACTCCCTCACCTCCGAGAGCGTCGCGCCCATCCAGAAGAAGCGCGGCCGCAAAAAGGGCAGCAAGTCCGTCAAACCCAAGCTCATCGAAGACGACATCAAGGAGAAGCTCGCCAGCATCGCGCGCAACCCGAAAGTCAAGACCACCCAGGAGCTGCTGGCCGACCTCCAGGCCCGCGGCTCCAACTCGAGCTTCAACCTCAATCCATTACCTAGTCACAGTATAGAGACGTCGACGGCCGGCGCCGAGAAGCTCTCGAGGAGTGAGGACGCTCCCAAGTCAAAGTACCAAAGCTCCAAGCTCCTCAACAACCTGAGCGAATCTTCCCTGCACGAGCGCCTGTCGCACGACGACGAGAACGACGACGACGACGAGGACGACGAGGAGGAGGACTCGAGGCCGCAGCAGGACGTCACCGTCAAAGACATTCTCGCCAAGCTGCCGCCCCTGGACATCAAGTCCATAGTGTGGAGCGACGAGGAGGACGCGCCGCAGGACGAGAACGGCGCCGAGCCGCCACCGCCGCGCGAGGCGTCCGCCGAGGAGCTCGAGAGGCTGCACGCCGACTGCGTCGAGAGCCTCAACGGCAACTATCAGCCCAAGTTCCTGTCCCTCACCGTGAGGAATAGCGACAGCAAGGACGACGACGCTGTGAATGTAGAGAAATTAGGTCTGTACAGGCGCGCGAACGAAAGGAGCGACCAGGAGTTTCGGGAGTGGCACGAAATGCTCGCGAGGCCGACCTTCGATGGCCAAATCCTCCACATATTGCCTTATGTTATCATCGATTAGTCACTATTGTTGTCCTATTATTTCGATTGACCTTTCCGATTCTAGATTTCGATAGATCGTCAATTCCTCGATGTTTTCTGTGACCCTCTTTCAAACATTCACTATATTGCCTCGCGAGGTATTTCTCGATTTTTTAAGATTTTACCTTTACTTCTTTATTTATATACGCAACGAGCGATTCTCTACAATTATTTATTGCAAGTCTCTATTGCGAGGAGGTGGAGCGCACGAACACCTCATCAAAATTTCCCATTTTTACTAGACGGAATTTTAGAGAAAATTCTCGTACAGCGAATTCTTCGATATTCAATCAACGCGATTTTTCACTCCACGAAAAATAACTCGTAGAATTAAATTATTAATTAAATTATTATTTAAGGAAGAATCAGACATACAATCGGAAGAAAAGTTAATGGCATAATTTCGTTATTTTAAAACAAAAGGTTAAATTAAATTTTTAATTCCTTTTGGTAGAAGCGTGAGGAATTTAATTTTCAACATTTTCAACAATTAAGTTTCGTTTGAATAAAAATTACAATTTTCTGTCAATAAGAAACGATTTGGGTGTAAAGAGAAGAAAAACATTTCTTTGTTTTAACGAATATTTCTTATTGACAAAAAAATTGTAATTTTTATTCAAACGAAACTTAATTGTTGAAAATGTTGAAAATAAAAATATTAACCCTTCTATGAAAATAAATTTTAAATTCAATTTGTCTTTTTCGGTTAAATTACGAAATCATGACATTGGACTAACTTTCCTTTTGACTTTCCGTCAAATTTTTCCTTAACGTAGTTAATTATTTTTCCTTAAAATTCTACGTAACATTTCGTAAAATTTCTAATTGATCCACTTTTTATTTAAGGGAGAATCCGAGAAATAATCATTGAAACAAAAGTTAGTCCGAGATTGTTATTTCGTATTGTAAATGAAGGAAACAAATTATTAATTCACTTTGGTAAAAGAATAAGAAATTTAAACAATTAAACATTGAATTTGAGGATGAATTACAATTTTTCAGCAATGAGAAATAATTTATAGGTATAACAAACTAATTTCGGACAGTAAACCCTAAAAAAATTTTTTTCACAACAAAATATTTTATAAAAAATTTTTTTTTGAAATTTTCTGGTGTGTTTTTTGGCCCCTGCAGATTTTTGAAAAAGAAATATAAAAAAATCAAGGCGGGTGTAATTTTAACTCACTGGAACGTTTGAAAAAAAATAAAAAGTGAATTTTAATCAGCATCGAAATCATACTAAGAATATAACGATTGGTAGTAAATTTTTCGATTCAGAAGAGTGTTTTCGGACCCAAAAATCAGCTAAATTTGAAAAAACGCTACCATTTTGATATTTCTTGACAAACAAATTTTCTTTCATTTCACATACTTAGTAGTTTCGATGCTAATTGAAACCGACTTTTTTTAAATTTTGATGCCCAAAAAATAAGCCAGAAAATTAAAATAAATTTATTTTGTAAAATATTTTATTATGAAAATAAAAAGTTTTATTTAGATATTTCTTTTTATTTAAAAAAAAATGCATTTAAAAAAGTATTTTGTAGGGTTTACTGTCCCGTTAATAAACGTTTTTTTGCAATGAAAAAATTGTAAATTTCATTTAAATTCAAAAATGTTTGTTTAAAATACTAAAAATTAAATTCTTGACCCTTTTGCCAAAACGAGTTTTGAAATTTAATTTGCTCTTCATTTTTAAAAATAGGAAATTATTGGTATTGGACTATAATTTTTCTATTTACTGTCCGAATCTTCCTCAAATAAAATCTAATCTAATCGAAATTTAATCTAACGGAATTTTAGTGAGTCGAAACTTTAAAATGTCAGAATTTCCATTCCATCGAATTTTTATTTGCACGAATTGGCATAAAAATTCTCAAAATAACGAAATATCAATTGGAAGCAATTTCGGCAAAAAGAGTTCGGCTCAAAATTCGAACAAATAAAGATTCGATAGAATGAAAATTTTTGCACTAAAAGTTCGATTCTAAAATTATGTCCTAACAATTTTTTCAAAGGTTTTAATTAAAAAAAAAGAGATACGAACAAATTTTTAACTTTAGAAAAAAGAAAAAATTTTGAGACAAGTATAGAATAAGTGCGAATTTCTTCTCTAAAAAGTAAAAAGCCGAAAGAATAGTTTTTGACGCTTAGTGTCGACGCTAACTTCAACCACATTGCAAATTGTGTTAAATGAAGTTTCTGACAAATTGAAATTCGATTCGATCAAGTTTCTTTTAAGGAGAGGTTTCTTTATATTTTTAACTATATCAAGAAAATGATTTAAATCTTTCATAAAATTATTTTTGTAGTAATTTTTTGAGAGGAATTCAATTGTCATAAAATAAAATCAATCGGAAATTATTCTAATACTGTTTGAATTTTTATTTTTCTTAAAAATTGATGGATTTTAAAATTCATTCGTAATTTTGTAGAAAATACGATTTTGTATCCACAAAAATATTGACGAATGAAAAAATTGATTTTTACAATTTTTGAAGCATTTTTTTTGGGAAAAAACATTGTTTTTAGATTGAAAATGCTAAAAAAAAATACCATTGTTATTCAATTTTTTTGTTTGGAAATTCACTTGTGACACGTTCCCAAGAAAGGTACCTAAGAAGCAAATATTTTAAACTTATGTTTATAATTTTCTGATTAAAAATACAAAAAGAAAATTAATAAGTAGTAAAAATTATTGATGTCTGAAGCTTTATAAAATCCGAAATATTCAATAAAAACTAGTTTCAAATTTACATAATTAAAAGGAATCACTTAATTAAGGTAAAAATAACGTAACCATAACCTTAAAGTGATTTGCTTCTTAGGTACTTTTCTTAAGAGCGCGTATTTTTCTAACTAATTTCAGATCATAATTTTTATATATATATAAAAAATAAAAAATATAAAAACATGATTTAAAATTAGTTTAAAAAAAAACGAATTTTCAATTGAAAAAATGAATAGTAATTGTATTTTTTTTATCATTTTCAGCCTAAAAACAATTTTTTTTTCAAAAAAAATGCTTCAAAAATAGCAAAAATTGAATTCCTCTGAAAAAATTAATAAAAATTTAAGTTTGAATGTAATTTTTGTTTAAACTAACAATTTTCTAAATCCAAACAACCGAAAAATTAAAAATAATAAAAATTTAATTTTATCGAAGATTTAAATCATTATCTTGACATAGTTAAAAATTTAGGTGAAAACTCCCCTTAAATGAAAAGATTAGGAATTAAAAATTTGCCAATTGAAAATTCTGTCAAAAGGAATCAAATAAAAAATTCGGCGACCTCATATTCTCTTGAGTAAAATTTTTACTGAGTAATAATCTTCTGAGCAAAAAACCATGTTCGTTTAAAAAAATGTTTCTAGAACGATGTCCGACAAATATTGTTCCAAAACATTTTAAGAACATGGATGTTCAAATAATGTTCTAGAAAATTATTTAACAGACCTGAAATGATCTAAAAACGTTCTAAGGAAGTTTTCGGAGCGAGCATAATTTTTGCCCACGGAAAATTCGCGTGAAATTAAAATTGAAAGAAAAGCTGTAGGAAAATTCTAATAAAATTCTGTCTAATAAATATTTTAACAAATAATTTTAATGAGATATTCATGCGCCCTGAGGAGGTTTCGACGGACCAACCAAGTCAAAATTGTTGCCGTCCGTCGATTTTGTTCCTCCCTAAAATAATGTGCAATTAAAGTCGAGAAATATTCTGCGAGCAAAATGTCCCAAAAAAATTGTCACGCTTGTCGCACCGATCAGCAGTGTTGAGAAAAAGGGGCGTCGTACACTTGCACCAATGGAGAAAATTAAAACTAAAAAAAAGAGAAAAAAAACGGTTTTTTTTCTAACAGAGAACGTGTGTGTCCCGCTACGTTGCAGATTTTCTGGGTCTTTAAAAAAGACGTTTTCTACGTATCAGATTTTCTACGTTCGACGCAATTCTTGTTTATCATGCCATAAAATTATAAGTAGATGAAATCTACAAATTTCGTCTGTGCAAATTCCAAGTACGAAGCACATTATTGCAGATTACAAGTTTCGTGTCGCTTTTGTGTCGGGGATGATTGATTCTAGTTGTGAAATGGTAAACGTTGTTAAACTTTTGCTTTACTTTTTTCGACTATATTTGTAAATAGTACGTTTTTAGTATAAAGGGTATCATAATCGAGTAAAAAGAAAAGAAAAAAGAAAATAAAAACAGACTTTATATTCTTATAAGTTGGTTGAAAATTATTCTCGAACAATGCGTAACAATCCAAATAAGCGAGTTTAAAACAATTTCCATTTTTGCTCAAATCGAAATTTTTCGCTCTTTTTGATTTGATTTTTTGATTGAAATTATTATTTTTCTTTAGTTTTTATAATTATTTTTTTGTGTGCAAAATACGTTGGGGAAATTATTGACATTATTTTGCTGATTTTAGGAATTATGAAAAAAAGAATGGGAATTTATTTACGCATGGTTCGAGATGTATGTATTTATGCTGATTTAGGACTTTATGAGAGAGAGAAAAAAATATTATTTAGCAGATTGTTTAGTAAAAGATGAGAGAGAGAGAATATGTGAAAAAAATTGTTATCTGCAAAAAGAGAGAGAAAAAAAAAAAATAACTGAAAGGAAAGTGGGAACAATGGAGTGTATGTGCAAACATTATTTGCGATATTCTATATGTGCCGAGCTAGGAGCTGCCTAAAGATTTAGTGTATTTCCTAAAATCAACATAAGGTGCCTTTTTCATTACTTTTCTTACCGATTCTCTAATCGTTGATATCGAGTTGAATTGAATTTTATTTTGAAAACGAATAAATTTAGCGTCTACCCAAAGCGATTGCACCACGATGATCTATTTCTTGTTACCTGAAATTTTGTATAATTTTCAAATAATATATTATGTCGAAATTGAAGGCATCAATTGAAGATGATGGTCAAGTTATTATTTTAAAGTTTGAAAACAATTGATTTATAGTTTAAGTGTTAAAATTAATATTATTTTGTATTTTGTCTAGGTTTAGAGAAACTTCTTGTTTTGTTTTTCCTTGAGATATTGTTAGCCAAAAAAAAGGGGAAATTCGATTGATCCTCGTCGTGATGTATTCGGATGGAAATTTACCGTTTCTTTCAGTGAATTGTTTTTTTAATGAAACTAAACATCTTTTGGATTCTCCTGGTAATGCACATTTGTCTCAAGTTTGAACAATATCAATATAATATATTGATTCAAATTGTGAATAAATATTTTCATATTTGATTAGCGAGATATTTGTTTGTTTTTATATACAACACACTTCTTTGTCTGATTTTTCTCAAATGTTATAGGCGATAATCATAATGGAATCCCCCATGAATCGTTACGACGCCTCTCTGAGAAATGAGAATAAAATAAATAATGAAGAATCGTATAGGGTTTTTTTAAAAGGGTCTCGTAAATTATTGTCAGTCGTTTATTTTTAATCCAATTTTAACTGCCTTACCTCACCGCCATGTGAATAAGAAAATATATTATTGAAAAAAAAGAAAAGAATCTGAAAATATTTTAGGTTTATCACTATTCTGAAAGAAGACTGAATAGTCATTATACCATCAATAATTTTTACAACCAGTTTATCTGGAAAGAGAAAATGACCCATATGTGCATTAATGTATATCACAAAATAAACTTCTTAAATAATTGTTCTAAAAGAAATAAAATCTTTAAATTCATGTTTTTTGCGTTTCTGCTTTTGTCAAATTAAAGCAAAATATTTTCATCAGACCCTTTTTTAACCCTTTAAAGTTTAAACCAGAGCGAATCTTTTTTTACTTTTTTTAAAACCTCATTTTAAACACCAAAACTCTATTATTAAAATAAAAACACTAAAGAAAGTACAGGGCTCGAACTAGGTCTGTAAATCCCGCAAAGGTCCGTAAATTTACTTCAAGTCCGTAAAAGTCAGTTTTTTTTAAAAAAAGATCCGTAAAGTCCGTAATTTGGTTGAACTAGAACGAAAAGTTCGTCAATTGTGTGATACAATTTGGAGAATTTTGAAGACGTTACAAATGATTGCAGAAATTTAATTACTTTCAAAAGTGATAAAATATTCTTCCTAGAAATTCAATTATATTCAAAATTTTGTTTAAATTCTCGTCAAAATTTCAATTATTTTTATAAATAATAAAATTTTTTTTCTGAAATTCAATTATTTTCAAAAGTTTTTTTTAAATTCTTGTCAAAATTTGAATTATTTTCAAAAATTTTAATAAAATTCTTTGCAAAATTTCAATTATATTTTCGAAAATATTCTTGAATTCAATGATTTTCGATATTTACACAATCTTAATAAAATTTTCTAAACGAAGACAATTATTTAAAAAAAAAGTTTAATAAAATTCTACGCAAATATTTAATTATTTTTATAAATAATAAAAATTTCACATGAATTAGATTATTTACAAATTTTTTATTTTCCTTAATTAATAATTCCATTATTTTCATAATACAAAATTTTTACAGAGATTCAATTGTTTTTATAAATAATGAAATTCTTTCTTGAAATTAAATTATTTTCATAAATAATAAAAACTCATCACCCAATTTCAATCATTTCAATAAATAATTTATTTTTGTGTTTAAATAATTGAATTTTTATAGATTCCTAGACAATAATTGAATATTAAAATCATTCTAACATAAATTTTTAGAAATAATTAAAGTTTGAACAGTTGAAAAAGTTTCAAATTAAAATCTTTGAAAATCTGAATTTTTCATACTTTTTAATTAAAAATTCTGTAAAACTGATTTGTTTTGCAAAATTTTAATTATAATTCTTTTAAAATCAGTTGAATTGTTTAATACTTACTTAATTATTAAAAATAATGGATTTATTGAAGAATTTTAGTTAAAAACACTAAAAAAAATTGAATTTTGGAAAAGTTACAAATGATTACAGAAATTTCAATTATTTTGAAAAATTTTAACAAAATTCTTGGCAAAATTTCAATTATATTCGAAAATTTCCTTCAATTAAATGATTTTCAATATTTACTATTTTAATAAAAATTTCCAAATGAAGACAATTATTTTAAAAAAAATAATAAAATTCTACGCAAACATTTAATTATTTTTATAAATAATACAAATTTTAAAGGAATTCAATTATTTAAAACTTTTTTTTATAAATTTCTTCGCAATAATACAATTATTTTTATAAATAATACAATTCTTTTTAGGAATTCAATTATTTTCATAAAAAATAAAACTCATCGCAGAGTTTCAATTATGTTTAATACAATTTTAATGGAATTCCTTAAAAAATCTAATTATTTTTAAAAATTTTGTTAAAACTCTTCAAAAGAATTAAATTATTTAAAAATTTGTTGATAAAATTCTTTATGAGAATTCCATTTTAAGAAACATTCAATTATTCAATAAATAATTTTTTTGTTTTTAAATAATTGAATTCTAGTGGAATTTTCTGTAATAAAAATTGATTTAAAAATGAGTTTCAGTTAAAATTTTAGATTATAATTGAATATTAAAAGTATTATAGCGTGAATTTTTAGAATTGAATTTTAAAAAGATTTCAAATTAAAATCTTTGAAAATCTGAATTTTTCATATTTTTAACTGACAATTCTGTGGAATTATATTTTTCGAAAAAGTTTAATTGCCTTTTTTTAAATTATTTAAAGTTTTTATTTTCTAATATATATTTAATTAAAGAATTTCCGAATAATTAAAATTTTGTAAAATTAAATTGTAAACAAATGAATTTGAAAATTCTCAAAGAATTTCAATAGAATTTCTGGAAAAATGTAATTATTCTAAAAATTTGATTAAAATTCGTCCAAAGAATTTAATTATTTAGAAATTTGTTTATAAAATTCTTTATGAGAATTTAATTTTAAGAAATATTCAATAAATTATTTATTTTTATATATTTAAATAATTGAATTCTTATAAAAATTGATTTAAAAATTAATTTCAATAAAAATTTTAGGTAAAAATTGATTATAGGTATGAAAAGCAATATAGCGAGAATTTTTATAAATATGTAATTGAATTTTGAAATTTATTTTATTAAAAAAGTTGAATTGAATATTTTTTTGAAATTATTTCAATTTTTTATTTTCCAAGAGTATTTAATTGAAGAGTTTCCGAATAACCGAAATTTCGTAAAATTGAATTGTAAACAAATGGTTTTTAAAATTCGCAAAGAACTTTTCCAAAAATTATTAAAAATAATTGATTTAAAGAAGTTTAGTTAAAATTAAAAATTGTAGAAAATAATAATAATTGAATTGAAATGATGAAAATAATTTTTACAGTAACAATATTCTTATAATATAAAATAATAATTTTATCTTTCGGACATCTTTAATTATTATAAAACATGAAGAAATTTAATTTATAGTTTTAGGTAAAATGTTCTCTTATTTGACTCAGACTGGTTCGATCCCTATTTTTTTCGAAAAATAATTCCAAATTAAATACTCAATTTTTTCCTATTTTTAAACAATTGCAAAAATAAAAAATTCAACTTTTTTCATCAAGTTCATGAACTCATTTTTTTACAGCATTACATGTAGGTTAAAACAATTTTTAATCAAGAACAGTATTCTTAAACCTTTTAACTTCCTCCGCATGATTAATATTTAAACGATTTAAACAGCATTTATTTATTATTTATTCCGAACACTAATCGAAAGTAGGTACTTAACCGGCCTCACGACTTATTTTCTTATTCCTAAAAAAGAACAAAAATTTCTACTTTCTTCAGATTCTTATTAAAAATTAGACCCAAAATATAACCATACTTATTTTTTTTCCTATTTTCTACTCAAAATTATTTTTTTGTTTATAAAAAAAGGCTGAGATCCGAGTGATGGAGTGTATGGACTATGGAGTGACCTCAATATATATGTGTGCTTTTGTCACGTGACTCTTGAATAGAAATTTATTTTTTTATGTGAAAAATACTAAAGAGGTATAAGTTCAAAGATATGGAAAAGTATAAGAAATACTGCAGACTTGTAGAATTTAGAAACTTTAGACGAAATTGTATAAAAATATATCAAATTATTATATTATGCGAAACACGAAATAAAACATAACCTATAAATTTGTCGTCATTACTATACATTTTTTTGCTATATTAAGAGAGGGGGGAAAGCGAGAAGGAGAAGCAAATTCGATTATTGTTTCGAAAATTACTTTTCATAATTTTATAAAGAGAGATAAAAAACTAAGAAATTCCGTTTAATCTAAAAAAATGTCGCAAATTGAATCATAAAAGAGAAAGAATTATTTTTCTTTTATAATAATAATTTTAATTCAAACATCGATAGTGAAGATCGATCGATCGATCTCTGCCGGCAATCGAGTTTTATCTCGATTCGCGAGTTTTCGATAATGGCTTCCCAGAAGAAGGCTGGCCGCAGATAATCTCGTGTTTCCCGCCAAGTTCCGGCGGAGGCGTGCACATTTTTAGGCGCCAAGTGATACACGCTTGTTACTTTGTCCCCATATTAACAACGTGTACCAGTAATTGTTGATTTACAATCCTCCCTCAATACAGTTTGTTTCCTCAAAGAAAACAAGTCGAATTTGCCGAAAAGGAGGGAGACGCGGGCTGTGTATCCATGTTCTCGCGATGTGCCGTGAATGTTTTTTCTAGAACACGTTCAGCCGTACGTGAAATTTCTTATTGCAGTGCTGAATTTTGAACTTATGGATTATTTTGAATAACCGGCAAAATGTTAAGTGTTGCTACAGCATCGTCAGCCGTACATTGTTCTGAAGCAGCAAAATCCTCATCGAATCATTCCGGTTTGGGTAAGTAGGTTAACATGATTTCCGCTATTTCTAACACATTTATTATTGTCTATTAGTCGAAAACGCCTGAAAACGATTTTTCCTTGACGATAATTTTTACCCCTCTAAGCCCATTGCACATTATTATCATTAAAGCGGGTAATTACCCCTCTAAAAGTATCACACGAGGTGTCAAATATTTTCGATTTCTAGACGTATATACATTATACCTATATATATAGATATATACATAAAAGTAGTGTTATGTTCCCGGTATTACTTAATTCTACTAATTTTTCCGCAAGGTCAATGACATTCAGTCGTGACGTATTCAGGATTTCTTGCAAAATAATTTATAATTCTTCATTTATGTCTCACTAATCATTTTACAGGCATTTCTTAGTTTTAGAGGTGATGTTTAAGTGCCCAACTAAAAACAATATGGCAATAAATTTACCGCTAATGTCTCGTGATATTTGATCGATAGTTTCTTTTTCTTTGTTACTCAAAGTTTCTACTTGATTCAATTTTCAATTGTCATTTCTTTTTTTTTTTTCTTTCTAAAATAATATTTTTACTCAATTTTTTTAGCCTATAATTAATTATTACTTATATTTTAATTAAAATATCTTCTATATTAAAAATCGTTGTAATCCGGTAATCTATTCGCAGTTTGAAGTTAGTTACTTTTGTTTGCTTTTTGTTTCCTAATTTTTTTTTTTGATAATTTTTCTTTTTAATGTTTTGAATTTAAAAATTAATGAAAAACTTTAATTTATTGATTTTTGAAGATTAAAAAAATACCGAAAATTAATTAAATCAAATTGTTTTTAATTAAAAATAATTATTTTATAATATTTATAAATATAAATATTATATTATTTATAATAATATATTTTTTATTTCTTTAATAATTTTGAATCTGAAATAATTGAATTGAAAGACATTTATTCCAATTTTCCGAAAAAATTTAATTTCTTGCGAAAAATATAAATAAAATCTTTAAAATTATATTAATTCTTACGAGAAATTATTTAATTAAAGAAATATTAAAAATATTTAAATTATATTATAAAGAGTTTTTTCAAAATTATTGAATTTCTAAGGGGAATGTTACAATTAACATTTTTTTAAATAATTGAATTCTTTCGAGAAATGTTATTAATTATGAAAATAATTGTAATCTTAGTGGAAATTTTATTAAAATTGTATTTTTAATAAGTGAATTCTTATAGAGAATTTTATTATTTAGAAAAAAAAGAGTGAAACTTTTTCAAAGTGTTTAATTAAATTTTTGTCTTACAAAGAATTATATTAAAATTTTTCAAAATAATACA
This sequence comes from Leptopilina heterotoma, assembly GCF_015476425.1. NCBI lineage: Eukaryota > Metazoa > Arthropoda > Insecta > Hymenoptera > Figitidae > Leptopilina > Leptopilina heterotoma. Next base: position 69,905 of record NW_025111098.1, on the reverse strand, counting down.
ATTTTTGCAATGAGATTTATTAAAATTCTTTAAAATTTTTAAATTCCTGTGAAGAATTTTATTAATTATGAAAATAATAATTAAATTCTAAGAAATAATTCTATCAAAATTTTCCAAAGTAATTGAATTTCTGCGAAAAATTTTATTAAAATTCTTTACTTTGATTAAATTCCTGCGACATATTTTATAAATTATGAAAATAATTGAAATCTTACTAAGAATTTTATTAAATTTTCGAGAAATATAATCATAATTTTAAAAAATAATTTAATTTTTGAGAAGAATTTTATCGAATTTTTTAAAAATAATTTCATTTTTTTGAAAAATTTTATTAAATTTGTATTAAAAATAATTTAATTTTTGCAAAATATTTTATACATTATGAAAATAATTAAAACTTTGATAAAAATTTTACTAAAATTTTCAAAATAATTGAATAAATAAGAATTTAATCAAAATTTTTCAAAATATAATTAAAAATGGAATTTTTGCGAAAAATTTTATCAAATTGTTAAAAATAATTCAATTCTTTTGAGAAATTGTATTGAAAATAATTAAAATCGTGCTAAAAAATTGTTAAAAATTTTCGAAAATAATTGAATTTTTTCAAGAAATTTAATTAAAATTGTATTAAAAATATTTCAATTCTCATAAAGAATTTAATCAAAATTTTTGAAAATAAATGATTTTTTGCGAAGAATTTTGTAGAACTGTGTTAAAAATAATTGAATTCCTGCAAAATATTTTATAAATTATGAAAATAATTGAAATTTTGCTAAGAATTTTATTAAAATTTTCGAAAGTAATTGAATTTTTCCGAGGAATTTAATTAAAATTGTATTGATACTATTTCAATTATGATATGAATAATTGAATAAAAAATTTTCAAATCAATTGAATTTTAGTAAAAATTAAACATTTTATCAAATGTTTAAAAATAATTGTATTCCTTTGTTACATAAATTTAATTTTAATGAAAGTTTATTAAAAATAATAATTGTATTTCTATGCGAAGAATTTAATTAAGTTTTTGGAAAGAATAAATAATAATAATAATTAATGAGTTAATTAGTTAACAATTGAATTAATAAATAAAATTCATTTACTGATATTTATTAATTTTTTACCCACTTTTTTATAATTAAATATTTAATAAATTTAGTTAATTAATTATTTTAATTCAAATAAAATAGAGTGTTTATAATTTGGCCTAATGGCCAAATAAATATAAAACATCTTTTTTCTAAAAATTTTAATATTCTATTGGAATAATAGGTAAGAAAAATTTCACGAATACATTCGGACAAGTGGTTTTTGAATACAAAAAGTACTCTAACGTTTCGAAATTAATACGATTTGCTCTTTAGGGAGTCAATAAATAGAAAGTTTTATATTACATATCGAAGGAATGAATTCAATATTCTATATTTATTATTGTTCAAGTAAATGTGAAAGAAGTTCGAAGAAAAAAATTTGAGTGGATTACGATTTTAATGACTAATATGTATTTATTTTGAATTGCAGGGAACTCGTCGAGTTCTTGGAATTCGGATCACACATCGTTGAAGCGTAAACAAAGTCCCATTAGAGACTTGACCAGTGATTATGGCTTCAGTTCAGAAATCACTCTGACGGTGGTGACGAACGATGCGAACGGATACAAACGTCAACGCAGAGACAGCGAAAAGAGTCTCAACTCCAGCGTCACGCTGAGATACAAGGACCCCAAAACCAAGGCACCGACAGAGAAAATGCTCGACAACAACGTGAGGCACTCGTTCGACGCCTCCAGCGAACTGTCCACTTGTCCAAAAGAGTCGAATGATTGCTACCAGAGGTTCAACAGACCCGAGATCACAATTTACCAGAAGAAGGAGAGCGAGAAGCAACCCCCACAAGCGGTCGCCTCGACGTCCTCCAAGGCGGCGGCAGTTACTCATCAAGGGGCCGAATGTTCTCGAACCGTCTTCAAGGTTTCAAGGGAAGTCGACATCATTTCCCCGAAGTCGAGCCAGAAGGTGATCGAGGCTGCCATAAAACAAGTACCTGACCACAATGACAACACCTCCCCGAAGAGTTCAAGCAAATTTGACGCAAACAACAATCCAAAGACGCCAATAACCCGGAGGCTGAACAATGCCCTGGCCCTCCTGCAGAGCCTGGATAAGCCGTCGACTTCCACCCCCGCGAAGGCCGCGGTCAGTGACAAGCTGCCGATTCTGCGGTCCACTTCCAGGGAGAAGATCGACAACAACAATCAGTGGAGCGAGGAGATTTTCACCACTGACAACTGCATGCAGAGCATCTCGTCCTCCATCCCCTTCTCGGACATTGAGAATGACTTCGACAATTCCTATTACACAATGGGTTTCCCCAATCCTCCGGGAGAAAATAGATGCTGGGTCAATGCCACCGTACACGCACTTTTCGCTCTGCCTTTCACCGACAGTCTCGACCGCATGAATCTCTCGGAATGCACGTCATTGATGAAAACTCTTATTCTCATGCAAGCCCTTTGGAGAAAGGGGGAGAGCGAGAAGCACAATATATACAGTATGCTGAGGTACGTCAACTTCACAACAAATCAATAATAATAATAATAATAATAATAATTACTGACAAGAGCAATTCACGTAAAAAAATCAAGTAAAAATTGTCATTTTTGGGAGAAACGTATCAAAATTGTTGCGGTGCAACGTTTCCAAACGTTTTATATCTCAATTTGATATTCTTAGAAAAAATTGGGTAATTTAAACAAAACTTAGGGGAAAAAAAGTCAGGGATTTTTATTAAAAGCACTGGAAAAAATTAGAGAATAAGTTTTAGAATTTATAAGAAAATTCTGAATTTTGGTGTCTTTTTTGTTTGCCTCACAAACTATAAAATACAAAACTTTCAATTTTTTCTGTTTCTGACAATAATTTATTTTTCAATAACGTAATTCTTCAAGAACTATCATAAAATTATTACTTAGAAATTATTTAATGAATAATTTTATTACTTAAAAATTTTCAAAATTAATTAGATTTCAAAAGAGTTCCGTTTCAAATCTGCATAAATAGATCAACTTCAAAGGGTTCAATATGAAATCTTTAAAAATTTCAATTTTTAAATGAATAGAAATTTTAAGAACAACTGATTACAGAACTTTAATTATTTTCAAAAATTTATAAACATTCTCGTCAAAATTTCAATTATATTTATAAATAATACAATTCTTCTGCGAAATTCAATTATTTTCAAAAAATTTAATAAAATTCTTGGCAAAATTTCAATTATTTTCAAAAATTTTCCATATTTCAATTATTTTCAATATCTACTATTTTAATAAAATTTTCCAAAAGAATTTCAATTATTTAAACGAAATTTTAATAAAAATTTCACAGGTATTCAATTACTTACCAATTTTTTATAAATTTCTTCGAACCAATTCAATTATTAATTTTTTAATGAAGTTTCTCGAAAGAATTCAAAAATATTTAGAGAATTGAAAAAATATGTAGTTCTAAGAAATTCAATTATTTTGAAAAATTTTAAATAAAATTCTTTTAAAAATTCAATTCTTTAATACATGTTGTCAAAATTCTTTACAAGATTTAGTTAATAAAATTGCAATTTTAATAAAATCTTCCTATTCAATTCAATTATTTTCAATACAATTCTTCTTCAGAATTCAATTATTTTCACAAATAATACATTTTTTTTTATGGGAATTCAATTATTTGAAAAGAATTTGAATAAAATTCTTCGTAAGAAATCAATTATTTTTATAAATTCAATAAAATTTTTCTCGAGAATTCAATTTTTTCAAAAATTTTAAGATAAAATGCTTTATAAATTTTAAAAATTATAATAAAATTGACTATAGAATACAATTATTTTCGTAAAATATAACATTCCTTATAGGAATTACAATTTTACTGTCAAAAATTTCAAAATTCAATTATTTTCTTAAAAAATAAAATTCTTCGAAGCAATTCAATTATTTAAGAAATTTTAATTAAATTCTTACAAAGAATTCAATTTTTTTCAAAAATAAAACTTTTCACAAGAATTCAATTATTTAAAAAAAAAATTTATTAAAATTCTTCGTCAGATTTCAATTATTTTCAATTTTTTAATGAAATTTTGTCGATGGAATTTCATTATTTTCAAAATGTTATAAATAAAAAAATTCTGAGAAATTCAATTATTTAAAAAATTTGACTAAAATTCTTCACAAGAAATTAATTTAATATCATTAATAATAATTTTTTTCTCCGGAATTCAATTATTTTTACAAATAAATTTCATCACAGGAATTCAATTCTTTAAAAATTCTTTTAATAAAATTCGACTTATATTAAAAAAATGCGACTTTTTCGACTTTTCTTCTAAATTTTGCAACAAAATACCACATTTTTTTAGTATAAAATGCAACCTATTTCGATTTTTATATAGTGTGAAAAGTATAACTATAAACAAATGTTTGAAAAGTTACTTTGTGAAAATTTTTCTAATTAAATTTTTAAAATATGCAATTAAAAAGATTTTGAATAATTGAAATTTTGTAAAATTTAATTAAAAATAATTATTTTTTTCAAGTATTTTGTTAGAATTTTTAAAAATCAACTTTTGAAGAATTTTAATTGCAAATTTTAAAAATAATTGAATTCTCAAAAATTTTAATGGAAAATCTTCAATTGTAAATTTAATAAAAATGAAAATTAGGTTGTAAAAATTTTTAAAACAACTAATTCTCAGAATTTTTTTATTCTAATTTTTAAAAATTTAATTACTTTCAATATTTTTAAAAATTCAAATAAATACAAAAAAAACATTAAAATTTTTTTAGAATCATTTTTAACATTTTGGAGAAAATAATCATATTCAAAATTTTCAATTAAAATTCTTTAAAAAATTAATTTTTTTTAAAATTATACAAAACTTCTTTTTAGAAATTCAATTAATTTTCGAAAAATTACATTAAAATATTTATAAAAAACTAATTCTTCAAATTGTTTTATCATGATTTTTAAGATTCAATTACCTTCGAACAAAGTAAATTAAAATGTTTTTAAATTTACTTTTTTAGACTTATTAAAATGTCGGAGAAATCATTTATAATTAAAATTCTTCAAAAATTTGATTATTTTTTAATTTATATTTTTTAAAAACTTAATTATTTTGAAAAGATTTTATCAAATTTCAATTATTTTTTAAAGATTTTACCAAATTTCAATTTTTTCAACATATTTTTATTGTCAGGGTGGCCGCATGTCAGTAAAGTCTGGGAAATATCAAGAAAAAAATTTTTTGTCAGGGAAATTTAGAAAATTGAGGTTTTTTTCGACTTATTTTTAAAAATTGCGACTTTCTCGACTTTTCTTCCAAATATTGCAACAAAATATCATATTTTTTAGTATCAAATGTAACTCATTTCGATTTTTATAGTGCGAAAAATAAATATAAACATATTTTTCAAAAATTGTTTTTTAATCATTTTTCTATTTAAATTTTCGAAGTATACAATTAAAAAAATTTTAAATAATTGAAATTTTGTAAAATTTAATTAAAAATAATTAATTTTTTTCAAGTATTTTGTTAAAATTTTTGAAAATCAACTTTTAAAGAATTTTAATTCCAAATTTTGAAAATAATTGAATTATCAAAAATTTTAATGAAAAATCTTTAAACGTAAATTTAAAAATGAAAATTAGCTTTTAATTTTTTTAAATTTAGTATTTTTAGTACTTTCAATTACATAATTTTTGAAAATTCAGTACAAAAACTCTTAAGAAATTGAATTGTTTTCGAAAAATTACATTAAAATATTTATAAAAGCTACTTAATTCTTAGAACTTTTTTTATCATAATTTTTTAAGATTTAATTATCTTTGAATAAAGTAAATAAATATGTATGTACTTTTTTTGAGTTATTAAAATTTCGGAGAAATCATAGTCATATTTTCAATTTAAATTCTTTAAAAATTTGAATATTTCTATATTTTGAAAATATTATACCTTTAAGAAAAAAACATGGACAGTTACAATTATTGTAAAAAATTGAATTTTTGTATTTAAATAATTTAATTCTCAAAGAACTTTCGAGAAATTATTTAAAATAATTGATTTAGAGATGAAGTTTAGTTGAGAATTATAGAAAATATTTGAATTCAGGAAGGGTTATAATTGTAATTGTTAGAAATTATTAAATTTCATGAATTTTACTCATTTTCCGTAAACTTTCATATTTTCCTGTGAAAAAAATTTTGTCAGAAAAAATAATTTTAATGTCACTAAATTGTCATGGAAATGTCAAGGAAATTGATAAACTGAAACTTGTGACCACTCTGAAATCAATAAAAATAATAATAATTGAGGCTCCTGATCTTAATAGGGCACTTTCAGCATTGATTTTAAATGGTAAAAGTGCCCTTTTAAGATCCGGAGCCTCAATTAGGAACCAAAAAGATTGCAAAATTAGTATTTTTGTTTAAAGTTTTAAATTCAAAAAAGTTAAAAAGAATAAATATGTTTCAGAGATAATATAATGAATATCAGAATATAATAATTATTAGTTGTTGTTTATTTGACAAGAGTTTGAAGCACAAATCTTCAAACAAAAATTTTATAAATATGTAAAAATTGATTAAAGTTAGCTTCAAAAAATTATAATAAAATTTTTTTTTAAATGTAATTCTTAGAATTTTCTCATCATAGTTTTTTAAAAACTAATTATTTTCAATATTTTCAACTGCGTATTTCCGAAAATTCAAATATCTACAAAAAATAATTACATTGAAAATTTTTCAAAAATTTTAATTTTTTAGTTAAAATTTTAGAAAAATTAACAATCTTTTTTAAACTATTTAATTGAAATTCTTTAAAAACACTGATTTAGTTTTCGAAATTTTCTAAAACATCTTTTAAAATATTACAATATTTTTCAAAAACTAATTCTTAGAATTTTTTACTAGAATTTTTTTAATGTCAATTGTTTTCAAAAAATAAATTAAAATTAAAGAAAATATTGTTCGACGCCCAGTGTCGACGCCAACTTCAGGGACCTCAATTATTGATAAAAAAATCCAATTAGCTACAAATTTGCTTTTCACGTTTATTTTTTTATCACCTTAACGGGAAAGAATTCACCTTTTTCAAAGAAAAAAATCTCTGAATATATTTTAAAAATTGTTTAAATATATATATATAATAATAAGAAAATCATTTTCAGGAAATTCAAAGAAGAGTTAATAGTTTTAGACGACTCTTACCCATCTGAAAGGCAGCAGGATGTGTCTGAGTTTCTAATGAAATTACTGAACCATTTTAAAACGTTTTTCGAGAAGAGAGAATCGAGTGAGGCAAAAATACAAGAGATCGAAAATATGCCGGAAAACCCACAGGACCAGAGAAAATCAAAGACAACTCCTGACTCAAGTAAACGCCGACCCCTAGTGGAACTGAGAGAGAACAGCAATCTTTTCGAACCTGGTGCGAGTCAGAAGTCAAACAAAGTTGAAAGGCTACCGAACGGCGTTGAGGATTCAAAGGAGAATTTGGACGAGTCGATAAAGAATCCTGTGGACGACTACTTCCTACTTCCAATCGTGGACCAGTATTCTTGCAAGGGATGCAGTGAGAAGAAACAAAAGCGCGTTGACAATTTGGTTGTTTTCATTCAAGTACCACCAGAGAGTAAGGACGTGCCCGTCAACGTGGAGGATGCGATTGCTCGGAATTTCACAACCGAAGAGAGGAGGGTAACTTGCGATCATTGCAAGCACAAATTCCAGGATGTGCGAACGGCTTTCAGCAACTATCCTAAAGTCCTCACAGTTCACGTTCATCGATACGGAATTGGCGAACACGGCACCAGGAAAATTAGCAACGCACTTAGTATTCCAGAACAACTTGTACTTAAACCCTCTCTTATGTGAGTATTATTTTGCATTTTCACTTTCGCTTCACTTCAAAAATAGTATTTATAACTAATTTATTAATTCAACTTGCTGTCAAAAGTTACTTACTTTCTCTTACTATAGTTTGTCCCAAAAAATCTTTCATGCCACTTTTGCAACTACATATTCTTCATTTCATCCGGCAGCTAATTTTAAAACTGAATTTAATTTTTATACTTTACTTTTGTTCTACACAAATTTTATTTTGGCACTTAATTCTTTTTCTAGAACTCATTCAATATATTTTTAAAATCATGTTCAGATTTCACAATAAATCCATGCTTCGCACTCATCTACTAAAACCTACTATTTACTACTTTTTCTTACGTTATGCTACTATTTGGATACTTTTTTAGATTTCAATTTTTCAGATTCAATTATTTTCAAAAAATATTACAAATTCAATTATTTTCAATATCTAGTATTTTCATGAAATTTCGCAAAACAATTCAATTATTTTAAAAAAAAAATTGATAAAATTCATCCAAAATTCAATTATTTTCATAAATAATAAAATTTTCACAGGAATTCAATTAATTAAAAATAGCATTTTCGAAAAAATCAATTATTTGACAAAATTTTTATACAATTCTTCACAATAATTCAATTACTTTCACTGATAATAACTTTTTCATGGAAATTCAATTTTTTTTTTTAAATTTGTTAACAAAATTCTAAACAAGAATTCAATAATTTTCATAAATAATAAAACTTATCAAAGAATTTAAATTATTTTTAATAATAATATAACTAATACTACTTTTAAAATTCTTATGAAGAATTCAATTATTTTCAAAAATAACAAAATTTTTCACAGAAATTCAATTCTTTTTAAACATTTTAATAAATTTTTTCACAATAATTCAATTATTTTCATAAATAATAAAATTCATCGCAGGATTTCAATTATTTTTAATACAATTTTAAAGAAATGGCTCAAAAAATGGAATTAATCTTAAAAATTTGATTTCAATTCCTCGAAAAAATCAATTATTTACAAAAATATTAGAATATTTCACAGAAATTCAATTATTTTCAAATATTTTAATAAAAGTGTTCGAAAGAAATCAATTATTTTAAATACAATTTTAATTAATTTTTTTTTTAAATTCAATTATTCTTTTAGATTTTAATAAAATTCTTCCCAAGAATTCAATTATTTTTTACATAAATAATTCTTCGAAAGAATTCAATTATGTCGATAACTAACAAAATTATTTCCAAAAATTCAATTAATGAGTTTATAATGCCTCAATAATAAAATCAATAATTTAATTAAAATTATTGATATAAAATTAAACTCTTTTAAACAATTTTATTTATTATTTTATTTTAATAATTTTAATTGGAAAATTTTAAAATCATTGAAATTTACAAAGAATTTTGTCAAAAGCTTTTGAGAATAATTGAATTTTTTAGAAAAATTTTATTAAAATTCCTCGTATCTACGAACTTATGTAAATTTTTTTCGAAATACATAATTGAATTTGTATTTTTATAAATTTTATTCTTTTATTATTATTTTTATCTATTATTTTTATAAATAATAAAAGTTTAAAAATTAAATTTCAAAAGATTCTTCAATTGAAATCTTTGAAAATTTTAATTGAAAAGCTGTAATAACATTTAAATTTTTTATTTCGAAATACATTCGATTCAAATTTTAAATAATTTTGTTTTTAAAATTTCAATATACAAATGATTTCAATTCCTCGAAAAAATCAATTATTTAAAGAAATATTTCTTTAAAATTCTTTGAAAGAATTCAATTATTTACAAAAATATTATAATTTTTCAGAGGAATTTAATTATTTTAGAAAAAAAAGTTAATAAAGTACCACACAGACATTCAATTATTGTCAAAAATTTTAATAGAATAATTCTTTGTAAAATTCAATTGTTTTTAAAAACTTTTCGCAATTCAATGATTTTCAAGATCTACTATTTTCATAAAATTTCCAAACTGAATTCAATTACTAAAAATTTTTTTGTATAAGTCTTAGTAAGGGATCGTTCACAAACTACGTCACACTCCTAAGGGTGGATAATAAAAATTTCTCAGGAATTCAGTTATTTAAATTAGAATTGGCATAAAGTTAGTCGAAAGAAATCAATTAGGGAGCGTTCACAAATGATGTCACGCTTTTGGGGGTAGGGGGGGGGGGTGTCATACTAAACGTGACACAATGTATTTTTCTCATGTGAAATTGCAAAAATTGCGTGACAGGGGTAGGGGGGGGGGTGAAAATCTCTAAAAATTGCGTGACATCATTTGTGAACGCTCCCTTATTTAAAATTTTGTATAAAATTTTTGGTAAGAATTAAATTATTTTTATAAATAATTAAATTCTTACATAAATAATAAAATTCGTTGCAGAAATTCAATTTACTTTCAGGATAAGAAAGAAGTAAATATTCTTGATGAAAATAGAATGGAATTTTTGTCAGTTTTGTGAAGTATCTAAAACGAGTTTCTCTGGTGGTCCAGTTTAATTTTTGAATACCTACTTTTTTAGTTTAAAAGCTACTTTTTTCTACTTTTTTAAAATTATTTTATTTACTTTTTTTTAATTATCGAGTGCGAAGTCTGAAAAATCTATAAGAAACATGCAGTGCCATTTTTTTTTTCAAAAAGTAGTTAAAATTTGGGCCAAAAAATCAAACTTTTAGGACAAAAGGGAATAATTAATTTATTAATGGACATATTTTTTAACCAATAATTTTACTTTTATCGAACTCTGTATTTAATATGAAAATTCGAATTCTTTATCAAAAACCGAGCCAACTTTACTTGATAAAAATAATTTAAGGTTTTTCTAAACGTATTAGAACATTTTTTCTAACTTTTGTGTTTAATTAATGAAGAAATTGCTTCAATTTGAAAATTGTCCAAATACTAATAATTATTTTTAAAAAATAAAAATGTTCTGTTTGTAAATATTGTGTATAATGAAAAACTATTTTTCTTTTTAGGATCGAAGGCTTCGACGCCGATGAAATATATAAGCCCGTCTGTATAATTTCACATGTCGGTGAAAATGTGGACTGCGGACATTACACAAGTTACGTCGAACACGAGGGACAGTGGTACTACTACAACGACATGTCCGTCTCTCCCATGACGAGCAGTCAAGTCTTTGCAGCAGCTGAAACAACTGCCTATCTGATATTCTTCGTCAATGTTAATCTGCTGGAGAAACAGCACACTGAAGTCTTCAAAATTAATTTCAATTAACGTTACTATCATTAATTTACAGAGTTAATATTCAAGTATTAAATCAAACAATGCAGGTATTTTGTTTATTTCTTGTTTTTTTCTTTTCATTCTTTTTTCCAAGTTTCATCTTTTCATTCTAGATAAGATTACCTGCAAAAATCTTCTATTTGCATTGATATCTTTTTCCCCTTGAGCAAAAAGAAGTTAATGCAAAGTCTGTATTTCCGTATTAGATTACACTGCCAAAAACACACACACAAAAAATCATATACTTGTTTTTTAGAAACAATAATTAATTTTTCTTTCTGTGAAATAATTTGTCAATAGGACATCTGAATAAAGTGTTGAGAGTAAACAGTTTTTCAGTTGGTAATGCTATTTAATTTTCATAATACGACATTTTTTTTATAATTCATGTCCATACTCTACGAAAGAAAAAAAATATCTGCGAAGGATATTAGAAGGAAGAAAAATTATTAGGTTTACATATAAATTTATGTATTCAAATTATGATCGATATATCAAAACATTTCTTCTTTCTAATATCGAAATAATCTTGAAAAATGAATTCACCTAATTTATGCTATTGCTTTGCTGAGAATTTGATTAAAGGATGAAATTTAAGAATTGAAATTTACAACCGAGCACAAAAAAACAAACGATCAATGGTGAGAAGACCCAGACATTTCCCGTACTTAGAGGATGATTCTGTACATTCTCGATGAAACTTTACAAGTAAGGCAAGATTGAATAATTCCTTCTATATTAAATTTATTCTCCATTTGAATAAATAGAAGCATTGTAAAGTATTTTTCTTTTCACGAATATCAGTTTTTCAGTTGAAATTTACTCAAACAGAGCGAAAAATGTTATTTTACATTTTAATGTCACGCTTAACTTTAAATGCATAGTTTAGCAAAAAGTTAAACGTGACAAATAAGCAAAAACTATTATTCAATAGAGAATCAATGGAATTTTTATATGTTTTCGATAAAATTCTCTTTAAAATTCTCCAGGTGCAATTAATCAGATTTCAATTTTTTTTAAACTTGACCAATTCGTTACTTTGTAATAATTTTGTAAACTTTTTTAATGGCGTACGGAGACGAAATACTACTTTGGCAAGTGTGTTGCCTGGAAAGAATAAATATTTCTAAGGTTTATGCAAAAAAGAAAATATAGAAAAGAAAAAGGACACAAAGTAGATGAATAATAATTAGTTATTTAGTTTCGTAAACGAAACTAAACTGAAATAAAAAAAAAATGGTAGAATTAGTTTACTATTTGTGTACATGGTGTATGATAAAAAAAGAAATAGATAACTTGAATACGAATTATAAATTATACATACATACATATATGTAAGGGACAAATACCGAAAACGAATATCATTTTATTGCAATATTCTTTTATTGCAAATTTTCAGTTGGAAGAAAATTGATAAAAAATTCCATACAAAGAACATATCCAAAGTGTCTAATATGTAGCAAGTTATCCTTCATTTCTCTAGTTTTTAAGTGCAAAAAAAAAGCAATTTAAGATTGACATCTACCTGTATATTTTATTTGTAAGTAATTCTCTTCTAAAAGATTTAGTTCCTATTCAAGTTTAATGTAATGTATTTTGTATTTTATTAAAGCCGATTTCTCTGCTATCAAATGAATTATAATCATTTACAATTATCTTAATACCTTAATTTAACCCCTAATCTATTGAAAGTTCATTTATTAATTAGATAAATTATTAGAGAGCAAATTATTCCAGGTCCTAGAGTGAGCGTTCTTCTGAATTATTATTTCTACAAAAAATTAGACAAATCACATTAATGTTTCAATGTTTCCTTCAAACAATAAAAATTACATTAAACAGGCTTCGTACTTATCTACTAAAAACTTTTATAATTACTATACTTTTTTACGATTTTGCTATACTATTTGGATACTTTTTTTTAAATTAGTGATACTATTTTATTAAAATTTTCCAAAAGAATTGAATTTATTTAAATAAATTTTAATAAAATTCTTTGCAAACATTCAATTATTTTCATAAATAATAAAATTTACAGAAGAATACAATTCTTCTGAAAAATTCAATTATTTAAAATCTTTTAATAAAATTCCTTCAAATGATTTAATTATTTTCAAACATTTTTCGAAATTTAATTATTTTCAATATTCACTATTTTAATAAAAAATTTTCTAAAAGAATTGAATTATTTAAAATAAATTTTAATAAAATCGTTAGAAATAAATCAACAAATTTTAATAAAATTCTATCAAACGATTCAAATATTTTAAAAAAATTTTCGAAATTCAATTATTTTCAATATTTGCTATTTTAATAAAAAAATTTCTCAAAGAATTGAATTTTTTTAAAATAAATTTTAATAAAATTCTTTGCAAACATTCAATTATTTTTATAAATAGTAAAATTTATGTCAGAATTCAATTATTTAAAAAAAATTTATAAAGTTCTCCGCAAAAAATTAATTATTTTTACAAGTAATAAAATTCTTCTCATGAATTCAACTATTTTAAAAAATTGTAATAAAATTGTTAGAAATAATTTAAAAAATTTTAAAAAAATTCTTTCAAACGATTCAGTTCTTTTCAAAAAATTTTCTAAATTTAATTATTTTCAATATCCACTATTTTAATAACAAATTTTCTAAAAGAATTGAATTATTTAAAATAAATTTTAATAAAATTATTTGCAAACATTCAATTATTTTCTTAAATAATAAAATTTACAGAAGAATTCAATTACAAAAAATATATTAAAGTTCTCCGCAAAAATTTAATTATTTTTATAAATAATAAAATTCTTCTCAGGAATTCAATTATGTTGAAAAATTTGAATAGAATTCATTGCAACAATTCAATTATTTTCATAACTATAATGAAACTCATTGCAGGATTTCAATTATTTTCAATACATTTTAAATGAATTCTTCGAAAAAATATATAATAACATTTTCTCACGAATTCAATTATTTATGAAAACAATTTTCATAAAATTATTCGAAAAAAAGCAAACATATTTTAGAAGATTCTTATAAAATTCTTTGCAAGAATTCAATTATTTCAATAAATAACAAAATTCGTCTGAGGAATTCAATTTTTTAAAATTTTTAATAAAATTCGATGCAAAAATTTAATAATTTTGATAACTTAAAAAATTCATCGTATAGAATTTCAATGTTAATATACAATTTTTTAATACAATTTTAAATTAATTCATTTAAAAAATGCAATTATTCTTACAATTTTGTTTAAATTCTTCAAAAGAATTTGATTATTTAAAAAAATTTTAAATATAATTTATTTATTAGAATTAAATAATTATTTTCAATACTTTTTTTAACTGATTTTCTTGAAAGAATTTATTTTCGAAAATTTTAATAAAATTGTTCGTAATAATTCATTTATTTTTAAAAATTTTTTATAAAATTCTTCTTATAGAAATTGAATTACTTTCAAAAATTAGTTGAAATTCAATTATTTTTAATATCTAGGTACTATTTCAATAAAATTTCCCAAAAGAATTTAATTGTATTTGAAAAATTATTTTAATAAAATTCGACTCAAGAATTAAATTTTTATTTTAATAAGTTTTATAAAATTCTCCGGAAAAATTCAATAATTTTTAATACAATTTGAATAAAATTTCTTGTCTGAATTTAATTATTTTTTAAAAGTTTTTAATCAATTAAATTTAATTTTAATTATTTGCAATGCAATTTCATATTATAAATTCTCCGAACAATGTAATTATTCTTGAAAATGTTACTTATTAAAATTTTAATTTTAAAACTGTAATATTACATTAAAATTTTTTATTTCGAAATAGGTATATTAAAATTTTGAATAATTTTATTTTTAAAATTTCAGCAAAAAAAAAAATTATTGAATTTTGGAAAAATTACAGTTGTAATTTTGAGAAATAGTTAAATTTCAAAAAGGCTTTACATTGAAATCATTTAAAATATTTTAATTCTTGTGGAAAAATAAAAAGGTATTTAAATATTTTATTAAAAAAATTATTCTATTTTTAAATGTAATTTAATTTTGAAATTCTGAAAAATATAAGTCGTCAAATTTAATTTTTCGACAGCTACATTTTTAATGATTTTTTTCAGTCTCAAAGCTACTTTTTGCTAGTTTTTTAAAAATTAATTATTGAGTACGAAGCCTGCATTATAATTTGTTGAATATTCAAAAGTATTCTTGGTTCGAAAAATTAGTTTTCTTTTGCGATAAACAAAAATAAATTTATAAAAACAAGTTTTAAAACTTTTTTATTAGCAAAAAAAAACTTTTTAATGAAAAATAATCTTTTTTAATTTCTAATTATTTATTCTAAATATTTATTATCAATATTTCAGTGAATGAACTCTTAAGTTGTAATAAAAAATAAATTGTAAGCCTTAATAAATAAATAAATTAAACAAATTTTATGCCCTAAACCCATTTACATAATTATGTAGACGTAAAAAAAGACTTATTAAGAGTTGATAATATTATGATTCTAGTTCTTACAATAAAATAATAGTTTATTTATAATAATTATCAATATCATACGCAGGTTATTATTATTGATCCATTTTCAAATTTACCTCGAAATATCCAAAGCGTGATTTCCGGTTATTTTGGAACGTTTTTTAAAATTTATAATATGTTATTTTTGAGCTTTTTGAGTTTTGCAACTGTATAGTGTCATGGCAATATTTCCTTTTATTACAGTTAGCAAAATTATGTTATTCTTTCTTATAAATATCAAAAGAGTAAAACTTAAACAAGCGTGGCGTATATACTATTCTAAAAATAAGAAAGTTGAGATTTTTGAGGTTAGGAATCAACCATATGATCGAATGTTTTCATCTGCGTTCGTCTTGACCGCGTCTTGACATTTCTAATGAATTTTCTTTCAAAAATTGAAAAACACAATTTTTAAAATGAGTTGGGAAGTAAGTGCAGCTCCAATGTGTCGAGCTTGCATGGAAATTGATGGAACTTTCATTTCTATGGACGATGAAATCTTTAATAAGAAAAATTTGCTCAAAAAACTTATCGAGTTAACGTCTATTCGCGTAAGTACATAACTTTAATATAATATTTAAAATTCTATCCTTTTTAATAAAATGGTTCATTTTTGAAATTGTTGATTAATAATTTTAATATTTCTTTGAATAAAAATGTTGAAATCGCTATACATTTTAAACTAGATTTCTATTACACAATTGTAGGTTATCTTGTTTGGAAAATAAAAATTTGCGTTATTTAATTTTACACTAATTGCAATATTGTGTGTATAGATTGATAAGAACGATGGCCTTCCAACAATGCTGTGCACAAAATGTGCTCATCGTACGAGCGCTTTTTACAAATTTAAACAGCAGGTTATTGAATCGGAGAAAAAACTTAGAAAAATGTTCCAAGTTTCGAGCGATTTTGTCAAGGTAATATTCAATTAAGCCTTTATTACCTAGGTGGTGATAACAATGATAGAATTATTATCATTAAAAGAGCAAATTGATTATAATTTTCTATCAAAAATTATATTTTTTGGTGTATTGTTTAAAGCGTTTAAAGTATCTCGGTAAGAAGAGAATTAAGAGAAATTAAAATTGTTACAAATATTGTTCATTTCTAAATTTTTTAAATTTCAAACTGATATTATTATTAAAGTGCCATGTTTTAAGTTTTTTAGAGACAATAATTATCTTTTTGTCAGGGACGTTTACCAAAGTCGAATTTTCTTTTTGTTTCGAATTTTGAAAGTAAAACAAAATTAGGAATGTATTTTATTTCTGATTTGGAATCTACACGAAATTTTACTGCCTATTAGTTTCGTTTCCATTGATCGAAACAAAAAGTCGATTCGAATGTAAATTATTTAATGAATAATTTTACTTAAGTAATTGTTTCAAAATTAATTGAATTTTTAAAGAATTGTGTTTACAATTTTCATAAATAGACGAGCTTCAAAAGATTTCAATTTGAAATTTTATAAACTCTCAATTATGAATGAATTTAATTGGAAATTCTAAAGAACTTATAATATGTAAAGTCATTAACGTCCGAGTGGTTTTAATAATAATCAAAATAAGAATAACTAATTACAGAAATTCAATTATTTTCAGAAGTGATAAACTTCTTCGCATAAATTCAATTATGTTCAAAAACTTTAAAAAAATTTCGTCAAAATTTCAATTATCTTTAAAAATAAAAAATTCTTCTCCAAAATTAAATTATCTTCAAAAATTTTAATAAAATTCTTAGCAAAAATTTAAATTATTTTCAAAAATTTTCAATATCTACTATTTTTTTAATAAAATTTTCAAAAAGAATTCAATTTAATAATTTAAAAAAAATTTTGATAAAATTCTACACAAACATTTAATTATTCACATAAATAATAAAGATTTCACAGGAATTCGATTATTTACAAATTTTTTTATGAATTTCTTCGCAATAATTCTATTATTGCAATTTAATTACATTTATAAATAATAAAATTCTTTTTAAGGATTCAATTATTTTCATAAATAATTAAACTCATTGCGAAATTTCAATTATTTTTAATACAATTTTAATCAAATTTCTCAAAAAATGAAATTATTCTTAAAATTTTTTATTAAAATTCGTCAAAAGAGAATTCAGTTATTTAGAAATTCGTTGATAACATTCTTTATGAGAATTCAATTATTCAATAAATTATTTATTTTTGTATTTAAATAATTAAATTCTCGTAGAATTTTCTAATAAGAATTGATTTAAAAATGAATTTCAGTTAAAATTTTAAATAATAATTGAATATTAGAAGCATTGTAGAATGAACTTTTGGAAATATTTGATTTTTGAAAAAGTTTTAAATTAAAATCTTTGAAAATTTGAATTTTTCATATACTTTTAATTAACAATTCTGTAGAACTAATCTTTTTGAAAAATTTTAATTCCAATTCTTTGGAGATTATTAGATGTTTTTAATTTCTAAAATATATTTAATTGAAGAATTAATTAAAATAATTGATTTAAAGAAAAATTTTAGTCAAAAATTCTAGAAAATAATAATTGAATTGAAATGATGAAAATATTTTTGAAACAGATACAGTAACAACAATAGATACTTTTAATCAAAATTTTCTTTCCAAATTAATTATAATTAATAACTTTAAGAAAAATTATTTTAGAATTTAATTATTTTAAAATAAATTTAATTCTTTGCAGGAATAAGAAAAAAATCTAGGTATTGCTTTAAAATTCATTGCGATTAAAAAGATTTTAAAGTGAAAAGATATTTAAAGAGAATTAGGTATTCGTGGTTGTTAAGTATTTCAAAAATAGGACACCAAAAATTAGAATTTTTATAGGAATTCCGATATTCTTTCAGTTTTTTTTGATAAAATTCCTCGATATTTTTCTAAATTCCCTCACCAATTTCATTTTACCTGATTTTTACTAATTTCCCTCATTTGTGGCAACCCTAATTAAGAATTAATTAATTAATTAAGAAATTTAAAGTGTATAGACTTATTTTACAAAGTTTAAAATATATTTTTAAAAATTCTTTTAATTGATCAGATGAACAATTTAAAATTGATTGAGATTTAAAAAATAATCAAAAATAGAGATGAATGCACTATGAATTGTATGTAATAGAAAACTTTAAGGAGACTTTCTGGTCAAGGATTTAAAAAAATAGATTTTTCTTTTTTTTGCTTTTAAATGTTCCTTAGAATCATAAAATTATTGTCCCAAAAGATTTTTGAAAAATTATGCAGAAGAAAAAAAGTTATTAATATTAACCAATAGTTTTGAGTGTTTTAGAATATTTGTAACATAAATAATTATTTAAATAGCTAAGTTTTTTTTACTGGAGAATAAGAAACTTCTATCATTTGTGAAATAAATCTAACTTTTTCATTGAACTTTTAAATTTACTATCCAAAATAATATATTTAATGTTTAATACAAGTTCAAAAATTAATATTAAAAATGCGAACATACGTATTATTTCAAATGCTAAATTATTTTGCAGGAAGACGTTTGTCAAGTTCACGAGGAAAAATTGGAAAATTTGCAATTTTCACAATCTATTATTAAGCCGAAAATAATAAATTTAGTGGACGAAAAACAATCACAGAACGAAACGCAACAAGAAATGCAACTATCAAAAGATGAAACCAACGAAGTAGTTGAAGAGATTTGCATTGATTCCCAAAATGTTCATTTGTTAAATAGTGAGAAGAATGAGACAATCGCAAATATTGTCAATTCCGGCGATGTTCAATACGCAATAACTTACGTACCTAACGAAGCTTTAAACCTCATGCTAAATAGAGAGGCTTTTCAAGCAGTTCTTGCAAACCCGGAAATCAGTTTGGCGAGCACAACCAGCAAGCAGACTGCACCAACGGCAAGCAATTTGCCAGAAAATGTAAGCAACGGAGATGTTGATTATGTGCAATCGGTTAGTGATTTATTTGGGGCAATTCCTCCAGTGGAAAGACTGTTGACTATTGAGAGTGCAATGGAAAATGAAGCGAATGTTGCAAACACGGAGATAGAAGTGCTGTATGCGAATGCTTCAGCAACTCAGGAGAAAGACTGCGTTTCGGATTCGAATGAAAACTCCCTGCTTCTTCACGATAACAACAACAGGGAAAAGGAAGCAGAGGAGAGCAACGACTCGGACTCGGATTATTTCATAAGTTCCAAAGACGACATTCTGGGCAGTCTCAACGACACGATAACGAGGGTGAAGGAGATAAGGGACGGGAACGAAGTGCAATTTCAGTGCAGCCTCTGTCTTCAGAATTACCAGGAACTGTCCAAGGTGTTGACTCACATCGTCGACAATCACGTGCCAAGCAACGGTAACAATACTAACTATAATTTCAAATTTAGGATAGAATATATCGAAATGTAGAATTGGCCAAGGAAAAGTCAGGGATTTTTATTAAAAGTACTGGAAAAAATTAAATTTTTAGAATTTGTAAGAAAATTCTGAATTTTGGTGTATTTTTTGTTTGACTCATAAACTAGGAAATTACCACGAATTCCAATTTAAAACATTCAATTTTTTCTATTTCTCACAATTCTGACAATTTCTGAAAATAAAATTCTTTTCAAATAACTTACAGTACCGGTCAAAATTGAGAATCCACCCATTTTCAAGGGAATGAAAAAAAATTTTAAATATAAAATTTATGAAAACTAAAATTTTTTCGATATATGTTTTGAAAGATGATAAAACTTTGAAAAGAACAAGATCTTTCAGAAGTCATTTGAACAATATTTTATTTAGATATTTTTAAAAAATCGTCATTTTCAATGTTTTATAAAAATTTAAATAACTTCTAAAATAATGAACGCTTTTTAATGATCTTAAGCTTATTTTAATTTTTTCAAAATGAGAATTACTTATAGGCATTAACGTGTAATTTTTTTCTTAGAAAATGCAGGCCGTCAAAGTTGGACCAAAAAAAAATTCAGATTTTCCAAGAGAATTTCATAAGAAAAATATATTTGATTTTTAAAAATTATTTTTCTGTTAACAAGATTTTTTCAAATTTTTTCAATTTTTTTGGTCGAAGTTTGACGACCTTGCTTTTTCTAAGAAAAAAATTACACGTTAATGCCTATAAGTAATTCTCATTTTGAAAAAATTAAAATAAGCTTTTTTAATTTTTTTTTTTTTTTTTTTTTTTTTTTTTTTTTTTTTTTTTTTTTTTTAATAAGCTTTTTTATTCACATTTTTATAAAACATTGAAAATGACGATTTTTTAAACATATCTAAATAAAATATTGTCCAAATGACTTCAGAAAGATCTTGTTCTTTTCAAAATTTTATCATCTTTCAAAAAATAAAAAGAAGAAAATTTTAGTTTCCATAAATTTTATGTTTTGAAATGTTTTTCATCCACCTGAAAATGGATGGACTCTGATTTTTGACCGGTAGCGTAATTCTTGAAAAACTATCATAAAATTATTACTTAGAAATAATTTAATGAATAATATTACTTAAATATTTCAAAATTAATTAAACTTCAAAAGGTGTTAATTTTAAATTTTCGAAAATTTCAATTTTGAATGAATTTTATTAGAAATTTTAAAGAACTTGGAATTTTCAAAAATTTTAATAATTCAAATTCTTCTCAAATTAGTTCAATTGTTTAATATATATTTAATTAATTATTAAAAATAATTAACTTATAGAAGAATTTTATTTAAAAATACTTAGAAAAATTGAATTTTTGAGAAGTTACAAATGATTGCTGAAATGCAATTATTTTCAAAAGTAATAAATTTTTTCGTAGAAATTCAATTACGTTCAAAAAATTATAAAAATTCTGGTCAAAATTTCAATTAACTTTATAAACAATAAAATTTTTTTCCAAAACTCAATTATTTTCAAAAATTACAAAATTCTTTGCAAAAATTCAATTATTTTCAATACAATTTGAATATAATTTTTAGAAAGAATTAATTATTTCTTAAAAATTTTATTAAAATTCGTTAAAAGAATTCAAATATTTAAATTTATACTTCAATATTATTCTTATTTTTGTATTTAAATAATTGAATTCTCGTAGAATTTTCTAATAAAAATTGATTTAAAAATGAATTTTAGTTTAAATTTTAGATAATAATTGAATATTAAAAACCTGGATTTTGAGAAATAATTAAATTTTGAAAAGGTTTCAAATTTAAATCTTTGAAAATCGGAATTTTTCTAAGTTTTAACTAACAATTTTGTAGATTTAATTTTTTTGGAAAAGTTTAGGGTCAAGAAGAAGAAGAAGAAGAAGATTATTAAAAAACATGAAGAAATCAATGATTTTAATCCTATTCTTATTAATAAAATTTTTCAAAAGAATTCAATTATTTAAAAAAATTTTTAAATTCTACGCAAACATTTCATTATTTTCATAAATAATAAAACTCATATCAGACTTTCAATTTTTTTAAATACAATTTTAATGAAATTCTTTGAAAAATAAAATTATTCTTAAAAATTATATTTAAGTTCATCAAAGAAATTCAATTATTTAAAAAGACATTTTAATAAAATTCGTCTCAACAATTCAATTATTTTCAAAAGTAATAAAATTCTTAGCAGAAATTCAATTGTGTTGAACAATTTACAAAAATTCTCGTCAAAATTTCAATAATCTTTATAAATTTTTCTCCGAAATTCAAATATTTTCAAAAACTTTAATAAAATTCTTGGCAAAATTTCAGTTATTTTCAAAAACTCTTATAAAAAAAAAGTTTCAAAAACTCTTTTCTCTTTGGAGAAATTCAATTACTTTAAATAAAATTTTAATCAAATTTCCGAAAAATAAACTTATTCTTAAAAGTTTTATTAAAATTTGTCAAGAGAATTTAATTATTTAAAAATTTGTTGACAAAGTTCTTTATATGAGAATTCAATGTTGAGAAACATTCATTTATTCAATAAATTATTTATTTTTTCATTATAAATAATTGAATTCTCGAAGATTTTTCTAGTAAATATTGATTTAAAAATGAATTTCAGTTAAAATTTTAGATTATTATTGAATATTGAAAGCAATATAGGGTAAATTTTTAGAAATAATTTAATTTTGAAAATGTTTCGAATTAAAATCTTTTAGAAAATTTGAACTTTTTATACTTTTAATTAACAATTCTGTAGAATTTATTTTTTTAAAAAAGTTTAATTGAATTTTTCTTTAATTCTTGAAGTTTTTATTTTCTAATATATATTTAATTGAAGAATCTCAGAATAATCAAAATTACGTAAAAATTAATATTGAAAATAATTGAATATTTACGAAGAATTCTATCATTTTTGAAAATAATTGAATTCTCACGGAGAATTTTATCAATTTTAAAAATAATTGAATTATTTCGAAGAATTTTATTCAAATTTTTTTAAGGATAATTGAATTCCTGCGAATAATTTTATTATCTATAAAAATAATTAAATTCTGGACAAGTTTTTTAAGGAAATTTAGAATTAATTTTTCTGAAAAAGTTTAGGTAATGCGGAATTTTTTTATAATTATTTAAAGTTTTTAATTTCTAATTTATTTTTTTGAAAAATGTCAGAATAATCGAAAGTTTAAGTAAAATTGAATTATAAACAAATGGATTTAAAAATTCTCAAAGAAGAACTTTTTCAAAAATTATTTCGATTATATTCGATATCTTCTTGTTTTATAATAATAAATATTCTTATAATATGTAATTGAATTTAAAATTTTTGAAAATTTTAATTTCTGTAAAAAAATAATTTAAAAACGAAGTTATTGAAGTTTTTGAGTAATTTTACAATTAAAGAAATTCGTAAATAAATGTAATAGAACAGGAAAAAAGTCGTTTTGTCTGGAAATCAGGGAGTTTGGTAAAATTAGGAATAAAATTAAAAATTAAAGATGGTAAAATATAAACGTGGTTTTAAAAACCTGGAAAAGTGAGGGAATTTGAAATGAGGAAAATAATAAATATAATAATTTTCAGGTCCCTTCTTCTGCATCGTGTGCGAGAAGGACTGCGAGAGTCGTCGGGAGCTGCGAGCGCACGTGAAGATCCACACGGGCTCGCACCCCTACATCTGCTTCCTCTGCAAGAAGGCCTACGTGATGAAGCGCTACCTGAAGCGGCACCTGGCCTGCCACACGGACTTCCCCAGGCACCGCTGCGCCAAGTGCGGCGTGCGCTACAAGATCAAGTCGGAGCTGGAGACCCACCTGACCACCCACGCGCACGGGCCCGCCTACCAGTGCGACCAGTGCCCGCGCATCTTCAACCACAAGGGCAACTACAAGCGCCACCTCCTGTCGCACCTGGACCCGCTCAACACCCACCTGCCCAAGTTCCCCTGCCGAGTCTGCGGCAAGCGCTTCCTCAACAACCGCACCCTGCAGACCCACTCGCGCGTCCACACCGGCGAGAAGCCCTTCAAGTGCACGATCTGCGACCGCACCTTCTCGCAGCAGGGCAACCTCCTCAACCACAGCAAGTCCGTGCACTCCAACCCCCGCAACCACACCTGCGAGGTCTGCGGCAAGAGCTTCAACCAGAAGGCCACTCTCCGGGACCACAGCCTCCTGCACACCGGCGAGAAGCCCTACGTCTGCACCATCTGCGGCAAGGCCTTCACCTTCAGCTCCGCCATGCGCCGGCACGTCTGGGTGCACAGCGGCGGCAAGCCCTTCGGCTGCGACGTCTGCGACGCGCGCTTCATCGGCAAGTACGACCTCAAGCGCCACATGAAGATCCACTCCCAGAGGCCCAAGCTGCAGCGACAAAGGCGCGACTCCGACGAGTCAAACGACGAGCCGAACGACGCCCACCACGCGGAGCTCCTCCAGGAAATGATCGTCCTGCAGGACACGCCCGACGAAGAGCGCATCCTCATGGAGCCGATTCTCCTGCCCGATCATCGGGCGGACGCCGTCGATCCGCAGAAGGAGTCCGAGAAGGAAAACGCCTATGCTCTTTTCAATTTAATGCAGTATAGTTAGTCCAATGTCATAATTTCCTATTTTTAAAGAATGGTCGAATTAAATTTCAAATTCCTTTCGGTAGAAGCGCAAGGAATCTAATTTATGATCTGTATTTGGACAATTTAAAGTTATATTTCAAGAAAAATCACAAATTTTTGTCAATAATAAATGATTAACATTTGAAATGAAATTTAACAAATGTTTTCTATTGACCGTAAATTGTAATTTTTATTCAAATTCAACTTTAGTTTTAAATATTAAAAATTAAATTCTTCGCCTTTCCACCAAAACGAATTTAAAATTTAATTTATCTTTTTCTTTTGAATTACGAAATTATAACATTGGACTGACTTTTGTTTTGACTGTCCGTCAGATTCTTGCTTAATGTACACAAAGAGAGTGATCTTTAGTTTATCCATGAAAAGTCATTATTAGTTCTACGTGCTCGCCTCACAAGCTTAGTTTACGCCTCGTTAGAAATTAACAAATTTCTATTACTCTTCTGTTGTTAATATTTATACTTGTATTTATACTCGTATTTATAACTAAATTAGTTTTCGAACGTATTCTCCCTATAAGGGACGATTTTACGTTTGCGAGTTAAAAACCTGAGTGAGAATCTTTTTTTTTTATAGTTATTTTTCTTCAGACTAGAAAAAAATGTGATTTATTATAAATACTCACAGTGTGTATAAAATAGAAAATTAATAAATTTTGTATTTTTGAGAATTTTTTATATTTTAAATTACACATGAAGTAATAAGTTATTTAATAGTAAAACCTATTGGTTTAAAACTACGTATATTATTATTGTTAGAAGCAATGCTATTTACAGGGCTCGAACTAGAAAAAGAACGAAAAATTCGTAAGTTTTACGATATAATTTAGAAAATATTTAAGACGTTATAAATGATTGCAGAACTTCAATTATTTTCAAAGTAAATCAAATTCTTCGTAGAAATTCAATTATGATCAAAAATTAAATAAAATTCTGGTCATAATTTTAAGTATCTTTAGAAATAATAAAATTCTTCTCCGAAATTTAATTATTTTCAAAAATTTTAGTAAAATTCTTTGCAAAATTTCAATTATTTTCAATCCTCAATTTAATAACTTTTAATATTTGCTATTTTAATCAAATTTTCCAAAAGAATTGAATTATTTTAAAAAAATTTAATAAAATTCTACGCAAATATTTAATTATTTTTATAAAATAATAAAAATTTCATAGGAATTCAATTATTTACAAATTTTTTATAAATTCCTTAGCAAAAATTCAATTATTAATAAAATTGAATGTCTGTGGTGTTTTTTAAAATTTTTTTGAAAATAATTGAATTCCTAAAAAGCGTTTTAGTATTTATGAAAATAATTGAATTTTCAAGAAAAATTTATTACTTTTAAAAATAATTCAATTCTTGTGATGAATAATGTTATTTGTGAAAATAATTAAATTTTACAAAAAATTTTATTAAAATGACTCAAAATAATTGATTTTATTGGAATAATTTTATTAAAATATTTGAAAATAATTAAATTCTTGTGAAAATTCTAATATTTTTGTAAATAATTGAATTCTTCCAAAGAATTTAAAAAAATATATTTTTTTTAAATAATTCATTTTTTCGAGGAATTAAAATCAAATTTTTAAGAATAACTACATTTTTTTGAGCAATTCGTGTAAAATTGGCATTAAAAATAATTAAAAAACTGTGATGAATTTTATTATTTATAAAAATAATTAAATTCTTGCGAACGATTGGAATTTTTTTAAATAATTGAATTTCCAAGAAGAAATTTATTACTCTTTAAAATAATTGAATCCTTGTGATGAATAGTTATTTATGACGACAATTGAATTTTGCAAAGAATTTTATTAAAATGCCTCAAAATAATTGAATTTTTTGAACGAATTTTATTAAAATCTAAATGAATAATTGAATTATTTATAAAAACTTTAATTAAAATTGTATTTAAAATAATTGATTTCTTTCGAACAATTTTATTAAAATATTTGAAAATAATTGAATTCCTGTGAAAAATTCTAATACTTTTGTAAAAAATTGAATTCTTTCAAAGAATTAAAAAAATTTTTTTTAAATAATTGAATTTTTGGAGGAATTGAAATTAAATTTATAAGAATAATTACATTTTTTGATCAATTCTTGTAAAATTGTATTAAAAATAATTAAAATCCTGCGATGAATTTTATTATTTATGAAAGTAATTAAATAGTTGCTGTGAATTTAATTAAAGTTTTCAAAAATAATTGAATTGCCGAGAAGAATTTTATTATTTATGAAAATAATTGAATTATTGCAAAAAATTTTATTAAAATATTTAAAAAGAATTGAATTTCTATGAAAAATTTTGTTATTTTTAAAAATAATTGAATTGTTCTTAACAATTTTATAAACATTGTTTTAAATAATTAATTTTTTCGAAATATAATGAATATTATGACATTTTTATTTTAAAGAATTGAATTCTTGTGGAAAACTTTATTTGTAAAAATAATTGAATTTTTCGATTAATTAAATGATTACTGTATAAAATCTTTTTGTAATTTAACAAATTCTAAAAATTACAACTGCAATTCTTCCAAAATTCAATAGTTTTTTTCTTGAATAATTAAAATTATTCAAAACTTTAATCATTTTTGAAGAAGAAAATAAATTAATCATTTTTTAAAATGAAAAATTGAATAAAAATTTTCAAATTTTTTTCAATTTAAAAATCTTTTGAAATTAAATTTTTTATTTCGAAAAATTCATAAATTCTTCTAACATTTAATTATGAACTAAATTTTTCGAAATTGAAATATTATTTAAAGAATTTTATTAAATTTTTTTAAAATAATTGAATTTCTGTGAAGAGTTGCATTAACATTTTCAAAAATAATTAAATTTCCGAGAAGAATTTTATAAAAATTCTTTTAAATAATTGATTTTTTTTAAATTCAATGAAAATTGTTCTAAATAATTAAATTCTTTTAGGAAATTTTCTGAAAATAGTAGGCATTGAAATTAATTGAATTTCAGCAAAGATTTTCATTATTTAGGAAAATAATTGAATCCTTTCAAAAAAATATAATAATTTTTTGAGAATAATTTAAAAAGATTTAAAGTCTATTTAAAAAAAAATTTGAAACAGAAAATTGTAGGTAATAAACAAATAAGGTTTCATTGTAAAATCTACTCTTGTTGTCAGATGGCGCCACTGTTCACTTTCTGCTTTCTCATGCTGGAAATTTATTGACATATTAAATTTTCGTAATCACAGAGGGAACTACTGTTTCTTTTTCTCAACAATTTAAACATTTTATTTAACGTTAAGTATTTTTTATCACTTAGCAATAAAGATTGAAAAAATAAAATTCAAATATTTAAAAAATATATTTATTTAGTTTGTTTTTCTTAATAAATAAAAAAAAAATTTCTTAAAAAAATATTTTATGAAAAGTACATTTAAATTTGCAAATTAGAAAACAAAATAAATTTTACTTACATTTGTTTAAAAAATGAAGAATGAGAATTATTTTTGAAAAATGATTAAATTGCGTAAATACAATTTTTTAAATGTATTTTATTAAAACTAAACAATTTTTAAATAATCACTTTTTTTAAGAAAATAAAACTGATTTTATTTGTTTATTTTAATTTCTAGTAAAAATTGAAACAATGACTCTTCTCAATGACACTTGAGGAGAGGAATTGAATGATTTGTTGATGTTATGAAAAAGTTCCAAATTCAAAAGTGGCGAAAAAGCAACTGCAAAGGATTAAACACTCGGTGGTTGTAAGTAAGATGAATTGTCCTTAGGATCTTTCTTGTGATTTCCTCGAAAGAAGACGAACTTTGAAGACTTTGGAAACGGAGAGATTTTCTTTTGAAAAGAATAATTTTCGCAGGATGTTTCATCTGAGAAGTCCGAAGCGAGATTGAATCGTGGTTCGCAGCGAAAACCGTGTTGCGCAGACGACCGACGCGCACTCGCGCAGGCGTGCTCCGATTGGCGGAGACGGCAGTCTCCGACTGTCATGGCCGTCGCGCACACTGCCACCGGGTGGAGAAATTCCCTCGCCGCTGCCGCCGCCGCCACCACCACCGATCAGGACGTGGGTAAGTACCCTCACTCCTCCTTCCAATCAGTCTGCATTCGCATGTTCACGAGGTAGCTCAAAGTAGCCTATCGCACTCGCCACCCCCGCTCACCTGGCCTGCACAATTTGTCCGGTACACGGCAGGGCAAAGGGTTAACCCCGAGCCAGTCGAGGTACACGCTGCGAGAGAGAGGTTAGGTCTCGATTGTACGACGGCGGCACGTCGACACCGGTTTGAATCGAACCAAATGTCACTGTGCGAAAGTGCCGGCAGTTTTGAATTTTCAATGCTTTCGCGGACTTGCCTGTGGAAGCTGGGACCGCTCGCATGGGAATTGTCAAGAAAGTAGACCGTGTCACGCGACAACCACCGTGACAGATCGCCTTTGTTTTTGGAGGTTAGGTACTGGGACCGCGCGTCCTTTAAATTCAAACAGGCCACGCGCTGCTGACAGTTGCTGGTGTCACTCCTCGTCTCAGCCGACTTGAAGGTTTTTATTTTCCCTTTCAAAAAGGACCGAGTTTTCTGCATTTTCAAACCGAATTACCTCCAAAGTCAGTACTCCAAAGTTTGAATGTTGGTAGGACCGATGACATGTGGACCGGTCCGCCGCGCCGTTGTCTTGTTTACATTCTTCACGTTTGCCGTGGCCCGTGTTATGTTTATTTCTCGACTAAAGATTTTCGCCGTATTTTCACTCATCTTCAATAAGTAGTGACTAGTAAAATAACTGTTAAAAAAACGCCGTTTACAATTTTAGCAAGTTTTTTTTCTAGCGAGTGTTTAAAAGTAAACAAAATTTTTTAATATCGATAGCTCTTCTTTTTAATAAATGTGAAAATAGACTATTTATTGACAACATTTTATTTTTATGGAAAATTTTGTTAATGTTTTTACTTTAAATATTAATCTTCCTTCCTGCTGGAAATGTGATGCCTTTCATTCATTCGTGACATTACTATACATTGAATTGTGTTATTTTAAAATGTGAGTGATTCTCTACAAAGTGGTAATTTTTGACAGTACCTTTTACCATCTAGGATTAATTTTTCTAGTTTTATTTTTATTTAAAGTTTTTATAGGGTAAACGGGGGTAATTAAATACTAATTATTATTAGTAGAAAATTACTAATTTTTAGTGAATAAATAACTACGACAATAGTTAAATTTCACTAATTGAATTAGTTACCAAAAAGTTTAGTTATTTTGGCATAATCTAAACGCGAATTTAACTAATAATGAGTCATTAACTACTTTATTAGTAAAATATTATTATTTAAATCATTGTTATGATGAATGAATATTTATTTTCTTTTATTAAATAAAAGAAAACTCGAAAATAAATATTAATTTCACCGGTAATTTTAAAAAGTTAGTGTCGACTACTAATGCTTTATTCGAGTAAAACGAGAAGTATCACATCATTGATGATGAAATTTACGAAATTTAAATATTTTATTAATTTCTAGTAATCATTAAAATTAAATTTTCAGCATAAAATCATAAATGGTTGATTCTCCGCGTCTAGCGTACAATTTAATGTCCCTCGTGTTTTTTAAGAAGTCAGTTGCAAATATTCTAATGAATCCAACGGAAAAAACTAATCTTCATGACGACAAATAAAATCCTAGAGTTGTTTTCAATTAGAAATTTATAATTTTGCTTAAAAATCTGTGTTAATTTGCCTACCATTTCATATAAAAATTTGTTTTTTTCGTTAAATATAGCAATAAATATATAATATAAATAATGAATATTGTCATTTTCGTATTGTCTAAGTTAGTAGAATTTGAGAAAAACAAAACACTTCTGAAAAAAATTTATTTTTTTGTTTTTTATATGTGAAAAGCGCATGAAAGTTGCACAGCGAATCAAAAAATCGTCATCGTTATCATATATTTTAAATAAAATGAATAATTATTTATATTTTACGTCAAAAAAAAGTTCAGTATAGTATAAGGTTAGTAAAAACAAATGATGTGAAAAAAGAGAAAAATCGAAATCTCTAATAATTTGTTTAAAAAATTAGTTTTTCTTGCGTGTCATGGTATAATCAATTTATCATGGTTGTTTATTGTAAAAAGAAAAATTGTAATAATTATTTCATTTTTTGGTCAGGGAAAAGTCCCAAGAAAGCAAAAATAAAATTAGTAAAAAGTCAGGGAAAAAGTTAAGAAAAGTCAGGGAATTTTTTTCTTAATTATTCTTGTTAGACATCTTCGGCCCACCACGGATATTTCGTTCTTGAATATTAAACTTTAAAATTCTGTATCAACATTTACTTAATTTGAAAAAAAATTCAATAATAGTAAAATCGAAATTGTGCGCTACGTGGAGAATCACCCAAATGCTTTTGTAATTCTTTACTAAAATGCTTATATCTTATTAAATACCGTCAACAAAGAAAATAATGCGACAAAAAACGCGATTTTTTTCAGTTTTTTCTTTACTCAAAATTTTGGTTATTTCAGGTTAACAGAAATATAACAAAAAGCATAAAAACTTATACTCTAAAATAAAAATTTCAAGTTCAAATTGAATTCAGATATAAAAGTTACTATAATTATCCGACTTTTTATTATACTTCAGTCAATCTAAAATAAAAAAGTTTGAGATAATTTGTTTTTCAAATCTTAATTTAAATGGCATACTTTTGTCGCCAAAGGACGAAATTGTTTATAATATAAGCTCTTTAATGAAACTAGGAAAAAATTGTTTAAAACAAGAACCAGATTGAAATAATTTCTTACAAAAATATCACATGAAAAAGAATCGCGCGTTCCATAATTATACCCCTGTCGACGGTATGATTATGATTTTTTAATCTTGAAAAAGTGCGTAAAAAGGTTGTATTTATTTGTCACTTCAAGAAAAATGCCGTTATTTATTTGAATAAAAATTATTTTTAACAAGTTTATTAAATGACAAAAAATTTAAATAAAATAATTTAATATATAATTTTGGGAAATAATTATAATTTTTCTATTTTTTAAAATAAAAATAATAAAAATAGTTTAAAAGGTATGAAGTAGAGAAGCAAAAATTACCACTCATTGTCAGTGAATAATTTTAGTGCCTAAAGCAACGTTCTATCCCTTTCATAGAATTCTTATAGTGGGAATATGATTCTTATACTTAAATTTCTAAGATAATTCCTATTTAATGTAACGTCTTGCAAAATAATCGAAGTAAGCGGACAATATCATTTTTTTCCGTTTGTTAAAGGTAGTAAATAATTTTTGCAATAAACATAATAAATTTACATCTATATTTTCGAGTATTTATTTCTATTTTAATATTCTAAGTAAAATCTAATATTATTTTTCCTATTGAAAAATAGTTTTGCATATATTTGACTGTAATCTTCAAATGGGAATAAATTATTCTGCACTCAAGTTATATTACATGAATCATGTAAACGAATCATATTACACGGAAAATTCAGTATAAATGATCTTGCACTGGTGTTTCAATAAGCATTATATGAAGGGGAGGCGCCGAATTTTAGGACAATTGACTAAAGGCTTTCTTTCAATATAAATAAGTAATTTAACACGGCTAAGTTCTAAATATCCCTAAAAGCATTTTTAAAACAAAAAAATTGGAAGAGAAGCAGGCGCAAAACGCCTACATCTAGGGTTTCGTGGCATTTAAAAAGAAAAAAAAAATTTAAAAAGAAAAACTATGGATGTTTAATTAATGTACAATTAATTTCTATAAATTGATTCTCCACCAATTAACATTAACATTAATAGAGAAAAAATAGAAGCAGGCATTTACGAATCCTGTTTTGGTTATCATAAACCATTGTGGTTAAGACTGACTGACTGACTGATTTGGGATCTATAGTGCCCCAAATTACGACGGACAGACGGACGGACGGACGGACGCCAAAGTGAAACTATAAGGCTTTCGGCCATGGACCACGAAACCCTAAAAAGACTACCAAAGACTACCGATTTTTGAAATTTTTTTTAAAAATTGATGAGGCTGAAGTCCGCAACGTTTTTGAAAACGAAAACGAAAAAATAACAAGACATTAATATTTATTATTTAGCAAAAAAATGAAATTATTTGTTTCTAATTATCATCTAAGAATTAGAATTAACTTCTTAATCTTAAAAATTTATGCACATCGTAATTGTAGATAAATTAACTTGCAAAAAATTCTTTTTATAATTTTTCTTTTTCAAAAACGTTGCGAACTTCAGCTTTTTCATAAAAATTGAAGTTTCAGAGCAAAAAACCAACTCCGTTTACCTTTTCAGAATTCTATTTTACAAAAAAGAAAATTTTTTAAAAGATACAGTAATAATAATTTTTTTTCAAGGAGTGTCAAAGTCGATGAGATTTTAACGCAGAGCTTCAATGGAAAAATCGTATTGACTTTAACATCCCCTTAAGGGTTTTTTTTTAATACAAATGAGGATCAATTGATACAATGAAAAAACTCACCATTCAGGCAGGACCTAATATTGCTTTCTTTTTCTTTTCATTTTTTATTTCTTTTTAAATCCATGAATTTTTACAAGTTCACTGAAAATAAGAAAACAATTATAAATAAAATTAATTATATAAATTAAAACCCACATTTAAATATTTAACCCTTCTGTTAGGTTAGAAAGAAATTACATAACTTGGATTAGTGGACCATTTGATCCCATAATACATTTTTGATATAAAATATACTTTCAAACTGAATTTGTTCGAGTATTTCAATCAAATATTGTGAAAACAATTAAAAGTAAAATATTTGTAGGCTTTTATCTTCACACACATGTATAAATACTTGTTGTCCTATTCCGATAATTAATTTGGAAAGTATACACAATTATACCAAGTAAAAACAATGAGTATACTGTTTGTATCGCCTATGATATTTAGTTTGTACATTCTCCTTCACGAATCTACTGCTTGAAGATGTGGCGAATTTACATTATTTTACAAGAAGTGCAAATGAAAATAGTACAACTTTTGAAAATGATCTAGAAATCAAAAGTGACTCAGATATTTCTGATATTGAATACAATAACAATAACTCAGAGCTAAGTGATAGTGAATACCAAAAAAACTGTAACTTCTTCTGTTGACTCAATGCTTATTTCAAAAAACCAAATGGAATGGAGTGCAACTCCTTTACGTCAACCTATTAGAATTGCTATATACTCAAAGTATAATTTCTCGTGCAGTGATACACGTTCAGCATTCTTACTTTTTTTCCTCCGATAATTGAAAAAATTATTATTCAAAATACCACATTTATTGGAACTTTGTAGTAATTTACTAATAGTGTAAACGAAATGTGATGAATATTATTAATTAATAATAACGGGTTGTTTAGTTACAGGAAGACAAAGTTTATTAAAATTTTTATCGAAACGCAAGATTTTAAAAATTTCTGTCTCTCATATAATGTTGCATGTCTGCACAAAATCTCAATTTTTTACCAACACCATATTAAATTAAGTCAATAAATAGTTTTAAATACACAGTGGCTCCCATAAATATTCGAATAAGTAGCAGCTTAATAACAATTATTTAATAGTTGGTCCCGAAAAAATTCTATTATAAGTTTAATTAAATTTTTTAAAAATATTTCAAAGAATGTTACTATTACAGAAACTTAGATTTTATAAATTTATATTGTGACTAATTGTGGTTAGGAATAAAGTTCCAAATGGTGCTTCTTATTTTGATATTCGGGATAGAGCTCTACAATAAAAAAACGATATTCTAAGTTTAAGAATATAATCTTTGTCGCTATTTAAGTATATTTTCCATATATTTTATTCTTAAAGTTAGAAAATAATATTATTAAAATAGGAAAAAGTTTCTTGAAATAAGAATATTTCTGAATTCAAGAACTGTTTCTTATTTAAGGAATATTATATTCTAATTTTAAGAATAACATACATGGAAAATGTACTTAAAATAGATTATATTCTTATAAATTTAGAATATGGTTTTCTCGCAATTTAAAAATTTTGAATTCGGTGAAAATATTTTTGGCAAAAAAGCATTGGGTAACAAATTTTTCGGGAAAGTTATTGTTTTTCAAAAATATAATAAAAAACATAATAAATAATTTGTCTTTAGTACAACGTTACTACTACTACAAAGTTTCAATATAAGTTTGGTGAAAAAAGGTCCAATATAGACTGGAGTTAGTTTTCTGCTCTGAAACATCTAATTTTGTTTGAAATTTTTTAAAAAATACAACCTTTGGTGGTCATAAAAATCTAATTTTTGAAATACAGTTCACTCAATTATCCGAACTAAAGGATGCAGGCACCTATCCGGATTATCGAAAAAAGTACAAAATAAAGGAATTTTCGATTTATAATTTTATGTATTTATTTGCATATGTATTTAAATAAGACTGAAACGAAATGAAACTCTTAAAGTCAACATTAATAAATGTTTACTTAGAAATATTTCAAAAGATTTACATAAAATTTTTCTTAAAATCATTAAAATACCTAAAAACGCAACATTTTGTGTGAAAAATTAAAAATTTATGGTATTAAATGCTTATGAACTTTAAAATTAAAAACAAAAATATTTGAAAGTCCGGATATAAATCGAAAATCCGGATAATGGGGCCTCTACTGGTCTCTACTGTATAACGAAGACGTTAATGGCATTTATATTTAATTCTTATCTTTATTTATAAAATTTTTAAATAAATTCTGATTCAAAACTGTATATTATATTCCTCCAAAGTTTGGATATTTTTTAGTTTCTGATATCACGAAAAAGTAAGCGTTGTTTTGAGACAAATATAAATAAATATTTAAAGGAAAATAGATAGAAGTAGAATATTTAAAATTTTAAAAACTCGAAAAAAGTAAAATTATTTTTTATTATAAAATAGTTCGTCAGTTTCGATGTTTGCCGGCGGCTCGTTGTTTTTCTTTATATTACGCCTGCAAGTGAAGGTGTATAGTTTTTGTGGCGTGAAGAATTATTATTCTGATAAACTTTAAGAAATTTATTAAAGTGCTTTACTTTGCTAAAAAGTTTTACTGCGACGTGATAAAAACTTGATTGCTAAAGCCAAAATATTTGAAATCAGCGTGTACTTTCAAACAATGAATTCTGATTATTGTTTGACAAACCTTAAATTGGAAATTAAATGGTAGAATAGTGGAAAATAAATCATATGCGCGAAAGATGAGTTGATTATTGAATTATTTAAAGCATAAAATGCTTTTTAATGAGGATTAGAATTGTAAAATTTCGTATAACTTTGGAGTAACTGAATGTAATGATGTGTGTAATGCGGTTTCATGCATTCGGAATGACGCATTAATCGTTTAAACATAGGACCGATTAATCAGATGCTTAAAACTACTGAATTGGTGACACAATCATTTTAGCATTAGAATTATAAATTGATTGATTAAAAAAGCAGGCAACGCTTTAATTAATTATTGACATCTTATTAAAAGTTTTATAATTTTACACGGAAAGAAAGTAAATATTAAATTTTATAAAAGTACTTTATAATTTGGAAAGAAAATGTCACAAAGCAATTTTTCTTTTGATACAAAAAATACTAAACAGGAAAACTTTGAAATTTAGTGTTTAATATAATCGAATATCAAGAACATCAATCAAATTTTAATATAATGTTATTAAATTTCATATAATTCTTTTTAAACTTTTAAAGTTTTATATTATATGAAAATTTTGTCATGTCGCATTTTCTACCTAAAATGTAAAATACTTTTCAAAAATGTAATATCTATTTTCTTTCAATAAAAAATTTACATTTTATAGTTCATAATATTAAATACTTTTAAATTTGTAAATTCTAAGTATACATATTTAATACTAGACGAAATATTTTTAGTATTTTTCAGAGTATTGAAATTTTTATTAGTTCTAAACTATATTAGTTATCAAAAAATCTGTTGGAGGTGTTTATTATTTTCAGAAGTACCAACTGGTTAATCGGCTACAATTAGGGCGTATTCTTATGTGACAGTTTTAAATTTTGGATTTATTTCTTATTTATTTTCAAAGTATAGTTTTTAAAAAGAAATCTTTGATACATAAATGTCAATTCAGTTTTTTTATTTAGACGTTTTTGTACTATAGCTCATTTTATAATGGTGCCGTCACATTTTTCACAAGTTTCGACGTTCTTACGGACATAATAAGATTTTGTTAACAAACAATTTTTAATTATCTTATTTTTTCCTTTATAAATAAAATTGTTACTTCAAAAGTATTATAAACATTTCTATCAGCAATGTAGAATATTAAGTAATTCAAAAATTTGTTATTCAGGGAAAATCAAAAATAAGTCAGGGAAAAGTCAGGGAATTTTTTCAGAAGTTTATACGTTTATTGAAAATAAAACGGAAAAGTTTTTAGTTATATTTTCCAAGTTAAAAGATATTGAATAATCATAAAAAAAGTAGGAGTCGCACAATTACCGCCGCGCCGGTAGTGTACATTCTAACGATTTTCAAAGAGATTGTTGAAATAAAGCTGAAATGTATACCGACAGATAAGAATACGCCTGTTCGAAAGAAATGTAAAAGAAAAAGAAAGAGCATTCGTGCGGTTTGTTTTAGATGGACAATTCAGCGTACTTGCCAAATCAACTACCACCACCTATGGTTGTTTTCTCTCAGGCCGGAGGATTCGCCGAGAGTCTCAGATTGCAAAGACCTTTCAATCCACAAGTTAGTCCTTGACCTATGCTTCAAGCCTAAATACTCGTCTCTTTCCCGCTTCAATGCTTCTTGCTTGTAGAATTTTTATTGGCATTTCATTCAAATTTTAATATAAACACGCACCCATTATGCTTTATTGCCTTTTTTTAACACATAGTTGTAGTGCCCCCATATTACACCCAATTATACAGATGACTTTCAATTTGGTGACTCGAAAACATTTTTCTATGCTTTACGAGTCTTTTCCTTTTGCAAATGACTAACATTTCTCGGAATTGATTTCCTAGCACAAAAATTATCGTGACTAAAATTAAAAATGATTTTTTAAAGATTATTAAGACTGTCCATAACAGGCAATCATTTTGGCTAATTATTAGACGATATTTATAAGTCAATAAGGAAAAAAAAATTTCTAAATTTTTTTTTTATAAAAATCAAGTAACTTATCATTTAAATAAAATAAAAGTTGTTTCTTAATTTTTGCAATAAAATCGTTTATTCAATTGTCTCATCTATTGTTAGGTACAAAGTCAAAAGTTTCAAGAAGTTCTTTTTCCAAAGAATATTTTTTTTCAAAATTTAAAAAAAAGGAAATATAATGCAAACCAATACTCAGCTAATTTCACTTTTATAATTCAGTTGTTTTTTAGAAAAAATTTAATGTCAAATTCAAAGTAAATAAGTACCTTTTTATAACAATTTAAGAAAGAATCCGACGGACAGTCAAATCAAAAGTTAATCCAATGTCATAATTTCGTAATTTAAAAGAAAAACACAAATTAACTTTTAAATTCGTCTTGGTACAAAGACGAAGAATTTAATTTTGAATAATTTAAAACGATTAAAAGTTGCATTTGAATAAAAATTACAATTTTCTATCAATAAGAAACATTTGTTAAATTTTAGGTTAGCATCTATTATTGACAAAAAATTATAATTTTTATTCAAATATAACTTTAAAATGTTCAAAATGTAGAAAATTAAATTCCTTGCTCTTCTACCAAAAGGAATTTAAAATTAAATTTGACTTTTTTTTAAATACGAAATTATGACATTGGACTAACTTTTGTTCCGATTGTTTGTCGGATTCTTCATTAGATAAAATTTTAAATTACTGAAAATTATAACAATCATTTATAACAGTTTATTTAGAAATCGATGGATTTTCATATT
Source organism: Leptopilina heterotoma (assembly GCF_015476425.1). NCBI lineage: Eukaryota > Metazoa > Arthropoda > Insecta > Hymenoptera > Figitidae > Leptopilina > Leptopilina heterotoma. The sequence goes on along the minus strand of NW_025111098.1, from coordinate 31,283 downwards.
TTACAAACATCCGGAAGTTAAGGTTGTTTATTGGAGGTGCAAAAATAAAACATTTTGATACTTTTTGGAACTTTTATTTAATTTACATTTAAAAACAATTGTTCTTGGAACTTTTCTTCTGAATTCTGAAACGAACAATTTCTTATAGAAAAAAAAATTTCTTAAAGAAATTAAATTAAATTTAAATTTTAAATTTCTTATAGAACTTTTGGGTTGAGACTGAATTTTTGAAACTTCTGTACCCCATAGTATAGGTAGGGAGTCAGAGTTTCCAAAAAGTAAGTTCCAAGCCAAATAAAAAGTTCTTTTTTCCAAAGGATTATAAAAACTTCATTTTTATAAAATATAAAAATAAATAAATATTTTTTTATAAAATATATTTTATTGGAAAAATGTTTTCTAAAATAAAAATTGTAAAAGATTACTATTTTACTAATTTAAATAAAGGTCCATTTCGTTCAAATCGTTCCACCAATAGAAGACGATTTCATAGAGAGCATTTTTCTAATAAAATGAAGGTATTATATAAATAGAGAGCTTAACTTCTATAGTTTATGGTTCCGGTCGATTTATTATGAACATTTTAGAAGATTCAAAGCAAAAAAAAAATTCATAAATTGTTTTCAAAAAATTGACAGTTTATGAAAGTTAAATTATCTTATTTTCTATAATTTAAGAAAAAATACTATCTATTAAATAAAAACTTTTATAAAAGAGAATTATGTAAGTTTCTACTTAAATTATGGATAAAAAAATAAAAAAGAATTTTTAACTTTTATTTTTAATTTGTTTATAGTCTTTCTCTAAATTATAGAAACCATGAAATTCGACTCGTGACGTGCGTTAAATTTAAGTTTCGCGTTCAACTTCATATCTCAAGTCAAATTTTTTGGAAACACATAATTTAAGGGAAAGGTTCATCTATATTTTTAACTATATCAAGAAAATGATTATTTAAGTCTTCCATAAAATTATTTTTAAATCAATTTTTTGAGAAGAATTCAATGGTCAGAAAATAAAATTGGTCAGAAAATATCCTGACTCTTTTAAGATTTTTATTTTTCTTAAAAATTGATAGATTTTAAAATCCATTTGTAATTTTGCAGAAAATATGTTTTTCTATTAACGAAAAAATTGATTTTTATTTTTTTGAAGAATTTTTTTTTAGAGAGAGAAAGAAACATTATTTTTAGGTTGAAAATGCTAAAAAAATACCATTGTTATTCTTTTTTATTTGGAAATCCATTTGTTTAGTTTGATAACCAATTTCAAATAAATTTTCTTATAATTTTTTTAAAATTTTATAGGTATTTTTTTATTTAAAAAACTTATAATTTGAAGTTAGTTAGAAAAATAAACAAATATATTTCCAATATATACAAAATTTTTAAATTCAATAACAATGGTATTTTTTTAAAGCATTTTCAACGTAAAATCAATGTTTTTTTAATTAATTTTCTCATTCGGCAATTTTTTTGTAAATACAAAAATATATTTTCTACAAAATTACAGATGGATTTTAAAATCTATCAATTTTAAAAAAAATTAAAAAAGGGTCAAAATATTTTCTGACTATTGAATTCCTCTAAAAAAATTAATAAAAATTTAATTTTATGGAAAATTTAAGCGGATACTTCGACTATACATTTTTAACTAAATCATCAAGAAAATGATTTAAATCTTCCATTAACTTATTTTTATTTATTTTTATAGTAATTTTTGGAGAGGAAATCAATGGTCAGAAAATAAAATTGTTCAGCAAATATTCTGACCCTTTTTAGATTTTTATTTTACTTAAAAAATGATAGATGTTTTAAAATTCATCCGTAATTTTGTAGAAAATATGTTTTTCTATTCACAAAGAAATTGCCGAATGAAAAAATGATTTTTATTATTTTTGAAGCACTATTTGCAAAAAATATTGCTTTTAGGTTGACAATGCTAAAAAAACCCATTGTTATTCAATTTGTTTATATGGAAATTCACATTTTTATTGTTCCAACTAATTTCAAATCATAATTTTTTAAAAATAAAAAGTATAAAATACAAAATAAAATTATGATTTGAAATTAGTTAGAAAAATAAAGATGTGAATTTCTATATAAAAAAAAGTTGAATAAAAATGGTATAAATAATTTTTAAGGAAATGAAAATAAAAAAATCTAAAAAGGGTCAGAATATTTTCTGACCATTGATTTCCTCTCTAAAAATTAGTGTATAAAAATAATTTCATGGAATATTTAAATCATTTTCTTGATATTGTTTAAAAATGTAGTCGAAGTTAAATTTTATTTTTATCAGTGTTAGAGAAATTTAAGGGCAGGGAGGTGTTACGTTATATAAAAAGATTTATGTTTCAAACAGAAATTTCATTGGAAAATTGAGAATTTGAAAATTTCTTAAAACATTTTTAAAAAACGTAAAGATCATTTTAAAGTTGATTAATGTAATATTATGTTTTAATTTTGCCTTCACAGTTTACACATGTTTAATTTATTTTACTTACTCAATATTTTAGTGGTTTATTCAGTGTAAATTGTTGAAAAATGTTGTTCGTTTATTTATTTAATTATATTTATTTTGTGTTGTTTTTATTTATTTAATATTGTTATTATAATAATGGATTATCTCTTTTCTCTCGTTACTAACTCTAAACGCTGACTTCCAATGTTTGTCTTAATTTTAATGCCTTCAACATGTAATTTCAAACTTTTTATTTATTGACTTCCTGAAGAGGAAATCGTGTTGATTTCGAAACGTAGGAGAATTTTTTTTATATATTAATATATTAAAAACCACTTGTCTGTTTTATTACCTACTAAACTCTAATTGATTGAATCGAGGATTGAATTCTCTTCTTGATAACTTTTTCGAAACAAGTTAATAGTGGTTACCGCATAAAATCAGATGCTTTCTTTTAAAGTGTTTGCCTTAATAAATTATGCGTCAGAGATAACTTTTGGGTTGGATTCAATCGAGCAAATCAATTTTGATTACCATGCGTTTAGTGCTTTATAATCACTTACCTTCCTAATAATTTTGTGCTTGCGAGAGCGATGATTAATGCACATTGCGTGAATTCATGCATGCTATTTATATTTGTGTAGATTCAAGTATGTGCATGCATCTTGCTTATTAAAACTAAGAATGGTGGAAATAATATGAAGAATGTGCGAATGTCGTTGCGGCTATTTTACATTTGCCTTGCCCTTGCCTTGGCGACACACTGCATGCGAAAAATAAATAAAATTTACGTTTGGATATTAATTAGGAAAACAAATAAATTCTCAAGTTTATCTGTCAATTAAAATACCGTTTCTCAATGATGCACCTAACTTGATGTTATAACACTAATGCCATTGAGAGTTATATTACTACAAATAGTGTAATGTAACTCTTAATAAATCTATTATAAAGGCATCTGCAGTAATTTGAAAACTACTTGACTATCTAACAAATCAATGATTCTTTATGCAATAATATTTGCTATCCATTGTCTGTTTATTAATGTACTCAAAACTGCAATGCTCAATGCTTCGATTCAAAGGTAAAATAATGAATACTGAATAAGTTGTTGATTGTTCCATGCGATTATATTCGATAATCATTAAATTCATTTCCTTTCATAAAAACGTAATATCCTGCTTTTGGATTGTCATGAACAAACCAACGTCAATAATATTCATCAAACGCGATTCACAATGCTATATATATTGATATCATATTCCTAATATCACTCTCCGTGTTTAAAGGGACACTCGACGTTCAGAATGTGGGTTAAAGTTACTAGGGAACTGTCATTGCAAATATAATTAATATTTTTCTCCAAATCTTCTTCTTTGGAGTAACCCAAGTTTATTTCTATATATCTACTAAGGGGTCTACTATACATGTAGAAAAGCAACGACTTTTTTTACAATTTTACTGTGCACCAATTTCCAAGTGTCCCAAAAGTGTCTCGACTAAATTATATACTTATTTGTGGTTTATGTCAAAGGTGAAGTTTTCCTCCTCCCTAAAAACTATTTTAGAACATTAAATTAGCTCTTACACAATGTATTTTTAAAAATACTCTTTTTTATGGAGTTTGGTTGCTTGACGTTAAGCTGGCTGTGCCATGTGTTATTTGAAAAATTGAAGATCTCGAATTGTTTTATAGAATACTAAATTAGCGGAAAATTATGACTCTAAATTCTGACACGAGAAAGAAGTTGTTTAGTGAAAGTCGTACATATACTTGTTCAATTAAAAGTAGTCGGTCCACACTGAGGTAACAGTTTTTTTTTATTCCAAAACATAAACGGTTAACCAAACACTTTCTGTTACAAATCAAAAAAGTAGAAACATTTTTATTTTATAATCGAATTAAAAATAAATTTTATTGAATCAAATTTATTATGCTTAATTCCAATCCTTAGAAATATGAAAATTTTTCGACTTTATTAATTGGCATCAGAAAGTATTATTATCGACTATTAAAAAAATTGTTAGATTAATAGGGGTCTATTTATTCCTACATGAAAATACCACTAAGATCAATTTAAATACTCGATTTTATTAACTTGCTGATATAAAATAGCTATTTCCTTTTTTCCATTTAATTTTCTTGTAAATACCAATGTTCGTAGTCCAATCTTAACCTTCTCAACATATATAATTTTTTTAATTTTATGATTAACAATCATCTACAGAAATAAATTGTTTTAATTTTCCAAGTACCTGCATTCTTGAATTTTAATATTCTGAATATAGATGAAATCCTCAGTCACTCACTTTTTAATTTTACTACCTAGTTCTTTTATATAGATAATCAATCTTTAAATTTTATTAAAAGTGTATTAAAGTTAATTTAATTAGTCAGTGTAAAGAAGATATGACTTTGTAAAAGATTTTAAGTTTCATAAATCATTTTGAAACGAGTTGAATGTACCTGTATAAGAAAAACTGGAAATTTAGACACTACAGTTAAACGTGGACGTTATAACAAAGTTCAAACTGAGGAAAGCTATAAACTTGACCACTATAAATCTGAAAGGGTTTAAAACCTTTGTGAAATGTCCTACTTTGAAATGGTGCTCTATTATAAGATTTAAACTCACGCGTTTAATACTCATCCGTTAAAAAAGAAATCATGTTTTTTGATGTGCTCAAGCATTATCTTGAATTAATGACTTTAAATGTCGATGTTAAGTCGTTAAACTCGAATATACGAGATATGGCTAAATAATTTCTGCGTCGTTAAAATCATTGCGTAAAGAACACGCGTAATTAAAGATTTGCTTGCGAAAGTTAATTTATACTCTAGGTGTTATGCTCGTAAGTTGCAAACTCATTAGAAATACATACATAGGAAGAATTTTTATCATTTCTTTACTGGTTTTCTTTTGTTATTCGAAAATCGTAACGAATTAGTAAAAGCGCAGGTGAAATTTACTTTCTTTCTGTTACGTAAATATACAAGGCTTGTGAGGCTTTCGCCAGTTTTCCCGACAAGTGCCTTGCAAGTTTTATTAAATAAAAATGAAGAGGAAATTTTCAACTCGCGAGGGGAGACAAGTTAGTTGGACCTCAAGGTCGTCATCGAGATTTCCACACACGGGCCCTTTATGGTAGTTGATGGTAAAGCACCGGACACTTATTCCGTAGTCGTCAAATCATGATTTTTTAGTATATTCGACTTTGACGTTTTAAAACAGAATATGCGTTTTTAAGAAAAGGAAATGAAAAATTATGTTTGAATGCCAAGTGTGATAATGCAAAAATAAATAAAAACATTTTGTTCCTTTTTCCAGGTTACTGACTCGATTGCAAAAGATTTGCCACTTGCGTTCGGTACGGGCTCTCCATTTAGTTACGGTTTCCAACAGATGTTGCATCTCCAACACATTCAGCAATTCCAGCATTTTCAGCCGTTTAGTGCGTTCAAGCCTCCGCCGGGACCGTCGGCTTTCGCGCCACCAGGCAAGTGTCTCAAAGTTGAAACCGGAAGTTCAACAGTGTCCTCCGGTTTGCCTAGTATTAGTTCCCTTTCGAGCATCTCGAACATGTTCTCGCCCTCGTTACCCACGTCGGTCGCGGGTGGACCTGGCGGTCCAGAACTTGCACCACAAAGTCCCGCCGGGTCCACTAGTCGGTCACCGCCCGGAAGTGCAACGAGTACAATTGTCGGTTCCATTGCTCCCAGTCGTGGAACACCACCTGATGAAGAGGATCGTGATGCCAACGCCACTCCCGGATCGGAGAACACTGAGCGCTCCACTCCTGAGGAAGGACGACCATATAGACGTAAGTTTTTTTGTCTTTTTATAAACAATCGGGCGAAGGGAATTTTTTGTTAGGAAATATGTTTGTCACCTACAGCAGTTGATAAATATGTTTATGCAACTCAGGTGCATAATGATCCAAAATGATGATATCAAGATGATGATAGTTGACAACTATTACAAAGTTAACAACTTTTTATTATTATTCATTGATAGTGGATGATCCGCGGATTTTTTGTTTACTGGTAATTTCGCGCGGAACATGTAACATTAATTCCTTTTAATTCGCGGATTCCTTTTTGGCAAAAATGAATAAAAGCATTAAAAACATTTTTAAGAGCATAATTGATATTATTTAGGAGCATAATTTAGAGATATATTTGATTGATGTTTAGCAGCCTGATCGGTATCGATTCAAGAAAACTGTACTGGATAGCAGTTCTTTCACGTCTGCTCTTTTGTCCTCGTCTCTTACTTTCTCATTATACACATCCTGTATCATTCTATTCTATATTACTAGATATTTCGTGGAATGAATTATCCTTTGAAAATAAAAAAACAATTATAATGCTGTATGTTTTTATCCTTAAAAGACAAATTAGCTTTTAATTAGCTAGCTTTTGAGTAAAATATAATATGGATAATTAAAGAAAAATCTTCAGTGAATTTTTGTCCATAAAGCTATACATATATACATATGGCAAAATATATATATTTTCTCACTTTTTTTTTAATTGCGAGTTTCGCTCTGTGAGAGGGCTTGTTTTATTTTTCTGTGCTTTTTAAATTCGCTCATACGGAAACCAAAACGCTCTTCTTTTTTCAACAGGCGGCATCGTGATGCATGAGTGTGGCCAGCTAATTTTTGTTTAATTGTGACGTAAAAAAAAGGAATTGTAAGAGCACTTGGTAATTTGAGTTAAACACAATTTCCCTTGTTTTCAAACGTTTTCTCACTTTTTATTTCGCATGTTATTTCTCATCGTTTTTTAATGCATTTCCTCCTACAAAAGTGTACATTTCCAACAACAGTGTAAAATCAACAATTCCCTCGTAATGCGAAATCTTTAAGGGTCACTACAGAAAAAAATTTTATTGAATCAAGTAAACGTATTTACTACTATTGACATAATTTTCTTGAAGCGTGCATTGATAAAAAATTGTTTGAAAAAACACGATAATGAGATCTGTAAAACAAATAAAACTTGAAACTAATTAAAAAAAAAATAAGGAACAAGTTAGAAAATGCATTGCCGAAAAAATGTGAACAAGTTTTATTAATTAAATGCACAACTGTTTTTGCAAAAATTGCCAACGATTATTCTGATAATTACGATGGCAATTGAGATTGAAATGGGGAGGGATGGTAAAAATCTCGAATGTTAACGGGTTGCCGATGCGACGCGACATTGGAATGTAATATGTTACAGATTATTCGATACCTTTTGTGAATCCATTCGGGCATGGATTTAACATAGAGAGTATGCGCTCGGAAATGCAGATATTCGTCAGGAAATTGATAACTGGAATAAACTCGTTGCAAAACATCGAAACTTACACAGACGCATATCCATCTACATTTATACAATGTTGGTTTTATAAGCACACTTTTGCATTTAGTGCCAGGATTTTGCTCTCCTCTCTTTCCACAAAGTGAACTGTTTACGAGCAGTTTTTCACGTGTAAAATTAAATAGAATTTTATTAGGAACACCACAATTGAAGCAGGCTCAAGTTCAAAATGTCCTTGTTTTGCAACCATCCCACAAGGGCGTTTCATTTTTGTTTTTTATTTTCAAAAAAAATTAAACCCAAATTTAGAGTCCTTTTGACTAAAAGATATGTCAGGTTTTTTCAAATTTTTTGACACAGCAGTATCTTCATTTAAGATGTTTTGATAGTTATCTTTTTATAGATATTCGAACTATCTTCAATTTAAAATGTTAGCATCTTTGTTGTTAAACATCTTACGAAGACAAATATCTAATCTGTAAGAAACTTTTCCTTTTACTTAACTTTTAAATTCTAATTCAGAAAAAATATTTCAATCTCTTGATTAATACGCAGAAAGTAGAAAGTACCTTAAATAATAAATAAGACGCTTTACAAAACAAAACAAAACCTGAAAAAATTGGACACATTTTTGGGCCAAAAAGACTACAATAATTTCTATTTAAGATTTTTGAAAATAGAAAAGAAAGTTTTTGGTGAAACGCCATAATAAATACACTATCAGTTACACCTTGCATATTTTATTTCACTATTAGAGTAAAAAGTTGGTTATGTATATGCAAGAATTGCTCACTTGATGAATATTAACCTGCTATTAAAATTTAATTGGAGAAGTAGAAAAGTATAAAAATAGAAAAGAATGTAAATGACTGCATCCAGCTGTTAAACTTTGAAATAACATATTTTCCAGGGTTTCACATTATAAGTTATTGGATGGTGCTCTTTTTAAAATCTTTAAATTTTTATGCTACCCAAGGCTCATAGAGTAAGAAATCTTAAATGTAAATAAATATGCTTAAAGAGAGGTTAATTCTCGTAAAAAATTATCTTGTTCACAGCTTGACAAAACTCAGTGCGGAAATTTAATTGATACTTTTCTAAAAGTTCTAGTCATATAGCTATAAAAAATAACTAAACTTTTACCAGAATTTGATCTTCATGTTTCAAAAAACATTCGTATGTATTATCCTATCATCTGTTATTTTTGCTTTTATTAATAGTAAATTATTGATCAAAGCAAATACGACAGATCAGACCTCGGTTATTATGACTTTTTCGACTTTTCTCGACTATTTTTCAAAAATACGATTTTTTTCGACTTATATTTTCAAAAATTGCGACTTGCCTGCTTTTTCGACTTTTTTTCCAAATAGTGCAATAAAATACCACATTTTTAGTATGATATGCAACTTATTTCAAATTTTATAGTGTAAAAAATAACTATAGACAAATTTTTTCAAAATTATATTTTTGAATAATTTTTTTACGATAATAAAATTTTAAAAATATTAAAAATTTTAAATTAAAAATTTTTGAATAATTGAAATTTTGTAAAATTTAATTGAAAATAATTCATTATAATATATAATAATCAATTAAAAATATTAACGAAAATAGTTTTTTTTAAGTATTTTATTAGAATTTTTGAAAATCAACTTTTGCAGAATTTTAATTGTAGATTTTTAAAACAATTTAATTCTCAAAAATTTTAATGAAAAATCTTTAAGTGTAAATTTAAAAATGAAAAATAATAAAAATTTGCTTCTAAAAATTATTTTAAAATATTCTAGATAAAAATTCAGATCCTACACATAAAAAATAATAACATTATACAATTTTTGAGAATTATTTCTAACATTTTGGAAAACACAATTATGTTCAAAATTTTTAATTAAAATTCTTCAAAAAAATTTATTATTTTTCAATAACTTACAGAAATTCTTTTAAGAAATTCAATTATTTTTAAAAAATAACAGTACAATATTTTTAAAAAAACTATTTCTCAAAAATGATTTATCATAATTTTTTAACAATCAATTATCTTAGAACAAAGTAAATTAAAATTTCTAAAAAATTTTTATTTAATTAGACTTAATAAAATATTGGGAAAAAAATGTTCATATTATTTTATAATTAAAATTCTTTAAAAATTTTATTATCTTTTTAATATTTTTTAAAAAATTTTTTATTTCTTTTTTTAGTATTTATCAAAATTCAATTATTATTATTAGATTTTATCAAATTACAATTAATTGATAATTATTTAATTGTACATTTAATTTAAACACTATTATCTTTCAAAAATTATTTAAAAATATTTTTAAAAAATTAATTTTAAGAATTTCTTTATTACAATTTTTTGAAAATATTATATCTTACTAACTTTTTAAAATAAACAATTATTATAAAAAGTTGAATTTTTGTATTTAAATAATTGATTTAAAGATGAAATTTAGTTAAAAATTGTAGAAAATAATTGAATTTTTGGAAAAAGTATAGTTTAGTTTTAAAAGAGTTGCGTTTATAATTTTTTGTATAAATAGATGAACATCAAAAGGTTTTAATTTAAAATTTTGTAAAATTTCAATTTTGAATTAATGAATTAAATAATAAAAATTTTACAGGAATTTTATTATTTTACAAATTTTTTATAAATTTCTTCGCAATAATTCAATTATTTTCATAAATAATCAAATTTTTTACAGAATTTCAATTATTTTCATAAATGATAAAAAAAACTTTATAGGTTTTCAATTATTTTCATAAATAATAAAACTCATCGCAGAATTTCAATTATTTTTAATATAATTTTAATATAGAATTTCTCGAAAAATGTAATTATTCTTAAAAATTTTATTATAATTCATCAAAGAAATTCAATTATGGTCAAAAGTTTAAAAAAATTATAGTCAAAATTTCAATTTTCTAAAATTTGAATAAAATTCTTGGCAAAATTTAAATTATTTTCAAAAACTTTTCTCAAAATTCAATCAAATTTTTTAACAGAGATTCAATTATTTTTAATACAATTTTAATCTAATTTCTCGAAAAATGAAATTATTCTTAAAAATTTTATTGAAATTCTTCAAAAGAATTTTAATTACATATTTAAAAATTTGTTGATAAAATTCTTTATGAGAGTTCAATTGTAAAAAATTCGATTCTTCAATAAATTATTTATTTTTGTATTTAAATAATAATTAAATTCTCGTAGAACACGGAGAGAAGAGTTGCAGTAAATGTGACAGAACGCGTTTAGTAAATCATTTAGTGCACCGGTTAGTGGCGCCAACTGTATGTTTAGTATAATACACTACGACACCTCTCTGTTTAGTAGAATATACTGTTTGCTCAGTGTATCTTACTATCTTACTAAACAGTGCAGTAGATGGCACTGTCTGTACCGTCAGTCCAAACCTAACGATTCTGTTTAGTAGATTTAACTGCCATGTCAGTAGAATCTACTACGCCCTTCTCTCCGTGAATTTTCTAATAAATTTTTTTTCAAATATAAATTTCAGTTAAAATTTTAGATAATAATTGAATATTAAACTGTCTAAATTTAAATTAGTAAAAATGTTTTCTAATTTGAATTATATAGTGACTGACTTTTTTCTTTTGAATTATGTAGCAGATTTTACTATTAAATAGTCACAGGGTTGCCACGGACCTGGAAAACCTGGGAAACCTGGAATTGTCATGGAATTTTTTTTCAGTCATGGAAAACCTGAAAAACCTGGAATTGTCAGGGAATTTTATAAAGCCTGATACTAAAAACTCAATTTTTTGTATTTGAGTCTTAAAAATTTCAAGTTTTCAAGTTGACATTATACAACTTTTTGATTTTAAATTTAGTGCTTACAATTGAAATCAATATGGCATTTCTAAATTTTAGTTTCTTTTAGTCAATATCTTCCTTTAAATAATTTTAAAATTAATATATTTTAAATACCCAAAAATGTTATGAAACTGAAGTTACCAACTTTTATGCAATGCAAATTTTTCTTTTGATAATTGTTTTTTTAATGTAAGAAGCCCTTTAAAAAATTGCAAGTGCATCCATATTAAGAAATAAACAATTAGCAATAGAAAAAAATTGCTTCTGAAGCGAGGAAATAATAATTTAGTTGAAATTTCGGGATATTTGGAAAATCCACGACAAAAATAATTAAAAATCACTGATTTCCTTGCCATAGATCCTCTTACAATTTTTTTAAACGACTTCTCACATTAAAATAAATAATTAGTAAAAGAAAAAATTGCTTATGAGCTGAGGAAATAATAATTTTGTTGAAATATATGGATTTTTGGAAAATCCGTGTAAAAAATAAAAATTACTGATTTCCCCGACTTCGATCTTTTGAAATTTTTTAATGGGGTTCTAACATTAAAATAAATAATTATCAAAACAAAAAATTGTCATTGAATAAACGTAGGTAACTTCAGTTTCATAAAATGTTATTAAAATGTTTAAATACTTGTTTAATTGTGAAAAATTCTGAACTAAACTAAATTTTTAAATTTAAAGAGATTTGCTCCTAAGGTTTGCTCCTAAGATTTGCTTCTCACCTTTCTTCGGAGCGTGTATCAAATAATCTCACAAATTTTAACTTAAATATTTTTGATATTAATAAAATTAAAAATTAATAACTTATTTTATTAACAATTTACTTGAAGGATTTTATATTTTTTGTCGTAATTAGCTAAAAACATTACCAAAAAAATTTTATTTTTGGGTCTAGAATTTTTTAAAAAATGGTCTGGGAAACCTGGAAAAGTCATGGAATTTTAAAATCGATGTTTTGTGGCAACCCTGAGTCATTTCTTCTAATTTTGAGAAATAATTGAATTTTGAAAAGGTTTCAAATTGAGCTCCCGCGTCCAATAACTCGATCTGCGCTTGAACTGAAAAATTCAAGCCAGTCAAGCCGTCAGAAAATGGAAAAAAATAAAAGTCGGAATTTTTAATTTTGAAACATACTACCGTATAGAGCATAAAAATGCCCAACTTTTTTGTCTTTGAAATTTTTTTGTAGGACTTTTATTTTTAATAATAATGGACAAAAACTGAATTTTTTTTATTCTTCAATTTCATTGAATTTCAAAACATAAATCGACTTTTCTCAAACAAATCTTAATGAAATTAATTAAAAATTGATATACTTACTTATCAGGGTCTACCGAAGACAATGAAATGATTGAAACATTAAAAAATGTTTATTGCAAAATTATTTGTTAATATAAATACAGACCTGTCGGTAAATACGTTTTCTCAACTTTGACGAGAAAAAGTGTGCGGTGAACTTTCGAGTTGACACAACTTCCAGTGAGACGTTTGTTTATTAACATGTGAAGAAGTTTTTTGGAAATTTTTATTTAAATCGGATGAAAAATAAAGAAGATACATAGTGTTTAAAAAAAATATGCGTCGTGCGGCGTTTTGACATTTTGACGCAAGAGGATGAGAAAACTATTGGAAACTATTGCTATTTTCTGTTGATTTATTAGAAAATAAGTTTATTCATGTATTATATTTAAAATAAAAACAATTCTTCACTTTAGAATTGTTATTAATTTATACTATAATTAACTATACTATACAATTGTACAATTTCTATACTTTATATTTTAATATTATTAAATTTTTTATTATTACTTTACTATTAATTTTTAATTCAGGCTTCGCACTCTTCTACTAAAAGCTACTATTTGCTACTTTTTTGACAAGAGGCTACTTTTTGGCTACTTTTTTGAGCCTAATGCTACTAAAAGCTACTTTTCTCAACAAATAGTCAAATTTAGATTTTTAGTTTTCAAATTTCCATTTAAGAAACGTGTTAAAAACTAAAATCGTTAATAAAAAACGACCGTCAATAAGATATTAGGGAATAATTTTATCGACATTTATTCTATCAACAGTGACTGATTATAAATTGTGTTTCGATTTTCTTGCAAATGATAACTTTAAATTACCGATTTTCCCGGCTTTGTTCTAATTTTTCCCGGTTTTATTTTCTCATCAAATTTAAATTTATTTGATTTCGAACATAAATAAATCTACAAATGGTTTCAAAAATTTGTATTAGATTTTTTATGAATAATTACATTGTTTTGAAGAGTTTCTTTACATTTTTTTTAAATAATGTTTTTTTTAATAATTTTAATCAAAAATTTGAAAAATAATTCAATTAAACAAAGAATTTTTTCAATTTAAAAAAAAACCTTGTCTGTTCATAATTATAATTGAAAATTTGATTAATTCAATTTTATTAAAATTTATTGAAAACTAATTGAATTTCTGCAAAGAATTTTACTATTTATAAAAGTATTTGAATCCTTCCAAAGGATGTTATGACATATTTATGAAAATAATTAAATGTTTAGAATTTTATTAAAATTTTTGAAAATAATTGAATTGTAGAGAACAATTTAATTATTTATAAAGATAATTGAAATTTCGAGGAGAATTTCAAAAAAAATTTTAAACATAATTGAATTTCTGCGAAGAATTTCATTACTTTTGAAATAATTGAATTGTTTTTTTAAGAATGTTATGGAAATTTACGAAAATAATTGAATTCTTGTGAAGAATATTTTTCACAAATAATATTCAAAAGAATTTAGTAAATCTGAAAAATTTTGCTATTTATGGAAATAATTGAATTGTTTCCACTAATTTTAATCAAATTTTTAAGAATAATTATATTTTTCGAGGAATTTGATTAAAATTGTATTTAAAATAATTGAATTTCTGCAATGAGTTTTATAATTTATGGAAATAATTGAATTATTGCGAGGATTTTATAAAACAAGTTTCAAATAATTGATTTTAAAAAAAAATTTAGACAAACTCTATTTTTAATTATTCTATTTATTTATTTCTATTTTTAATTATTGAATTAAGAAAAATTTTTAAAAATAATTAAATTCTTGTGGTGAATATAATTGAATTCTTGTTATTTATGGAAAGAATGGAACTTTTACAGTGAATTTTCTTAAAATTCCTGAAATTAATTTAATTTTATCGAAGAATTTTGCTATTCATTTTTAAAGATATATATTAAAATGTTGACAGTTTTTTTTTAGATTTTTTAAAAATAATTGAATTTTTGTGAAAAATTTCATTACTTTTTAAAAACATTGAATTGTTTTTTTGTAGAATTTTATGGAAATTTATAATAATAGTTGAATTCTTGTGAAGAATATTTTTTAAAAATAATATTTAAAAGAATTTAATAAATCTGAAGAATTTTGCTATTTATGGAAATAATTGAATTATTGAGAAGAATTTTTTTACAGTTTCTAGAAATAATTGAATTCTTTCGACGAATTTTAATAAAATTTTTAAGAATAATTACATTTTTCAAGTTTTACTATTTATGAAAATAATTGAATGTAATGCGAAGAAATTTTTAAAAATAAAATTATAATTACAGTGACTAAATTCCCTGGATTATTTTGGAAAAGTTTAAATAAAATTCTTTAAAGGAAGTAAATTATTTTTAATAGATGGTAAAGAAATGTCAATCATATCAAAAATTTTCTATCATTTGTTTATAAAAATTCAATTATCTTGAAACAACAGAATTAAAAAATTTAAAAAATCTTATTTTTTAAAATTTTCAAAAAAACTTTACAAAAATTTTAATTTATTAAAAATTTTGAAGTGTGTTTCTTTTTTTAAATTAACTAATAAAAATTTTAATTATGTATTAATCTTCGCACCAAGAAACATGAATACATTAGAATGTGACTCCTTATAAAATTTAATTATTTATCGATTATTAAATTAAAATACTTTGAAAATTCGATTTGTTAAAAGTTTTTAATGAAATTCTTTAATAAATGTTATTATTTTCAGTTGCATTTCACGACATTTCTATTAATTCGATAATTTTTTTTTAATTATTTATTTACAAACTATATTTAAATCAGTGACTGATTTTTTACTATCAAATTAATTATTTTTAACTACATAATTTAAATTTAGAGTAACAGTATAAATATCTACAAAAATTGAAATAAAAAGCGATTTTTTGAACACAAATTAAAATAATAAAACTTTTTCTAATTTGGTGAGAAAATTCCTGGTTTGGAATAAAATTTCTGGCATATTCCCGGTTTTTCACGGTCAATATATGTATGTATACGACTTTTTTTTTGTCACCGAGGCTACTATTTCCTACTTTTTTTTGTCATCGAGGCTACTATTTCCTACTTTTTTTGTCGTCGAGGCTACTTTTTCCTACTTTTTTTAAACTCATAATTGAGTGCGAAGCCTGTTAATTTTAAAACACGTGGTTTATTGAAAAACTTAACAGCAGTAATAAAGTAAACTGTATTTTCTTCAAAAAAATACAAGGACCTGCTTTGTTTACATTAACGGTGTTGCCCAATTTCAAACAGTGGTCGCCTTTTAAAAATGGCTGCTTGAACGTAAACGAAATTTCAAAAGGATTTTTCTCCCTATTTGGACAATTATTGCAAAATAGGGAAAAATACTAGTTATACTGAAATTTTGTTCTTTCATTTGTGCACAAGGAATTGAAAATCCAATATAATACACGACGTCAGGAAGTAAAATGAGAAAATTAGATGTGCCCATTAGGTGCTGCCCTCTGGTGGTAATTTTATGTATCGCGCATTTGTTTAACTTTTTCCTATTTTTCTTCCTGTCGTTGTAAATCTAAATAAATCTTTTACTGCCTATCATATTATAAAAGTATAGAATTGTTTTTATTTTAAATATAATACATGAATAAACTTATTTTTAAATAAATCAACAGAAAATAGCAATAGTTTCCAATAGTTTTCTCCTCTTGCGTCAAAATGTCAAAACGCCGCACGACGCATATTTTTTTAAACACTATGTATCTTCTTTATTTTTCATCCGATTTAAATAAAAATTTCCAAAAAACTTCTTCACATGTTAATAAACAAACGTCTCACTGGAAGTTGTGTCAACTCGAAAGTTCACCGCACACTTTTTCTCGTCAAAGTTGAGAAAACGTATTTACCGACAGGTCTGTATTTATATTAACAAATAATTTTGCAATAAACATTTTTTAATGTTTCAATCATTTCATTGTCTTCGGTAGACCCTGATAAGTAAGTATATCAATTTTTAATTAATTTCATTAAGATTTGTTTGAGAAAAGTCGATTTATGTTTTGAAATTCAATGAAATTGAAGAATAAAAAAAAATTCAGTTTTTGTCCATTATTATTAAAAATAAAAGTCTTACAAAAAAATTTTAAAGACAAAAAAGTTGGGCATTTTTATGCTCTATACGGTAGTATGTTTTAAAATTAAAAATTCCGACTTTTATTTTTTTCCATTTTCTGCCGGCTTGACTGGCTTGAATTTTTCAGTTCAAGCGCAGATCGAGTTATTGGACGCGGGAGCTCAATTATAATCTTTGAAATTTGAATGTTTTAATTTTTCGTACTTTTAACTAAAAATTGTGTAGATTTAATTTTTTTGAAAAAGTTAAAGAAGAATTTCAGTTAAAAATTCTGGAAATTAATGTAATTGAATTGAAATGATGAAAATAATTTTGAAGAAATTACAGGAACAATATTCTTATAATAATATAAAGTAATGATTTTATCACTCGGTAATCTTTATTTTGTTATAAATTGCTTAATTTCAAAATGGTTTGAATTTGAATCTTTTGAAGAATTTTAATTCCTATGGGAAAATAGTAATTAAATATTTATTTAAAAATGAAGCTGAAGCTGGCACCCAGTTATCAGCACTCACTTATTTTTTCAAAATTTTATGTTGGCAATGAAACAAAAGAAAACCATAGCTGAGAAAATCAAACGGTTCTAACAGAATGTATATTCTTCAAAGGTTATACATTAAAAACAATTGAATACAAATCAATAAAAAAAAAATCTAAAAGGATTTTCATTTCTAATGCAGAGAAAAATAATAAAATAAATAAAGAAAAAGCATAATAATCACATATAATTAAAAATAAAATAAAATTAATTAATAATTAATTAATTAAATTTAATTAATTAATTAAATTAATTAATTAATTTAATTTAATTTTTGTGGCCACTTGACCGGGAAACCGGGAAATGACCGGGAATTGAAAAATTGACCGGGAAATTACCGGGAAATTTGATACTAAACCGGGAATTTATTTTTTATTTTTAATTTTATTTTTAAACTGACCCAAACAAAATTTTTTTTTTAATTTTTACTCGAGAAGTATATTGTACATAAGTAGGTATAGTAGAGAATACATAAATTAACAGACTTTTGTTAGGGATGAAGAGGGGTTTATGAGAAAATAATATACTTATTTAAATTTAAAGAAATCCTTTTATTTTAAGCGGATTTTTCTTTTAGTATTTATTCCACAGGATTTTTCTCATAATTTTTATTATTTTTCATACGCTTATTTCAGTTTTAAAGAATCAATCATAAAGTTCAATATGAGAATTTTTAGTTCATTTAAAAAATAAGAAATTTGTAAAATAGTAAAAATTTATTATTTTTTTACAATTTTCATATTATTGTCAGTTCGGAAAAATGTCAAAAAAATGTTATCTCTAAATGACCTCAATATATTGATTAGTTTAAATTTGTAATATGCATAATACACAATAATTTAAGATAATTTTTTTTGTTTGTTATTAATATTTTTAATATTTCAAACTAAAATATTGTTTTAATGTATTATACAATGACCGGGAAATAAAAAAAAATTGACCGGGAAAACCGGGAAAAAACCGGGAATTCAATTTTCTACAAAAAGTGGCCACCCTTTATTTATTAATGCTTATATGATTTTTATTTTAATTGTATTTAGAAAAAATGTCATTACAATAAGTTAATAATAATAATAGTAATAAATAACAATATATTATTGCCTATATTTAAAAAAAAAGTTTAAATATTAATTAAAAAATAATTAATAAAAAAAAGCAAACCAAAAATAGATACCTAGTTTTTGTTGAAATACTATTGTGAGATTAATATAGACCAAAAAAATTTAATTAGACCGCGGGACAAGACCATTGGGCCTTAAAAAATGATTTTTTCTGGAAAAAACCAATTTTTTAATTTTGAAAAAATTCACAATTTTTTCCTTGACTATTTTTAACTATTAATTTTTGTTGAAATACTTTTGTCACATTAGTATAAAACTAAAAATAATTATTAGACCGCGGAACACAGGATCATTGGGCCTTAAAAAATGATTTTTTCGGGAAAAACCCAATTTTTTAATTTTGAAAAAATTCACAATTTCTTCCTTGACTATTTTTAACTATCGATTTTTGTTGAAATACTTTTGTCAGATTAGTATAAACCTTAAAAATTTTATTAGACCGCGGGACAAGACCACTGGGCCTCAAAAAATTATTTTTTCTGGAAAAAACCAATTTTTTAAGTTTGAAAAAATTCACAATTTTTTCCTTGACTATTTTTAACTATCGATTTTTGTTGAAATACTTTTGTCACATTAGTATAAAACTAAAAACAATTATTAGACCGCGGAACACAGGATCATTGGGCCTTAAAAAATGATTTTTTCGGGAAAAACCCAATTTTTTAATTTTGAAAAAATTCACAATTTCTTCCTTGACTATTTTTAACTATCGATTTTTGTTGAAATACTTTTTTCAGATTAGTATAAAACTAAAAATAATTATTAGACCGCGGGACAAGATCATTGGGCCTTAAAAAATGATTTTTTCGGGAAAAACCCAATTTTTTAATTTTGAAAAAATACACAATTTCTTCCTTGACTATTTTTAACTATCGATTTTTGTTGAAATACTTTTGTCAGATTAGTATAAACCTTAAAAATTTTATTAGACCGCGGGACAAGACCACTGGGCCTCAAAAAATTATTTTTTCTGGAAAAAACCAATTTTTTAAGTTTGAAAAAATTCACAATTTTTTCCTTGACTATTTTTAACTATCGATTTTTGTTGAAATACTTTTGTCACATTAGTATAAAACTAAAAACAATTATTAGACCGCGGAACACAGGATCATTGGGCCTTAAAAAATGATTTTTTCGGGAAAAACCCAATTTTTTAATTTTGAAAAAATTCACAATTTCTTCCTTGACTATTTTTAACTATCGATTTTTGTTGAAATACTTTTGTTAGATTAGTATAAACCTTAAAAATTTTATTAGACCGCGGGACAAGACCATTGGGCCTCAAAAAATTATTTTTTCTGGAAAAAACCAATTTTTTAATTTTGAAAAAATTCACATCTTCTTCCTTGACTATTTTTAATTATCGATTTTTGTTGAAATACTTTTGTCTGATTAGTATAAACCTTAAAAATTTTAATAGACCGCGGGACAAGACCAATGGGCCTTAAAAAATGATTTTTTCTGGAAAAAACCAATTTTTTAATTTTGAAAAAATTCACAATTTCTTCCTTGACTATTTTTAACTATCGATTTTTGTTGAAATACTTTTTTCAGATTAGTCTAAAACTAAAAATAATTATTAGACCGCGGGACAAGACCATTAGGCCTCAAAAAATTATTTTTTCTGGAAAAAACCAATTTTTTAATTTTGAAAAAATTCACAATTTCTTCCTTGACTATTTTTAACTATCGATTTTTGTTGAAATACTTTTGTCAGATTAGTATAAACCTTAAAAATTTTATTAGACCGCGGGACAAGACCACTGGGCCTCAAAAAATTATTTTTTCTGGAAAAAACCAATTTTTTAATTTTGAAAAAATTCACATCTTCTTCCTTGACTATTTTTAACTATCGATTTTTGTTGAAATACTTTTGTTAGATTAGTATAAACCTTAAAAATTTTATTAAACCGCGGGACAAGACCAATGGGCCTTAAAAAATGATTTTTTCTGGAAAAAACCAATTTTTTAATTTTGAAAAAATTCACATCTTCTTCCATGACTATTTTTAACTATCAATTTTTGTTGAAATACTTTTGCCACATTAGTATAAACCTTAAAAATTTTATTAGACCGCGGGACAAGACCAATGGGCCTTAAAAAATGATTTTTTCTGGAAAAAACCAATTTTTTAATTTTGAAAAAATTCAAATTTTCTTCCTTGACTATTTTTAATTATTGATTTTTGATGACATACTTTTGTCAGAGTAGTATAAACCTAAAAAATTTTATAAGACCGCGGGACAAGACCATTGGGCCTTAAAGAATGATTTTTTCTAAAAAAAACCAAACTTCTAATTTTGAAAAAATTCAAATTTTCTTCCTTGACTATTTTTAATTATTGATTTTTGATGACATACTTTTGTCAGAGTAGTATAAACCTTAAAAATTTTATTAGACCGCGGGACAAGACCACTGGGCCTCAAAAAATTATTTTTTCTGGAAAAAACCAATTTTTTAATTTTGAAAAAATTCACATCTTCTTCCTTGACTATTTTTAACTATCGATTTTTGTTGAAATACTTTTTTCAGATTAGTCTAAAACTAAAAATAATTATTAGACCGCGGGACAAGAACAATGGGCCTTAAAAAATGATTTTTTCTGGAAAAAACCAATTTTTGAAGTTTTGAAAAAATTCACATCTTCTTCCTTGACTATTTTTAACTATCAATTTTTGTTGAAATACTTTTTTCAGATTAGTATAAAACTAAAAATAAGTATTAGACCGCGGGACAAGACCAATGGGCCTTAAAAAATGATTTTTTCTGGAAAAAACCAATTTTTTAATTTTGAAAAAATTCACATCTTCTTCCATGACTATTTTTAACTATCGATTTTTGTTGAAATACTTTTGTCAGATTAGTATAAACCTTAAAAATTTTATTAGACCGCGGGACAATACAATTGGGACTCAAAAAATTATTTTTTCTGGAAAAAACCGAATTTTTAATTTTTAAAAAATTTACATCTTCTTCCTTGACTATTTTTAACTATCGATTTTTGTTGAAAAACTTTTGTTAGATTAGTATAAACCTTAAAAATTTTATTAAACCGCGGGACAATACAATTGGGACTCAAAAAATTATTTTTTCTGGAAAAAACCAATTTTTTAATTTTGAAAAAATTCACAATTTCTTCCTTGACTATTTTTAATTATCGATTTTTGTTGAAATACTTTTGTCTGATTAGTATAAACCTTAAAAATTTTAATAGACCGCGGGACAAGACCAATGGGCCTTAAAAAATGATTTTTTCTGGAAAAAACCGAATTTTTAATTTTTAAAAAATTCACATCCTCTTCCTTGACTATTTTTAACTATCAATTTTTGTTGAAATACTTTTTTCAGATTAGTATAAAACTAAAAATAAGTATTAGACCGCGGGACAAGATCATTGGGCCTCAAAAAATTATTTTTTCTGGAAAAAACCAATTTTTTAATTTTGAAAAAATTCACATCTTCTTCCTTGACTATTTTTAACTATCGATTTTTGTTGAAATACTTTTGTCTGATTAGTATAAACCTTAAAAATTTATTAGACCGCGGGACAAGACCAATGGGCCTTAAAAAATGATTTTTTCTGGAAAAAACCAATTTTTTAATTTTGAAAAAATTCACAATTTCTTCCTTGACTATTTTTAACTATCGATTTTTGTTGAAATACTTTTGTCTGATTAGTATAAACCTTAAAAATTTTAATAGACCGCGGGACAAGACCAATGGGCCTTAAAAAATGATTTTTTCTGGAAAAAACCAATTTTTTAATTTTGAAAAAATTCACATCTTCTTCCTTGACTATTTTTAACTATCGATTTTTGTTGAAATACTTTTGTCTGATTAGTATAAACCTTAAAAATTTTAATAAGACCGCGGGACAAGACAATTGGGCCTCAAAAAATTATTTTTTCTGGAAAAAACCAATTTTTAATTTTGAAAAAATTCACATCTTCTTCCTTGACTATTTTTAACTATCGATTTTTGTTGAAATACTTTTGTCAGATTAGTATAAACCTTAAAAATTTTATTAGACCGCGAAACAAGACCACTGGGCCTCAAAAAATTATTTTTTCTGGAAAAAACCAATTTTTTAATTTTGAAAAAATTCACATCTTCTTCCTTGACTATTTTTAACTATCGATTTTTGTTGAAATACTTTTGTTAGATTAGTATAAACCTTAAAAATTTTATTAGACCGCGGGACAAGACCATTGGGCCTTAAAAAATGATTTTTTCTGGAAAAAACCAATTTTTTAATTTTGAAAAAATTCACAATTTCTTCCTTGACTATTTTTAACTATCGATTTTTGTTGAAATACTTTTGTCAGATTAGTATAAACCTTAAAAATTTTATTAGACCGCGGGACAAGACCACTGGGCCTCAAAAAATTATTTTTTCTGGAAAAAACCAATTTTTTAAGTTTGAAAAAATTCACAATTTTTTCCTTGACTATTTTTAACTATCGATTTTTGTTGAAATACTTTTGTCACATTAGTATAAAACTAAAAATAATTATTAGACCGCGGGACAAGATCATTGGGCCTTAAAAAATGATTTTTTCGGGAAAAACCCAATTTTTTAATTTTGAAAAAATTCACAATTTCTTCCTTGACTATTTTTAACTATCGATTTTTGTTGAAATACTTTTTCCAGATTAGTATAAAACTAAAAATAATTATTAGACCGCGGGACAAGATCATTGGGCCTCAAAAAATTATTTTTTCTGGAAAAAACCAATTTTTTAAGTTTGAAAAAATTCACAATTTTTTCCTTGACTATTTTTAACTATCGATTTTTGTTGAAATACTTTTGTCACATTAGTATAAAACTAAAAATAATTATTAGACCGCGGAACACAGGATCATTGGGCCTTTAAAAAATGATTTTTTCGGGAAAAACCCAATTTTTTAATTTTGAAAAAATTCACAATTTCTTCCTTGACTATTTTTAACTATCGATTTTTGTTGAAATACTTTTGTTAGATTAGTATAAACCTTAAAAATTTATTAAACCGCGGGACAAGACCATTGGGCCTTAAAAAATGATTTTTTCTGGAAAAAACCAATTTTTTAATTTTGAAAAAATTCACAATTTCTTCCTTGACTATTTTTAACTATCGATTTTTGTTGAAATACTTTTGTCAGATTAGTATAAACCTTAAAAATTTTATTAGACCGCGGGACAAGACCACTGGGCCTCAAAAAATTATTTTTTCTGGAAAAAACCAATTTTTTAAGTTTGAAAAAATTCACAATTTTTTCCTTGACTATTTTTAACTATCGATTTTTGTTGAAATACTTTTGTCACATTAGTATAAAACTAAAAATAATTATTAGACCGCGGAACACAGGATCATTGGGCCTTAAAAAATGATTTTTTCGGGAAAAACCCAATTTTTTAATTTTGAAAAAATTCACAATTTCTTCCTTGACTATTTTTAACTATCGATTTTTGTTGAAATACTTTTGTTAGATTAGTATAAACCTTAAAAATTTTATTAAACCGCGGGACAAGGCCATTGGGCCTTAAAAAATAATTTTTTCTGGAAAAAACCATTTTTTTAATATTGAAAAAATTCACAATTTCTTCCTTGACTATTTTTAACTATCGATTTTTGTTGAAATACTTTTGCCACATTAGTATAAACCTAAAAAATTTTATAAGACCGCGGGACAAGACCATTGGGCCTTAAAGAATGATTTTTTCTAAAAAAAACCAAACTTCTAATTTTGAAAAAATTCAAATTTTCTTCCTTGACTATTTTTAACTATCGATTTTTGTTGAAATACTTTTGTCAGATTAGTATAAACCTTAAAAATTTTATTAGACCGCGGGACAAGACCACTGGGCCTCAAAAAATTATTTTTTCTGGAAAAAACCAATTTTTTAATTTTGAAAAAATTCACATCTTCTTCCTTGACTATTTTTAACTATCGATTTTTGTTGAAATACTTTTGTCTGATTAGTATAAACCTTAAAAATTTTAATAGACCGCGGGACAAGACCAATGGGCCTTAAAAAATGATTTTTTCTGGAAAAACCCAATTTTTTAATTTTGAAAAAATTCACATCTTCTTCCATGACTATTTTTAACTATCGATTTTTGTTGAAATACTTTTGTCAGATTAGTATAAACCTTAAAAATTTTAATAAGACCGCGGGACAATACAATTGGGACTCAAAAAATTATTTTTTCTGGAAAAAACCGAATTTTTAATTTTTAAAAAATTCACATCTTCTTCCTTGACTATTTTTAACTATCGATTTTTGTTGAAATACTTTTGTTAGATTAGTATAAACCTTAAAAATTTTATTAAACCGCGGGACAAGACCATTAGGCCTCAAAAAATTATTTTTTCTGGAAAAAACCAATTTTTTAATTTTGAAAAAATTCACAATTTCTTCCTTGACTATTTTTAACTATCGATTTTTGTTGAAATACTTTTGTCTGATTAGTATAAACCTTAAAAATTTTAATAGACCGCGGGACAAGACCAATGGGCCTTAAAAAATATTTTTTCTGGAAAAAACCAATTTCTTAATTTTGAAAAAATTCACAATTTCTTCCTTGACTATTTTTAACTATTAATTTTTGTTGAAATACTTTTGTCACATTAGTATAAACCTACAAAATTTTATTAGACCGCAAGACATGACCATTGGGCCTCAAAAAATTATTTTTTCTGGAAAAAACCAATTTTTTAATTTTAAAAAATTCACATCTTCTTCCTTGACTATTTTTAACTATCGATTTTTGTTGAAATACTTTTTTCAGATTAGTATAAACTAAAAATAATTATTAGACCGCGGGACAAGACCAATGGGCCTTAAAAAATGATTTTTTCTGGAAAAAACCAATTTCTTAATTTTGAAAAAATTCACAATTTCTTCCTTGACTATTTTTAACTATTGATTTTTGTTGAAATACTTTTGTCAGATTAGTATAAACCTTAAAAATTTTATTAGACCGCGGGACAAGACCACTGGGCCTCAAAAAATTATTTTTTCTGGAAAAAACCAATTTTTTAATTTTGAAAAAATTCACATTTTCTTCCTTGACTATTTTTAACTATCGATTTTTGATGAAATACTTTTTTCAGATTAGTCGCAAACTAAAAATAATTATTAGACCGCGGGACAAGACCAATGGGCCTTGAAGAATGATTTTTTCTGGAAAAAACCAATTTTTGAAATTTTGAAAAAATTCACAATTTCTTCCTTGACTATTTTTAACTATCAATTTTTGTTGAAATACTTTTTTCAGATTAGTATAAAACTAAAAATAATTATTAGACCGCGGGACAAGATCATTGGGCCTTAAAAAATGATTTTTTCGGGAAAAACCCAATTTTTTAATTTTGAAAAAATTCACAATTTCTTCCTTGACTATTTTTAACTATCAATTTTTGTTGAAATACTTTTTTCAGATTAGTATAAAACTAAAAATAATTATTAGACCGCGGGACAAGATCATTGGGCCTTAAAAAATGATTTTTTCGGGAAAAACCCAATTTTTTAATTTTGAAAAAATTCACAATTTCTTCCTTGACTATTTTTAACTATCGATTTTTGTTGAAATACTTTTGTTAGATTAGTATAAACCTTAAAAATTTTATTAAACCGCGGGACAAGACCATTGGGCCTTAAAAAATGATTTTTTCTGGAAAAAACCAATTTTTTAATTTTGAAAAAATTCACAATTTCTTCCTTGACTATTTTTAACTATCGATTTTTGTTGAAATACTTTTGTCAGATTAGTATAAACCTTAAAAATTTTATTAGACCGCGGGACAAGACCACTGGGCCTCAAAAAATTATTTTTTCTGGAAAAAACCAATTTTTTAAGTTTAAAAAATTCACAATTTTCTTCCTTGACTATTTTTAACTATCGATTTTTGTTGAAATACTTTTGTCAGCATTAGTATAAAACTAAAATAATTATTAGACCGCGGGACAAGACCAATTGGGCCTTAAAAATGATTTTTTCTGGAAAAAACCAATTTTTAATTTTGAAAAAATTCACAATTTCTTCCTTGACTATTTTTAACTATCAATTTTTGTTGAAATACTTTTTTCAGATTAGTATAAAACTAAAAATAATTATTAGACCGCGGGACAAGATCATTGGGCCTTAAAAAATGATTTTTTCGGGAAAAACCCAATTTTTTAATTTTGAAAAAATTCACAATTTCTTCCTTGACTATTTTTAACTATCGATTTTTGTTGAAATACTTTTTTCAGATTAGTATAAAACTAAAAATAATTATTAGACCGCGGGACAAGATCATTGAGCCTTAAAAAATGATTTTTTCGGGAAAAACCCAATTTTTTAATTTTGAAAAAATTCACAATTTCTTCCTTGACTATTTTTAACTATCGATTTTTGTTGAAATACTTTTGTCAGATTAGTATAAACCTAAAAATAATTATTAGACCGCGGGACAAGATCATTGGGCCTTAAAAAATGATTTTTTCTGGAAAAAACCCAATTTTTTAATTTTGAAAAAATTCACAATTTCTTCCTTGACTATTTTTAACTATCGATTTTTGTTGAAATACTTTTGTCAGATTAGTATAAACCTTAAAAATTTTATTAGACCGCGGGACAAGACCACTGGGCCTCAAAAAATTATTTTTTCTGGAAAAAACCAATTTTTTAAGTTTGAAAAAATTCACAATTTTTTCCTTGACTATTTTTAACTATCGATTTTTGTTGAAATACTTTTGTCACATTAGTATAAAACTAAAAATAATTATTAGACCGCGGAACACAGGATCATTGGGCCTTAAAAAATGATTTTTTCGGGAAAAACCCAATTTTTTAATTTTGAAAAAATTCACAATTTCTTCCTTGACTATTTTTAACTATCGATTTTTGTTGAAATACTTTTGTTAGATTAGTATAAACCTTAAAAATTTATTAGACCGCGGGACAAGACCATTGGGCCTTAAAAAATGATTTTTTCTGGAAAAAACCAATTTTTTAATTTTGAAAAAATTCACAATTTCTTCCTTGACTATTTTTAACTATCGATTTTTGTTGAAATACTTTTGTCACATTAGTATAAACCTAAAAAATTTATTAGACCGCGGGACAAGACCATTGGGCCTTAAAAAATGATTTTTTCTGGAAAAAACCAATTTTTTAATTTTGAAAAAATTCACAATTTCTTCCTTGACTATTTTTAACTATCGATTTTTGTTGAAATACTTTTGTCAGATTAGTATAAACCTTAAAAATATTATTAGACCGCGGGACAAGACCATTGGGCCTTAAAAAATGATTTTTTCTGGAAAAAACCAATTTTTTAATTTTGAAAAAATTCACAATTTCTTCCTTGACTATTTTTAACTATCGATTTTTGTTGAAATACTTTTGTCTAGATTAGTATAAACCTTAAAAAATTTATTAGACCGCGGGACAAGACCATTGGGCCTTAAAAAATGATTTTTTCTGGAAAAAACCAATTTTTTAATTTTGAAAAAATTCACAATTTCTTCCTTGACTATTTTTAACTATCGATTTTTGTTGAAATACTTTTGTCAGATTAGTATAAACCTAAAAATATTATTAGACCGCGGGACAAGACCATTGGGCCTTAAAAAATGATTTTTTCTGGAAAAAACCAATTTTTTAATTTTGAAAAAATTCACAATTTCTTCCTTGACTATTTTTAACTATCGATTTTTGTTGAAATACTTTTGTCAGATTAGTATAAACCTTAAAAATTTATTAGACCGCGGGACAAGACCATTGGGCCTTAAAAAATGATTTTTTCTGGAAAAAACCAATTTTTTAATTTTGAAAAAATTCACAATTTCTTCCTTGACTATTTTTAACTATCGATTTTTGTTGAAATACTTTTGTCAGATTAGTATAAACCTTAAAAATTTATTAGACCGCGGGACAAGACCATTGGGCCTTAAAAAATGATTTTTTCTGGAAAAAACCAATTTTTTAATTTTGAAAAAATTCACAATTTCTTCCTTGACTACTTTTAACTATCGATTTTTGTTGAAATACTTTTGTCAGATTAGTATAAACCTTAAAAATTTTATTAGACCGCGGGACAAGACCAATGGGCCTTAAAAAATGATTTTTTCTGGAAAAAACCAATTTTTTAATTTTGAAAAAATTCACAATTTCTTCCTTGACTATTTTTAACTATCGATTTTTGTTGAAATACTTTTGTCACATTAGTATAAACCTACAAAATTTTATTAGACCGCGGGACAAGACCATTGGGCCTCAAAAAATTATTTTTTCTGGAAAAAACCAATTTTTTAATTTTGAAAAAATTCACATCTTCTTCCTTGACTATTTTTAACTATCGATTTTGTTGAAATACTTTTTTCAGATTAGTCTCAAACTAAAAATAATTATTAGACCGCGGGACAAGACCAATGGGCCTTAAAAAATGATTTTTTCTGGAAAAAAACCAATTTCTTAATTTTGAAAAAATTCACAATTTCTTCCTTGACTATTTTTAACTATCGATTTTTGTTGAAATACTTTTGTCAGATTAGTATAAACCTTAAAAATTTTATTAGACCGCGGGACAAGACCACTGGGCCTCAAAAAATTATTTTTTCTGGAAAAAACCAATTTTTTAATTTTGAAAAAATTCACAATTTTCTTCCTTGACTATTTTTAACTATCGATTTTTGTTGAAATACTTTTGTTCAGATTAGTATAAACCTAAAAATATTATTAGACCGCGGGACAAGACCAATGGGCCTTGAAGAATGATTTTTTCTGGAAAAAACCAATTTTTGAATTTTGAAAAAATTCACAATTTCTTCCTTGACTATTTTTAACTATCGATTTTTGTTGAAATACTTTTTTCAGATTAGTATAAACCTAAAAATAATTTATTAGACCGCGGGACAAGATCATTGGGCCTTAAAAAATGATTTTTTCGGGAAAAAACCCAATTTTTTAATTTTGAAAAAATTCACAATTTCTTCCTTGACTATTTTTAACTATCAATTTTTGTTGAAATACTTTTGTCAGATTAGTATAAACTAAAAATAATTATTAGACCGCGGGACAAGATCATTGGGCCTTAAAAAATGATTTTTTCGGGAAAAACCCAATTTTTTAATTTTGAAAAAATTCACAATTTCTTCCTTGACTATTTTTAACTATCGATTTTTGTTGAAATACTTTTGTTAGATTAGTATAAACCTTAAAAATTTTATTAAACCGCGGGACAAGACCATTGGGCCTTAAAAAATGATTTTTTCTGGAAAAAACCAATTTTTTAATTTTGAAAAAATTCACAATTTCTTCCTTGACTATTTTTAACTATCGATTTTTGTTGAAATACTTTTGTCAGATTAGTATAAACCTTAAAAATTTTATTAGACCGCGGGACAAGACCACTGGGCCTCAAAAAATTATTTTTTCTGGAAAAAACCAATTTTTTAAGTTTGAAAAAATTCACAATTTTTTCCTTGACTATTTTTAACTATCGATTTTTGTTGAAATACTTTTGTCACATTAGTATAAAACTAAAAATAATTATTAGACCGCGGGACAAGACCATTGGGTCTTAAAAAATGATTTTTTCTGGAAAAAACCAATTTCTTAATTTTGAAAAAATTCACAATTTCTTCCTTGACTATTTTTAACTATCGATTTTTGTTGAAATACTTTTTTCAGATTAGTATAAAACTAAAAATAATTATTAGACCGCGGGACAAGATCATTGGGCCTTAAAAAATGATTTTTTCGGGAAAAAACCCAATTTTTTAATTTTGAAAAAATTCACAATTTCTTCCTTGACTATTTTTAACTATCGATTTTTGTTGAAATACTTTTTTCAGATTAGTATAAAACTAAAAATAATTATTAGACCGCGGGACAAGATCATTGGGCCTTAAAAAATGATTTTTTCGGGAAAAAACCAATTTTTTAATTTTGAAAAAATTCACAATTTCTTCCTTGACTATTTTTAACTATCGATTTTTGTTGAAATACTTTTGTTCAGATTAGTATAAACCTTAAAAATTTATTAGACCGCGGGACAAGACCATTGGGCCTTAAAAAATAATTTTTTCTGGAAAAAACCAATTTTTTAATTTTGAAAAAATTCACAATTTCTTCCTTGACTATTTTTAACTATCGATTTTTGTTGAAATACTTTTGTCAGATTAGTATAAACCTTAAAAATTTTATTAGACCGCGGGACAAGACCACTGGGCCTCAAAAAATTATTTTTTCTGGAAAAAACCAATTTTTTAAGTTTGAAAAAATTCACAATTTTTTCCTTGACTATTTTTAACTATCGATTTTTGTTGAAATACTTTTGTCACATTAGTATAAAACTAAAAATAATTATTAGACCGCGGAACACAGGACCATTGGGCCTTAAAAAATGATTTTTTCGGGAAAAACCCAATTTTTTAATTTTGAAAAAATTCACAATTTCTTCCTTGACTATTTTTAACTATCGATTTTTGTTGAAATACTTTTGTTAGATTAGTATAAACCTTAAAAATTTTATTAAACCGCGGGACAAGGCCATTGGGCCTTAAAAAATATTTTTTCTGGAAAAAACCCATTTTTTAATATTGAAAAAATTCACAATTTCTTCCTTGAC